>NC_091477.1:99675348-100967796 GCF_036971445.1 Narcine bancroftii | reverse complement strand
ACAAAACGTTTCTATCAAATCTGGAGTTGTGCGAGGCTACCCATTTCTCTACCTAGTTTTTCAAGTACATTAAGAAGTCGGGAGACATCCCCTATAAATGGATGCCTTTGCTTTAGACTGGTATGTCTCCAAGCAGTTTTAATTGGTATTTGGGTCCAGATTAGATTGCAGCAGAATTGAGGTCATAGTCTTTAAAAGTGGTCCTTTATCCCCTTTGCTGAGAGATTCAATTACCTGAAATGGGCTTGTAACAGAATTAAAATGAATTGCATAACCAAGGTAAAGCTGAAACTGGGATTTTTGGACAACTTTGTGCCTCTATGATTGCAGGGAATAACCTGATTGTAGGTGAGAAACATACATTTGCTGAATGCGATGCAGGTCGGTTTCATACTTGGCAACTGCATTTGTCATTTTCCATTTTAAATGCAGAAACATGCTGTTCAATCTCCATAGAAAGGGGAGGGTGGTGGGGAGAGGACAATATTTTCTCAATGTAACTCTTATCCTGTTTGTTAACTCCACTAATGGGTTAAGCAAGCTAAGTGCAGATCTGAGTTCACAAACATTAATTATGTAGAATATTGTCTTCCTAGTTTAAAGATTAGGAATTCTTACAGCATTGTTGTAATTTAAACTGATTTGTCATAGTAACCAATAAAGTTGCTTCCTTTTGTGGACTTGCTTTAAATAACTGGTAAAACAAACATGAATTTGAGTATTTGTCTCAATACAGATATATTTTTATTGGTACTAAGTCAGCCTGGAATTGATTAATGTTAATTGATTATTTTACACTTGTGACATTAACCAAACTAATGGCATTTTTAGATCTTAAAGCTGCTTGTGCTCTAAAATTTACAAATGTAATTAAATGCAACGATGCCTGGCTATTCTAGTGTTAAAGTTGCATTTTTTCTAATGCACTTAAATATTAAAAGTAGTGTTCCATACAATCAGTTCTTGTTTTTTTTTCAGAAACTGATTTGTAAACATTGTGTGATGGGTTATATTATTTTGTTATATATAATTATCTTTTTAAAAGAGGTAGATTGTGGGTGTTTAGTGTGTCAGTCATTTCACAAATAGAAACACTTCAGAAAATAGATCTCATTTAAAATGTAAGAGCTTTGCTGAAAGTGAGATATTGAAGCACGAGTGCCTTTGCGAAGACAATAAAAACTATTTTGGAAATGCTTTGCTAAAGTATTTTCAGAAGCAGGTACAAATGGAGAAGTCAGGGCTCAAGAGGATGATAAGATTTTTCAAAGACTGGGTCTGGAGCCTAAAGGGGGTTGTGTGGTTTTGCAAGTAGAGAGAGAGAGAAAATTCAGTTCTGCAGAGGCTTTTGAGTCTGCAACATGACAAGCTGGCAAGTTTGGTTGAAAATCCCATTTTGATGATGGGATGTGAGTTCTGAGTTCAGCCTGTTGGAAAAACCCTTGTGGTCCTTACAAGAGGAAATGGCTGGCTAGAGTGTTTCACCTGAAATAAGGGAAACGAGGAACTCTGTGGTGACCTGGAAGAAGTTATCATTTGGAAAACCCTGATAGGGCAAGTTTCTTCAGCAAGACACTGAAGTGACTAATGGAAGTAAATCAGTTTGTGTGTGTCCAACAAGCAACTAATCTCTCTCTGAAACCAACAAGAAACTTTCTGAGCAGTAACCATTTAACTTTAAGCACCAGAGCCTGGTGAAAATTCATAAATGTTGAATTCTGTGCACAGTAGAAGAATGTCTGATGTCGGTGAACTTGGAGAGGTGAAAAGTGAGATTGGACTGTGAATCAAAGAACTTTCCTGAACATATACACATTACATACACGTGCACTTAGAATTAGAAGGGGTTAAGTTAGGTTAAGTCAATAGTACTAAGTTAAAGTTTGATCCTGTTTTCATGTTTTAAGATCATTATAAGCAACTTTTGTTTGATAAAAAGTTCTAAAAATAGAACTTTTGAAATTCTATTGCTGCTGGGTTTTGGGGTCCTCTGGTCTCGTAACAATTGGCCCCTTGGTGGCCAATTTTGAAATATTAAGTTCTGACTTGTAACCCCTTTGTATTTGTATTTTGAAATGCATGTGAATTTTTAGAATTTTTAAGAAAATGAACCCTCTACAATATTTTTAGTGTTAAATCTTGCATTTTCTTTAGCACTTTCTGTTAAACCGAGTTCATGGGGGATTGGAAGAATAAAGTACAGACTACCTATTATTTACTATGAAACAAGATCTCTCCTTACAAAAAGAAAAGTTGATAATTGACTAATCCAGATGTTTAGTTCCTTTGTTTTTGGAAATTGCAATAATTTCTATTGTAAATCTGCAAATTTAGATGTGGTATAACACAATGATTTGTGGTCTCAGTAAATGCAATCATGTACAAAATTAAATTTTCATTCGATATTTAGTTTGGTGTAGTAGGTGTAGTGAAAAGTGTGCTGACAAACTGCATCATGGCCTGGTATGGGGGTATCAATACCTGTAAACGGAAAGCCCAGATAAAGAAAGTGGACACAGCCCGGCACATCACAGGCAAGACTCACTCCATCATCAAGGAAAATCCACATGGAATGCTGCAGTCAGAGAGCACAGCAATCTTGAAGGATCCACAGCACCTATTGTCGTTGCAGCCGTCGGAAAGAGGCACATTTTTTATTATTGAATATTTATTTTCTGTATTTCACACTTAGTTTGTTTGCACTCTTTCTTTGTTTGCATTTCTCTTATGTTTACATATCCTTTCTTGAGTACACAGCTTTTTGCAGTATCCATAAATAGAAATTCTGCATGGCCTGCAGGAAAAAGAATCTCAGGGTTGTATGTGTTGCCATGTTGTACTTTGACAATAAATCTAAACTTTGAACTTTGGTATTTATGCATTTCTGTATTTTAGTTGCTTGTGTGCTATTTGCTTATATTGATTAGTTTGTTGCTTAATCTCAATTTTGAACATTTTTGAAGATTAAGTGGTGTCATTTTTAAGAATTTAACAGGAAAATGTAAGGCCTCATCAGTATCTGTCACACTGTCAATTGATTTATATTGGATCGATAGTCCAGGAAGCTTTAAAATAAGATTTTTTATTTATGGCCTGCGCTGATATTTTTGGTGATTAAAAGTTCAGTTTTGTGTAGCTATTGGTACTTGCTGTTGGACCTGGTGTGTTTAATTTCTTGTTTTTTAGCTGAACAAATAGAGGGCTTTGGAGTAAAACTGCAATCTGCTGAAGACACTCAGCATGTTGAGCAGCATTAGTGGGAGAAAAGAAATTGTCAACATTTCGGATCAGAACTCTTCATTAAGACAGATGAGCCTCTTGTGTCTCCAGAGGTGTTCAGAGCTTTTAAGCTGAAGCAATTGCCAGATAGAAGTTCTTCATGTATATTTTGTCACATTGTTTGTTACTTGCATATTTTTGTTGTGTACTTTATTACTTAGTAGCTCTGTACCTAACAATGTTTAGGATTATATTGGCATTCATGTTATTTGCACTTTTTTCCATGTAGTGTGTATTTATAACACTACTTCTAAAAAATGTAATAATCTCTGAATTGCTACATGAGCCGTGGGCAAATTGGCACAGGGCCAATATGATTTGGCTGTCGCTAATGGGCGCGATGACTGGCCACGAAGAGAGCCTCCTGTACATTCGGATCCGTCAGTCTGGACGATACTTCCTCATGGACACAGGAGTGGAGGTCAGCGTCCTGCCCCCGTCGGGACAGGATACCAGGAATAGGCAGTTGGGCCCCACACTGAGGGCTGCCAACAACAGCATGATTCGGTCCTAAGGTATCTGCAAGATTCAAATGCGGTTGAGAGGCGGCCTCTTCTTGTGCATGTTCACGCTGGCCGCAGTGGAACAGCTGCTCCTTGGTGCAAACTTCCTGTGCATCTACAGCCTGCTAGTGGATCTCAAGGGAAGGAAATTGGTCCACGGCAAGGCTTTTCAAACCTTCCCCCTCAAAGACGCCAGGCTCCCAGCAGTTCATCTGGACTTTGTACAAAGATTGGACAATAAGTACACCAAGGTCCTGGCCAAGTTCCCTGCAGTGCTCACCCCCCAATCCACCACGTGATGCCCCGACATGGGGTACAGCACCACCAATCCTGACCTATCCATGGACTGGATCACCCATCCATCAGGACCACGGTCCGGCTGGTGGCCAGCAAATATGTGTGGCCTGGATTGCGGAAACAAGTCAGCGGTGGGTGAAGGTGTGCACACAGAGCCAAACAACCAAGATACAGCGGCACACCAAGACCCCACCCCAGCACATTTTGAGCTCACAGAACGAAGGTTCGACCACATCCACTTGGACATAGTAGGACCCTTGTTGGTGTCCCAGGGTTTCTGCTGTCTGTTCACGATGGTCGACAGCTTCACAGGTGGCCATAAACAGTCGCGCTGGCAGACACGTCCAGAACCTCATACGGCAGGGATCTCATCCTGGGTGGCACATTGGGTTACCATCCCACATCACATCTGACAGAGGGGCCCAGTCCGGTGTATGGTCCAGCCTTGCCAGCCTGTGGGGTTCCCAGCTGTGTTACACAACAGCTTACCATCCACAGTCCAATGGGTTGGTGGAGTCCTTCCACAGGTACCTCAAAACCACGCTCATGACCAGACTTCAAGGACGCACTGGGTAGACGAGCTACCAAGGGCACTGTTGGGCATCCACACGGCACCCAAAGAGGACCTCGACACCTCTTCGTCCGAACTCATCTATGAAGCTCCACTAGTGGGCCTGGGAGAATTCATGCCATCCCCAGGCGGACAGCAGGACGACTCCACAGTGTTCCTCAGCAGGCCATAAGGGGGTCTGTTCTGGGTCATCTGCAACAACGGGTCCACGTTAGAGCTGGAGGTCAGAGGCAAGACTGAAGTCTTCACCACAGAGAGGCTGAAGCTGGCTCACCTTGACCCTGCACGTCTGGTCGAGACACCAGCACTACGCTGAAGTGGTAGACCATCAATGGCTACAGAGACTTTGCCTCCGGGCATGAAGGACAATAACAAGATCAATAACGCTGGTTCTGGGGAGGTCATGTGGTGGCCCGCCATGGCGGTGATCGAGCTGGTGCTCTGGGCGGTGAGTGCAACCAACTGACCCCAACAAGTGAAGGGCAGCTTAAAGGCCAGCGACCCCAAAATGGTTCTGGCCCTGCTGTGTAGCCAACAGACAGGGACAGCGTGCAAGGAAGAAGGGATTGTTATGCAGGAAAGTACCTGTGTGCGGGAAACCCGCTTTTGTAATGCATATTGTGATGTCATCCGGGAGGGGGCCATGGCGGGAGCAGTGCAAGTATAAAAGTTGGGCCTGAGCCCTAATAAGACTCAGAGCTTAACCTGACTACACTACGTGTCTGTCTTCTTTCGAGTAGTGCATAGCTACAAGGCCTTAATCCCAGGTTGCATTGCTACTGGAGCAACAATGTTTCCAGTGGAAAAAGAATAGCTTTGGGATACATCTTTCATTGTTTTTCCAACACATTGGTAAGGTTACAGTTTGTCATTTACTTAAAACAATTACAAATGTAAGGCTCATCTAATCTGAGATACATTTATATGAATTAAAACATCCCATTGGTGTGGTTGAGGTAAAGCAGGCTAGGGCTTTATTCCTTGCAGCACAGGAAGATGAGGGATGATCTCATAGAGGTTAAAAGAATCGAGAGAAATTGATCTGGTGAATGCAGAGAATATTTTGGTCAGAGTAGGGGAATCAATAACTAGAGGACACAGGTTTAAGGTGGGGAGGGGGGAGAGAAGAGATCTAATAGGTACTTGAGGGTTAACTTTTAAACACAGGGTGGTGGAAGTATGGAATTGGCTGCTGAAGGAGGTGGTTTCAGGTACTATTGTAATCTTTAAGAAAATATTGGATGGATACATGAATAGGAAGTTTTTCGGGGGATAAAGGTCAAATGCAGGCAAGTTGGACGAGTGTATAGATGGGTCGTTGAGCTGAAGGGCCTGTTTCCACGCTGCACATAATGGTTCATAAAATTGGTCTAGCTTACCATAGGCACAAGTATTACAATGGATATATTATGTTGGATCATGCTAAACGTGTAGTTAATTTTGATTAATACTTTTTTTCCAATAGTTATCAAGCGAGAGAAATGAAACAAGCAAGTCTGCAGATACTGTGATTGTAGTTAATACACAAAGTGTTGGAGCACAACTTAGCTGGTCCCACAAGTGAGAGAAGTTGCATTTGTGAAACAAAATGGCTAAAGAAGAAAATAAATATCTGAACAAGGAAGGTGAAGATGAGATGGTAAAAGAAAATGTTCGTTTGCTACTTTTCTGATCCTGCTTTTTTCTTTCCTTTAACCTATTCCCTTTTTCAACACCTTTTATTTCAATCTGTGATAAAGGTTACATTACATTTTTGCTGTTAACAAATAATTTGGAATATTTGTGCACTTTTGAATAATCTTGTACTAGTTCTTTTAACATTTTGATTTCTTTACTAATTGTGAATAGTGCAATATTAAGGATGTAACAAGGTTTATTGATACATTTGATATGTCAGATTTACTTTGTCCTAATAACCTTAATCAAATAATCCCCTAATTATAAAACTTTATGTACACATGTATTTGATGAATCTGTAGCACTATTTCCAATGTCCAGACTTGCACATACCCCAGATGTGACTTAACTAGAACTTTGTTTGGATGAGGCCTCCTTGTGCCTGACTGGATATACAATATGATCTTGCTGATCTGCCCTAAGCATCAACTCCTCTCCCCATAGCACTGAATTTCCTGTTCTCTCAAAAAATGTATCAACAATTCCCTGTTCATTTTGATCAAGTAGTTGTTAATATAATCACTGCCTGGATCAATTTTAATAACAATGTAGTGCAAATTAATTATTGTGAGGACTAATTACAAATTGTATTGAACTGAAAAAATGTTTTTAATTGAAGCTTCTTGGACATTAAATATTATTTCATTTTTAGTAATTGCAAATTACATCTAAAAATTCTATATCGGTAATCAAATAACAATTTCTGGTCATTGTAATTTAAATATCTTGCTAACTAAAAGCAATGTTTGAACAGTTGCTCTCTTTGCATATTACTGCCCTGTTTGATTAGTTACTTCCCCACACAATTTTGCAAAACATAAACTATATTGCCCTATCTGAACATTGGAGAGAGTTATTACTACCTAATTGTATTATTTGTTACAGGAAATTTATGGTTATAAGAAATGCCTTTGGAAGTTGGTTCTAGTTGCTGTTGGTGCGGTTTGCACTGGAGGTTTCCTTCTCCTCATTCTTTATTGGATGCCTGAATGGAGCGTGAAAGCAACTTGCACCCAAACATCTCTGGAAGAGGCTGAAATAGTGCTTTTGAGAACCACTGTAAGTATTAAAATGAATCTGTGGTTAAAGTGCTTGGCTGCTAGGAAAATGTACTCTTGCACACACTCACGAAATATTAACCACATTAAATATGCAATACTTGATAGATGAACTTTTAGTTGATTGTTAATTATTTCTTTGAGAACATGAATACTCTTAAGATTGCTGTGTCAATATTTTTCCTGGCACGTCCAGTGGAGCCATTTATTTCAATGAGAACGGAGACAATTTCAAGTTCACTGATCTCCACATTCCATTCACACTTTTGACAAGCCCCACATTCCTTTCCTAATGATACCAAAGGATGGCGTGCTTACACTACTAAACATCACAGCCTCAATGAAGTACTGTTAAGTATTATCTTCCAGTTCTGCCCTGTCAAAGTTCTATCATTTGTACTGCACAAATTATAAAATTAATTAAATACCCAACAAGTCAACAATTGCTCTGGAAAAAAAAAACATTGGAAATACTAGTGAGATGAATGTTGGAAATGAGAAATAATTATTTTTTAAAATTGATTTTCCATTTATGTCTTGAATTGTACGACTTGTGGCAGATCTTGCCTGGTTGATTAGACAGGTATTCACTAAATTCCTGGCAGCATCTTTCTGCAATTAATTAACAGAAACTGAGTAGAAGTAAAACTGACTTTGAGACAGTCACCAAGCAGAAACAAACCTTCAAACTATTATCTGTGGTCTGTGCTCACCATCAATCACATGTGTGTCTGTGTGTGTCTGTCTGTGTGTGTGTGTGTGTGTCTGTGTGTGTGTGTCTGTGTGTGTGTGTCTGTGTGTGTGTGTCTGTGTGTGTGTGTCTGTGTGTGTGTGTCTGTGTGTGTGTGTCTGTGTGTGTGTGTCTGTGTGTGTGTGTCTGTGTGTGTGTGTCTGTGTGTGTGTCTGTGTGTGTGTGTCTGTGTGTGTGTCTGTGTGTGTGTCTGTGTGTGTGTGTCTGTGTGTGTGTGTCTGTGTGTGTGTGTGTCTGTGTGTGTGTGTCTGTGTGTGTGTGTCTGTGTGTGTGTGTCTGTGTGTGTGTCTGTGTGTGTGTGTCTGTGTGTGTGTGTCTGTGTGTGTGTGTCTGTGTGTGTGTGTCTGTGTGTGTGTGTCTGTGTGTGTGTGTCTGTGTGTGTGTGTCTGTGTGTGTGTGTCTGTGTGTGTGTGTCTGTGTGTGTGTGTCTGTGTGTGTGTGTCTGTGTGTGTGTGTCTGTGTGTGTGTGTCTGTGTGTGTGTGTCTGTGTGTGTGTGTCTGTGTGTGTGTGTCTGTGTGTGTGTGTCTGTGTGTGTGTGTCTGTGTGTGTGTGTCTGTGTGTGTGTGTCTGTGTGTGTGTGTCTGTGTGTGTGTGTGTCTGTGTGTGTGTGTGTCTGTGTGTGTGTGTCTGTGTGTGTGTGTCTGTGTGTGTGTGTCTGTGTGTGTGTGTCTGTGTGTGTGTGTCTGTGTGTGTGTGTCTGTGTGTGTGTGTCTGTGTGTGTGTGTCTGTGTGTGTGTGTCTGTGTGTGTCTGTCTGTGTGTGTCTGTCTGTGTGTGTCTGTGTGTGTGTGTCTGTGTGTGTGTCTGTGTGTGTGTGTCTGTGTGTGTGTGTCTGTGTGTGTGTGTCTGTCTGTGTGTGTCTGTCTGTGTGTGTCTGTCTGTGTGTGTCTGTCTGTGTGTGTCTGTCTGTGTGTGTCTGTCTGTGTGTGTCTGTCTGTGTGTGTCTGTCTGTGTGTGTCTGTCTGTGTGTGTCTGTCTGTGTGTGTCTGTCTGTGTGTGTCTGTCTGTGTGTGTCTGTCTGTGTGTGTGTGTCTGTCTGTGTGTGTGTCTGTCTGTGTGTGTCTGTCTGTCTGTGTGTGTCTGTCTGTCTGTGTGTGTCTGTCTGTGTGTGTCTGTCTGTGTGTGTCTGTCTGTGTGTGTCTGTGTGTGTGTGTCTGTGTGTGTGTGTCTGTGTGTGTGTGTCTGTGTGTGTCTGTCTGTGTGTGTCTGTCTGTGTGTGTCTGTCTGTGTGTGTCTGTCTGTGTGTGTCTGTCTGTGTGTGTCTGTCTGTGTGTGTCTGTCTGTGTGTGTCTGTCTGTGTGTGTCTGTCTGTGTGTGTCTGTCTGTGTGTGTCTGTCTGTGTGTGTCTGTCTGTGTGTGTCTGTCTGTGTGTGTCTGTGTGTGTGCGTGTCTGTGTGTGTGCGTGTCTGTGTGTGTGCGTGTCTGTGTGTGTGCGTGTCTGTGTGTGTGCGTGTCTGTGTGTGTGCGTGTCTGTGTGTGTGCGTGTCTGTGTGTGTGCGTGTCTGTGTGTGTGCGTGTCTGTGTGTGTGCGTGTCTGTGTGTGCCTGTCTCTGTGTGTGCCTGTCTCTGTGTGTGCCTGTCTCTGTGTGTGCCTGTCTCTGTGTGTGCCTGTCTCTGTGTGTGCCTGTCTCTGTGTGTGCCTGTCTCTGTGTGTGCCTGTCTCTGTGTGTGCCTGTCTCTGTGTGTGCCTGTCTCTGTGTGTGCCTGTCTCTGTGTGTGCCTGTCTCTGTGTGTGCCTGTCTCTGTGTGTGCCTGTCTCTGTGTGTGCCTGTCTCTGTGTGTGCCTGTCTCTGTGTGTGCCTGTCTCTGTGTGTGCCTGTCTCTGTGTGTGCCTGTCTCTGTGTGTGCCTGTCTCTGTGTGTGCCTGTCTCTGTGTGTGCCTGTCTCTGTGTGTGCCTGTCTCTGTGTGTGCCTGTCTCTGTGTGTGCCTGTCTCTGTGTGTGCCTGTCTCTGTGTGTGCCTGTCTCTGTGTGTGCCTGTCTCTGTGTGTGCCTGTCTCTGTGTGTGCCTGTCTCTGTGTGTGCCTGTCTCTGTGTGTGCCTGTCTCTGTGTGTGCCTGTCTCTGTGTGTGCCTGTCTCTGTGTGTGCCTGTCTCTGTGTGTGCCTGTCTCTGTGTGTGCCTGTCTCTGTGTGTGCCTGTCTCTGTGTGTGCCTGTCTCTGTGTGTGCCTGTCTCTGTGTGTGCCTGTCTCTGTGTGTGCCTGTCTCTGTGTGTGCCTGTCTCTGTGTGTGCCTGTCTCTGTGTGTGCCTGTCTCTGTGTGTGCCTGTCTCTGTGTGTGCCTGTCTCTGTGTGTGCCTGTCTCTGTGTGTGCCTGTCTCTGTGTGTGCCTGTCTCTGTGTGTGCCTGTCTCTGTGTGTGCCTGTCTCTGTGTGTGCCTGTCTCTGTGTGTGCCTGTCTCTGTGTGTGCCTGTCTCTGTGTGTGCCTGTCTCTGTGTGTGCCTGTCTCTGTGTGTGCCTGTCTCTGTGTGTGCCTGTCTCTGTGTGTGCCTGTCTCTGTGTGTGCCTGTCTCTGTGTGTGCCTGTCTCTGTGTGTGCCTGTCTCTGTGTGTGCCTGTCTCTGTGTGTGCCTGTCTCTGTGTGTGCCTGTCTCTGTGTGTGCCTGTCTCTGTGTGTGCCTGTCTCTGTGTGTGCCTGTCTCTGTGTGTGCCTGTCTCTGTGTGTGCCTGTCTCTGTGTGTGCCTGTCTCTGTGTGTGCCTGTCTCCGTGTGTGCCTGTCTCCGTGTGTGCCTGTCTCCGTGTGTGCCTGTCTCCGTGTGTGCCTGTCTCCGTGTGTGCCTGTCTCCGTGTGTGCCTGTCTCCGTGTGTGCCTGTCTCCGTGTGTGCCTGTCTCCGTGTGTGCCTGTCTCCGTGTGTGCCTGTCTCCGTGTGTGCCTGTCTCCGTGTGTGCCTGTCTCCGTGTGTGCCTGTCTCTGTGCGCGCCTATCTCCCTTTTATTAGCATAGGATCCACAATCTACAACACTATCTTGGTGATTCAAATGTTCATCTGGATGGTTCTAAATTTTATGGGAGTTCCTGCCTTCACAAGAGCAGTGTGATTGATATTTCAACTAGCCCTTGGGTGGGGAAAAAAAGTCTTCCTCTGATCCCCTCTTCTGGTCTTGGATGCCTTTATCATTGGGAAAGGTTTAAGTCCAAACTTTAAGGCCATTTGCACTTATAACTGCTATGGAGCTAGATCAAATATAGAGAAGAAAAAAAAAGGGTCTTTATCTTTCTTTATATATTTGCACTTCTGGATACACAAAATGTAGGATGAATCCAAACTAGCTAACTATTATTCAACCTGGAACAAAGCATAAACTGCTGGAAGAATCCAGCAAGTCAGGCAGCATCTGTGGAAGCAGAGAGATGCCAATGTTTTTGAGCCAAGTCCCTGCATCAGATCTCATTGACCATTTCTCTGTTTCAGATGCTGCCTGAACCCCTGCGTTCCTGCAACAGTTTGTTTTTTTGTTCCACATAACAGTATCTGCAGTCTATTGTATCTCTGTGGTTTAATCTATGGCAGCAATGTCCAGTTTGGCCTTCATCAGGACCCATTATTCCAGGCACAAGATGGGAGGTGTGAGTTACTGTCCTTGACTCTGAGGCAATTTCTAATTGTGATAAACAGAAATCAATGGATGCGATGAGGAAAACACTGCAATGGTGAGAGACATATCTTGTGTAAAGGAAGATGTACACTGTAGCAAATGGGTGGGGGTGCTGTAGTTGATAGGAAATCAATCATCCTAGTGGAAGGAAATCACTCTGAGTTTGTCAGGGCATTGTCCTAGACCATGCTATCTTTAGCTAGTTTAAAGACTTTCCTCTTCCATCAAAAGGTAGAAGTGGGGATGTTCATTGATAATGATGTTAGATTCCATTGGCATCTCCTCAGCAAATCATGCTTACTTGTATTAAGTCTAGACTAGGGATCTCCAAATTGGTCGATATCGACCCCAAGGGGCCAGCAAGAGAATGTGAACCTTCAACTCTTGATGCTGAATGACTACATTTCTTGTCCGCAACATCCTGGAGATCACCATTGATCAGAAACTGAACTGGGCCAGGCATGAAAATATTGTTGTTACCAAAGCAAGTCACAAGCTGGTAATGCTGCAGTGAATGACTCAATTCCTGTGACCAAAAGGTCTTTCCACTATCTAGAAGGAACCAGTCCGGAACATAATGTAATATGCTGTATTTCCCTAATGTAGCACCATCCAGAACAATCTAGCCTGCTTGATTTGTTACCTCACTGACCAACCTAAACATTCATCAGCTCCCAGTGGTTGCAGTGCAAACCATTTGCAAAGTTGTCGCAGTTACTTCCTCGGCTACTTTGATGACACCTCTCAGGACCCATTTATCTCACTACTAAAGGGTTCAAGGATGACAAGTGCTTGGGTGCACCTCCACTTCAATTTTCCCTCTTAGTTGAACACCATGTGGTCTCTAAAATATTGTTCCTCCATTGGCGTTGGGTCTGGATCCAAAATTCCTACCCTAACAGCATTTTGGGAATATCTTCAACAAAGGACTACAGTAATTTAATAAAGTCGCTTACCACAACTTTCTCAAGGGTGGGCCAGCCTCATTAACAATGTTTATATAATATATATAATTTAAAAAAACAAAAGCAAGTTGCAGAAAAATTAGGTTCTTTTACAAATTTGTAAAATTGTACAATCCAAAGGAATGTGATTCCATACGTTATTGATAATGTATGTAAATAATGCTGAGGTGGTTGAGAGTGTGAATATTCATAATTTGTCTTGGTGTAACTTAATTAAAGCTGCTCTGAAGAACGCACACTAACACCTTAACTTCCTCAGAAGGTGAAGGAAATTTGGCATGTTCCAAGTGACTCCAATTATTATTGATTGATGTAGAATGTTTCCTGTCTGGATGAAGCACAACTTGGTTTCCAAACTGCTCCGCCCAAGGCTGCTAGAAATTGCAGAGAGTTTTGATCACAGTTCAGGTCATTACCAAACCAGTCTCTGCTCCATTTATTCCATCTACATTTCCTACTGCCTTGTGAAAGCAACTAAAATAATAAAGATCTATCCAGCCCTGGTCAGAGTCTCTTCACTTCTGTCTTGTTGGGCAGAAGATGTATGGGTTGATTTGCTTGAATAGCATGCAAAACAAAGTTTCTCAATGTACACAATAGTAATAAGCAATTCAATAATGACTACAATATTGAATTCAGTAGTTCAACATAGTTATTTTCTGTGTGGGCAGTCACTGACAGTTGTTGCATCTTTAGTTGAAATATATTCTTGAAGTTTAATGAACAATTTTGTACATAATTGTATCAGTATAACAAAAATTAAAATAATTTATTAGTGAATAGTGTCATTTAGCCAGTTGCTTACAGGTTATCTCTCTCTTTGAGTTACTTGTATTGTGCATTCAATTTTAAATGCTTTTTTTAAAAAAATCTGATCAGTCAGCAAGATTGCCAAAGTCACATTTTGTTGTAATTCAAGAAATTAGGTTGGATATTTGGAGAAAACACTTCTTGTTTCAGGATGAATTTAAGACCTGGTTTTGGGCAAAGGTTTACACGTTATTTTCTGCTGGAACTAAGACAATGGAGAATTTTGGACCTCAAAACAATAAAATAGTGGAAAATTATGAAGATATTTGTGTGGATCAGCATCATCTTGAGCACAATAAAAAGATGCTTCTCAGGAAAAGATCAGTGAATGAAACATTGAAGGTGAGAAGTTATAGTGTTACGGAGTCCAGAAGACCCCCAAAACCAGCAGCAATAGATATGCACCACAACACAGGGTTACTTCAACAAAAGTAGTTTTTAATTATATTTAAACAAGAAAACAGAATTAAACTTTAACTTAATACTGAACAAGCAAATGGTTACCACTCAGGAGGGTTCTTGCTGGTTTTCAGAGAGAGATTCTTCTTCCAGGACATCCCCAACTGATTCCTTCTCAATCAGTCTTGCTGACGAAACTTGACCCCTTCAGGGTTCTCCAGATGATCTTCTTTCTTTCAGGTCATCTTTCAGACAGACAGCCTTCTTTGACCAGACAGTCTTCCAAAAGTTTGCCAGCTTTGCCCTTCTGGAATTAATTTCTGTCTCCTCTCTCTGTTTTCACACCCTCCCTCTCTGAGAGCAAAACTGTTCTGTCCCTGTCTGCAAAAATCACATGCTCTTCCAGGTAAGCTGTATGTTGATACTTGCTCATTTACAAAAAGCACTCTGCAAAAGTCCTGTGTTTTAAAATGAATGTGTGTGTGCAAGCTGCTCTAGCAATCTCTCCCAAGCCACCTCAAAATACTCTGTCACAATAGAATCTCTTAGCTTCAAACATAAAAAGGACCTGTTGAGCTGTGGAAATTGTGCCTGCTCCTAACTTTTAAATTCTTGTTAACTGTTCTATCTGATTTATCATTGTGCATTTTTCTCCACTTTATCCAGTTCTATTTTAAATTATATATGTTCCTTGTTTTAGTAGAATTAAAATGATTGGTGTCCTCCATGTACCCTCTTGATAATTCACTAACTTTATCCTTGTATACTCCTTCTGAACTTAAAAAATATTTCCTGTGTCTGATTGCAATTGAGTTATTCATCAGACAGTAACAGTGTTATTCCCTTTAATATCAATACTCTTAATTTTTTTAGATTCGTTATTTTGAACACCATAATGTAAAATACTTTTGGAACAACGTCTTACAAAACTTTAAAGTTCTAAAGTAAGTTTAACATGTAAATGGGCATTCTGATGATCTTGTACCCTCAATTACAGAAATCACAAGAATTTTAAATGCTTTGTTATATTGTAATCCTATTCCACACCCACCCCCCCCCCCCCCCGTCCCCTGCCACTCCCTCCAAACTGAGTACTCTATGATTGCAGCATGAATCATTTGAATCCCTATGACATCAAAATGCAATATACTTTGTCTTATTGAAAACTAGGATGCTGTCCTATATCTTATTTCTTAGAGAACTGACTGAGGGCATTTCATGGTCAGCTATACACACTCATCACAGTAAAGGACTGAATAAAGATCTGGAGGAGTATCGGTAAATCATTATTTGAACTTCTGATTTCTCTATCTTTGTCATGTTTTATTTGGAATTTGTATGACTGTGTGAGTTATTTTGATGGATATTTGTTAACCCATCAGTAAGTGTTATATAAAGACACTGCTGATGCTGGTAATAGAAAATGATGAAAACACTCAATTCTTGCAGCATGTGGATTTTCAGGTCAATGGGCTCTGTAACAATTAATGTCATTAATTACTTTGAAAAATTCACCCAATCTTTTTCTCCCACTGATGCTGCTCGACCCTCCAGCAGATTGTGTTTAGCGTCAGATTCCAGCATCCACGGTCGCTTGTGATTTGTATGTGTTCTCATCTCACTGAATTGCATCTAGTCTACATGCTGACAGATTGGAGAATTACTGATGTGTCTTTCATGCTGCTCCCTGTCCATCTGAAATTGTAAATGGGTTCTGTTGTAATGTTCCTTTTGTACATTATTACATGGTAACTTGCTGGTGAGATTGGATTGTTTAACTTGAGAGCTATATCGAAGACAGGTCAGAAATGTACATTTCATTAAATACATTTATCATTTTCAAAGAGAATAATTATTTTCCATTCTTCCATGTTTCAGTCCATATCCTCATACATAGAAGAAGAAGAATTAGCATAAGTACAAATCTACCTCTTCACAGAATGTTCCTCTTCATTATGTTGGCATGTTTCATTTTCAGCTTATTGATAAGCTTGTGCAAAAGAATTCCTAAGTTGAAATTTGTTTTGTTAGCTGAGCAAATTGTTTTTCTTAATTCATTAAAATTTAGTTTAAAAAAAAATATCTATTTCAAGATTTTGAATATAAATTACTTCTTGACAAGAAATACACGATGGCCATGTCGAGTATTATCACTGTTAAATTGGGCTGTTAAGGTAAAATTGTTTTAATTTTTTTCTGTATTGCTTTACCTAAATATTTGATTTGATCTTTATTTCTATGCAGTAAGCTCATTTTTGGATCAAATGAAGTTAAAGTAAAAGTTCCTTCAGTATTTGAACTGTTATTTAATGAGGTGGGTATCAAGATATCTTTACATGATGTAGCATTTTGAAAGTATATTTAAGGTTTTGTTAATTTATGACTAGCAATTTCAGACGTGTACTTTTGGACTGCAAATAAATTATGTGCATATTTTGTTTCTTTTTTAGGTGCTTAATCCTTTCTACATATTCCAACTATTTAGTATTACTGTTTGGATGTTTGAGGGGTATTATTATTATGCTGTGGCAATTATCATAATGTCAATTATATCGATTGTGACCAGCCTACATACTGTTAGAAAGGTAAGATTTTAATTCATTGGTGATCTACTGATGCAGGTGTCATAATTGAGAGTAACTTTTTTTTTAAAGGAAGCCAATCAGTTCAAATTGATTTACTCTTATCAGGGAACTCTCCCAATTTTCCAAGCCTTCTCAGCAGATATTATTTGCATGTTCTTTGGCTTGGCTTCGCAGACGAAGATTTATGGAGGGGGTAAATGTCCACGTCAGCTGCAGGCTCGTTTGTGGCTGACAAGTCCGATGCGGGACAGGCAGACACGGTTGCAGCGGTTGCAGGGGAAAATTGGTTGGTTGGGGTTGGGTGTTGGGTTTTTCCTCCTTTGTCTTTTGTCAGTGAGGTGGGCTCTGCGGTCTTCTTCAAAGGAGATTGCTGCCCGCCGAACTGTGAGGCGCCAAGATGCATGGTTTGACGCGATATCAGCCCACTGGCGGTGGTCAATGTGGCAGGCACCAAGAGATTTCTTTAGGCAGTCCTTGTACCTCTTCTTTGGTGCACCTCTGTCACGGTGGCCAGTGGAGAGCTCGCCATATAACACGATCTTGGGAAGGCGATGGTCCTCCATTCTGGAGACGTGACCCACCCAGCGCAGCTGGATCTTCAGCAGCGTGGACTCGATGCTGTCGGCCTCTGCCATCTCGAGTACTTCGACGTTAGGGATGAAGGTGCTCCAATGAATGTTGAGGATGGAGCGGAGACAACGCTGGTGGAAGCGTTCTAGGAGCCGTAGGTGATGCCGGTAGAGGACCCATGATTCGGAGCCGAACAGGAGTGTGGGTATGACAACGGCTCTGTATACGCTGATCTTTGTGAGGTTTTTCATTTGGTTTTTCCAGACTCTTTTGTGTAGTCTTCCAAAGGCGCTATTTGCAAAATGACTTCAAGAACTGCACGATACAGACATTGCAAGATTACATTTCTGCACCACTTAATAATTTGTCTATATGAATTTCATCTATATGAAAGTCTAAAACTGTGATTCTCAAACTTTATCTTTCCATTGACATACCACTTAAGTAACGTGGTATGTGAGTGGGAAGGGAAGGTTGAGAGCACTGCTCTAGACCCAATTGTTACTGAAATATTTTGCTTGATAAAAATTGTCACTGGCCCTTTTCCTTCAAAGTTATGAAACCATGTACATAATGAGTCAATTAGGTACGAATAAAAGAGTGGTTATCAAACATTTTCTTTCCACTTGCATACCATCTTAAGCAGTCCCTTACTCATCACAGAGCACCAATGGCATTGAAATTACTTAAAGTGGTATGTAAGTGGAAAGAAAAAGGTTGAGAACCACTGTTTTAGACTTTCATGTAGATACAAGAAGAATTAAGGCACAAGTCATGAGACTTGGAGATAAACAGCAGTTAGTGATACTAGGGAAAGGATTTCATTACTGAGATGTAATGTGGTATATGGAAACAGAACAAAATGGTTTCTCATTACCAGCCACCTTCTTCCTCCCCATCCCTTTCAACACCTCACAACTGCATTACTGTCCTTTTCCTAGTGGCCATTTATGGTTATAAGTTATTGCTGTGCCTGTTGCTTCAAGACTTCCATTTAAATCAAACGCAATAATTATTACCCAATGATCAAATTAAGTAACGGTTCCCTTGATCTCAATGATGCAAAGAAAATTGTTAAACACCAATACTTTAGAAGTCTGAAACTTTCCTCACAATATGATCATTCCAATAGCACAATGATCTCATGTATAATTCATCACAGCAGTGTTTAGCCCTTTCTATGGTGCTGTAGAATAGCTTGTAGGGTCAGTGTTGAATAGAACAATGTGATTCCTAGTTAAAATAGCACTGAGGGCTTTGATGATGTACATCTTCCTCTACAGTGATCCTGCTGGCTCCACCAAATTTAAAATGGAGCGCTGGGGGAATGGAGAAACAGGCTCCATAGAAACTATTGACTGCCTACCAACCTCCTTCATTTTGTGATACGGTGCATCAGTAATTTGAGATATGTGAGGAGTGAAACAGACTTGAGAAGTAGAGAAAACTTGATTTATAATTTGTAACCCAGTTTCCCATGGGATTTTTCTTAAATCATGTCTTGTTCTCATATTGACAAGTGGATAGGGTATCATAATGTATCACATAATTATTGTAATAGGATAGCAGAAAACAGTGTTTGGTCTAGCAATATCTATATTCTTGCCAGGTAAGGTGGATTTTTTTTTCGTGTTTGCGGAATGTATTTGTAGATTATACAGGATTGTAATGAATTTATTGCTTATTATTTCAGCAATTTATTATGTTACATGATATGGTAGCAGCTCATTGCACTATCAGAGTTTCAGTTTGCAGAGCAAACAATGGTAAGTGTATTTCTAAATTGCTTAAAGAGATAGGATTTTAAGTAACCCTGAAACTTCAACTACATTTATAGATGTTTATATTGAGGTTACTCTGGTTTTAGATTTTTAGCTTTCAGTTTTTCAACTCTATGGTATAATTGTTTAGATTATGCCAGAATGTATCTAATCCTATTGTGAGGAAATGCATACTCTGGCTGGTTAATTTAAAAAAAATCTCCCATCCTTTGTAATGTGAAATACCCGCTTCCCTTGCAACTGTTTTCACTTCAATGCATTTCCCTCATTGAAATGGATTTAGTCCTACAATTGTGAGGTAGTAATGTTTGAAGAGCTAAGACTAATCTTTTTTCTTAATAATTTAAATATAATTCTGTATTTGATAATTATCAAAGTCTAACATAACTATCAGGGGAGTGATATTTGTTTTTTAAAAATTATATATGCAGTTTTATCTGGTGAGATTTGTTTTGCATTTCAAATATTAAGGAATATATTTGTCGTGTCAAGAAAAAAAGTTTATGCTCTGGATCTTTCAGAAATAGAAGAAACTTTGTCGACAGACCTGGTGCCTGGTGACATTTTAGTCATTCCAGCTCATGGGATCACAATGCCTTGTGATTCAGTGTTGTTGAGTGGCACTTGCATTGTTAATGAGAGCATGTTAACAGGTAACTAAGCACATTGGATGAAAGAATATGATATCACTTAATACATTCTTATTAATCATGTGGTGCAAAGGTTTCAGTTCATTCAATAAATTCTCCAATGAGAATAATCATCAGATGCGTCGATTTCAAACAATCTAGATAAATGCCTAGCATTTTGTTGGCTTCAGCATTTCAACTTGACACTACTGGCACTTGTCTAAATGTTAAGCAAATTCTGAACTCTCGCATGAAAGCGGGCCACTGAACTCAACCTGTTTGTGCCGATCAGTGAGCATCCCACAGTACTTAAGCCATAGGCTTCTATCCAACCAGTGTCAGCCATTCTTTAGGGTTGTGTGTTCCTCTAATCACATTTCCCTTCCCCATTCATAGATCTATGACCACATTGTTTTA
Organism: Narcine bancroftii; assembly: GCF_036971445.1. NCBI lineage: Eukaryota > Metazoa > Chordata > Chondrichthyes > Torpediniformes > Narcinidae > Narcine > Narcine bancroftii. The sequence goes on along the minus strand of NC_091477.1, from coordinate 100,947,908 downwards.
TCTACCACTGATATGGGGGAAATGTTTCTGCCGACTACCCGAGCTACCACTCATGATTTTATATACTTGCATCATAAAAATAATGAAATAGTTTATGAGTAGGCCATCTGGGCCACGGCGTTTGCTCCACGACTCAATAAGATACCCATAACCCTTAATTTCCCTACTATGCTAAAATCTATCCAACTGTATCTTCAATATATTTAATGAGATAGCCTCAACTGCTTCCTTGGGCAGAAAATTCCACAGATTTACTACTCTGGGAAAAGAATTGCCTCCTCTACTCCCACTCTGCTGTCCTAAATCTACTCTCTTGAATCTTGAAACCGTCTCTTGGTTTTTAGTCTTACCTACTAGTGGAAACAACTTTGTTTCCTCTATTTTTTCCTATCCCTTTCATAAATTTGTCTGCTTCCATAAGATACCCTTTCATTCTTCTGTGTTTCGCCAAGTATAGTCCCAGGCGGCTTGATTTCTTTTTGTAACCTAATCCCCTCATCTGTGGAATTATCATGATGCACCTCCTTCAATGGAAGTATATATTTTCCTAAGTAAGGGAAACAGAACTATATGCAGTAATCTAGATATGACCTCGCGAGTAACTGAACAGTTACAGCCGAACCTCCCTGCTCTTAAATTGAATCCCTCAAGCAATGAAAGATAACCATCCATTTTCCATATTTATTTTCTGTTGCATTTGCAAACTAATCTTTTACAATTCATGCACAAGCACTGCCAAGTCCCTCTGCCCAGCAGTATACTGAAATCTTTCACCATTGAAATGATCTTATCTTCTATTTTCCTTCTAAAGTAGATGGCCTCATATTTACCAACATTTTATTTAATATGCCAGACTTCCTTCCTCACTTAACCTGTCTATATCTTTCTTCAGACTCTCCACACATCCTCTGTACAATTTGCTCATCCACTCAATTTAGTGTTCTCGGCAAATGTGGGTATGCTACACTCAGTCCCCTCTTCCAAATCATGAATGAATATTGTGAACAATTGTGGATCAGGCACCAACCTCTGTACCACTGCTCGCTTCCAATTGCCAACCAGAAAAACATGCTTTTATCGGAACTCTCTGCATTCTGTTGTTTAACCAATCCTCTATCTATAATAATGCAATACTCTCAACTCCATGTATCCTTACCTTATTGATAAATCTTTTATGCTGAACCTTATTGTACACCTTCTGGAAATTCAAGTGACAACATCCACCGGTTTCTTTCCTATCTACTGCGCTCATTTTCATGTCCCCACTTATGCATCTATGCTTCAGGGAGAATAGTCGCAGTTTCTCCAGTCTTTCTCCTCAAAAGTTAACTGGTCCATCTCAGGCAACATCCTGGTGAATCTCCTCTGCACCATCTCCACCACTATCATATCCTTTCTGTAGCATACTAAGTCTGCATGCAGTACTCTAACTGAGGCCTGACCAAGGTTATATCAAGTTAAACATCAACCTCTCTGTTTCTTGGAGAAATGCATCTCATCACCATTGTAAGCTCCATCTGTTATTTTTCACCAACATGTCAGCATCTCTTTGCAGAAGTGTGATGATGTTAGCACTGCTTGCCGGGATGATTCAAGGTTCAGCTGTACTTTAGAAGCTTGACGTTATCCAGGCAAAGCATCATGTTTAATTGGCATCCAGTTCATCATCTCAAATATTTATTCCCTCCTGTGTGCAGCTATATTGTGTACTACTTCAAAAACTTAAGTGTTGCTAAATGCTCATGTGACTCCAGATTATGTATCATATTTCCTTAAGACATTTGAGACAATGTGGCTCATAAAATTCCAATGCTCCCATTCCATTATGTATTTGCCTACAACAAAGACATATTTCATTACATCTTTAATTCCATTTGGAGGTGGCTTGAAATGTATTGAATTGTCTATCTCTGCTTTTTCCTCTTAATTAAGGTGAAAGTATTCCACAAACAAAAATCAATTTGCCAAATCCAATTAAGACTTCAAACAGTCTGGAAGATGATGAAATATACAGTCCAGAAAAGCACAAACGGCACACACTCTTCTGTGGCACTTCAGTTATCCAGACACGATTTTATTCTGGGGAACTTGTTAAAGCTCTTGTAGTTAGAACAGGTAAGGTAGTTTTCCAAAATGGAGTTATTATAAACCTACTTTAGCATGTACTGTGATGATTTTGTAAGGGAATGATATTTCTGAGTTTTAATAAAATTGCTCCAAACAATATTATTTAATTATTTGAAGCATATCTAGATTAATCAGAAATAATACATGACTGGTGATAAGTAAACATAGTTTATCACATAGGTACTGAAATCATTCCAAAAGAAAGTGATTTAAAAATAAAACAGAAATTATAAAAAGGGTGTGTGAACTAGTGTAATGCAGGGTATATGTTTACCAATAGTTTGTGTATGCCATGATCTATTTTGATTTATTGATGATGTGCGAGGTGAAAACTATGATGCCTGGTATTTTTCAGTGGTAGTCAATATAAAATCTAGTCATAACTCATTTATAGATGTCCATTGTATGTAAATTCCATCTGTAAGAAAAATATAATTGGATAACCACTATTATTTAAGAATTCATTTAGTCAACAGCTTCTGAGGAGGTAGAAAATTTCCCAAATGGTACTTCTTTTCAGTTTTTCCTCCATCCTTCCCATTTTCCCCATTTCCATGCCTATATCTTTCTGCTGTATCAGAATACCCAATCTTGATTTTATTCAACTCACCTTTATATTTGAAAGCTGATTATCAGAAAATTCTGCTGTCTATTTGTCTCTTGGAGGCTGTGTTATAAGATGGAATTTAACACTAAACCACATCAGGTTATGTTGGGAAAAGTGACCCAAATATTCCTTGCAGACACCCTTAATTAATTTTTTTTAAAAATCTGGAGTCCTGAGAGGGTTGAATTGGGAGAATACAAGTTTCATGGAGGATTATAGTTGTAGAGATGGGATGGGCTGAATTGTTGGATGGATTTGAATATAAAATTGACAATTTTAAATGAAATATCGCTGAACACAAGGCCAATGTAAGTCAGCAAATTATGTGTGGCACAGTTGGTGTAGCGGTTAGCACAACGCCTTTACAGTGCCAGCGATTGGGAGGGGTGTCAGAGCAGAGATGGTGAATCCTGTGCTGTCTGTAAGGAGTTTGTACTTTCACCCCATGTCTTCATGGGTTTCCCTGGAGGCTCTGGTTCGAAACATCCCAGTGGTGTAGGTGTAAATTGAGTGGCACGGACTCTTGGGCTGAAATGGCCTGTTACCCTGCTGTATGACTAAATTTAAATTAATATACAAGTTTGAGCAGAACTGATTAATTTCAGTCGAAATGTGGGGGAGTTAAAATTTAACAATTGTTGGAGATAGGAGGCTGGCCAAGAGAATTTTGAAATAATTACATTTGGAGGAAATAACAGAATAATAATTCACCGATAGATAGACTGGCACAGAAACCGAGATTGAAAATATTTAAAAAGGTATTTCAAATTGAAAACATTTCTTAAGGCAATTCACAGGAATATAATCTGTCAAATTTTCTCACTGAACTACATTGGAGCAAGATCCTGGGTTAACAGAGTTATTGTGTGACATCAACAACACACCCCTCTTCATTCCCTACTTCTATGAAGTTTTCACTTTACAGAGGGCCCATTGTTGATATATGCACTGTACTTTCTGTAGAAATGTTGATGTGGCACCGTTTTTTTTAAACTCCCCTTACAAACCACCATTTATCTTATGGCATTCCAGAATGATACAATATTTCTTCTAATTTAATGTTCATTACTTGTTTTGTAATTGCTTCAAGTGGGTCGAACACAGGTGAAAAGAGGTGTTTGTAAACACCTCTTTTATCTGAACAAATATGATGTTATGGCTTTAAGCTACACCTTTCATCCTTGTTCCCATTTTGTCAATGGTCTTGCTCTCTCTTCCACATTTCAAGAATAATGTTTTTATAAATGTGATGCTTTTGACAATTGCAGCACAACCTTAAATAAGTTTAATTTTGGTCCTAATTTCACTTCATTGTCCATTCAATCCATGGTACTTAACTTTTGATTTGAATTCCCTTGTTAGGTTTTAATCCTGTATTTCACTTGGCTGCATCTCTTCAAGAAGGATTTTTTGGGGAATTTTTAATATTCTTTAACTGAATGTGTTAGTTTCTCTGTCATCCACTTGTATATGTGCCGTGGCCAAGCAAGCTGGGACCCAAGGTCCTTGGGTCGTAGGTTTTATATCGGAGTGGCCTTCTCCTATGCAGGTTTCTTACCCGGGCTGGAGGGGTCTGCCTCCCCTCCTAGTTCGGTCCATACTGCCCGGACTGGGGCCGAGGCCGCCGCTGCTCTCCCTGTGCCCTGACTGGGGCCGCCGGCTCCAACTCTCTGCCCGGATCGGGGCCTCCGCCTGCCTCACTCGACCGAGGCCGGGGCCGCCGCCGCCTCCCCCTTGCTCCTGCCCGGATCGGGGCTGCCGCCGCCTACCCTCAACCCGGACCGGGGCTGCCGCTGCTCTCACTGTGCCCGGCCTCGGGCCGCCGCCTCTACCTCTCTGCCCGGACCGGGGCCTCCGCCTGCCTCACTTGACCGAGGCCGGGGCCGCCGCCTCCCCCTTGCTCCTGCCTGGATCGGGGCCGCCGCCGCCTACCCTCTGCCCAGACCGGGGCCGGGGCCGCCGCTGCTCTCCCTGAGAGCAGGATCTCCATCCTCAACCAATGGTCAGAACACTTCCAATCTCTTTTCAGTGCCAACCGCTCAGTCCAAGATTCCGCCCTGCTCCAGCTCCCTCAACAGCCCCTAAGGCGAAAGCTGGATGAGGTCCTCACCCAGGATGAGACATATAAGGCAATCGAACAACTGAAAAGTGGCAAAGCAGCAGGTATGGATGGAATCCCCCCAAAGGTCTGGAAGGCTGGTGGCAAAACTCTGCATGTCAAACTGCATGAGTTTTTCAAGCTTTGTTGGGACCAAGGAAAACTGCCTTAGGACCTTCGTGATGCCACCATCATCACCCTGTACAAAAACAAAGGCGAGAAATCAGACTGCTCAAACTACAGGGGAATCACGCTGCTCTCCATTGCAGGCAAAATCTTCGCTAGGATTCTCCTAAATAGAATAATACCTAGTGTCGCCGAGAATATTCTCCCAGAATCACAGTGCGGCTTTCGCGCAAACAGAACTACTGACATGGTCTTTGCCCTCAGACAACTCCAAGAAAAGTCCAGAGAACAAAACAAAGGACTCTACATGACCTTTGTTGACCTCACCAAAGCCTTCGACACCGTGAGCAGGAAAGGGCTTTGGCAAATACTAGAGCGCATCGGATGTCCCCCAAAGTTCCTCAACATGATTATCCAACTGCACGAAAACCAACAAGGTCGGGTCAGATACAGCAATGAGCTCTCTGAACCCTTCTCCATTAACAATGGCGTGAAGCAAGGCTGTGTTCTGGCACCAACCCTCTTTTCAATCTTCTTCAGCATGATGCTGAACCAAGCCATGAAAGACATCCGGTACAGCACGGATGGCAGTCTCTTCAATCTGAGGCGCCTGCAAGCTCACTCCAAGACACAAGAGCAACTTGTCCGTGAACTACTCTTTGCAGACGATGCCGCTTTAGTTGCCCATTCAGAGCCAGCTCTTCAGCGCTTGACGTCCTGTTTTGCGGAAACTGCCAAAATGTTTGGCCTGGAAGTCAGCCTGAAGAAAACTGAGGTCCTCCATCAGCCAGCTCCCCACCATGACTACCAGCCCCCCCCCCCTCACATCTCCATCGGGCACACAAAACTCAAAACGGTCAACCAGTTTACCTATCTCGGCTGCACCATTTCATCAGATGCAAGGATCGACAACGAGATAGACAACAGACTCGCCAAGGCAAATAGCGCCTTTGGAAGACTACACAAAAGAGTCTGGAAAAACAACCAACTGAAAAGCCTCACAAAGATAAGCGTATACAGAGCCATTGTCATACCCACACTCCTGTTCGGCTCCGAATCATGGGTCCTCTACTGGTATCACCTACGGCTCCTAGAACGCTACCACCAGCGTTGTCTCCGCTCCATCCTCAACATTCATTGGAGCGCTTTCATCCCTAACGTCGAAGTACTCGAGATGGCAGAGGTCGACAGCATCGAGTCCACGCTGCTGAAGATCCAGCTGCGCTAGGTGGGTCACGTCTCCAGAATGGAGGACCATCGCCTTCCCAAGATCGTGTTATATGGCGAGCTCTCCACTGGCCACCGTGACAGAGGTGCACCAAAGAAAAGGTGCAAGGACTGCCTAAAGAAATCTCTTGGTGCCTGCCACATTGACCACCGCCAGTGGGCTGATATCGCCTCAAATCGTGCATCTTGGCGCCTCACAGTTTGGTGGGCAGCAACCTCCTTTGAAGAAGACCGCAGAGCCAACCTCACTGACAAAAGGCAAAGGAGGAAAAACCCATCACCCAACCCCAACCAACCAATTTTCCCCTGCAGCCGCTGCAACCGTGTCTGCCTGTCCCGCATCGGACTTGTCAGCCACAAACGAGCCTGCAGCTGATGTGGACATTTACCCCCTCCATAAATCTTCGTCCGCGAAGCCAAGCCAAAGAAAAAGAAGACTTGTGTATCCATTCATTAGAAGAGTGGATATCTAATAAATATCTTTCAAGATGCAAATCAGTCTGCTGTGTATTTCAATTTTCTGTTTCAGTAACTTTCAATTTCACTGGATATTATTTTGAAATATATTTGTAACAGAAATTAGTAATATTCGCTCTTTAATTTCCCCCTCCTTTGCTCTAGACTGACAATGGAGTATGGGTTCAGGTGTGCTATTAAAGGGCAGATGCTAATGAGTGTAGACATTGAAAGGTAGTGTAAAAGCAGAGGACTATTTGTCAAAGCCATTAATGATGTATTCTCCATCCAAAAGCTTCCATGCATGTATTTTTATGGCTCTTTGATAGAATGAGGAGATTGAGCTCACTGTAAGACCACACTCATGGGGTTGTATTATAGACAGCCCAATAGTCAACGAGAATTGGAGAGATAGCAGGCAGCTGCAGGAAACAAGGTTTGATAGGAGGAGATTTTATCTTTCTACCTATTGACTGGGACTGCCATACTGTAAAAGAGCTGGATGGTTTCGAGTTTGTCATATGTGTTCGGAAGAGTTTTCTAAATCAGTCCGTAGAGATGCAATGACACTACAACGATGATCTAAAATGGTTAGGACCAGGTCCATGTCGGATAAATGTTTTTTTTTGAGAACTAGTCATTTTTTTAAAAACAGCCCCAGTAGCAACAGCAAATCACGTATCAGTGTTTAAACAACAACAAACAATAAGGGAAGGCTTTTTCAGCATTAAAATAAAATTCTCACCAAAAAAAAAATGCTGGCTGCCACCGATCACCGAGACGAACCCAATGCCGCCGCGGATCACTGACGTGAACCTACCACTGTCTTCCTGGTCTCCAGAGCTCCTGTCGACAGAGTCCTGACTCTGAATCCTTCCCTAGGTCTCACGCACAGGCACACCTTGAAGTTGGCCGAGGGGAGGTTTCGGAGTCAGTGTCCGAATGTGCTGAGGAGGAAGGGAGGGAACACCACTGAGCCCGAGGAACCGCTCCTGCTGGGAGGCCACTCTCCTTGATGATGCCAGGACAAGAGATCCTATTGACTGTGGTTGAGAGACAGTGGCACGCAGTTTGAGAGGGAGAGTTGGAAGAAAAGTCAATGGGGGAAGGCAGAGAAGCAATGGAAAGAGAGAGGGGAGGGATTTACCTGAAATGAGGAAAATTGTCATTCTAATTTCATGTTGAGTGAATTTTTTTCAACCTGTGAGGTCAGTTTGGCTCTGAAAAAATTTCAGATAAATGAGGATTTCTGATTTGTTTCAGATATCCTCATTTATCCGAAATTTTTAAAAAAAAACTTTGGATAGGTAAGGATTTCGAAGAATGATTTCAGATAATCGGAGGAGTACTGTACAAACTAGAGAGAATGCAATTTTGGATCTCCTATTAGGGAACAGGTAGAAGAGGCAACAGAAGTAGGGGAACATTTTAGGTCCAGTGATTATAATGCCATTAGTTTCATGTTAATTATAGAGAAGGATATGTCTGGTCCTTGGGTTGATGTTCTAAATTTGATATAGGCCTATTTTGAGAAAATGAGAAAGAATCTTGACTGTGTGGGTTGGGATGTTGTTTTCAGGCAAAGATGTGTGAGGTAAATGAAGACCTTCTAAAGAAACATTTGAAATTACAGTTTGTATGTTCCTCTGGATGAATGAAGGGTCAATTTTAACATTTACGAAGAATTTGGACAGGTGCATGGATGGGAGAAGTATGGAGGGCTATGGTGTGAGACTAGGCAGAGAAATGGTTCAGAACAGACTTGAAGGGCCAAAGGGTCCTGTTTCTGTGTTGTAATGTTCTATGATTCTATAAGTCATTGCTATACCATCAAGTTGCATTGTGAAAATTCACAATATTCTCACATTAACAAAAGAAAAACTAGAGGTTGTCATTAAACTGGAGATTGGGGATAGCAATCTTTAAAACATATTTAAAATAGTCAGATATTGGAAAAGGAAAGTCACAACCAAGACTCTACTCCCAACTTGCTAAAATTAGAGAGGACCTGTGTAATTGTACCAAAATATTTGAAGAGGATGTGGTTCCACTGTTTATATTTATAAATATGTATATATTTACTTCCTACTTCTTTGCAATGATTTCAGAATGTTTTAGATTTACAGATAAACTTTAGAAAGTATATTGTTATAAATTAATGTCTTTTTATACACACACACACACACACACACACACACACACACACACACACATAATTTACTAAATGAGAGAGGGATTGAATAACATTCCACGTGTGATCATGTTTCCTTTTTTTAAATAAAGGTTTTAGTACCACAAAAGGGAAACTTGTGCGTTCAATCTTGTATCCAAAACCAATGGACTTCAAACTGTACAGAGATGCTTACATCTTTTTACTCTGCCTTGGTTGTTTAGCAGGGATTGGATTTATATACTCAATTATCAACAGTGTTTTAAATGAGGTACGTATTTTTACTCAATTTTGAATAATGAATTATTGTAATTTTGTAAAGGAGAACAACTTAAAGAGAAAAAAGTTATATTTATGACTTTTTTTGTCCATAGTACCAAAGATAAGATCAAAATTTAATACCCAATTTGCTTTTGCACTGGTGGTAGGAAGTTGCCTTCTTGAATAGCTGTTCTTCCTGTGGTAAAGATACCTCTGGAATTCCAAACACTTGAGCCTCTGATATTTGAAAATATTTCCAATATAGATTGTGTAAGAGTTAAAGGGGAGTTAGAGCTGATCATGATCCTGTGCATCTACTGCCCTTACATTTTTTGGTAGAAACCAATATTCATGCTTTTGAAGTAAAAACATAATGCTGGAGAAATTCAGCTGGTCAAATAGTGTAATTTATGTAGCAATGATAAAGATGCGTAACCAGCATTTCAGGCTTGAGCCCTTCATCATTATGAAAAATTGTGGGCAGGCGCCCAAACAAAATGGTTGGGGGGGGAGGAGCACATTCCTCCTAAAGGCAGAGATAATACAGTAGGAGGGCACACCAGCAAGCAGGAGGAGGAGGGATGTCTCTGAATGGTAGGGGAATGGGTTGGAAAGTGGAGGAACGAAGACAAAGGGGAAGGGAGGGAGAATGGAGAGTAGGCTAGCAGAACCAGAGGTCTATGTGAATGTCATCCAATTTGGAGAGTGCCCAGATGGAAAATCGTGTTGTTCCTCCAATTTATGGGTGGTCTTGGTGGGATAGAACATGAGGCCATGGACAGACATGTGGGCTTGGGAGTCTCTCTGATGTAGAATCCCTGTGTCACACTTGCACCCACGCCTCCTCCCTCAACATCATTCAGGCCCCCAAACTGTCCTTTTTAAGTGAAGCAACATATCAGAACGAGTTACCTATTGCATTCGGTGCTCCCTTTGTGGCCTTCTCTACATCAGAGAGACTGGGAGATTGCTTCGCTGAGCACTTTCGCTCTGTCCACATCAGTGCCAGGGATTACCCAGTGGACGACCACTTCCATTCTGCATCCCATTCCCATGACCACATGTCTGGCCATGGCCTCATGTACTATCCCACCAAAATCACCAATAAATTGGAGACACATCACCTGATTTTCCATTTGGGCACTCTCTAACCAGATGGTGTTAACATCGACTTCTCTGGTTTCTGCTAGCCTACTCTCTATTCTCCCTCCCTTTCCATTCCTTTTGTTTTTTTCTCCATCTCTCCACTCTCTTCCCTTTCCATTCAGAGCCATCTCTCCTCCTCTTGCTTGCTGGTACACTCTCTGTTATCCACCTATTAACCTCCTGCCTTTGGGACCTTCAATTCCTCCTCCTCTGTCTCTGTCACGTCTGCATCCAGGATGAGGACTCCCATGCCAGATCAACAGATGTCCTCCTTCAAATAATGTAGCTTTCCCTTTACCACCATCAACTCAGTGCTCACCTGTATATCCTCCATTACCTGCACATCTGCCCTGGCCCACTCCACCCCCACGTGCAACAAGGACAGGATGCCTTACCTACCATCCTCATCCAACACATTCTCCTCTGCCACTTCCACCACCTACTATGTGATCTCACCACATTCTTCAGGGGCCACTCCCTCTATGACATCCTTGTCTACTCCTCCCCTCCCCACCAATCATCGCTTAGGACCTACCCTTGTGACCGCAGGAGATGCTCACTTGTGCACACACCTCCCTCACCTTTTGGGGTCCCAAAAAGTCCTTCCAAGTGAAACAACATTGTGAATCTACAGTGGTTTGATTCCCTTCCCTATGTCCTTTTGCACAAACATGATAAATTATCTTATCTCTTACCATTAACATCTTTTGTTGGTCTGGATTCCTCCTCTAGCCAGCATTGTCTGAATTCTGAGACTTTGAGATTTCCTGCTTCTGGCTCATTCCACTTACTCCTTGAAGAAGGGCTCAGGCCCGAAATATCAGCAGTATATCTTTGCTTTTATTGGATGCTAAAAGCCCAGATGAGTTCCTCCAGCATTTCAGTGTGTTTTTATTAAAATATGTCAAGAGATTGTGGTAGAATGAAAATGTATGTTGCTATGAGAATGACTCTGTTCTCAAATAGAAAACACAATGCTGAAAACAGTCTGCAGATGAGGAATTATCTGTTGAAAGAGAAACAGGGTTAACTTTTCTAGTCAATGACTCTGTCACAACTGAAAAAGGGAGAAAAGTTGTTTTTAAGTGTAATGATCTGAAATTAAATTTCCCAGCCATGTTGTACTGGACTTCTTTAATCCTGGTCACTGACTGGACTGTTTTTCCAAAAATTATTTCTATGCTGTTATTGGAGATTTGTTAAAGTTGTTTTATAATTGGTATGTGGAGAATTATATACTATTGTGTACTAATAATATAATATCAAACTTTATTTTCAAGTTGAAAGATATGGTTAATTCCAATAATCTGGCATGCATGGGACTTTGGTGGTTCTGGGTTTTGCATGGAGTTCTACTTGTGTTCATATCCAAACATACTTTCATTTCTTTGTTGTTAACATTGCATCATAAAATTTCCAGTTTATGGTGAGTTTAAAGGGAGGACGAAACAGGCAAACACTCCTCACGTTTGGTTGTGCTGCATATCCTGCTCTTGCTGTGGAATTCTAGCTCATGTTCTGGACTTATGAGTGCAACATGTTGATTAGGATATCAGATTTGTGGAACTTTGTATATTAACAAATTTAGGTGATGATACTTTTTCCAGACTTATTGTTGAATGATTATACAAATGGTAACTTTAAAAAAAAAATAACTGATGATAATCTCATTGACAAAAATGAACTACGAATGTTGTTAAATCTGCACTATTTGTCTTTTTTTACTGCTACTGGCTTCCTGAATTGATCATTCATTACCAGTCAATATTTTTCTTTTTGTACTGCAGGTCAGAGTTCACGCCATTATTATTAACTCACTTGATATCATCACCATTACAGTTCCACCTGCTCTTCCAGCAGCACTGACTGCTGGGATTGTCTTTGTCCAAAGAAGACTGAAGAGAATAGGCATTTCCTGTATTAGTCCTCAGAGAATAAATATCTGTGGGCAACTTAATCTGGTTTGTTTTGATAAGGTTAGAATCTGAATTTCATGCGGTCTAATAAAAAACACTGAAAAATTGAACATGTTCTTTCAATATCATCTGTAGTATGCATATATCACACCTTTTTTGTTTAACAAAAAAAGTTAATAAATCTTTTGGTTTACCGGTACTTTTACCAACCATTTTTGAGGAATGCAATGATGCTCGAGCTTTGAAAAGAGTTTTTTTTAAAAAGATTCATTTATTCAAATCCAATATTTTATCTCAAAGAGAAGGAAAGTTGAGCATCCAAAGCCAGAATTCCTTTATGATGAAAAAAAGTAACATGAAATATTTAAAAGGGATATATGGCAAACGTCAGATTGATAATATGAACAAGAATTTAGCTGAATATAGAAAGACATGAGAGAGGAACAATCTGGAGGGATTGGAATGATTAGATTTCTCTTAAGAACTGGTGTGATCTTTTGTGCTGTAACAACCTTTTAGCCCCGTGATTCTTAGAAATTGAAATAAAGTCATGAAATGCTGAAATCTCTGCATCATTTAGTCTCTTCACATCTTTGCAGCTTCCTTCAGCTGTATAGTTCAGACTCCTTCCCTCAATTTCCAGCCTTTTGCATCTCCCTAGTTGTGCCTCTTGTTTTCTTTCGCTAGGGCCTAATTTTTTTAAATAAGCTTCTGTGAATCACTTTAATCTTTTGCTGCTGTAATTGTGCCAGAATAGCTTATGACCTTTCATTCCTCTATACTTTTAGATTTGTCTGAAATGTTCATTTATTTGTGTTCAGTTTTGAATACATCCAAAAAGAAGCCTGTCTTTTAATTATTTATAAGCAACATATTAAATATTGAAACCAAATTTAAATTACTATTTTAATGACCAGGATATTCTTGACAGTGAGATGCTAATTATATTATTATTCATAAATTTCAGTTTCTAAAACATTTTGATAAAACTGTAAATAGTGGAAACACTCAAGATATCAGGCAGCATCTGCAGGGGTTAAAGGATAGCTCTCACAATTTTCAATGTTTTCTCTTAATATTATTTTTATGACATGTGTAGTATTTGCTTCTAAAAAAAATGTTTTTTTTTGGATCTAGACTGGAACACTTACTGAAGAAGGCCTGAATATTTGGGGCATTCAAAGAATGGAAGATAATAGGTTTGAAACTTAAAGAATTGACATCTAGAGTCTGTCACAAAATAACATTTGTTCACAGAGTTTGTGAAATTCAGTTGAAATTTAAGTGTTGTAAATGTGAAAGTTTGTTGCTTATGAATGAAAACTAAAATATCATTCATGGGCCTAACATTCAATAATTTTTACTTTTATGGAATTATTTAATTTTTCTACCTGATTTATATACATAACTTCCTACTCTATGCCTGAAATTGTCCAAGTTTTTATGTGGGTTTGATCTGACCATTCTCAGTAGTTGATGGTTGAAGTAAAAGTAGGAAAGCTTTTAATTTTAGTACCAGCGGAAAAGTGAATTTGAATTTTGTCTGAGTTCAAAGCTCATCAAAATCTGTCAATTTTAATACATTTAAAAATCGAAGGAAGAAATTTGAACAGATTTTCACTTTTACGTTCAGTTTCTTGCCGTCAGAGCATAACATTTGTAGGGAAGGCTTGGTGAAGTCCCAGTTTGTGGCTTGTATGGCAACCTGCCACACACTTACCAAAATTGATGGGAAGTTATCTGGTGACCCATTGGATTTAAAGATATTTGAAGAAACTGGTTGGGTGAGTCTTGCATTTACTAATTAGAACTAACTCAAAATCTGCCGAGGGAGGTTTAATATATTTTGAACAAATAAGTGTCTGTACAAAAGGTTAAAGAAGAGTTTGATATCTTAAATTCAGAAGGAATTGGCAACAAAAAGCTTTGATTTTTGTATTTGCAGTTTATTTTTCAGCTTTTGACTGAATAATGTTAATGGGAGTAAGTTAAGAATGCAAGTTAATTTTGCTACTGCATCTTGAAATTCATTTAGTCAGACAGGATGTCCCACAAACATTTAAATGTTCCAGTTATCTGGCACCTCACCACTTGCCAATGAAGATTAATCCCCCATTATTCTTTGTAAGGACTCCAGCAAGCTTATCTCCCATAGTCCTGGAATGTATCTCAACAGCTTCTGGGGATTAATCCACTTTAATGCCCATGTAAGATATCTAATGCCTCCTTTTTAAGATTAATGTGCTCTAAAAATTTCACCATTCCAACAGAAATTTCCAACTACATAGTTGCAGGATTGGGATGATGGAGGAATAGAGCAAAGGCAGTTGGAAATGCTGTAGTCATAAAAAATTCCATCAGTAGGTTAACAGATTGGTGAAAGAAGATGGGGAGGGGCCAAGAGCTGATAGGGTATTGAACAGAATATAGGGTAGGAGGAGAGATTACTGCAAGGGGTAAATTTGGAGAGAACAGTAAGAATGGGAGTAGTTAAAAAGAGGGAAACAGTGAAGAGTACCTAAAATGTTTTTAAAAAAATCAATATTAATGCTGTTGATTTATAGGTTGTCCAGGAGGAATATGATTTGTTGTTCCTCAACTTTGTTTGGCCTTACCTTGCAATTTCAGCAATAAAAATATAGAATTCCAAATGTTATTCATTTGTAAGTTACAGGTTACAAATAACTGTAAAGAGAGAGAGGGAGGGAGAAACCATTCCCTTTAATAGAATGCAAATAGGAACTTGTTTTAAAGAGATTCAGAGAGTTTAAAGAAGTTGAAATAATCATTCAAAGTTTCTGAAAGGGAATTGGATAGACACAAGAAAAGTAATTTGCCAAGCTCCAGAAAGAAAAATATAGAGGATTGAATCTTTTTGGTTCCCTCAACAAGGTGCTGGAATGGACTTGATAATTGAATGTCCATCTTCTGTTATTTTTATTGTTCTTTGAGGTGCTAACAAATTCAACTGACAATAAATGTCAATTTGGAGAAATTTTATGACAATATTAACTGAGCAGGTCCATACCAAGTTATTATCAATTAATTCTTTAATGATAGTGAGCAAAGATTGCCTCTTTCATTATAACTTATCTTTTCATTATCATCTAAACATTCTAATGTGTTTTTGTAATATTCTAATATCCTTTTGTAATAACTTGTGTCTGAATAGTGAGTTTTCATAGTGGTTAAGGATGCTATCTGCTGTTTTCCAAGTTCACACAGTTCATGGATCCTCTGAAGAAATGTGTGTCCTTATTTGCATCCTGTTAAAGGGAATGGTGTGTGCCCTCTTTTGGATCTCAAATGACCACATATCAAATGCAATATGTGGCATTTGTTTGCTATTAGTTTTAAAACCAAAAAACATTTATGAATTAAAGTCCAACGTTATTATTGTTTATTACATTTTCCATAAAAGGTTCTTGAGGAAGCAACTGAAGAAGAGACTGCTTTACACAATCAAATCATCCCCACAGTAGTTCGACCCCCAAAACAACTTCATCTGGAACCTGTGGCAGTGAAAGATCACGAAATGGTACTTTTGTTAATTGTTCTTATTAAATTTCTTGACTGGTAAAATGGTACACTATTTTCTTTTGTATTTATTATTATGCTTGCTTCATTCTGTTATCAGAGTAACTTTGTAAAGACATCTATATTTTTTAAAAATACAGAAATAATGTAAGAAAGAGATTCAGTTAAGCATCTGTTTTTTAGTACAGTTTCCAAGAGCACAGGTCCATTACGAGCTGGAATGCACCATCAGCCTTGTAGATAAAGAATGAAAGAAAGGTCTTGGAGTGAATATGTATTACAAGCTCCTATTTTAGTAAAATGGGATTATCACTGTAAGGGATAGTATAGACATGAGGGCCTGAATGATCACATTAACATTTCACACAAGCACAATACAAGTCACAGCCCAGCGATAATTTGATACATTGGAAGAACTGAGGGAAGGTGTGTCACAGTCAGTTCCAGAATTTAATACATTGGCAGACATTGTGATTTTGCAAAGGGAGAACCATTCTGGCTGCTGAAGAGAAAGCAGCTCTTGTGGCCAGCCATTTTTGTGGAATTCAGAGCAAAGCGTGCTCTGTGAGTGACTGGGCCTTTTTGGTAGATTGACCCATGCCAGGAGTGTCTTTTTGATTGTGATTAACAGTGAAGGTCACTCAGAGAGACTGCTTCATCATAAGTGTGACTAGCAGTGAAGGTACTTGGAGAAACTGGTGCCAAGGTCCTGGAAGCTTCGTGGAGGACGCCCAGTTCGAGTCTTGCCAGGAATGTTATGACCACAGCTCATGTAGATTTGATATTTCTTCAAAGGCAACACAAGAAGAAGTCGTGAGTCTGTAGCAGCCACAACTCCAGTCTTCCCATCGGTTCAACATTAATTCTGGGGATCAAATTTCAAAGGCCTACGCTTCAACACTGAATTTGAAAGCTTGAACTTTGAAATAACTTTCCATATTTTGGCCTCGACTGTAATTTGTATAACACAGACACACACACACTACAGCTGAGCATAGCTGGGGATTGATTTAGAGTTAATGATAGTTTAAAAGTTAAGACTATAGCTTATGAGTAAGAAATAAAATTAGTGGTTTAAGATTAAATACCATTTGGTTCATTGACTATTGCTGCTCGTTACACATGGTTGTTAACATACAGCTGAAAGAGATGGTAGTTATTTTGCATTTGCAGAAAAGGGGCTTCAATAGATTATTAAACTGAAGAACAAAGCTTTTTAATTCTTGCTGCTAATTCCCTTTTACTGCATATATCTCCTTTACACAGTTGGGCTCTCTTTAGTTCTTTTTTAACGTTTGATTATATTTGCATGGCATGTTGGTCTTAGGTGAGCATTTCATTTATATATCATTTTTGTTAAAACCTTGCTGGTCTGCTGTTATACCCATTTGAAAGCTCCAATATATCCAAAATGCAATAAGATGTATTTTGTTTCAAACACTTGAATATGTCTGATATTGCTGTATTTCTCCTGAGTAAACCATGAGAAACTGGGACCCCCTGATTCAGATAGCATCCATGGAGAGAAATGGTCAGTCAATGTTTTAGGTTGAGAAGGAAAGATAGCAAACACAAAAATTGGGGAGGGAAAAGGACCAAGAACTACTGTGTGAATGAAGATGGTATAAGATCACTAAGAGACAAATAGGGGAGAAGACCACTAAGAGATGGGGTTGGGGAAGATTTGAAAAAGAGGGAGAACAGGAGCAGATAAAGGACAGGCAGGAACAGTGGGTGGAGGTTACCTGAATTTGGAAAATTGAATAGCGGTCTCATTGGGATTTGGGCTACCCAGGCAGAATAATGAATTGTGTTTGGCCTTAACTTGGCAATGAATGAGGCTGAGGTTAGACATGTATGTATGTATGGGAATGATGAAGGGAATTAACTGAGAATTCCAGCTTGCACCCAAGGACAGACGAAGTGATGCCAGATCTACATTTGATCTCCCTGATTTAGCAGACGCTACCTTGAGAACGCTGAATGCAGTGGATGAGGTTCCTTATGTTCTGCTATATTTTGCATATCTATTTATTCCATTAATCTTGACCTTAATTAACTCTTAACAAGCCCATGTGCCTTGTAACTTTTATGTTGGTATATCCTAATTCTAGTTTCCTAAACATCTGAGAGTGTTTTCCACCAATATGACTAGAATCCCCCACCCCCCCTGCCATCCTCATTTCTGATGCAATAAAGCAATTGCATTGGCCAAACCAATGGTCCTTAATAGGGCTGCCTTATGACAGCATGGAAAATGCAAGTTGCATCACCATGTTGTGGATGAGATAAAGTTTGGAGTGATCCAAATTAAAACCATAATTCAGAGAGCTCCATCTGATTTTCAGAAGTCTTGATGGGTTCTCCTTTCAATCTGAATATATGCATTGCCTGGACCTTTCCCAATGGATACACATTTCTGTTATTCAAATCATGCTGTGAATGATGGATGCACTTGCCGGAAAAACTCTTTGAGGTAGTACTTGTCTCCATAAGACATAGGAGCAGACATAGGCTATTCACTCCATCGAGTCCGCCCCGCCATTTAATCATGAGTTGATCCATTTCTCCACTCAGCTCCACTGATCGGCCTTCTTCCCATAACCATTGAAGCCTTGGCTAATCAAGAACTTATCAATCTCTGCCTTAGATACACCCAATGACGTAGCTTCCACAATCACCTGTGGCAACCAATTCGACAGATTGACCACCCTCTGGCTGAATAAATTTCTGGGTATCTTTGTTCTTAGTGGACTCCCTTTGATTCTTATCCAAGACTCTCCACTGTGGGAAAACAGCCTTTCTTCATCTATTCTGTCCACTTTTTTCAAAATTCGCAATGTTTCAATGAGATGCCCCTTCATTCTCCTTATTTCCAACATATTCAGGCCAAGAGCTGTGAAATGCTCCTCATAACTCTTTCTTTCCTGGAATCATTCTGGTGAACCTCCTTTGAACCCTCTCTAATGTCAGCACATCTTTTCTTAAATGAGGAGCCCAAAACTGCTCACAATACTCCAGGGGATATCCGTCTATTAACCAGATAAAGCCTCATAATCACATCCCTGCTCTTCTATTCCTCTTTAAATAAATGCCAGCAATGCATTTACCTTCATCTCCATTGCAACATGTGAGTTTACCTTCAGGCTCTGCTGCACGAGGACTCCCAGGTCCCTTTGCAGCTGGGAATTTCAATTTTCTGCCCATTTAAAATAGTCTGCCTTTTTATAATTTTCTCCCAAAGTACACGATTGGACACTTTTCTAACTTTTTATTTTCATTTGCCACTTCTCTCCCCATTTTCCTAATCTAAGTCCTTCTGCAGCCTCCATGTTTCCTCTACACGACCTGATCCTCCACCTTATTTTGTATCATCTACCATCTTAGTTACAAAGCCATTCATTCCTTAATCCAAATTATGAACATGCAGCATAAAAAGATACGGCTCCAACACCAACCCTGAGGAGTACCACTAGCAAGCGGCAGCCAAATCAGAATATGATCCTTGTATTCAAACTCTCAGCTTTCTGCCACTCAGCCAATACTCTGCCCAAGCTAGTATGTTTCCTATTATACCATGGGTTCTTTTGTGTTATGAAGTCTCATGCAGGGAACCATGTCAAATGCCTTTTATAAATCTAAATACACAAAGTCCCCTGCATCTCCTCCCTTCTCCAGCCTGCTTGTCACCTCCTCAAAGAATTCCAGTAAGTTTGTCAAGCAAGATTTTTCCTTAAGCCAACTGTGCTGGTTTGGCCTATCTTGTCTTGTGCCTGCAAGAACACAGTAACCTCATCCTTTACAATTGACTTCAACATCTTCCCAACCTCTGACATCAGGCTACCTGGCCTAAAATTTCCTTCCTGCTGCCTCATTCCCTTCTTGAATAGTGGGGATTTTCCAGTCCTCCAGGGCCATGCCAGAATCCAGTGATTCCTGAAAGATCATTACCAATGCCTCTGCAATTTCTACCAGTACTTCTTTCAGGACCCAAGGGTGCATCCATCTGGTCCTGGAAACATCTACTCGCTTCCCTTTTCTGATACCCTTCAACGTCTGTCATATTGGTAGCGTATCGCACAGTGAAAACTGATGCAAAATACTCATTTAGTTCCTCTACCATTTCCTTTTCTCCCATTATTATTTCTCCAGCATCATTTTCTAGTAGTCCTATATCTAATCTCACCTTTTATTCTTTATATACTTGAAGAAGCTTTTTGTATCCTCTTGGATATTATTTGCTATCCTACTTTAATACTTCATCTTTTCCCTCCTTATGAGTTTTTTTTAGTTACCTTCTTTAAGTTATTAAAAACTTTTCAATTCTTCATCTTTTTGTTGCTTCCTTGTTTAACCTCTCTTTTGCATTCATGTTTAGTTAGTCAGCCATGGTTGTGACATTTTTCCATTCAAATATTGCCTCTCTTTTGGTATATATCCATCTTTCACCTTTCCCCCTAGTGCTGCTTTTCACTCTCATGTAATTCCCTGTACTCCACTGAAATACTGACACACATTTCGATGTACATAAAAATGTGCATAGAATGTGTAGATCATTCAGCCTCTTGTGCTATTTCTCCCATTAAATAAAGTTGGTGCCATTCCATTTAAGTAATATCTAAAATTATATCAGCCTCTCTCTCAAAAATACTGGTCTTTTTTTCTTGGTATGGATCCTCTGCAACATTGGATTTGTCTGCTGAAGCACAAGGAGTTTATACTCTAATTTCAGATCACGAGGAGTGATCTCACTGATGCAGTGATCAGACTCAGAAGATGCAGCTGGTCATTCAGGACAGAGAAAAGGTTTCTTCATTCATTCGGTAGTCATTGAGTTTTCTACTCAATTGCTATATTTGAAGATAGGAATTATATTTAGGAATATGTTTCTGAACTCTGATATGTTTTTTCTATTCCACATTTAGAATATAAATTTAGCAAGAATTTCTTTAATAGTGTGTTTAAGTGTAAATTGGAAATGCAATATATTTATGATAAGTTTTTTTAATTTTTTTCAGGAAGTATGCGATGTCCCTGTAAGTATAACTTTGATAAGATTCTCCGATGTAATGTTCATAAGCAGTAAAAGTGTACTGAATACTGGAATTCCTTCTGTGTGCAGGCATCATATGAAATAGGTATAGTACGGCAGTTTCCATTTTCTTCATCTCTGCAACGGATGAGTGTTGTAGCCAGAATACTTGGTGAAAAACACATGGACGCCTACTTAAAAGGTGCACCTGAAGTAGTTGCTAACCTATGCAAAGCAGAGACAGGTAAAGTGGAATGTCCTAATTGCTAAGTTGCTGTTATCTTTGATCTATTGCAAAACAATGTAAATTATTCTAAATTTAGTTGTGCATTTTCCTGATAGTTATAAGAACCAAAATTATTTTGGTTAAATCCTGATTTGAGGTGGTATTGTATGTATTCAGATGAATTTTACATTGTGCTTGCAAATAGGTTGTTTGATTATAAATATTCTTAAGATGGCTTTGCTTGTTTTTTTTTCAGTTCCTGAATGTTTTAATGAAGTGTTGAAGATTTACACAAAACAAGGCTTTAGAGTTATAGCACTTGCCCATAAGAAATTAGGACATAGACTTACTTGGCATAAAGTGCAGAATGTCAGCAGGTAATAGTGTTAAATTTTCAAAATTTATTTTGGGACAGTATTGGTGGGTGGGTGTGCCAGGGCAACTGTCAAACTGGTATCCTGAGGCCCAGTGAATATTTAGCTCCCATTGCATAATTTCTGATTGTGCAAGAATTATTGCTTAGATGGTATATTTCCTGCACTAGAGTTCAGGCAGGTAGTCAATCTCTGCCTTCTTGGATGAAAATAATTTTAATTTGACTGGACCAAATTGTTGATTGATTGCACTATTTCTGGATAATTATGGTGTTCTGTACTTGCTAAGCATTTTTGTCAGTTTCAAAATTAATATTAGAACAGAAATGTAATGAACAACTTTGGAGGAAGAAGCTGATTGGAGCAAGAAAGGTCAGGTAACCTGAGGAGTGGCGGCAGGTGGAATTTAAAAAGGGGCGAGGCAGCAGATGGAAGCTGACTGGGGGAAGAAGCTGAGTATCACCTCAAAAGTGTGGGACTGTAGTGGAATGATGTTCGTCAGAGTGGGATGAGTCAAGTAGTAATGCTTTGGCTCAACGGCCTTCAGCAAGAACAGGTAAGAGGCTGGGTATAGTAGGAGTTGAAGAAAGAAAGGGACACCTTATTCGAGGAACAAAAATGATTCAGCAGTTATGCATAGGTAAGGGCAGGTTTTAGATATCATATCTTTTGTTCCTCTAATCATAAACAGTGGGATTGGCATCCAAGGCAGGGGAATGCTCCTCTTGCAGAATGTGGGAAGGTTTGCTAGTGCTGCTTCAGGCTGGGTGGTGGGGGTGGTGGGGGTGGGGGGGGTTTTAAAACTAGATTTGCAGAGAGAAGTGGAGGAGGGAAAAGATGGTATAAAAATTACATGAATAGTTAGAAGTCAACGGGTTGTACGTGGTGGGAATTTTCTAAAATGTATCTATTTCAATGCTAAGGGTATTGTAGGAAAAGAAGTCAAGCTTTGAGCGTAGAATTATGACATTGTGGCCGATAGTGAAACTAGATTGCAGGAGTGGTAGGACTAGGAGCTTTGGACACATTAGAATGGGTGGGAATGAAGGGGGGAGTAGTGGCATTGCTCATCTGGGAAAGTATTACATTTGTGCTCAGGCAGGACAGACCAAAAGGCTATAACGATGGTGCTGAGGAATGGGAAAGGCGTGACCACACTCATGGAGGGAGGGGGGTGGGGGGAGAGAGAGAGTGGGTGTATATTGCCCAATACTCAGTGAAAATTGGAGGAGCAAATCTGTCAAGAGATAGCAGACAGCTGCAGGAAACATAAGGTTGTGATAGTAGGGGATTTTTATTTTACCACATATTGACTGGGACTCCCATATTGTAAAAGGGCTGGATGGCTTGGAGTTCGTCAAATGTGTTGAGGAAAGTTTTCCAAATCAATGTATAGAGGTACCAATTAGAGAGAGAGAAAGAGTGCAATACTGGATCTCTTTTTAGGGTCTTGGGTTGAGATCCTAAATTGGAGAAAGGCTAATTTTGAGGAAATGAGAAAGGATCTGGAAAATGTGGATTAGGATAAGTTTTTTTCAGGCAAGGATGAGCAAGGTAAATTGAGGAACTTCAAAGGTGAAATTGAGAGTACTTTGTCTATCCCTCTCATAATTTGAAATACCTCTATCAAATCTCCCCACATTCTTCTACACTCCAAGGAATAAAGTCCTAACCAGTTTAACCTTTCCTTGTAACTCAGTTCCTGAAGTCCAGGCAACATCCTAGTAAATTGTCTCTGCATTCTTAAGAGTTTGTTTGTTCCTGTCAGGATTAAAGGTAAAGTTAGCAGGCCGAGTGTTTTTCGACAGATATTGGGGATCTGGCTCGGATGAGAAGAGAGGTGTATAACAGGTATAGGCAATGCAGAAAATGAGGTACTTGATGAGAATTAAAAAATGAAAGAAAAACCTCAATAAAAAAATAAGGAAGTTAAAAAAAAAACCCATAAGGTTGCTGTGTCAGACAATGTGAAGAGATGGGGAGATCTTAAATGTTTTTTTTTCATCAGTGTTCACTCAGGAAACGGCACAGAGTCGTGGGAAGTAAGAAAAACAAGCAGTGTCATGGAACCTGTACAGGTTAAAGAGGAGGAAGCGCTTGCTGTCTTAAAACAAATAAGGGTGGATAAATCACAGGCTGATCAGATATCCCCTCAGACTTTTAGGGAGGCTAGTGTAGAAATTTCAGGGCCTCTGACAGTAATATTTAAAATGTCCTAAGTCAATGGTGTGGTGCTGGAGGATTGGAGGGTAGCTCACATTGTTTAAAAAAGGCTCCAAAAGTAACCCTGGAAATTATAGACTGGTGAGCCTGATGTCAGTAGTAGGTAAATTATTGGAAGCTGTTCTAAGAGATCAGATATGCGATTATTTGGATCGCCAATTTGGGTTAGTCGACATGGCTTTGTGCGTGGAAGGTTGTTCGAGAGTTTTTCGAGGAGGTTATCAGGAAAGTTGACAAAGGAAAGACTGTTGATGTTGCTACATGGTCTTTAGTAAGACCTTTGAACAGGTCCCACATGGGAGGATAGTCAAGAAGGTTCAGATGTTTGGTATTCATTGTGAAGTAGTGATCTAGATTCAATGGTGGCTGGATGGGAGAAGCCAAGGAGTCATGGTGGATGATTGCTTCTCTGATTGGAGGTCTGTGACTAGTGGTGTGCTGCAGGGATCAATGCTGGGAACATTGTTGTTTGTCATCTATATCAATGATCTGGATGATAACGTGGTAAAATGGATCATCAAGTTTGCACGTGATGCTAAGTTTGGAGGTGTTATGGACAGCAAAGAAGGTTTTCAAAGCTTGCAGATGGATCTGGACCAGCTGTAAAAATGGGCTGAGAAATGGCAGATGGAATTTAATGCAGACAAGTGTGAGGTGTTGCATTTTGGAAGGACAAACCAAGAAAGGACGTACATGGTAAATGGTAGGGCACTGAGGACTGACTGCAGTAGGACAGAGGGACCTGGGAATATAATTCCCTGGAAGTGGTGTCACAGATTGTAAAGAGGGCTTTTCGCATATTGACCTTCATAAATCAATGTATTGAGTATAGGATATAGCTATGATGTTATGGTAAAGTTGTATAAGACTTTGATGAGGCCAATTTTGGAGTATCTAACCACAGGAAAAATATCAATAAGAGAGAAAGAATGCAGAGACTATTTACTAGGATGTTGCCTGGACTTCAGGAACTGAGTTACAAGGAAAGGTTAAACTGGTTAGGACTTTATTCCTTGTAGTATAGAAGAATGTGGGGAGATTTGATAGAGGTATTTCAAATTATGAGAGGGATAGACAGAGTAAATGTAGATAGGCTTTTTCCAATGAGGTTAGGTGAGATACCAACCAGAGGACATAGGTTAAGACTGTGAGGGGAAACTTCTTATCACAGAGAGTGGTGGGAGTGTGGAATGAGTTGCCAGCTGAGGTGGGGAATGCAAGCTCAATTTTAACATTTAAGAAAAATTTGGACAGACACTTGGATAGGAGAGGTATGGAGGGCTATGGTCAGGGTGCAGGTTAGTGGGACAAGAGAGAAGAATAGTCCAGCATCGACTAGAGGGTCCAAAAGGCCTGCTGCCGTGCTGTAATGTTCTATGGTTCTAAGAAGAAAAACCTGACCCTTTTTGTCAGCAATTGATACAGGTGTATGTGATTCATTCTGGATTTTGAGTCAAGGATAACCAGCTAAATCTTTAGCTGAACTGAAAGCAGCTGTGGTGCAATTCTCACCATTCCAAAATGTGACTGAGCTGCATATTAAATTCTGACTCGGTGTTAAAGTTGGGTTCAATTTTAACATTTAAGAAGAATTTGAACAGGTACATGGATGGGAAAGGTATGAAGGGTTATGGACTGGGTGCAGGTCAATGGGACTAAGCAAAAAAAAAGTTTGGAACAAACTAGAAGGGTTGAAGAGGCCTGGTTCTGTGTTGTCATGTTCTGTGGTTCTCACCAAGAAGCAGATTTAATAGAAATATTGCACTGCTTGCTCCCTCACATCTTGATTTTCTAAATTATAACTGGAATTTCCTTGAATATTTTCATTGACTAATATTCTTATTGAATTTTACAAGGATAAACAAAGCATATACAGAAAATATGTAAAGTACGTAAATTAAAGTCAAAAATTAAAATAACAAAATTGTAAACTTATAAAATCACATTGATATTATACAAGCACAACTTGTAAGTTTATCCCAAAAAGCCCTTAACTCTTTGGTCCCATCTTTATACCAGAATTTTAAATATAAAGTAGGTTTTGTTCCTAGACTAATAGAGTAGGTTGCTGTAAGTCAGGTTTTGTATTTAAAGAGAAAAGAAAAAAATAAGTGAAAAAATAGTTTAACTCAGGTTCTGAAAATAATTCGGGAAAGGAGCCCACCCCATTTGAAACTTGTTAGTATTACTAATTGAATAGTGAATCTTTTCTGAATTTAAACATGACATGATATCTCTTATCCAGTGAGCGTGGGTAGGCAGGGCAGCATCCCTCCATCTTATTAATATCACACTACTAGCCAAAAGAGAGACAAAGGACAGAGTGTGACATTTGATTGGAGTTAAACGAATGTTGTCTTCTCCTCTGGTACCAAAAATGGCAACCAAAGGGTTGGGTTCTAGATTTAAATTAAGGATTATGGACAAGGTTTGGAACACATCCCTCGAGTATTTTTTGAGGCTAGATCATGTGAATAAGGGAAACCTCACCTGTCCTACAGTTGTCAACAACGAGAATCCACATTTTAATAGATATGAGATAATATGATTTTGGACATATGAGCCCTATGCATGACTTTAAATTTCAACAGACAGTGACTGGCACAGAGAGAAGAAGAATTAACCAACTTAAAAATTGAATCCAAAACCTCATCCAACAGTGAAAAGTTTAAAACCTGTTCTCATGCAGTTTTGATTTTATCAAGAGGGGCAGGTCTTAAACCTACTAACTTATCATAGATAATGGATATTAAACCTTTGTGTGAGGGTTGTAAACGAAGAAGCACAGCAACAGTATTAGTATAAAGTATCCCAGGGAAGTTTGGTAATGGAGAGTGGATAAAATGTCTGATTTGTAGATATCTTTAAAACAGTCAATACCCATTCTATACCATGCTTGAAATGCAGAATCATGTAAAGAAGATTGGAAGAGATGATTGAATAGAATAGGACTTGAAAGAGAAAAACCATGAAAACTAAATGTCTTCTGAACTGAGCCCATACTCTCACAATATGCCTGATTACCGGATTATCAATTGATTTATTTAAGGAAAGAGGAAGTGATGATCCGAGATGTTTGTGGTGAATGTCTGCCAAGCTGCCTGTCTCTCCTCTGGCGAGTCTTACTGTACTAACATTGGCTTTGCATTATCTCTACTGATAAGGACACTCCCCTTGGGTATAACTGTATATGCACCTATTGTCTTTCATTATTGTACCATGAGTTTCTGCTAATAAAAGCCATGATTATTGTTTAACCACATCGTCTTTGTCTACTTCATCAACTGGCACTTCAATTTTATTAGCAGAAATGGATGCAGCGCTCAAGCCAGAGCAGCTGATAATTGACCAGTCTGCCCCGAGGGCCAGAGAAATTTTCAACCACTGGATTTCTTGTTTCAATTACTACCTGGCTCGAAACAACGTGGTCGATGAGGCAATACAGTGGGGCCACCTGAACACTCTGCTGGGTGAGGTCCCTTTTGCCGCAACACAAGGAGCTACCACTCCGGCTATAGTCCGGGAACATCTGACTGGTTACTATGCATCGCCACGGAATATGGTGCTTGTTCGACACCAGTTACTGACTAGATGCCAGAAACCCGGGGAAAGTGATGCTGCCTATGCACTGGCCCTTGACTCGCTGGCAAACGAATGCGATGTCAGGACAGTCAATGTGCAACAACACCACAATGCCTTGAAGCTGGATGCTTTTGTCAACGGGATTGACTCCAGTTACATCCGACAGAGGCTGCTTAACCTACGATCAGGCAGTCACTCCAGCCAAAACACTGAGAAGTGCCATGCAATCCAGTGAAATGCTAGAAACCGAAAAGGAAACCTCCAGGAGTGCTGGAACCCCGAAGGAAAGAAAAGGGCGAACTCCTGAAAAATGCTACTTCTACGATAAGAGCTTTGCTACCTGCAGCTATTGTGGGAAACTTGGCCACTTCGCTAAAGCGTGTAAGGCGAAAAGTACTCCCACTGATAGGAAGAAATAGAGAAGCACCAAGAAAATGCATCCTGGAGCTGCAAGAATGGAAGACAACTGTGAAAAGGGGGAATTTTCAGATAACCAGGCTGAATCGACTTCAAGTGATGCCGAGGTGAGATCCCCTGTGATAGCTCAATTGACTGTAAAGCTTGGGGGATGTTACGGACTGGAACGGTCGACTATAAAGGGGGAGGTGAATGCGATTGTCTAATAGACTCGGGGAGTACTGACAGCTACCTCCACAAGAAAGTTGCCAGAGCCTTAAATTTGTGGAGATATCCAGCGAACCGAAAGATATCAATGGCTTGTAGTGAACTTACAAAAACTGTACGGGACAAGTGTAAAGTGTAAAGTAACTTTAAATTTGCAGGGACATTGCCTTGCTGATGTGTGGCTCTTTATTATGCCGGAGCTCTGTGCCCCTGTGTTACTGGGGTTAGATATTCAATCTCAGATGAACAGTGTAGTCTTAAATTTCGGTGGGCCATTACCCACACTTACCATCCCCTGCGCTAGTTACTGCGGTCTGTCCGCATTAAAGCTCAAAGCTCCTTCCCTTTTCAGTGATTTATCCTCTGAGTGTCAACCGATTGCCACTAAGAGCCATTCTTACAGCAAAGAGGATCGTGAGTTTATCAAAGCGGTGACCCAGACTGCTTAAAGAGGGAATAATTGAACCTAGTAAGAGTCCATGGCGGGCCCAAGTGGTAGTTGTGAAAAATCACACTAAGAGACGACTGGCTATTGACTACAGCCAGTCAATCAATCATTACACTAACCTGGATGCCTACCCCCCTGCCACGCATCAGTGAAATGATTAATCATTTAGCGCAATACAAAGTGTACTCCACTATTGACCTCAAAGCAGCTTATCACCAAATCCCCATTAAGAAAAGGGACGGCTTTGAGGCTGATGTGGAGGGGTGGGGGTGTGGTTATACCAGGTACCTTTTGGGGTTACTAATGGTGTGTCCATGTTTCAGAGGGGATGGAATGGAATGGAAAAGTTTTTAAACTGAATTCAACTCCATTGCTACGCATAATTGACAGTCAACTTGGTTATAGGTTGTGTATATTGGCCACCCAGTAATGAAGTCGGAAATTAGGCACTGCCACGCCTCCATCCCTTTTAGATTTTTGAAGATTAACTTTATTTAGTCAAGGGTGCTTACCCTTCCATAGATTGGAGACATGAAAATACGGCTCTCCCTGCAGAATTAATCAAAATCTTACAAAAAGTAATTTTCTAAAATTTAAAAACTTTGACATCTACTTACCAATCAATATATTATGAACACAAGAAAAGGAAAGGTTCAAACAACTAAGAAAATGGTTGCTAAAGAGGTTAATATAACTGAAGAAGTTGGGCCTACCTTAATGATGGAGTCTCAGGCTCAAGTTCCTCTTCCTCCAAGAGCGACTCACGCTGCGACGGCAAGGATTCGTATGATTCCAGCGCCATCTCTCTGGTGAGTCGACAAAGATGGTGCTGGAGTCCAGAAGAAGACTATCAAACTGCAGATGTCACAGGAACAACTGCGCATGCGTGTAAGTTTGCACATGCACACACGGAGCAACCTGTTTCCCTGTGGGGAACAGCTGAATTTATTAAGGCTGTGGTTAGTAGCGTTGCTAGTCAGATCCAGCCATTGATTTAACTAGATGTTGAATCAGGATCATCTGCTAGCGATTCAGAGGGACAAAAGGATGACATTCAAAACAAAGAGAAGGAAGAAAGAGTTTATGAAGAATTGGAGGGAGCAGGAGCAGAATATGAAAAAGATGAAGCCCAACTGATTCAAGGGATTGAAGCTATACAATTCAGATATCCTGAAGCCAGAACTCCAGGTATAGAAGCTCATGAACAAACGCCTATAATTATCAACCAAATGCAGTTAATGTGTAAAGACGGATTTGCAATTTGTATCTCAGAAGCAATGTTAAAGCACAATTTGAATATATTAAGAATGAAATGAAAAATATTAAGGAAGAAATGGCAAAATATACTGAAGCTGCTGATAAAATTCAAGTCCAGAAAATTGAAGATGATATTCAAGACTATCGTTATGAAGTAGAGCATATAAATATACAGTTAATAAAATGGAAGATTCTGGTGTTGCTTGGGATGTGCAAAGGAAAGAACATTTACAAAAGCTTGATGTATTGGAAAATCATAATCTCTGGAACAATGTGAAGATTATTGGGTTGGTTGAAGATTTTGAGGGCTCTAATCCAGTACAACTTTTTTAAAGTGAATTCCAGAAGTTATGAGTCCTGAGAATTTTCCAAATGGACTTGAACTGGATAGAGCAAATAGGACTAATAGAAAGAAGCCGGGACCAGCACCATGCTCAATTTTGATCAGATGTTTGTTATGTAAAGAAACAATGTTAAGAGTGGCGGTTCAAAATGCCCGAAAATACCAAGGTCCATTAACAGTGGCAAATAATGTTTTTTTTTAAATGTGAATTTAAGCTTGTCAGTTGTGAAAAGAAGAAAGGAGTTTAATCCTGCAAAATCAGTTCTTTGGAAAAAGGGATATAAATTCTCTTTTCGATATCCAGCCACATTTGTGTTTTCTGGAGAAAATCAGTCACAGTTTTTTTTAAACTAATGAAGATGAAGCTTTGGAATTTTCATATTCTCTTCTGAATATTAATCAACATCAACAAATGGAACTTCAGAGTCAAGTCACTCAGCAAGTTTTGGCAGATCGACCTGAGAAGAAGTAAGTTGCAGAACAGATGTCAGAGCAGCAAGAATTGGTTGAGATCAATAATGACCAAGTGAATAAAAATCTTGAAGAAGCTCTTTATACTTATAATTGAATTGTTAAAGTAATGTATATTCTGTCTGAGAGAGGAGGACTTTTTGTCTTCTCCTTCCGTAGCTGCATGCCATTTTGTGGCGAAGGCCACTTCCTTTACAATAGAGGGAAGTAGTACTGGTTTTCTTTTTCAGTACTTTTTTTTTATAGTCTTCTTTAGAGTTTATTCTTTCTTTTTCTATTTCTTTTCTTGCTTGGAGATGTAAAATATAATTGAAAGTTTGTATGGAGTGGGTGTCCAATGGGATGGGTGGCAAGAGTTCTTTAATTTTTGGACTTAAGAAATGGCAGTTAATAATGCATTAAATTTTGTAAATTTTAAAATAAATGGGCTAAATAATAAAATTAAGAGTAAAAAAAGTTTTGGCATATATTAAAAAAATGAAAGTTGATAGTACTTTTTAAAAAAAACCACACTTAACTGAGAAAGAACATCAAAAATTAAAAGAAGATTGGGTAGGTCAAGTGGTAGCTTTATCGTTTAGTTCTAAAGTAAGAGGGGTTGATATTTTGATTAATAAGAATGTACTTGTTAAGATTCAATTTGTGGTCACGGATCCTGCTGGGAGGTTTGTTTTGGCACAGGGTCAAATTTATTCAGAGACGTGGACACTTATGAGTATATACGCACCTAATGTAGATGATGAAAGATTTATTCATGACTCTTTTATGCCTCTTGTAGAGGCACATGAAAAGGTTTTAATTCGAGGAGATTTTTAGTTATTGTCTTGACCCAATCTTGGATAAGTCACAGAAGTCGGTTACTAGGAATAAAACTGCGAAAAAGATTGTGACTTTTATGAAAGATTTGAATTTGATAGATATTTGGTCAAGGTTAAATCCAAAGGAAAGGATTATTTTTATTCTTATAGGTATGACTCTTACTAGAGAATAGATGTGTTTTTAATGTCAGCACAGTTACAAGGAAGAGTTATACATGTAGAGTATAAATCTAGAATTTTATCTGATTATTCGCCACTTTTGATGTCATGTACAGTTTCTGAAAATGAAAAAAATCATAGATGGAGATTTAATTCTATGCTGTTGAAAAGAGTAGGGAGGTTGAATTTAGTTTGGAGTTCCACACACTTTTTATATAGGTCTGGGTTTTTAACTTGAGTGTATTGTTGATCTACTTTTTTAAATTTTATTGATTAATTCTAATCTTTCTTTATTGGCCTTTTCATATTCACAGTATAAGAAATAATTTGTCCCCTAAGGTAGGTTTTCAAAGCATCCCAAACAATTAAGCTGGAGGTTTCTACTGAGGTATTTGGTTTTTTAAAAAAAAAGGTAATATGCTCCTCCATAAATTTTGCAAAGTCATTATCTGACAATAGGGTCAAATTAAAATGCCAGTATTTTTATTTGAGGAAGGTCAGGAAAATTCATAGATAGCACATCAGGGGTGTGATCTAATATCAAGTGATAATCTCAAGTGTGGGTGAAAGTGATCAATTGCTTTTCAATAAGAAAATAATCAATCCTAGAAAAGATATGGTGAACATGTGAGAAGAGAGAATACTCTCTCCTATTTGGATGAAAAAATAACACCACACACCATGATGTGATAGGAAGGATTGTATAAGTAAGGCAGACTTACTCATTGTGCCAGGGTTAGGAGAAGATCGATCTAGCACAGGATCTAACCAGCAAATGAAATCCCCACCAAGCACAAGAGAAGAAAAAAAAATAGAAAAAACCCACATCATCCATATTAAGGGCATAGACGTTATCAAAAACTACCATCTTATTAAGCAATTTCCCTGAGACAATGATATAACAACAATTTGAATTTGATATTACATTGTAATGCACAATAGGAATATTTTGATTAATAAGAATCGAGAACCCCCCCCCCCCCCACACCCATCTTTAGCCTGGAAAGTGGAATGAAAGAGGGAGTCACGTGATGGAGTAGTGGCCGGACGGTGAACTCCAGCCCTCTCCAGAAAAGTCGGGAAAAACAAAGGAAAACACAAAGGCACAGAAATAAAAGTTACAGAAAAGTGAGTATAAAGGTGGAAAGAAGATGGCGACAAAAAAAGAAAAATCGAAAGCAACGGTAAGAAGAGAGGAAGAGAAGACAAAGGAGGAAAAAGGTGAAGGCCTTACCTGTCCGAAGAGGCCCGCTGCGGAGAGAGAAACCCGCTCCCTCAGGTCGGTAAATAATGGACTACAAAAATGGCTCGCAGAGCCGAGTAAAAGTGCGCAACCGCGCATGCGCGAGGAATCGCGCATGCGCGATGCGAATGAAAAAAAACACACCGACGGGAGGGGGGACCAGCTGGGGAGTCGATCTCCACAGCCGGCAACGACAGCTGCAGAACACCTGCAGCAAGAAGAGACCACAGAAGACAATAGAAACAAGAAAGAAGAGGAGGAAAGGGCACCAAAGAAACAACAGATGGCCAACCCAGAGGAAGAAGAAGAGGAAGAGTACAGGGAAATAGAAGAAGAAAAGAAAGGCAAGGTAAAGGATATACTTGCTCTTATTAAAGGATACATGGAGTCATTTAAAGAATGGCAAACACAGGAATTTAAGGATTTAAGAAAAAGAATAAACAACACAGAAGAGAAAATAAATAAAATGGAGATGACCTTAACAGAAATGGGAAAGAAAATGGACAAGATGGAAGAGCGGGCAGTAGCAGCAGAAATGGAGGTGGAAGACTTAAAAAAGAAATTGGAGAAATCTAATAAAAAAACTAAAGAGACACAAGAACTACTAGCTCAAAAAATAGATACAATGGAAAACCATAACAGAAGAA
The DNA here is from genome assembly GCF_036971445.1 of Narcine bancroftii. Taxonomy (NCBI): domain Eukaryota; kingdom Metazoa; phylum Chordata; class Chondrichthyes; order Torpediniformes; family Narcinidae; genus Narcine; species Narcine bancroftii. The sequence continues at coordinate 100,914,790 of NC_091477.1, read as the reverse complement.
ATAACATAAAGATAGTGGGCCTTAAGGAAGATGAAGAAGGCAAGAATATGAGGGAGTTTATAAAAGAGTGGATCCCTAAGACCCTAGGATGTCCAGAACTACAGCAAGAAATGGAAATAGAAAGGGCACATAGAGTATTGGCCTCTAAACCACAACCACAACAAAAACCAAGATCTATTGTAGTAAAATTCCTAAGATATACTACAAGAGAAAAGGTACTGGAGAAGACAATGGAAAAAGTAAGAGAGGGCAACAAACCACTGGAGTATAAAGGGCAAAAAATCTTCATTTATCCAGATATAAGTTTTGAACTCCTAAAGAAGAGAAAAGAGTTCAATACAGCAAAGGCGATTTTATGGAAGAAAGGGTATAAATTTATACTAAAGCATCCAGCGGTATTGAAAATATTTATTCCAGGACAACAAAACAGACTATTCTCGGATCCAGAAGAAGCACGAAAATTTGCAGAACAATTACAAAAATAGACTGAGGGAGGAAGACGGGTAATGAGAGTTAAAATGATCACGACTGATATGTATGTGGGTAAAGACAAAAATAGACTGAGGGATGAAGACGGGTAATGAGAGTAAAAATGATCACGATTGATATGTATGCAGGTAAAGAGGTATAAGAGTGAATAGAGACAATGAGCATACATGAATGTATCTGTACTTAGAGGAAAATATAGATAGTATAGACAAGAATTAATAAGGGAAGGTAATGGAATAGAGAGAATAAGGAGGGAATTAAAAGAGGGACCTTTGTGACATATGAAAAGTGAAATCTTTTCTGGGGGAGGCGGGGTGGGGGGAAATAGCGGTCACTGCAAAATCAGTTGACGCTTGCGAGTGGATTCGCAAATCCAAATGGAGAGGGGAGATGTGGTTGTCCGACAAGGGATAAAGGACAACTCAGGAGGTGAAGGGGAGATTGGGGATAAATAAGATAGAAATAGGAGAATAAGGAAAATGTTGGATGTTGTAGAAATGTTGTCTTATAAAGAGTTGAAAATAAGAAAACAGAAATGGAAAAGGAGGAAAGGTAATGATGGAAAAACGGAAAGAGAAGATAAACAAAATATAAAAGGGCTACGCTGAACTATATGTCTTTAAATATTAATGGAATACATAACCAAATTAAAAAGGAAGAAACTACTAAATTTAAATGAATAAATGTATTCCATTAGAAAAAATAACATATAGGTTAAGAAATAATATTGAAATATTCGAACAAGTATAGGAATCTTACATTAAATACAATAGCGAAAACCTACCGGGGACAAACATTACCTAAGTTGATGGAAGGAGAAGGAAAGAATGGACTCAGTAGAATTTCTGGTGTAATTTTGTTGAATGACAACATTGTCTGACTGGCTTAATGCAACCTAGATTGTATACCTAAAATGGATGAGGGGGGGGGTGGGGGGTGGCTTGGGAGGAGAGGGGGGGAGAAAAAGTCACTGTATATGTGTGAAAAAGAAATAGTGTATATCATGGCTAATGTGATTTATGGTGTGAAAAATAAAAAAATTTAAAAAAAAGAAAGTGGAATGAAAGTGTTTTCCCGTCCACCGTGCCGAGGCAAGAATGATCAGATTTACTAATGTGTGTTTCTTGTAAAAAGAAATTGCTGTTTTAAGTTGTTTGATGTGTGAGAACACTTTTCTCCTTTAACAAGATGATTTAAATCTTTGACATTCCAGCTAACAAACTTTAAAAGGCTATCCATTATCCCTGGTTGAAAATGTAGGTTGGTAAGCACAAATGATATCAAAACTCCAGGTGTCAACCTTGATACAGGAACATAAAACAAATACTAGAATAGAGATGAACCCTGCATAGTCAAGGTTAGTATTGACTCCTAGAACAGGTACAACTAATGAAATACCCACCTCCCACCCCACCACCCCAAACCTAGAGAGCTGCCAAAATCCACAGCAGCAAGCTTTTAAAATACCCATTTCCAACCCCAAAAAATCTTTTTGTCCCACGTTTGGTTACCTTCAGCTCCTTTATCGTTATTCTGAAAAACACTCCCAAAACGACATTTATTTTTTTTGGAAGCACAACCAAATAAGAAAAAAAAAGTCCTTGAGATTTCTTATGTAGTTCTGAAAGTATACTACAAAATAGAAATATAACCTACTTTTAAAAAAACTTAGACTTTCCTGATGATATTATCACAGAAACTGAATAGATAATTAAGTTTAAGGCAGAGGAAAGTATGCACATGACCCCAGCCCAAGTGGGTATGTTATTCCATAAAATGTTACTAAGGCAGAGAGGGCCAGCTGGTCCTTGCCACCTGAATACAGTATAACATAGGCTAGAAAAATTAGAAGTAATAATAATTAATCAGCTACCGACACCAAGCAGACATTTACAATGGTCGTGATGTGGAGGGAATACTGTCTATATAGCTCTGTGCCTCGTTGACTGAGGGCAGCCATCTCTTATGCCTGTTGGGAAGTGTGATGCAGAGGAGGCAGAGCTTGAGGCCTCGCTTATATAGATCTGATATGGCCTCCTAGTACTCGGCTTGCTGATTCAGGACTTTGGGATTGTAATCCTCCACAACCTGGATCTGCTGACAACAGTATTCCAGTTTCCCTTTCCACTGAGCCTCACTGATCAGAATATCCTTTATCTGATAATGATATAGACGAGTATAACCAAATACGGTCTCTGTCCCGGAGTTGGTTTAGGTACTAATGAACGGTGAGCTCCAGCGGAGATGGGAGTGTCTCCTTCCCAAAAACTGCATAGCAAACTGGAGAATTTTGCAGGGTGTCCTCTTTCAATAGATTTCACCAAGCCCAGGATACATAGGTTTGGTGTCTGCTCTGACATTCCAGGTCATAGCTGTTAGCTTCAAATTACTGTCTCGTAAGATGGAGCAAACATCCTCTAAGTCATTAACACATTGGCTCAGGTCATCTGTAGTGAGCTCCAAAGGTGACTATGCTCATCCACTAATGCCAGGAGTTGATTGAATTTGATTTCTAGCAAGTTAAAAGAAGTTTTGAAATTAGTTGCTAGTGTTTGTCTGAGTTGGTTCAGTAGCTTGAAAATAGCCTTCAATGTTAGTTGCTATTCCTTTTTCCCCCAGATTTACTGCTTCCTGTAGACATTTTGAGGCAAACAGATAAAAGAAGAACAAGATACAAAATATGTATCTCTTTGGTTGTGAGAAAAGAGTAGAAAGAGTGTAAAAGTAGAAAGTAGGCAGGAGCTCTTGATCTTTGCTTCTCGACCATACTGCAGCCAACTGGAACTCGTTTTCTTGATTATTTTAGAATAATTATGTCAACATTATGTCAGTTCTATCTTCAGGAGAACCATGCATGGAGAAAATTATAATGGACCAATCTATACCTGGCATTGATAGTAGCCATCAAACTTCCCTGACACAGATCTGACCAGAGTTGTTTGTCAATTGTTATGTCTAGTCTGACTCCCATCTCACTCTAGACTTATTCAAAGTACATTCAAGAAATAAACATGTATACATTTCCTTCATGGAGTAGTTTCTCCTTTTCATTGAGTCCCTGTAGAGCCATTTCAGGTCCTAAATTGGCCCTAAGGAAGGATTGCAACTGAAGGTAATTAAAAAAAAAAGGTCTTGTTGGACAAGTCATATTTCTTCTTCAGCTGTTCAAATGACATGAAATATATTTTTTCATAACAGTCCTCCAGATATTGTATCTCCTCATGATACCAGGGTTACAAAATTATTATTATTCAAAGTCATGGGTGCTGGCTCACTTTGTCTTAAAGGTGTCTTCGATGACCATCCTCTTTTCAGTCCAGAGCCTCCACATGTCTCATCCCATATTTTAACCATGTTTTAAAATAGGGTTGTCTGTTCTGCTGGCTATAATTCTGGAATTCTATTTATACACCTTCTCTTTCAGAGAGTACAATCCAATTTGTAGCCAGGAAGGTTTATCATCTCTTTCAAATAATGAAGAAATGAATCTCATTTGGGCCGCCAAATAATAATTTTTAAACTAGGCAACCAGATACCCTTCTAACCTGTAATCCCATTTTAACTTTTCCATGGATATTCTAGGTACTTTACAGTTCCAAATAAATTGCCCAACGTGCCTGTTAAGTGTTTTTAAAAAGATTTGAGGTAGTGGAATTGGCAAGTACTGCAAAACATGCATTTTTAACAGGTTATAAAAAAAATTCACAAATGTTCAGTCCTCACTCATGCTCCAGGAAAATATTTTGTCTCTAATTTTGTGACTCTTCAAGTTAAATATTCATCTCCAATAGATCTGCAAGTGATGGTCCCTTTAAATAATGCAGCTGCAGGATATTTCCTTTTCATATTAAGGCCAATGTTTATATCCACAGTGAGTTGAAATTTAAAAATTGTGATTCTCTTTCGCAATGTGGATTTTAGTTGAATATTGCTTGGGAATATTCCAGTTTTCTATATTTCATTTGAAGGTTGATGTAAACAAAATTATTTGATGGAAATGATCATGAACGCTTGATTTTTGAGATTTATGAATGATTTTGAGCAAATAATAATCAAATGCATCATCTTAAAACAATGTGGCATGCTGTTGAATTTCTAGGCCTGGTATAATATGAATTTTTGTGTAGTAATTGCAGTAATAAACATAAGACTCAAAACTGTTCTCAACAGAGATACCATTGAGAGTAACATGGAGTTTATAGGCCTTATTATTATGCAAAATAAACTAAAGCCCGATTCACCCGGAGTCCTTGAAGAACTCAGAAAAGCTAATATCCGTACAGTTATGGTTACAGGTATTGTCTTTTACATTTAGTTCAGATTATATACATATATTAATATCTTTTGTATGGATGATGTAGTTTTTCATTATGATAACAAGTGCACAGTATTTCTACATATAATTGACAAGTTATGATGTAATATAGTGGTCCATTGAGCCAAAAAGCATCGCTCCTACCTCACATCCCAGAGTCCTAGGTATTATTTTGATCTTGGATACTGTTTAAAGGAAACTTGCATCTTCTTGTATCTAAGTGGGTTTCTGCTTGGATGCACTATTTCCTCACAAATCCAAAAATCTGCTGGTACTGTAAACTGCCCCTAATGCAGGCAATTGGCATCAAGAATTAAAGGGAAGTTGATGGGCATTTGAAAGAAAAGTTGTTTTGAGACTATAGTGAAAGAAGGCAATGGGGTGGGACTGAGGAGATTGTTCCTTTCGATGAAATGGATGCTGTGTTGCAATTCATACATTAATAGGTAAGGTGACTTTCTTCATCCCATTGACAACTCGCAGTCAATAAGAGTACACAATTAGTAGCCATAAATTAAAAGTAGTATATAAAAGGGAATATACAAAATAAGCCTTGGATAAGAAAAAACTTGAATATGAACTAGATATTGTAACATTTGGCAAATTGAAAAAAAGATTTAAAAAAAGTAAATACCATACTATACTTTAAATTCCGCCCCCTTCCGGTTATTTGGTAAGTACATATAATTTCACTACCATTAAAAGAAAACACAAACTCACAAAATAAGATCTATAAATAAGATTTATAAATTACAAAAGTAATGAGTAAAAAGACCCATAAACTTAAAAAGTTTAACTCCGTTACATTAGAAGAACATCGGATTTTTTTTCAAAGTTAAACATGCCATCATATCAGATAACCATTGACTATGAATAAGATGGACACCATTTTTCCATCATCAGTATTGATCGTCCAGTAATAAAGGAAGCAAAAGAAACTACATGGGATTGAGAAAGATTTAAATTTGAATCAGTTGCCTTAATTGATCCAAAACGAACAAAAGATTAGGTATCAGATTCACATTGAGAACTAAAGATAAGGTTGGAAAGATATCTTCCCAAAATGTGGAAAGGACAAGACCAAAGTCTGTAATAAAGTATCTTCTTTGGTCCTACACCTGTCACATTTTGAAGAAATGTTAGAATAATATTTAGTCAATTGAACTTAGAATAATAGACTTGATGTACTACCTTAAATTGTAAAAGCAAATGGCAGACACACAAAGAAGAACTCAACAATTTTAGGATAGAATCCCATATAGTGTCCAAGAATGAAAGCTAAAAATCTCGCTCCCCTAATTTTGTAATCTTATTTAGAGAATTATCCCTGGACTTTAGTAGTAAATCATATATAACTGATACTAACTTTTTATCGACTAAGTTTAATGTTATAGATCATCCCTATAATATTTATAACGAGGTCCTGAGGAAGTCTCAATAATATAGTATTCAAAGAAACTCCTAATTTGTAGATATCTAAAGAGATGATACTTGTGTCGCCACTGGAATTTCAGTGGACATGACGAAATAACCACACAAGGTATTTTTAGAGTGAATCAAACGGATTTACTCTTCATCACCCGCACAACCTTTTAAAAACCCAAATCACACACTCGACGCTCTGAAGTCATCACACATTGATGTCACATGGCCAGTTCGATGCCTTCTAGAAATTGTAGTGGCCCCTGCTGCCCCCCCCCTCCCCCCGCCCCCCCAGAACCGGCAGAAAGGTTTGTCTGTGTTTTAGGTGGTTGACCTCTTCAACGGACTTTTGGCTGTTGCAGTGGGGAAGACATGTCCACAAGAGCTAGTTTAAGCCTGTCAATAATGAAAGACTGTTGCTTCCCTTCAATGTCCAAAATACAGGTTGACCTAGTTTGTCTGAGTATTCTATAAGGTCGTTCATAAGAAGAAGACATTCGCAGTTTTTGAGGTCTTCAGGCACAAAGGAAGAATATTCTCCTTGTGACAGTGATGGTATAGGGGCCAATTTTCCTATGATCTCCATTAGCCAGCTCAACAGTTGCTGGAGTTGGAATCATAGGGTATGAATTCCCCTGGAACCTCCAATGGTGTGCCATAAAACGAGCTCCACAAGTGAAGCTTGGAGGTCCTCCTTCGGAGTTGTTCGAATGCCCAGTAATACTCAGGGCAGTTCATCAATCTAGTTCAGGCCCTCTAATCGAGCCATCAAGGCTAACTTGCGATATCGATAAAATTCACCTTTCATTTGGCCTGGAGATGATAGGCATCCATATGATGAATTATTGTACCGAGCAAGCAAGTCAAGGTCATCAACAGCGAGGAAGTAAATTGTGGTCCTCTATCCAAAGTAACATGCTGGTAAACCAAAATGAGACACCCAGGAACTGAGGAACACTTGAGCACGTCTGCAGTAGCATCTACCATAAGCACGGATTTGGGCCATTGTGTAAACCTGTCTATTACTGTAAAAAGATAACAGTATCCTCTTAAAACAGGAAATGGACCAACAATATCCACTTGGACATGAGCAAAATGCTGAGTAACTGCAGGGAAGGACTGCAGTGGTGCCTTAGTAAGCTGCTGAACCTCTGGTTTCCGGCAGGCACTGCAGGACTTTGCCATTTGTGTAACACATCTTTTTTAAGACCGTGCCATTTGAACTTGTCTGAAACCATACGAACAGTCGATCTAATCGATGGATGTGAGAGATCTTGCACAGAGTCGAATACTCGATGTTTCCATGATGCTGGAACTACTGGGCATGGGTGTCCCTTTGATATATCACAGAGGAGTAGTTTGCCATTAACTCCAAACTGGACACCTTTCAATTGCAGGTTTATGGTTGCAGTCCGTTAAGCATTCATCTCATGGTTATGCTGTTGGGCCGTAGCCAAAGCTGTGTAGTCAATACTTTGATCTACAGATGAAACCTCGAGTGGAGCTGAGCAGGAAAATGCATCAGCTATTACATTGTCTTTTCCAGAAATATGTAGTATTTTTGTGGAAAATTCTGAAATGAATGATAATTGCCATTGTTGTCGCACTGACCAGGGCTCTGCCACTTTGGAAAACACAAATGTTAAGGGCTTGTGGTCGGTATACATAATAAAATCTCTGCCCTTCAAAAAAAATGAACAAAGTGTCGAATAGAGAAGAAAATGGCCAAAAGCTCCTTATCAAAAGCATGGTATTTCTTCTCTGCTTCACGAAGATGGCGGCTGAAGAATACTAATGGTTTCCATTGTCCGTTGACATATTGATGAAGTGCACCTCCTACAGCCATACTGGAAGCATCTGTAGAAAGGGCGGTGGCTGCATTTAAAACTGGGTAGCTGAGCACAGTGGCATGTGTCAGCACATCTTTCATCTTCAAGGCGCTGTTTCCCTCTTCAGTCCAATGGATGGTTCTGGTGTTTCTGGACAGTAAGTTGAAAAGAGGCTTCATGATATGAGCTGCTCCCAGAAGAAATCGACGGTAAAAGTGTACCATTCCCAAGAATTTCTGGAGGCTTTTACCATAGCAGGTCTTGAGTATTTGGCAACTTTGGATGGCAGCAGAGTCACGCCTTCCTAAGTAATCCTATGCCCCAAGAAATCAATAATTTCTTGTCCAAAAATGCATTTATCTAGATGGTCAGTCCAAAGTTTTGAAGTGTACAGAGATGTTCATCCTTCGTCCCACTGGCCACTAAAATATCAAGATAAATGAACATATTGGTCATTCCTCGTCCTAAAGCATCCATCGAAATGTTGAGCAGCATTCTTTCATCCGAAAGCCATTTGTAAAAATTTGAACAACCCAAATGGGGTAATTATTGGTGTTTTTGGAATGTCTTCTGGCTCTACTGGTACTTGATGATAACCATGCACTGTCTATTTTGGAGAAGATCTTTGCTCCATGGAAATTAGCTGAGAAATCTTAAATATGAGGTACCGGATAACTATCCAGAATGGTGAATTCGTTAAGCTGCCTGTAATCACCACATGGTCGCCAACCTCCATTATGTTTTGGGACCATATGTAAAGGAGATGCCCAGGGACTGTCGGGCCTATGTATTATGCCTAGTTCCTCCATCTTGGCAAACTCTTCCTAGCTAAACACATCTCTGGAGGAGAGTGGCATGCTTTAGCATGATTAGGAGGGGCCTTAGTACAAATGTGGTGAGTAACCTTGTGCTTTGAAGTGGAAGCAAAAAATTGTAGTGTAGTAATCTCGGAAATCTTCCAACAGCTTGGAGAATTCATCCACTGGTTTACCTAATGTTTGGAGGCACAGAGCAGGGGTATAGGCATCTGCCAGAGGAATAGTCTGAAAAGTAATTCCATCTATTAACCAACATCCTTTTAAGCCGATGAGGAATGAATGAGCCCAAAGAAAAGTTGCACCAAGCAAAGATCGGGATCCTGCTGCTATAATAAATGGCCAAGTGTAGAGATGAACTTGACATTCACCTTCCTGGTGCCAAAGGTTGGAATATTGGGACAGTTAACTGCTCATAGTTGCAGATCTGGGGTAGGATGGCAAGTGTCAAAACTGGTGTGTGGAAATATATTAACTTCTGAACCAGTGTCCACCATAAATTTTCACTGAGTCAATTGATCCCATACGTAGAGTAGGCTTACAGGTTTCTTGCCAAATGCTGAAGCCCTTACTGGCTGTTGGCCTGGGTGTTTCCTGCAAACGAGCATGGTGGAAGGCACTTGTGGCCATTTACTCCCCAACACCTGTGTAAGACACTAAGACAAGGTGTCGACAGGCTGCTTGCTTTTCAGTGCATTGCCTGCTTGTAGGGAGTGATGTACTAAGAGCACTAGACTGTAACACATGGTCAATATCGGAGACATACTTGCTGGTATGTGGTGGATCTTGTAGGAAGTCATCGACCCTCTTAGCGATGGCCTGGTGCAGGGCACTGACAAGATGGTGATAATGAGTGGTGTCCAATTCAACTTTGCAAAGGTGAAATTGTGCTTCAGCCTGTTGGAACCACAGTTCAGGCTCAGCTGTCCAGAAAAGTGGTAGCTTTACAGCAATGGCTGCAGAGTCCATGTTTGTCCAAAAATATATTTTTGGACTTGTTGGGGTCACCAATTGTGGCCACTGAAATTGCAGTGGACATGATGAAATAACACACAAAGGGTTTTTGGAGTGAATCAAACAGATTTACTTTTCATCACCTGCGCAACCTTTTAAAAGCCCAAATCGCATGCTTGACACGCGCTGATGTCACATAGCTGGTCTGATGCCTTCTGAGAGCTGTAGTGCCACCATAGCACCGCTACACTTGGGTTATTTAAATTTAGAAGATAGCTGTTCGAATGAAACTAAATTATTATCAATAAATAAATCTTGAAAAGATTGGATACCCAACTTAAACCATTCACAAAAAGCAGAATCTTGCACGGCAGAATCTTGAGCAGAAAGTGGAAAAAAAATGAATTAAGTAATTTAGGGCTAGCAAGTAAAAATCTATGATATGCAAAAAAAATTCCTAAGTTGAAACCAAATTCTCAAATTATCAGTTAATTTGAAAGCAGAAAAAAGGTAATGGCACTCCAAGTATCGAAATAAGATTTTTTTAGTAGAATTAATTCCTAAATTAAACCAATTTGAAGTGTCCATTCTATCCTTATAATGAATCTAAAAAAATATACATCTAATATTAGCTGCCCAGTAATCTAAAATTAGGTAAGGCCAAACCACCTTTTTCAGATTTTGAAGGAAGACTTTACTAAGTTAAGAACACTTACTTTTTTCAAATACCTGCATATGAGGAGATAATTGAATCAAATGAATCAAAACATTTTCAGAACAAAAACATGAACAGCTTAAAAAATGTATACAGACAGGTAAAATATTCATCTTGATAATATTAAATCATCCAATTCAGAACATAGAAAGGGGAGCAGGATCTGAAATATACAACAGAAAATCATCCACATATAAAGAAACCTTATGAACACTTCCACCTTCTAAGACTCCAAAAATGTCATTAGATTGCCAAAGGCCACAGCTAAAGGTTCTAATGCCAAATTAAATAATAAAGGGCTAAGAGGACAACCTTGTCTGGTTTCATGGTAAGATGAAAAGGCTTGGATTTTAAAGAGTTGGTAAAGATTGAGGCAACAAGAGATAAATATATCAATATTATCCAATTGATAAATTTAGGGCCAAAGATCATTTTTTCTAGCACTTTAAATAAATCGTCCATTCTACCCTGTCAGTCTTTTTCAGCATCTAAGGAGATGAGACAGGAGGAGAGTAAAGAATATTTAACAAGCAACATATATTGGCATTCAAAGAGAGATTGGGCTATAAGAGGAACAATCAGATAAATCCTTATTCTTTTTTGGGAATAAGTGAAATTAAGGCCATAAAAAAGTAGCAGGTAATTTCTCAATAATAAAATATTCAGAAAAAAATCCCAATCTAACTAGGGTACCAATGATTGTGAGAAGGGTTTATAAGGCCGTTGGAGCCAGGAACTTTGATGGATTGTAAAGAGTTAATTGCTGCAACAATCTCCTCAGAGGTGACAGGCTTTTCCAACAGTGACTGGTCTAAAGAAGGACTATCTTAAGATATTTAGAGATATAGATTAATAGCACAGAACAGGACCTGTGATCCAACTCATCATGCCAGCCAAGTTGGAATTCCATTTACCTGCATTTAAAACATAGCATCATACAGCTTTTCAGCCCACAATGATGTGCCAACCTATGTAATATACTCAACAATCTAAACCTTCTTTACTCACAACCATAACCCTTTATTTTTCTTGCATCCATGTGCTTATCTAAGAGTCCACCACCACCCCTGGTCACTCATTTCAGGCACCCATTACTCTTAAAAAAAACACTTAACCCTGGTGTTCACCCAAACCTTCCTCCCCTCATTTAATACAGATAGCTTCTAGTATTTTCTTCTTTGCCATGGGGAAAAGGTACTTGCTGTTCACCCTATCTATGCCTCCTATAATCTTGTAGGCCTATTAAGTTATCTCTCATCATGTTTTTCTCCAAAGAGAAAAACCCGAGTTCTGTCAGCATTGACCCATAAAACATGTTTTCCAATCCAAACAATTTCTTGGTAAATCTTCTCTGAACCCTCTCCATAGCTTCTACATCTTTTCATAATGAGATGACCAGGATTGAACACGATATTCCAAGTGTGATCTAACCAGAGTTTTATAGAACTGCAATATTTCCTCATGACTCTTGAACTTAATTCCCCGATGAAGACCAGCATACCATAAACTGCCTTAACTACCCTATCAACCTGCGTGGCAACATTTAGAGATCTATGGATTTGGAGACCAAGGTCCCTCTGTTCTAACACACTGTTAAGAATTCTGCCATTAACTATGAACTCTGCCTTCAAGTTGACCTTCCAAAATGCATTACTTCACACATAATCTGGATTGAACTTCACCTAGCTCTGCATCCTGTCTATATCTTCTTGTGACCTATGACAACCTTCTATGCTATCCACAACTCCAACCTTTATGTCATCTACAAACTTACTGACCCAGCCCTCTTTATCCAGTTCACTATTAAAAATCACAAAGTGTAGGGGTCCCAGAACAGATCTATGAGGAGCTCCATGTCACTGACCTCCAGGCAGAATACATCCCATATACTGCTACCCTCTGCTTCCTGCAAGCAAGGCACTTTTGAATCCACACAACCAATATTTCATGGATCTCATGCCTCATATTCTATAACAGTGGTTTTCAAAATTCCCCCCCTAAACTCACATTCCCATGCCCTCAGTGTTCTATGATTAATAAGGGATTCCTTAAGGTGGTATATTAGTTGGAAGGGAAGCTTGAGAACCACTGCTCTAGACCCAATTGTTACTTAAATATTTTGCTTGTGAAAAATTGTCATTTGCTATTTTCTTTGGAGTTATGAAATTGTGCATGTAACGAGTCAATTAGTTACGATTAAAAACAGTGGTTTTCAAACGTTTTTCTTTCCACCCACATACCACCTTAAGCAATCCCTTACTAATCACAGAACTTCTATTGCATTGGGATTGCTTAAGGGAGAATGTGAATTTAGGGGGGCAGTTTGAAAACCACTGTTTTACACTCTTCTTATTTATAGATCTGTCCAAATATCTTTAGAATATTGAAATTGTACCCATTTCTCTTGTTTTCTCTGCCGGGTTGTTGCACAAAATAAAAATTCTTGTTATAGGAGATATCGTCACAAATAGGAAATTGACTGGCAAACAGCACCTGTTGCATCTTGCTAAAATCTCAACCTCTTAACAATATATATAAATAATGAGGATAAAAGAACTGTAGGTATGGTTGCTAAATTTGGTAATGACAAAAAGATCTATGGAAAGTAATTGGTGAAGAGGAAATAAGGAACCCACAAAGGGAGATCTTGAGGGGTTGTTTATGGAGTTGTTTCATCTTATGAAAGAATCTCAAATTGGTGCATCACTGTTTTAAAGCATGGTCACTCATTTGAGACAGAAATTAGGTCTTTATCTAATTTATGTTCATGTTCTTTGAGTAATCCACTAGACCAATTAGGAAAGTAGTGCTAATACATGAAATAAAGTGTTACCTGTCGCCAGAAGCACTTAAGAATTTTAAAACAATATTAATTAATATTATTTGTGAATATTTAGATTACACTTCTTTCACTCACAAAGGATTCTAGTGTTGAGAATACAGCACTTGTGTTTGTGCACGCAAGCACGCACATGGGACCTGTTCTCAATTTGTGGAAAAGTGAATAGAGTATCGTCATCCGAGCCAAGTCATAGTAAAGAGAAATCATAAGTTCTGATGTGCACTCTTAGATTCTGAAAAAAAATGCATGTGTTGAATTGTAGTGTCATTAATTTCAAACATGAACAATTTGAATAAGATGTGGAAGATTTTGATTCATGAGAAAAGAAGTGGAAGATAATCTCTTTTTTTTTTCAACATGTCTGGTGTCCATCCTGAGAATCTTTTCCTGTGTTTAAATTAAAATTAATCGCCTATAGAAGGAACATTTAGCATAACCCAAAATGATTTTTTCTTCTTTAAATTTGAAAAAAACCTCTGAGTGCATTAAAAATGAGGTAAATTTTAACATGCATTTAAAGTGAGCAATTCTGTTGCATTTTTAAGTATGACTTAATTGGCTATGCATGTTCTAATGAAACTTTATATTTTGCTAGGGGACAATATATTGACAGCTATTTCTGTAGCCAGAGACTCCGGGATGATTTTACCTCAGGATACAGTGATTATTGCAGAAGCACTACCTCCAAAAGATGGGCAAGCTGCAAAAATAGTTTGGATTCCTATAGATAACATTTCAAGACCACCTTGTGCCGCCTCAGAGGTATGATGACTGGTTGATTCATAAATGATAAGTTCAATCATAATCATCATTAATAGGAAGTAATTTAAAGGAGTTAAACTTTTAGTAATTATCAATCAGTGGATGCTTTGTCAAATTTGGCAATACTGTTTGAAAAGATGCTGAATTTCAATGAAACTCTACCCTTATTATTATCCCTTTTACCAGCACAGCAAAATACACCCCACAAAACCTGTACATCCTCTTGTTTCTACTGTTGTGCTTCATGGCCTGACTGATCTCATAAGCAGGTGAACCTTGGTTCCATGGTTGAAATTTCAATGAGTAGAGTGGAATTGCACTCTAAATTTTCCATTTAAAAGCTACAAATATTGATGTATTTTTAGTTCTGCAGTGGTTTAGGAATATTTGTCGAGATGGAAGAAGCATGTTGCAGCAGGCTTTTGTGGGAGACTTTGTTACAGAGTTCTGTGTTGTGTATTGGCCTATGTGTTGTGTGGTTTTGTGTTGGAAAGTGATAGTTTGTCTGAGAGGGCCAAGGTGAAGATGGACTGTTGAGAGAGTGGGAGATAGACTGAGCATGTGCAGAAAATGATCGAAAAATTTCTGGACTTAGACAATAAACCACCACTGGGGGTGCTGTGGAGTGGAAGGAGGCCCAAAACATGAGTCATTGTCTGGAAGACAGTTTAGAATGTTGCGATTTTAAAAGGGATGAACATTTCGAAGGCAGGCAGAAGGATCCGGAGCAAGCCATTGTTCCTCTCTCTGCAAGAAGATGACTTTGAATTTTGTGCTCTCTCTCTCTCTCAAAGATCTTTTAGCTTCAGTTTACCAAACTAACTGAATTTTGTTTATGATCTTTGCTTTGGTTGAGATCGAAGTTTTGTGAGTCTTGTGTGTTTTGTGTCTTAAGTTTTTCTGTGGGCTGGTTGGAAATATAACTTAGACTTTAATTACATATGTTATATTTAGGCTGGGGAATTTATTAGTTTTACACTGTCATAGAAATTTGCATAGTAACCAGTGGGCATTGTTATAAAAGGCGGGGGGGGGGTGGGGTTTGAATTAAAGTTTGAAGTGAATTTTGTTAATAAAGTAATAGTTCATCTTTACCCCTGTGTGATAGGCCTTCTTTGTGCTTGCTGATTTGATCTTGTAACAGACTTTCATACCTTCAAAGAGTAAAATACTTTTGAAAAAAGGTTGAGGACTTCTCTGCCATGAACTCCATCCGCCCAAAGACCGGAGACCCCGATGTCTCTGCCATTAACCCACAGACCAGAGTGCCCATAGACCAGAGCCCCTGACACCTCTGTAGCTAACCCCAACTGCCAACAAACTGGTCCCCTGATGCCTCTGCTACTAACCCCGAACCCACAGACCAGAGCCCTCGACACCTCCGTCGATGCAGATACTTACCCCGGTCCCAATGTCCAAATTGACACCCTTTCCTGTTTCCACAGCAACCTCCATCTCTACAAGGATGTTGCCTTGGGTAGCTCTGCTGCTGATCCCACTGCCTCATTTCTCTCACCCCCCCCCACCACTCCTTACCCTTCCCTATCCACTCAAAGCTCTCCCTTCTCAGCCCCCAACAACCCTACTCCTTTGAGCTCCCCATTTCTTCTCACACTCTCTACCCCTTAGATCTTCTCATCTCCCCTAACTCCCCTCTGACCCCCACAACCCTCCACCTCCCCATTCAACTTCCCAAATCCTCCAACTCCACCCTTCTACCTCCCACCTCTGACTTCTACATCCCTCCACTTCTCACCTGCCTCCATTAACACCTTCCACCCCATTTTGACCTTTGCCTGGTCTTTACTGTTCCCTACAACCTTCCCCTATGAGTCCTCAGTAGAGGCCTCATCTTCCTCTCCCTTACCCACACCTCAGAATTCTACGCATACCACATGCCGAAATCTTCTTGTAGTCTCCATGCCCACTTCTTCCATCATAATTCTTCACCCCCTTCTGAAGACCCCTTCTTCCTCCTCTGGACACATTGGATCATCTGCCTGCTCTGCACCTTTATATTTCCAGCTGTTGCCAAAACATCAACCATCTCGACTTCATCACTTATTCTAATTTCACCCCCTTTGAATGCTCTGCGGTCCTCTGTCTCTGTACCAATCTCAACCTCACTATCAAACTTGCAGTCAAGGGTGGTGCTTTTGTGGTCTGGCATACTAATATGTACCTTCCTGAAGCTAGACAACTGCTCTCAGAACTTCCTTTTGCTTACCCCTTCAATAGGACCCCACCAAAGAACATCAAGCCACAGTTTCACGCACCATCTCTAACCTCTTCACTTCCAATGATTTCCCATGCTCTCCAACCTCATTTGTTTCCCAACCATGCACTGCCCAGTTCTACCTACTATCCAAGATCCACAAACCCAGTTGCCCTGATAGACCCATTATTTCCACATGCTCCTAACCCAATGACTGGTATCATCCTGCCTCGGCTCCATTTTTCTCCTCTGGTCCAGTCTATCCATCCAACATCTGCAATGCAAGCTGTCCCCAGGTTATGAATGACTTTGTCTACCTGGGTGTGTCCATGAGCCAAATTTTTATGTCAGGCTTTTGTAACATTATGCGCACACATGAATTGGGGCGCAATTATATGCTTGCGCAAATTGGCAAATGGCCCATTTGTAAGTACGAGTTGTTCATGATCTAGTCGCTTGTAACACGTGGACTGCCTGTATCTCACATGCCCTCCATAACTTCAACAACTTCCCTGAAGTTGACTGCATCATTTTCACTATGGACATTCGATCTCTATACACCTCTATCCCTCATACCAAAGGTCTCAAAGACCATTTCTTTTTCAACAACAGACCCAAACAGTTCCCCCTTCACCAGCACCCTTCTCCACCTGACAGAACTTGTTCTCCCCCTAAATTACTTTTCTATGACTAATCCCACTTTCTCCAAGTCAAAAGGGTAGCCATGGGCACACACATGGGTCCCAGCTATGCCCGCCTTTTTGTTGGCTATGTGGAGTGATCCATGTCAGAAGCCTACACAGACAAACTCCTCAACTCTTCTCTGCAACAGTGACGACATTCATGATGCCTCATGCACCGATGATGAGCTCATCAACCTTATCCACTCCACAATTTCCATCACCTACACAAGGCCCCATCACTACCAGACCCGTCTTCAGTTCTCTTCCCCTCTCTGCCCTCCGTAGAGACTGCTACCTCTGTGACTGCCTCATTCACTCATCCTTACCACTTGGTACTTTCACTGTGAACACAGGAAGTTCCTCACTTGTGCCCACCATTTGGGGCCCCAAACATTCATTCCAAGTGAAGCAACACCTCGCTTGTGAATCTCCAGGGGTTATCTGCTGCATCCAGTGTGCCCGTTGTGGCCTTCTCAATATTGGAGAGACTGGATGCAGACTGAGAGAATATTTCATTGAGCACTTTTGCTCTGCCTGCAGCAATAGCAGGGATCTCCCAGTGGCCAACCATTTCAATTTCGTGTGCCACCCCCACACCGACATGTCTGTCCATGACTTTATGGACTGCCAAACCAAGGCCACTTGTAAATTGGAGGAGCAACACCTAATATTCCGTCTGGGCACTCTCCAACTCAGTGGCATTAGCATTGACTTCACTGGTCTCCCTTTCTTTCCCATCCCTCTGTCTCCTTTCCTCCAGCTTTCCACCCCCTTCTCTTTCAATTCAGAGAGCCATCCCCCTCCCTATCGCTTCTCAGCTTTTTTTTTCACTTGTGCTCTCCCATCCATTTCCAGCTATGACCTCTTGATTGTGGGCCTGTGCTCTTCCCTTTGACCCACCCCAGGTACCTGCCTGCATTTTACTCGTACCTTGATAAAGGGCTCAGGTCTGATACAATGGTTATCTTTGCTGCATAAAGAACACTGAATGACTTCCTGAGTTCCTCCAGTAATTTTGTGTATAATCACAGCATCTTCTGACTTTCTTGTTTAACTTCAGGATAATTAGATTAAGTCTGAATTTCTCCAACATAGAAACAGTGAAGATTTTTTGAAAATTTTAAATTTAGATATACGACACGGTAGCAGACCCTTTCAGCCCACGAACCCATGCCGCCCAATTACACTCAATTGATCCACAAACTCTGCAACATTTTGAAGAGTGGGAGAAAACTGGAGCCCCTGGTGAAAACCTACACAGACACGGGGAAAACATATAAATTCCTTACAGACAGCGCGAGATTCGAACCCTGGTCCCGATCGCTGACACTATAACAGCACTGTGCTAACTGCTGCGCTTACTGTTCCGCCCTAAATTATGGTAAAGTAACCATCTCCTTTTCCAAAAGAACACGAGAGTTAGTAAGAAAAATCTAGCAAAAATGGAGCTCAGGGTATAATCAATAGTTTTACAAGATAATTTTTAGAAACAACCACAAGTTTGCTAAGTAAAAACCAGAAACTATGGGAACAAAATTATTGAAAGGATGAAGAAAGCAAAAAAAACTTATTTTGTATCTTAAATAGAGAGGTGATATGTTTAGTATTTTTAAAGTGGTTGAATATCAGATCAAAGGCAATATTTGAAAGTAAATATTTAAAAAAGAATGTAAAAAGTAATGGGAAAATGGTGATGTTGCAAATTTAAGATTCTTCAGTCAAAAAGCTTGTGTAGGTAAATAACATTGTTTTATTTAAATAAAACTGGTTATAAATTTATGTTAATTTAGATCCTTTTCCTTTCCAGGTTAACAATACTAAAATGGAAAACAATGGTTCAGGAGATGGCCTTCATCAGATGAATCATTACCATTTTGCTATGGATGGCAAGTCTTTCTCTGTTGTAACTGAGTATTTTCGGGATTTACTTTCAAAAGTAAGTAATTGTCAAAAGATGCTTTCTGTATAATCTTAACTATAGATACACTTAGCCTTGTACACATATAAATGTACTTTTTAATTTCAGTTAGTACTGCACGGCACAGTATTTGCTCGCATGGCACCTGATCAAAAAACTCAGCTGGTAGAAGCATTTCAAAATATAGAGTAAGTATTTCAAAATGGAGATTATTTTTAGATTGCATCTTACTAAATGGACAATGGAAGTGTTTTATTAGGTTACTGTACATGTACCACATACGCATAAAGCATTAGTATTATTGTCTGTAGATCCTTAAGAATTAAATTTCTTTTCTATCTTGAGCGCTAAGCATATATCTCTGAATATTTTAAACTAACCATGTTTTTTTCGAGGTGAACCATGAATTTTAGAAATCACTTACAATAAAATAATGCCTATACCATGAAAAATCTATTACCTAATTGGAAAAAAGTTAAAAGTTATTAACAACTTAAAAGTATTTGTTTTATAAGACCCACTAGGATGCCTTTTGTTTTAAATCTGTATTAATGCTTGATATCTGACTTGAATTCCTTACAGCTATTACGTGGGTATGTGTGGAGATGGCGCCAATGACTGTGGTGTAAGTGCCTTCAATTAAGTTTTGGATTATTGTTATTTCTACCTACACTTGAGACAGTGTTTCAAAAGACGCATGCAAAATGTTTTGCAGGCTCTAAAGCAAGCACACAGTGGAATCTCATTGTCTGAAATGGAAGCTTCTGTAGCATCTCCGTTCACATCAAAGTTTTCGAATATTGCATGTGTACCAAATCTCATCAGGTAACTTTTTGAAACCATAAGAGCTCAAGAGTATCTATCTATATTTGGAATATTGGTCTTTTTGGTTGAGTTCTGAAGTTCTTTTGCTCACTGCTAGTCAAATAGCTTTCGTCTGTGCTTTTCAACAACTTCTTGTTTTTGTTGCTATTTTTCATTAATTGATTGGCTGCTGTCATGATACCTGTAAAAATAAGAAAGCTGTGTGGCTTGAGTATGGACTTTGTAATTTACTCTTCATTGCTATGTCTATATAATTCAGCATTGTATTTTATTTATTGCGTGCTGATATGTTGTGGTTAGATCTCTTAACTGTACTTTGACTTCTTAACCAACAAATGAAACATGTTAATGTGTCCATATGCCCCATATTTTAATTCCAGTGTTTTGCGCAGTACTCTTAACCTCTCTGACCCTCATCAGCAATCATCTCTTTCATTTTGTTCTTGTGATACTTTGGAGAACATGAGAGGTTCCATAGTTGAATTCAATTCTCCTTAACAATTGCTCCCTTCCACCTTGAATTTATTTATTGTTCATTCTAAAACTTATTCCAAATCTCAAACCTGGTTGATATTTTGTGTAGCACTTCATCAAATTTTTTGAAACATGCAGACATTGTGATTATCGTAAAAACATAAAAATACTGGAGGGACTCCTGTCCATAGGAGGTAAAGACAGATAACTGACATTTCGAGCCTGAGCCCTTCTTCAAGGTATGTGTCAAAAAAGCAAACAGGTGCCTGAATGAAAAGGCTGGGGAAAGGAAAGAACGAGCAATGGGAGAAGCACAGGCCAACAGACAATTGGATAGGAGAACAGGAGAGGAAAGATGAGAATTGGGTAGATGGCTCCAACAACAAGTGCCTACTTCATACCTGAACCACTTTGTGTATTAAAGATTCAATCCAAATGCAACTCCTTGCTGTGTCAAACTGTGGCAATATATCCAGAAAGGTAACAGCAAGCTAATTTCTCCAAGTTATCCCTTACCCTCAGGCTGAATTCTGGGAGCTTCCCAGATACTGAAAATTTTGTTTGGCCTGGAGCAATATCTAACCATTGATATTCAGCTGAAGAACAGTTTACATCCCCTTCTTGGCATTTTCCACATATTATCCTCAACATTATTCTTCCTTACTTGATGCATTTTATAAAAAACAGAATGGTTGTCCATGTTAATGCTTTATTCTCCTGGATCATTAACAAGTAGATGGGTAATCAGCCTGTCATTCCTTCCTTGATCCATATCATTGGCAAGATGAGGCAGATTAGTCATTCCTATCTAGTTATCCAACCCTGAAAGAAGGACAAGGGGGTATTTAGCTCCACATTGAGTGGTTTTCAAACCCCCCCCCCCCCCCCCGCACTCGCATTCCACCTAAAGCAATCCCTATCCCGTAAGTGCTCTGTGATTAGTAAGGGATTGCTTAAGGTGGTATGTGAGTGAGAAGGGAAGGTTGAGAATCACTGCTCTAAACACAATTGTTACTAAAATATTTTGCCTGAGAAAATTTGTCATTGGCCCATTTCCTTTGGAGTTATGAAACCGTGCACATAATGAGTCAGTTAGGTACAAATAAAACAGTGGTTTTCAAACTTTTTCTTTCCACTCACCTATCGCCTTAAGAATCCCTTATTAATCACAAAGCACTTGTGGCATGGGGATTGCTTAAGATGGAATGTGAGTGTGGGGGGCAATTTGAAAACCACTGAGTTAAAGTATACTGAGACCAGACAGTGTTTGTGGAGCAGGCAATTGCCATAAATAATGAGCAAAGAATTAATTGACAGTTTAAATGTTAAAACCTCCTTAAAAGAAAAAAAGTGCTTCCTCAGGTTATTAAAAATGTGCATTAGTCTTTTAGGAACAACAGTATTTTTGCTGCTCAGCTTTTTAAAACACAATACACGTAGTTATTGGAAACTTTTTTGTTTTTGTAAAGCAAAGATCTAAAAGTTAATTTGTGTAACATGATAATTTAATGTACAATGCAAAGTAATTTAATGTAAAACTGGCTGATACCAGTAGAATGCTAAATTTGTCCTGATTTCTGTGTGCATATGAAGTATTTGTGTAGGAAGGAACATACTTCAGACTGAAAAGATGTGCAATGAGTGTTTTGATTAAAGACGTACAAAATTCATTTGTGTATGCTTGACCTGCAAAAGGCATGGATCATTGATGTAGAAACACAAGTTAAATCGAGCAGGTTTCTGTGCAACTTATCCTGACCTAATCCGTGGTCATGTTTAGCAAAGCACTTACTCATCAGAACCATATCAGGGTTTAAATTTAAAATCACCTTGGGCAAACCAGTGTTCATTTTTAATGGATGTTTTCTCTGCTATTTCCATTTTATGATACTATATCATCAAATCTTTTTTAGCATTTTAAAAAGATTGTTGACTTAATTTGTTCCCAAGAGTGGCTTTGTCTTAAATGCAGGAGATACAGCACCTTCTTTTGTACTTCTAGCCTTCCAACTATTCAGGTCTCCAAATGCTTCAGGTGAATGAGTAAATATATTTATTTTCGTTCAGCATGCGTCATTTACCATGTGATTTTTCTTTTATTTGTGATACTGATTTGTGTCTCAGTCCTTAAGAATTTTGCATGTCATTGTATTTCTCTGCTTCAGTCATATTTTTCTCCCATTGGTGCTTCCTTTTTAGTTATCAATCAACCTCAATGTAGATTTGAGAAATGGTTCCACTTGGTTATGAATTTTCAGTCTCTACTAAATTCAGTAATTTTGGATCATGCTCACTCTCCTATTTTTGTTTTGGAGAACACTTGCAGATGTTGATTTTGCAGTTCTCATTTATATTTCCATTAGACCCATCTTTTATTTTTTTACCTTGCCTCACTGTCCTTGCCTTTTAATCTCTCCACCATATTGTCCCATGACAAACATTAATTTTTGTTCTTTATCATGCATTCTTTTCCATCACCCCGAGGCTTTCACTGCCACTAGACCTGTGTTTAAAAAAAAAGTCAATAACTGTTCTGGATTTTATTCAATCTAAGGGAAAGGTTAAAGCTTGCATCTCTCCTTAATATTCTGCCTGATTAGCCAAGTATTTTCAACATGCACAGTACAGCCATAAGGACTTGATAAAAATTTTAAACTTTATGCCAGGACTGGCGTTGACAGGTGTCACAAGATGTTAAGTCACACATCATGCATTCAACATGTGGCCTCAATAGCCAAAACAAAGTGATTGTGCTGCCAGCTGTATAATAGAACATAGGCCCTTCGGCCCTTGATGTTGTGCTGACCATTACATCTCTTCCTAAAAAATGGCTAAACCCTCCCTATCCTATAACTCTCTATAAGTTAGGTGTACAGTATACTGTGCTCCTAACATATAATACAATACATATATGTACGTACTTTTTATTTATATTGTGTTATTGAGTTAATGTGCACTCCCTCCATTTACTATGAAGAAAGCACATTTTTCTAGTTTTGATAGCATATGAGATCTCACCATCCAGCATCAAATCACGTTCCATGCAGTCTCTTGTTTGGGTGTCATCTCACTGACTAAATTTTATCTGAAAATACACAGTGCATCATAGGCCCTATAAATGCCCCTAAAGCAAGCCTCTGGCAGAATCAAAGAAGAAAAGTCATCCCATTAATTTGGAAGAGAAGCTAAAGGTGATAGGGCAAAATGAAAGTGGTAAAACTGTAAATGTTATAGTCCGTGACTTGGGATGATCTCACTCAACTGTAACCACAATCTTGAAGAATCGAATTAAAATTACCCAGGCTGTTAAAGGAGCTGCACTAATGAAATCAACAGTATTAACTAAGCAGTGAGAGGGGCCTATAGCTGATATGGAGAAGTTGGTTACAACATGGATAGAAGATCAGAATCAAAAGTGTATCCCCCTAAGCCAGATGATGTTCGAGATGCTGTATGTATAACATAGAGGTTCGAGGTTCAGGTAAATATGTATGTGTGTCACGGTATCTTATCTTGTACAGTATATTTTACCTATAATGATTGACTTGAATCTAAATCGATTTGCATCCCAACTTCAAGAACATAACCAGGATGTAAATCGATGCATGACAGTATTTACTTTTCAGTTTTTTTTTTGCTACCTGTATTTATCGGAAGATAAAACTATTTTATGTCAAACAGGGAAGGACGTGCAGCTTTGATGACATCATTCTGCGTGTTTAAATTTATGGTCTTGTACAGTATAATTCAATATCTGAGCGTAACCACACTATTTTCTGTAAGTATTTATTTTAGATTAAGATAAAATAACATAGAATTGTTAATATAACAATTATATTCACAATATTATGGAGTGTGTTTGCTTGGTATTAATTTTCATGAAAAAAATTTTAATTACCTTCTGTCTGAAACAGGAGCTCATTTTCTTAGGAGATTTCCAGTTCCTTTTCATTGACTTGGCGATGATCCTGTTAATTGTATTTACTAGTGAGTATGGTAAAACTATTATTGATTTTGCTTTTCATAAATGATGTGGATAACAT
The DNA here is from genome assembly GCF_036971445.1 of Narcine bancroftii. NCBI lineage: Eukaryota > Metazoa > Chordata > Chondrichthyes > Torpediniformes > Narcinidae > Narcine > Narcine bancroftii. The sequence continues at coordinate 100,890,489 of NC_091477.1, read as the reverse complement.
TTTAATCAGTGTTCAGAGGTAGCAATAATTATGATGATAACATTCCACAGCTTTGTTTTATTGAAGGATAGAGTAAATAATAATGTTTTACTCACAGGTTTGAAATTCTGTTTCTGATGGAAGTCCACCATCCCTTTTGTAATTCTAGTTAAAGATGGATAATAAATACTTGTTGGTGTCATCACATTCTGTAAAAGAACAATGGGGAAAACATAGATAATCATTCCCCATCTAATATCTATCATGTCAAATGGTACTACTTTTGGATGAAATAACCATTGGAGAATTTGTTCAACCTTGTATAAACTAATGTATAACTTGCTGTTACAAGCCTTTTCAATATTTAAGAAAAATAGTGTAGGAAAGGAACTCTCCAAAATTTATTTTTCAAAACTCAATGTCACAAATGCTTTGTGGAGAAAAATAATATTATTCTTCCCTTTTTTTGAATATTTAGTGAGTTTGAATGGTGCATGGAAAGAGCTGGTTCCACAAAGGCTACCATCTGGTCTTATCTCTGCAGCAATTTTAATTTCCGTAATCTCTCAAATTTTTATCAGTGCTGTGTTCCAAATAACTTCATTTTATATGGTGAAACAACAAACCTGGTATGAAGTCTGGACACCAAATTTAGAGTAAGTCCAAAATTGATACATTTCTAGAAGAGATGCATTTGTGAAATGAGATTCAAAATGAGTGCATTGAGTTTCCAAAGGCACCAGGTGTGTGACACCTTGTCCAAATAACTGTGTGAGCTTTGCTAATGACCATAGTATATTCCAGCTCAACTGTGCTTGTTACTTGTAGATACTCCAGCTGGAATAATTGGCAGAAAACTCGTATTCTTTCTTCTTCCTACACTCTAGGAAAATGAGAGAATAATTCTCTGTCCAGGTTAACGCGACGATAATTGACGATTTTCTTTTGGCACTACATTGGTTAACTATTCATTGAATTCAACGGCTAAATCATTAAAAGGGCAATTGATCCTAGTCTATTCAGTTAAAAGATTATCAGAACAGTACATTAACAAGTAGGAACTCAAAGTTCAACTCAGAATTAATCATTTGCATTTTGTTTTATCCTCAATCCCTTTTTCTCCTATTATTCCTCCATCCTGAAGGCAAAATTTTCTGGGAGGTTGTAAAATCATTTTGAAATCTCCTTATTGGATAGGGGAAATTAATTCTATTAACCTTCTTGTTATAGATAGAGAATTTGGGTTAAAAAGGGTTTAAGTTAAAATGTGATGATTAGTCATAAAAGGGGGCTAACCACTAGAGTTTAGCTGGAAAATGTTACAACAGACTTGCAACAGATTTAACTACAGAGAGACATGCAGGAGCCAAAGATTGATAAAGAGTGAAAAACAGGATTTGGTGTGAGCAGAGGTCATGAATGATCGTGGTGTGCGTGACTAACATAATACTAAACAAGTACAAGCGTAATCAGGATGATTCTGCAAAAACTAACCAATTAAAGCAGTGTAGTGGAGATGCCGAAGGACAAGCAAATTGTATAAAAAACAACGCACTGTATGTATCGGGGCTTGACTTGGCTGGAAGCCAGTTGAGTCCAACTCTGCAGACTTGTGAATAAAGCTTGTCGTGTCACCGATCTTAAAGAGACTCATTTGTGAGAATTTGTGTTTCTGACACTTCTTATCAAAGAAAGGACCCTATCCTTAAACAAAAATTGCATCAACACCTAAACACATTCTTAGCTTAGAAAAGATGAAAGACAGCAAATTGCAGTGGAATCTTTAGATTTTATTGGATAATTTTGTAATATTTTTCTGAGTTGTGCAGTAAAGTTACTGAGTTTACTTTAAAAATTGACTACATCTTTAAAATTAGTTGAACATGCAACATTTTAGAAGTCTTATGGATATGAAAATTGTATAAATAAACATTTCTGTTTTAGTTTTATTTGCCAACTTTCTTTCTGAAAATGTTTTTAAAAAGAAGTGGGGAAATAATGATGAAGATTTTTCAAAAATCACATCAATGGAAATTTTGGCTTGATTAGTACAGTAGTAACATCAATTTTTTAAAAATTGAGACATGTAGCATGGTAACAGGTCCTTTTTGGCCCATGAGCCCTGTGCTGCCAAATTAGGCCTGATAGGTTTTGAAGGGTGGGAGGAAACTGGAGCACCTGGAGGAAACCCACACGGAGACGGGGAGAACATACAAACCCCTTACAGATAGCACAGGATTCAAAGCCCAGTCCTGATTGCTGTGACAATGTTGCTCTAACTGCTATGCTCAAGGTGCCATCCCAAAAAATAGGGATTGCTTTACAAATTTGTGACATTCTATTCTAACGATGCAATTTCTTGATGAAGTGCTCAATTTTTGACCTTTGGAACTTGTACCAACAAAAGCCCTGTGTGGTATCTATTCAGTCTGTTAGCCAGATTCACTTTCCAGCATTTTACTGTGCCAATATTAACCTCATACAGACACAGGAGCCTAATTGCCACAAGATTCTGATATGGAAGACAAATGTCAAATAAAATTAACACATTCCAGTTTAGGATGAGAAGTGGTAGGGAATGAGTAGAACAGAGGGAACATCTCTTATTTGAGGAATGGGACAGTTATCGAATCATACAGCACAGAAAAAGGGCTTTTGACCCATCCATCAATGCTGACCACATACCCATCTATATTAATCCTATTTACCATCAGTGAAATACAATAGTCTGCAGACACTGTGATTGTAATAAAAACACTCCTTCCTAAATCAATTGTCTCCAGTCCTCTTATCATATCCATTTAAAGTATTTTGTCTGTTGGTCTGTACTCCTTCCATTCTTCCCCTTTCCCTTGCCTTTTAATAGATGTCAGTCTTATTTTACTCATAAAAGTCTGCTGCAATAGTGTGAATCTCTCAGTTGTCACCTATTTCAGTTCCCCACCCCATTCCTTTGGTGACATGTATATCCATGGTCTCATGTGCTGCCAGACTGAGACCACCTGTAAATTGGAGGAACAGCACCTCGTTATTCCATCTGGGCACTCTCCAACCAGATGCCATTGGCGTCAACTTCTCCGGATTGCATTAGACATTAGACACCCTCCCCCATCTTTCCCTATGTCTCTTTTCCTCTAGCTCTGATCATCTCCCTTCCCTTTTCACAGAGCCAAAAATAAACACCCTCCTTCATTAATTCTGCCTTTCCTATCTCTGTCCTCTTATCCAATTAACAGCTTTTGACTGCTGGTCTGTACTACCCCCCCCCCCCCCATTCTTCCCTTTTCCTCACCTTTTTAACAAGGATGCCTGTTTTGTTTTTAGCCTATACCTTAAGGAAAGGCTCAGGCCTGAAACTTCAATATATATTTACCTCCTCTGGATACTGTGAGAGTTAACGAATTCCGAGAGCATTTCTGCCTATTTACCAGCAGTTGGCTCATAACTTTCTATGCTTTAGTGATTCAACTGTCAATCTAGGATCTTATCAAATGAAAGTAACTGTATTTGCTTCCTTAATCATCACCTCTGGCGATGCATTCCAAATCCTACTTCCACCCCCTTCGCCGCCACTTCGTAAAACGGTTCTTCCTTGTAACCTGTCTAAATCATTTACACCTTACCTCTTAATGATGTGACCTCTGGCTACCTCTGCTTTGGGGACAAGAGCACTGTGGTCTGCATACCCACGCCCATGTGCCAGGGTACATCACCCAGCCCTTCCACATCTTATGGCAGCAAACTAAAGTTCTGGAAGTACTTGGCCTCAAGCAGTAGAACAGGTTCACCAGCAGAAGCTAGAAAATTTTGTCCCATCAGCCACTCCTCTGTTGCAAATTTAAGTAGAATATGTTGAGAATAGTTTTGAATTTTATTTTTACGGTTGGATCAAAAAATTGGAAATTCAGTGTCATGTTTTAGTAAATGTGTGCTTTTGTTTGATATTAAATTATTGTTTTTCTTTATATTAAGCCAAAATGAGTTTTCTGGTAATTATATTTGGTTAGATTTAATAATTCAATAATAAGTTACCTTTTGAACGATGTAGTGTAGAAATTTTTGTTTTATCACAGTGCCTGTAGTTCATCAAAACTGAATGACACGTTAAAGCAGAACAGTACAAATTCCCAACATGAAAAGAATACTATGAATTATGAAAATACTACAGTGTTCTTCATTTCCTGTTTCCAATACCTCATTGTGGCCATTGTGTTTTCTAAAGGAAAACCATTTCGACAACCTTCTTATGAAAACTGTAAGTTTACTTTATTGATGAAGCTCAGCTGGAGATCCTATTGGAATGATTTAAGTTTTGGTCAGCCAAATTCATTAAGAGGATGTCTCTTTTCTGCCATTCAAGGTTAGAATGTTGTTATAAGCCCAAAACTAAAACCCAGAGGTGAAAAGTTTGGGGACCATAGTACATTAATATTTTCTTCTCACAGGGGGCATCAACTTATCTGTACATTTTGTGGGAAGAGTAAAGCCCTTTCTTAGAAAGAATTAGAATTTTATTATACACTAATTGGTTTTCATTTTCTTTTGATATCTGACAAATACTGCTGAATGTTACTTGTAAGATGCCTGATATTTGGAATTCTGTCATAAGAAGTTATGAACCTCTGAGCTCCCGGTTTCATAAAAGCCGTGCATTTCAAGATTGTTTTATTCAGGGTTTCCCATTTCAGGAGTTATTGTAAGATAATCATCCTCCTGTTTTATTTCATCTTTTTTTATGATTATTGAATGAAAGAAAAGAGCACCCATTCAATTTAATGCCATACCTTGCGTGGATCGATGTTCTAAACAGACCAGAGGTGTAGGTTTAATCGGGTGTTAATTGGGCAATAAAAAAAATGCGTGTCATTAATAATTCTGTTGAAATTTCCAGTGTCCATATCTCATCTCTAAGCAAGTTCTTTTCACTCATTGCCTCCGACTTCATTGATCTGCACCTTAGCATTGAAGGTTGCCAGCTGAAACACCGATGCCCTTTCTTGAAGTAACAAAATAATCGGGCTTGTATACATTAGTAAATCACAAAATTCTGTAGACAGCGTGGCTGAAGTAAGAACACAAAATGCTGGAGGAGCTCGAACAGTCTCCTTTATGCAGTAAGGGCAAAGATACATAACTGGTGTTTTGGGCTTCAGCCTTCATCAGAGTATGAGAAAACGCCGGCAAGCATCCAAACAAAAGAATGAAGGGGTGGGTGGGAAAGGCAGGAGATGATAGGTGGAGAAAGGAGGGAGGGGACAACAGCAATGGTGGGGGGGGGGGGCGGGGATGGCAGGACTGTGTGGGTAAAAGAACTGGAAAGACAGTAAAAGGGAGAAGGGAAAGAAAAGGCAAGCAGGTGTACATTTATGATGAATGCTAGGTTAAAATATTTTTGTATCTACTTTGCTATATAGTCAAGCACAACCTGATGAAACAGCGTTTACATTTAAAATTTAGACATACAGCACAGTAACAGGCCATTTCGGCCATTAACCTACACCCTGATATGTTTTAAACGGTGGGAGGAAACCGGAGTCCCCATGGAAAACCCTCGCAGACACAGGGAGAGACAGCGTGGGATTTGAACCCACGTCCTGTCCCAATTGCTGGTGCTAACCACTACACTAACTGCTGCCCTTAATGTTTCTTCTTTCTGTGTTTCTTGTCTATTGTTTAGCTGTTCAGGTAGAGCTTCACCTCAAATTAATTAGGTAGCTATTTTCATCTATTTCACACTTTTGAGAGCTATGATCTTGCTTCACTTACACAAGGCACGTTGGCATAACTACTTGGGCCCTGACTGTAGAATTCCTTTCTCATGTTTTGCCTGCATTTCTCTTTTCTTTGGAAGAATAATTTCACTCACTTAATTGTTATTTTTTATTTGGTTTCACATTTTGGACATTAAATATTATCTAAACTACATGCATTTTTTTAAAATTAATAGATCCTTTTGTGGTCACAGTGCTGCTTCTTCAGGTTTTCATATTTTTCATAATGCTATATCCAGTTGAAGCGATATATGAAGTTCTTAAGGTAAGGATAAAAAACTGAATTTTGTTTCTGAAGGATTGTGTTATTGGAGAATATAGCATTTTTAAAACCAGCCTAAAAATGTTAGCATGTTATTCCTCCCGTGAAATGATTGTATTTTATCAACAGCTTTTATAAGAATATAGGCCTGGAAACTTGCATATTTTTTGTCACCCCATTTTTTAGCAAGAGAAATGTGCTTATTTCCCAAGAAAGCAATATATCAGTTCTGGTTAATTTACTACATGAAGTTGAATTTCCAGAGTGGAACCAAAAAAAGTTGTAATGGGTTTTCAGGTGCATAAGCCCTGGAATGAAAGGCACGGTGCATCTGAATTTCTATGCCTATGTTTTAGACCTTTGGCAATGTTAGAAAAAAAAAACTTCAAGTAGAGCAGATCTCTGCACTGTATTGCCCCAGGTATCTTTGGGTTCCTGTGGATCACAAAAAGAGGTGGCACAGTTGGCGTAATGCCTTTACAGTGCCAGCAATCGGGACTGGGGTTTGAATCCCGTGCTGTTTGTTTGGAGTTTGTATGTTCTCCCCATGTTTATGTGGGTTTTCCCTGGGGGCTATTGGTTTCCTCGCACGGTTCTAAACAGACCGGAGGTATAGGTTTCATCGGGTGTTAATTGGGCAGCACAAGCTTGTGAGCTGAAATGGCCTGTTACCATGCTGTATGTCAAAAATAAAATTAAAAAATCACATTCTTAGATCTGATAAATAAGAAAATTTTGGTCATCAATATATTTCCAGCTAATAAAGAATAATGAATCCCATTCTGGAGAAAGATGGAGCATCTTCAATAATTTTCGAGCATCAGATTTTCAGTAGTTTTGGAAAAGGATAAAGGGAAAACACATTGGACAGAGGAATAACTAACTGCTTATTTTAAAAAGGGCCTTGGTCATTTGAATTGGAATCATAATTTGAGGCGTAATTCACAAAGGACCATCCAAGCTTGAGGTTAAAAATGCAACTGAGATAAATTTAAACATATGTTACATGACTGTGAAAGAACAAAGGAAAAAAAACTCAGCACACACACTTATGAACAAAAGATGAATGGGCCAATTCAAGGGCAAGGTTGCATGTTTCAGGCTTTTAAGATGCAGATCACATTGAATAGATAATCATGGCAAAGATACAGTGGGAAATTAGTGACATAAGATCAAAATAAGTGAGTTATTTAAAATATTGACAGGAAAAGAAGGAAATGTGTGCATTCCAGATCATGGCCTTGCAAGGGTGGGTGTGGTAACTATAGAGGATCTGTTCTTTATTTTCTAATTTTGCTTACATAATAGGATAGTACCTGGATAAATTTAAATGGTTCATATCTCTTTCCAAAGAACAGGGAGGGGAAGCCAAGCCAGTCAACTGAGTCACTGAGGGGGAAATTTTTAGAGATAATAATTAAGGACAAAATTAACCAGTACTTGGTAGTATTGATAAAAAATTTGAGTGGTGTTCACTCTGAGTCAGTTCTTTGACATAAATTATGACCTGTTTCTCTATTTATTGTATAATTTCAAAGTTTGCAAATGACATGTAAGTCAAGAATGAAGTGAACAGTTTAGTTATGGATGACTATAAGACATGGGAGCGGAATTAGATCATTTGGCCCACTGAGTCTGTCCCACTATTCCATCATGGCTAACTTACTATCCTTTTCAACCCCATTCTCCTGCCTTCTCCTTGATACCCTTTCTGATCAAGAATGAACCTCCCTGTGCCTTAAATATGACAGCCTGCACAGCTGTCCACAGCAGCAAATTCCACAAATGCACCATCCTCTAGGTAAAGAAATTCCTCGTCATCTCTGTTCTAAAGAGGTATCTTTGTATCGAGGCTGTGCCCTCTGGTCCCAGACTCCGCCATCATAGGAAACATCCTATATCCAGGCCTTTGTTTTCAATAGGTTTTAATGAGATCCTCATTAATACAAGATACAGTCTGTATACAGTCAGTATACAGTTGAAAAGATGTGTTTTGATTGGAAGAATGAGAGGCAATTTACACAATTTAAGGGTTGTACAGACTTTTTACATGCAGATTCTCATAAGCATTTATGCACATTTCTTGTTGAAATCCCACCCATTATGAAATTTAATCGACTTTTGTTTTTTTTTAAAAGTTCTTCACCCTAGCATGCATGTTATTTCAGTGCCATATGCACATTTTATTGGATCATCAGTTTATGCACTGTTCCTCTCCAGCATTACTGGTGACCTTAGAGTTTAGTTGTGCATCACAGATACCTTTTCTTCCATTTAACGTATCCATGCTGATTTTTTTTGTCAACCTCATTCCATTTACCTACATTAGGATAGTATGAGTCCAAGACTTGCCTTTTCAAGTGACTGTCTAAATGCCTTTTAAACGTGATTCTACTATCTTCTCTGGCATTCCAGATATCAGTGTCTGATTTGTGTCTGTGTTTGTCTGTTTTTAAATGTGTATATATATATATATATATATATATATATATATATATATTCATCGCCCCTTATATCCCCTTAAATCTGTGGCCTCTTGATTTTGGTACCTCTACCATGTAAAAGATTTTGACTCTCTACCTCTCCATGCTTCTCAAAGTCTTAGGTACTTCAATTTTGTCATGCCTCTGCCTCTTTCACCAGGGAAAACAAGTAGAGCCAATCTAATACCTCATCATAACTAAAGACCTTTGATCCAAGCAACACCCTGATGAATCTATACATTCTGTCCAATGCAATTACATTTTCCTTTGAATATTCAGTATAGCAGGGAGCACATCATGAACTTTTGTTGTGTTGTTTGTAGGAGGAAAAACCCAACACCCAACCCCAACCAACCAACTTTCCCTTGCAACCGTGTCTGCCTGTCCCGCATCGGACTTGTCAGCCACAAACGAGCCTGCAGCTGACGTGGACATTACCCCTCCATAAATCTTCGTCCGCGAAGCCAAGCCAAAGAAAAAAAAGAAGCAGACACTGCTAACATTGGAGATGTAAGAGACTTCAAGATGCTGAAAAAGCATCTGCTGGAGGAACTCAGCATATCAGGGCAGCATCTGTGGAAGCAAAGGATGGCCATTGCTTCAGATTGAGACCTGATGCAAAGTCTCAATTTGAAACATCAGCCATGCCTTTTACTCCACAAATCCTACCTGACCTGCAAGTACTTCCAGCTGATTTTCTTTTCCTGCCAACATTCAAATCAGTGGAGCTGTTTAGATACTGAACACAAGAGCAGGGGTAGGCAATTCAGATTTTAGAACTTTCTCTGCCATTCAATATGGTCATGGCTAATCCATGTTTCCCAACACTAGTGTTTTTTAGGACTAAAAATCTATTTGTTTCAAAAAAATCAGTGATGAGGCCTTCACAGCCACCTTTGGTAGAAATTCCACAGATTTATCACTGAATGAAAACTTTTCTCCTCATCTCAGTCCAAAATTTCTTATCCAAAGACTATGACAGCTTGTTGCAGATCCCAGCAAGCTAGAGGTAACATCATTTCTGTAATGTGCTTGTTGATTTGTGCAGTTTTCTGTATTTCAAAGAGCTCTCTTCTAAACTCCAGTGAAAACACACTTAGTCAATTCAACATAAATGGGAGCAGGAATAGGCCATCTGAACCAATTAGGCTGTTCTGCCACTCAATATGATTTATGACTGAATTGGCTAACTGCCTTTTCCCTGTTAACATTCCCCCTACTATGCAAATATCTGTGTCTTAAATATATTTAATGAGGCAGCTTCTACTGCTTGCTTGGGTAAAAATTCTGCAGATTCACCACTCATCTCCTTCCTAAATCTATTCGCCCAAATCTTGAGGTTATGACCCCTAGTTCTAGTCTCTGATACCAGAGGAAATTACTTTCCAGTGTCTATCTTATTTAACTCTTTGTTAATTTTGTATATTTCTGTAAGATCCCTTCTCATTCTTTGAATTCCAGTGAGTATAGTCCCAGGTGACTCAATCTCTCCTCATAGTCTATCCCCTCTTCTCTGGAGTGAACCTGATGAATGTCCTCTGTATCGCCTCCAAAGCCAGTACATCTTTTTTCAAGGAAGTAGATCAGAACTATACAATATTCCAGGTGAGGCCTCACCAGTACCCTGGTGAATTGCAGAACTTCCCTACTTTTAAATTCAATTCTTCTGGCAATAAAAGCCAATATTTTATTTGCCTTATTGATAACCTGTTATACCTGCAAACCAATTTTTAGCAATTTATGCATGAGGACTCCCATATCCTTCTGCACATACATCAGGATGCTCTTTATTGACTTTATCTTTATCAACAATGCTATCTACAAATTTACTGACGATACCACGGTAGTAAGTTGTATAAAAGGAAGCAACGAGTCAGCATACAGAAGGAAGTTGAAAACTTTGCTGAATGGTGAACGAACAATAATTTCTCACTCAGTGTTACCAAAGAACGGAGTATTGATTTGGACTTTACAAAAGGAAAACCAGAGATGTACATGATCATTGGGGGATCCGAGGTGGAGAGGGTGAGCTAATTTAAATTGCTGGGAGTCACCATCTCAGGGGACCTTTCCAGGACCCAACACATGAATGTCTTCAAAAAGGCACATCAGCGCCTCTACTTCCTTTGGAGTTAGCGGAGGTTTGGTATGATGTCGAAAACTCTGGCAAACCTCTACAAATGTATAGTGGCAAGTGTACTGACCAGTTGGATCACAGCCTGGTGTGAGGGCACCAATACCTCTGAGCAGAAAGTCCTGCAAAAGGTAGTGGGCACAGCCCCTTACATCACAGGCAAAACTCTCTCCACAATTGAGAAAATCTGCGGGGAATGCTGCCACTGGAGAGCAGCAGCAATCATCAAAGATCCACACCACCTAGGACATGCTTTGTTCTCGCTGCTGCCATTAGGAAAGAGGTATAGGTGCTTCAAGACTTGTACCATCAGATTCAGGAACAGTTGCTGCCCCTCCACCTTCAAACAACTAAATCAATCAGACTCATTTAAGGATTCTTACTTTGGACATTATTTATTATTGAATATTTATTTTCTGTATTGAACAGCATGTGTGTACTCTTGACAATAAATTTGAACTAGCACAGAAAAATGCTGTAATCTTTAATCATTGAAATAACAATCCAATTTTCTATTCATACTGAAGTGGATACCTCACGTTGTATTTCATCTGCCATACCCTTGCCCACTCACTCACTTAACCAACCTATATCTCTCTGCAGATTCTCTACATCATTTGCACAATTTGATTTTCCATTCAATTTAATGTCATCAGCCAACTTAGACATGCTGTAATCTGTTCCCTTTTCTAAATTTTAATTGTATTTCACTTTGCACTGTGCCAATTATATCCTCAAACAGCTCCAGTAAATTTGTCAAACAGGGCCTGTCTTTCCTGAATCTATTATAAATGATCTTAGCATCTATAAATTCTAATTAATAAACAATAGTACTTGGATGGAAAGTAAAACTAACTTTAATCAAATCATTGTGTTTCAGCTGGTTTGTGTTCCTTATAAATGGCGAATTACAATGCTCGTTATAATAATAATAAATGCAGTTACATCATTCGTAACTGAGGTAAGTAAACATTATATATTAAATTGTTATATTATCACATTTTAAATAGAAATGTAATGAATTTATCTAATTTCCTTTTTCAGTTAGTTTAAATAATCCATTTAAAACTGAGATACTTATGGTCACTTTATATAATCCATTTCATTTTGGGTGATTTTTGGTGCTTTAATGCTAGAAGATTCAAGATTATTTTATTGACATGTGATATCAAATTTTCTGTTTTATTACATCAAATTTCCTTTCATCTATCATAAAGCAGATTCGCTATCAGCAGAAATTTCCCAGCCCCCTTGCAGTCAGAGAAAGAGAAGCAAAAAAGTCCCCACAGAATCACTGAGTGTCCAGCTCTACCGCAGACATACAGCCTTTAGTCCAAACTATCGGCAACCTCTGATTCAAACCAGACATGATCATTAAGCCTCTAGCACCCTTTCGTGTCCCAGTTCCGATATCTGGTACCATTTTAACCAGTCTCCAGCAGTTCACAGTGTGGTGAGTGTCCTTTGACCGCAGTCACCAGCAGCCCACAATAACTGGATTCCTTGCTTTAAGCTTCCAACAGCCCACTGCCTTTGGGTTCTTCAGCCTTGGTGCCCCTCGCTGGTTGTCTCCTCTGTTTCTCCTTCTCAAACAGGGGGTAATCTCTCTGTTTTCTGGTGCCCTGAGTCTGCAACCCCTCCTAGCCTCTGCCAAACACAGACGCCACCATCTTGGGCCCAGACCCCGTAGTTGCAGAATTTTAAAATAAACCACCGTTGGCTCCTTCAACAGGCTTTTTAAAGCTTGTACAACAGATAGCAGTTAGACCCCACAGGAAATGATGGGTCTGCGCCAGTGGCAGTGCTGCTATTTCAGCAGCTCCGGCAGCCCAACCATTTTGCTGTTGCATAATACAAGAATTCTGAAACGTTCAAAATTATTATGTTGTATTTAAGATTTTAACTAAAGTTTTGGCGAATAGATTAGTGCAATATTTACCAAATTTGATTCAAGTTGATCAAACAGGTTTTATAAAAGGGAGATTCAGTGGATAATGTTATTAAATTGATTAGTATAATTAATGTTTCTAGGGAAAAAAATCATTTACCACTGGTTTTGTCACTGGATGCAGAAAAGGCTTTTGATAGGGTAGAATGGTGATTTTTATTTAAGGTATTGGAAAAATTTTGGTTTGGAGGAATGTTTGTTAATTGGATTTAGGATATATATATATAAACAACCTAAGGCGCGAGTAATAACTAATGGAGTTTTATCAGATTCTTTTAAATTAGAACGATTTACTAGACAGGAATGCCCTCTTTCTCCGACATTATTTGCATTGGTGATTGAACCTTTAGTGCAAGCAATAATGCAAGAATAAAGGGAATTGTATCAGATTCAAAGGAATATAAAATTAGTTTATTGTATTTAACCTTCCTTTCTGTGGAAAATCAGTTTAGTGACTAACAATGACTGACCCCAATCTACACAGCCAATAAATATCATAAAGAATATGACTATTAACTACATTGAAGCTCTCACATCCTCCAAATTTCACAGAAATAATTTTAAGGTTTTTTTGTTAACAGTAGGTGAACATGTCGCTAATTTATTTTTATTTGAGCAACTTTCTAAGCAAAGTCCGATCCCCCTGCTCCAATTGACCAGGCCCTTTCCATATTCACTGTGACACAGAAAAAATGATAAATACTTTGAGCTATACCCTTCATCTAAGGCAGCCATTCTCAACTTTTTTAGCTTACCTCTGCTCAACATTTATAGGCCCCCTTCCCTCTGAAGCAGACAAGTTTATTAGTTTCTTCTATATTCTCTCCTACTGACTATTTAAGAACATTATTTTTTAAATGTTATGATTTCATTGCTGTGGCCCTCGTAGAAAATGGCAGATTTAAGGTATAGCATGCCTCTAGGATCATATATAAATAGTTACAATCTAGAGTACAGCAATGATATTTCATATTAACCACTACAGCACAAAATAACCTGAACCTGCTTTTTACTCTTGAAAACATAACATATATAAACCCTGCATAGCCTGTCCATTGTGGGAATACTATGTCGACTAGTTTAGAACCATGGAAGCTTACAGAACAGAAAACAGGCCATTTGGTCCTTCTAGTCTGTGCCAAGCTATTATTCTGCTGCATCCCACTGACCTGCAGCCATACGATACCCCTCCCATCCATGTACCTGTCTAAATTTTTCTTAAATGTTAAAATTAAACCCACATTCACCACTTCAGCTGGTTCCATACTCCCAGCTCTCTTTGTGTGGAAAAAGTTCCCCCAAAACTTCTGATTTGTTTCTCCCCTAACCTCAGTGGAAAAAGCCTACTTGCATTTACTCTGCCTCTACCCATCATAATATTGTACATCTATATATAGTCCTAAGCTGTTTAACTTTTCCTGTAACTCAGTGTTCCTCAAGTCAGAGCAACATCCTCGAAAAGCTTCTCTGCACTTCCAATTTTATTGATATCTTTCCTGTAGTGAGATGACCAAAAGTTCACACAGTGCTCCAAATTTGGCTTCACCAATGTCTTATACAGCGTAACCATTACATCTCAACTCCTATACTCAATACTTTGATTTATGAAAGCAGTGTGCCTAAAGCTCTCTATCTACTATCTACTTATGACACCGCTTTCAGTGAATTGTGTATCTGTATTCTTAGATCCCTTCAATGTACTGCACTCCTCAGTGCCCTACTCTTTACCGTGAATGTCCTACCATGGTTTATCCTTCAAAAATGAAACACCTCACTCTTGTCTGCATTAAATTCCATCTGCAACATGCATCCCATTTTTCCAGCTGGCCCCGATACGTCAGCAAGCTTTGAAGCCTTCCTCACTGTCCACAACACCTCTAATCTTTTTGTCATGTGCAAACTTGCTGATCCAATTTACAACATTATCATCCAGATCATTGATATAGATGACAAACAACAATGGACTCAGCACTGATCTCAGAGGCATACCACTAATCACAGGCCTCCAGTCAAGAAGGCAATCATCCACTACCACCCTAGATTCTCCCATAAAGCCAAGGTTGAAACCTTGTCAAGGGCCTTACTAAAGTCTATATAGACAACATCTACAACCTTTATTTCATCAACTTTCCTGGTAACCTCCTCAAAAATTCTAAGATTGGTTAAACATGACCTACTGCACAAAAAGCCATGTTAACTATGCCTAAACAGTTCCTGACTAACTGAATACTTGTATATCCAATCTCTTAGAATACCTTCCCAATAACTTACCTACTAGTGATGTCAGGTTCACCAGCCTATAGATGCCACATGACCTGTACGACCAGGTTCAGGAACAATTTCTATCCCACCACTCTTTTTTTTCTTTGGCTTGGCTTCGCGGACGAAGATTTATGGAGGGGGTAAAAAGTCCACGTCAGCTGCAGGCTCGTTTGTGGCTAAACAACAAAATCATAGTCTTAGTTTGCACATAATTATTATTGAATATTTAATTTCTGTTATTTCTTTATTTACATTTCCCTTCTATATATCTATCTTTTGATGAGTACAATTTGTTTTAAATGAATGATAAGTGGAAAATCTGCCTGGCCCGCAGGAAAATGAATCTCAGGTTTGAATACTTGACAATAAATCTGAACTTTGACTTTGACTCTCATTTCCTGGGTTATTTTTGGAGGCTTTTTTTTTAAAACAACAGAACAATATGAGCTACCCTCCAATCCTCTGGCACCTCACCTGTGGCTAAGGATGTTTTAAATACATCTGCCAGGGCCCCAGCAATTTCTACACTAGCCTCCCTCAAGGTCCAGGAGAATTTTGTGTCCGGCACTGGCGATTTATTCATCTTTATTCATTTTAAGATAGCAAGCATCTCCTTCTCTTTAATCTATATAGGATCCATGACCCAACTGCTTGTTTGTCTCACTTCCCTAGACTCTGCCAGATTCCGGAGTAAATACAAATGTAAAAACCTCACTTAAGATCTTCCCCAACTCTTTTTCATAGCCAACCACTGATCTTAAAGGGGTCCAAGTTTGTCCTTTACTATCTTTATGGTCTACCAAAGAAGACCTTAGGATTTTTCTTCACCGTGTCTCCCATAGCAAACTCATGTCTTTCAGCCCTCCTGATTTCCCTTTTAAGCTTTTTCCTGCATTTCTTATACTCAAGTATCTCATTTGCTGCTTGTTGCTTATAGTTGCTGTACATGTCTCTTCTTATTCAGAAACCCAATATCCCTCAAAAACAAAAATATCATATGCCTGTTAACTTTGCCTTTAATCCCTATAGGAACATATAAAATCTGTACTATCATAATGTTACCTTTGAAGGCCGTTCACTTACCTAGCATATCCTTACCAGAAAACTTCCAGTCCCACTCCATGCTTTCTAGATCCTTTCTCATTTCCTCAAATTTGGCCTTTCTCCAATTTAGAATATGAACCCAAGGGCCAGATTATTTTGAAACTAATGGGATTATGATCACTGGACCCAGTGTTCCCCTACACATACTTCTGTCACCTGTCCTGTCTCGATCCCTAATAGGTCAACCAGTATTGAGCATTCTCTAGTTGGTACTTCAAAATAGTAATGTAGAAAACTTTTCTGAACACATTTGACAAACTCTAAGCCATTTAGCCCTTTTACAATATGGGAGTCCCAGTCAATATGTGGAAAGTTAAAATCACCTACTATCACAACTTTGTTTCCTGCAGCTGTCTGCTATCTGTCTGCAGATTTGTGCCTCCAATTCTCGCTGACTATTGGGTGATCCATAATGCCATCCTGTGTGATATTTTCCATGATGAGCAATGCTACTCCTCTCCCTTTCTTCCCTCCCACTCTATCTCATCTGAAACAACAGAATCATGTTTTTTGTCCTCCACTCCACAATCTGCTCTTGCTCTCATTCCCCTGAAAATCCTGTTTAACTCCCGCACCACCCCCCTCCCCCCACCTTGCTGGAGAAGCCTAAGCAAACCTTCCTGCAAGGATATTAGTCCCCCTCCAGTTCAGATGCAATCTGCCCTGCCTTCCCTGGAAGAGAACCCAATGATCCAGAAATCTGAAATCTTCCTTCCTGCACCATCACTTTAAACATGTGTTAAGCTGCATTATCCTTCTATTTCTAACCTCATTGGCTCATGGCACAAATAGCATTCTTGAGATCATAGGATTGGAGGTCCTGTCTTTCAACTTCACATCTAACTCTTTGCAGGACTTCATCACCCTTTCTACCCACATCATAAGTCCCTACATGGACCATGACATATAGTTGCTCACCCTCCCTATTGAGAATGCCATAAAATTGATCTGAGATATCCCAAACCCTGGCACCAGGGAGGCAATATACCATCTGGGATTCTCGATCTCTTCCACAGAACCTCTTAACTGATCCCCTCACTACTGAATTCCCTATTACTACAACTTGCCTCTTCTCCCCCCTCCCTTTCTTAGCTACAGGCTGTAACAAAGACCTGACCACTGTGACTTGTCTCTGGTAGGTCACCTTTCAAGAGTATTGAAAACGGTATACATATTGAGGGGAACACCAAGAAGCAAACCCTGCATTTGACTGCTTGTTCTCTTTTCCTCTCCTGACCTCCACTACCACCTTCCTCCTGTCTTTCGGTATGATCATGTCCCTGTAACTCTTGCCTATCACCCCCTCAGCCGTCTGAATGATCCCGAGTTCATCCAAATCCAGCTCTAATTCCCTAATATTATTTGTAATGAGCTGCAGTTTGATGTACTTCTCGCAGATGAAGTCGTCAGGGATACTGTTGGCTTTTATAGAATAGAAACAGGCCCTTGGGCCCAACTTGTCAGCGCCAACTAGGATGTTTACTTAAGATAGTCCCATTTGCCAGCATTTCACTTGTCTTCAAAACTTTTCCTATCTGTGAATCCGTCTTTTGAACTTGTGATGATACCTGCATCGACTTCCTATGGCAGCTTCTTCAATCTACCTACCATCCTGAAATTTATGTCTTCTCAATTTTGATTTGCTACCCTGGAAATGTATTATAATTATCTGTGTCCCTCATGGTTTTTTATCTTTCTATAAAGTCACCCCTACATTCCAAGGGGAAAAGTCTTTTGCCTTTACATCCTCCTTGCAACTCAGGCCCTTCACACCTTTCAATATGCTTGTGAATCTTTTCTGCTTCTTTTCTAGTTTAATAATGTCCTTCCTATGATCAGGAAAATAAAATTACATACAATACTCCAAACGTGATCTCATCAATGCCTTGTATAGTTGTAACATGACGTCTTGACTGCTGTATTCATTGCCCCTACCTCTGAAAGCAGGTGGCTAAATTACTTTGTCATCACCTTGTCTGTGTCACCACCATTGGGGAACTATGTACCACTACCCATATGTTGCTTTGTTCCACTATTCTCCCCAGGACCTTACCATTTACTGTGTAAAGTTTTGCTCTAGTTTGACTTACCAAATGCCTCATCTCACACTTATCCCAGTTACATTCCATCTGCCATTCTTTGGTCCATTTCACCAGTTGATCCAGATCCTTTTGTAAACTTGCACAACCTCCCTCACTATCAACTTTATAATCAATTTTGGTGTCATCCACAAACTTACCAACCATGTTAACTGCATCACCATCTAAATTGTTAATATAGGTGACAACAGTGGACTCAGCACAGATCCCTGCAACACACAACTGGCTACAGGCTTCCAAACAGAAAAAAACAGCCCTCTACTACCACCCTCTGACTCCTTCCACCACACCAATTTTGAATCCAATTGGCAAAGTCATCCTGAATCCCCATTTGATTGAACCTTTGAGGCAACCTACCACATGGGACCTTGTCAAATGACTTGATAACGTCCTTGTAATGTACACTGCCCTACCCCGGTCAATCTTTTTTGTAACTTTCTCAAAACAAAACTCCATCCTATTTTTGAGATCTAATTTCCCTTTGTACAAAGCCATGCTGACTTTCCATAGTCAGTTCTTGTCTATCTAGAGTGGTAAATCAGAATTCCATCTAGCTACTTACTAAGGAGATTACAGGGACACTGGCCTTGCAGCACTTCTTAAAGGTACAACTTTAGTTCCCCTCCAGCCTTTTGATGCATCTCTATGGCTAATGATAATCCAAATATCTCTCCAAAGGCTCCAGCCACTTATCTTCCTACAATAGAAATCAGGTGCTGGGGACCTTAATATGCTTGAATACTGCTGGCAATACCTCTGTAATTTAGATATGGTCCATTGCATGGCAACTCGTTTGACACAATTCCATGGCTTTCATGATGTCCATTTCATGTGTGGACATTGATCCTTAAGGGGACATATTTTCTCCCTTTTGATAATATAGAATCTCGTAGGGTTTTCATTGACCTTGTTCCATCATATCTTTTGTCTTCCTGATATCCTTCTTCCCTGCAACTGTAACAAGCTTTTTCTTCTGATCATGTCTTCAATTTGAAACAGTAATTCACCAACAGCTAGACTTAAACAATGCTTTCAATTATAATGCAGAATTTTACTCCCAAGAAATACTGCAGTCATTTCCCAGATATTTCATTCTTGTGTAACAAACTAATTTTTAAAATCATTGATCATACACAAGTTAATCCATTTATGCTAAATTCTCTTTTTTTTCTGTAACATTTCAGGTTATCCTACTTGATCTAACCTCATGGAAGCTTCTGTTCAAGAGAAAAGAACTGGGAATTTATCATTTTACAGCCAAAAATCAACAGGTTGGATTTGTGATTTTTATTTTGGTTTGACTTAATTCACTAAATATCTTCAAAATGTTTTAGCACAAGCAGAAGATTCCCCCACTCTGCAGTGGTGGTAGATGTGCCACCAAAAGAAGAATTGGTCTGTTTAATTATATTTAAAAGATATCATGCTAAACGAAGGAATTGATCAAGCATTTTCTTTTTTTCAGATAGACTGCACATTTGTTTTGTGATCATTTCAGTTTGTGCATTGTTTAATAAGTATATATTTATAGTGTATGATAGGCTTACACAGAAATTCCATGTACCTGCGCTTAATATGCTAAATGCTTTGTAGTTGTTCCACTCAATGGGCATTTTTGGGGTGGCGCAGTTGTATTAGTGGTGACGCAACACCTTTACAGTGCCAGCTATTGGGATCAGGGTTGTCAAATCCCATGCTGTCTGTAAGGAGTTTGTATGCTCTCCCCTTATCTATTCGGGTTTACCCTGGGGGCTCTGGTTTCCTTCGACCATTCAAGTCATTTGGTCATTTGGGTGTAAATTGGGTGGCATAGACACATTACTGTGCTATATGTCTAAATTTAAAATTTTTAAATTTATTTTTTTCAATTTTTCCCTGGAAATGAAAATTGTGGAAAAAATATGTAACTTTGTTTGATAAAGCAGTACATTTTCCTATTCAAATAGAAGTGGCTTTTATCTTACAAGCTATTTGTATTTGAAGCAATACCGCGCTCCAGGAGATACTGCCGCAGCTCAGCGCTCATAAACGAGGATCCCCGGTCACTGTGGATGTAACTGGGGTTCCTGAAGATGCTGTGCAAGGCCTCTATGACTGAGGAGCCGGTCATGTCTGAGCAGGGCACAGCAACGGGAAGCGAGAGTACTTGTCGATCACCGTAAGAATGTAGGTGTTACGGTTGGTCGACGGTAGGGGCCCCTTGAAGTCCACGCTTAGACGTTCAAATGGCTTTGATGACGTGGGTATTCTCCGGGCGGAAGAAGTGGGGCTTGCACTCCGCGCACACTGGGGAGGCTTGGGTCATGGAGCGAATCTCCTCGACCGTGTAGGGCAGGTTGCGGGCCTTAACAAGTGCGCGAACCAAGTGACCCCCGGATGACAGAGCTCCTCATGGAGTCTCTGCAGCCAGTCCAGTTGTATGTTGGTGCAAGTCCCCCCCGGAGAGCGTGTCTGGCGGGTCGTTGAGCTTACCAGGCTGGTACAGTATGTCGTAATTGAAGGTGGAGAGTTCAATATTGTGTATTGTGTTTGTCTGTTTATGATGAAGGTTCAATGTTTCCATTATTTAACTTCTCACCCATGCAACTGAATCAAATTGCACTCTGTTTAATTAAACATACAAGGATTTTTGCTATTGTTTATCCTCTTCACACAAGTGGATTGAAGGACTACTACTCAATGGCAAAGCAACATGAAGCTTTATAGTATCTGGCCTCATTCTTCAGACAAATAAGGTGTAAAAGAAATATTATCTGTGGCCTAGTCTTTCACACCAGAATCACTTTCTGTATACTGGAATGGCTAATGTACAATTTCACTGAAATTATCATCAGTAATGTTGCCATTATAAAGTAGAATAATTTATTCCCATGGCTAAGCTTTCTCGCATTCAGATGCTCCATGAAATTTTCCTTAAAATAATTATCTTGATAATAAGGCTGATGTGCTTGAGATTCACTTGGACTTCATGACAGATAGGATCATAACTCAGTTATTCTGGAGACAGACTGAAGGGCACCAGTTGAAAATGTACCCCGTTAAATTAAGTGCTCTTGCTAACTGAATTACTTCCCACCGCTGCATAGTTAGCCTTTTCATGACACATTCTCTTCATCTTCTGTGCAGAAGGGAAATGAAAAACAAGTTCATATTTGCTGTCATAAAGTGACTTATTTAAATAAACATCCTAATTTTAACCTATTCTTTTTTGAAGGGTGTCCTCCATCAAAAAAACAAGGGCTGTTTATCATCTATCTTCAGGTCTGGTAAAAGAAAATCAAAGGCCAAATATATAAACCTAGCCCAGGAGTTGTCAGTGGACCCTGATTGGCCTCCAAAGCCCAGGACAATCACGGAAGCAAATAAACTGCCCAATGAAAATGGTCCATGCCAAATCGTTACAATAATGTAGCAGAAAATATTTTAAGTTAGCAGTGTAACATCTCAGCACCATGGAGTGATGTCGTTAAAAAAGGTAAAGGAACATGAATTTGAAACTTGCTCCTTTATATAAATAGAATTGACAGGTTTGGGCCCACAAGAAATTCTGTTCCCTCTCACTCATTTGGTCCTCTTTCTAGGTTGACTATAAAATGTGGTTTGTAACCTCTGCTTTCTTTTTAAACTGAATTTTCCAAGTCCACCAACAAGATCATTTATTTCTATTTCCTTAATATCACAATTAATCTCCTGCTGTAATTCCCATCAAGCCATTAATATTTTTAAAATCAGCTGTTCTGATGATCATCTGTCCAATCATCCATCATTCACTGAGCATGAACTTAAAATTCTGCCTATTTGAATGCTAAATCATGCTGTCCTTAATGTCAAAAAATTGACTATTGTTCCAGTCAGTTGTGTTTAAAATACACGTTTTCCTGGCAATCCATCAAATTGCTCCTATTCTTTGAATGTCTTCTTGCCCTTTTAACAATTAATGATGACTGATGTTAGGTCTGCTTTGTTCATGAATGAGTGAGACAAACACCAGACTGAGTCGAAATCAGGGTTCTTTGTTCTTTATTACCGGATTGTAACACTTGCAACTAACAATGTTAGTCGGAGAATGCATTCTGCCGTTATCAGCAAAATGGTGATTTTTTATACCCTTGGATACGTGCTTAGAACATCATCATATCATTACTTGTCCAATGACTAAAACTGTTGCTATCCTTTCCCTGCTAGCTTCCTGCCTCTCAATCCATCAATGTCTCTCTTATCTTGTAAGTACAAGGATGCATTCACATCTTGTTACAGCCCTGCACAGGGTAACTCCTTACACATTCCCATCTCATGATGTTTTACCTTACACTGAGCCCAAAAATGCCTGCACACTATGTTCTGGAAGTTCTTGTGCTACCTTTAAAATGCTCTTAACACCTAACTTTGATTAGGTTTTGTTTATCTGATGTCCCCTATTATGATGAGTCAACATCAAATCATGTTTGATGTTGCTGTGAAGTATCCATGCTAAAGAAATTTTGTAAATTGCTTATATAAATTTGTTTTTGGTAGCAGAGATCCAACTGCAAGAGGTGCAAGTTTTCAGAAGTTAACTAGTTGGAATAATTTAAAAATTGTTGTACTACAATGCTATCAGTAAATAAAAGCTGAAAGTAATTAAACAGTAAATACTGATTAAGAAAACCCCATGTTGCTTAAAGTCTTTGACAGATGTATGTAATTTTTGGATATTTTATTTTTCCATCAATAAATCTGTTAACTAATTTAAAATATAAGTTTCAAGACTTAATGACCAACAATTATTTCTAGCAAATAGAATAATTTAAGTACTGTTAGAACAGAAAAAGTATGAAATATTGTGAACATAAAACTGGATACCATTACATCAACTTTTTGGAAATACTGTTTAAAATTCAAATATTTTCCCTCTATTGTGTTCTTAAAAAGCTTGCAATAAAAATGGTAGAAGTTTTGTGTTTATGCATATCTGTTGAATTACACTTGGGATTGATTGAGAAATTGCTTGTTCACTATTTTTGAATTGTATAAAATTATATTTTTGATAAACAAAGTACAGGTATATTGAATATGAATACAGTGTGAAATGTAGTTAATTATTATGGGTACTTTGTTTACTTGGAGGGCAATGGTAGCAAATTCAATAATATATTCATTTACAGAAGAAAATGAAAAATAATCAATGATTTTAGCTATTTAAGCAAATTTGACCCTCAGAATTTTTTTGAATGCCACCATGGGTATCCCAGCTAAAAATTGTAAATTGCAAATAATATCCAAAGTATTGTCAAAACCTATGGTATACCCTTTCAATTATTTTACATCTATACATACTCATGAAAATTTCTATCTAATTTATACTATTTATTTTGATTTACTTGAAAATGTCATTGATATACAAAACATTTGGTGCAGTTGTCTTTGAGAATGCAGATACACAAGTTATTTAATTAACTAATTTGCTTAAAGAAAGCTCTTAAGAATTCTATTAAAATGGTTTCTGGCTTACAAGTCTGCTGTGTAGATTTTATTACAAAAGAATAAACATTTTTTAAAATCAATCCAAAACTTTCTACAATGATGCAGCAATAGAATTTACATTTTAAAATAATTTTAATTGAAATAGATCATTCACTTGTATGCATACTAATCACTTCTTAAATATTTTCCTCTGACTTGGCATGATCAGATTTTTAAACAATGCAACTATTTTCCATAATTACTAATGTGCTGCATGACATGTTCAGATATTTATTTCCCTCCTGGACACAATAGGTGTTCTCCCTGTTACTGGTGCCCTGTGCCAGTCTACTGTTCCCCTTGTGGCCACAGACCTCAGTGGTTGCACGATTTTCCTTACATACACTGTTGGCACCTTTAACAGGCCTTTTAAAGCCTGTATGGAGTTGCTGGTATTAGGACCAGCAGTTGAACCCCTAGGAGCAGTGCTGCCATTTTTTTAAAACTGCTATTGTTCATGAACAACCAAACATTAAAAAAAATAAAGTAGTATTTTAAAAGCTTCACTGGAAACCAATCATTGATCACGTTTATGGTTGTGGGCCTATGGCTGCCTCTGAACTACCAAAGTCTTGAATTTAACTGGTAATCTTTCTCCAGGTCAATAACATCCCAAATACCTCTGGCTTTGATTCTGGACTTGTTCTTTCTCTTTCCAATTTTATAGATTCACTGTAAGATGGGAAGAAATTGTAGAGTTGGGAATGATTTGCCTGATGGCTGGAACTGCAATGTCCTTTTCAATAGCTCAATGTAGGCTTCCCACTGCCTTAAAAATACAGCCAACAAGGGATCTCTCCCACCCAGGTCACATGATCTACTCCCCTCTCCTGTCAGACAGAAGATACAAATTTGAAATCACACCATCAAGATTAAGCAGGTTGGAACTTTATTCCTTAGAGCATAGAAGAATGAGGGAAATAGACAATTAGATTGGGAGAGATAAATGAGACGATATGGCTTTAGGGTGCAAAGTGAAAGGTTTAGATGGAACATTAAGGGGAACTTCACTCAGAGAGTGATGGGAGTTTGGAATGAGCTGCCATCTGATGTGATAAATGCGGGCTCAGGCTTAAGTTTTAAGAATAAATTGGATGGGAGAGGTCTGGAGGGTTATGGAATGGGTGGAGGTCAGAGGGTCTAGAGGAATTATGTTTTAGCACAGGCTAGAAGGGCTGAATGGCATGTTTTCTGTGCTGTAGTGTTCTATGGACAGGATTCCCCTGTCCTTAACTACCTCCCAACAACCTTCATATCCAACATCATCCTCTGAAATTTAAATTTAAAAACAAAATTAAATGTGGACATGCAGATAGTTACAGGCCCATGGGCTGCCCCATTAACTTGCAGCCCCACACATTGTGAGCCCCCAGAGAAAACGTGCAGACACAGGAAAACCATACAAGCTCCTAACAGACAGCACCAGATTCAGGTTGCTGTCCCCCCTATAACTCTGTTGATCTAACCACTACGCTAACTGTGCCGACCCACTCATTTACATATCTCCAAATGCTGCTATAATTCCAGAGAACCACAGGAAAACTGGAAAATGCTGATAAGAGGAAAACAGCAATACAGTGTCCAACATAATCACTTGTCACTCAATTTAAACTGTACAAAACCCACCGCCTTCCTTTAACTTCACTGCTGTTAAAAATTTTGATAACGGAGAAGCAGTAACTTTATAAATAAATACTTCTGATTTATTAAATGAAACTTCTGAATATCATTTTATGCATTTCTTTACTGCTCAATGCCACCTGCCAATTGGAGGAATGTCTCGGCAGTGTCCAACCAGACAGCGTCAATATCGACCTCTCCAATTTCTGTTAACCCTTTCTGCTGCTGTCTCATCTACTCCTTCCTTTGCCTATCAAGAGAGCTATCTTTCTTAGCCCTATGCCCTCTTCCTCATCACTTCACAGCTACCTTCCCACCTGTATTCCTCCATGACCTCTCACCTCTTAGCAAGCGCTCCTCCTCCTTTCCCCTATCTTTTTTTTAAAAATCATGCGTCTGCCTGCCTTTCAACACTCCGAAGAGAGGTTCAGCCCCAAAATGTTGACCGCCTTTTTCTTTCTTTGAATGCTGTGAACCTGCTGAGTCTCTCCGGCATTCTTATGTATTGCACTAGACCCCAGCATCTGCAAATATTTTATTATTTACTTCAATGCCCTCTTCATTCCTATCATAGTTTGCAGACAGCCAATTAAATTTTGTTAAATAAGCAGTGTTAAACCAAAGAAAATATTATAGATATTAAATGAAAATTTGCATCAATTTAAATCTTGTGCAGTCCCAGAAATAGTGTTAAAGAGTAATACAGCATGGAAACAGCCTCTTTAGCCCAATTTGTCCATAGCAACCAAAATATCCCACCTACATCTGCCCCACATACCTATATTTGGCTAATATCCCTGTAAACCTATTCTATCCATGTATGCACCCAAATGTTTCTTAAATGTGGCAATAGCAGTGCCTCAATTACCTCCTCCAGTAATTTTTTCCAAACACCCACCCCTCTTAGTGTAAAAAAAAGTTAACGCTCAGGTTCCTATTAAATATCTCCCCTCTCACCTTAAACCCATGTCCTCTGGTTCTCAATTCCCCTACTGTGTGCTTACCTGACCTATTCCTCTCATTCGTTTCATACACCTCTATGAGCTAGAGATGTAACAGAGCAGGAATTGTGTGTGTGGGTGTCACTGGCATTAGCAGTATTAATAGCAATAGTTAAATTCCCTGGTGAAGATGGTGGTGAATGTGGTTAAGGTACTTCTACATTGCACATTTCTAAATTTTAACTCCAAGATAATAAGGGAACAGTACTATATTTGGAAGTCTATATCGTGTTTTACATAAACTTCAACAACAGCCATACTGTTGCACATCCAACTGTTCATTGGAATCCCACTGACTTTGTGAACAGTGGTTCTATCCAGAAGAAAGAGTTAAACTGAGTTAGCAAAGTTCTTCCTTATCATTTCCCTCCTGAATGTCCACGGTAGTGGAAACATCCAGGAACAGCCTTACCAATTCTGCAATTATTTAGTGAGAGTTCTGTGAAAGCACAGTTGTATAATGTGAAGAATGACAGTGGTCAGGTCATACATATTCCCTGACCTAGGTAAGGAGGTGCAGTCTCTATTCTCGGGCAGTTAATTCTCAGAATCATATTCAGGACCTAGCTGTGGTTTTATATCTTATGTTCACCAGAAATAACAAGACAACAAGAAGAATATCTTCTAAATATAATTTTACTAACAGAAGATCATTCCACTGCTGTCAATGTTATAATGCAACATACTTAAAACCACAGAATGCTACAGCACAGAAAATAGGCCCTTCTAGTCTGTGCCGACTATCATTCTGCTAGTCCCACGACCTGCTTCCATTCCATAACTCTCCAGACCTCTCCCATCCATCTATCTATCCAATCTAGTCTTAAAATCTAAGATCCAGTTAGCATTCACCACATCAGATGGCAGCTCATTCCACACTCCGACCACTCTGAGTGAAGAACTTTCCCTGAATATTCCCCCTAAACCTTTCCCCTTTCAGTTTAAAACTATGAACTCTCATATTTATCTCCCCCAACTGGAAAAAAATGGACTCAGATCCATTCTGTCTATACCTCTCATAATCTTGTAAACCTCTATCAAATTTCCCCTAATTCTTCTTCACTCCGAGGAATAAAGTCCTAACCTTTTTAATCTTTCCCTGTAACTCAACTTCTGAAGACCTGGCAATATTTTAGTAAATCTTCTCTGTACTCTTTCAATATTACTGATATCCTTACTGTAATTAGGCAACCAGAACTGCACACAATATTTAAAATTTGGCCTCACCAAGGTATTTAACAACTTCAACATAACATCCCAACTCCTATACTCAATACTTCGATTTATAAAGGCTAAGATGCCAAAAACTCTTTACAACCCTGGTCCACCTGCAACGCCACCTTCAGGGAATTATGTATCTGTGTTCCCAGATCTCTTTGCTCCGTGCCCTTCCATTGACTATGTATGTCCTACCTTGGTTTTCCCTTCCAAAATACAACAACTCATTACTGTCTGCATTAAACTTGATCTTCCATTTTTTTGCCCATTTTCCCAGTTGGTCCAGATCCCTCTGTAAGCTTTGAAAATTTTCCACACTGCTTCCTATCTTTGTGTCATCAGCAAATTTGGATCAGCAATTGCTGATCCAATTTATCACATTAGACAACAATGGACCCAACACAAATCCATGAAGCACAGCTCTAGTCACGGGCCTCCAGTCTGAGAAGCACCATCTACTACCACTCTCTGATTTCTCCCACACAGCCAATTTTGAAACCAATTTACCACCTCTCCATGGATACCTAGTATCTTAACCTTGTTGTGACAGATTATGTTGTATTTTATATTGTAAATAGATATGTTTTAAAGGAGATAAATTGTGGCAGGTTTTTAGTGTAGGTCATATACAAACACTTCAAAACAGAACTCATTAAAATATTGGAGCTCTGCTCAAGCCAGACTGTCCGGCTCTGAGTGCCTTTGCAAAAGCTTCGGGGAGTGCCTATAGAGACTTCACTAATGGATTGATGTTTTGAAAAGCAATAGATGAAAGAACGGGGAGAATTACATTCAGAACTGCAGGCTGTCTGAGTGCAGTTTGCTGTTCTAAGAGGGTCATGTGGTTTTTCTCTGAGAGAGAGAGAAAGAGAGAGAGAGAGAATTTAGTTCTTCAGGGCTACAACCAGCAGCAGCTACAGCTGTGACTGGAACAGGACAAGCTGGCAAGAATGTGGGAAAACCCCATTTTGAAGACAGGATGTGAGTGCTTAGTTCAGCCTGGTCAAAGCCCTTGTGGCCCATACAAGAGGAGATGTCTGGATGCCTAATGTTTCACTTGAAATAAGGGAAACAAAAAGGAACTCTGTGGTGACCTGAAAGAAAGATGTTATCATCTGGAAAACCCTGGTGGGGCAAGTTTCTACAGCAAGACATTGATATAACTGATTAGAAGAAATCAGTTTGTGTCCAGCGAACAACAAATCTTTCTCTGAAAACCAACAAGGACCTTCCTGAGCAGTAACCATTTACCTTTCAAGCACCAAAGCCTGGTGAACTTCATAAATGTTAAATTCTGTGCACAGTATAAGAATTGCCTGCAACCAGTGAACTTGGAGGAATGAGAAGTGAGATTGGACTGTGAATTAAAGAACTTTTCTAAATGTACTCACACATTAAATATACATGCACTTAAAATTAGAAGGGGGTTAAGTTTATAGTAATAAGATAAAGTTTGATCCTGTTTTCATGTTTAAAGATAATTAAAAGCAACTTTTGTTAAATAACCATTTGTCTTAGTGAATTTCTGTTACTGATGGGTTTTGGGGTCCTCTGAGCTTGTAGCATTCTGAACTAACCTCCCATGTGGTACTTTGTCAAAGGCTTTACTAAAGTCCATGTAGTCAACATCCACAGCCTTTCCTTCATCTACCTTCTTGGTAACCTCCTCAAAAATCTTCATTAAACACAATCTACCATGCACAAAGTCATGATGACTGTCCCTAATCAGCCCATGGCAGTCCAATACATATATCTTACCTCTCAGAACTCCTTCCAATAATTTATCTACTACTGACATCAGGCTCACCATCCTAAAATTACCTTGTTTACTTTTGGAGCCTTTTTTAAACAACAGGACAACATGAGCTACACTCCAATCTTCTGGCACTTCACCCTCTGATCCAGAGGATGTATCTGCTTTTATTTGCTGTAAGGCAGCAAGCACCTTCTCTTCCTTAATCTCCACATGTTCTATGACACTTCCGTTTGTTTCCCTTCCTTCCTTATGCACTATGCCACCACTACTTTTCAAGGACCAGGATTTTTCTCTCTCTCTCTCTCTCTCTCTCTCTCTCTCTCTCACTCTCACCCTGGGACACAGCGGTTACTGTGCATGCGCTATACTGGCGCGGCAGCCAGCGGGCCACCTCTAATACATTTTTGAGATGATCTTGCGGGCCAAATATAATTATATCGTGGGCCAAATTTGGCCCGCGGGCCAGAGTTTGACATGTGTGCTCTAGGGGACCAATTTTGTCCCTTTTACTCATAATATACTTGTAGAAACTCTTCAGGTTTACCTTCACTTTATCTGCCAAAGTAACTTCATGTCTTCTTTTTGCCTTCCTGATTGCCTTCTTGAGTATTTTCTTGCATTTTCTGTACACTTCAAGTACCTCATTAGCTCCATGTTGCCTATACGTGCTATACACCTCCTTCTTATTCTTAACCAGATCACAACTATCCATTGAAAACCAGTGTTCACAATGCCTGTTAACTTTGTCTTTAACCTAAACAGGAATAAGCAAACTCTGCACTCTCAAAATTTTGTCTTTGAAGCCTTTAAAGTCCACTTAATTAACACACCCTTGCCAGAAAACAATATATCCCAATCCACTCTTCGTAGATCCTTTCTCATTTCCACCTAATTTGCCTTCCTCTAATTTAAAATCCTAACAATGAGGACCAGATTTCTCCTTTTCCATAATTAACTTGAAGCTAATGACATTATGGTGTGATGGATTACATCATATTTTATATTGTATATAGATATGTTTTTGAAGGAGATAGATTGTGGGGGTTTAGAGTGTAGGTCACAAACATTTCACAGATCACAAAACAGATCTCATTTAAAATGCCAGAGCTTTGCTCAAACCAGACACCCCAGGCCCAGGGCCTTTGTCAGGACAATAAAAACTGCTTTGCTAGAGGTTTTCATAAGGACGTACAAATAGAAGGACCTGAGCTCAAGAGACTTCACAAGTAGGTTGTTAATTGGACCTGCTGTGGAGTAATTGATTATTGTTTTGAAAGCAACAGATGAACAGATGCAGAAGTTTGTGTCGAATACTGCAATCTGGTTGCAGTTTGCTGTTGTAGGAAGGCCATGTGGTTTTGCAAGCAGAGAGAAAGAAGAGACTAAACAGGCTTTCTCAGAGAAAGAGAGGGGGGGGAGAGAGAGAGAGAGAGAGAGAGAGAGAGAGAGAGAGAGAGAGAGAGAGAGAACTGGTTTCTGCAGTCATGGCAAGCTGGCAGCTTGTTGAAACCCCATTTTGAAGATGGGTTGTGAGTTCAGAGCTTAGTCTGTTGAAAACCCTTGTGGTAACAATAGAAAATGGCTGGCTGGAGTGTTTCACCTGAAATAAAGGAAACAAAAGGAACTCTGTGGTGACCTGCAGAAGAAGAGGTTATATTTGGAAAACCCTAATGGGGCAAGTTTCTTCGGCAAGACACTGAAGTGGCTGATCGGAGGGCATCAGCTTGTGTGTGTTTCCAATGAGCAATAAATCTCTCTCTGAAACCAACAAGAACTTTCCTGAATAGGAACCAATTACTTTTAAACACCAGAACTTGGTGAAAATTCATAAATGTTAAATTCTATGCACAGTATAAGAATTGCCTGATACCGGTGAACTTGGAGGAGTGAGAAGTGAGTTTGGACTCTAAATCAAAGAACTTTTCTGAATTTATACACATATTACATACACGTGAACTTAAAATTAGAAGGGGGTTAAGTTAATAGTAATAATTAAAGTTTGATCCTGTTTTTATGATTAAAGAAAATTAAAAATGACTTCTATTTAAGTGTCATATGAATTTCTATTACTGGTGGGTTTTGGGGTCCTCTGGGCCCATAATAGGAGATCAAGTATTGCATCTTCTCTCATTGGTACCTCTATATATTGATTTAGAAAACTTTCCTGAACACATTTCACAAACTCCAAGACATCCAGCCCTTTCACAGTTTGTGAGTCTCAGTCAATATCTGGACAGTTAAGATCTCCTACTATCACAACTTTCTGCTTCTTTCATCGATCTGCTATCTCTCTAGAGATTTGCTCCTCCAATTCTCTCTGACTATTTGGCAGTCTATAGTACAACTGTAGTTAATAGCAGTGTGGTCCTGGCTGTCCTGACTTCACACAGCTGAGATATTTTCCCTGACTAGCAATGCAACTCCTCCCTCTGTCATCTCTCCCCCTCTATCACGTCTGAAGCAATGGAACCCCAGAACATTAAGCTGCCTGTCCTGCCCCCCCTGCAACCAATAGCAACAATGTCATAATCCCATGTGTCAATCCATGCCCCAAGATCATCAGCTTTTCTAACAATACTCCTTGCATTAAAATAAATACACCTGAGAAAATTTCTATCATGTACAAACCTTTCTTTTCTGTCTATACATGCAGTCCTTGCAGGACCTTTATCCTCTTCCTTCTCACTAACTGCCCTAATGTTCTGGTTCCCCTCCCCCTGCAAATCTAGTTTAAATCCTTTGGAACAAGGCTAACAAACCTACCTGCAAGGATATATCCCCTTCTAGTTCAGATGTAATCTGTCCCGTTGGTACGGATTCCACCTTCTCTGGATCAGAGCCCAGTGATCTAGAAACTTGAAGCCCTCCCTACCACACCATGTCCTCAACCATGTGTTAAGCTACTTTATCCTCCTATTTCTAAACTCTCCAGCACATGACATGGGAAGCAATCCTGAGATCACTACTCTGGAGGTCCTCTTCTTCAACCTAGTGCCTAACTCTCTGAATTCTCCTTGCAGGACTTTCTCACCCTTTCTACCTATGTCATTGGTCTCTACATGGACCACAACAGCTGGTTGATCACCTTCCCACCCAAGAATGACATGAACGGAGATATCCCAGACCATGGCACCATCCTGGATTCACGATCTCCTCCACAGAACTTCTCATCGGTCTTCCTAAATATGGAATCCCCTATCACTACAGCTCACCTCATTTACCCCTTCCCTTCTTAGCCACAGCTCCAGAGCATGCCAGAGACCTGATTGCCTTGGCTTGTATCTGGTAGGACATCCCCCTCAACAGTATCCAAAACTGTATACTTTTTTTTTCCCAGGGGACCCTGGTCTGCCTGCCTGCTCCCTCTCCTAACTGTAACCCATCTGCCCTCTTCCTGTCTCCTAGGTTTAATAGTGTAATAGCATCCCTGAAACTATCTATCATACCTTCTGCCTCCCTAACAGTTCCGAGTTTATCCACATCCTGCTGCAAAGCCTTAATTCAGCTGGTCAGGAACATCAGCTGCATGCACTTCTTGCATTTGATGTCCTATCAGGGGAATGACCGACTTCCCCCAACAATCCACATCCTACAAGAGGAGTATCCCCCCCCCCCCCCCATTCCCTGGGGTCCATACCCACACACTCCCATTCTCTGTCACCACTACACCAACACTCTCTGCCTACTACGCTGGTCGTATGGGCTCCTGGGGGAGGCGAAAACCAAAAAAAAATCTGCAGCCAATTTCAGGGGAAAAAATAAACTTTGGAAAATTTCTCCATGACTCTCAACCTGCAATCAAGCAAAGCTCCAGGAGGTAACTGAAAATAGTGATGCAGTAATCCTATTTATAATATATAACAACTTAGTCTAATAACAAAAAGTTGATCCTCCTCTCCACTGCTTCTCAAGTCCAACTCTTCCTCACAGTAATATCACCAAAATCCTAACCACTATTTTGCTGAACACACTAATATACTTCCAATTCTCTTGAGGAATAAGCTGGCTAGTATTTGAAGGACTGCAATAATGTATGAAGTGCATGGTCATATACTTGTACATCAATGTACAAAAGCAATAAAGGTTTTTCCTGCTGCAATTTCTCAAGTACATAAAATGCAGAACAATGCACAAGTGGAAAAAAAGATCATGTATTCACAGTTGCTTGTAGTGCAAGAAAGAAAGTGCCGAGTTAACAGTGCTGACAGATCTTTTTGTAATCTTGAAGTATTGTATTGGTGAGGTGAGCACTAGGAGGTTATTAGCTCCTGATAGCTGTTGGAATATATTCTTGAATCTAGGAGTGGGCAGACTTTGGACCGTCTGCCTGAAAGTTGCAGCGAGAAGAGAGCAGAGAATCTTTAATGATGTTAGGAGCCTTTTTGAACCAGGAGGATGGAAAACTCCTGATAACTTAAATCCAAAGTTGCAGATGGATCTCAAAGAGTGAGCCAGAGGGACTTCACAGCATTTCCAAGGTTCACATTAAGTGGTTGCTTTGGAAATGTTGCACAAATTGCAACTTAGCATCACCATTTAATGAATGCTGATCTCCATTACTTGAAAATAATAAGTGGGCAAAGTCAATATGTGGTTATTGCTTTCATCTAAACTAGATCTCTAGTTGCCCTGGTGTTTATCAAATGAAGAAATGCAGCAGCAAGTACAGTAATGAGGTCATGCATTTTATCAAGAGTTGTCAGAAGTCGGAGGATCTTGGCCTGTTCCTTCGTAGTTGTACAGTCAGCAATTAGAGATGAGGCAACCAAGTTATTAAACTCATCAATTGTAGTTTTAAATCTCTTAATGATTTATCTTGGGCAAGA
Source organism: Narcine bancroftii (assembly GCF_036971445.1). NCBI lineage: Eukaryota > Metazoa > Chordata > Chondrichthyes > Torpediniformes > Narcinidae > Narcine > Narcine bancroftii. Next base: position 100,856,524 of record NC_091477.1, on the reverse strand, counting down.
AGTGGCTTAAAATTGATAGATAAATTGTGACATGAATCCAGAGATTAGTTTGATATTGATAAAATTCTATTCATTTACTGTGGTGCGCTGTTAGCCAGAATCAGACACACACAAGGTAAAGACTACAACAGGGTTTAATCCACAGAGCCAGGCTGGCTGTGGCTGCAGCAACTCTGAGTGAGGCCTCGGGAGGCCGGCGCAGGCTTATATCCCGCAGGGTGATTGATACCCGTCCAGGTGGGGCTTGATCCATTCAGGCCAACTGATTGACAGCCGGCCAGGTGTTGTCCTGTCCCCTTACACTCCTGCAGGTACAGAGGTTGCTCCCTGCAGTAGGCCGGCAGTGCACCACCACATTGACGATACAGGTTGATACTGATACATCTGACATTTAGATAAACCCAAGAAAAGGAATGCGAGTTTTCTACAATACACAAGGATTGCCAATGTTGTGCATACATTCGAGAGAAAGGGAGAGAGAGAAAAAAAAAAGAGAGACTTGCAAGTGGTTGCTTTAAATCCATTTCAGGGCCCTAGACAAACTGTGCACAGTTTGCCTTGTTTGACTTAACAGAATGCATGGCCTCACACTTATCCAAGTAAAAATACCATCCGTCATTCCTTGGCCTATTTTCACAATTGATACAGATCCTGTTGTAAAATTACACCACTAACTTCACTGTCCATTATACCACTAATTTTGGTGTCATCAACTTACTAACCACGTTTAACTCTTATTCTCATCCAGTATAAGTGACATACAGAAGACCCAGCACAGATCTTTGAGGCACACAAATCAGAAAAGGAACTCTCCACTACTACCACCCTCCTTCCAACAAGCTTTTTCAGAATCAAATTGAATATTTAGGCCAGTTTACTCGTGGGGCCTTGTTGAAGCCATTGCTAAAATCTGCGTAGCAACGTGCACCTCCCTGCCTACCCTTTCACCAACTCTTCAAAAAAAAAAAATCAAAATTATGTGACATAATTTCTCGTGCACAAGCCATGCCGACTTTCCCTAACCAGTCCTTGGCTTTCCAAATGCTGATCAAAACCATTCCTCAGAATCCTCTCCAACAACTTATTCACCACAGATCTTGTCCTGTTGTTTCATAGTTGCACAGTCAAGTCAAGTGTATTGTCAACTGACTGTGTAGGTACAACACCCCACCCCCCAAAAAAAGCGTCCCCCATCCTTGATGCAAAAATATGCAGACACACAACCAGACATAACACACATACAGACAAATACATACATGTGCAGGACAAGTATTATCTATAATAAATAAATAGATAGATAGATAACTATTGGTTTGTACAAATGAGGAACTTGAATGTTTTGTGTGAGCAGTTCCTTTGGCCATTCAGCATTCTCATTGCCTGTAGAAAGAAGCTGTTCCTGTACCTCTTCCCTTCCACTGAAAGATGTTGTGTGCAGGGTGGAAGGGGCCCTCAGCTATTTTGTGTGCCCTCTTCAGACAATGATCTCCTGAGATGAGATTGTTGGTGGGGAGGGAAACTCTAGTGATCCTCTCTGCCAATCTTACGGCCCTGTGAATTAACCTCCAATCCATTTCCCTGCAGCAACTGTACTACACTGTGATGCAGCTGGCCAGGATGCTCTCGATAGAGTCCTATAGAAGATTGACATAATAGTGGCTGGTAGTCTTGCTCGCTTCAGTCTTCTCAGAAAGTGCAGTTGCTGTGGCACCTTTCTGACAAGTGAGGAAATGTTGTGGGTCCATGATAGATCACCAGTTAAATGAACTGCAAGGAACTTGGTGCTTTCCTCTCTCTCTACTACAGAGTTGTTGATGTGTAGTGGAGGGTGGTCATTCCTGGACCTCCTGAAATCCACGATCATCTCTTTCGTCTTTTCTCCTTCGAGCTTGTTACTCTCGCACCATTTCACGAGATTTTCCACTATTCTTCTCTGTAGTGCGACTCGTCATTGTTGTTGATGAGGCCAACTACTGTTGTGTCATCTGGAAACTTGATGACACTGTTGAAGCTGGATCTGGTGATGCAGTCGTCGATCAATAGCATGAACAGGGCTGGGCTGAGCACACAGCCCTGAGGTCCACCACTGCTCAGTGTGATGGTACTTAATATTTTGCTACCGACCCGGACAGACTGTGGTCTTTCCGTTGGAAGTCCAGTATCCAGTTACAGAGAGGTATTGAGTCCCAGCAAGATCTGTTTCTCCACCAGCCTTTGGGAATGATCATATTAAATGCTGAGCTGAAGTTAATGAACAGCAGCCTGGTGGGCCAGGATGGAGTGAAACATCAAGGCTATAGCAATGTCTGTGGAACGGTTTCTTCTATAGGCAAATTGAAATGGATCCAGCGTCTCTGGGAGGTGTGCCTTGATGCGTTCTATCACCAGACATTCAAAGCATTTCATAATAGTGGAAGTCAGTGTACAGGGCGGTAGTCATTGAGAGTTGTTATTGTTGCCCTCTTGAGTACCAGGATGATGGTGGCTGTCCTGAACCCTGCAGGAATGATGGACTGCTACAGTGAGGTGCTGAAGTTATCTGTACAGACCTCTGTCAATTGGTCTGCACAGTCTTTCAGTACCCGGCCAGGTGTGTTGTCTGGTCCCACTGCTTTGTGTGGGTTCACCTTGGATAAGATTCTCCTCACCTCAGACACAGCTAAACGGAGGGCCAGTTCATCAGGGGGACATGGAGCTTTCTTTGGCATCATCCTGTTCTTCTCATGAAACCATGTATAGAAGGTGTTCAGTCTGTCCGGAAGGGAGTCATCATATTGTCCATAATTCACAAGGTTGATTTGTGATCCGTAATAGTCTTGATCCATGTGCTTTGTGCTGCCGGTGTCGTACAGCTGTCTGCGGATCTTCTGTGCTCACGGGAGAGTTCAGCCCTGACTGATCTTAGTACCATCTTACAATCTGCCCTGAAAACAGCATCATGAGCTCTGAGAAGGACCCGGATGTCTGCATCCAACCGTGATTTCTGGTTAGCCGAGGTGGTGAAGCATTTGATCTCGGTGACATTCTCAATTCACTGGCTGGTGTAGCCAGTCACTGTACTCATGACTGTTGTAGGTGGCCACCTCCATGAAACAGCTCCTGTCCATGGTCTCAAAGCAGTCTTGCAGCGCTGTTGTGGCACTCCCGGCCAAGTCCTGATCCCCCCCCATAACTATTTGCTTTTCCAGCGGTCAGATGTGTGAATAAAAATATTAGAGACGAGGTAACCAGGCTTTTCCTTTTCCTTGCAGCCCTTCTTAAGAAGGGGCACAATGAAGCCACCATCCAGTTCTCTGCAATTTCTCTGGATTTCTCTGCATCCAGTTCCAGCAATTTCTTTCCTTTTTTTCCCCCTGAGGTCTCAGATTATGTTTGGGCATGTTCTGGGAATTAATTCACCTTAACATGTTTTGTTTTGTGTCTAGCTGAGAGTAACTGAGCCAGCAGTGGCAATAGACAGGTGCCATGTACAGTCACTCATCATCATCCTGCACCAGACCGCCACTACTACCACCCCCACCCCTCCTAACCTGACAAAGAAACAGTGGTGCTATGAGAAAAAGATTATTTCTTGCAGGGTTCTGGAGCCGCTGGGGCACTGGTTCTCAATCTTTTTCTTTCCATTCACGTACTACTTTAAGTAATCCCTATGCCATAGGTGCTCTGTGATTAGTAAGGGATTGCTTAAGGTGGGATGTGGGTGGAAGAAAAAGTTTGAAAACCATGTTTAATTGTACCTAATTGACTCATTATATGCACAGTTTCATAACTCCAAAGGAAATGGGCAAATGATAATTTTTCTCAAGCAAAATATTTTGGTAACCATTGGGTCTAGAGCAGTGATTCTCAATCTTCCCTTCCCATTCACATACCACCTTAAGAAATCCCTTACTAATCACAGAGCACCGATGGCATAGGGATTACTTAAAGTGGTATGTGAGTGGAAAGAAAAAGGTTGAGAACCACTGCACTAGGGCAATCACTCAATCAATCCATCCATTAATCTTGCCATGCCAAACATCTACAAATTATGCCAGAAATCCTTATCATAATGGTCATAGTCCTCAACTTGAAACATTTTGTGATGTCAGAGTTTACAGCATTTTAAGTATAATTTATAATAGAGCATCAAGGGTTTCAGACAGATAAAATAATGGGTGATAATACCACTCATGTTTCTGAAGGGATTTGAACAAGGTTAAACATTTTTACAGATGCATTATGGATAGTGTGCAGACTGCCTTCTTCACTTAGCAAAAAGCCCTGCAAAAGGTAGTGGACGTGGCCCAGGACATCACAAAAAAAAAACTCTTCCCTCCATCAAGAAAATTGACAGGGAACGCTACCGTCAGAGAACAGCAGCAATTAATATTCCTAAGAGAACAGCAGGAAAGAGGTATCGGTGCCACAAGGCTGCACCACCAGTCTCAGGAGCAGTTGCTACTCTTCCACAATCAGACTCCTCAACAACAAACTCAATCAGAGAATCATTTAAGGACTCTTACTTTGTATATTATTTACTACTGAATATTTATTTTTCTGTGTGCACAGTTTGTTTGCACTCTTTCTTTGTTTACATTTCTCATTTTTGTGTACATACCTTTTGCATTACTGATCAGTAGAAATTCTTCCTGGTCCACAGGTAAAAGAATCTCTGGGTTTTCTATGATGTCATGTATGTACTCTGACAATAAACCTGAACTTTGAACAGTAACAAAGTATTATAATAAAAGTGGTGTTTAAGGATTAAATGGAAAGAAGCACAATCAAGTAAGGAACTTAATCCAAACACATAGGATTGTGTTGCTCACAGAAAGCATCAAGTATATGGACATTTCAGGGTTGACTCGTCTGATCTTAACATGTGGCAGAGGATCCAGTCATCCTGGAGAAATTGCATTTACTCCACCTGAAAAGATTTCCTGGTAAAGAATGTCAAAATATATGGCCTGTGCAGCAGCAGAAAGAGTCAACGTCTCAGGAGGCCCATATTCTGGCCAATCCTTTGATTAACATGTTTAGACAAGATCTTTAGTTGCCATTCGTGCTTATCAAATCAAGTATGGTAACACACACTGTAATGATGTAAGCAACTTTATCAAGAGTTTTCAGAGACAGCGGTATCGTGCCCTTCCCTTCACAGTTGTTTCGAAGAACAACATGGTTGTTTCAATCCCTTTCTTCAGGCAATTGCTCACAAATAAGGCAAGTACATTAATCAATTTAAGTTGTTTAATGATTCATCCTGGGCAAGTCATGGGTTAATCAAAGACAATTATAAATGGAATAATTTTAAAGTTTTAGCTTGAAAGATAAATGTGACTTTTTAATTGAAAATAATTTAAATTGTTAACTTTAAATCTTGTACATGCATATTTATACTTTTTAAATGTAGCTGATATTGAGTATAGCTTTCGATGATATGTCACTTAAGTGACTTATTGATCTTAAGCACAATTAGCTCCACCAAGAAATGCACAGTTTTAGATTTTATGAACACGGAAAATATCAGACTTGATCTATGTTGAAGAATATAGACCAAGTTTTGGAGATGGCAAATTGCTGCAGTTCCTCAAACTTTAAAATTCAACCCGATACGTGCTTAAATTTACAGATTTTAATACAAATCTACAAAATGATCAATTGGAAGTCTTAGAAGCAACAATATGGAAGATGCCAATGGATATTCATAGATGTTGTTTCCCATTAATTATTTTAATAGATCTCTTTGTTTTACTTTTCTTCCAATAAAACTCAAGGATAAAGGGAAAAATTCACTTTAAAAAAAAGTTTTTAGTTGAGGAAAATAAAGTAAAACTGGTTTAGCCCTCAGTATTTGATGTCCACAGAAAACATCCTTTAAGGTAGGTTTTTGGACACTTAGAAGTTGAATATAGGCAAGAAATCCTATTAATTTAGTGCCAATCTCCATTAATGAATCAGTTTAAAAATTATTTTTTTTTCCCCGACAGAGGGTGTCATGGCTGGGACAGGTATTGCTGCATCGTTTAGAAAAAGGTTTTGATGGAATTGGGCCAAATGCAGACTGATGGGATGAGTATGAATGGGCTTTATGGTCGGCATGGGTAAGTTGAGATGAAGGGCTCGTTTTCCACACCCAACTCCTCTAAATGCTGGCGAGCATCTCTTCATTTAGTAAATGGTTATGAAAAAAGCAAATAATCTTTCATTACCATGTGAGACAAAGAGGGAGATTGCTTTAAAAAGGGAAATATTCCAAAAGTGAGGTTCACTATTGCTTTTAGAAGATAGGAATTCTACGAGCAACTATATCGAACTGAGAACGAAGGGAAAGAAGACAAAATAGATGAATTTCTAGAAGATAGGTTTAAATAAATTTGGCCATGAATGAGCTCAGTGTAAAAGTTAAAGATCATGGACAGAATTGGCAGAGATGCCTACCATTATGGTTTTGATAAAGATAAATACGAGTATTAATGTCTAAGGTGTGTGAAAAGTGCATATGTACAAATGCAAGGTTGGAGAGCTGAAGGTGAAACAAGATAAATAGGATTATGAGGATGTGACATCTGGTTAAAGATCTGACATTTAGGTTTTATTCCTAAATACATGTTAATCTAAAAAAAACAGAGAAGAAAATGGGTGCATTGGTTTTACAGGAATGAAGGGATACCAGTATTAAGGAGGATATTAGGGTAAGATTTTTTTTGGTTAAAATTAAATGACAATACAGAAGCCATATCATAAAAAGTATTCTAATGCTCCCAACTAGTTCAAGGAATACAGAGGACCAAATTTTCAAAGAAATTTACAATGCATAAAAGTAAGAACGGTAACAATGCAGAACTTCAACTGTGCTAATAACATTATGAGGAAAGGTGTGCGAGGGATTTTCAAATTTTTGTTGATGTATTTCCAAACTGAACAGGTATTGGGTTCTGGAACATTAAGTGGGCCAGCGGAGTAAACATCAGTGTGGGAAGTTAAGGATCAACAATCATAGCTTCACAAGGTTAAGAACAGCCAAATCAGTGTAAACAGGGCATGAGAAATTTCAGATAAAAAGAAAACAAAAATTGCTGGAGGAATTCTGCGGGTCAGGCAGTATCATTGAAAAGCAATAGACAAAGTTTTAGGCTGCATCACTTCATCAGGACTACCAAGAGATGGGCAAACAACCAAATAAAAAGCAGATGGGAGGTCGAATGCAAGGAGCATTGATTGGCGGGTGATAGGTGAATATGTGGGAGGGGGAATAAATGGAAAAAAAAGGTAGGTAATAGGATGAAGAGACTGAGGATGAAGAAGATGCAATCTGATAGGAAGAAAGAAGGGAAAGGATGGGGGAAGGTATGGGCAATGAGCAGGTGGAGAGGGTCAAGGAGGGGAAAGAGAAGGAGGAATGGGGACAGAGATAGGGAGAAACAAGAAGGGATGCTAGTTGAAAAACCATGGGTGGAGAGTTAACCAGAAATTTGAGAAAACAATGCTGATGCTGTCCAAGGCAGAGTACAAGGTGCCATTTCTCCCATTTGCACGTGGCCTCAACCTGGCAGCACAAGAGGCATATGGGAATGGGAAGTGAAGTTAAAGTGGCTTCCATGAGAAGTGACATATCAAGTGCGTGAGAACCAGAATAATTATACAGAAAGTTCAGAGGAAAGGTGAAAATGGAAATAAAGGAGGGGAAGCAGCAAAGAGAGAGTGTAGAAAAAGGCTGTTGGCAAACACAAAAGGGGAATCCAAAATCTTCTATGAGCATGTAAACTGAAAATGGATACAAAAGGAAATGTGGGACTGATCCGACCAAACTAAAAAAATACTCAAAGAGGCAGAAAGAATAGTTAAGCTAACAAACAAACGAGGGCTTTACATCAGGTTTTAGCAGAAATGAAGGATGTTGTTGGATTTCCATTTGCAGGGAATTTTCGGAAACAATCAGGAGACATGATTGATAGTATGGTTTTGTTAAACAAAATTTTTCGTCAAAGTAACAGGATAAATGAGCGAAATACAGTTGATGTGTTTAAATAAAGGACTGCATAAAAAAGCTTATTGTCAGGATTGGAAGCAATGGAATAAATTTGGACAGTAACAGTTTAAATGAAAAAAGAAAAATTTCATGTGATTAAAGTATGACAGTTTTTCATTTAGATTAATGTGATGAATGTGGGGAACTGAGAGTACACTGACTCTGTTACCTGTCTGCAGAGGTCTAGACCACACATGTCAAACTCTGGCCCACGGGCCAAATTTGGCCCGCGATATAATTATATTTGGCCCGCAAGATCATATTAAATATATATTAGAGTTGGCCCTCTGGCCGCCGCGCCAGTATATCGCATGCACACTGAAGGTGAAAATGAAGACGCCGGAGGTGTGGAGGGATCTCAGAGTCCCGAATCCCGGGGATCGGAGCGCCACACTCAGCCTGCCTGGCTCCCGGACACACAGACGCGGCTGGTGTTGGGGACCATCCTCGCTGGGTCTGCGCTTCAGCGGTGACGCCGGACCGAACGTCTCATTGGCGATGCCTTCCCCCTCGCTCCGTGCGTGGCGGACCCTGCCTCCCACTCCTTTTGTTGGAGACGAGCCTGGCGCCGTGAGATCGCAGTTTAATCCCTCTCCAACCATGGGAGGGGGGTGGGAGCAACGCGCTCTTCTCAGCCAATTCCTCCACCACCCCGGACGCCGGCGTTTTAACGGGGGGGTTCAGGTGCCTTCGTCAGGCGACCGACCTGTTGGTCCAAGACAAGGGGAGAGCGTACAAACTCCACACAGACAGCACCTGAACTCGGGTGAACGTGGAGCTGCGACCCCACATTCCACATCAGGACTGTGTGTAAGATTGGGAGCAGTGAGACGGAAGCTTATTTTGTTCCTGTGATTTAAGCCTTTCTTGGGGTGGGGGGGGGGTCCTTCTCTGACCTAACAATTGCCTAACAATTAACCTAATCAGATGTGGAGTTACCAATACAACAGTTCTCAACCTTTTTCTTTCCACTCGCGTCCCTGTGCCATTGGTGCTCTGTGATTAGTAAGGGATTGCTTAAGATGGTCTGTGGGTGGAAGGAAAAAGTGTGAAGACCACTGCTTTAATCATCCCTCATTGACTCGTCATGTGCACGGTTTCAGAACGCTAAAGGAAATGGGCCAATGACAATGACAATGAAAGAGTTTATCCAAAACTATTATTAAACATTTATTTTAATAAGAAAAAGTTTAACATTACATATGTTGAAAGCAGAGAAAACATGCAGATGTGGTTGAAAATTTTCAATAAATATTTAGTTCGGTCCTCGACTTAGTCCAAGTTTTTAATTTTGGCTCTCCGTGAATTTGAGTTTGACATCCCTGGTCTAGACCATAAATCCAAGGAAGCACAAGTTCAAATCTTATTGTGCCAGAGAATTGGAATTCAGATATTTAAGATCTGAAATCTAAAAAAAAATTAGTAAATTATGACATTGCTTTTCCTTTAAATTTAACTGATTTACTCCAGTCCTTTAGGCTTGGACATATGCCCATTTTTCTTCTTTATTTAAATACTCTCGCCTGACCTATTTTTGATGAGGAGTTATATTTGTTTTTTAATCATTATCTTATAAAATATTTTAGCATTAAATTACACCATGTTAATACATCATCTGTCCACTCTAAATGCGAAGCATTTGTTTTCTAAATGTTCTTATCTTTTTATTTTACAGGAAAAGGATTTCCAAATGTTTCTTGGGCTTGTTCATTTTTACTCAGTTGTGGGGCTTTGCAGCTCCCTCTGCTGAATGCGAGTTCATTTCAAAATCTCTGGTCTGTAACAAAGAATCCATGACAGAAATGCCAGTGAATATACCATCTAATGTAACTGAAATGCACATTATAAAAACTAATATTTCCATAATCAGATCTGGAGCCATGAAAAATTATCCAAAATCATTGACTAGAATTGATTTTATGAATAATTTATTAAGAATGATAGAACCTGGAGCCCTAGATGCTCTCACCAATCTCACATATCTTGAGATAGCGCATAGCCCTTTGGAAATATTGGATGTTGGGACTTTTGACAAACTTTCAAAACTGATAACTCTTCTATTGACAACAAATCAAATCAAGAAGATTGAAAAGGGATTATTTGATAAACTTTTCAATTTAGAAGAACTCCGTTTGCTTGAGAACAAGATAAGCGAGATTCCTGATGAAATATTTGACAAACTTACAAAACTTAGCAAACTGCACCTCGGTAAAAATCAGATAAAACATCTTTCTCCACGAATATTCGAAAAACTCACCAAACTCAAAATCCTCAAACTTCATGAAAATTTGATTTCTGATCTTCCAGCAGGAATTTTTGATAATCACCCAGAATTAACTGAGCTTTCTTTGGGGAAGAATAACATTTCACATCTCCAACCTGGGATTTTTTCCAAACTTAGTAAGTTGGTGAAGTTATATTTGGAAAAAAACTACATCACAGAACTTCCTGATGGGCTATTGAACAATTTGACAAAATTAACTTACTTGAAACTGGACTCAAACATGCTCTCACATATTCCTGGTAATTTATTTGAATCAACACCAAAGCTCAAAGAACTTTCTTTGTCTCAAAACAAACTCTTTGCTCTTCCTGATGACGTATTCAGTAAAGTTGCTCATCTGGCTAGGTTGCGACTGAACAAGAACCAGATTACTGTCATTGGAAAAAAAACTTTCAGTGGTCTTGTACAATTGACAGACCTTAACCTCCAAGGAAACAATATTTCTGTTTTAGACAGCAAAATGTTTCAAGATTTAACCAAATTGAAAATTCTCAATCTTGGCAATAATCAGTTGTCTAATATACCTCAAGGAACCTTTAATAATTTGTCATCTCTGAAAAAAGGTGGATTAACTCTTCTTAATAATCCTTTTGTTTGTGACTGTCAATTAATATACCTCAAAAATTGGATAAAAGCAAATTCAGAGAAAGTAAAATCATTGAATACAATGTTATGTTCCAATCCTAGTAATCTAAATGAGGTGGCAATAAAATTATTAAAAGATGAAGAACTTATCTGTGTAACCACAAGAGTACCAAGTACCATATCACAAGTTTCAACTTTATTAACTAAAATATCAACTGCTGTTAACATATTTACCTCAGAATTAACAGAACAGGCCACCACATTAGAAACTTCAACTCCTGTTGCAACAACCACCTTATCTACTCCCAGTCCTACACCAGAAACTACAACTCCTATGGCGACAACCACCTTACCTACTCCCAGTCCAACACCAGAAACTACGACACCTCTAACGACAACCGCCTTACCCAGTCCTACACCAGAAACTATGACTCCTGTTGCAACAACCACCTTATCCTCTCCCAGTCCTACACCAGAAACTACAACTCCTATGGTGACAACCACCTTACCTACTCCCAGTCCTACACCAGAAACTACGACACCTCTAACGACAACTGCCTTCCCTATTCCCAGTCCTACACCAGAAACTACGACTCCTGTAACGACAACCACCTTATCTACTCCCAGTCCTACATCAGAAATGACGATTCCTCTAACGACAACCACCTTACCTACTCGCAGTCTTACACCAGAAACTACAACTCCTATGACGAAAACCACCTTATCTACTTCCAGTCCTACACCAGAAACTACGACTCCTGTTGCAACAACCACCTTATCCTCTCCCAGTCCTACACCAGAAACTACAACTCCTATGGCGACAACCACCTTACCTACTCCCAGTCCTACACCAGAAACGATGACTCCTCTAACGACAACCACCTTATCTACTCCCAGTCCTACACCAGAAACTACAACTCATCTGGCAACAACCACCTTACCTACTTCCAGTCCTACACCAGAAACTACGACTCCTGTAACGACAACCACCTTATCTACTCCCAATCCTACACCAGAAACTACAACTCCTATGGCGACAACCACCTTACCTACTCCCAGTCCTACACCAGAAACTACAACTCATCTGGCAACAACCACCTTACCTACTTCCAGTCCTACACCAGAAACTACGACTCCTCTAACGACAACCACCTTATCTACTCCCAGTCCTACACCAGAAACTACAACTCCTATGGCGACAACCACCTTACCTACGCCCAGTCCTACACCAGAAACTACGACACCTCTAACGACAACCACCTTACCTACTCCAAGTCCTACACCAGAAACTACGACTCCTCTAACGACAACCACCTTACCTACTCCCAGTCCTACACCACAAACTACAACTCCTCTAACGACAACCACCTTATCTACTCCCAGTCCTACACCAGAAACTACAACTCCTATGGCGACAACCACCTTATCTACTCCCAGTCCTACACCAGAAACGACGACACCTCTAACGACAACTGCCTTCCCTATTCCCAGTCCTACACCAGAAACTACGACTCCTGTAACGACAACCACCTTATCTACTCCCAGTCCTACATCAGAAATGACGATTCCTCTAACGACAACCACCTTACCTACTCGCAGTCTTACACCAGAAACTACAACTCCTATGACGAAAACCACCTTATCTACTTCCAGTCCTACACCAGAAACTACGACTCCTGTTGCAACAACCACCTTATCCTCTCCCAGTCCTACACCAGAAACTACAACTCCTATGGCGACAACCACCTTACCTACTCCCAGTCCTACACCAGAAACGATGACTCCTCTAACGACAACCACCTTATCTACTCCCAGTCCTACACCAGAAACTACAACTCATCTGGCAACAACCACCTTACCTACTTCCAGTCCTACACCAGAAACTACGACTCCTGTAACGACAACCACCTTATCTACTCCCAATCCTACACCAGAAACTACAACTCCTATGGCGACAACCACCTTACCTACTCCCAGTCCTACACCAGAAACTACAACTCATCTGGCAACAACCACCTTACCTACTTCCAGTCCTACACCAGAAACTACGACTCCTCTAACGACAACCACCTTATCTACTCCCAGTCCTACACCAGAAACTACAACTCCTACGGCGACAACCACCTTACCTACGCCCAGTCCTACACCAGAAACTACGACACCTCTAACGACAACCACCTTACCTACTCCAAGTCCTACACCAGAAACTACGACTCCTCTAACGACAACCACCTTACCTACTCCCAGTCCTACACCACAAACTACAACTCCTCTAACGACAACCACCTTATCTACTCCCAGTCCTACACCAGAAACTACAACTCCTATGGCGACAACCACCTTATCTACTCCCAGTCCTACACCAGAAACGACGACACCTCTAACGACAACTGCCTTCCCTATTCCCAGTCCTACACCAGAAACTACGACTCCTGTAACGACAACCACCTTATCTACTCCCAGTCCTACATCAGAAATGACGATTCCTCTAACGACAACCACCTTACCTACTCGCAGTCTTACACCAGAAACTACAACTCCTATGACGAAAACCACCTTATCTACTTCCAGTCCTACACCAGAAACTACGACTCCTGTTGCAACAACCACCTTATCCTCTCCCAGTCCTACACCAGAAACTACAACTCCTATGGCGACAACCACCTTACCTACTCCCAGTCCTACACCAGAAACGATGACTCCTCTAACGACAACCACCTTATCTACTCCCAGTCCTACACCAGAAACTACAACTCATCTGGCAACAACCACCTTACCTACTTCCAGTCCTACACCAGAAACTACGACTCCTGTAACGACAACCACCTTATCTACTCCCAATCCTACACCAGAAACTACAACTCCTATGGCGACAACCACCTTACCTACTCCCAGTCCTACACCAGAAACTACAACTCATCTGGCAACAACCACCTTACCTACTTCCAGTCCTACACCAGAAACTACGACTCCTCTAACGACAACCACCTTATCTACTCCCAGTCCTACACCAGAAACTACAACTCCTATGGCGACAACCACCTTACCTACGCCCAGTCCTACACCAGAAACTACGACACCTCTAACGACAACCACCTTACCTACTCCAAGTCCTACACCAGAAACTACGACTCCTCTAACGACAACCACCTTACCTACTCCCAGTCCTACACCACAAACTACAACTCCTCTAACGACAACCACCTTATCTACTCCCAGTCCTACACCAGAAACTACAACTCCTATGGCGACAACCACCTTATCTACTCCCAGTCCTACACCAGAAACGACGACTCCTCTAACAACAACCACCTCACCTACTCCCAATCTGACACAAGAAATTACAACTCCTCTGGCGACAACCACCTTATCTAGTCCCAGTCCTACACCAGAAACTACGACTTCTCTAATGACAACCACCTTATCTACTCCCAGTCCTACACCAGAAACTACGACTCCAAATCAACCAAGGGAAATGATCCTCAGTCCAGAATTCATTTCCACAACTTCAAAGAATTCAATCCCACCACTTCCTCAGAAAGGAATAATGGCTTCCCCTGACAGAAAACACTGTCTGTTATTTGCAATATTATCTCTAGTGTTTCTACTCTTGCAAATAATTCTTTCAATCACTCTGCTGTGGTATGTACATTGCCTTTACAAAATACTTTTTAATGGAAATAAAAAGCAAATTTCAGTTAAACTAATTAGATTTTCAAGAAGATAATCTCAGAGGAAGGTCCTATACCATCTAAATCCTGGAAACATGCCTACTTATCAATTCCAATAGCTCAGTATACTCACTAATCAAAAATTTTCAATTGTAATTTGACTAATGAATCTGATCCCAATTAAACCTACCAACCTTCATGAACCTTTCTCACTTTCTAGTGTAAATATATAAACAACAAATATTTATTGATGAATTACCATGCTGTTTGAAATTTGATCTTTTCAATAATTCACCAGTGCTTCTAATTACTTAAATTCCATATTTCTGTTTTACTAATTGTGATTCTCAAATTAATAAACAATTGTTAATTCATGCCATTGCTGTCTGATGGTCTTGATGGTTACGAGCATGTCACTCACTCAATTACCCGTGAATATCCCAATGATAGGCCAGTGGAGTAAAAACTGATGAAATTCAGATGAGTTTTATTTTGGCAAGGCAAGTATGTTAGGCAAATGAAAGGAAGAGGACAATGCAAGAAATGGTGTGTATGAGGAAGTGTGACTTTAAATTGATCAGATCCATTGGTTGTGAAGAGAGTGAAGGGTCATCCTTCTATGCTGATGTTTTTATTGGTTAGCTTTTCAATCCCTTAACATTACTTTTGGAAGGGGAAGTCACGTGATGGAGTAGTGACCAGTAAGAAAATACCAGCCATCTCCAGAAAAGTAAAGAAAAAGCAAAGCCACAAACACAGAAACCATAACAAATTAAAAAAAGGTGTGGAGAAAATGGCAGCAAAGAAATAAAAACCAAAAACAACGGGAAGAAGGAGGAAAGACGTCGGAAGAGAAATATGAAGGCCTTACCTGTACGAGGAGGCCCGCCGTGGAGAGAGAAGCCCACTCCCTGAGGTCAGTGGAAACCCCGAGCGCAGGACTACAAAGATGGCTCACGGAGCCAAACAAAAGTGCGCAACCGCGCATGCGCGATGCACAAGACAAAAACAACACCGACGGGAGGGGGGACCAGCTGAGGAGTAAATCTCCACAGTTTAAACAGACAAGAATAACACGACAGTAAGGATCCCAACAGGAAAACATAGAAAATAACGGGAACAAGAAGGAAGAGAGTAAAAAAAGGAAATCAGAGAAACAACAGATGACCAACCCAGAGGAAGAAGACCAACACCAAGACACTTTTAATAAAAATAAGAAGAACAAAAATACCCAACAAAATAAACAACCCAACAAGAAAACCAGAAGAGACAGAGGTAAAGGACACAGATCCTGGAGTGGACTCAGAAGAAGAGGGAGAACATCAAACTCTACACAGAGAAATGGAAGATGAAGGGAAGGGACAGTACATGGATTAAAAAAATTTTCAAGAAAATATGGAAGCATTAAAAGAATGGCTGACACAAGAATTCAGTGAAATAAAACGGTACAGAAGAAAAAGTGAATAGATTAGAGATGGTTATGACAGAAATAGGGAAAAGAGTAGACAAGGTGGAAGAATGAGAAACATCCATAGAAATGGAGGTAGATGACTTTAAAAAAAAATTGGAAGAATCTGATAAAAAAGTTAAAGAAACACAGGAGCTGTTAGCTCAGAAGATAGATATAATGCAAAACTATAATAGGAGAAACAATATAAAGATAGTGAGCCTTAAGGAAGATGAAGAAGGCAAAAATATGAAAGAATTTATAAAAGAATGGATCCCCAGGGTCCTAGGAGTGCCAGAATTACAGGAAGGAATGGAAGTAGAAAGGGAACACAGAACATTAGCCCCTAAACCACAGCCACAACAAAAAAACAAGATCTATTCTAGTAAAATTCCTAAGATATATGACAAGAGAAAATATATTGGAGAAGGCAATGAAAAAAATAAGAGAAGACAAAAAAACCACTGGAATACAAAGGTCAAAAAATTTTTTTCTACCCAGACATAAGTTTTGAACTCCTGAAGAAGAGGAAGGAGTTTAACGCAGCAAAATCGACCCTATGGAAAAAAGGTTATAAATTTATGTTAAAATATCCAGCGATGCTTAAAATAGTTATCCCGGGACAGCAAAGGAAACGGTTCTCGGATCCGGAAAAAGCACGAAAATTTGCAGAACACCTACAAAACAGACAGAGAGATGAAAAGATGTAACAAGAACAAAAATGACAACAAACTATATATAAAGAAGAATAAAGTATAAGTAAGAACTAAGAAGGGAAAGAAAGGGAAGAAAGGAAGTAAGGAGGGAATTAAGAGAGTGAGCGTTGTTATATGTGAAGATTAAAATCTTTTCTGGGGGTGCTGGGTGGGGAAGAATATCAGTCACTGCAAAATCAGTTGATGCTTGCGAGTGGGTTCGCAATCCAAATGGAGAGGGGAGATGTGGTTGCTCGACAAGGGACAAAGGGCAACTCAGAGAGGGGAGGGATTATTGGGGTTAAAGGAATTTTAGATATGGGAATAGTGGAAATATTTTATGTTTTAGAAATGCTGTGTTTCAATGTGTTAAAAAAAAAAGCAGAAATGGATAAGAAGGGAAGGTGGTGATGAGGAAACGGAAAGGAAAGATAAACAAAGTATGAAATGGCCATGTTGAACTATATGACTTTAAATATTAATGGAATACATAACCAAATCAAAAGGAAGAAGCTGTTAAATTTACTGAAGAAAGAAAAAATTGATATAGCATTTGTGCAAGAAACACATCTAACTGAAGTGGAACACAAGAAATTAAAGAGAGATTGGATAGGACATGTAACAGCAGCATCACATAATTCAAAAGGCAGAGGAGTAGCTATATTAATCAATAAAAATGTACCAATCAAAATAGAAAAGGAAATAATATATCCAGCAGGATGCTATGTAATGATAAAATGTCAGATATATTCAGAATTTTGGTATTTACTCATGTATACACACCTAATGAAGAAGATCAAAAATTTATGCAAGATATCTTCTTGAAGATCGCAGGTACGCATGGGAATATACTAATAGGAAGGGATTTTAACCTTAATTTGGACTCAAACATGGATAAAACTGGAAAAAAGACTAACAGAAAGAACAAAGTAACCAAATTTATAATTAAATCGATGCAGGAAATGCAACTTTTGGATATATGGAGGAAACAACACCCAAAGAAAAAGGAATATTCATATTATTCGGGTAGACATAAAACATACTCAAGGATAGATCTATTCCTGTTATCAGCCCACATTGAAGGAAGAGTTAAGAAAATGGAATATAAAGCTAGATTGTTATCAGATCACTCACCCCTGTCATTGGCAATAGAGCTGGAGGACATCCCACCGAGAATGTATAGATGGAGATTAAACTCCATGCTTCTTAAAAGACAGGATTTAGAAAATTCATTGAGCGACAAATTAAAATGTACTTTAAAATAAATACAGAATCAGTGAAAGATAAGTTTATACTATGGGATGCAATGAAAGCATTCATCAGGACAGATAATAAGTTATGTTACAAAGATGAAGAAGGACTACAATCGGGAAATAGAACAGTTGGAAAGGGAAATAACAAATCCAGCAAAAAGAATTAGCAATAAAGGAAGATACAACTAAAAAAAGAGAATTGACAGACAAAAAAAATAAAATATGAAACACTACAAACATATAAGGTAGAGAAGAACATAATGAAGACAAAACAGGAGTATTATGAGCTAGGAGAAAAAACGCACAAAATACTAGCGAGGCAGCTTAAGACAGAACAAACTAAAAGAACAGTATTGGCATCAAGGAAAAAGGACAAACAAATTGCATATAACCCAACGGAGATCAATGAAAACTTCAGGGAATTCTACGAACAATTATATCAAACTGAAAACAAAGGGAAAGAAGACAAAATAGATGAATTTCTAACTAAAATTGAACTACCAAAATTGCAAACAGAGGAGCAAAATAAATTAATAAAACCATTTGAAATAGAAGAAATACAGGAGATATTAAAAAAAAACTACTGAACAATAAAACACCGGGAAAGGATGGACTCCCAATGGAATTCTATAAAACATTTAAAGACTTATTAATTCCTCCTCTCCTGGAAGTAATGAACTAGAATGAAAAAACACAAAACATGCCAGATTCATGCAAAACAGCAATAATTACAGTAATACCAAAGACGGGGAAAGATCCACTAACACCAGCATCGTATAGACCAATATCTCTACTTAACACAGATTATAAGATAATAGCTAAACTATTAGCAAACAGATTGGCCGACTGTGTACCAAAAATAGTAAAACTAGATCAAACTGGATTCATTAAAAAGAGACGAACAATGGACATTATCTCTAAATTCATTAACTTAATCCATGCAGTACAAGGAAACAAAATTCCAACAGTGGCGGTTGCTTTAGACACAGAGAAAGCCTTTGACAGAATAGAATGGAATTATTTATTCAAAGTACTACAAAAATTCAACCTACCAGAGAAATATATTAATTGGATTAAAGCATTATATAAGGGACCATTGGCGAAAGTGACAGTAAATGGATATATATCAAACCAATTTAAATTAAGCAGATCAACAAGACAGGGATGTCCACTATCTCCCTCACTGTTCGCGTTAGCTATAGAACCACTAGCAGAATTGATAAGAACAGAAAATAAAATAAGAGAGATAAAAATAAAAGAGAAGGCATATAAAATCAATCTATTTGCAGATGACGTTATAATATATTTAACAGAACCAGAAATATCAATAAAAGAATTACCTAAGAAATTGAAGGAATATGGAGAAGTATCAGGGTACAAGATCAACGCAAATAAAAGTGAAGCAATGCCAATGAATAATGCGGATTTCACAAAGTTTAAGAAAGAATCACCATTTAGATGGCAAACACAAGCAATTCAATACCTAGGTATACAACTAAATAATAATCTTGGCCATCTATATAAACTAAATTATCAGCCATTAATGAAAAAAATTACAAGACGACTTAGAGCACTGGAAAGACTTACCACTAACACTGATAGGAAGGATAAACTGTATTAAAATGAACATCTTCCCAAGGATACAATACCTATTTCAATCATTACCAATTCACCCAACAGAGAAATTCTTCAAGGAGCTAAAGCAAATAATAAGGAAATTCTTATGGAAAAGGGGGAAACTGAGGATAGCATTAGATAAATTAACAGAATGGTACAAACAAGGGGGCTTACAACTACCAAACTTTAAGAATTATTATAGAGCAGCAAAATTAAGATACCAATCAGATTTTTATCAAACAAGGGAAAAACCAGATTGGAGCAGATTAGAGCTAGATAAAATAGGGGAGAAGATACCTGAACTATATAAGTGGGATGAAAAATTGGAGCAACATAGGAATTCACCAGTATTGCACCATCTGCTCAACATTTGGAAGAAGATTCACGTAGAAAGGAATAAAATAAATTATCAACTACCAAAATTAATATTGACACAAAAATCAACTAATCCCTTTCACAATAGATAACCTTTCCTTCAGAGAATGGGAGAGAAAAGGGATCAAAAGAATAGAAAATTGTTTTTTGGGAAATAAATTATTATCTTTTGAACAAATGAAGGACAAATATAACTCATGTTACAATGTTTGCATACCACCAACTGAAAACCTACTTGAAGGACAAATTGGGAAACAGTCTGAGGTTACCAGAAGGAAGCAATTTTGAATATGTGATTACAGACACAACAAACATGTACATCAAACTGCAAGAAAAGGAGAATGAGGAAACAAACTGTAAACCTAAACAAAAATGGGAACAAGATCTAAACATAAAGAATGAAATATGGGAAAAGCTATGTTCCAGAACTATGAGAAATACAATAAACACGAGGTTACGCATGATACAATATAATTGGTTACATAGGCTATACATCACACCCCAAAAGTTAAATAAATGGGACCCAATAGTATCAGACAGATGTTTTAGCTGTAAAATGGAAACGGGAACAACAATACATGCAATTTGGGCATGTGAGAAAGTGAAAAAATTTTGGGAAGATCTAAAACAGATATTAAATAAAATCACGAAAAGCAATATATCAAAAAACCCAGAGATCTTCCTTCTAAGTAATGTAAGAAATAAAGAATTTGGACTCGATTTGGATGGAACACAAAAAAGATTTATTATGATAGCCCTCGCTGTAGCAAAAAAACGTATTATGTCAACCTGGAAATTAGAGGACAACTTGAGAATACAACAATGGTACATAGAAATAAATAAATGTATTTCATTAGAAAAAATAACATATAATTTAAGAAATAACAACACAATATTCGAACAAATATGGGAACCATACATGAAACACAATAGAGAAATCCTACCATGGACCTCCACCACCTAAAATGGCAGAAGGAGAAGACAATGAAATGAAATGAACTGACTCAGTAAGTAAAAGTAAAAGTTAAAAATTTCTTGTTTATTTTTATTAAGTGACGACATTGTTTAACAGGTTTAATGTATCATATAGACTGATCTTTGAATAAATGGGAAGGGGGGTAAGGGAGGGGGGAAAAAGGGGAGAAAATGACTATATATTCAAGAGAAAAATGTCTGTATGTATTTTGGTCAGTATGGTTCATAGTGTGAAAAATAAAATAATCATTACTTTTGGATGATGTTCCACGAGTGATTTCTCACTGTTGAACATTTGTGCATTCCAGTGATTTTAAATGTTAGCCCTTCACCACATTTCTGTCCCCACCTGACCATTGTGTTACTGAGCAGCTGTATGGCTATTTTAGATGTTGAGCAGTAGTCCAAAGTGGTCAAAGAACTGGATGAATAGTTACACCTACAGAGTGGTAATGTTTCAAGGAACACAGATCACTGGTCTTTATGCAAGATAGAATACCAGAAAATACAGATCTTTGGATTCAAACCACCAATGTTATAAAATGACATGCTAATAGTTTCCAGGTGGTCCTGCAGGTCAGAATGTGAGCAACTAGTAGCTTTGGTGCAGATTCCTGGTGAACTGTATCGTTGTTAAAGATTCAGTCTGCAGAGAGTCACTTTGCCAGAACTATAACACCACAGGTTGCCTACCCACAAAGTGTCTCTCCATCTAGGAGTCTATTAATGCTAAAAGTTTCCCTCTACTGCTCTGCTGAGAGATGATACATTTATTATCAAGAAATTTATTACTAATATGAATATAAAATTTACAAGAAACTAAAAGAAAAAAAAGGTTTATATAAATCAAAATTACGATGGAAGATTTAAATATACAAATCCAAGAGGAAAATGGTCAAAATTATGTCAAGAGAGTGTTACAAGTACAGTTAATACTAGATATCAAATGGTTCAATATAATTTTCTTCATCAGTGAAACTCCTCATAAATTGAATGGACTTAATTCTAATTATCTGAATAAGTGTTTTCGATGCAATAAGGAAATAGGGACCTTTTTACATTCGGTATGGTCCTGTGTGTACAATTTAACAATTTTGGAAAGATTTGAGTATATTGTTAGGACAAATTATGATGATAAAGATACAAAAATATCCAAGAATACTTTTACTTGGGAATATATATAAGGAAGATATAAAATTTAAATTGGATAAATATCAATAAAATTTCTAAATATAGCCATAGTGACAGCAATATAGCGGTCACATGGAAAACGGAGAATTTGGTGAAAATAGACAGTTGGCAGATTGAAATGCAAAACTGTATACCTTGAGAAAAAATTACTTATAGTTTAAGGAATTGAATTGACAACTTTTATAAAATTTGGGAAACATATATAGATTTTATGAAAAGTCCATCCACATCTTCCACCTTGTCCACCCCTCTCAGTTGGTAATTATAAAAAAATGTCTGAATATTATATATGGTAATAATATTATGTGTTAGAAGTAGGTGTTCTTTCTTTCTCTTTTTTTTTCTTTTGTGGGGGGGTTGTGGAGAAAATTTAAAAAATTTTGCATTATTTTGTATGGTTTATCAAGTTACTATATTATTGAATTTATACTTTGCATTGATACAAATGATAAATAAAATTTCCAAATAAAAAGTGAGTGGAAGTGTTCAGCTGGGTCTTCCCCCCAAATTCTTGCTTATTCCTCTGCTCCAGGTTCTCTCCAATCTGCATTTGAGGCCTTGGGCTTGAATGACTTCCTACTGGATGAGCTTTCGTATGCAACCAAGTCTCTGCACTCAGTGTCTGCAGTAGTTTGTCCTTCCTGAGGATAAAGATATATGTGCATTTTGCATGAGGAAGATCGGATGCTCTAGAAACATCTCAACATTACTGAGGAATAGGTCTGGGAGTCATTATGGTCACATGATTCCCTCCACCATCAGACTCCTCAATGTTTTGTGTGGTGTAACCATGACAAGCCTTGATTATCATATTGTGACCCCTGAGATCAACACGGATATGTGGCATCTTATTACAGTATGTATGGAAAGCCACTGGTGCAAAAAGCCTAATCCCAACATCCCCTCTTCATTTTTTTTCCAAAACCAAAAGCGATTTGCTAATTAGTTTGCATCTTTTTCAGATATACATTGAGCTATGAACATAAAAATTATTTTTTCAAGTTTAAATCTCCAGAGTCCATAAAAAACTAATAATTTAACCGTTCAGTCGTTGTTATTGTTCTTTTACGATTTCAACGTCTTATAGTGAATTTCCATTGAAAAATATTAATTCTCAGTATTTTACAAAATCCTTGTATCAAGCTGGTGGTTGGATGGTTCTCATGCATTTGTCACTGGTTGCGATGGTGTGGATGCTCGTTGGTCCCTTGCTGCATCCTGTGCTTTTGGTTGCTGATCACATGTTGAGTTGTGACGACATTGAGCACATGGACTGTGAGGTGGCAGTTGTAGGCACAGTTGCTGACCTTGTGTCGGATGTTGCTGGTGTTGCCAATGTTGTATGCACATCTCCATCGATGTGGCTATCTGTTCTGTTTAGGTCCTTTGGGGCTGCTTCAGATGTCAATCTAATGTGCTTTCAATTTCAGTGACTTTCACTAAATACGACCAAGGGGACACTTTTTTCAATACATACCCCAAGTTGCCGTGTAGGATCTCCTTTACCACGAGCTTTGAAGACCTGCACTTTGATAGCTTCTCCCACCTTAAGTTCTTGTAGTTACTTTGTTGTACTGTGATTTTGTCTTTTGATTTTCTCTCCCTACTTCCTTCACAACTTTTGGCTTCAGGAATTGTTTTGCTATTGGTAATGTTGTCCATGTTCAGCGTGACATTAATTCCTGCACTGGACTGCTGTACATTCCTTCTATAGGATTATTTCTCCATTTGAGGATCACCTTGTGCACATCTGTTCCTGACTGAGCACATTCTTTCTTGATTGCTTTGGTAATCTTCGCCTTGCTGTTGGGTTGCGGATGTTATGGGGAAGATGTGGTGTGTTGTATTTCCCACTCTTCCAAGAAGCACTGAAACTCATCACTGATTAATTGTTGTCCATTATTACTCACTAGTTCATCTGGGATACCACAGCAGCAGAAATGTGATTTGAGACACCCAATCACATCGGCACATGTAGCTGAGTCTATCTCATCCACTTCCCAGAAGTCTGAGTAGTAATCAACTGTAGTCAAATAGACTTTTCCATTTCATCCTTCTTTCATCCATGGTCTTCCTGGGATTTCATGAGTCTGGAGGGGTTCCTTTGCTTGCTTGGCTTGAAAATTATTACAAGCCCTGCGCTGCCTGATGTTATCTCATGACACATGTTGGGCCAGAATATTACACCTTTCGCCTTCCTCCGACTTGACTCGATTCCTTGGTGACTTGCATGATATGTTGCACCATCTTTCTTCTCATCTGCTTAGGGACTATGACTTTCATACCCTTGTAGAGTATGCCATCATGGGCTGTAATCTCAACCCTGTACGCCCAATACTCATGTATGGTGGCTGGTGCGTTGTTGACTGTATCTGACCAACCTCTCATCACCACATCTTTGAGTACTTGTAGTGTTTCATCGCTTTCAGTCATTTATTTCATTTGCTGATGTCTCTTGTCAATCAGCTTGCCATTGAAGCTGGATTTATTTCCTCAATTTCTTTCACTTTTTTGCTGTGCTAACTCATGGGGGGTTGATCTCATAATCTGTGCCATCTTTTGCTTTCTTCAATGGTAGGGCTGACCTGGATAAGATGTCTGCTATGTACATGAGCTTTCCTTGTTTGTATCTCACATCCAGGTTGTACTTCTGTAACTTTAGCAACATCCTTTCCAGGTGTTTGGGTGCTGCTGGTAGAGGTTTCATGAAGATGGTTTGCAGCGGACTGTGGTCTATTTCCACAGTTAACTTTTCTTTGCCAAACAAGTACTGGTTGAAGTGTTCACATGCAAAAACAGTTGCTAGCCATGCCTTTTATATAGTTTCTCTTGGTGTCTCAATGCCCTTGATGCAAATGCAACTGGTTGAGAGCTTTGCATAACAGTTGCTCTGAGGCTGTTTTCACTGGCATCACACTGTAGCATCACTCCATCGTGTACGTCATAGTACTTCATCACTGGAGCAGTGGTGACCAGATGGTTGATGCCATTATAGACTGACTCAAGTTCAAACCATTTCACATCCTTCTCGATCAGCTTTATCAGTGGTTCGCGCTCTGACGACAGTTTGGGGAAGAACGTCTGAGGCGTGTTCTATCTCTAGTGCTGCTTGAACCTTTTCAGGATCATTGATTTGTTCTTCTGGCACCATGAACTTCCCACTTCTGACTTCTTAGACAGAGACTTTCTGGCAAAATGATTGTTCTTTTAACATTTTGCACAGTTTACCACATGATGGGCATGCTTCTCTCTCTTTCTGATGATGTCCACCACCGTATTTACATTCTGATCTCTGTCTTTTGTCTCCTTTGCCACAATGGGTTTTAACTGTCATCCTACAGTCAATCTCCCATGCTTGCAGGGCTTGCAGCTTGATTTATTTTCTTAAAGTGACAGTCCAAGTCAAATGAAAATGAACTGGCAGCACATAATAGAGCAGCACAGACTCATGGGTCAAAATGGCCTATTACCATGCTGTATGTCTAAATTTAAATTTAAAATAATTAGAACTTCACAAGCATATACAGTAAAATCCCTGTTACCTGTAATTTAAGCAATCGGCAAAAAAATGATGGCTCCTTAAGCAACAGACAAATTCACTTATCTGGCATTTACCAATCCAGATAAGGTGCCAGATACTGGGAGTTTTTACTGTACCTTTGAATTTCTTGGTTTCATGTGTAGGGAGCACATACAAACAGAACAGACTGGGCACAATCAAATTTTTCTACTTGTTTGAATCGGTCCCTTGACTGATCTGATCTTTCCCATGACAATGTTGTGGTGATACGACCACTAGCCTACTGCAGGGGGCGATCTCTCCACCTACAGGAAGACCACCCAAGGGCTCACTCCATTTGGTCAGCTGTCAATCAGCTGACCCAAATAGACCCCCTATGGGGCTGACTCCACCTGGTCGGCTGCCAATCAGCCGACCCGAATATAGACCTGAGCCAGCCCCTTCTGAGCCAGTCCCACTGGAGCCATTGAAGCATGAACTGGTGTTCAGACTTTTACTGGAATAAAGCCTGTTGTACAGTCTTTTGAGTTTTGTGCTTGCTTTCTGCTATCTCAGCGCTCCACAAATGTGCATAGCAGATTTACAGAAGCGAGATTCCTGCTCCTTGGTCAAACTGCCTCACTACTTTCAGCAGAAGTTTTGCCAGATCAAAATCATCCCCTTAAGATCTCCAGACATGAAGAGACATCACATGTTAAGATCACTTTTTTTCCCCCCCGACTCCAAAAAAAAGCACCCTATATTACATCCACTACTTCTCAAGCTATATAATTGTTGAACTTCCAAAGCCATGATCTTTGCATTTTCCTTCATTAATTTTCAAAATTAATTTTTTTTTCCTGTTAGCATTTAGTTTCAGGATTGAATGAACAGCCAATCATGGGTGAATCCTCTAACAAATAACACCATTTATTTTTAAAAAAATACTTCAGAATCTGCACTATTTTTCAAGAAATCTGCATACCGAAAATCAGTGGATCTCCAATAACAGCAAGGAGTCTCCAGCACTTCCCTCTCTAATGGATGGCCAACCCTATTTTTTTTTCTGCGTTACTGCAAATTAGAACAAGTTAACAGATGTGGAATAATCCCGCACCGTTAAACAAACTGCAAAATCTAGAAACAACTTCCAATGGGAAATTCAGAACTGCTTTGGAACCCACAGAAAATTAGTTGGTAGCTATCTGGAATTTTTGATTTATAAAGTATTTTACGGAATGGAACTAGTTGAAGTCCACTCACAGAAGATTTTATTACCTTCTATTCCTCAGTTTTTGATGCCACAACTATTATTCTTCATTGAGCATTTTATGCAAGTCACATTGATGCATAATGTATGCTATTTACTGTAGTAGCACCATGGATTATGCACCTTCCATCATTAACAATTGGATACATGACTCCTAATTGGGCACTTGGCTGTGGAGGAGCTCTCACTTGTAGGGGAAAGGTGGTACTCATGAGTATATAGTAGACCAATCAGAAAACAATTCCTCAAAATTCAGATTTTGCACTTTATGGCATTTTATTAGTTGCATATAACATTAATGTTCAGTTTGATCCCCAGCAAAATCATCATTAAGTACAAACTCATGAATATATGATTTAGGAGGCATTCCTCCTACTGACAGTAATTTTTCTCCTTCTGCTTAGCAAGAATCCAACTAACTGCATAAATATTTTTTAAAATTCTGTTTCTACTCCCCCTTGAGGAAGAGAGTTCAAGGACTTGTGAGCTTCTGAGAGAAAAAAAATGCATCATCTTTATCTTTGATGTGTTACACCTTATTTTTAAAACAGTGGGCCCTTTTTCTACATTTTCCAACAGGTGCAAACATTCTCCCCACATTCACACCATCAAGACACTTCAGAATCTTGTTAGTAGTATAGTGGTTAGTCCAATACTGCTACAGCGCCAGCAATTGGGACTGGGGTACAGATCCCATGCTATCTGTAAGGAGTTTATACATTCTCCCTGCACCTGGAAGGGATTTCCATGAGCACGTTGGTTTCCTCCCACCATTTGAAGCGTACAAGGGGTTGTAGATTAATTGGGTGGCACAGGCTCATAGGTCAAAATGGTCTGTTATCGTGCTGTGTCTAAATTAAAATTTAAAAAAACTCAAGGCTCCTCACAGATCATCAGTCTCCTTGCAACCATCCACCCCCTTTCA
Organism: Narcine bancroftii; assembly: GCF_036971445.1. NCBI lineage: Eukaryota > Metazoa > Chordata > Chondrichthyes > Torpediniformes > Narcinidae > Narcine > Narcine bancroftii. Next base: position 100,828,723 of record NC_091477.1, on the reverse strand, counting down.
TTCCAGTATGCTCTCCCCAATTTGTTTCATTTGCATCCTCCCTTGAATAAGGAGACCACAACTGTACACAATATTTTTGACCTGGTCTCACAGACCTGAAATAATTGAAGTGCAACATCCCTATATTTGTATTCATTCTTCAGCAATCAAAAAAATAACTTTACACATGTGGGTATAAAGCAGAGAAACAGATCCACCTGCTCATGATATCTTTGCTGGCCATTGAGTCTTTATCTCTGTTAATCCAATTTTTCCCATACTGAGCTGGGAGGCATTATATCATCATCTTTCAAGTGTTCATTTTAAATGTTGTGACTGTACCTGCTTCCATCACTCTTCCAGATAGTATGGTCATATTTCAACTGTCAGATTTCCACTCTCAGCCCATATGTCAGTGCTGAACATGATGTCCAACTCAATCCAATCCTCTGCTGCTTGAACTTGATAGATATCACTCCATTCAATCATATTTATGTGCCAACTTTGAGAGGCCTCTTAAACCCTTTATCTGCTTCCACCATTACCTCTGGCAGCCTGTTCCAGTGTAAAATATCTGCCCCACACATCTCCATTAAACTTCCTCCTCTTCATCTTAAATTTATGTCCCCTAGTGAGTGGACAAGATTCAGACTATCTATCCTTTCAAATCTCTCAAGATTTTATTCGCTTCTATCAGGTCTCCCCTCTAGTCTCTCATACTCCAGAGAAAACAACCTAAATTTGTCCAAAATCTTCCCATAACTTCCAGGGAACATTCTGTAACACCTGTTCAGTGCCCTTTCCAACACCTCCACATCCTGTCTACAATGAGGTGATCAGAATAGCACACAGTATTCCAAGTGGGCCTATCCAAACTTTTAATTAGCTGCAACATGATCTCCTTACTTTTATGCTCAACGAACCAAGCAAACCATATGTCTTCTTTATTATCCACTCTCCTGACATGGCCTCTTTTAATGAGCTATGGGATTGGATGCCTTGATATCTCCATTTTGACCTCCCAAAGTGCAGTACTCACATTTGTTTGAATTAAACTCCATTTACCTGTGCCTTTCTGTCCTTCCTTTTGGGCTTGCTTAACCTGGAATCTGCCATCCCCTCAACTCATCCCCTTGCCACTCTACCCTCCAAAGGAGCATGAACGATCCTTCCCACGAGTATATCAGACCTGAAGTTCCCTCTAAATCTCCTATCCCTCATCTTAAAACTATGCTGTCTTGTTATGGAGACCTCGACCAAGAGAAAAGGTCTCTCACAATCTACACTATGTCGTTATGAATTTAGTATACCTTAATCTCTCTTTTGCAGTTTCCACTCCAAGAAAGACAACCCAGTTATCAAAGTAACATCCCAATGAATTTCCTTTGGAATTCTCTCCAGTGTAATCACATTTTTCCCATAAAGAGGAGACCAGAACTATGCATAATGCTCTAGCTGTGGCCTAGGTAATGTTTTATCTAGTTATACCATAACCTCTTTGCTCTTTTATTTTATCCCATGGCAAATGAAAGCAAGAAAATAGTCTGCTTTTGTAATCAGTTATTTAACTGTGCTGCTGCCTTTAGGTATCCTGAACTTGTACACCCACATCCCCTACTCTGCAATATTCCCTGGACTCCTACCATTCATTGTATTGATCCCAGCCTTATTAGTTATCCCAAAACGCACCACCTCACACATTTTTTTCCACAATAAAATCCTTCTCGAGCAAATAATTTATATAAACAGCCAAACGTTTGAGGCCATAGTATCAAAAATGTGCTGGTTTGTGCCTACATTTGTGGACTAAAATATGAGTTGTGTGTTTCCTAATGGAAGCTCTATGGAAATCTCCCAAAATCCTGACTTCTGACACTCTAATCACTAATATCAGACCACAAATAAACTCTCCTCATGTTGGCTGCATTCAATCACTTTTATGCATGATTAGTCATGAAAGCAGGCGAACCAGGTTAAGTTTTTAACACAACTACTTCACACCATTTGCAGGAGTTATAATTACTAACTTCACCAGTGCTAACCCATCCCAAACCCCTAATTTCCAGCTGCTAATAATTTGTTTCTTGTTGTTGTCATCATTTTGTTGCATTTCTGATTAACCATAGAAATTCACAGTTACATAAAGGCTTTACCAATGGAAACATGAAGTATAAACAACACTTACAGAGTATCAGTCTAGCACATGTTTCTGGGTGGGCTGCCATCTTGTTTCTGTGATGCCATCCAACCACTAGAGGGTGCCTTAAAGGATGACCACATCTTTTTCCTCTTCAAGTCCATAGTCACAAGATGCAAATTACTACAAACTTCACTCCATCATTTTGACACAATGGACACACATTCAATACCAGAAAAGCTGCTTGCATTTATCCACTAAAAGCAACTCTGGAAGACAGCAGCAAAGATCATTCTCAACTTACAAACAATTGCCTAGAATTTATAAAAATGAATCTGATATGATTCTGCATTTCTTTCAATAATTAACATGATAATTTTCTTCATAGAGTGATCTACAAAATCTATGTATTTCTTTGATTATGATTTGGTTAACTAGATAGTAAAAACACACCGAAATGCTGGAGGGACTCAGCCAGTCTCGCAGCATCCATAGGAAGTAAAGATATATTACTGACATTTCTGGCCTGAGCCCTTCCTCAAGCTACCTAGTCCAGTGGAGAGGATATGCTGGTGGATTCCTGTGATCTCAATGTTCTGATACTCTTCAGTGTCTGCTGTTTGTTGATTTCATCCTCTTATTTTAGACTTCTGGCAACTTACTGGATCCAAGATACACATGGAGTCCTTCAAGAAACTACTTCAGAATAGCTACTCCTATTGATTAAGGAGCTAACTCTGGATCTCTGAAAAGAAAAGCAGAAAATCCTTGGAATACTCAGCATGTCAGGCTACATCCATCAGAAGAGAAACAGAGTCAACCCTTCAGCAGCTGGAAAGGAGGCTGTGGTGCTACCTCGATGTATATATATGATTGTATGTGCTGTATGGGACAGCCCACCTTCTTAACCTGTGTCTCCTCCCACCCAGATATCCCCATAAAGGCTGCTATGCCCAAACCCCTCCCTCAGCACCTGTCTTAGAACTGGGCCAGCAACGTGCAAGCTGTGCGGACACTTTAAGGTTATTAAAGCCTATTAATCACGATTCTGTCTGATTGTGGTTGACTGGTAGTACAGAAGCAAAAGAAAGATCACAAGATCACGTGATATAGGATATAGTCTGCTCCGCCATGGGCTTATCTAACCTCCCACACAGCCCCACTCCCTGGCTTCCTCCTCGCAACCCTTGATCCCAAATACCTGTCAATTTCTGCCTCAAATACGGCCAATGACCTCACAATAAGTTCCACAGACTCACCACCCTCTGACTAAAGAAATCTTTCCACATCTCTGTTTTAAATTGGCACCCTCTTATCTTGAAGTTATGCCCTCTTGTCCTAGAATCCCCAACCATGGGAAACAACCTTGCCACAAAGTTGTTAACCATTAGGGAGGGAGGGAGGGAGGGAGGGAGAAGAGAGGATGCTTCAGAAAAGGTAGAACCATGGGATTAAGCTTGTTGATGAGAAAATGGGAGCAGTTAGAGTGTGAACATGTGGACTCACTGTGACAGCACTGGAGGCCATATGGCTTTTACTCCATCATGGTTAACAAAGTACTGCTGTTCTTTACCTCTCTTCTCCCAGACCATAGGGCTCCTCTACCAGACCAGCAGACTCTGCATTCAACAGATGATTCTTTGCAATTTCAGCCACATTCAAAGAGAGTCCATCAGTGGGTACATCTTACACTTTCGTCCCTACTCTCATTACTTTTATCTCCTCAGCTGTCTGGGGTGCAGAATTCCAATGACTACCTCTAGAGAGGAAGTCTTTGCCATTTCCATCTGAAATGGACAACTCATTTTTGCAAAACTAGGAAACTGCCTCTGAGCATCCAGGATCTCAAACCCCTTCAACGAGATTGCCTCTTATTCTTCCTTCGCCAACCTGCTCAACCTTTCTTCACACATTGACCCCTTCGCCTCAGGGATATACGTCACAAACCTTCCCTGCGCTATCTCCAAAGAATGCATATCCTTCCTTAAATCTGGAAATCTGCAGTCTCTCCAACACTGTAATATTTCACCTAATCTACCCCCCTTTTTTTTATTTCATACTCTTTACAAAAAGTGGTCAACATTCCATTAACGATCCCTTTCTCTGTTTCAAAATCTCTTTGCATTGCAACATTTTGTAGTCTCAATCAGTATAAGTAATCATATGCTTTTTGATTCTTTCTTCCAATGCAGGTTTTCCCACATTTGCTCATTGTTATATTGTACTTTGCCATTTTTCAAATTGGTCATTGAGCTCCTTATAAGCAAAGTTCTTCATTGTTTGTAAAGTAAGATCTGAGATTATGAAAGTTGCAAGTCTTATTGTTAGGGCGACAGATTTAGCATAGCGGTTAGTGCAACCAGTGACCGTGGTTCGAATCCAGTGCTGTTTGCAAGGAGTTTGTATGTTCTCCCTGTGTCTGCATGGGTTTCCTCCCTCTCTTCAAAAATGTATTGTGGGTATAGATCAATTGGGTGTACAGTAATTTGGCAGCATGGGTTCATGGGCTGAAAGGGCCTGGTACCTTGCTGTATGTCTAAATTTAAAATGTAAAATTTTAAAGTTTAAACTTAGAATGAAGCCATGTTTCCTTTTGCTAAAAGCACTGTTGAAAATATTTGATGTTATTTGATAAATGGTAGTAGTGAAAAGTGGAGTGGCAGCTCATTGAAGAGGTTTTGCATATTGAAAGTCCTGGCGACATATTTTGCATCAGCTCAACTGCTGAATGCATTTGTCTCAGTTCTGGAATTAGTATTAATTTTGAAGACTGTTTCAAAATTTAGTGCATTGTGAAATTTTCAGTTTTCAGTGACCAGATACTTTCATCCCACACACATAACTATTGAAGTGACACAAACAACTAAATAAACTTTCACAGGCACTAATAAGTTGAAGCATTAACTCTGTTTTTCTCTCCACCGATGATCAAAAATTTTCTCTTTTTATTTCAAATTTCCATTATTTTTTTGTGTAAAAGGGAATATAATTCAATTGCATGCTAGTGTAATGCTTGTGAAAAAGATTTTATTTTTTTATCTTTGCACTAAAACCTTTTCTAGGGGAAGAAGTAGTTAGCGAAGCAGTTAGTGAAACACTGTTACAGCCACCAGCAATCCAGGTTCAAATCTGGCGCTGACTCTAAGGAGTTTGTACGTTCTCCCCGTGGCTGCGGGTGCTCTGGTTTCCTCCCACTGTTCAAAAAAAGAACTGGTAGTTGTAGGTCAATTGGGTATAATTAGCTGGTACTGGCTCATGGGCTGAAAGGTCCTGTTACCTGGGCTATATGACTAAATCTAAAATTTAAAGTTTACTAAAAAACAATTTTGGTTGCTGTTGGCCACTGGATGGCGCTCTAGTTTAGTGGAAGACCAGAGACTGGCTCCCTATGAACTTCTGAATCTATAAGGTGATTGGATTGAATGTTTCCTTTAACCCCATTTGCTCCCTCTTTCTATTAACATTCTTTTCACGATATAATGTAATGGGCTAAGTGATAAGCTTTGCTCCCTTCTAATCAATTCCCTCATCACCTTTCAGCATTTACCATCTTAGAAATTCTTTACATTCTTGTTCCCAACTTTTTAACATTATCTTTGGAAATGTGTATGTTTGTGATATAATTTTAATAAATATCCACTACTCTTGTTCAGCACGCCATGTTCTTTCAATAATGGGTGTCAAAAACTGCTCACAATGCTCAATTAGGCAAAACAGTCCCATGGAGATAGGTTTTTGACATAATTTTCTGTACATTAATTTGGAACAAAAGTAAAGAGCTGCGCCTGCTGGAAATTAAAACTGAAAACGATCAGCAGGTTATGCAGCATTGGTGGGAAATGAATGAGATTGAATGGGGTGGCAGTAGTGTAGTAGTTTTAGTAACTGAACTAATAGCCAGTGTTCTGCAGCAGTAATTGAAACAAGTGTCTGAATCCAACCAAGGCGGATAGGAAATGTAATTTCAAGAAAGTAATAAATTTACATTTTTTCGACAAAAGCTTGTGGACCCTCTAACAGTAAACGGTTGTAAAACCCCATCTGGTTCATGAAAGTCCTTCAGGGAAGGGAAACTGATACCTGGATTACAGGTTTCTCCAGACCTATCACTGTGATTGTCCCAGAACTGCTCTCTCAAATAAAGAGCAATTAGGGACATGAGTGTGTTGGCTGCAGGTGCTCTCTGTATTCAGTGCCAGAAGTAGTTTGAGGTTTTCCGATCAGCACTAAAACTGGAGGGGGGAGGGGGGGGGAAGGGAGAAAGGATGGTGGGTGAGGGAGACATGAGGTGTGGGTAGGGAGAGACATGGGATAGGGGAAGGAGAGATGGGTGGTTGGGGAGAAGGAGAGAATGGAGGGTGGGGGAAGGAGAGACGTGTACGGGGAAGGAGATGAGAAGGTGGGGGGAAGGAGAGATGGGAGAGTGGGGGGAAGAGAGATGGGAGGTTGGCAAAAGGGGAAGAGATGGGAAAGTGAGTGGAGACAGGTGGAGGAGGGGGAGAGACAAAAGGGTGGAAGAGAGGGAGAGTAATATAGGAGGGTAATGGGAGGGAGGGACAGGAGGGTGGGAGAAGGAGATTAAGGAGGGTGGGGGAAAATTGATCAGCCCAATTAACCTGCAAGAAAATGCATGGTGTTGCACTGCTGGCTAGTACAGGTGAGAAAGCTGTGATAAGCCTGTCCATATAAAGAAGGGCTTGCATCACAATACTTTTGCTTCCCAACCCATGACTTCTGAATTGCCTAGGATCCTGATAACTATCTCCCCTCCACAGATACTTAACCTCCATGATGTGAAGCAGATCTCTATCTCTGATGAAACCATATTGAATACTCCAGTCAAGAACATTAAGAAGAGGGAAAGAACTCCCATTAAAACATTGCTTTTCTACATTCTCCTGAGTGCTAAATTCCCTTTATATACATGTAAAAGATAGGATATACAGCTGATAATTTTGGAGAATCCCACATTAAGGATGCTGACTGAAACAGGTCATGATCAAGGAAGGCATTATGGGTAGCTATGGATGGCCGTATGTTGGGATGTGAGAGGCGTGTGGGGGCATGTAGTTGAAGGCTGTTACAGCGTGCCTGACTTCCCATGCAACACCAGGTATTGATCTCCCAACTCTCTGCATCTTTGTCTTTCTCTACTTTCCTCCCACTGACCAGCTTATGCCCGAAGTTCATTGTTCTGTTCTCACCAGGGCTTCATGGCAAATTTCAGGGAGTTCCAGGAAACGTGTTCTTTGAGGTAAATTCATAAGCTGTGAATAACTAACCCACTTCTTCTCTGGGGTTTCCTGATCACTGCTTGACACTCTCATGTTAATCCTCCACTCACTGTGAAAACCCATTGCTTTGGATTAAAATCATCTATGTTCCAGGTCAACAACCTTACATCAGAACTGGTGGGTGAAAGACCAGACCTGTGAACAGCTCTCCTGATACTCATTTTACTGATCTCAAGAGCAGGTGTGCAAATGTGCCCCGAAACTCTCCAGGTGTTGAAGCTAAAAATCTAACCTGTGAACCTTTACATCAATAAAATGAAATTGGCTGAGCAAGGTGGACAAGTCCCTTGGGATGGGTAATTTAAACACTCAAGTAGTATAAGGAATCAGAAGGAGATCTGGTATTCATCAAAATTGATTGAAAACAAATGACCATTGTTGTATAATAAAGAGGGGAATTGTAATCTGTTAGCAATGTGCTAATACATTGGTTATCAGAGGAAAATCATCAGTTTGTATCTGCAAATATTGTTTCAGAAGGGAAACCTCATTTCAGGTTCATCTTGGTTTTAGAGACTGGGACCCTCCAAGGATATACTGGGAAGTCACAAGTAGATATACCACACTCCTGTTCGGCTCCGAATCATGGGTCCTCTACCGGCATCACCTACGGCTCCTAGAACGCTTCCACCAGCGTTGTCTCCGCTCCATCCTCAACATCCATTGGAGCGCTCACACCCCTAACGTCGAGGTACTCGAGATGGCAGAGGTCGACAGCATCGAGTCCACGCTGCTGAAGATCCAGCTGCGCTGGGTGGGTCACGTCTCCAGAATGGAGGACCATCGCCTTCCCAAGATCGTATTATACGGCGAGCTCTCCACTGGCCACTGTGACAGAGGTGCACCAAAGAAGAGGTACAAGGACTGCCTAAAGAATTCTCTTGGTGCCTGCCACATTGACCACCGCCAGTGGGCTGTTATCGCCTCAAACCGTACATCTTGGTGCCTCACAATTCGGCGGGCAGCAACCTCCTTTGAAGAAGACCGCAGAGCCCACCTCACTGACAAAAGGCAAAGGAGGAAAAACCCAACACCCAACCCCAACCAACCAATTTTCCCCTGCAACCACTGCAATCGTGTCTGCCTGTCCCGCATCGGACTTGTCAGCCACAAACGAGCCTGCAGCTGATGTGGACATTTACCCCCTCCATAAATATTCGTCCACGAAGCCAAGCCAAAGAAGAAAATATAATGTCCTTGACAATATGAAATACAAAAAGTTGTTTCTGATATTAGAAACAGCAGCATTGAAGAAAAATAAAATATTACAGTACAGGATTGGCCCTTCAGCCCTAGGTTAACCTATTTGACAAAAATCTAACCTTTGCCTACTTCATAGCCCATAGCGCTCCATTTTCTGATGTCCAGGTGCCTATCTAAGAGTCTTTTAAATGAACTTATTGTATCAGCCTCCACTACCGCCCCTGGCAATGCATTCCAGGCACCCACCTCTCTTTGTGTAAAAACAACTACCTCTGACATCTCCCTTAAATTTTCCACCACTCAATTAAACAAAGAGAAAAACCATATCTCTGTCAAACTTGCTCTAGAAGACATGTTCTCCTATCCAGGTAGCATCTTGGTAAATTTTGTCTGCACCCTCTCTAAAGCTTCCTCATTTTTCCTGCAATGAGACAACTAGAACTGAACACAATACTCTAAGCAGAGTTTATGAAATCACATGCAATATTACCAAGCATCTCTTGAACTCAACCCATGACTAATGAAGCCCAGCACTCCATATGTCTTCCTAATCACACTATCAGCTCATTTGTCAACCTTGAGTGATCTATGGATTTGGAGACCAAGATCCATCTGTTCCTCCACACTGCTCAAAATCCTGCCATTAACCATATGTGGCACCTTCAAGTTTGATCTTCCAGAGTGCATCACTTCACGCTTTTTTGGATTGAACTCCATCTGCCCATCTCTACATCCTGTCTGTATCGTGCTATAACCTACAACAACCTTCTTCACTATCCTCATCACCTCCAAACTTCCTATCATCTGCAACATTACTGACCCACTGCCACATTTCTTCATCCAATTCATTTAGACACAAAAATCACAAAGAGCAGGAGTCCCAAAACAGATCCCTGCAGAACATCACTCATCACCAAGCAAGGTAATAGAGGAGTCCTGGAAATTATAGACGAGTGAGCCTTATGTGTGGACAAACTATTGGAGAGGAATCTTAGGGACAGTATTTACAAGCATCTGGAGAAGCATAATCTTATTAGGGATAGTCAGCATGGCTTTGTGAGGAAGTAAACCCACCAAAATGCTGGAGGAACTCAGCTGGTCTTTTCAGCATCTATAGGAGACAAAGATAAATCATTGACATTTCAGGCCTGAGCCCTTCTTCAAGGAAAAATCAGAAAAGGCAGAAGCAGGATGTATCAGAAAATCTCAGAATTCAAACAGTAGGGGAGGAATCCAAACCAGAAACAGATGTTAGTTGGATGTGATAAGGGACTAGGCCAAGCTTATTGTGTTTGTGCGAAAGGAGACAAGGAATAGAGAGAAAAATGAATGCATGGAAAGAAGAGGGTAGGGGATTTTTCACGAAAGCCAGAGAAGTTGATATTAATGCCATCCAGTTGGAGGGTGCCCGGTCAGAAGATGAAGTGTTGGTCTCAGTCTGGCAGTACATGAGAACATGGAGAGATGTGATTGGCAAGAGAATGAGATGCAAAATTGAAATGGGTGTTCACTGGGAGATCCATGTTATTGTAAGTAGTAGGTGGCAAAAATAGCGGAGGAGGATATGTTGGATGAGGAGGCTGGTGGGGTGGTAGATGTGGACAAGAGGAATTCTGTCCTTGTTACACGTGGGGGAGGAGGGGGCCAGGGCAGATGTGCGGTTAATGGAGGATATGCGGGTGAGTGCCCAGTTGATGGAGGTAGAAGGAAAACCACAATGTTTGAAGAAGGACGACATCATTGATGATCTGACATGAAAGTCCTCATCCTTTGTGAGGGACCTGTGCCTCATGAGCCTAATTGGGGTTTTCAAGGAGATGAAAAAATAAATTGATGAAGGTAGGATGATGGATGTGTTGCAATAATGGATTTTTACAAGGGTTTCTGACAGTTTCACATCCAGAAAGGGAAAATAAATGAAAAAAAGGGGGTAGCAGAAGTAGGAGTGGAAAATTGATGGAAGAGAGAGATTGTCTGCACTTGTACATAAATCCCTTCTCTTAAAAAAATGATGTTGGTTCAGAAAATCACTGGCACTTATGAAGTTAGCGACATGACATTAAATTAAGGTGACAGTTCCGGATTGGGGGTGGATAAGCAAAATGAACGAAAGTCAAAGAACGCAATCACTGACCCAACTGAGGAGTATGATAAAATCTACTAATAGACCAATAGCTGCTGAAATATATTTTTGTCAACGTAAGGCCATTCGCACTGTATGGAAAATAAAGGTGTTTATGCGGGTGTTGTTGATGGAGGTCTGGAGAACTAACACATCTGCACACATCATAATTGTACTGCAGTAAATAAACTGAAACAATGCTAAAATATGATGCCAGATTAGTGGCATATATCTTGGAAAAAATCTAGCCTAAACAATTTAGTCTGTGCTATGCATAACAGGCAGCATGACATGCTGGTAGCGATGCCAATAATTTAAGATGGATCTCAGGTGTCCAGGTGTGTAGAAACAGTGAAAAAAATGGGCTCAGATTATTTCATTGGTGTATACAAGAAATCAAGTTAAGCTGGATTATAATGCCAATGTAAAACAAATATTTTTGCTGGCTAGGAGCAATAAAATAAAAATCTATAATAGATATCTGTAAAAAAACTACAATGTGAATATTAATTTGTGTGTAGCAAGGATTTCTGCCTGGTCTACTGTTGTTTGACATCTATATTAAAAATGACAATTCAGTTAGGCATGCTTTCCAAGTTAGCGGATGACACAAAAACTGGGGTCCAGTGGACAGTGAAGAAAACTACAATAGGATCAAAATCAAATGAAAAAAAAAAATGGGCCAAGGATAAGCAGGTGGAATTTAACGCAAATAAATGTGAGGTGTTTCATTTTAGTTCCTCAAAATTGGTGGCATGGGTGGAAAGGGTGATGAAGAATGAATAGCATTGAGAAGTCATGTTATAAGTATACAATCCATGGAGCATTTTGCACAGTACTGGTCACGCAGAAGCAAAACACAAAAGTCTGTAGACATCATGATTGAAGTTAGAACACAATGTTGGAGAAACTCATCAGGCCAATCAATGTACTTCATGTCGCAAACACAAAGATATATAACCAATGTTTCGAGCTTAAGCCCTTCATCAAGGGGTGAACAAAATGTAGACAGGTGCCAGAACAAAAAAAAACTGGTCACCCTGATGTCATTAACCTGGAGAGGGTACAGTAAAGATTAATGAGAATGCCACCATGTCTGGATGATACCAGATTAGGGGCATGCATCATCAGGGAGGCTAGAACTTTTCTTTCTGAAGGATAGGAGATGGAAGAGTGACATTATATAAAGTAAACAAGGCAAGAGATAAGATCGATAATCACAGTCTTCCCCCCACCCCCCCTCCCAGAGCACAGGAGTTTAAAACTATGTGAGGTGAGGGTGTAAAGATTGAAAAGGGACATGAAAGGATACTTTTTACATTCCATGGGTGGTTTGGTGTATGCAGCAAGATGGCAGAGGAAGTGGGAGAGATGAGTGCAATAATGAAGTGTAAAAGGCATTTAGACAGGCACATGGAGTTGAAGAGATTAGAGGGATACAGGTCAAATGCAGGCAAATGGGACAAACATAGATAGATATCTTGGTCAGCATGGGCATTGGGCCAAAGGGCCTGTTTCCATGCTGTCAGACTCAATGAATCTTTAAAAATTCTGGACTTCCACATTTCTGTTGGAATGCCAGAAAATTTCCCATTTCCCCATCAGAGGAGGATCCAGGTTATTTTTGGACATGAGCCAAAGTGGGGAAAGTATTTAATTTATCTGCATGTTATGGTTTTATAAAAAAAATCTTCAGTGAAAATTATTTTTTTCTGCAATTAACTGTTCAACCAGCAGGTGTCTCTTGGTTTCTATAGACTGAACACTAAAAATAATGAGAGAAAAATCTTTGGAGCGAAGAAAATAATTCTGAATGTGAGGTTTTGTTAACCAAGCTGCAAGTGTGAATTCTATTATGGAGAGTTATTCAAATCAAAAAACAGCATTTTCCTTTTGTTTAAAATAAAATCACAATGTGTTGTGTCCACATAAACATTGTTGTAAAATGCATACATTCTTTAGTGAGGTAAAAATACTTCATGGCACATTGAAATGTCTTGTTATCATTTAACATTCAAATCTTGCAAGTTAATATGGTATATATGATTGATAAACTTATACAGTCAAGTGCATAGGCATATTCAACACATTTATATAATTTACACTTCTTATTTTAGGTAAATGAATAAGGGATTTTCTGTCTCTATAATGAAAATGCAAATACAATGAACCTCACTCAGAGAATAATAGATAGCCTGGATCTCAGAGAGGCCATTAAATGGTAGAGCTGGGTCACACATAACTTTTCTGCTTTAATTAGGGTAAAAATGGAGCTTGAATCAGAGTTTTTCTTACTCATTCAAACTACATCTGAATCCATTTTCCCTTCTCTGCCCCCCAGCTGTGGCCCTTCATTCACCTTGTACTGGATGTGAACCAATAGTTTGTCGAGGTCCAAATCTTGTGAAACTGCTCAAGTCCTTTCTGAATAATTGGAGGAAATTTGTTGAAGCAGAACAGGACATCGCCTCACATCGGCAGAGTTTTAATCAAGGACTACCAACTGTATTGTCTGTAATTCGGTTTTTTTTAAATCCCCACTTCATGCTGAGCTTTGCTCATCAATATTAATTGTGTTCTGCCTTTCCATTGGGAAAACAATGAGAATGCAGCTTGTTTTCTGATATTTAATTTGATTGCAAAGTGATTTAAATGAAATAAATTCAACCTTCACTGAACTATTTTGTAACTAGCTGAGCAGCCATTTAGCGGTAACATAAGAGATATTTCCATTACCTGATGATGGGAAATATCCATCTTGATTCAAATGTTTTGATTGCTCCTTTTTAAAAGACAAGTTTCAGCATTTTCAAAAGAAATGTAATTTTTATCATGTTCTTAAAACAAAATAGAAGGAAAACAATTTGTCTGGAGCCTCTTGATCTAAATGTGTGACGTAGTTGAAGCAGGGCTGAGTGCTTCACTTCTGAAATTCTGTTCGCTAGAAGCATTATGTAACTCACAACCTCAACTATCACAAGAGACCAAGGACAAAATTTTTATCCTTGAAATATTTAATAGTCCCTCTTAGTAACTCAGACCATTGTGAAGTGGGCACAACAGATACAGTGACTTTTAACGGCCAAGTAGGCTTATCATTCACAAAATTAAAAAAAAAATGTAGGGAATTAATTTGAACTTTATTAAAGTAATGTTGCAATTCTGAGAGATCATAATTGACCCAAGTTGCTCAGTTGAACAACCTTCCAGTTTTAAATTTCTCAAAAATGGTTGAAGGACAATTTTGAGTTGTTTTTTCTTCTTCAAGAGATCTTTAAGCAAAGATAAAACCTTGTTTTGTTGAAGAGAAGTTGTTCATTTTTTATTCAAATTCTTAATTCTGGGTGGCGTAGCGGTTAGCGCAATGCTGTTACAGCGCCAGTGATCGGGACTGGGGTTCGAAACCCACGCTGTCTGTAAGGAGTTTGTATGTTCTTCCCGTGTCTGTGTGGGTTTCTTCGGGTGCTCCAGTTTCCTCCCATCGTTCAAAAACGTACCAAGGGTTATAGGTCAATTAGGTGTAATTAGGCAACACGGCCTCATGGGTCCAAAGGGCCTGTTAGTGAGCTGTATATCTAAATTTAAAATATTTTTAAAAATAACTAAATTAAAAAATTAACTTTCAGCTTACACTGCACCTGAATACATACGTAGTGACAAGGAATTACTGAAATCTCTTCATTACTGAGATTATAGAACAAGAAAATGCAGTGAAAAGATAATGTCCTTCGATTTTAAGACATTTAAGCAATAGAATGCTAGAGGTAATGGCGCACAAACGCCATGAATATCTTTTTGGGTGGAAATTGTGGATGAAATTTTAAAAAGACCCAGAATAGACTTGAAAGTATGAATGGCTGTCTTTTAGGTCAGAAGGAAAAAAAAAATCAACATGTGGTACACATAGCATGAAAAGGTAAACACAACAGATGATGAAAATCTGAAATGATTCAGAAAATGTAAGTCATTTCATTAAAATGGAAAGGATTCATAAAAGATTATAAAGGATTGTTACCAGGACAGGAGGGCTTGAGTTATGAGAAGAGACTGAATAAGTTATGGCTTTTGCCCCTGGATATTAGAGGCTGAAGAGTGACCTTATAGAGGTACAGTGAAACCATAGATGTATCTAGGGTATGGGAGGTGGGGCAAAGAACTGGGGTGCGCATATTGCAGGGGCACCACTGTCCTCCCCTTACCCGCCCATTATCTGAGTCCCTAGCCCAATAATGAATCTCCACCCAGGGAGTGCAGTGCTGACGGGGCTCATTTGAGCACCCTGAAGTGCCGCTCTTGGCTGGCATCTCATTGGGCCACTTCAGGGCCGCTCAGACACCTAATTTAATGTGGGATGAATGGGCAAAATGGCCGTTTTTGACGTCCTTACCCATAATCCCCCACATAGCTGGAACTGTTCTGCCAGCACAAGGGAAATGCAGAGCAGTTCCAGCTGTGAGGGAGATTATGGGTAAGGAAGAAGAAAATGGCAATTTTGTCCATTCATCCAACATTTAGTGGAGAAGCGGTGAGTGGTAGCTACACTGGTGGGTGGGAACCAGATGACAGAGTCGGACGTGGAACTCTCTGCGGCGGCTGGTTCCCCACTGCCTCTGCTGGCAGCATCAGTGTACAAGGCTTACTTTCCCCTCTGAACAGTTGACTTCTATGAGGATTGTTGCACAGAGGGAACTGCTGAGAGATGGAAACCGGCTGACTTTGGAAACATTTTTGGGGTGTGATGGGGTTGGCTGCTGTCTGTTGAGGTCAGTGGCTGAGTAAAGGGGTGTGGGGAGATTGTTTGGGGGTGGAGATTAAATGGGCCCACCAAAGAGAATTGGTTCCGACCATGCAGCATAGTTGTGAAGGCCACCCTCCTGGCCCATGTCCTGCTCCTCCTAATAGTAACTTACTGGCTGTCAGTCTGGAGGCCAGGCAAAGTGGAGCGCTGTGCTCCAGTGTGAGGCAGGGAGGAGGTGGCGAGGCCCGGGCACAATCCTCTGCACCAGCAACCCTCACCCTCTCTCTTTATTGATGACTGAGGATCAGTGTCAAGCCCTTATTTACTTTCTGTTCATAAAATCCAGGCAGTGTGTGTGTATATATGTGTATGTGTTACAGAGGATGTGGTGGAAATTACATCAAATAGACACTTAACACAAAGACTTACTGCAGCAGTGGCATGAAATACAACAACAGACTACTCAATGTAATATCATAGAGACACACAGGCTGGAGCTGACCGGCTGATGATGCCATGTTCAGTGCAATCATCCCACAGAGGGGAAGCAGTGCCTCACTCGCAGGCGAGCGGTTCTGCCTGGCTGCGACCAAAACATACGTCCCCATCAAGCTTTCAAACTTTGCCGACCGACTCAAGAGGGTGGGGTGTCCCGAAGTCACTCACCATCCTGAAAAGCTGAACTTCCTGTGAATGTGCACACAGATAAAGACACACATGGCGACAACTTTACAAAATCATCTGCAACTAATAAAAAGCCATGGCAGTAGTTTTCAGCCATGCTTTATCAGGTTTTGTATTTCAATTAAGAAATGAATGAGTGCCCAGCGTTTGCGTCGCATTGCTGAGCAGAATAAAATTTTGTCCTTTTTTTCACTGTCGAACTAAGAACCATGTTTTGAGAATTGTTTGAGCGTTGTCAGGTTGATATATTGTGGTGCTGTTGAATCGCCACACATGACCCACAGTAGACACACTAATTTCACTATTCAAACAGTTGGTGTGTGCCGTTTTTTTTAAACAGGGGCTGGGGGAGGGATGATGTTTACCTGGATACGCTACTGAGCAAAACTTCCAGTACCTACTGGGATTGGTAGATGGTGGTTGAATACATTTGCCGGTTGATTGAGATTGGGAGTTGCTTGGATTGACGAACTGGCCACTAGAGGATGCCAATTTTAAACTTTCTTATTTTTTACCTATTTATTTTACATGATTTTTTTTGGCTGGTTGCTTGAGGCTACCAGTTGGTTGAATTCCGAATAACAAGGATTTTACTGTATATCATTATGCGCATAAGTCTTTTCCCCAGGAGATAGGTTTAAGATGAATATTTTACATTCAGACATACAGCAATGGTAACAGGCCCATTGGATCCATGAGCACATACTGCTCAAATACACCCAATTAACCTACAACCTCCTCCACCCCCCCATACATTTTGAAAGTGGGGAGGAAACCGGAGCACCCAGAGGAAACCCACACAGATATGGGGAGGAAACCGGAGCACCCAGAGGAAACCCACACAGATATGGGGAGAACGTACAAAGCCCTTGCTGAGTTCAAACCTGGATCGCTGGTGCTGTATCACTGATGCGCTAACTGCAAAACTAACCATTCCACTTGGAGGGAAAGATGAAGGGGGAAAATTTGATAGAGACCTGAGGGCAACTTATATGGAATGCGCTTCCAGAAGTGGGTAGAATTACGACAATTAAAAGACGTTTGGGCAGACACATGGATGGGAAAGCATTAGAGGAATATGTGCTAAATATTGGGCAAGTGAGATGGGCTCAAATGGACAACTTGGTCAGATTCAGATTTGTTGACAGAATACATACATGACATCATATACAACCATGAGATTCTTTTAGCCTGTAGCCGTGGCCAAATTATCATTAATTGGTTGTGCAAAAAAAACTGTACACAGCTTAAACAAAGAACTGTAAACAGATAATGAATGTAAACAAACTGACTCTCTGAGAGAACAAAAAGAAAATTAATAAAGTGAACAAATAAGAGGCCTTAAATGTGCCTCTGAGTTTGGTGTTGTGGAGTCTAATGGTGGAGGGGGAGCAGCTATTTCTGAACCTGTTGGTGCGAGTCATGTGGCACCTATAACTCTTTCCTGATGGTAGCAGTGAGAACAGAGCATGTGGTGGGTGGTGAGGGTCTTTGATGATTGCTGCTGCTCTCTGATGGGGTGCATTCTCCATAGATATATTCCATAGAGTGGAGGGTTTTGCCTGTGATGTCCAGAGCTGTGTCCATTACCTTTTGGAAGGCTTTACACTCAGAGGCATTGGTGTTCCCACACAAGACCATGATGCAGCTGGTCAGCACACTTTCCCACCACACTTCTGTAGAAATCTGCCAGGGTTTCTGATGTCATACCAAACCTCCACAAACTCCTGAGGATGCAGAGATGTTGACGTGCTTTCTTCAAAATGCCATTGGTGTGTTGGGTCCAGGAAAAATCCTTCATGATAGTGACTCCCAAGAACTTAAACATTCTCTTCCTCTCCACCTCTGAGTCTTCAGTGATCTGCAGGAGGATTGATCCCAGCATACCAGGTCCCTTAGGTTTATGACTGTTAACTACCACAAGCCCAATTGCAGTAAAACCAGTGGTATCCACCACCCATGGGGATTGGTAAATGCCAGATAAGTGTATTTTCTGGTTGCTTGAGTCCTACTCTTAGAGTGTCTATCTAATACACATGCATTAAGAATAAATAAAAGACAAAAGACCAAAACACTATACTGTACTTAAACTGAAAAAACTTAACTTGCTTGAATATATAAACCTTAAAGCATTTTACTTTATTTTCAGTCACATTCTTTGAAAACATTTAACTGTCACTGCAGGTTCCTCCCCCTCCATGGAGCCGTCTGAAAGCCAAATAATAGCATTATAGATAATCACCCCACCCCACTGATATTCTGTAACTAAGCAGGGATAAGAAGTCACCCCAACAGTGAGTGGCCTGAAACCATCCTGGGTGGCGTAACTGTTGTTTCACACAACTTTATTCAAACAGCTGCTACGAGCAAAGCACGGCCAAGGCCCTCCGCTGGCTGAATATTTGCTCCCATCTTCACTAAAGGTTTATGTGTTCCTTCAGGGGACATTTAATTTTACAATTTTAAACTTATGCATTTTTCCCTATTATTTATTCTTATTTATTTTAATTTTTTAAAATTTATTTTCAATTTTTTTTGCCAATTGCTTGAAGCTGCCAATTCCTTGAATTCTGGATACCAGGGGTTTTACTGTATTTGAAGGTAAGTTGGTAATTGTTTGGGAAGAGTACTCAACTTTCTCTAACTTAAACATGATTTGAATGCCAAACTGAGGAAAAAAGGATCCAAACCTAAGCTCTCCAGAACAAGTTGGAGTTGGGGATGTGTTAGAGATCAAAAGCAAAGAGCTTGAAATAGAAACCTGGCCTTTCATGTTTGGTTTTAACAGGGGATGTGTGACCAATCTGCTCTTGGGAAGAAAGATGGTAATTTAAGTGTAAATCTGATTTCATTTTATCTGTCATTCCATTTTAATCAGTTTCCCTCTCCTTGATAATCCTATAATTGAAAGCAGGTGAGAAGGACTGATTCCATGAGGTAAAAGCTTTTCCAGCACTCCTTGTGAACTGATGCACCATCAATCACACAAAGACTGAGGTTGAGAATCCAGTAGGTTTTTATTCACTAAAGAACAAAGGCACATCCATACTGCTCGACTGTCCTGCACTGAGGAGGGGGCTGTGGAAGAGTCACCATTATACAGGAGCCTGTGGGAGGGTACAGGTACAGCTAGCCAATGGGTTGCCAGATCAGACAAATATATACAATAGTCGTTTACCACATGAAACCACAATTGGATGAGTGTTTCCTCCAAGAACAACAAGCTGCTCAGTAAACCCAGACATACCACAAATGGGTCTCCTGAACCACCAGCTGCTCCAACAACTACCATCAGGACTGCATTGTGTAAAATGCAGGAGTTAGCTCTTATACATGTATACCACCTTTTAGCTCTGTCATTCTCTCTCTCTCTCTCTCTCACTTCCCTTTCCCCTCTCACCTGTCTTTTTTCTCAAAGCTAAAACCTTTCCTCTCTCATATCCAACTAATACACTTTGTCTTTTGGTCTGGACTCCTCCCCCTCCCATTCTTCCCCTTCTATAAAGGTGCCAGTCTCTTCTTTATTCCTTCGTGGAGGAAGGGCTCAGGCCAGAAATGCGGGTAATGTATCTTTACCTCCTATGGAAGCTGCACAACCAGCTGAGTTCCTCCAGCATCTCTGCGTTTTTACAACAATCACTGCATCTGCAGACTTTCATGTTTCACTCCTTGGTGTAATGAATGGCTACTTTCCTTATGACCATACCTGAGGATGCTTGGAACTGCACACAATCTTAAAAAGGAAATACACATTTTTGAAAACAATGGGTATGACATAATAAAAACACCACACGGTATCTTTCCTCCTGTTGTTGATTTTCTCAGCTTTCACATCACTTTGTTCAATGCCATTTGGATATGAGGAAGTTTCCTGGTTGGTTAATGAATAACACTTGGTGATTTCTTGAAGTGAGGGTGTTAGCTGTTGTGTCAACTTGGGTTGTTGTCTATCTTCAAATGTGTTATTATACCTTTTGGATAGAGGCTTTCACTTGGTGCTTTGAAGAATGATACAATTTTTGTCTGACTTGGCAAACTACACAATGCTGTTATTGTAGAACCGTTTGTGACCATCATTTCGAATAGCTGCATGCCACATTGAGTTGTTTGCTGGCCTGTGTTTTTAAGTTTCTGAAATACTGGATCCACACTCTGTAAAGATGTGGATCTAAATTTCATATGTTCCTTTGCGGTAGCTATTGCACTGTTTCTCTTGGCTGTGTTATGCAGTGGATATTCCCTCGAAGATGTCGATGCATAGCTTGTTCAAGAGTGAATGTAGCTGGGAGTATTCCGATCTCGGAAATTTGGCCTTCCTCCATGATCTTTTTAGTAACAATAGAATTCTTTCTTCGGTTATTTCTCTTCTGCACGGGTGGTGCCAAGAACCTTTAGCATATCTAAGGGGGTCCATTCCACCATCCATGTATTTCCATCAAAGGAGTGACTTTGAGGGTGTGGGGTGCAAGTGAATTGTAAATATTGCTGTGGATTAAAGGAGAAACAAACAAAATGCTGGAGGAGCTCAGCGGGTCAGACATCATTCATGGGAGCCAATAGCTGTCAACATGTCAGTCCAAAACATTGACCACATATTGGCTTCCATGGATGCTGCCTGCCCTACAACATTTTGTGTGTTTCTCCAGTTTGACAGCAATCTCCCTTGTGTTGAATTACTGTTGAATAGTTGTCCTTTATCCATCCTCATTCTTTGTGGAAGTATCAAACAGGGCAAAGATGTGATCAAGATTTGGGGTGGTATATTTCACAAATGCAGAGTTGGCAATTTCTAGAATAGGACGTTCTCCTCAGCAGCGAGAATTGCAGGATAATGAATCAAAAACAAATCATTGCTAAGGTTAAGCCATAATTTGTGGGGCAACTTTTGCTGGTTTTATAATGTGTCATGTTATACATTTGTTGATTCTGTGTTCACCAGGATGAGGTCCATGACCTTAACAGTTGTTTTGTTTTCATGATATCACAATGACCTACATTAGCAATGTCCATAATGCATTCCAATGTGATGTATTCCATTGCTGTTTGCACATGATACACATCCCTCTATTCTCAAAATATTTGTGTAACCTATTTCTATCATATCTGCTCCCTTTACTACCCCTGGCAACTCATTCCAGGCACCTTCCATTCTATGTTTAAAAACTTGCTTCACATATCTCATTTAAACCCCCCTCCCCCACATAACATTCATATCCCTAATATGTGACATATTTACCTTGAAAATCATCCATGATGTGCTTCTGATCTGTGGCTACATTGCTGTTAAAGGGCAACATGTTGCTTCAGAGCAGCATTGAGTTCACTCAGAATCATTCAAGTAGTCACTTTGACCCTGCTTACCGAACGACAGGCAGTTTTGCTATGTGAATTGATAATGCTGTGTCAAAACTCAAAAAGTATTGGTCATCAGGGATTACACTATTCAATTTAAATATCATATATCATGAAGATGTTCTCAGAGCTGTCAAATTATAATATTATTACCATAAGAAAATAACCTGGTATTTCCCAAAAGGTAAAGTAGAATGACAGTGAAGATTGCTGAAGGATTGCTCCTTCATAACATTTGTCTCTTTCAACAGGTTTTAAATGTTCACTTCTACCCATAAATGAATTGAATAACAAAATTGTTGTCAGGGTGATCAGAATTATTATTGGTCTCTGCCACAGCTTCAGCACTTCTAAATGCTCTGATGAACACTGGATTTGGTCAATGATGGATCTGCAAAATAGTTAGGTTTCCGAACTTGCTGCTTCCCCTTTCTGAACGCTCTGTTTTGTGGGGATTACTGCCACCACACTGTAGCACTGCTTGAGTTTTGTATGTTTTTCTGTTGGTGGCAATTATTCTCTATTGACAGATTCAAGTAAAAAATTTCTGTTCTGGTGTTTATTTTAACCCTTGTTTTTATTCATAGCATTGCCACACCAACTACTCTATTCTCTGAAAGTGGTATTCAAGCAATTCAGATAGTTCAATATTATTTTAAAGGTTATTTTAAGAATTCTGTAATGTTCTATAGTTTCAGCTGTCTCTCATTCTCAGAAAAAAACACCCTTCATGGAAACATTTCTGTTATATGTAATATCAATCAATTAGTTATTTTGTTTCTTCCTTTGTAAAATCCGACACAGTTGTTTCATGTACCAAGTTCTGCTGTGGATTAAAATAGCTACTCCTGTATAATCATTAGTTAGAATATACAATGTTTCTTAAATATCCTTTCATTGTTGTAAAAGGAATGCATTTTCCATTGTGGAGTTCACAATTACAAATCAAGCTATTGCCCTTGAAACCTGTAAAGTTAGCTTTGCACAGGACAGGATGAAGCTGGGGTTGTTGTAGGTTGAATAACATGGCGTTGGGTACATCCATGGCCATCAACCAGGTGTGAATACAGCAGGAGGCAGCGAACACACTGAGCATTAATATTTCTCCAAATGCTTATTTCCTTCTTTGATTGGCTTACACAAATTCTGTGCCATTAGATAAGGTGTGAGGATTTATTGTCTTGGTAGTCTGACTCAGTTAATAATACTGCTGCCAAAAATCCTGCAAACTATCAGGTAGCGGTCACACGTACAAAATGTTCAAACTAATGACAGCAGCAGAACCAGGCCTTTTATCCCTGATGCTAATGTAAAATAGAACTGCTAGCCCATGTACCCGTGATTAATTAAACGAACTCACTCCTGAGCATGACGTAGACCATGACTACATGACGACTGTTTGCTTTTGCCATGTCGAAAATACTGGGCTTTCAGAGGAAAGAGAAAATACACACAGTTTAAATAAAATAAAATATCCTAACATGGCATAAAAATCACATAACTTTTCTGATGCCAGACACGAAGCCTCTCTTATTATTCTCCTTAAACATCAATTGATCCACCCTGACTGCTATCACAGGTCTAGTTTCCACTGCAGCTTAAAGGAAATTATGACACCATGTCCATCACACCGTACCCCTGTTTCTGAGAAATCCATCATCTACAAGCTATCCTACTCCGACTCTTATGTACAGGATGGTCCCTATGGTAAACCACTGTTATGCCATGATTGGCTGCTGCCGGCTGGACACGCTTTCCGAGACCAATCTTACCCATAGCCCCTTGCATGTTCCCCTTTCTCTTTGCTTCGATCAGTCAATGAGGCTGATGGTAGTTCCTCTCTTTAGTTAATAAAAGCCTGATAGTTTCACAACATCAACCCTTTGTGATTATTGACACTACATCAATTTTATTAACTACATTTTTCAAAAAATGTAAGCATGGAGCAGTATATGAAACCTGAGAAGCCCAAGCCACTTTCAACAGTATCAAAGACGACATCACCAAGGCAACCACACATGCCATAGATGAGTCCACACCGTTCCAAGTGGAGAGTGATACATCTGACTTTGCCCTGGATGCCACACTCAATCAAACGGGCAACCCATCACCTTTTTCTCACAAACCCTCCAAGGCCCTGAAATTCACCACTCCTCTGCTGAGGAGGTGGCCCAGGCCATCGTGGAGGCTGCATGCCACTCAACGCACTATTTCACAAGGAAGCGGTTCACCCTCCTCACAGATCAGCATGCAGTAGCATTCATGTTTAATAATAAGGGGAAAAATCAAGAATGATAAGATCCTCAGATGGAGAATTGAGCTGTCCATTTACAATTATGACATTCTCTACTGGCCCAGCAAACTTAACAGGACCCTGGACGCTCTTTCACAAGGAACTTGTGCTAGTGTTCAAATGGACAGACTGCAGGCTCTCCACAATGACATTTGCCACCCCGGAGTTACTTAGTTTTTCTATTTTATCAAATCTTGGAATTTACCATACTCCTTTGAGGTGCATCACCTGCAGGCAGCCTTATTAAAATAGGCAAATTGAAAGAGCAGAGATCATTTTCTGGAATGTCGGTCTCACAGTCCAAAAGAGAGATGAATGAAATCATCAGTTGCAAGGGAGGGGAGGTAGAGGCAGAGGTAAAAATGTAGTTTTGGAATCACAGTGGACCTCAGTCTTCTGTGGTGAGGCAGGTCTGGAATCTTGGGAAAGCAGTTCTGGTCATAGGGACTGATGTACCATCAATAATCACAAAGGGTTGATGTTGTGAAACTATCAGGCTATTATTAACTAAAAACAGGAACTACCATCAACCTCATTGACTGATCGAAGCAAAGAGAAAGCAGAACATGCAAGGGGCTATGGGTAGGATTGGTTTCAGGAGGTGTGTCCAGCCAGAAGCAGCCAATCATGGAATAACAGTAGTTTACCATATTCACCCTCCTTTTTAAGAAGAGTCCTGAGGGGTGAGAAAATTGATGCACCATCAATCATCATAAAAGATTAAAGTTGTGAAAACGATAGGGTTTTATTAACTAGAGACTGGAACAGCCATCAACATCAAGGCAGGTGCATGCAAAGGCCTACGGGTAGGATCAGTCTTGGGAAGCGTGTCCAGCTGGTAGCAGCCAATCATAGCATAACAGTGGTTCACCACAGTGGGCTTGAGGCATATTCAGCAGAACTTTAGAGAAACCTGTCTGAATTAACTGTCCATCGCCACCCAAATTAACCCACCTAAAGATCAGTGAAAGCTGGATTATAAACTTCATGTTTAATGACAAAGCCCAAAGTACATCATCCCATGCTTATCTCGATTAAATTCCACCTCCCATTGCCCTGTCCAATTTACCAGCTGATTAGTATCAATCTGTAGCTTGTCTCCCTTCCTCACCAACACCACCACCAATTTATGTGTCATCTGAAAACTTACTGATCACATGCAAGTTATTAATATAGGTAACAGCAGGAGTCCCAGCACTAGTTCTGTGGCATACCACTGGTCACAATCTTCCAATTACAGTAGCATTCCTCACCACCATCCTCGATCTCCTACCAAGCCCATTTTGGATACGATTTGTCCACTTGACTTGATTCCATGGCCATTAACTTCCTGGACCAGCCTGCCATGTGGGCCTTGTCAAAAACCTTGAAGTCCATGTGAACATCAGCAACTAAATGAATGAGAAATGAGTATCATATAAACATGCACAATGCAGAGATTCAAAGAAAGTATTGCATGCAGCAGCTTCCCAGTTACATAGAGCATACTAACAACAAATTAAGAATGATTAAGCTGCCACAAAAGAGAAATAAAAACAATGATTATTAAAGGAAGGAGAAGAAATTAAATAAATATAAGCAAATAATAAATATTCACATTTTGTTGGCCAATTGAGCAAAAGAAGTGTGTGTCAGTGGTGGACTGGAATGAAAATACACAAAATTGCTGGAGAAACTCCTCAGGTCCCTACTGTGACTATAAAAGGCAAAGATATATAATCAGCGTTTCAGTCCTGAGGCCCGAATGGTTGGTGATACATCTTTGCCTCTTATGGACTCTGTGGGACCTGCTGAGTTTCTCTGGCAATTCTGTGCATATACTATTTGGTGGTCTGGAAGTTGTATTGTTTTTCAGGTGATACAGGGAGGCTCTAGGTCTAGAGCCTGTTAATTGTGGGAAATGAACTATTCTTGAACCTCGAGATACCTGAAGGTAACATTGAAAAGAGAGCATGGCCAGGGTGATGGGGTCTTCTATAATGTTGCCTTGATGCGTTGTCCTCAACAATTCAAATGAATGACTACTTTAGAAAAATCAGTTAAATTAGTTAGGCAGGATCACACCCCCTCCCCCCACCACCCCATCAACAAATCTCACTGAATATCACTGATCAATCCCTGCCTTTGCCAAGTGTAGATGAATCCTTCCACGAAGGAATTTTTCCAATAACTTTCCTACCATTGATATTAGAATCAATGATTTGTAAATGTCTCACCTAGTCCTGTTGTCATTCATGAATTAAAACCAAAATAGTATTATACTCTTTATTTGATTTGTGAAGACCATAACATCTTAAAGTTCATATGCATTTCCCCAGCTATATTACAACTGTGCAACACACTCCTGAGTATATGTTTCACTTTACTTTGTGCATTATGTTTGTATTCACTTGCAGAATATGCATGGACAAGATCACAGTATAGAATTTATCTTTGTCCTGTTTAACTATTTCATGTTAAGATGAGGGAACATGAGGGACAGATGGAACCTGCTTTTGTAATGAAAGACTTTTTTATGCTATTTATGATAATCAGTGGGAACATTCCTCATGCATTTCAGATGATTCAGTAATGAGGTTGCACAGAATGTGCCCACATTGTTCTGCACAGACCATTAAAACTCCCACTTGCAACATTAGCTGCCCTTCTCTTTATATAGAAGCCTTGGAAAGTTTAAAGAAACAATAAAAAAAAGGTATCATTGGACGGAGCTGAACTGCTTTTGTGCTTCACCCAATTTATGTTGGTTTAACATCATTTGTAATGTTGGGAGGAGGGTTGTGCTTTATTCTGATTAAATATATTTAAAGCCGTAGAAAATGTGAGCTTCACTTGAAAAGCTACGCTGGACTGTGACTTGTCCATTTGTGCATTCAGCTGAATTAAAGCATATCCCTCTTCAGGCCATCAAAGTTGCATTCAGAAGTGTCAGGTGTCAAATCCATGCACACAACTTCATAGAACTTTGTGCACAGTGTGATGCTACAATGCTGCAGAGGTCTTTATGGAGGACACTTTTTATTTAATTTCCTCAACGCTAGGGCAGATCAGTTTTGCCTTCATTCTGTGCATTTCTTTAGTTATTAATTGGGAGACCCATATACATGTTGCAAAGCAAACCAAACCAGTTCAACTCATATAAATTAACATGTGCAATATTTTTAATGCCACTAAAAGATTAATTTAACATGGGGTACGTTGCTGAACTGTTCTTAATTTTTCTTTGAAATATCCTAAAATGTTCATATGTGTTGATTAGATCTTATTTCTTCCTCCCTTACACAACCTCAATGGTTCTACCTTTTGTGATTTAATTCCACAATGGAAATTCATATCCTCAGCCCCAAAATCCATGGCATGTTTAAGTTACAGATAATTTTCTCACAGGAAGCTAAACTGAATGATTCTGTTGTCCTTTTGTTTGGAAAGAACTCTTCAGTTCCAGATTCATATTAGTTTTCAATGGATCACTCGTTAAGGGAGATTTTCTTTTGTGTTTTCAAGCACCTGCAATGTTTCACCAATTTGTTCTATTTGATTTGCAATTGGGAAAATTTACGTACAAAACATAAAAATTTAACCAAAATCTTTCTATAATTCATCCCAAGTAACTATACTCCAATTACATCCAGCCTCAGCAGTAACCTTTGAATATCTGAATCAGATTCTTTTGTCCTTTTAATCATCCTTGAACAAAGTAGGAATTTAAGAATTAACCAAAAATTACTGGGGATTCTAGGTCAATTGAGTGGCATGGGCTCATGGGTAGGAAAGATTTGCAACCATGCTGAGTGTCCACATTTAAATATTAATGTTTCCATGCAAGAAAAAAAAATCACAGCAATGATTAGTCATTCCCTTGTGTAATAAATAATGACATAATTGCAAAGAATAATATTGCTTCTGGAAACTTGCAAATAAAACTCTTCAATAGAAATAAATAATTGTTAATTTTGTATCAAAAAGGCATTTTTGAGTGAAATTGTGTGACTAAAATGTGAATATATACTCTGCCCCTTCCTCCACAGATCAGTTCTGCATTCCATTTTATAGTTATGTTAAATAATTAAGTCGTGAAAATTCAGCAATAAGATGAATGTAATTAGGTATATCTGACCTGCATTTTCAGGGCTTGTTGCAGGAATTTTAACATATTATATTTGATTTTGATCGAATGGGGAACAAACAAAATTCATAGTTTTTATTCGGCTAGGCTCCTTTCAATTTCCTTAAGATACTGCTAGGAAAGCTGTCTAATTACCAGATATAATTTGTCATCTCCTGAGGAGAGGTTAAGGACTAAGAGCACAGATTCCTTTGAGCTGCTCTCTGCCACTGTGTCATCTGTCCAGGACTAATCAAGTTATCATATCAACAAATCTCCCTCAGTCACAGACTTTAGTGTCTGGCCTTTGAGAGAAATTTGACGGCAGCAGCGCAGACAAATTTCGAACAGCAGGATGTTGGAACTTTCCCGCCTGGCTGTATGAAAAGTACCTGTAACCTCCGCACAACCCCTCCTCTCCCTCACGCTGAGAGTTCACTTCATGGGAGTCTCATGCTGTTTGGTGCAATCAGTCATTAGCCTCTGATTAGACCTGAGCTACAGTGTGAGGGGTTCTGTTCCTATTCACTAGAAGATACAAAATGCAGATGAGACACAATGGAACTATCTGCTTACAATAGCTTGTTTTGTGGAATTACTTTTCATGGATGAGAAAGCAAATTTAGATGACTCAAAGTACAGAACAGAAGCCTGAATCATTAAATCTTACTCTTAATGTTTTTGCTATAAATAAAATGCTTATTTTAGCAACTTTCATTCTTAAGATGCCTTGATATTCCTACTTTAAGGATTGATTACATCAGACCCCATGAGTAGCAATAATGGCCTTTTGGATAGAAGCTGAAAGCATTGCAGAGTGCAACCCCGTGATAAAAGAATAAAAGAGTTTTTCTCCAACACAAAGAGTGTCCCCTGAGTCTTTGCTGTCTAAAACCAATGCTGCAGTAAATGCTGATTACAACTTCCCACCCTGCGGTCTTTTTGAACTCTTCTGCAGGCCAGAGTCTCAAGTCTAATCATAAATTGGCATCTTCCAATGAAATTAAATGAGATGCCAACATGAGACAACTGAATTCCAATTAGAAGTGGAACCTCAAAGCTGACAGCTATTTATGTTCACTCTTACTTCTCTTTTGTGCCAAACTCTCTTCACTGGGTGTCAATTATTATTAGGGAGGATGATGTACCAGGTGCAGTTAGAAAACACTCACACATTGTCAGTTACATTTTTCAACACAATCCGCCCCCAATCCACTCTAGCCACCTCCCCCCCCCCCCCCACCTCCAAACACCAGCATTCCGCCCAGTCTTCGTCCCCTTAACAGGGAAGCTATTATTGTGAGAAAATAAGTCCTATATAACTTACTGATCTTTTTGATCAGTAAGGTAAATGAATATTCATCTCTGTTGCAAAATAACAAAATAGAAGGAATGAATTTCAAATGAAATAAAAGTTTGTAATTTATTCCTTCACTGAATACATTCAGAGCAGGTAGCAAAAAAATTTGTGTGACTTTTAGAGAAAAGAAATACATTCAACTGTTTCTCCAAAGATGGAAATTGTCTTTGTAGAATTATGGAAATGGAAACTACAGTTCATAATAAAATGGATACAAATTTTTTTTTTAAAAGAATATGGGTTGTTTCTGAAATACTTTCCCTTTGATTAGTTTCTGGCAACGAATTCTTATACAACAGAAGAGAGTCAAAGATTATTTTTGTAACTGGAGGATTGTAGAATTTGGTACAATGCTTTGGAGTTCGATAACCCAGCGGAGAGCAGACATTTCTACAGATTGCTTTCCATTAAATTATTTTTTTCTTGGATATCTCCTGGCAAGCATGACAAAAGCCCAGGTATGGAATCTCTGTTGGAGACTGACCTTTCACATCTGCAACAAATACACTGTGAACAAGCAACACAATGGAACTCAAAGTTGGTCAGTGCACTGACCCTGGCTGCCAGCGCAACCTGCTGCTCTCTTCAGAGCTGCAAAAAAACATGGCTTTCAAAATGATGAAAAAAACTCTTGGATAATAAAGAAGTAACAAATGTTAATAAAAGCCAAGAGGAACCATCTTAAACCATTGAAAATAATGTCAACATCTGTGAGTCTTTTACTCAAACAGGCAGGAACTGATGAATAAACTCTGGAAAAGGCATTCAGTACAAAGATATTTGAACACCACAGTTTTTTTGTATTTCTCAATGCAGATTTTGATTGCAGTGCACTTGTTTCCCTTTGATGTCTTTGAATCAATACCGATGTTCAGCTTCATCCTTATTATGTAGCTCAAGGGTATGCATCAGAGTGCAGCAGTAACGTCAATCTTAAGTTTAACACAAAGTGAATGATTTTAAGAACAAACACATGACTTCAAGGGGAGAAGTAATTCTGTTCTTTTACAGTAATCTTTGGAAGGAAATTTTTATCATGGTTTAAGGGCTTCAGATAAAATTAATGTAATCCTCTTGGAATTGCATGTTTTGGAAAACTGAAAAAGCAGAATGATTTTAAAAAGTCTGAAATTGCAAAATGTGTATATATGAAAATTAATATGGATATATATATAGAGAGAGAGAGAGAGAGGTAGATATATACAGTACTCATATATACATAAATAATGTAGAATGCCTGTTTCTGTTGTTGGATGTGTGACCTAAGCGTAGAGTTAAAAATGAATTGGGAATTGGCATCCAAAATTACCTGTGTGTATTATTCATCTCAGTGAGAGCAAAGGGTGATCGGCTAATGTAGACATGCTGTGCTTCCATCTTTGGCTGGGATGTGCAAATATTCATAACCCAGACGAGGTGAATGCTGGCAATTCTTTGTGGAATTGTTGGCCTTTCTGTGGAAGCTTCAGGCCATTCAAATGAGGCAAAATATCACATGCACTGAGAAAATATACAACGAGTGAAACCACATGTAAACAGTTCTAACCCATTATCACGATTCTTGACCTCTATGCTGTATCTGATTTATTATATACCATGTTCAAATTAACTATGCAGTTTTGGAGAAGAAGGATATCTCTAACTATTAGGGAGAACAAATAATTATACAGTCCCCACCAACCCCTACTCCTCACTTAAATTGCTGGAGGTTAAACTTGAACCATTCATGAACGTGACGTTACATTTTATGCTGAGTCAAGATTCCAACAGCAATCTTCTTCGTCATTGAATGAGTCAGTAAATAACTCGAGAGGCTGAGACTGAGTCACTGATCTACGGGCTTTTATTCACAGTGGACAAGGACTTCATCCTTTGCCATGACCTGGGCTCTCTGGGGAAGGGTTTATACAAGGTCAAAAGAGGGAGTGGCCACAGGTTCAGACATAGGTCAGGGCAGAGCCAGATAATCAGGAATACCACAGTTCAGCAATTCACCACAGTCATTAACCTCATCTTCTTCCTCTGGTGACTTCCTCTGGTTGGCCTCTGTCTCAACTCTCCTGTTGCTGAAACTTTCAACTTACCTCTGTTATTGTATAACTTGATATCTCCAGTGCATGCCTGGACCAGACTCCCACCTTCATATTAGAACTCATTCATAACGCTGTTATTCATATTAAGCATTAAATTAAATTTAGACAAACAGCACAGTAACAGGTCCTTCTCGCCCACAAGCCCATGCCCCCAAATACCCCAATTTACCTGTATGCTTTGAACGGTGGGAAGAAACCAGAGCACCTAGAAGAAACCCTCGTGACAAGGGGAGAATGTACAAATTTCTTACAGACAGCGCCAGATTCAAATCCGGGTCACAATGGCTCTGTAACAGCATTGTGCAAACCACCTTGTGAACCATGCCGTCCTTTGTTTGACCATTCTTCCTATTCCCACTGTTCAATAACATTTCATTCTAAATATTCTCAACTTTGTTATCAATTCCCTTTGGCTTTGTACCTCCTTATCTCTGCCACTTCCTCAAGTCAACAACGATTGCTGAGTGTAAAACTGTCTTTGTGCACTTTCCTAATTTCCACTGCTCCAACATTGGAGGTACCTGCAGTATATTTTGCCACCTGGCCCACAAGCTTTGGATTTCGTCTTGCTAAATTTCTCCCTTTCTTTTGCTCCATCTCGATCTTCAGCCAAACTGTCAAATGTTAATCTTTGACCAAGCTTTTGGTTACTTGCTTTAAAATCTTCTTACATGGTTCAAAGTCACAGATTTAATTTTTGAACCTCGGAATGTTTTAACATGTTAAGGGATAATAAGTGCTGGTTCCTGGTATTATTATGCAATATTATTCCATAAATCTTCATCACATACATGACACATTCTTTTTTCACTATTTTCATGCAGTTGATTTAAAAAATTATATGGTTTTTGTGATTTACAAATATCACAGTTTTGAGTCGAATGGTTCTTTTTGTTAAAATTGATAAAACAATACAGTATTTGAAAACAAATTGCTATAAAATTCTTTCAGTGCTTGTAATCTCAAATAATTTTAGGGCAATGCAAAATAATTAATTTTCTATATTTTGTTGGTGCGCTTTGTTTCTCAATGCATTTCTCTGTAAGTACAGTATATGATGTCCAACATGTCTCTTTTGGTGTTCCCAAACATGATTGCATTCATGTTACTTTCATAATTAGAAACACTCAAAATTTAATCTGCCCACATCAACTATTTCAGGACTATAAGACTTAGGCCAGCTGTCTGCTCAAAATCTGCTCAAAGCCCCAAATGGGTCACAACCAAAAAGATTCTGGTTAATGAGATGTCAAGACATGTCAGGGGATGGGAGAAAGGATTATTTCTTTCCATTGTTGAACAGTTACCTTTATTCAGGATCAATTAAATTTCAGAAATAGTGCTGCAAATTTTTATTCAATGACAGCTACTTTTTGAAAATTAAGTTATAATTTATAACAGAAGGCTGCTATTAAGAAGATACATGAACAACTAACTGAATCTCATATGTAACCTTAACAGACTACACTCAAATCTGCTCTCAACAGGTAATTAACAACAGGAGTTCTTGCAAATCTCAGTTTCTGGAATATTCTCTGTTAACTAACGTGCAATAAAACTGAGGCAGGTTTTCTACACATTGTTAAATAGTTAAATTTTCTTGGCATTTTTCACTGGATTTGGATGCAGGGAGACTATCCGGCTGGCAAGCAGCATTTATTCAATGATCAGACCCTGAGGGGCTCAAATGACACAATGGAGAAGACATACCCCCAAAATCATTACAGCTTTGATTTCCAGCAAAGCCACATTACTCTGGAAGTTGTGAAAGTGATCAGGATTGTTTAAGTGTGTGGAACATTATTCAAAGTAAAATGAAGCACTTAAAATGCTTTGGGAAGAAGGCACAGAAGATTAAAAACCAGCAGCTCTATTTTCAACAACAGATTCTTTCCAATGTATATCAGACTCTTGTACATCCCCTTATTCAGTTATCATGGACTGCTCCAATTGCACAAAAAGTATGCACTCTTTGGCTTTTGCACTGGTATTACTACAAATACTTATTGTCTATTTTCTGTATTTGTTGTATTTTTAAATTCAATTTGTTTATAAATCCAAGTATTGAGTCTAGGAGTTGGGATGTTTTGTTGAAGTTGTTTATGACATTGGTGAGGCCAAGTTTGGAATACTGGGTGCCTAACTACAGGAAGGATTGAAAGAGTGGAGAGAAGATTTACTAGGGATGTTGCCGGGTCTTCAGGAGTTGAGATACAGGAAAAGATTAAACAGGTTAGGACTCTAATCCTTGGAGCAAAGAAGAATAAGGGGAGATTTGATAGAGGTTTACAAGATTATGAGAGGTATAAACAGAATGGATGCAAAAAGGCTTTTTCCACTTAGATTGGGGGATATAAATACGAGCGGTCATAGTTTTAAGCTGAAGGGGGAAAGGTTTGGGGGAACATTAGAAGTTCTTCACTCAGAGAGTGGTAAGCTAGTGGAATGAGCTGCCATCTGATGTGCTGAATGCATTTTAAAAATAAATTGGATAGGTATATGGATGGGAGAGGCCTGGAGGGGGAGCAGGTAAGTGGGACGAGGGAAATTATGGTCGGCACAGACTAGAGGGGCTGAATGGTCTGTTTCATGTGCTGTAGCGTTCTATGATTATGATATTCCTTTTACAAATGCCTGTTCAACTGTAGAAATTAAGAATTTTGGTATATAGGTACATTGCACAATGTGTATGACATTTAGCATTATTTTTATCATCAGATGCTTTAATGACTAAAGCAATTATACTGCCAGGTTCAACTCCAACTGTATCATCAAGTTTGAAGATGACACAACAGTAGTTGGCTTCATTGGCAACAACAATGAGTTAGTTTACAGAGAGGAGGTTGAAAGACTTATTCAGTGGTGCAAGAGCAACAACCTGAGTCTCAATGTGGACAAGATAAAAGAGATGATTATGAATTTCAATGGACAAAAGATCACTCCCCACTACATATCAATGGCTCCATCATAGAGAGAGTGGGGAACCACAATGTTCCTTGGCATTCATTTAAAGGATGACCTGTCCTGGACCCATAACATCTCCTCATTAGTCAGGAAGGCCCAGCGATGCCTACATTTCCTAAGGAGATTGAGGAGGGCAAGGCCATCGGACACCATCCCAGCAACACTGGGTGGCATGGTAGGCGTAGTGGTTAGTGCGATCCTTTTACCGCACTAGTAATCGGGACCGGGGTTCAAATTCCACACTCTCTGTAAGGAGTTGGTACATTCTCCCTGGGTCAGTGTTGGTTTTCCCAGGGGGCTCCAGTTTCCTCCCACCATTCAAAATGTGCCGGGATGTACGTTAATTGGGTGTAAAATAGTTTTGGAATATGAGTCATTAAATACTGTACATTTAAAACATTTAAATTCTTGACAGCATGGGGAGAAAGTTTCCAGTTGAAAATGTGAGATTGTGTTTACAGTTTGGTTATGTTACATGATGGGCAGGCTCAAGGGATTGAAAGGCCTCGCATGACCATAACTCATCTGCTAATATCCATGTTTTTATTATAGAACCAGAGAACATCACAGCACAGAAAACAGGCCATTTTGCCCTTCTAGTCTATGCCAAACTAATATTCTGCCTAGTCCCACTGACCTCCACACCTCTTCCATCCATGTACCTATCCAATTTTTTTTTTAATGTTAAAATTGAGTCCACATTCACCACTTCAGCTGGCAGCTCATTTCATACTCCCACCACTCTCTGTGTGAAGAAATTCTCTTGAATGTTCTCCCTGAAATTCTCCACTTTCACCCTTAACCATCCTCTGGTTTGTATTTCACCTAACCTCAGTGGAAAAAGCCTACTTGCATTTTCTCTGTCTATACCCCTCATAATTTTGTATACCTCTGTCAAATCATTCTTTTATGCCTCAGGGAATAAAGACCTAACCTCTTTGGCCTGGAAGGTCAGAAGACACGCTCTTATAACTGTCATGATAATGAATATGTATGAGATGTACCGGAAGTCATGTGGTATGAGAGAGAGATAAGAACACAAGCAGGAGAACAAAGGAAACTGGAGAATAAAGCCACTGAGAAGTTTACCTGATAAAACTTGTGTTTAATGTTTTATTAACTTCACATTTCGGGCCACAAATGTGACAATAACCAGGTGTGCAAAAGTGGGGGACAGATCCATGATTCAGTTAGAGGTTATCTAAAAGGAACTTGGGAGATATATGAGGAGAAAGGTACTTTTGATCAGCTCCTGGGAAATAAATGTAATGTTTTCTCCATAGATACAGCATCTAATGGATTATATTAATCACCTATGTGCATGAAAAAAATGGTATTTATTCCTTACAGTAATCTTCCTTTTTGTTTTATGATAGCACTCTGTTTGACCTATTTCATATGACAGATATTTTGTTTCTTTTCTTTTCCGATTCTCTGGAAAATTTTTGCTTCTCCTTGCTCTACATTCGGGTATGAAATTTTATGGAAGGATCTTTCTTCGTGGTGACCTCTAGCTGCATCGTCCAGTGTTTTTGGTCAGATGTTGTTGTTCTAGTTATCTTGAAAACAGTTAGCCATCAGGATTGACACAAACTGCTTTCGGGGGGGGGGGGGTTGCCCATTTTCAAGATGTCATCTTAAGACAGGTGCTTGGCTCTTGTCAACTGTGTCAAGCTTTTACTTTGATAGATGCATTATATTGTCATTCTTAAGTCGGGAAGTTAACTGGGAAGGTTGATAATGCTGGGGATCCTTGAAATGCATTTGAACTGCAACTTTAGACCCACTGTTGATCATGTTTTCGTAGAAGCCTCATCTTGCCCTTCTAGTGCATCAAAACTACCCATGCAGCCTTGTGTTTTATCATACAGCATACGATTGCCACAATACAAACATCCATTCAAGACATAATATTGTTGTTAGAACATGCATTACACAAGTATGATTTCCTCTTTAGATATTAAATGAAAGGCTGGGAGAAAGGAAGTGGAGAACAACCTCAAACTGAAAAGGGGAATTAGCAGGGTTACATGTTTTGAATAACAGGCTCTCTCATGATAAAAATTTGAGAAGTACTGCTTAATTCTGAGGTGAACTTCTGAGGGTAAATAGTCCTGTCCTCTGAATGATTCTGGTGAGGCAATTCTTGAGATGAAAAGGGTTCACTGGTGCCTGCAGAACCAATCCCCCAAACATGTTCTCCCTTTCAAAGGAAAGACGATTTCCTTGAGTCCTCAGGTATGCAACAGCTCACCTACCAGGAGTGGTTCACTCCCTTCAAAAACTGCTCCCTCCATCCCAGGTTCAAAATGCCAGCTTTCTTCCAACCTGCCTTTACTATTCCTCAAGCAGAGTACTACACTTTAGTGAATGCATCCACATATGGGCCATAAATAGAAACAACAAGGGATACCCGACAGCTGTGACAGGGCCTAAATTACATAAACATCTACAAAACCAAATCTAGTCCCATAGAAGATGGAAAAGCCACAATCTTCAACACCAGAGTACCACAAGGCTGCATTCTTAGCCCCCTACTCTACTCGCTATACAGCTATGACTGTGTGGCTCGGAATGACAAAAACACCATCTACAAATTCACTGATGATATCACAGTAGTGGGTTAAATAAAAAGCCTGGGTGAGTTAGCATACAGGAGGGAGATTAAAAACTTGGCTGAATGGTGCATCAACAACAGCCTCGCATTTAATGTCACCGAAACCAAGGAGCTGATTGTTGACCTCAGGAAGGGAAAACCAGAGGTGTACAATCCAGTGATCACTGGGGGGATCAGTGGTGGAGAAGGTGAGCAAATTTAATTTCTTGGGACTCACTATCTCGGAGGATTTTCCCTGGACCCAACACACCAATGGCATTGTGAAGAAAGCAAGTCAACCCCTCTACTTCCTCAGGAGGTTGTGGAGGTTTGGTATGCCATGGGAAACCCTAGTAAATTTCTATAGATGTGTGGTGGAAGGTGTGCTGATTGGCTGCATCATAGTCTGGAATG
This sequence comes from Narcine bancroftii, assembly GCF_036971445.1. Taxonomy (NCBI): domain Eukaryota; kingdom Metazoa; phylum Chordata; class Chondrichthyes; order Torpediniformes; family Narcinidae; genus Narcine; species Narcine bancroftii. The sequence continues at coordinate 100,791,389 of NC_091477.1, read as the reverse complement.
GGGACACCAATATACCTGGGCGTAAAGACTTGCAAAAGGTAGTGGACAGCCCAAGACATCATATGCAAAACCTCCCCAACCTTGTGAACATTTACAGGGAATGCTGCCATCGGCGAGCAGGAACAATCATCAAGGATCCACATCACCCAGCATATGCTCTGTTCTCATCAGGAAAATGGTATAGGTGCCACAAAACACACACCACCTGGTTGAGAAACAGCTGCTTTACCTCCACCATCAGACCCATCAACAACAAACTCAATCAGGGACTCACTTAAGGACTCTTAATTTATTGATTTTTTTTTCTCTCTGAATTGCACAGTTTCTTAACATTTATTTATTTGTTTATATGTGTTCATTGAGTACAGTTTCCCCCACCCCCACTATCAATACATGGTAATTCTGCCTTGTTCACAGAAAAGGGGGTCTCAGGGTTGTATGTGATGTCATACATGTACTCTGACAATAAATCTGAAATCTGTCAATGGAAATGAGTAATGGCTGCCAGAGCTGGCAATGCAGGCAGGCAACATGGACACAACTTTTAGATCAGGCCTTCTATGTGAAGAAGGCAAAGATGTATTTTCCACTTCCCATCATTGCATTGAATGAATCATTATTCAAATATATTTCTGAATTTGTAATTGAGAGTGATCTCTTGCTTTGGTGGCTGCTGCCAACTGTAAAATAAAGTGGTTATTCAAATGAAATAAAAATAAATTAGGACACTGTGTGAAGTTGCCTTGTCTTGTCTGCAGTATATTTAAAGTGCTTACTCCAGATGGGAAATTGCATTCCACATCAATCCAACCCCATTCCAATCTGTCCATTTAGAGACTAACCAGCATAGTTAAGCAGTAGAAATAGATGGTGATGTATGTACTTAATTTATATGTCAGGGAGTCTATCATGTGGCTAGAAACAGGAAGACAAAGGATCAAGTTTTTATGAATATGCAATATTCCACTTTTCAAAACGCAAAAACACAAAAAAGATTTGGCAGCGTTTTACAATTAATGGGAAGCTTGAACAAAGAATCATAAATGCCTCCCCACATTCTTGAACTAAGATCACTCCAGTTTTCTTAAACTCCTTTCAGAATGAATTATGATTGACTAATTTGAAACAGAAAGGGTACACTTGTAAATGATGGTGAATGAAGGATATGCTCTTTATCCATCCATTTTCTCATCTCTTTTAGCTTAAGGTGGAATTTAATTTAAATAGTGGTCGGTTGTTTTACAAAGAGAACTAATGTATCTGTGTTTTTAATCAGTCATAAATATATGAAGTTTCTCTCGTCAATTCTCTGCTGCTCTCATGGACATTAGCAACTCTAACCTCCATTTCACAGGAATGTACAAATCGCAATTACCAGTTCTATCCAACTGCAAAACACAGGTGACCAATGAATTGGTTGGAAATATACTCACCCTTTTGAAAAATGATCTAACTTCAATTTGAAATGTTTCTTTCCCTCCCTATCTCTCTTAAAACTATATCAATTTCCTTTGGTCTCAACCTTTCTCTGCAGTTTAGCAAACACAATCAATTTGGAATCCGAACAAGTTAACTTTCTCTTATCAATTTCCAGTCTTTTATTTAAAAAATACTAATTTATTAGAAGTTGATTCATCAAACATATTTGGATAATTTATTGAGTAAAAATTTCTAAAATTCCAAAAACTGATGGACTTTGAACGGTGTAAATCTCCAACTACTGAATTCAGAGTTAAAACTACAGCTCCAGTAAAGCCTTAGAGTTTAGATAGAAACTAAGATCTTTAACAGAAAAAAAAGATAAAATTTTAGTGCTGTTCTGGAATAGGTATTTATTTTACAATGTCTTTAAAGATTTATTTTGGAAAAAGAATTTTAACTAGGTGTAGATTGAAGTTAACATTTTGAAAGCAGTGGAAGTGACTTGTGAATGCCTGCTGCATTCATCACTCAATTGCAAAATCTTGACTGTCACACAGCATATCAGATTCAACTTCTTTCTTTTTTCAATAATTTTTATTGGTTTTTATAATAAATACAGTCCAAGAAAAGGGAACAAAGCTGAAAATACAAGATCACATATGCACAAATATATATATATCAAGAGAAAACTTCAAACAGTATAAACTCGATACCCCCCTCCACTGCACTGGATGAAGACAGAAAAGACATCAAATATTTTAAAAAAAATTCTGAGCAACTTATCCTGAGGATTACATATATTTTGAGACTTAAGTTAAACTTCAAGTTTATTTGTCATCCGATTGTAGCAGTACAATCTGACAAAACAGCATTCTCTGGCCTATGATGTAAAAGTGTGTAAAGCATGCATACAGACATAACAATACATATAGATATATTCAAATAAATAATTTTAATGAATTGTAAATGCAAGGAGAATTGTTTTCAGCAGTCAGAAGTCTCACTGCTCATGAGAAGAAGGTGAACCTCAGATTTGTGGTTCTGGGTCTGATCCTCCTGTGTCTCTTTTCCCAACCCCTTTCCCAATGGGAGGAGTTGGAAGATGCTGCATGTGGGGTCCTCCCTGATTTTGCGAGCCCTCTGGCGCTAAACCACAGACGCCAAAATGTCCAAGGGGCTACAAAAGTCTTGTTTTTTTTCCAAAATGTCTGTTGCCAAAATGTGAGCACCAAAATATCCAGCACCAGGCTACGTACACCAAAATGTCTGATTCTGCATCTGTGCATACAGCAAAACCCCTATTATCTGGAATTCAAGCAACTAGCAAAACATCATGGAAATTAAATAGTAAAAAATGCGGGTAAATTGGTGCGCCTTGCCATTAGTTTGTCAATCATGCAAAATGCAATCTCAAGCAAAAGGAACATTCACTTATCTGAAATCTAACAATCTCTATAGGTGAGGAATGATTCCATTTATTCAGGGTGGCATTGATAGTGAGAAAATCATATTGTTGGGTTTCAAAAGAAGTGATCCACTATCACATCTGCATTTCCGGTCATCACAGTGAAGACAGAAAGCTTCTTGAATATCATTTCCTGCCTGGAATATCTAAAAGTAATGAGAAAAATTAAACTCCTGAACTCTTGAATGAAAGCAAAGGGATCACAAGGTCCAGGTCTAAAGCTCATTGAAAATAGCAACTCAAGTAGATGGGTGATAAAGAGGGCATGTGGAATGGCTGGCTTCATTGAATGTAATATTGACTATAAAAGTATGGAAATCATATTGCAGCTATGTCAAATTTTGGTGCGGTTACACATGGAATTCTGGTCACCCCTTGACAGGAAGGACATGGGGGTTTTGGAAAAGGTCCAAAAGAGGTTTACAAGGATGACATCTGGTTTAGATTATGAATTGTGGGAGGAGATTGGACAAATTTCGGGGGTTTTTTTAAAGTATAAGAAAATTAGGGGAGACATGTTAGAAGAATATAAAATCATGAGGGGCACTGATTATATATTGATTGATTATTGAGTATATAGTCAGAATCTTTTCCCTATGCTAAGAATGTCACACAATGGAAGACATGCAGTTAAAGTGATGGGGAGGAAGTTTAAGGGAGATGTGCAGGACAAATATTTTACACAGAGAATGGTAGATGGCTGGTAGGAGCTGCCAGAAGTAGTGTTGGAAGCAGATTCAACATTAGCATTTAAGGAAAGCACATGCATTTAAAAGTTGGAAGGATATTTATCAAGTACAAGCTGCAGAGATTTGGTTTGATTGGATACCATTGTCGGCACAAACATAAGGGCCAAACAACCTATTCTTGCGCTGTTCTGTTGTGTATGTTTTGCATTTTATAACTTGGAGATAGAAAGTGAGTTGATTAAAAATACTCAGGAAAGATTATATTTTATATGTTTCATTCAATTCATGAGGGATGTGCTTTGCCTGAAGAGCTCATGCCTGCAACGTCGGTAATATATCATTACCTTCTAAGGACGATACCAGACCGACTGAGTTCCCCCAGTATTAGTGTATTAGTGTATTTTTAACTATTATCACAACGTCTACATACTTTCATGTTTCACTGTGATTATTATAAACTTAGCTTGTATTACATCTTCTTAATGTAGTTTGATCCCTCTTTGAGTCCCAGCCTCAAATGTGCAAGGACTTAACAATTCAGAAATATAGTCTTGTTAGAGAAGGTTGCATGTTCAGAACAGTCTCATTCTCAAGTGAAGATAAACATTTTCATTCAAACGTCTGTTGCACATGAATTGAACGCGAATCATATTGCCAGAGAAGAATGTGGGATGATAAATAAGGTGTATGGCATGCTTTTCTGGTGCAGTCTATCTGTAGTTATTTTGTGCAAGTTTTATATGTGGATGGTGAGGTGTTTATTGATGCTATCATTTTTACATATGTCTCTTCAACATGAATATCTCAGATCTTGCTTGCAAAAACTGACAAATATGGGGCCTAACTGTATGTGAACGTTGCATTTTCAGAAGTATTTTTATCTTTTTACCTTGAATGTATTGGAAAATAAGGGCAAACAAGAAATGTAGGAATAGTTGAATCCTCAATGTCTGAACATAACTTTCCTTTTAAAAACTACATCGACAGTAAAACCCCTTGAAATTGCATTTTGCATGATTGGTAAACTAACCACTAGGGGGTGCCCATTTTAAAACTTTTGTACTTTTTAACCTTTTTTTCCCCAGTTTTTTTTGCAGGTTACTTGAATTCTGAATGGGGAATTTACTGTTTATAGGATGCTACAGCGACTTGCTCGTACCTCCTCGCATCAGTGACAGTTTGCTGTTGGTGTAGAGTTTGTATTCTCTTACGGTGGATTTCCTCGAGGTTTTCCAATTCTTTCATCTTTCCAAAGACATGATAATTGACAAGTTTATGGACATTGGAAATGGTTCCTCACTTGTAGGTGAGTGAATAGAATCTGGATGTAGTGGGAATATGCAGAGATTAAAATGGGTTTCATACCGGATGGACAGCATGAACACAGTGGGCTGAAGGGTCAGTTTCTGTGACAAATAAATTGTGACTCAATGAAATGTAATCCATTGAAAGATTGTAATCAACTAGGTCAAGAACAATGTGAAAAAAATAAGAGTAGAATGTTTTTGTTCTTTTGTGCCTGCCTAATTGTTCAATATGATCATGGATCATCTCTCTGGTTTCCCAAACTATCTCATACTCATAGACCCATTTGATGTCCAACAATTAGCAGTCATGAATATACACGATAATTAATCATCCACACCTGAGAGGGACTTCCAATTAAGGGAAGAAAATTCTTCTTTTAGACTTGTTCTGAGACTGACCCCTAGATTTTAACTATCCAACAGGAGTAATCACCCTGTCATGCCTACTGAGATCTCATCTCATTCTCGCCATTTCTCAGGAGACTAAAGATAGTTGAAAGAGTCCAAATAATTTAAGCATTTCATTTCAAAACACATTTAACTGATGCGTTAATTAAAACAACTGTAAAAATGATTATACTTAAAAATACCAGCTCATTTAGGATTATAATGAAGTTCAGGTTTATAGGCCACGCTGACATTGGGTTAGATTTAAAGTGAATATGGCCATCTGTGAATGTGTCCATCTGTGGATTGTGCAGTGAGTTCTGGGGCAGGGGAGGAGAAGGTCAGAAGTACCTACGTCTGATTTCTGGTCCATATCATTGCAGTATGTGGGTGTGGTAATTAGGATTGTGCTGAGTTGCACACACAAGCTAGTTGGCTTTCTTTTCATTGAACTGTCAGCTGCATATGAGTGGATTCTGGCATTATACTTCTTTGGTTTTTTTCTCTTAAATTGATAACTTTGCATTTTCCACATTATATTCCATCCATATGTCTTTGTCACATGACCTAATGGTGGAGGCACAAGAGGCTGCAGATGCTGGAATCTGGTGTAGGAAAAAAGCTGCTGGGAATTTAGTGGGTGAGGCAGCATCTGAGGATGTTTATCTTTTCAGGTTGAAACCCTACATTAGGACCAAAAGGACAAAGGGGAATAACCAGCATGAAGAGAAAAGGGGGAAGAAAACCTACCCGTATATCATGCAAGTCACCAAGATGAATAACCAAATTGATTAGTATTTGACTGAGAGTTGACCAAGTACAAATTATGTTAAAGATCACTTCCGAGTGAAATTGTACCCATGGTGAAATTGCACAGGCCACTTCTGTGGATCATTTATATTAACAAATCTAACAGTTTTTCAAGCCTGTGACTGAATCACAATCTTCCTCCATTGCTGATATAAATTAGAGTTCAAAGGTGAAAGCCACAGCTATTGTCAAACAAGATGATTTCAATCAGGGCAGAATGCTGCATGTATGAGAACAATCCTTCTACATGGGTGGGCTTCCTCCTATTTATCACTGCCTTTGCCTTTTAATGGAAGTTATGACGAACATCGGTGAATCTTATTATTTCATATGAAGGCTTAACACATGTGCCAGGTGGAAGAAGTACAATGTCAATGCTAGGGTGAGAGGGAGGGTTGAAGAGGATGTAGGTGGTGTAATATGTATGTGTGCTTGTGAAATTACTTCTTTAGGCTGCCATGGGAAGGTTGCTTCAAGAATTGATGCCCTTCAGTCTCTGATACTCCAGCCAAGTATCTGAAGCTATGAGACATTGAGCAGCCCCAGTGAAATATGCATATGTCCTGCTTTAATGCACATTTCAAATGCTATTTTTTGCCAAATGATATTACTGCTGAATGCAGAGGTAGAAGCTAGGAGCAAGGTGAGACAGTCACCCATTCGAGCCTGCTCCACCTTTCAATACAAGCATCCCATTGATTATAGTTTGATTCCTGATTCCTAAAACCTTTGATCCAGCATGTGTCCATAATTTTTTTTTTAAATACGTTCAGTGACTGTGGTACTCAATTCCAAGGATTAATTACCCTTGATGAAGAGTGAAGAAATGTCTCCTCATCTTGTAAACTGTGATTGTGACCAACCCTCACCCCCCTCCCCAGCCACGAAACCATTCTCCTCACCTCGTCAGTAGAGCCATGTCAGAATTTTATAATTTTTCAATTAGCTTTAAATTTAAATGTTAAATTTTAAATTTAGACACAGCACGGTAACAGGCCCTTTTGGCCCATGATCCTGTACTGGCCAATTACACTCAATTGGCCTACAATTCCTGGTCTGTTTTGAACAGTGGAAGGAAACTGGAGCACCCGGAGGAAACCCACGCAGACTCGGAGAGAACATATAAACTCCTTACAGATAGCAGAGGATTTGAATCCCAATCCTGATTGCTGGCTCTTTAACAGCGTTACACTAACCCTGCTACCACCTTACACCCTTTAAAAGTCTAACAAATGCTAACCTAGTTGACCCAACTACTCATCATAAGGCAATCCCATGATCTGACATGCACATTGTTGATGCTGAAGATTCATCAGTGGTGAAATAGTACAGTTTCAGGTGAAGAATTATGAATATCTTTGCACAATTTCTGACTTTAAAAAAAATCTACTTTGGGATTCTCTATCTGTTTTGCATAAAACAGTTATTTTGTGCCATCTATGGAATTGTAAGTTTTACATTGCAACTGGTTAAAAATCAGAATTGCCAGACTGTCTAATATAGATCTCACTGGAATCTAATTCTATTACAAAATTTTCTCTCATCTCTCTTCTTGGATCCTCACTTTCTATATCTTTAAATAAATTAGCTAATAATCCGGTGGTTAAACATACTTTGAGGATCTGGATATAATTTAGAAAACATTTTGGTTTAATGAAATTTTCTCTCTCTAGTCCTATTTTTTCCAATTATTTCTTTAAACCTTCCATGGTTGATGCAACTTTTAAAGAATGGTATAGATTAGGCATTAGATTTTTTAAAGATCTATTTGTCGAGAGAGTCTCACTTCCTTTGAACAACTTTCAGTTAAATACTGTCTACCAAATACTCTTTTTTTTGTTATCTACAGATTAGAGTATTTTACGATCTCAATTACAGTACAACTCTAATTATCCAAAATCAGATTCTCCAAAATCCTCCTGCGACTGCTGGAGTCCGTTCGCTTGCACGTGGGTGAGCCGCCACAATATATTCATATGTGCTCTATTTTTGGATGTGAAATTTCAATAAAAATATTTAAAAAGAAAAATCAGAATTGCCATATAACTAATTATATCTGAAGTTTGGTTTATACAGAATAAAGCAAGCTACAAATGGCACTGGGTGGGAAAGAAATCTAAATATTGCAGCACAGGAATGAATTCAACTTTACAAGCTCTTCCTATTCATTCATATTCTAACAATTATTTGATTAGTTTGAAATTTAAAAGGAGATGAGCCAACAGGTGAATGTCATCAACTATTATTCAACGTAACGACCATAATTTTATCCTCAGGCAATTATTTCAATGATTAAATAATGTAAAATATACGTAGCTCAATTGGTCAAAATGAAAACAGTCCTTCACTGTTCAGGGGTAGATTTGAAGGGTCCTTTTGTCCCTTGGTTTGCAGCCTGCTGTTTGTTCACTGGAGTATAAAATACTACCTGATTTATGCTGAGACGTGTTGAGTGACAAGTTTAAGCCAACGAATTGCTTAACTGGTCTCCAATCAGATCATGTCATCTGGAAAAGGCCAGATGATTACCCACTGTTTCAATCCCTCTTTCTATCACAAAGCAGAGAAGATAAGCAGGTGTGCTGCAAAAAGTTAGCTGGAAGGCTAAGGTGTCATCTAAGGGCTCAAGTTAGTAAATGCTGATGGCTAACATTAACCCTGACTTAATGTACTTCAGTTTATTTTGATGTTTTAGTTGAATGACTGAATACTATTGTCTCATTTTTTTTCTTAAAGATTTTATTTGCAGTGCTTTGCTTTGGATGCAATTCTTTCCCTCAAAAGAAAATTTGATAGGAAAATTAGTGGCCAGGATTAATATAATTAGCTTATTTTATTTATGATATTTTTTCACTCTTTGATACAAGCTACGCATCTACTATATCAACTGAGACAAGACTGAATCTCTTGTCAACAAAACCTGACTAATGAGACTTGAATTCAGACTTAGCCCTGAATGAGAGAGTATAATTCTATACTTAAATTTGTCAGTTGGCTGGTTACCATATGTCAACCCCACCACCAGCTCCCCCCCCCCACCAATCATTGGACCAAACATAACATTGTTTTCTGTATGACCCATGAAAAATTGACCCCCCCCCACCCCTTATTTTTGGCCCTGCCCACCCACCCAAGCTCCTGATGCCCTGACCACAGATCCTCACCTCGCCCGCTCACCCATCCAAGCTTCTGACTTGCCACCTGGTCCCGGCTATCTGAACTCCTGACGTCCTGACTGTAGACCCTCACCATGGCCACCCATCCACTGGAAATCCTGATGCCCTGAATGTGGACTTACCACTCAGTCTCGTGCAACTGAGGTACCGACGCCTTGAACGACAAGTACATACTGTGGTGAAAAGTATGACTCGTGTAAAGTCACACCCCTGCCTTCAAATTTGACCTAATAAATTGGTCCAAAAACTTGACTATTACATGAGTATATATGATATTATTGTTAATTAGTTTAATAATAGTTATCATGTTCATTCTGCTTTGCAGTTTCACAATGAAGGAATAGTGAACATTTTAGCAGTAATGCAGTGGTCGACATGTGGATTGCCTTGACATAGCATTGCATGAAATTGAATTTTGGTTTACTCCATGTACAGTACTTCATTTATATTTGTATTGCTTCAATATTGCAAACCATAGTTAAATCTGGCCAAAATAATGAAGATATGAAATAAGACATTATATGCTTTACAAAAGATAGAACCATCACTTTCTCAAAGCAATGTTTGTGATAATTGTACTGGATCACCTTGAGCTGTGGAATAATGAATAGGTTACAGAGGTGAAACCTGGGGAGTAGGTAATTCCTTTGCTTTTTTTTTGGTCAGAAAACTTTGGGCAGATTTATGTGGTGCAATCTGTCGTTTGGTAAACAGGGGTCAGAGGGCATTTGCCACCAGCAGGTAATAACAAAACCCCAGTTGTAAAACCCTGGTATTAATGTCCATCAGCAGCTGCTCTTTGTGTTGCCGTCTCAGGCTGGAACATGAGGAGCTCACTCATCAGTTAAGTAAGAGCTAAAATTACAATTCAAACAAAGCTCTCTTTTACTGGGAATTGTGACTAATTCCAGCAGCTAATTAAGTAATGAAACACCTTTATTTACTTCAAAACATGCATTTGAAAGTTTCTGTTATGGTCACAACGTCCTAGTCCAGGTGTGGCATGCAACTTAAGTTAAGCGGGATACAATCTATAATATTAACCAAAATATTAAAAAATCACTTTCTTAAAAAAATGATGGAGCGCTGAATAAATTCAGAGTCCAATGCTATAATTTGACCAGAAATCAACCTGTCTAAATATCTTGTGCTTCAATCTTAACACCAAGCAAGGACAGTAAGGAATGCTAGGTGCAGAATCCTTGTGTTTTGTGTACTGCATCTGGTATATTTTGATTCAAATGTCTGTGCTCAATAGTGGAAGAGCTCCTTTGTCTTCTTTTACATCTGACACATTGCTGATTTGGTGAGAAGATCGCAATCTTACAGTAGTGAAGACTCAACCCAACTGGTTGAACAGAGTCTACCAGTTTTGCTGAGGCATAACACTTTACCATCCAGTTTCATTTCCTGGATACTGCTTCCAATTTGCTCAACTATAAAAGACATTTGAACCTACCATCAGTCCCAAATGCTGTCCCATCTCTAAAGTCCTTGAATGCATTGTAATTTCCCAATCTATGTTCATTTTGAACTACTTCACACCAGAGGCAAAATACAACAATCCTGCATTAAAATGGAGCAGAACCATATGCAGTGAGAGCTGGATGGTCAATCAAATAATTTCTAAGGGCTGCCCATATAAAGCATGATTTATTTTAACCATACACAACTAGATACCGATATAAAATCACATACAAAGATATAAATAGTCTAGTTTATTGTCTGTCTGGTTTATGTTCAGATGGCTGTTCAATGACAACAAACTCATAATTGATTCCTTATTCAAAGTGCAATGATTTGTTGCTTTTATGCGCTTGCCAGTAGAACACGTATGGAGAATTTTTTTTATCGTTCTTTTAGTTTCAGAGACTCCGTAACAGTTTCAAGTATTTGATCCTACTTACACTTCACTGCAAAGTTCACATAATCAATGCTTTGCAAATGGTATGCCACTTTTCAAATTACTGTATGCAGTTTGCATTTATGTTTTTTTGAGATAGAATTTGCATGATCTTACTTGTCTGAAGAACGTCTGTTGTCTTGGGATTAGTCTCTCGCGCTCAAATGACCAAAACTCGAAATCACGGAATGCCTGTAGTTAACTTAAGATTGCAGGCATTCTTGGAAATTTATTAGGGGTCGAGGAGGTAAAATATTGGAATGGGAATGGCGCCCTCATTCCTGTTCGGCCCTTTTTACTCAGCATGCATTGTGGGAAAATGGCAATAATTTCCTGGAATGCAGCAGCTGTGTAAAAAAAAAAACTATAATTGTTACATGTTTTAATTGTCTCAATTTTTTCTCTCCTTATCACCTCCACTCAAAAGTACATTTGGTTTCTTATATCCATATTTATTCTTTGCAGATCCTTATTTGGGAACCAGCTAACTTCTTATAGAAATCTGATCCCTACATTTGCAATTCCAAATTTGAAAGATAATGGGTGCCACTGGTAGCATTGCAGTTAATGCAACGCGGTTACGTCACCGGGAACTGGGATTCAAATTTGGCCCTGTCCATAAGGAGTTTGTACGTTTTCCCCATGTCTGCGTGAGTTTCCTTTGGGTGGTCCGGTTTCCTCCCACTGTTCAAAAAACATACTGGTCAATTGGGCGTAACTGAACGGCACAGGCCGAAAAGGCTGTTACTGTGCTGCTTGTTGAAAAAACCTCATGCAATGGTCTAGTGCTTTTTAAATATTAAAAATTCTAAAGAAAAAATGGCATCTCTCATTTATTCCTCACTGTCAGAATCTGAATATAATTTGCTAGAGAAATGTTTTTAGTATGAAGACCAGTTGTAAAGAAACAAAGTTAATATAATCCATGTGACATCAAACAATTACTAAGAGCAAAAGCTACATGGCTGACAACATTCCAGCTGAGTACTGTAAAGCTTTTTCTCAAGAGCTGGCTGCTCCTCCAGCGAACTTTTTCTAGTAGTTATAAAACAGGCAACTATGATGGTTTTTTTTTCCTGTTTGGAAAACTGCTCTGTTATATTTTGGACAGGGAAAATCCAATCTAGCTAATTACCACCCAGTCCACTCAATCAATCATCTTCAAAAAGATGAAAGAACCTGTTAATGACATTCTATCAAGCGACACTTGGTCATCAGTACTGACTTACTGATTTCCATTTTGAGTTTTGCCAGGATCACTGGACTCCAGATTTTAATGCAGCCTTGATCCAATCATGAACCAAAGAGCTGAATTCCAGAACTGAGGTGAGAGTAACTGCCCTTGGCATTTGATTGATCATAGCATCGAAACACCATGGTTTTAATCCAAATGCTTTTAAGAAGTTCCAACACTTACTTTCTTAATCTCAGCATGCTGCAGCACAAATGGAACAGGGAAATGTGCTGGAGAATGAAGAGCTTAAGAAAGAGGAAGTATTGGCGCTTCTCAAAAGTAAGTCTCTGGGAGTGGATGGTACATACCCTAGATGAGCATGGGAAGTGAGGGAAGAGATTGCAATGATCTTTGCCACAGGAGCAGTACTTCAAGATCAGTGGATTTGTTCAAGAAAGGTAAGTGGTTGAATCCTTAGCTGCATGAATTGGCTTTTCTGCAGCAGGCAAAGGGTTTTAGTAGATGGACCATGTTCTGCCTAGAGGTCTGTGACAAGTAGTGTTCTACTGCAATCTGTTCTAGGACCCCTGCTTTTAGTGATAGTTATAAATTCCTTGGACAAAGAACTGGAGAGTGAGCCAGTAATTTTGCAGGTGACATCAAGGTAGAATGTATGATACTGCAGAAGGTTGTCAATGGTTTCATCAAGATATATTTTGGATTCCAATTTGGGTGGAGAAGTGGTGGAGCTCAATCTAGAAAATTTTGAAGTGATGCACTTTGGAAGGTCAGACTTGGAGGTGGAGTGCATGGCTAATGGCAGTATTCTTAGCAGTGTGGAGGAAGAGTGGGATCTTGACATCCAACTACACAAGTTGATTTAGTGATTCAAAAGGCATATTGTGTGCTGGCCTTTAGTTGGGGGATTGAGTTCAAGAGCCACAAGATAATGTTGCAGCTCTATTAAACTCTGGTTAGACCGCACTGAGACTATTATGTTCAGTTCAGGTTGCCTTATTATAGGAAGAATGAGAAGATTTTGGAGAGGGTGCAAAGGAGATTAACCAGGATGCTACCTGGATTAGAGAACATGACTTCTCTTTGGACAAATGATGAGAGGCATCTTAATAGAGGTGCACAAAATCATGACATAGATAAGGTGGACAGCCAGCACCTTTTTCCAGAGTGGCAATGGCCAATATCAGAGGGCCTCTCTTTCAGGTAAGTGGTGGAAAGTTTGGAGGAGACGTCTTTTTACACCTGGAGTGGCGGGTGCCTGTAAAGCTTTGACAGGGGTAGTGTGGAGGCTGGTACAATAGGGACATTTAAAAGTCTCTTGGATAGGCATGTGGATAAAAGAAAAATGGAATTATGGGCTGCGTGAGAGGAAAGAATGAGATTGTATGGAATAGATCAGCAAAGCATAATGGGCCATAAGCCCGCACTTTGCTGTACTATGGGAAAAGTGAAGATAATGGACATCAAAATTCTAGTCCTTAAGTCCATATCTTGGATGAAGTCAAATTGTTGTGGTTGGCAGAGATCAATCAATGATCTTCCTTCCAACACATGGTCAGCTGTGGGGAATCTTTGATGATCATGGTACAATGTTCAATAAAGGAATAGGAATTACGGATGCTGAACAAAGAGAAACTATGGGTTAACAGGCCAGGCAGCATTCATGGAGAAAAACAGGTCAGTCAATGTTTCCGGTTGTGATCCTGCATCCAATCGAAAGCAGCCCATGTCTATGGCAGTGAGACCTGGACAAATATTCAAGCATTCACACTTGCCCCACAGAAATACTATATATTGACAATTTTAATCAGAGAGAGTCTAACCAAAACACAACAACTGGACCAGCCACATGAATATTATGGCTGCAATAGTAGGCCATAGGCTGGTATTTAACAGCTTGCGATTCATCTGCTGACACCAAGATCTTGCCACAATTTACAAAGCTCAGTTCAGTGGTGTAATAGATGACTCTCCACTTGGCTGGATGAGGACAGTGCCAACAACTCAAGAAACTTTACACCATCCAGAACAAAATGACCTATTTGGTTGGTTCCACATTAACTACCTTAAAGAATAATTATTTCAATCTCATGCACACAGTCCTTACTTGGAATTCCATTGCTGGTCCTTCATTGTTGCTGGGTCAATGTCTTGGCATTCACTATCAAACAGCTTTGTAAGAGTACCTTCACCAAGTCTGTGAGAGAACCTTCACCAAGTTAGCAAGAGTACCTTCACCAAGTCTGTGAGAGTACCTTCCATAAGACTATCAAGGTTGCAAATATTGACATCTCAATGTTTTTTTTTCCTAAATATTTTTATTGAAATTTGAATTTTACATAAGTAAACAGATGTATACAGAAAATTTGTAAAATACACAACTAAGATGTCAAATAAAGAAATCAACAGTTACCTAATTTATAAAGTTAATCTATAAAGTAACAAACATCTTATAATCTTATCATGAATATTACATGTTTATTTTCTCCCCATCTCTTGAGCCCATTACCAAGTCAAAGTTCTATAATTAAAATATGCCCTATACCTGGAGAAACAAAATAAAATGTTGGAAGAATGGCTTTATAATGAAACTAGAGGATCTGAAAATAGCTCAGGAAAGGTCCCTACAAGTTTTGAAACCTTATATTTGAGACACTAATAAAATAATGAATCTTTTCTAAATTTAAAAAGGACATAATATCCCTCAATCACTGAGGATGGGGTAGCACCCCTCCATCTTAGTAATATCACACATCTAGCCAAAAGAGAGGCAAAAACCAGAGCCCGGGGTTTAATTAGAGTCAAACAGACGTCATCCTCCTCAATTATACCAAAGAGGGCAACCAGAGGGATAGGTTTGAGATTTAAATTAAGGATTAAGGATAGTGTTTGCAAAACATCCCTCCAATATTTTAAGGCTTGGGCATGTCACCATCTCAAAGTTAATTAGAGATGGGGAATAAATACTGGTCTTGCCAGCAATGTCCAGATTCAGCAACTTTATAGACAGATGTTGATTATTTCCAGATTTGGTGTTAGTATTTCTAAGGTGAATATGCTTTTAAGTTTAGAAAGAAAATCCTACATGGGAATATACTTTCCCTCCAAATTTCCCCCACTTCTGGCACTTCAAACTACTAGAACAGAAGGAATCACTTTGAGAGTTCCATATCGGGCTCATGAAAAATCCAAACATGGAGAAGTTCTGTTTATCTGATATGCTTCATTATCTTATCACAGGTCATTTTTTTAAATCTAGTCAAGAAAGTTTACATGGAAATAGAAGTGCAAGGGACCACCATACATGTTGGGGGTCCTATTAAGAGTCCATCTCACTAATAATAAACAGCCTAGCCATATAACAGTAGATTACAGTCTGCATTAATAGAGTAATTTAATTTTGGGAAGAAATGCAGGAACTACCCAAGACTCATGCATGCATTGTGCACTCCATGGAAAAGTCGTTGCGATTGGATGTACACACAGACAGGGACTTACGTACACACTCTCAGTTCCCTGTACCAACAGGGGTTCAGCTCTCTGCAAGCAATGCAATAGGTCAGCTAAGTGTAGTATACACGTTACATGCGACACTTCTAGCAACCTGGCATGGAGTGATGTCCAGGGCTTGGACCACAAGGAAGAGAGAAAGAATGTGATCACAGCTGTGATCTGGGTGCCAAGCCCATAATGACTCTAAATATTTTAAACAAGCCAACAGCAGGGTGTGCACTAATGGATGGCTTGAGTCCAACCTTGATTGACAGGTGATGCAACTTCCAAATAAATTTCAGACAGGGAGGACACATGACCATCCACAATCCACAATATTCCAGACAGGGAGGCCATGTGTTTCTTTCTTTTTCTTTGGCTTGGCTTCGCGGACGAAGATTTATGGAGGGGGTAAAAAGTCCACGTCAGCTGCAGGCTCGTTTGTGGCTCACCAGTCCGATGCGGGACAGGCAGACACGATTGCAGCGGTTGCAAGGGAAAATTGGTTGGTTGGGGTTGGGTGTTGGGTTTTTCCTCCTTTGCCTTTTGTCAGTGAGGTGGGCTCTGCGGTCTTCTTCAAAGGAGGCTGCTGCCCGCCAAACTGTGAGGCGCCAAGATGCACGGTTTGAGGCGTTATCAGCCCACTGGCGGTGGTCAATGTGGCAGGCACCAAGAGATTTCTTTAGGCAGTCCTTGTACCTTTTCTTTGGTGCACCTCTGTCACGGTGGCCAGTGGAGAGCTCGCCATATAATACGATCTTGGGAAGGCGATGGTCCTCCATTCTGGAGACGTGACCCATCCAGCGCAGCTGGATCTTCAGCAGCGTGGACTCGATGCTGTCGACCTCTGCCATCTCGAGTACCTCGACGTTAGGGGTGTGAGCGCTCCAATGGATGTTGAGGATGGAGCGGAGACAACGCTGGTGGAAGCGTTCTAGGAGCCGTAGGTGGTGCCGGTAGAGGACCCATGATTCGGAGCCGAACAGGAGTGTGGGTATGACAACGGCTCTGTATACGCTTATCTTTGTGAGGTTTTTCAGTTGGTTGTTTTTCCAGACTCTTTTGTGTAGTCTTCCAAAGGCGCTATTTGCCTTGGCGAGTCTGTTGTCTATCTCATTGTCGATCCTTGCATCTGATGAAATGGTGCAGCCGAGATAGGTAAACTGGTTGACCGTTTTGAGTTTTGTGTGCCCGATGGAGATGTGGGGGGGCTGGTAGTCATGGTGGGGAGCTGGCTGATGGAGGACCTCAGTTTTCTTCAGGCTGACTTCCAGGCCAAACATTTTGGCAGTTTCCGCAAAGCAGGACGTCAAGCGCTGAAGAGCTGGCTCTGAATGGGCAACTAAAGCGGCAATCTACATATAACACTACCTCACCACATTTGAATTTCACTCTGCAAGTAATCTATTCTTGTGGTAGATGATGCTTGGTGTTCTTGCAGAATCTTCCAGTTTCATTTTGCTTTGCTAATAATGGCCTTTGCTTGACTTTTTCATCAGGTGGCCTTAGATTTTAAGATATCTTGATACATTTTAAGATACATTGTCAACAATGGGGAATACAAAACAGGAAGTGTTATAAAGAGCAGCTTAAGTAAGATCTGTGGAAGAAGAAAAGTGGTCACAGATCCTTCTTTGGAATGAAAGTTGCAGTTTAAATGTAGATTGTAAATCTCTAATTGGGAGCTGATTAAACCGAGTTGGATAAAAGTAGAATGTGCTGACAAAGATAAACAAAGCTAAGGATAGACAAATAAAAACCAAGAATAAAAATTTGAGAAGTTTTCAGACTGACTCTAGTTTTACGTTCCCTACATTTACCATACACGTGTAGTCAATATCATGATATAGTTGACTATTTTTGGCCTCAAATTCTTGTATTTTCCATATATTGCGTGTAAAAGTTCCCCCCCCACCCTATTTTTGGCCCCAGCTGACTGCACACCGGAGATTCTGATCCCTCAACCACAGACTCTCATCTAGATGCTAACCACCCACCCATTCAAGTTCCTGATGTTCTGACTGCAAATTCTAGCTTAGGCCCCAACTGCCCAGCCATCTTAGCACCGACTGCAGATGCTCGCCTAGGCCCTGGCTGCCCACCCATCCAAGTTCCTGATTCCTTGAAAGACATAGGCACTTAGTGTGGTCAAAAGAAGTATACATGTAATAGTCAACCCTCTAAATTTTTACCCTAAAAATTCATCCACAAAATTCGACTATTAAACACATTTACAGTATTTGCACAATGCAAACAGTCATCTTGGGGAGTCAAGTTGTCATTAAAAGTCAAAGCTGACTAGAGTTTCTTGGCTCACTTTTAACTTCCTACTTGGTACAAAGTTAGTCCTTCACTCTTATTTGGAACATGCTTTACACCTTTATTTTCTTCTGGTTTTGAAACACTAAAAATGATTTCTGGAAATCTAATCACATTTTGCATCATAACTTGCTTTATCTCATGTATGTAGTGATGTAAAAAATTCAGTGTCCATTCAGTCATGTTATATTGGATAAAAAGCCCATGTTACTTTTGTTTTGGTCTAATAGGATATAGTTAAGGAAATGAACAAAATCACATTATTAAATCTTGCTAACATATCACAAAATTATTATGAATGAATATTGGAACAATCTTATATTAACTTATCCAACAAAGGGGTTCTTAACTACGAGCTAGTAAAAACAAATTTCTTTTTCAGGATTGCAAAGCGATAAGGAATATAATTGTAAAAAGGAAATATTTACATGAAAGAAATAGCAGGGAATGCTGCAGAAATTATTCATTGTGAGATTTTGTTGGTGGCAGCATTGAAGCAAAAAGTTCACAAGTGAGTTTGTATTAACAGGATGACATCAATCATCCTGTCCTTTTATCAAATGACTTTAAAACAGGGACAAATGTGCCTGGCATAAGAACCACCTCCATTCCTGCAAGATACACATCGACCAAACTGGGGACTAAGCTGAGAGACCAGGAAGTATGCTGCAGGCTATCCAGACGTTGTACGTTAGTTCAGAACTAAATAACATCTCACATCAAACAGTTTACATTTCATCCAAAGGGATCAGATGACAAGCCCACAAATGACTGTAATCTGACATGGATTAGACACATATCACTTAGTTCATTTATAGATATCTATCAAAGTCACTAGAGCGGCAAATGAATTGTGTGCCCACTTAGTCACTGACCAGCAATCCCTATCCATAAACAGCTGGGGAAAATATTAGCCATACTCAATGAATGCATCTGTAAAACTATTGAAGGCCAATAAGTTACAATGTCTGTGGCGTTACTGAATAGTTTAGGCCCACAAACACAACTTCTAAATTGATTGAACACACATGTTACAAAAAAGATGCAATTTCCCCACTGGAACAGATATATTGGAATTGCCACTATAATGCAGAGATAAGAAGTTGCCCTGTGAGTTTATTGCTACCAGGTGTTGTTTTGAATTATATCTCTCTCCAATGAGGGTAAAGCTCAAACAGTTCTCAACTTAGGCACCTCTATTCTGAGACTGAATCATTGCCATTTATTCACCCTTTGTAAAAGCCATATTAGGGTTTGTTTTCTAGTTGATAATACAAAAACCTCTAGTGTGATAGAGATGTACATCATGGAAATAAGCCCTTTGGTTCAACTCATCCATGCTTCTTCTGAGCTAATCCCATATGCCTGCATTTGGTTCATATCCCTATTTCCTATTCATGAATCTGTCTAAAGAGTTTTTAAATGTTGCAATTGAGCCTGCCTCTACCATTTCCTCTGACAACACATTCCATATGCCCACCATCATCTGTCTGAAGAAGGTGTCCTCCAGGTTGCCTTTAACTCTTTCCCCCTCTCACTTTAACCCATTCTATCTAATTTTAGATTTCCCTAACCTGATTTTAACATCACTGATCTCTTTCCCAACTTCCATGTCCTTCTCTCTGGTACATTATCACCATATCACCATATACAGCACAGAACAGGCCAGTTTGGCCCTACGAGTCCATGCCGGAACAAATCCCCACCCTCCTCGTCCCACTGACCAGCACCTGGTCCATACCCCTCCAATCCTCTTCCCTCCATGTAATTATCCAGTCTTTCCTTAAATGTAAATAACCTCCTTGCTTCAACCACCTCTGCTGGAAGCTCTTGCATCATTTTTATAAGTTTTTGATATTTTCACTGTATTTGTTTTAAAAGTTACTTGATGATAAACATGGAATGATTAGTGTCCTTACACAACTATAAACTCACATCATCTCTTTACTGATGCTGTGACCATCACACATAATCTTCCTTTCCCTGTTTTGTTTCCATTTGACTCCTTGAACAGTTTCTGCAGGATCTACTTGGGAAATACTAATTTTCATGTCAAAACCCACACATACACCATACCATTATTTCTCTTTTCAGTTTGAATTAAGAGCCAAAACCAAGAGAACCCATCACACTTGACACAATACAAAAACATGCAAACAGACAAGCAGACATAACACACAGATAGACAGATGATACATATGCAGTACAGATAAACATATATATATATAAAAAAAATTAAATATTGTTTAATAAACAGCAGAGTCATGGCAGTTCATTCAGTCGTTTATCAATCTCATTGCCATGGGAAGAAGCTGTTTCTTAGCCTGGTAGCTCTGGCTCTGATACTCCTTTATCACTTTCCCAATGGAAGTAGCTGAAAGATGCTGTGCGTGGGGTGGAATGATTTTACGCATCCTCTTCCAACAAATATCCTGGTAGATCATGTTGATGGAGGGGAGGGAAACCCAGAGATCCTCTATGCCACTCTTATGGTCCTGTGGATTGACCTCTGATCCAATCCTCTACAGCAATCATACCACATTGTGATGCAGCTGGCCAGGGTGCTCTCAATAGAGCTCTTGTAGGACAAGATGATGGCCGGTAGCCTCGGCCACATTATTCTCAAGAACTGCTGATGCACCTTCCTGACAAGTGAGATGTTTTGTGTCCAGGATAGGCCACTGTTTAAGTGGCTACCAAGGAACCCGAGTGCGCTCTCTCTCTCTCTCCACTACTGAGTTATTAATATGTAGTGGAGGGTGGTGGTTCCTGGTCCTCCTGAAGCCCATGATCATCTCCTTCATCTTGTCCACGTTGAGACTCAGTGTTATTCTCACACCATAAGATTTTCCATCTCTTCTCTGTAGTGCGACTCACCATTGTTGCTGACGAGGCCAACTGCTGTTGTGTCATCTGCAAACTGATGACTCTGTTGAAGCTGGATCTGACGATGCAGTTGTGGGTCAGTAGCATGAACAGGCTGAGCACACAGCCCTGAGGTGTGTCAGTGTTCAGCGTGATGGTGCTTGATGTTCTGCTACCGACTTGGACAGATTGTGGCCTTTCTGTTAGGAAGTACAGAATATAGTTGCAGAGAGGGGTGTCGAGTCCCAATAAGGACAGCTTCACCATGAGCCTCTGGGGAATGATCATATTAAATGCCGAGCTGAAGTCTATGAACAACAATCTGGCATTGTTCTCCAGGTGGGTTATGATGGAGTGGGGAAACATGGCTACAGCATCATTAGTGGAATAGTTTAATCTATAGGTGAATTGAAATAGGCCCGGTGTCTCAGGGAGTTTTGTGTTTTGATGCATTCCATCACCAGATGCTCCAAGCACTTCATAATGGTGGAGATCAGTGCCACAGTAGTCATTGAAGCCTGTTACTGTCAACCTCTTTGGTACCAGGATGATGGTGGCTGTCTTGAAACCTGCAGAACAATGGACTCTGCAAGGATCTCCATCAGTCTGTCTGTGCAGTTCTTCAGTACCTGACCAGGTAGGTTGTCTGGTCCCATTGCCTTGTGTGGATTCACCTTGGATAGGTTTCCCCTCACCTCTGCCACTGCTATACAGGGGGTCTGTTCATCAGGGGGACTTGGAGCTTTCCTTAGCGCTGGACTATTCTTCTCATTTAACTGTGCATAGATGTCCAATCTGTCCGAAAGGGGTTGTCATTGTCTTTGCCTTGCAAGGTTGACTCGTGATCTGCTATGGTCTTGAACCCTTGTCACGTGTGCCTCATGTCACTGGTGTCATATGGCTGTCTATGGATCTTGTGTGTACCCACACTTTGCCTTCCAGATTGCATGGGAGAGTTCAACCCTGACTGATCTTACTGCCATCTCGTCTCCTGCCCTAAAGGCAGCAGCATGAGCTCTAAGATGTGCTCAGACCTTTGCATTAAACCATGGTTTCTGGTTAGCCTTAGTTGTGAAGCATTTGAACTGAGTGACATCCTCAATGCATTTGCTGATGTAGCCAGTCACTGAGCTCATGTACTCGGTTTACATGACCATTGTAAGTGGCCGCCTCCCTGAAACTGTTCCAGTCCATGGTCTTAAATCAGTCCAGTAGCACTGCTGTGGCCCCACCCCCCCAAATGGCCACATCTTGATCTTCCTGCAAACTTGCTTAGTTCATTTTGCCAGTAGTCTGTATGCCAAGGTTAGCAGGACAGGTATCCAAGGTGGAGGGGGGGGGGGGGGTGGGGGAGGTGAGAGGCAGCCTTGTATACAATAGGAATGATGGTGTACAAGGTGTTCTTTCCTCTAGTGATGAAGTTGACATGCTGTTGAAACAATTTTCAGGTTGGCGTGGTTGAGTTTTCCAGCTACAATCATGGTTCAAATCAAGCTGGAGGATCAACATGTCATCAGGGCATGTTACATTTTTCTAGACTGTGTCAACTTTAATTGACTTGCTCTTTCTTTCTGCATCAGAAATGACCACTACTGCCTGTCACATTTTAGCTCAGTCTTTCTTTTCCCATTTTTTTTTTACTGCTGGCAATGCTTTACATTAATGAAGCATCATTTAAATCCTATTGTAACTCTAAATTAGAGTAAAAATTAGATTAATTAACTAACTTATTTGGCCTTGCCCTCTCAAGGATATTCCCTTTATTCTACCTATCCATCCACCACTGTGACTGAAATGTGACTCTTTCCTGTCTTTCCCAAATCTGGAACGTTAACTGCTCCCCTTTCCACAGATGCTGCCCAAGATGCTTCTTGCATTTTCTGTTTTATTTCAGATTTCCTGCTCTGCAGTTTTTTGATATTTAATTGAAGTTTTTTTTTAAAAAAAGAAATGTTTAATTACTGCTAATTCTGTCCCTGATTAGAACGTTCCAAACTACTATGGTTTAAAGATCTCGTAATGTTCATACATTTGTCTTTTCAAAACCAGGAAATATTTGTAGATTAATTTCCATGGAGGCTGTGCAGAAACTGTGACTTGGTGAATTATGCATGCTTTGTGAAATGGGTCAATTGGGCCAAGCACTTTTCCCCTGATTTTTTTCCCTGATTTAAATGATTTAATTCAGCATTCTGCAGCCAACTTTGATTGGCTGAGCTTATCAATCAATAGCCAAGTGTTAAGGAATATTGTAATATATTAAACAAAATAAGTATTTCCAATTTACGGTCCATTTAAAAATCCAGAGTTTAAACAATATTGATGGATTACAGATACTAATCAACAAGCTTATTATCATTTGGCCATAGCATTCAGCTTGCTATAATAGTGACTGAACCTTGACCAACGCAAGCTTCGGCTTAGATCATCTTCGACCATATGGATGAAATTAATGACAATCAATACATCTGGTCAAGAAAATTATGCCTTTAAAATGAGCCAGATATTTTATAAGTAAATCACAAAAATCTGTAGACACCATGGTTGAAGTAAAAAAAAACACACAAAATGCTGGAGCTTCTCCAACATTGTGTTTTTACGACAGATATTTTATGAGGCAGCTCTGGGATTGTGCCAATACTTTGTGCTGCCATTTTAATATTACAATGGTTCACTAACTCTTAAACATTAATATGTAATTAATGTAACTTGTGCATTTCTTTCCTGTTCGAGATTTCACATTATTTATACATTTTCTATGAAACTGTTTCTTCATTATAGTGGTTGATCTTGCACTTCAAAAATGCCCAGTTATGTTGTGACTCCAGCAAGTGCTGGTAGGTTTTCTAGGACCTGCTCTGACCTGAGAACCTTTGAAGAATAACATAACAGACAAGATTGGATTTTTGATTTTTTATTTTAAAAAGACTGGTGTATGTGGAAAGTACAAGAGTTGTTCTTCTGCTTGTGGTCAGATGCATGTTGTGAAGACAAAGGGAAGATATGATTGCAGTGATCGATGTCAACACCCAGTCACAGTGGCATAAGATTATTAACAACCTCACGTGCGTGGTCTGTAAATTGCACATCACTGATTAATCCACCACCTTAGATCGTCTTCAGCTGTTCCACCCAAATCAAAGCCTGACCATCCAATCTCACTAATGGCTTGCAGCTAATGTTGGCATCCTTCACCACATCCTCACTGCAGCCTGTCCTCCCCTTTGAACTGAATAGACTCACTGTTCCCAAAACAGCTTTAACCTTTCACTAGTTCAGGAAGTTCACACTATGCTATTGGACCGCATGAGAAATCCAGTATCAGATCTAGTTGGCAAAACCCCAGTCACCATTTCCCAGTGAGTTACAGCCTGCTAATTCAGCTTCTGAAAACTGGGCACTGAACTTAATGTAATGGTGGTTTTTCCCAAAGGCATTGAAAGAATAAGGTCCCAGTCAATGTCTCAAAAACAAAAGGAGATGAAAATGGTCAATAGGTGAAGCAGCATCTGTGGAAAGAGAAAATATATGACATTTTAGAAGGCTTGTTAAAGGATGTGGTTCAGTCAACTGGTAGTATTTTTTCTAACTGTTTCAAGGGTGGGGCTTATTCAAGCCGACCACATGATGGCATTAGGTGAGCAAAGTCTCCCTGTGTAGGATTGGGAAACAACAGGCACAAGTCCACACAGGCATTTCTGCTAAAGTTTATACTTGCCACATAGATTACTGGAGAACTCGCTGACAGCTCGTTCTGACCCATTATTTATCATATAATCAGCAAAGGAAATCAATGCTCCACCGCCGATACAGACCCAATCAATGCTCCACCGCCGATACAGACCCAATCAATGCTCCACCGCCGATACAGACCCAATCAATGCTCCACCGCCGATACAGACCCAATCAATGCTCCACCGCCGATACAGACCCAATCAATGCTCCACCGCCGATACAGACCCAATCAATGCTCCACCGCCGATACAGACCCAATCAATGCTCCACCGCCGATACAGACCCAATCAATGCTCCACCGCCGATACAGACCCAATCAATGCTCCACCGCCGAAACAGACCCAATCAATGCTCCACCGCCGATACAGACCCAATCAATGCTCCACCGCCGATACAGACCCAATCAATGCTCCACCGCCGATACAGACCCAATCAATGCTCCACCGCCGATACAGACCCAATCAATGCTCCACCGCCGATACAGACCCAATCAATGCTCCACCGCCGATACAGACCCAATCAATGCTCCACCGCCGATACAGACCCAATCAATGCTCCACCGCCGATACAGACCCAATCAATGCTCCACCGCCGATACAGACCCAATCAATGCTCCACCGCCGATACAGACCCAATCAATGCTCCACCGCCGATACAGACCCAATCAATGCTCCACCGCCGATACAGACCCAATGAATGCTCTACCGCCGATACAGACCCAATCAATGCTCTACCGCCGATACAGACCTAATCAATGCTCTACCGCCGATACAGACCCAATCAATGCTCGACCGCCGATACAGACCCAATCAATGCTCTACCGCCGATACAGACCCAATCAATGCTCTACCGCCGATACAGACCCAATCAATGCTCTACCGCCGATACAGACCCAATCAATGCTCGACCGCCGATACAGACCCAATCAATGCTCGACCGCCGATACAGACCCAATCAATGCTCTACCACCGATACAGACCCAATCAATGCTCTACCACCGATACAGACCCAATCAATGCTCTACCACTGATACACACCAAAATTTCACCAGAAGCTTTAACTAATTCAAATTGTCTATTTTTTTTCTGTATTTTGTTTTAACCATCATTGGAAAGTTGAGACACTACAGTGTCATTAAACGTACTCAAATTTCAAGGAAATTATGAAGGATGCACTTTGCAGTTTTTTTTTTATTTACATAAACTGTACTCTCAATTCCTTAATTGAGAGTAACAGTTAGATTAATTAACTTTGCCCTCTCAGGGATATTCCCTTTGTTCTCTATCCTTCCTCCACGTTCTATGTAACTGAAAACTGACTCCTGTCTTTCTCAGTTAAATCAAAGGGTCTCAAATCTGAAACAATAACTGCTCCCCTTTCTACAAATATTGCCTGAAATGCTTCCTGCTTTTTCGATTTTTCTTTAATGTCCATTTACTGTCCCTGAATTAGCAGTACTTATATTGATCAAAATCAAGTGTCAGCCATGGTTTATTGCAAGTATTCTTACCCCAGTTAGGATTCAAGTATTACCTTTTCCTCCAAGGACTTCAGCACGAGCCAAGCTGACATTGGCCTTCTATGTGACGGCACCTTCAGCAGTCATAACAAATTTGAAGAGACACTCTTGGGTCACAGGGCACCCCACACTCTGCTATCAGGGAATGGCACAGTTTACCAGCAAGAAATTCAGACACTTTGCAGTAACATGGGATTTCATCCACATCCCACAGTCAAAAGGCTGAGGATTGCAAAGCAGCTCATGGAGAAGATTCACAGGGAGAAGACATGTGTTCCTCAGCCTGCTGAACCTAAGGCAAATTGCTCCCAACACCATATTGGGCTCTCTAGTGCAAAGACAGATGAGGATTACCCTGCCAGTGGCAAAGAAGCACTTGGAGCCTCAGATAAAGAACCCACCAAAAAAATCAAGACCCAACTGCCAAACAGGGGGCTAACGCACAAAAGGTGCTATGACAGGAACAGCCAACTATTAAGTTATAAGCGGAAGGTCAAGTCATAGGATACCATGCATAGGCATAGTTGAAAGGAACTTGCCAGAAGCTCAGATCATACCTGGTAAAATCAGAAGGACAGGTGCATCAACACATCCCACCTGTAAAGGAGCCACCCCCCCATCCCAACCATTCCTGATGAGACTATACACCAGGATCTGGAATGTGATCCCAGGCAAGCAGAGCTCCCTCAGCAACAACCTATGAAACAATAAGCCACACCCCTGAGAGCACGGATGGCACATCCTCTCAAGCTGAAGCACCCCAAGCATCCACTTCCACAAATGGCTACTACACAACATGTACTGGGCATGTTTGTAAGCCCAACCCAAAACATCGGGGCTAAATGGGACTGGCTGATCATTGCTGAACTGTAACTATTGCAATGTACATGGATTGTGATTATGTGGGGGATTGCTCAAGGGGATGAACGCAGGCACTCCCATCGGCTTGCAGCCACCATACTCACCACAGCGCTACTGCTCATACGCAAGTCCCTACGAAGTGCAGCAGAAGTGGCTGGTAGCAGATGCCATTACAAGATGCTTCAGTTGTACATAGTGTTGTTGGAGTTTAACAGTAAAGCGTTCGACTAAGGTTACCGTCTGGTTATTCAGCGCAATAACAAATATCAAACATTTTCATATCAAATAAAAAGTACAAAAAAACAATAAATATTTATTTGTTCATTTCCACGTTTTCTGTGGTGTCTTCTGAACAGCTTGTGGTTGCTCATTTGTTATCGCTGTGCATCTGTGGCACTTACCCATGCATGCATGCACACAAAAATCCACTAAATTTAAAAAGTTTGAGAGTGTTTGAAAAGTCTGAATTTTTATGTGGTCCGGATTTCTGGAATCTGGATTTTTAGTCTTTCACTGTATCTTGATGAAGGGCACAACATACAAAGTACACCATCTAACTCGCTGAGTTCTCCAGCATTGTGTTTTTACTTCAAATCACGATGTCTGCAGACTTTCGTGTTTTACTATCGTGAAAAAATGTTCTCTGCTTCTTTTGAATTTGGAATGCAAATGGATTCCCCTGTGCAACAGGAGATATCAAATTGCAAATTATCTTTATCCCTGGATTGGAAGGATCAAAACATGAAAGTTCATGGTCATAGTTGCCTGAAGTGGCAAAACAAGCCTCCCTGTTAACAGTTATTGCAGAAGCTGATGGGCTGTTTAATTGTACACTTGGATAGAAAGTCTTTACTGAAGCAAATGTCTCAGATTCTCCCATTCTAAATTTCAGCTAGGCAAAGGTGCATCCCCTTTTCCTTCACACCGTTTTCTGCTCCATGCTTGCAATGCTCATTTCCCCAGTCTTCCCACACTCCAAAAGGCAATGGCTGAGGGCACCTGGTTTGCACAGAAGCCTTGATATTTTAAACAAGATCCTTCAGCACCTGGTAAGTCACTCCATTTAGCTTCCGCAATGCGGAAGTACTTTAGAAAACATCAATCCCTTGTAAAATAGTTACAGCAGCCAGCTGACCTGCTGGTAACTCGTGATTCTTTTAAGTCACACTACTGGGCTGTCCTTCCTGCAGCAGATCATGTATTAGGCTGTGCATGTTTCATGATCAGTTGAACTGCACTTTTGCAGTTTTAGTATTAAATCAACAATACAAGTTAATGGACAAAATGATTTTCCCCTTACCCTATACATCTAGTGGGGATTGATTGTGTGTGGGTTAGCATCTTTACCAGTATGGTGGTCATTATGAATCTGAACTCAGTTCAGCTGCAATTTACATCTAAAGTGCTCTTGAGACTCACAGCAGACTTTACAAAGGTGATATTGGAGATTGTTGGATTGTCAGTTTTTATTTTCATCACTGATGATAAACTTAGTGTGTGTGCATGCACTGTGGGGCGCGCGCATTTTGTGTGCGGTATGCACCTAGGTATACACACAGGAAAATAATGAAACAACCAAGTGTATTCAACATGCACCTTGTCCACTGTATTTGGTAATAGTAGCGTATATTGAATTATCGTAGCTGGTCTATAATATATACTAATTATATGAAGAAATTAACATGACATTTCCAGTATTGTATACTTTGAAAATTCACAGATATATTGGAAGCATAATCCAGATTTATTAATAACTCCAATGGATTTATAATCATCGCTTTGTGCTTTAATTTTGCCTTCCATTGTTTTTGTGAACTACCAATCTTCATGATCAACAACTGCCCTCAGGATGTGATTAAATTTAATTTAATAAGGGTTCTTTGGCTCTTATCTATTGTCATAAGATTCAGATCCTTTATATTAATCTAAGTTTTACACTCATTTGATTTCTCTCCTTCACCTCTTTAGTCATGAAAGATGAAACAGTCCTGTCTGCAATTGAGCCTCTCCACACTCTGTGTTAGTTCCATTTTTAGCTTCAGGTGGAGAAGTAGAAAGAGATTTCCAGCTGTGTGTGATTAGTGTAAAGCTTGTGTCAGATTTAGGGAGAAAAAAATCCCAGCTGCAATTCCAGCCAGCAGGCCGTTAGTGTCGATGTCATGACAGGGGATATCTTTCCATTTTGAAAATGATTGAGAAAGATTGTAAAGTGGAAGGGTAAACGGCCATTTCATGTATGTAACTGAAAAGAAAATGAACAATTTTTTTCATAGAAACTTTTGCTCTCAATTTGAAAAATTGTTTTAAAATGGGGATTTTCATGCTTGTGATGAGAAAACTTACGGACATTATTTAGAGATTCATTTTACGGTCAATTGATGTAGAACTCCAGCTGAATTACACAGAAGGTTTGGCACATTGATAAACTGGTACAGACAAAAAGCATGCATGGCAAAAACATCACTGATACAAAATTAGAAACATGTTGATCAAATAGATGAGTTTGCTGCCATTTCTGAATACCCTTAGATATGAATAAATTAGAAACTGGTTAGAAACAAATAGAAATAACCAATGTAAGGGTCCTTAAAAAATAAATCTTAAGCACTTTAAACATTACATTAAACCTGCATATAATTGTAACTTATTTAGTGTGTGAACCACATAGATAGCCTAAGATCTTGGAAATGAAGAAAATAAATATGCCAATTTCAATTCAGCTCATTGTTCCCATTTCTGATTCAGACTGTGCTGTGCTATCAAGGCAGTCGTGACCAGACCATTGTTAAACGTCAATGTTTTAAACATTTAAATGGCTATAAACGTCTCGCTCAAAATCTATAAAGTATAAACCATTAAATACAATATCATATTGCTGTTGTAAGTTGTCAAGTATAGCAATGGAATGAGAGATGTTATGATCACAGTAGAAAGGAAGAAACTCTTAATGTTGGGAATCAGAAATAAAAGTGGCAAATATTGGAAAAACGATAGGAAGCTCGACACTGTCTGAAAAAAAAGATGACTTGTTAATGCTTCAAGGCCAGGATTCAACAAATTCAAAGTGGAAGATGCATAAAGAGATTAAAGAGGTTATGCATATTTATTGAGGTTCACACATGGGAATTATAAGTGGTTTGCACATATTAAAACTGCAAATCTAAATCAATTGGTGGTCATTAATAATGACAGGTGAAATATTAACAGTAGCATTTCTCCATCCTTCTGTTTTACTCCTCAGATCATTATTAACATCTACATTATGAATCTTGAGTGACTGGATTAGTGTGTATTTTTTTTGAGTAACTAGTTCAAAGTACCTAGCATATCTTAATAAACTGAAAAACATTTGCCTAATTTATCATATCTAAGAATTTCTTCTGCTTTTGCAGCATCACAAACCTCTTGGAGATGGTCTGGCAATAGAGTCTTATTTGCTTTACAAGTCTTTTTTGTGGATTTTAAGAGGGCAACTGCTTTTCTATCACATTTTTTGCTCCTCTTATTACCCCATCAATCATGGATTGTTTTGATAGCATTTTAGCTGTGAAAGAAGTCAGCAGTGTAAATTTAACCAGGCATCTTACCTGCTAAAACTTTTGCAAAATATCCATATCTTTGGCAGAGCTGAGGCCAATACTAGGATACTCTATACAGGGGATTTTTCCACAACTGTTTACCCCTTGAAATGAGTGCTGGGAGTCATTAAAGTATATGAAAGGCACTTCTGGCATCCAATATTTCAGCTAATGCCTATCTACGTGCAGTAAAACCTCTTATCAGGAATTCATGCCACTGGCAATCTCAAGCAGCCAGCAAAGAAATTGCAGAAAATAAACAGGTAAAAAATACAAAAGTTTAAAATTGGTGTATCTCACTGTTAGTTCATCAATCTCGCTACTTGCAATCTCAAGCAACTGGAAAATACACTTATCCGGCATCTACAAATCCCCATGGGTGCTGGACATCAGGGTTTTTTTTTAAACTGTAATCAATTTCAAACACTACTTAAAGAATTATTCATAATTTCATGGCCAAAACTCTAGGTTCAGTTGTGAGAACAGCTGAAGCATGTTGGATACTTTGCCAATTTCTGGATTAAGTTCCTGCCTGCATAGGTGAAATTGTGAAGAGGAAGAGGCCCTTGTGGTTCTTCTCCATACATGTGTCATGAGGGGTAAAAGAGAAATGGCTCATGAATATCTTGATAAGGGTTCTGCTGTCTGGGTGAGGCATGGAAAGTATTTGTAAGTATGCAGAGAAGGATCAACAGGAGAAATGAGGACTGGGTGATCAGCTGGGTTTCCCCAGTGCAAAGATCAGGCATCCCATCTTTTCCCGAACTACCTCCAGCAGGAGAACCTGCATGTGCTCCCCCTTGCCCCAGAGCTATCATGCAACATATCGCTTGTGCCAGCCAGATATTCCACAACTTGAAGAACACGAGTTTGAGGACTCCACAGTGTCAAATCAGCATGCCTAGTTTAAAGATTAATAGAAATTGCAATTTGGATTAATGCCTGGAATAATGTTTCGATTTATTAGTTCTTTTAAAAGAAAACATTCAGCAAGTTAGTCAACATGAAGAGAGAAACAATTAGAATTTCAGGGTGGAGACTTCTCATTTGATGATAGATCATTGACCTACAATATGTGTGTAACTTGGTAACTCAACGCAGAAGGACAAAGGTCAAAATGTTTGTTGTTGCATTGCAATGTATATTGCCATATTGGATCCACAAGGAGAGTTGAAAAAATAGAGAGCTGCTTGGATTTACTAATAAGCCTCAAAACAAAGCCTTCATTTTCTGTCCCGTGTTGTGCTTGTTGGATTAGCTCACATCTGCATTTGAGGCCAAGTTGGAAAATGGTCACATTAAGCTACTACTGTTTAAAATCAACTACACACTTAGATCTAAATTATTCCTGCATCGAAAAGCAACACACTTAACTCTGAGAAAAGAACAGGTCATATGATGCAAGTTTTCTCATTAATATGTCATTGTGCTGCATACAGCAGTTCAAATAATTAGTTCAAAGTATACTAGTTCAAATTTTACAATCAATTTTGCCCTTGAAGTGTAACATCAAATTATACTGTGCTTTATGCTATGATTCATATGCAATATTCACCAATAAATATAAACCTGCAACACTGTTTTAACCATTGAATAGAAATTCTGCTGTCCCCCACATATGCTTATTCAGATCTGCCCAAGCTGTAATATAGTTTCAGTTTCCTTTTGCACTGTTGTTGACGGTGTGAATGTGCCACACACTTATCTGCTTCTCAAATAACAAGAGGTGTGAGTGAAACACGTGCTGCCCATCTGCAAAAAGACTACAATGATAATGTGATGTATGAAAAATTCAGCCACTATTACTTTCACTTTAAACTACTTCAATTTCTGCCTGAAACATTTTTCACCTTTTCAAGTACAACTCTGAATTCAGGGTTAAACTGCGGTGTATTTTTTAGTCTCCCTGGAGCAATTTGAAGTAAAAAAATACATTTGTTCTTGCAAGGACTAAATAAATAACTTGTACTTATGTAGGAAAAGTAAATCATGAAAATCTGTAGACACCGTGGTTGAAAATGCCGGAGAAGCTCAGCACGGCAAACAGTGCCCTTTATGTAGCAAAGGTAAAAATACATAATCGACGTTTCAGGCTTGAGCCCTTCATCAAGATGTGAGAAAATGCTGGCTGGCATCTGAACAGGGGGTGGGGGAAGGGGGATGCAGGAGATGATGGGTAGAGAAAGGGAGGGAGGGTGAGACAGCAGGAAGGAGGGGGATGAGGGATGGCTGGGTGGGCAAGGGTGAAGGGAGGGATGAACTGGAAAGACAGGAAAGGGGAGGGTAAAGAAAAGGTGAGCAAGTTTAGTAGAAAGAAGTCAATGTTAATGGCATTTGGCTGGAGAGTGCCCAGACAGAAAATAAGGTGTTGTTTCTCCAATCTGTGGGTGGTCTAGGTGGGGAAGTACATAAGGTCATGGACTGACGTGCGAGTCTGGGAGTATGACTCGGAATTGAAGTGGTTGGCTACTGGGAGGGAGCTGTTATTGCAGATGGAGCAGAAGTACTAAATGCAGCGATCTGCCAATATACAACTGGTCTCTCCGTTGTAGTGAACACTGGTACAGTAAATAAGTCCTGTGGATACCCAATCTGTAGGGCCTTTCTCAATCTCAAATTCCATATCACTTTATTACCATTTAGGTATTATTGATGGATAGGTATTGTTTTAACATAGAAAATGCTTAGCAATTTGTGCCGAACAAAGTCTTATATATTGGAACTGTAACAACGGCCAGATAATCTGCTTCTGTAATGTTCATTTTTATACTTGACTGAACTTAAGTTGTAGGTATTTGTACATCACTGGATCAAATGATCAGGAATACATCCTAATGACTTGAGTTACTCCTTATTTACAATGTCTTTGAAAAGTCAAAATAGACATGAAATCTATAAGAAATCAAATCATAATTTCAGATCTATGTTAATGAAGTTCATTCTTAGCATTCTCTGAGTTCAGCCCTTGTTTCAAGTACCGCACTAATAGATTTTCTAAATGAGTTGCTGCATTATCTTCCAATTTTGATGCAACGTTCTCTCGTGGTAATATCTTACCACTACAAATTTCATTCATTTTCAAAGTTGTCCTTTTAATTGTGTTGATTCAGGTATTGGCAAATCATTTCAGAACTTAAATTATAATATTTTGTGCATGCATTCCTTCCACTGAATCAAACGATGTCAATTGCTC
Source organism: Narcine bancroftii (assembly GCF_036971445.1). Lineage (NCBI taxonomy): Eukaryota > Metazoa > Chordata > Chondrichthyes > Torpediniformes > Narcinidae > Narcine > Narcine bancroftii. The sequence goes on along the minus strand of NC_091477.1, from coordinate 100,757,476 downwards.
AAGGTCAGCTGATCGGTGTAATGATGAGAGTGTGCAAAATTCAGGAGGGCTTTGAAGGGATGGATCAATTTAAAGGGAGGAGCAAATTGACAAGAGGGCATGCAGCTACTTTGAGTGAAGGACTTAGACAGGTGTTGAACTTCACTGAGGTTGATATGGAATAGTTTTCAGAAATCAGAGAAAGGAGGAATGGTCTTGTTGGAATCTGGGAGAGACAGGAAATGAAGTGTGTGTCCAGAAGAAATAACTGTTCATTTGAGCAGAAACTTCAAGTGTTAAAAGGTATTTGCTGATCACACACAATCAGAAAAATTAAGCAAGTCGTCAGCCAAATTCCAGTTTATTATCTACGGGGTTTCCATACCCCATGTAGAGACTTCCTTCCTATTCACTTATACAGTCGCTTGGAGGTCAATTTAGGGTTTGTCTGCAATATATTTTCAATAATTTCCAGTTCAAGTTCAGTTGTATTTAAATCCTTTATTGTTAACATGCAAAACTTGTCATCTTCTTTTCTGATATTCTATATAGTAGATTCTTAACCACAAAACATTCATATAGAAGTTAATGAGGCCTAATCAATGTTCAAATGACATTTAATTATTCTGAAAGCATGGAGAAATGGTCAACAGAAATTGTCAACCCCTAACTTACCCTCCTTCTGGTTTCCAACTGTTGATGCTGGCTGTAGAACCTCATTTTAAGCGCATGCACAACTCCTGTGCATGTTTGTTTGGGTAGTACGCTGGCCCTGGTTCCAACCACTGTGTTGCTGGGCTGAGCCAAGTCCATGGCACATGCGCACTGGCAGACAAGCCAACCCAGCTGAAGCCGCTGCCACCGAGCCAACCGCACATGCTCTGGCTCCGTCAGCAGTGCCAGCCTCGCACACGTTTTAAACAAGAGGCCTATGGACCCCATAGTATACCGCCGATGCCCACAACTGCAACAGACAAGTAATAAGCTTATGGCTCTTACAGCAGCCCCTAATTATTACCAAGATGCAAAAGGTTGGAGGAGGAGGATCATCCTTTGAAAGAGAACAAGTCATTGATTTCTATAGACAGCTGTCTTGTATTATTAACCAATCAAGAACATAACTTGAAGGCCCATCTAATAGCAATGCAGAAAGAGAAACTGCATTACAGCAATGTAAAAAACAAGATGAAGAAATTCAGACAGTTTACTATAGCAGGGTTGAAAGCAGAAATACTAATGTATCACATGATCTTTTATCTCCAGATCCAGTTAGTAACTTCAAGGAAGATGGAGAGGATTTTATGAGTCTCATTTTATGAGTTTGTTTTGAAGCCTTTCATTAGACTCTTTCACTGCATTCAAAAAGTAATCCTCTCTTCATCTTCCTTGAAGTTACTAACTGGATCTGGAGATAAAAGATCATGTGATACATTAGTATTTCTGCTTTCAGCCCTGCAATAGTAAACTGTCTGAATTTCTTCATCTTGTTTGTTACATTGCTGTAATGCAATTTCTCTTTCTGCATTGCTATTAGATGGGCCTTCAAGTTATGTTCTTGATTGGTTAATAACACAAGACAGCTGACTATAGAAAACAATGACTTGTTCTTTTTCAAAGGATGATCCTCCTCCTCCAACCCTTTGCATCTTGGTAAGGCTGAATCCCTTTCCTCATTAACAGCTTTCATCCCTTCAGCAGTCACTCCTTTGTTCAGCTCACTGGCCCTGTGAATTCTATCCGCAACTAGATCTTCACTCTTGTCAACTGCTCTCTGGTCCTTTCCCTTACATTCAAGGCCAAAGAATCACTGTGTAGCCCGAATAAAAGCTCTCACAACTGAAGGGAGAACCAACACTTTTATTAGCTCATAACAATGGGTAGGGTCTCATAGTAGTCTTTGGAAGGGTTCCAGGTTTAGGCAGGAAACCAGGGTTATATGTGAGCAGATGGGGGCGGAGCCAGCCATCAGCACCACACACTACCAGTGAATCCCAGTTCACTACACACTGAACTCATTCTCATCTTTTCAAAATTCAGTTTTGTTTCCAAGCGCAGTCAAAAGCTCTCAGTTCACTGGTCTCATGACTATCCGATATTTCCAAGTCCTTTCTCAGCAATTTTCTCTGAAGGATGTTGTGCCAAAGTGTCAGTCATGTGCTTCTTCATTCCATCAGTGCAACTCTCCGCATTCACTAGTTTTGCAGCATGCTGTGAGATTTCTTCACATACAGGGTGGTGTATGGGCTACAGAAGCTACTTTAAGATTTGTTCTCAGTCTTTTGTTTTAGGCCTGCCTCAGATTCAATTACACAGGAATAATCACTAGGAATATTTGCAACATCTTCTGAGACTTAATTTTCATCTATTGTTGATGAAAATAATTCCTTCAATATTAGTTTAGATACCTTAAATTTGTTTTCACATTGATCTGTTTCCTTGTCTTCAGAAGTGAACTTCTTATTCACAGACTTGTACTGTTCCCATAACTCATCACGTTTCTCAACCAAAATCCTGCTGACATCTCTGTTTAAGGGGTTATTACTGGTGTTCCAGCCCTGGGCAACACCATGCTCAGAGAGGATTTGCCCATGTATAAAAATGCCTCGTGACCGAGGTACAAAAGGTTCTGCGTTAGCATCAAATGCTCTCATTTCATCTGATGACTTCTTACCACCTGACCTCAGATAGGTTGCTTTGACAACAGATACCTTCACTTCAGTCTTCTCAGCAACAAGTTTTAATTTCACATCCAATTGTTCCCTTTTTCCCCTCAGCTCCAATTGCTGCCCCCTTAGCTGCTCCTCCTATTTCCTTCGCTGCTTTATTTGCTGCATCGTTATCTACTCATCCAAGGCGTATTTCTGATCAAGTGCACCCATTTGTGCTTGAAGAGCAGCTATCTTGGCCTTAACCTTTATACATAGAGTTGAAACAAGGGAAGCCCCAAAGCCCACTTTCAAATTTATTTTGCTACTCCCACTCCTTGGTTCAAAAAAATGCATATGTACATACCATTGCACTCCTGTCTTGGCTTTAGTTTGTACAGGCACTTTTGGCCATTTGCAGTTACCCTTATGGGCCCCAGTTACCCTTATGGGCCCCAGTTACCCTTATGGGCCCCAGTTACCCTTATGGGCCCCAGTTACCCTTATGGGCCCCAGTTACCCTTATGGGCCCCAGTAAGGCCATTAACCTGAATGCTGTTTTCTGCTGGATTTATTTCTGGTGCGTCGGTTATTGCCCAAAAGTCTGACTCCTTTTCAAATTTGAAAATTATGTTTTCTTTCCTTTCATGCTCTTCACTGAAATTTTGTGGCACATTTTTTGCCATTTCCGTACCACTGACTCTAGAATCAGCCGACATCATCTGCAAGACTTTCGCAGAGTCTTTACTCTCATCAACTGAACCTGCCTCTTCTTTTCAATTGCCAGCTACAGCCTAATGATGTGAACATCTTTGTCACCTGATGTACCTAGCCTTCATTGCTTCAGTTCTGCTCAGAGTATGCAACCTTCACATCTTCAATACTTGCTCTTCAACAGCAATGCAGGCGACAGCTGTGACAATTTTACTCATCTTGTTCCACCATGCGTCAAACTCAAGCACCAAACATGCACAACGTGAGCCAATTCAACAATCCCCTATGGACTGACAGCAGCAACTCCAATTTCAAACTGTGTTCCAGACTCGCCACAAATAAACAGGACTCCACAGACGTATGCCTAATGCTTCTGATGGCTGTACTCTGCTCCTGTTAACAAGCAAGTTTTCACCGTAGCATCCGATAATGACAACACTGAATTACAAGAAATGAGCCACCTTCCATTTAAATCAACCACCAAGCATGCACAATGTGAGCCAATTCAACAGACCCCTCTACAGCAACTCCAAATCGAAACGGTTTTCAAAACTTCCCACAAATACACAGGATTCCACAGACGCAAACCTACCACTTCTGATGGCTGTTACAAGCGAGTTTTCACCGCAGCATCAGTCTACATATTCATTAATTTTCAAGAAATGGCTTTACCAACATGTCGACAAAATCCTCTAACAGATTAGAAATTCTTAATTCTTTTTCTGACCACTACTCAGGAAGATGGATGTGGACTGCAAACTGTAAGGCAACTCCACATTTCAAAGATGCCCACCATATTGCCCTCAATACAATTCTATCTACTTTTACAGCAGTCCACAATGTTTTCAGGAAATGGTTTTACCAACTTGTCCATAGGACACTCTGCTATAAGATTGGAAGATCTGAATCCCTTTCTGGCTGATACTTAGGGAAGATGGAGGTGGATTACAAAACTGTCCCAAAATCAAGAGATTTCCAAGATGGCCACCATTTAATTTCAATATCACTCCAAACACAGACGGGTTATTTTCTATTTTGGGACCATAGAATGCTACAGCAATGAAAATAGGCCATTTGGCCCTCTCGGTTCACTGACCTGCTTCCATATCATAACCCTCCAGCCCTCACATCCATGTACCTATCCAATTTACCCTTAAAAAACACAATCAAGCCCACATTCACCACATCAGATGGCAATTCATTCCATAATTCCACCACCCTGAGAGAAAAACTTCCCCCTAATGTTACCCCTAAACCTCTCCCCCTTCATCTTAAAACTATGACTTCATGTATTTATCTCTCCCAATCCAAGTGGAAAAACCCTACTCTCATCCACTCTGTCTTAACCTCTCAGTCTTGAAAACCTCAATCAAATCTTCCCTCATTCTTCTTTGCTCCAAGGGAAAAAAAAGTCCTCACCTGTCCAATCTTTCCCTGTAACTCAACCCCTGAAGTCTCAGCAATTTTCTCTGCACTCTTTCAATCTTATTGACATCCTTCCTGTAGTTAGGCACCCAGAACTGCACACAATATTCCAAATTTGGCCTTACCAATGTCTTAAACAACTTCAACGTAACATCCCAACTCCTATTCTCAATACTTTGATTTATAAGGGCTAAGATTCTAAAAGCTTTCTTTACAACCCTGTCCACATGCAACGCCACCTTCAGGGAACAATGTACCTGCACACCTACATCCCTCTGCTCCTCTGCACTCCTTAGTGCCTTATCATTTACTGTACATCTCCTACCTTGGTTTGCCCTTCCAAAATTCAATGCCTCATCCTTGTATGCATTAAACTCAGAAGCCACCACTGCTGAGCCAACTGGGCTTGAGCTGCCACGCTCTGGTTCCGTAAGTGATACTGTCTCTCGTGCATGTGTCATACGAGAAGAGGCCTGCAGACCCCATTGGATATCACTGATGCCCGTGACTGCAACAGGTAAGTAATGAGCCTATGGCTCTTACACCCCAATAAAGACAGTAGTGTGGAAATTTCTCATTGGTTGATTGTACTAAATATGAAATATTTAAATAAGAGTCATCGAATTCTACAGCATGGAATTGGGGCCCTTCAGCCACATGTCCATTTCGACCAGGTTAGTCCCATTTGCCCAGCAGCAATCCACATTCCTCTAAACCAGTGGTTCCCATGTGGGTGGAAAGAAAAAGTTTGAAAACCACTTTTAATCATTCCAAATTGATTTGTTATGTGCACAGTTTCATAATTCCAAAGGAAATGGGCCAATGACAATTTTTCTCAAGCAAAATATTTCAGTAACAATTGGGTCTAGAGCAGTGATTCTCAACCTTCCCTTCCTACTCACATCCCACCTTAAGCAATCACTTACTAATCACAGAACACTTATGGCATAGGGAATACTTAAAGTGGTATGTGAGTGGAAAGTAAAAGGTTGGGAACCACTGTTCTAAACCTTTCCTATCCATGTACTCTTTTGAATGTTACAATTCTCCCAATTTCTACCACTTCCTTTGGCAGCCCATTCCATATACACCACCCTGTATGTGAAGATGATGACCCTGAGGCTCCTTTTATAACTTTTCACTCTCACTTTGAATCTTTGCCCTTTAGATTTCCCTACTCTGGGAATGAGTACTTGGAAAAGTTTAATTCCACCTGCCAATCTGTGGCTCACTTCCCCAGTTCATCCAAATTCTAATATAATCTCAGATTACATTCTTTGCTTTCCACTCTACCGGCACTCAGTCATCCACAAATTTACTAACCATACAAACCATCCAAGTCATGAATATTGATGACAAATAACAGTGGTTCCAGCACTGATCCCTGCAGCACACCACTGGTTACAGGCCTCTCACCTGAGTATTGACCCTCTACTACCACACCGTCTCCTACTATCATGCCAATTCTATATCTAATTCGCCAACCCGACTTGCATCCCATGTGATCTGACCATCCAAACCAGCCTACTATGTAGGACTTGTCAAAGTCCAGTCCTCAATCTTCTTGCTTGTGTCTTCAAAATAGTTAATCATTCATGAGACACTGTTTCCCACAAATAAACCTTGTGGACTATCCTTAATCAGTCCTTGCCTTTCCAAATTCAAGTTGATCCAGTGCGATGCGCAGAAGTGCCAACAAACAAGCTCAAACTACAGGCTTTAATTAGCTTAAAACTGACACACAAGTTTCAGTATCACTTCTGGCTCCATGTGCTCTACTGCCTACACAAGGGCTGGTGTGAGCCTTTATATGGGGCCAGTGATTGGCAGGGAGCAGGTGGAGCCAGCCTTCCAGGTTACTTCCCTGCAGGTAAAGTGGGTTGCCCCCTGCAGTAGGCAGGCAAGAATGCAGAGAGGTGCAGGCAGTCACAACAATCCACCACATCCAGTCTCTCAGAATACCCTCCACTAACTAATTCACTACCTTTTCCCTGATGGTAGCAGAGTGAGGAGGGCATGGCTTGGGTGATGGGTGTCTACCAATGGTTCCCTGGCTTATCCTTACAGCCCATTTTAAAGGCACACCATTACACCCTCCAGTCTCCTGGCACCTCACCTGTGCTGAACAATCAGGCAAATATCTGCCAAGCCGCCTATTGTTTCTCATTATGTCCTTGGATCAGGTCCCGGGGACTCTTTTGAATGTTACAATTCTCCCAATTTCTACCACTTCCTTTGGCAGCCCATTCCATATACACCACCCTGTATGTGAAGATGATGACCCTGAGGCTCCTTTTATAACTTTTCACCTGCTCCAAAACACCTATTACCTATATTGTAGCTTCATTCTCTATTGCTATTTAATGTTAGCGATGATGGATCCCTCTTCTTGCTCCAACAAAATACATCTTCAAACACCAAACTCAAAAATGATGCAAATCCATTGACCTGATAAGAGGAAATGAGGGGAAATACGACCCAATCTCATCAAGGGCTCAATAGTGGAGAGGGTCAAGAACTTCAAATTCCTGGGTATCAACATCTCCAAGGCTCTGTCCTGAAGCCTCTATTTTAATGCAATCACAAAGAAGGCTCACCAATGGCAATACTTCGTGCGGTGTCTGAGGAGATTCAGTACGTCACCGAAAACGCTCAAAAACTGTAGGTGTACCATGGAGAGCATTCTGGCTGGTGGCATCACAGCCTGGTATAGAGGTGTCAAATCCCAGGACGAAATAAGCTCCAGAGGGTTGTTAATGTGGCACCAGACTTCACTCTATCAAGGACATCCTCAAAGACCCCCACTACCCAGGACATGCCCTCCTCACTCTGCTACCATCAGGGAAAAGCTACAGGAGCCTAAAGATGATCATTCCAACAGCACAAGGACAGCTTCTTCCCCACTGCCATTAAATTCCTGAATAATCAATGAACCAAAGACACTGCCTTACTTTTCATGCACTATTTGTTTTATATTATTGTTGCAAGACCATTTCATAATACGAATGTTGACATTATGACGCTGCTGTAAAACATTGAATCTTGTGACTTTTTCATGACGATAAATTCTGATTTGTTTACTGAGTAAATTCATTCTTTTACTTAAAATGTATTTTTTGGTAGTTTTCCTTATTACCCAGTACCAGCAGATAAAACTTCCCCATTGTGATTATATTTTCCTTTTAAATGCATCCTGCAGCCAAGATTGTAAGCAACTGTTGCACCATAATTAGTGCTTAGATTCTTCTTTCTTTGGCTTGGCTTCGCGGACGAAGATTTATGGAGGGCTAATGTCCACGTCAGCTGCAGGCTCGTTTGTGGCTGACAAGTCCGATAAGATACCACCTGAAGAAACACACAAAGATCAGCATGTACAGAGCCGTTGTCATACCCACGCTCCTGTTCAACTCCGAATCATGGGTCCTCTACCGGCATCACCTACGGCTCCTAGAACGCTTCCATCAGCGATGTCTCTGCTCCATCCTCAACATTCATTGGAATGACTTCATCACCGAATCGAAGTACTCAAGCTGGCAGAGTCCGCAAGCATCGAATCCACGCTGCTGAAGACCCAATTGCGCTGGGTGGGTCATGTCTCCAGAATGGAGGACCGTCGCCTTCCCAAGATCGTGTTCTATGGCGAGCTCTCCACTGGCCACCGAGACAGAGGTGCACCAAAGAAGAGGTACAAGGACTGCTTAAAGAAATCTCTTGGTGCCTGCCACATTGACCACCGCCAGTGGGCTGATCTCACCTCCAACCGTGCATCTTGGCGCCTCACAGTTCGGCGGGCAGCAACCTCCTTTGAAGAAGCCCGCAGAGCCCACCTCACTGACAAAAGACAAAGGAGGAAAAACCCAACACCCAACCCCAACCCCCCAATTTTCCCTTGCAAGCGCTGCAACCGTGCCTGCCTGTCCCGCATCAGACTTGTCAGTCACCAACGAGCCTGCAGCAGACATGGACATACCCCTCCATAAATCTTTGTCCGCGAAGCCAAGCCAAAGAGAAGAGATAGCCTAGCCTCAACAAATGTGTCAGAGGCCCAACTAATTCTCCATCTATTCTAAACAAAAGGGGGAAAAATACTTTTCTTCCCATCTTGAATGTAGACTGCCTCTGAGTTACCAGAACATGTACTGACAAGATTGATGCTTTCATATTATTTCCATTAACGATAACCTCTGCTCAGGTTACTCTGAAGCCAACGATCTATCGACTAGAGTGCTTTTAGATGACTTCCTGCTTGACGTGAAGGCATCTACTGTGCCAAATTACATTAAAGCAGCAGCAAATGAAATTAAACCAAATTTGCATGTTATCCTAAGGTCCAATAAAACACAATGACAAATGGTGTTACACCTGTTCAGGTGAATCTTTTTTGTTTTCTGCTTTTTCTATATTGACTAATGCTAAAAAAATTGGTGAATGTTTCAAATAGCTTCATAAATTTTAAATACCATGACCCATGATTTCTCCTCAGGTGAAAAAGTCCTTACTTTCAACTATAATTTTCATGAACAAAGATGACCATTTCACAGTGATCTTAAAAAGCCCACCTGAAATCAAAAGTAAAATCCGAGGCAACACCATAAAAAGTAAGCTTTTGTGTGAAAGTTTGGAAAGGTACGTTTTAACCTCAAAGGGCTTCTCCATCTGTGATAAGCAAACTTGTGCTTTTGATTATTTACAACATTCAACAGCCAAAATAGTGTTCATTGCAAAAAAAATGTTTTTATTTTCCTCTGTATTCATATGGCCCAATGGCAGCCCTCAATGCACCGTCCAGTGAAAGCTTTATGCTCAATTAGATTCAAATGCCAATTTGCTGGTGCAGAATTGCAAACCTATTTTTCAAGATTGGTTTTTCTCTTCAGTACAACAGCTCATGAAGTCTTTACTTTGTGCTGTCTCCCTTCCAGCTCTTGCTTAACCGAAGCCCATGATATGCACTTTCAGTTGGGTTTGACTGGCTGGGGGGCTGATTTTCTCAGCTCCCCAAATTGGGAAAAAAAACAGATAATACAAGACCAGTTAATGCATTTGATGTGCACAATTTTCTATAAATTTCTCAGTTAAACTACAGAATTATAGTAAAAAACATTGAAAAATACCAAACTGCAACAACTATAAAAGATAGCAAAAAATAATTTCATACTGTTAAAAATAGCTAATTTTAAAATATAAGTTAAATATTCACTATTGTAAAGTGTTGTAATCAACTTTGTTCATTTGTCAGGATGTGGTTCAACTTGCAAAGGTTGTGGTTCTAGTCCATCATCCACATTTGCCCTAGCTGCAGCATTGATACCTCCAATTTAGCAAGTTCCACGAGAAAAGCAATCAATGATGAAGGAACTGGATTAGATTTCCCAGTGAGGCTGGAGTGGAACTTGGAGGGAAAAGTGTACATCATGGACTGCTGCTCTCGTCTTTCTTATTGTTGCTGGAGTTTGCAAGGTATACTGCTCATACCTCCAATTTAGCTCTCTTTGATCGATGTTTGATGGACAGATTGTTGGAGATTAACACTTTCATAATACGAATACTGCTTGCCACTCATCAGCCTGAGAACGTTTAGTTATTTGTTTAGTGTTCCAATACAGAGACCTTGGACTAGTTGTACTTGATTTGCAGATACAGCAGGCTATCAAGGCAGCAAAAGAGACATCAGCCTCCATTTCTAGAGGGATTGGTTCTGCTGAGGCATTTCAGAGTGATTCTGCTGCAATTGTTCAGGATACTGGTGAGGCATTTCTGGTCTCCTTAATTGAGGAGAGATATACTGGCTTCGGAAGCAGGGCAGTAAAGCTTCAGTAGGTTGATTCCAGAGATGAGGGGGTTAAGTCTATGAGCAGAGATGGATTAGCTTGAGACTATACTCTAGAGTTTAGAAAGACGAGGGGGTTATCTTACAGAAACATATCCTTATTGTTGGGCACCATCAGTTGCCCCAATAATTGAAATGATAGCCTTTATTGCTCAGAAGACTGGAGCTGGCCCAGATCCAAACTAGGCAAGTGCAGGGAAGGGAAAGGTGGCCCGACCTTTATGGCCTGGGTCCCGGGGAGGAGTCCAGGTAAGAGTGTCATCAGGAGGCGGGCCAGCCCAAGCCATAGTATATAGAATCCATAACATTACAGCAATGAAAGGAATGGGTAAGTTAGAAACAGGGAGGCTGTTTCCTCTGTCAAGTGAGACTAGAACCAGATGACATGGTCTCAAAATATGGGGGAGTGAAACTCAATGTTCCAGTCTCAAGGACTTGGACGAGAAGAAATTTTGACAGCTAAATGGTGAGGATTTTCTGGATTTTTTTTAAAACCTCAAGGGGGTTGAGTCAGAGACTGCATTCAATACAGAAGTCAATACATTTCTGGAATATGTAGAGATCAGGGGATATAAGGCAGGGAAAGGGTGTGGATGTAAAAGATGAGCCATGCTCATCTATGGCGGTGCATATTTCAGGCATTCATTTCTTATATGCCATATGGGTTTTTACTTTGCCTACATATTTAACCTGCAAATCATTTGGTCAGCTGTCTCTAATTTCTTCTATTGTCCTCAAGCTTTAAAAAAGGTTAAAACATTCCAAAGTGAAACTTTTGCAATGCATCTCCATCAATGACTACATCTGTACTAAAAGCACTGATTATTTTACACATATGCTAATATGTGAAAAAGGCTTGAGAAGCCAATTGATGTGGAATGACTACTTGCAAAGATCAGGCTGTTGGTAAAATGCTATTAGACTACATTTGGGAGCATATAAATTGGGGAAGAAAAACGGCAAAGCATGTACAATTGATAAAGAGTTTCAATGAAAGAAGTGGGTTGGTCAATGAATAAACATTCAGTTTACCAGTAACGGTGTTTATATTGTAGTGAATAACTTTCAAGAGTACATGCATAGAGTTCAGATACAAAAAACCCCTGCTTTGTCATGGGGGAGTGACTCACTATTTAAAGTTAAGGTGAGGACACATGAAGGGCAGATGGAACCTGCTTTTGCAGTGAAAGACTTTTTTATGCTATTTATGATAATCAGTGGGAATGTTCCTCATCCATTTCAGATGATTCGGTAATGAGGTTGCACAGAATGTGTCTGCATTGTTCTGGAGAGACCATTAAAACTCCCACTTGCAACGTTAGCTGCCCCTCTCTTTACACAGAGGCTTTGGAAAGTTTAAAGCAACAATAAAGTGAGAGTATCTTCAAACACACAGCGGAACGCCTTTGTTTTCTGCCTTTTGAACCTTTTCAAAACCCCATTTTGAAGGGTGTTTTCGTTCTGTTTCTCAGCATTGCTGAACTCAAAACTCCCTGTTGTTTAGTAACACAGAATGTGAACTTAATTGTCTGAGTTACCACGCTCCATATGGTATGTGTATGTAGGTATATGTTCCCTGTTAGGTCCAAGTTTAATCCAGATAAATAAGATGTTACTCAGCCAATAAACATCACAGATCAATGTTGTAACTCAAGCCACTACAAGTGCAATTTGAAGAGAATCTGCCAACTTTACAACTATGATTGGAAGAAAAGAAAGACAGGTTAAATAACTAATTCACTTATTGGTGTTATATTATTCATCTTTGTTATCTTAATAATAAAACAATTCTTATTGCAAATTTGTAAAATAACAAAGCTGGATAATTTTCATTCATTTAATTGATAGGCAGTAATGATAGAAAATATTTAACAGGCCAGATCAGCATTTCCCCAAGTTAAATGTTTTCTTGAGAAGGTAAATATGCCATTTTATAATTTTTTTAATTACCATGTACAATATTACAAAATATACCCCTCCACGTATTTCAAAGTGGACTGTCAAACAAATAATGTTGGGGCAGTATGCAAGTTCTTTCACTCAATATTTAAACTCTTATAAATAACTGATGCCCACAACATGATGCCCATTATTCTGGATTTCATTTAATAATTTCCAGGTTGTATTTGAGTGACAAAAACAAATAATCTTCTACTGTAACCATTTTAAAAGAACAATGGGAATTTACGTAGATTATGTAACAACTTTGACCATGCCAGAGCATTTTATAGACAATTAAGGACTTTTGAAATGTTTGTAATATATCAAACATTTCAGCCCATTTATGCACAGTAAAGTCCCACAAAAACATTGTGATATCATCAGGTGATGAATTTCCTACTGACATTAATTGAAGGTTAAGAATTGGTTATGAGGTGAGGCAGACTCATGGTATTTTTTTTTACGTTAACCTGGGAGAAGAGAAAGAATTTCTTAAATAGGTCTTTCAAAAAAACTGCATCTCCTGCAGCTTGTGGTTCTGCACCAAAATGTCAGCATAGAATATTGCCTTTAACTCACTAAAATGAAAACTTTACCTCTAGCTTTCTGACTCAGAGTTAAGGGTTCTATACAGGTAAGCTGCAACTGAATTCTCGGTCATCAATCATTCACAAACAAAAATGCTAATACTTAGTGAAATGACAATTAAATCATCAATTGTGATTTTAGAGGCACTTCATTTGTAGGTTCCTCATAAAACACCCACACGTAAGGTTTCCTTTTTGCTTGTCATCCCTTTCAGCTGCAAAGGTCCAAAAATAACTGAAGCAAAGGCGTCAACAGTGAAATAAATCCAATGGCACTCAGTTAACTGCATTTTTTAAAAATTATATTTAAATTTAGACATACAGCTCAGAAACAGGCCATTTTGGCCCACGAGCCTGTGCTGGTCAATTTGCAGCACTCAACCATTTTGAATGGTAAGAGGAAATCAGTGTTGAAATCTTTGGAAGAATAAAGTTTATGTCGATTTATAACTACTGTGGTTGCTTGAGTATTTGCCATGCACATCTATTAATGATGAATCAGTTGATAATGCAAGGTTTATCATACAAGATTCAGTGGTGAATGACCAGGATTTCTGCACAGTTCTGAGCAAACTGGAAGGCACTCTGCATTTTCTGATTTCATTTATCCACCTGCACAATCAGCATTGTGGAAACTATTTTGAGCTGCAAAAAAGATTAGTCAAGAAGCATCTTAATATACCTATTGAATAGTGTTTGGACAAATCACTGTTTTAATTGACTGGGGCTCTTTAATGGCAGTAGCAACGACAGAGAAAGATACACTAATATACAAAATGTGTACACTACTACATAACAAAACTCTCAAACACAACAATTCTCACTTTAAACTGAAGATACAACCTAGAGAGCATCTTGGTTGGTTGTGTGACTTTGCCAGAGTGAAAAATCATCCCAGGAGCATAGCTCTCTCAAGCAGAAAACAAGCATTCAGGCAACAATATTGCCACTATCCTCGGAGTCCAGAAAATGGAAAGCCAAGAGGTTTGGTGAGAGTGATTAGGTGATGAAGAATGCCAGCCATACCTGATGCAACAGTGCCTTTCTGAAGAATCCAGCAGTATAGTTCCACTCCTCTCTGCACCATGCAAATAAACTCAAACAAGTCTTCTCATCCATTGAACCGGAAGCTGGAACTAGATGGAATGACCCCCGGTCAAAAACTAAATGAGTACTCAGGGAACTGTGCCTAATACATTCAATCTGCTTGATCAATACTAGCAGATTCATCCTCCACTTCTTCCCCCCTCCTCACCCAAACCGAGGATAGGCTATTGATCCACTCATTTCAGGAATTAAGTTTGAAGTTCTACTGTCCCAGAGGATCGATTATAAATATGCTTATGAAGTCTTTGGAAATTTTGTAAAATATCATTATGATTGAAATAGGAACATTTTGAAGCAGTCCAAAATTAAGGCATCAAATGGAACAAAGTTTAAACAATTCTGAAAAATAAGCAGCATAAAATAAAACAGCTCTGAAAATTAAAATTAACCATCAAAAACTTGGCCAAAGTTCTCCGTAGAGAATTTATTGTACTGGGATTGTAACTATGGGAGGAATGTGGCAAGTTCATGGAATCTTCTCAACCATCAGTACTGATGCAGTTTGGCAATAATATGGATGCAGAACATTTGAAAGATCTCTGTTTAGAAGAGAGGTAGATGAAGAATTGAAACTCAGTTTGTGTCCTGAAAATGCAATTGACGTGCCTTTGAAAAATATGTCTATAAGGTGATCATTTTATGAAACTATTTTGAGCAACAAGAGGGTCAAAGAAAAGTCTATTATTGCATTATAAAATTATAGTGTTATCTGAGAGGGCCAAGTGGATGTTTTATATTGATGTGCCAAGCAGAGCACATCTATCTTGCAGGCAGAAAGGCGGCTAAGAGGTAATTATGCCATCAACAAATACCCTTGCAGCTGAATATTGCTGATAATAACAAAGGAATAGTCTTGCAACCAAAATAGTAGGCAAATTACACATAGAATTTTGTTTTATTGATCCTGGAAAATGTAAAGCAAACATCAATGGTACCCATTGTTCCTACAATCTTCATGTAGCAATCAGAACTGCACATTTGGCCCATGTTATTCCAAAAGGATTTAATGCTCAGATGGCATTTACTGTAGTTTTGATATGGTTGAAACTTCGGTTAAGTGCATCATTGATGTTTTTGAGGTTTTATTACAAGTGGAAGATGTATTTGGGAGGAAAAACATCCAAAGTGATTGATGACCTAGGAGTGACTACTACAACTACAAGAGATTTAATTTTAAGGGTGTAAATTCTGACACACGTTTGAAGGATTTGTTTGGCTCTTGTGTCATTAATGATGTTTGGGTTGAATTAAAAGCTCTTTGGGAAGGTTTTTGGCATTTCAGGAACAACTTAACATTGAATGTCATCAGATGTAATTGGCTTTGTTATTTTACTACTTCTCAGAAATTCACCTTCGTAAATTCTTAAATGTTTATTTGACTGAACATTGTCCACTTGCAACAAGATCATTAGGCTTAAGAAAAGGGAAGTTGTCAATTTAGTCAACAGGAAAATGTAAATTGATCAGGATCAGTGGAAAAGCATCTGGGCCATCAAACCAAGAGCAAGAAATGAAGCTGAGCTCTGCTTGCAATAAAAATTGTGTAATAATTGTAGACTATAAAAACATAGCCATGATAACCAAGGGTCCACCACACCCATTGTTACATGAATAGATCTACCCAGTAAAACCGAAGATACTATAAGAGTACACACAGGATAAAAAACAATGATGCAACTGGGGAACAATGAGGTACCATAGCAATTAAACCTTTGATGAAAAATGTCCTAGAACTGGCACTGGTCCCATATTCTCTGGAGTTTAGAAAGATCTCATCAAAATATAGACCAAATATTGAAGGAGTTAGATAGAATGAAAGTGGAGAATGTGTTTCCATAAATGTTGTTCAGTTTAAAAGTCATACAAAGGATCAATGAACATGTGCATTTGTATCAATACTTTCAATCATATTTTTATTTTGAAATAATTGAACATATTTACTTTCATGAAGCCTATGAGTGCTCGCTAAACGTGAACTTCAAATATATGGTAGAGCTCGATGCAAGATTCAAGAACATGGACAGCTGATTACCTGCAATTCTATCATCTTAACAAATTATGCCATTGGATTGTTCTCAGGTGAGGGGAACCCATAACAGGCTGAAAAAGTAACCAATTCATTATCAAGTCTTTTGCACTTTCAGTTTTGTTGAAGTCAATGGAAATGAATTTGTGAGGTGATTATATCTGGCAGTCAATATTAGAACTGAATGCGTGGAGTAAGTACAATTGATGTCCAACAAAAGTATAAAATCTGATATTTAAAAATTTAGTTTAAATTAAATATAATACTTTTGTTCTAATTGACATGTTCAATGTAGTTTTATTCTAGGTCAAAATAAACAAGGAAACACTAATGAAAAAGACTTACTAATTATGCATATTTTAAATTTCAAATTTTCTTATATAGTTCATTTGTTAATTAAAATAATAAAGAAGCTTAGTAAATGAGTTTACTTTTTACTTCAAAACACTTTTTTAATTTTGCCTAGGACACGATGATTGGCATATGCTTAAACAGAAAACTTATTTGTTGGATACCAGGGGGCTGATATATTTAACAGATATAATTTGTCATCTCCTGAGGAGAGGTTAAGGGCTAAGAGCACAGATTCCTTTGAGCTGCTCTCTGCCACTGTGTCATCTGTCCAGGACTAATCAAGTTATCATATCAACAAATCTCCCCCAGTCACAGACTTTAGTGTCTGGCCTTTGAGAGAAATTTGACGGCAGCAGCGCAGACAAATTTCGAGCAGCAGGATGTTGGAGCTTTCCTGCCTGGCTGTATGAAAAGTACCTGTAACCTCCGCACAACCTCTCCTCTCCCTCACGCTGAGAGTTCACTTCATGGGAGTCTCATGCTGTTCGGTGCAATCACTCAGCAGCCTCTGATTAGACCAGTAAGAAGGAGCTGCTATTAATTTCAAAATAGAACTTGCTCCTTATTTCAGCAGACTCTCGAGCTTAAAGGTTCAGTTCTGAAATATAATATGAATCTTAACGCAAATGCCTGGTTGAAGATTGCTCATAGCTTTGTAGTGTTTTGTGTACATAATTAAAGAAGTTAAATAATCATTTTTTCACCCCCCCCCCCCCCCAAAATGTCACTGAAATATTCCATTGCAAAGTTTTAACAAGTTACAATAAGAAACACTAGTAAACTGGAGGGAAAATTCTTGGATTGTTAGCATCAAACATGCGTGATTATTGGCGACAATCTCATCTCTGCACTTTCAGTTTTGTTGAAGTCAATGGAAATGAATTTGTGAGGTGATTATATCTGGCAGTCAATATTGGAACTGAATGCGTGGAGTAAGTACAATTGATGTCCAAGGTTGCCACGTGTTGAGGTATCTTTCTCCCTCCAAGTGCAGCAAAATACAACAGAATGAAACAGTTTTAGCCTGAATGCATTTTGCAAATGAATTGCAAAACATTCATTGAATATCTGAATCAATAGCATTTTGTGACAAATATTCAAATTTTAAATATAACAACCTTTTCAGAGTGTTGGTATTAAAAATGTATTTATGTTTCAAAGATATTAAAATATATGAGCCTACCTGAAGTGTTCTCTAAGATCTTTAAAAATATATATTCTTGAATGGAAAGTCAACAGTTAAATATTTTTGGATGAAGCAGTAGCAAGCAGCCTTCCAAGTGGTTGGGGGGGAAATCAGATTTCAGACTTCCCTGGCACTTGTAACAAAAGCTCAGGTATGGAGCCTCTGTTGGAGAGTGACCTTTCACATTTGCAGGCAGCATGCTGCGTACAGACTGCACAATGGAGCTCAAGACTGGTCAGTGCACTGACCCTGGCTGCCAAAGCTACCTGCTGCTCTCTTCAAAGAAATCAAACATAGGGTCTGCCCTCAGAATGATGAAAAACCCTGAGATAATAACAAGGCAGCTAATGCGCTCAGAGCTCGTGGTGGCTATTTTATCTGCCATCAATAAGATTTATGCTCCAGAAGCTATTATTTCCTAAACATTTTGGAATTGCTTTGACTTATTTTTTTCTTCTTTTGTGTAGCTAGTTAGTAATGCCCTCTAAGCATCACTAACTGATTATGTGCACTCCATAAAGGCTGGGTCCCTATTAATCATAGCTAATACCAGCATACAATTATCAAGTCCTCAAGCCTTTCTATCAGCAAAGCAATGCTAAAACTGAGAACCATCTTACCGTAAATGATAGTGAGATTTCAGAATGTTATAAAGCTATATAATTTACAATGCTGGATTTTACTTTTCTGATAATACTATTTAAGTATCTAATACTTAACGCCAAAATGCATACAAAATAAAACTGTATTTACATTTATTCTGGGCAACTGACTGGGTTTTCTTAGGGATGGAAATATTTCTTTGGTACTTGTATACCCAATGTATTTTTCTTTGAAACGTTCCCACATTTTTAAGATCTCATGGGGTTATTAACATTATCATTGAATGGTCAAACACAGGCTGAAAATCAAACGAGTTTGCCCCAGCGGCTGCCTGAATCCCAGACCATTCCCTTTGTTAATGTTTTATGGATATTCTTCATTGTGAATTTTGTCCGAAGAGAAAATCAATTTTTCTTGTATCCCTCCCTACAAAACTAATGATATCCATCTGAGAACAAATATTCATTATTTCCATGACCAAAATCAACTGAAAACCAGTTGGAAAGTGATAAACTGTTTGGCTGAGACATGAAATCTCTGCTGATCCACTGTCCCAAAATTGGTATCCAGCTAGCAAACTCCCCAGTTTATATTGTAATAGTTTCTTCCTGGAGAATTTATTCTGATTCAATTTACTATATAATTAATAACTATTTTTATTAAAAATACATTTTAATAGAATGGATCTCCATGCAATTTACCCAATATTCTTGTTGCAAATGTCTGTTGAATTTAGCTTGAAAGAAATAAATATCAGGGCTCAGCCATCACTCCATTTTATTCTGTGTGTATTTGGAAATAGGTGAGCATGAAGGAGAGGATCTGAAGCATTTATATGAGGGAGAGGTAGAATGTCCTCTTCCAAACATCCAGACCAAAGTACATCACCCCAGACCATCTTTATCAGTCGGGTTCATCTGCAGAATGTCCCCTGATTACAATAAGTTTCTGGTCTTGAGAACAGTTCATGAGTCAGAAAAGAATGAAGACTGTGTGGAAGAGGACAACAGAAATAGCTGTGATGGGAAAGTGATCAGACAACCAGGAAGAGCAGCTTCCAGCCAGCTTCACTCCCTCAGTGGACAGTGAGTCTTCTTATCACTCCCAACTCTGTTCAGCTCAGCCCAGCCCCTGAGTGGTGTGGCTCAGGGATGGATGGCATGCAGGAATTCCCTGTTCCCATCCAGCATAGGATGCCTACAGCTCAACAGTAGCAGGCATATCCATCTCACCAGCCTCCCAAATGCTCGCTCGTACATATCTATAAGTCAGGTGTTCGTAACTTGAGGAGGAACTGTACCAGAGTATGACCCAGCAGTTCTCAACCTTTTTCTTTTCACTCATATACCACTTTAAGTAATCCCTATGCTATTAGTGCTCTGTGATTAGTAAGGGATTGCTTAAGATGGTATGTGTATGGGAAAGTAAGGTTGAGAACCACTGCTCTAGACCCAATTGTTACTGAAATATTTTGCTTGAGAAAAATTGTCGTTGGCCCATTTCTTTTGGAGTAAGGAAACCGTGCACATAACAAGTCAATTAGGTACAATTAAAACAGTGGTTTTCAAACTTTCTCTTTCTACCCACATACCACCTTAAGTAATCCCTTACTAATCACAGAGCACCTACCGAATAGGGAATACTTAGAGTTGTATTGGAGTGGAAAAAGGTTAAGGACCACTGCTCTGATCTGAAAGGAACCTCCATTATAGAAAATGCCACAACAGATCAAAATATTTATGATTCCAGCACATGGGCAGATAATTCCCCAAACTTGGTATAAAGTGTTTTCCTCATGTCCTCTCAAGAGGGTCTAGGTCAGTGGTTATCAACCTTTTTTCTTTCCCTCACATACTACCTTAAGTAATCCTTTACTAACCATTGATAGGTGTTTCATGGTTAGTAAGGGATTTCTTAAGGTGGAAATAAGGTTGAGAACGACTGGTCTGGGTGTTGTAGTCCACTCAGACTGAAGCAGGCTGCTATGAGCTAGTAGTGGTTGGGTATTTCCTCACACATATCATACACATGAGGAAAATATCCACAAGGAATACCTACCTGTGTGATTGTAAACATGCTATTCATGTTAACCATGTGGAGAGTGTGATGGACAAGCTGAAACCAATTGATCTCAGATAAGGTCAATACATTATTATGTACAGTAATGACAGAGTAGGAATGTTTATGATATACTGTACATGTTTTAATATACTGAGAATAGTTCTTCATCTGTTACGCAGAGGCTGAAAAGCCAGCAATGTGCCACACAACTGGGAGAGACAGGATTGCAGGCGGCAGTGTGTGCTGAGAGGGGGATGGGCCAAAGGGATAAAACTTTTACCAGCTGCATCTGTAGTTGTCATTAAAAGAATCTCATTACCCCAGGAGCAGGAGAATCGAAACCAGCAGGCTTAACAAGAGAAACAGAATGCAGAGATTGATGGGGACCCCCTCCAAAGGTCACTGATATAGAAAGTATTTCCTCAAAGATCATTCACGTTGTGGCAAGTTACTCCATCATTGTTATCAGGTTTATGAAGAAAACCGTTGTTTATATCAGAGGAAAATACTGCACATATTTACAAAATGTCAGTTGATTGGGGGAACACAGGGAAGTGAAAAGCAAGTTAATAGTGTAATGTGGTCTGCTAAATTGTACCATTTTTAAAAAATATAATTCTTCTGATAGAAAAGGAAACCAAAAGATGTGAATGAGTGGCTGG
Source organism: Narcine bancroftii (assembly GCF_036971445.1). Taxonomy (NCBI): domain Eukaryota; kingdom Metazoa; phylum Chordata; class Chondrichthyes; order Torpediniformes; family Narcinidae; genus Narcine; species Narcine bancroftii. The sequence continues at coordinate 100,736,356 of NC_091477.1, read as the reverse complement.
ATGTAGGTAATCTGCTGAGGTTATGGAAGAATTTCCATAACCTGCTCAGGCAGAAACCAGAGAGAAATGGTATAAATGGCTAGTATGAATGTTTGACTACTGTTGGAATTCCTTTGAAGCAGATGTAGAAGTTTCAGAAATTCCATGTATTGATGGACACGATTTATTGAATATGACAAAGTATTTAGCAGTTTATAGCTCTGGCACAAAAAGCACACAAATATCAATAATGAACACTCATATTTTCATATTTTTGATATCTATCGAAGAGGTAATTCAGTATACCGGTAGTGGGTCTTTGATGAGGATCTAATATCAGTGGCTCCAAACTTTGGTTCTGTAGACCTCATTATTATGGAGTGGATTAAAAATAGTGACCAACAGGCATATAATGTGGATCACTTTACTTTGCCACATTAGTAAGGGCATTAGTTCGTGTTGGCAATGCCCACATCAGATTAGTGTCAATCTGACCCAGCAGTGGTTTAATGGAACTCAAAGGCCTTTGATTTTCTTAAACACATTATCAAGATTTCACTAATGTTCCAGTCTCATTGTGCAAGCTCTTGAGTATTTGTCTAAAATTTGAGGTGCTGCGCTCCTCCATGTTACAGGCATCCACAAGAATCGCAGTGAGAAATTCAGTGGTTGGTCATTGATGCTTGCCAGAACACGCCATTACTTCAGTGGAAGTTGGTGTTAAGAGCCTACATATACCGTGCATGAGAATTGTATCGAATCATCAGATGAGTGCTAAAACTGAAACTATTTTGTATTGATACTTGCAGATTATTTAATATACACAATTTTTCAGTTTAGATCTGAGCACCAGGAAGTGGGTGTTCTCTTACACCCATTGATCTTCGAGGGAGAGCTAGTTGAAGATTACATTCCACTGTCAGCAACATCAAGCTTTCTGTTTTCCCATGTGTACGAGTGGAAGTGCAGAAGTTCTATCCCTTGTAATGTCCATGAACACAAAGATTTGCCTGCAATGTTATTTCCTCTTCTACTTAAATTAGATGAATGCATCCCCACCTTTATTTAGCAGACTGTAAAATTCTGAGAATCCTAATTGAAAAGTGCTTTCTACTTTTCAGTGAGCTTGCTTTTTATCATATTGGCTAATCAACCTGTTAACAACAGAGAAACAGGCAATGAAAAAGTGGTAGATTTGTCACAAGGTTTGCTGGATCATTGTAAATAACGCTCACAGTTCACAGAGGATATTAATGCTTTGATGTTATCTGAAAATTCTAACCAATAACCGAGTAATTCCAAATATGTAGAATCTTATTGGCTTCTATTTTGAACTGGTTCATGAATCTGCTATGTATTGGCCAAGTGATCTTTGCTTCACTAAAATTGCTGATTTAAACTTTGTTAAGTAATAATCAACATTTTTGTCAGCATGTATCATATTTGTAAAGCAAGCTGAATTCATTTATTTTCCTTTAAGTGGGGCTTATTTGTCTATATATCGTGGTGATCCTATGCATAATTCAATTCTGGATATTCTTGATAATTCAACAGTGCCATTGAGGATCCCTGCAGAAGTTGATGACCCTGTGATATCTGTCTCCGAGGCCAACATCTGAAATATCAAGAGGGTGAACAAGGCATCAGACCCTGATGGCGTACCAGGCAGGGTACTGAAGATCTGTGCCAACCAACTAGCTGGAGTGTTCAAGGACATTTTCAATCTCTTGTGGTCACAGTCGGAGGGTCCCACCTGCTTCAAAAGGGCAAAAATCATACCAGTGTCCAAGAAGACCAGAATGAGCTGTCTCAATAACTGCTGCCCAGTAGCACTCACATCTACAACGATGAAATGTTTTGAAAGGTTGGTCATAACCAGAATTAACTGTATCCAAGTAGAGATAGTGACCCACAGCAATTTGCCACAATCCCTGTATGGCAGATGCAATCTCATGGCCTCTCCACTCATCCCAACATCAACATGCACAATCTGGCTACTTGCATTGACTACAGCTCAGCTTTCAACACCATCATAGCCTCAGTATTAGTCAGTAAGCTCTTCTGCAGCTCGATCCTTGACTTCCGCATCAGAAGACCAGTCGGTATGAATCAAACAATATTTCCTCCTCATTGACAATCAACACAGGAACACATCAAGGATGCACGTTTCGGCCATTGCCCTACATCCATGACTGAGTGGCTTGGCACAAGTCAAATGCCATCTATAAATAAGCAGAATCGCTGATAACAATGAAGAAGTGAATGAGAGTGAGATAAATCAGCTGGATGAGTGATGATACAATAACAACCTTGCACTCAATGTTAGCAAAAGGAATTTATTGTGGACTTCAGGACGGTGAAATAGGTGAACACAAGTCAGTCCTCATTGAGGGGCCAGCAGTGGAAAGGGCCAAGAACTTCAAATTTCTGTGTGTCAACATCTCTGAAGAATCGTCCTGGGGCCTCTATGTCAATGCAATCATGAAGGCTCACCAGCAGCTGGACTTCATGAGGAGTTTGAAGAAATTTAGTATATCACCAAAGATTCTTGCAAATTTCTTACAGATTTACCATGGTGAGCATTCTGACCAGTTGTATCACTGCCTGCATGGCGTTGTCAATGCACAGGTCAGGTATAGAGAATTGTGAACTCGGCCAGCACCACCATAGACATCAATCTTCACTCCATTAAGGAAATCTACAAGAGGCTGTGTCTCAAGAAAGCAGCCCCTATCGTCAAGAAACCTCAGCATGTAGGTTTCTCACTGCTACCATCAGGAAGGAGATACAGGAGCCTGAAGATGAACAATGGTACAAAAACAACTTCTTTCCCTCTGCCATTAGATTTATGAATGGACAATGAATCACAAGCACTACTTCACTTTTCTTTTGCACTAATTTATATCTATCTTTAAAATTTAATTTATAGCAATTTTGCACCTGTGACGCTGCAAAATTTCTTGACACGTTCATGACAATAAATTCAGATTCAAATTCTAAGCTATTTCAAGAAAAGGAGAACAGTGTTTCCTTTACCATTATCACAATAAAGGTAGATTTTGCTTTTGTTAATAGTTTTGATAGCAAAGAATTACTTCAGCACTGCTGCAATTTTATATTTTAATCATTTCTAATATTGTAATTTGTGCAAAGTATAGACCACATATAGATCTAGGATAAAGCAGGTAGTGAAGACTCCTAGTCGCTCTTCTGCCCTTCCCTCCAAGTTCCAGACATAATCACTGAAGCATCCAATCAGGTTTTGGGTTGGACTCCACTCTCATCATGGCGATTTTCTTGAAGTGATTGAGTTTTTTTGTTTGTTTCTGATGTTGAGCCTTTAAATTTCATTGAACTATCAGGTAGCTCCTTCCTAGGTGTGACTCATGATGGCGACAGGTGATTAATGCTGCTCTGAAGGGTAGCACACCTCCCAGGCATTTCCATACTCTATCCATAGGTAACTTTACACAGCAAATCTTGGCATTTTCTAATTAGCATCACCAAACATAATATGTCATAGTGATTTATCTGGGTCAAGACCTCATTTCCAGATTTCACCAGAATTATTCCCACTGTTGAATATTGGGTGTCTTATTCTGGCCAGCTGGTTAACATGCATCACATTTAAGTATTCATGTTGAATGACTTACTTTACAGTTACTGCAAGATAATTGTCCAAGTCTCCATTCCTTTCTCATGGATACTTTCATTTATATGCATTGAGAGTTAATGATTGCATCAACAGAAGTTTCTCCACCATTTTCACCACTTCCTGCATGCTCCCACCATCAGACGCATCTCTGCCTTCTGCTTGGACCACTCTCTCTATGACTCCCTCATTCACTCCTCCCTTCCCACTAATCAGCCTCTTGGCACCTACCCCTTTGACCACACTACCTCCCTCATCACTGTTCAGGGCTCAATCAGTCCTTCCAAATGTCATCTACTATATCTGGTGCTATCATGGTGGTCTCCTATACATCAGATGCAGACTGGGAGATTGCTTTGTTGAGTACCTTGGCTTTGTCGATGCGATAGCTTTGATTTCCAAGTGGCCATCCCTTTTGATTCCCCATCCCATTCCCTTGCTGACATGTCCGTCTATGGTCTCATAGATTGCCAAATTGAGACCACCCACAAATTGTAGGAACAAACCCTCATAATTTATCTGGGCACCCTGTTACCAGATGGCATTAACATCAATTTCTCTGGTTTCCATTAGCTCCCCATCTCTCTCTCTCTCCTTCCACAGAGCCAAAAACAAACTGCCCCCTCCCCCAATCAATGCTCTCCTTTCCTCCATCCCATCCATATCCAATTAACACCTTTAGTCTGTTGGGCTGTACTCCACACCCTATCCATTCTTTCCTTCTCCCCAGCCTTTTAATTCAGGTAGAACCACTGTTAATACTGTTTGTACATATATGGCTGACCTGTCCCTTGCTCATTGTACCTGTGGCTCTGCCCCTTGATTCCTCTAATAAAGGTGGCAAGGCCATAATCCCTCCCCCCAGAACAAGCTCGGGTCAGCAACACGAGATGCACCTTCTGTTTATGGTAATAAAAGCCTATTAGTCAGGTAACTTCTAGTCTTTGGAGTTATTGATTGTGCATCAGTCACCTTCCTGCTTTTTAGTCATACGTTGAAGTATTCGGGCCTGAAAAGTCTGTTATATATCTTTATCTCCTATGGATGCTACAAGACCTGTAGAGTTCCACCAGCATTTCTGTGTTTTTAGTTCAATCATAGCATCTGCAGTCTTGCATGTTTCACTCCATCAACATATTCAATTGCCAGCTAAAGTCATGGTCCTTGCATCAATAATCATAAAACAGAAGCTATTCACCCATTAGGCAGAGTCTTTGCGGGAGAGGCCCTATGGGTCTTGCTCCCCCACTCCCTCTGCATAGCCCTGCACCATTTTGTTGTTTATGACAGTTTAATGCTTTGGAAGAATACATGATAAATATATGCACTGAAGACACCAAAAACAAGAATTTAAACTGGTGCCTCAGGGAGAGCAGCCTTTGGTTGGAATAAAATACCAAAAGGATTTTTGATGTTGTGGCATGCAACTCCAAGATTTCTGTCCCTGTGCACAGAAAAGCCCAGTTTCCATTCAGCATTTCATCGTTGTGCAGTTAATGGTGTTCTGCTGTTTAATCTGACATGCTCTCTAGCACAAGATACTTCATTGAACCCTCAACTTGTTGTAAAGATCTTCACCAGGTTCAAAGAGATGCCACTAGTCTTCAATGGGATAATTGAATGAAGCATCGGTGTCTATTAAATGCAAAGAGATGTTAGACAACTCCTTCACATGAAAACAGGTTCTAAATAAAACATTTTATTCTACCTTTTTAATATATTTAAATTTTAGTAGGTTGCGAATTCTCAATTTTAAACCATTTAGTTTTATGTTTTAGATTTTTTCATATTTTTCAACCATTTTAAAATTATTCCAACAATTTTTTTGAAGCAGTATTTTAAGTAAAATAGAAAGATGGAAAATACTCAACGGAAAAGGCAACATCCATGGAGAGAGAAACAGATTAATGTTTCAAATTGAGGACTTTGTCATTGGAGATCAGAGTTGTGAAGAGCTGCAGATAAACCAAATCTTAAGAGGCCACAGAAAAGAGAAGAGATCAAAAGGAGAGGTATGTAATGGTTTAGTCTGGAAGAAATACAGCTAGCAGCTCAGAGTATGTGAAATTACCAGCAGACCTAATGAAAACCAGAAAAGGAGATAGAAAGCTGGACAGTGAACAAGGCAAAAGAACCAATCTGAAATCTACAGGTCAAGATTGATCTCACAGCTAACAGTTGGCTTCAGTTGTTGGTTCTGTCAGGAATGTGCATAGAGAACATATAGCTCTGTAGCTGGCTGTTGAGCGCATCAGGTACCTGAGCATCTGACCTTCTGCTTCACAAACGAGTCAGAGCAGCAGCATACATCTGATATTTCAGAGACTGGCCAGGCACATTTCGTACCTGGAACCAAAAAAAACAAACACTGGAAGAACTCAGCAGGTTCTGTGGATACAAAGGTGGAAGTCAACATTTCAGGTCAAGACCCTGCATCAGGACTGGGTGAAAAGCAGAAAAGTGAGTGTAGTTAAATATGGTTGTGATTTTATTTTAGTGATTTAATTATTTGCTGTCCTTTTATGATATTAATAATTAGATCAATGCATTTTTAGATTTTAGGTATTAGTCATTTTTTTATTGATAATAGTTTGCAAATATTGGTGATTATTAAAGACATCTAAAAATTGTTCCCAAGCCTTTAACAATCTTGAGACCTCACAAATACAGAGTCAATTTGGACAGCCCTCTGTCTAGTCAGATTAGTCCTCTGGATAGCATAGTTCACAACCTTAGGCATTGGGACAGATCAGGACATGTCAGTCAATAACCTGATAATCTGTTGTTTTTTAGCAATACTCACTGGGTGATTTGTACTGACATGGATACCCAAGAGATGTCTGAAAAGATTATAAAGCGATGCCCGAGTTTTATTTTTGCATCTACCTAAAAAAGCAGAAATTTAAGCATCTCATGTGAAAGATGACACCTTAAAGCAAGAGTGGTCAGATGATCTTGCATGCGGGCTCTGCACCTTAAACAGATTATGGCTGATCTAGGGTCTCAAGTTGCCGATGCCCTTGGAGCCTTTAGTATCCAATAATCAGCTGTGAACACAATCAATGATTGAGCAGTCACAGATCTCTGAGGCAAAAAAATTCCAAACACACAACAAAACAAAAATCAGGAAAAAGGGAGGTCTCCTCACAGCTGAAATTGTTCCTTCAACAATGTCATGGAAAAATTGTCTTTTTTTCAAAAAAGTAGACAATTTATAGGAAAAATAAAGACCCTCTTTTGAATGTCACCTTCCATGACCTCAAGACTCCCAAATCATCAACAAGGTTGGTGAAGTCGTTGTTGCAATGCAAGAGCCACTACAAAACCTCACCTTTCCTTTTCTGTGCAATTTCTCCTACCTTTCCTGGTTTAAGTTGCGGTCCATATCCTGGTTTAAGTTGCGGTCCATATCCTGGTTTAAGTTGCGGTCCATATCCTGGTTTAAGTTGCGGTCCATATCCTGGTTTAAGTTGCGGTCCATATCCTGGTTTAAGTTGCGGTCCATATCCTGGTTTAAGTTGCGGTCCATATCCTGGTTTAAGTTGCGGTCCATATCCTGGTTTAAGTTGCGGTCCATATCCTGGTTTAAGTTGCGGTCCATATCCTGGTTTAAGTTGCGGTCCATATCCTGGTTTAAGTTGCGGTCCATATCCTGGTTTAAGTTGCGGTCCATATCCTGGTTTAAGTTGCGGTCCATATCCTGGTTTAAGTTGCGGTCCATATCCTGGTTTAAGTTGCGGTCCATATCCTGGTTTAAGTTGCGGTCCATATCCTGGTTTAAGTTGCGGTCCATATCCTGGTTTAAGTTGCGGTCCATATCCTGGTTTAAGTTGCGGTCCATATCCTGGTTTAAGTTGCGGTCCATATCCTGGTTTAAGTTGCGGTCCATATCCTGGTTTAAGTTGCGGTCCATACCCTGGTTTAAGTTGCGGTCCATACCCTGGTTTAAGTTGCGGTCCATATCCTGGTTTAAGTTGCGGTCCATATCCTGGTTTAAGTTGCGGTCCATATCCTGGTTTAAGTTGCGGTCCATATCCTGGTTTAAGTTGCGGTCCATATCCTGGTTTAAGTTGCGGTCCATATCCTGGTTTAAGTTGCGGTCCATATCCTGGTTTAAGTTGCGGTCCATACCCTGGTTTAAGTTGCGGTCCATACCCTGGTTTAAGTTGCGGTCCATATCCTGGTTTAAGTTGCGGTCCATATCCTGGTTTAAGTTGCGGTCCATATCCTGGTTTAAGTTGCGGTCCATATCCTGGTTTAAGTTGCGGTCCATATCCTGGTTTAAGTTGCGGTCCATATCCTGGTTTAAGTTGCGGTCCATATCCTGGACCGCAACATATTTTTGTTTCTCTAAAGGTCCTGACTATGATGAAACTTTAATAACAAAAATAATATACTGTATAATTATAGGTTATTTAAGTCTATGACCAGAATTAGTGAGGCCACAATTAAATCTGTTATCTTGACTACTGTAATTTCATCAAAATAGGTGGCCTAAGGTGAAGAGCAAATCAGAGTTAACAACTACAATGTTCTGTCTCAGTACAGAAAGCAAATGCTGACCAGCAGTGCAGACACAGCCGAGAGCCTGACAACTCAAGTGACAAGGAGAACAAACTAGAGTTCTGCCAACCTTCAAATTTAATTGAAGCAATCACATTGTAAGATATCCCACCCAGCCTCAGACAATATCCCGGATGTGCTCTATCATTCTGCATACCACAGCCTAATAGAACAACATAGTGCTAGGGTTCCCAGACAATTTTGTGAATTAAAGGAATGGGTGCCTACTTGTGTTATTTGGTATATTTCCTGCAGTAACAATGGACCTGTCTCTGCATTCTATAGGTTTACTCAGGTACATCTGTCAATACAATAGAAGGACACTTCACTGATATCTTTCTTATTGATTTACCTATTCCATCCAAAGAATCCTTCATTATGCTATTTGATTTGACACTAGATGTTTGTTATTCAATACCATAGCTAAAGATGTAGCTGGATTTGTGCTCAATAAACTATTTCCAACTACTGGTCTTTGGTTTTACTTACAATATTCCCCAAGGTTGTCAACTACTCAATTTAACTTGATGTATTTCTATGCTTATTTCATGCATTTGATGGTGCTCGTCATTACAGAGATATGAACCCCCTTGTTGAAAGGATTTGATGTTTTATACTAAATTGAGGAAGTAGTCACTTTTCATGAAATGCCTGTTTTGAGAAAGTCAATACAGGAGTTCTTTACTGGATACCCGTTGACACTCCTCAAATATTAGGTATGCAGTGACATCAAGAACACTAAAGAGCTACACTCATATCCACTGCTCTCTAACCACCAGTGTATCTGGAGACAAGGTTTCCTAAGCCAGAGGTATCAGAGATTTGCAAGCTTCTCAAAAATATTAAGAGTGATGCACTACAATAATGTGGCACTTTGGCCTTTCATAGAACTGTACACTGTAGGCTCTTTGATCTACCACTATGTCAACCTGAGAGCTTTACAAGGCTCTCAGTGGCAGCACCAGGAAAAATGCCAATATATCAGAAATGTTCACATGACCCTTATTCACTGGCTATATAACTTTGTCTTCTACCTCATAGAAGGCAGAATCCTCAGAAATAAGGAATATCCTCTATTCCTTACTATAAATGATATTCATAGAACCAGTAAGAGCCAAATGGAACATGATAGGAGAATCCTCAATATTAGATTCCATTGATTACTTCACTCTTGCTGTACTTTCTGAAGGGAGAGCTAGATACTTTATGTTTGTTGCATGTGGTGGTGTCACTGACAAGGATTTCACAAGCCTGACCTTTGACTGGAAATATCGTGTAAAGATTGGGTGTTCAACATGCTATCACTCAGGTACCAGGCTAATCACCTCACCTAAATTATGTTGTACTTTTCCATGCAACTATTGCCTGCATTTCACTTGCCCACAACATTTCATTGATGGTGCAGGTTCCAGGAAGACTACATAGCCTAAGCCTTCCCTGAGGAAGATAAAAGCTATACATCTCAAATAATAGAGAATGATCTAGACTTGTAGGGTGAAAAGTAGTTTAAAAAAAAAATCAGATGCACTAACCTGGCTGGGGCAATTCAGCCTAAAGGTAAAACACCACTCACATTTCCTTCCTGTTTATAATCACTTCTGTGTAAGGTGAGAGGACACAGGCAGGTGTGGGTAGTTTTCTTATCTTTTACTCTCTGTCTATTCTGATTTGGTTAATTTTTTTCTAATCAGTCAATGTCAGTGCAAACAAGTTGTGTTTAAAGTGGTAAAATCTAGTGCAAATTAATTAATTAATGAATACAGCTAATTAATTGGGAGCAGATGGCTGGGAGGGCAAATGACTTGTACTTGCAACATATGAGAACACATGGAACTGATTGACTATATCTGCAGCAAGTGGTGGCTAATCAAGGTACTCTAGCTTGAGGTAAATGAGATCCAAAGACTTTGAAACATCAGGGAGGGGAAGAATTACTTGAATGTGGAGCTAGTTATATGCCTTTGGTCAACTCTCTGAGTTAACAAATGGTCAGGATGAGGAATGATTGTTGGAAAGGTAGGTAGAGAGAGGGTCCAGAGGATAATTCCAGAGATGCATCATCCTTTACCTTTGGCCTATAGGTATGAGGTTCTTGCTTCCTGTGTGGGTAAGTTAGGAATTGTAGGAAGGATATACAAATTGTCTATGGTATCAAGGCTCAGTGAGTCATTCATGGAGGAAGAAGGACAGAAAAAAAATGTAACAGTTGTATGGATGGCCTAGTTAGGGTAACGGATACTATTCTTGGCTACAAGATTGAGACCCAAAAGCGGTGTTACCTGCATACTGCTTGGCTAAGGACGTCTCTCTGAGCTGCAAAAAGAATTAGGAAAAGAAGGGAAGGATCCAGGGTGAAGCCTATTTTAATATTTATGTAAGATGAAGGTTAAAATTTCATGTCAGTTATTAAAACTTTCTGTGCTTTAATTATATACACTACTATGAATCAAATCTAAAATTCTTGTGATCTACTTTTATATTTTCAGAAATTGTAATGTTTTGGAATTTGGTTCACCTGGTTCTATTTCTCAGGCTCCAGTTAAATTCTGCTAGGATCCATTTCCTATATTTACTTTAATCTCTCTTTGCCCTATTTCTGTGCTCCCTTGAAAATCACTGGTCCTGCTACCCCTGCTCCTTTTAATTTTGACATGTAATGTGCCCTTTCAGCCCATGAGCCCATGCCACCCAATTAACCTGCCACCACTGAAGGGTGGGAGGAAACCAGAGAACCTGGAGGAAACTCACACAGACTTGGGGAGAATGTACAAACTTCTTAAAGACAGTACCAGATATGAACCATCCACAAAAATTTGAAGGTGCTAGGAGGAATTTTTTTATGGCATTGATGAGCACTAATTGTAAAATACCAGGTTCAACATGTGTAACAATTCTATGTACATTTCTTTAAGTCAATATAATAAGCTGTTGTAAAGTTTGCTGTGTATTACAGCACTGATTTACTTTGCAGCCAATGGACATTAGAGCAACCCGCTATGTTTGGATTAAATTATTTCATTTTGTATTACCTTTTGTTGTGTAGTGATGCAAAATAAAGGAAGTATGCACTTCTCTCAGTGGGCCAACTTACTTAATCTCAACCAATGATTCTGGTCAACTTCCAGTGTCTCCAACTCTTTCTCAGGTATATCCCTTCCGTTGACACTGCTCCCCAATCCCTTCTCTTTCCAAATCTTCCAAGTTTTTATCTCACCATAGCTTTAAAACACCCAGTATATTTGTCCTGATATTTCCTTCCCAATCTTAACTCTCTTTTCCCTCCCCTCTTTTTGTTAAGACGCATCTCTTTAATTAACCTTTTAGTCACTTCACAATATTTCCTGCTTTGGTTCAATCTCCATTTGTTCTTCTGAGAGACAGGAAGGTTGTTTCCACCAAGAGGCAAGCCTAATATCAAGGGATATAAGATTCAGTAGGATGGATTGAAGATGGAGATAAAGAGGAGCTCCTTTTCCCAGAGAATGATGAATCTATGAAATTCTCTGCCTGAGGAAGCAGTGTAGGCTACCTCATTAAATATATTTTAGTATAGTTGGGAATGAAGGGTTATGGAGAAAAGGAAACCGAGTCGATGGCCAGATCAGCCCTGATCTATTAAATAATGGATCAGGCTTGACAGGTTGGATAACCTGTTCCTATTTATTTTTCTCTTCTGTACCTGCACTCTCTCTATGGGTCTAAGCTTGTGATGTGTGTGGAAGAAATTTGGCCTGCCTGGAATGTGTGTATTGCAGATGGTCACACATCCTTCCTGCTTGAAACTTATTCTGAAGTCACATCAAGGTTGGACTCCGGCCACACGTTAGTGCACACCTTTCTGTTGGCTAATTTAAATCACTTAGGGTCATTATTGGCTAGAAGCACAGATTAGCAAAGTATAAAACTTTGATGCATTAATACATTCTTTCTCTCTACCTCATTCACACCAGGATGCTGCAGTAGACATTGCTGGAAGTTTCGCAGGTAAGCTATGCATTACACTGAAGCTGACCCATAGTACTGTGATAGATCAATACTTACGGGGAACTGCAGCCCTGTTGATGAGGGAAGAGTCCCTGTTTGTAGTGTGTGTACTCCAGTGTGTGAGTGTGTCAAGTTAGGTTCGCCATTGTTGGAGTCCACCTAGGTGATTGTCTATATTGTTATATCAGTAATTGAGTACTTTTAACGTTCTCCCCTGTTTATCTCCCATGTGTTAATGAAAGTTGCATGTGATTGTAACACTTGTGTCCAGACTCATCTCTCTGTGAACTCACCGAACTGGATACTCCTCCCAACACAACAATTGGTGCTGCGAGCTCAACACGACAGCTTGAACTACCCCTAGCCAACTATTTCAATTCCTTTCATAATTCCCACACAAATATGTCTGTCTTTGTCTTATCCATTGCCAGGGTGAAGCTGATCAAATACACACCATATTTCCCCCTGTGCAGCCTTAAACACGTGCCATGAACTTCATTTTTTTCCCTAATTTTAAGTAATTGGTTCTATCTCTTTAATTACACCCATACATTTTCCCCCTCACCATCTCTCTCCCAGTGGTCTCTCCTTCTACCTGGTTCTCACTTCTTCCACCCTCTCTCACCACTTAGCCCCTCCTCAGGGTTTTGTACTCCTTGATGAAGACCCTCCCCCTTCCCACTTTAGTCTCGATAAAGAATTCTGCCTCAAAACATTCAGTGATCCTTCTATCCGTGATGCTGCCTGACCTCCTGAGTTCCTCCAACAGCTCACTGTTTACTCAGCTACCAATGTTAACATTATTCCATTGTATTCATGTCATAAATGTTACTGAATACCTGTTGTGGAATCAATAATATTATCTTCATTTCTTGGGCTTATTTGAAGTTCTTATTGAATTGAGAGAGAAGAATAATTTGTACCGTTACCAGCCTTTCATGCTTTTCCCAATTTGACAATGGTTGACTGCGGAGTTTTGTGGCTTCCTTTCATTACAGAACCTTTCAGTGTCATTTTTACCTTTGTCACTGAATTATAACCTTCTTTGCTCAATTTCAATATCATCTTAAACGATTGAGGAATATTATTGTGGAAATTATGTATTTAAAAGTAGGAGGGGGTCTATAGCTTGAAAATCAGCATCCTAGAATTCCTAAAATGTCACCAATGAATGCATTGGAACATACAATGAAATAGAAAATACTGGAGATGTATACCAGGTAAATCAAAGTAGTAAAATAAATAACCTCATCCTGTTCTTTTCCCCAGTTTTTTTTCCCTCCTTTGAAAGATCCAAAAACTGACTTTTTGGCCAAAGCTTAGTTTTCTCTGTTCAAGTACTAATCTGAGCATGAATTAATTGACAAGGTATAAACCCCTCTCATCATCTATGCTTTCTCCCCAGACTTCATATTTGTATCTGAAGGACAACTGCTATAATTTAAAAGACATTTTGCATCAATTCTGGAAGGGAATTGTTGTTTCTTTTTTTTTTTACCCTGCCCTGGTTATCGCTTCATTCTGCCAGTCGCCCTTTTCCCTTCAAAGAAAGCTTTTGATATCTTCTGCTGTCTATGGTCTGTCGCTGTACTGATGCTTCTTTAAGTAGAACTGTCCATCCTACTTTAAGCATGTCCTTTCTTCTCAACGATGTCTTCAGTGCTCACTAATATTATTTGAGTGTTCCTAAGTTCAGAGTTCCCCAGGTCATTACTCTGTAAATAAGTGGCCGTCTGATCCTGTCAGAGTTTCTGTGGGTTCCTGTATCTCCTTATGTTGCCTGTATTGGAGGTCAGAGTTCAAGCACACATTTGTATATAATGCCACTTTCAAATGGATTAGCTCCACACTTCTGAATTCCTTTCATTAGTCACTAAAGTTTAACATCCAAACATGATTAAGAGCAATGAAGCATGAAAGTTCAATATTTTATTGAAAGTGTTTTGTTGCATTTCTTTCATGGGAAAAAAAAAGTATATTACGTCAATCATACCTTGTATATTGCATTTTAGTTAATCTCTGAATTTCAAAAGCTTGCTTTATGATTTTTATTAGAACAAAACAATCAAAGAGTGTATTGCAGTTCTTACAATTTCACATAGTATTGGGTTTATGAATGGAATGCAAAATATGCTGAGCTATAATTAAATGTGCCATGTGGTTTCATCTGAATGCCATCCCCTCATGTATATGGATTCTGATTTCATCTGTGCTGAAGGAAGAGACAAACCTTGATGTTTTAATTGTATTGCTGTCTGCTTTTCTTAAAAGTAAATCCCAGACAGAAGTGTCCACCAGGGCTTTAAACATATAATTCATGATGTGATGGCTGTTTAACATCTTCCAAGTATTTCTCTCTTCCTTCTGTGTACCTTTGATATTTCCATTAAGAGCTTCAACTCTGAAACTCAATCTCGGAGAGGATTTTTCTGCCTTTAATCTGGATAAGGAAATGTACAAATACAATGGTTACAGGCAGAATGCATTGTTGGTGGTACTCTTTATTACAGTTTAACAGCTTCAAATAAAACTGACATGTAACATCAGACAAAGTCATAACATTAAATCAAACACATACATGCATTTTCTGATTCTTGGCCTTAAGATCTGTAAAATTCTAACATTACCATATTTAGTGGATCCATTGTCATGATGTTGACAAGCATATGAAGCAAATGTGATTGAGACACTGAAATTTGTTGCATAAATATGTCTTTATTTACATGCCAGCTGTGTTACTGTGTGATCCATTAATTAATGAGAAACAATGTTGGAAGCTGGGCTGAACCTAGAGAAAATGTTAAACACTAATGCCCAGAAATTGCTATTGGTGAGCTATTAGTGAAATATTTTGGAGCATTAACTCCAAATTTTGCTGGTATTTTCATCTCTCAGGATAAAACAAGTAGTGCTCCTTAACCTCTGAACAGTGGGTAAACTGGTGGAGTGGATTTGTTGCCACCTATGTAAAAGAACATTGAACATTTCTGTGTTAGTACAGGGGAGAGCAGAGAAGGTGATTATTCAACAAAATTGCTGTACAATATATGTACACAGACCACAATCAAGCAGATCTGTTGACTAGGTACTATCCAGAAGGCAGGCGAAAGAGAAGAAAACTTTATGGAGCAGATGGGTGCCATCAATCTCCACAACATGCCCTCTTTCAAACTGGAGCAGTCAATGTTCCATGTCTGGGATATTTCTGATGAATGATCCAACCAATACTCTCCTTGACGAAGCAGCCTATCCTTACCTTCTGTAGACATGTATTTGTGCATCCTATTTGTCAAGGTATCAAAATCTCCTTGGGCCTCCTCCATCTCTCAGTACTCTCTTTTGTTTTGTTTTTATTACACAAAATAAGACTTAAAAGGAAACCCGTTGATGCCTTATGGATTTTGGGCAAAGAAGAAAGATCCACGAAGCATGTTCCACACCTTCTGTAAACACAGAAGTAGAAGTCGGCTCTTCTGCTCTGGCATTCATTTAGAACATTGCAAGTCTGTCAATTCCATCTTGGCTCTACAATATTTAACATTTGTGAAAAAGAGTAAATTCTGGTGTACACAGAACATGGATGTGGTGGCCAATGAGATATAAAACATTAACACACATGCACAGCAAGAAATTTGGAAAGCAAATTATACAAACCATTGCATGGCACATCTGTGTCTTGCAAGACAAGAAAAACTAAAAAGTTAAAGGATAATGAAGTCTTATTCTTCACATATCCCATTGCCCTCTCACTATTCTGTAATCTCCTTTGATTTACATGCAGCAGAACATATGAATGTTCATCTCTTACTTTTTCTCTCTGCACCCTAACCACAGTCCAATCCTTGTGCCAAGAGCTAAAATCTGAACAGAAGATGGTTGAGAAATAAGAAAAAATGGTGATAAAGAAGCCAAATTGCTCCTTTTTTATTTATATATATTCATTCCCACCTTAAATGAACCTGACTGTGGTGGGACTAGGTTGCATGTCATCAGAGATACCCACTTCTTCAAGTAATGTGGCCTTCCCTCTACCACCAACAACTCTGTTCTCAACCACATATCCTCCATTACCCGCACATCTGCCCTGGTCCCCTCCATCCCCACACACAAGGACAGGATTCCTTTTGTCCTCACCTACTACCCCATCAGCCAACACATCCTCCTATTCCATTCTGCCACCTACTACGTGATCCCACCATCTCCCCTCTGCACCTTCCACAGGGACCACTTCCTCCGTGTCTCCCTTGTTCACTCATCCCTCCCCACCAATCGTCCCCTTGGTACCCACCCCTGAGATGCTCTACTTTTGCCCAAACTCCCTCCTTCCCTCACCACATTTGGGGCCCAAAATAGTCTTTCTAAGTGATGGAACATTTCACTTGTGAATCTGCAGAGGCCATGTACTCCATCCGATCCTCCACTTGTGGTCTCCTTTACATCAGAGAGACTGGGCACAGACTGGGAGATCACTTTGTTGAGCACTTCAGCTCTGCCCACTGAGATAGTGTGAATCTTCCAGTGACCATCCATTTCAATTTCCCATCCCATTTCCTTGCTGACAAATGTGTCCATGGTCCTACCAGACTGTCCATGTCTATCTATGGCACTGCCAGACTGAGAACACATGCAAATTGGGGGAATAATACCTTGTCTTTCATTTGGCCCCTTCAAACGGATGGCATCAATATCGACTTCTCTGGCATTTATTAAATTCCCCCCCCGCCCCACTTCTTCCTGGTCACCTTACCCCAGCTTTGTCTCTCTCCCTTTTTCCCGTTACCTTTCACCCAGACAAAAAACTATTCTCATCTCTCTCCTTATCTTATCCAACTAACACCTTTTGTTGGTCTGGACTCCTCCCCTAGCCTTTATTCTGAGATATCCTGGGGTTTTTTGCTTAATCTTTACCTATTCCTTGTGAAGGGCTCAGGCCCAAAAAATTGGCTATATATTTTTAACTCCTATGGCTGAGGCAAGACTAGCTGAGTTCCTCCAGTACTTCTGTGTGTTTTTACTTTAAAGGGGCAGCCTACAGGAGAAAGAAAAAGCTTAAGACCGTCGCCTTGAAATTTCTGATGCAATGATTGACAGCTTGTGTGAGAGCCAAAAGAAGAATCAAGCTCCAAAATCATGTAGGTTTTTCCAGAAAATATAAAAATTATGCAAACAACATTCAGATTTTGATTGCATCAAATCAGCATGCAGGTCCTTTAAGATTCCATCATCTTCTAGGAGTTATAAGTTGTAGAGCGCGTCAAAAGAATCCAAGGCTTGTTGATCCAAACCAAGGCTTTTATTAACTAGGAGCGTACCACATGTAGGTCAACCAGTCCAGAATGACCTGGTCTGGCTAGGAGCAATCCTTTAAGACCTGCCAGTAGGTGTGGCTACACTCTCAGCCAATCACCATCATCCTACACTACAATCTGTACATATACACATTGGTGATAGAATCTGTACTATCACACAAGTGAAGGTCAAATTGCAGTGATGCAAGTCTAGTTGTCTTTCCTGCTGGCTGTATCAGTTCAAAAATTTTATATGGCATCAAGTGCTCCTCATTGTTCAATAAATCATATGGTCTCCTGATTGCAATGTTCAGCAGTAATTGCAGCTGCTCCATTGAGTACAATCCCAAGAGGACATCATTTATAATCACTCCTCGGCCTTTCCACCAGTGGTCCTGCTGATCAGTTAGTTTGCAACATTTACATCCTCCACTGTATCCTCATACTTTGATATTGTTGCAATGTGCACATTCACATAGCAAGGCTTTCACACATTGCTGGCTCATTGCGTCCAGACAGAAGTTCGGCCTTCCATACCCATTCACGGCTTCCTCCTCTGATGGCCACCAGCTGCTCTCCAGCCACTGGGGTCTATTTAAAAAAAAACAAATTTGATAAGGATTGGAAAATCTCAGTCACTTTTCACAAAATGGATCAACATCTGTGTAGAAATGGGATAATTTGAGTTCAGTCATATGCATTCTGTATGATGATCCTAGATGATATCTCCTTTTTTGATTATTCAGGTATAATGAGATTTGTTATAATATTATTTAGTTGAGTTATACACAATCATTTTACAATCACATTTAACAATTAGGGATGAAATTTAAAATTTGCCTTATTCTGCATTAACTTTAATTACATGCTGTGTATAGGTTATATTGCTTTGCTACATTAATAACTTATGGATTATTATGTTAAACTCAATAAAAATATTTTAAAAAGAAAAGGGAAAATGTCAATCTATGCAAGAATTCAAGAAGTACTAAAGAAATGTAAATTTAAACAAGTTCATTTATAGTTACTAAATATTTGGGTGACTCGTGTTGTGAATGCAAACTAACATCTGTGACTTCTTGATGAAGAACTCTTTCAGGCATTATAAATGTGATGGCAGCTCTAATATTGATTCCATAATTTCTTATTATGTTACATGCACTTTGAGGATAGATTTAAATTGCTGGAATTGTCATAAGTCTTTAAAAAATGAGCATCAAACTGTTGTCCCATTATGTCCTGCTGAGCAGACGAAAATTTCTTTCACTTGGGATGGTTCACTCTTCCTTTTCCACCAAAATCCAATCCAAATGGGGATCAATAGCACAGGGCTGACATTGTGCTTATCTGTTTCACTTTATAGCAAGGACGTAAACTGGCTCCAAGCTTCCAGCTTACAGTTTGAATCTCTCTGAGTAAACAATTTCTCATTCACATGGTTTTGTTCAAGATCAGAAATGACCTGCCTGGAACAGAGATCCTTTTTTGGCACAGAGTTCCCTTCTGAACTATTAATATTTAAATTTTGAGTGTGTGCACCAAGTTTCTGAACTCTGTAAATGTTTAAATAGTCAGGGTGAGCTTAAAAATGCAAAATAAGTGTCAAGAATGTTCTAAACAAGATATGACTTCACAGTGTTGATGCTAACACTATATATGACGTTTAACCATTTCTTCTTATCTCTTATTTCACCCTGAACATTATTGCCATATAGAAATATTAAATTTCCAATGATAAATCTATAGGTGTTTGCCCACAATTCCATCAGTCCTTTGTGATTTTTATTTGAATATTTTCCATTTTCATTTTTCATCAATAAAAAAGAAACAACATCACACATTTCTTCAATATATACAAATATCCTCCAGTTAATTACAAATGTGTGCTGTTTCCCCACCCCATAAAGAAAAACCCCTGAAAGGAAAAATTTAAACCAATCACCAGTCCGGCCATGTATGATCGGACTGGCCACTACATTAAAAAAAAATAGATGTAGCATCAGTGCTTCCAATGGTCATCTGGAGAAGCAGTGGAGCCACTCCCTTATATAATTTTTTTATTAATCCACCTATTGGTATTTTTGATGGGGTACCGCTACAATTGTGCTCCCATATGCGTCAAATGCGGTCGCCATATTCTGATGAAGGTGTTGTGTCAGTTTCTAAGATTATACGTGATTTTTTTTCTCCATGGGAATACAACTATGCATTTCTCTAGTCCACCAATGAAAAGGAGAGGGGAGTCAGATTTCTAGGTCATCGCTATACATTTTTTGCTATGGACAAAGCAACTCGTACTAATTGAATTTGGAATTTAGATAGTTTATAGCTTATCCCCAAAAGATATAATGTCGGGTCGGGTGGGAAGGCTAAGTCCTTTGTGGTTTTGTGTACACAATGGAAAATTACTTCTAATTCTGCCCTTTCCCTCTCCATTCTGATCCACGAGGGGAACAGGAATTATGAGTTCCAGACAGGAAATATTTTGTTGCTTTGCGGTCAATAGCAAAATGACAGCATGCTACACAAAGCTTCCATGTATGTGATCTCTGTGGCAAGAACATCTTCATATCTAATGCTTGGAGTTGGCAGATGTCAGATCAATGCTATTTGGCATTTATGATGATAGTACGAGAATATGAATATGAGTGGGTATTGTTTTCTATTTTACAGCATGTGCACTGCAATGGTGGAAAGAACGACACACACCCAAGAGGTTGAAGTCGAAGTTGCCCTGGCAACTCGGCTTATATTCTCCCCACTGCTGACTGTACTGCACTTTCTTTAACTTTTTGTTTAACGTGAACTTTCCCTACTTACAAATAAAAACTTTACTGTCTTATAGTGTAGGCTTCGACTCGTAGGCAGCAGCATCCAATCTCGTGTATCGCGCATCTCTTGAGTGTTGTAATTTTGTTTCAATAATATTACAGATCAATACACTACAGTATCCCATATAGCTTTGCTAAGTATATAAAATAGTGATTGTATAACATCCAAATTGCATAATGACCTATTTCAGAATGTGTCGTGGATGTTAAGTGATGCAGCCACACCGTCACAAAAGATACACAACTAAGTATCATTTAAATTACCACAACATGATAAAAGACATAATAAGTATTGACACCCATCTCTTACGTGAATTCAACAAATTACATTTGCCCCATTCTTAAAATGTATGTAACCTTTCCACTCCATTGTTCTAAAAATAATGGATGTATATTCTGCGATAAAGATTTAAACTGCATCAATGATACAGGGAAGTAATGCAAACCATTTACTGTGTGTCAGACATTTGCAGGTAAAAGTTTAGTCTATGAATCCTTGATGTATTTGGAAGAAGTTTACACAAGGTTGGACCTTCAGTGAGAAGGTTTGTATTAACATTCCTGAAAGAGTGACAGTTCAAGCAGCATAAATCATCTGTTTGGCAAAGGCTCAATAACTGCAGTCCCAAAAGCACTAGGATAACTATTTGATTTTCTCAGGGTTTTGCTTTATTTGCTTTCACTGCCTCTTCCATTGTAATTGATCAAGATGCATCATGCAGCTATTGCCAAATGTATAAGCAAATGGATAAATGAAGGGAAAGAGCATGGAAAGAACTGGTGTTAGGTATTTACATTTGTAAATTCAGTCATTTTTATTGTCCAGGTTTTTGTCTTTATGTAACTAAATTTCATGTGTTAAAGGCATTGATGGGGAATTTTTTTGAACTCACAATTCACGTTGAAATGGATAAATGAGATCCAAGCAATAAGCCCTTCAAATCACCTGAAAAGCTTGGGACCTGAAATACCCTTCAACTCGATAAATGATTCAATGTTGACCTCCCAGAAACCCAAACCATGTCCAGTGACTGGAGACAAAACGTGCTAACTCCACTATAAACTGTTTTAGTGTCTGTAACTGTGTACTGTAACACAGCATGAAATGTTGCCTTACACGAAAGATATATATTTCACAAATATTCACAGGTGGCTGAATATGTGCACTCCTCTTCCGTAAGTAGAATAGCTTTATGCACACCACTACATTCATTGCATATTAATGTGGCTACCCTCACCTTGGTCAGAGTCTTTGGCAAAGGTGCCTTAGCTCAGTTATCCTTGTGAGATCAGTGCATATTCCCCGGCACTAATTGGCTAATATTATACTGATTATATTATGGGATGTGAAAAAACACAAATGTTGGAGAAGCTCAGCAGGTCAAACAGTGCCTTTATGTAGCAAAGGTAAAGATACATCACCAATGTTTCGGGCTTGAGCCCTTCATCAAGGTGTGGGGGAACATAAGAGATGTCTGAACAAAAGGGGGGGGTGAGGGTGGGAGATGATAGGTGGAGGGGAGGGGGGGAGAACACTGCAGGAAGGGGGGAGGAGTCTAGGCTAGATAGAGAGAGAAAGGAAGTAGGAACTGGAATAACTAGTTAAAGGTTGGGGGGGGGGGGTAGGCAAGCTGATTAGTGGAATGCAGTGAACTCAGTGTTCATGCCCTGGGTTTGGAGGGTGCCCAAACAAAAAGTGAGGTGTTGTTCCTCCAATCTGCGGGTGGTCAGGTTGGGGTAGTGTGAAAGGCCATGGACAGACATGTGAGCCTGAGAGTGTGACTCAGAATTGAATTGGATGGCTACGGGGAAGTCACTTTTGTTGCGGTCAGAAAGGAGGTGATGGGAGAAGTGATCTCCTAATCTGCGACCAGTCTCTCAGATGTAGAAAAGGCCTCAGAGGGTGCACCAGATGCAGTAAATGAGTTATTTGGAGGTACATTGGAAGTATTGCTTCACCTGAAAGATCTATTTTGGACATCAGACCTCAGGTGTGGGTGCAGATATTACACCTCCTACGACCACAGTGGAAGGTGCCGGAGGGGTGGGGGGGGGGTGCAATGAGTGGGGAGGCAAGAGTATAACGCTGCACCTGTACCTCCAAAGAACTCCTTTAACAGGCTATTTAAAGACTGTACAGAACCCATGGCAGTCGGACTGGGTGGGTGGAGCGCTGAGACTTAATTGATAACTAACACGTACAAGATTGGGCTTATTTAATGATGTCATTGGCTGATGCAGTGAACTTTCATGTTTTTCCCAATGCTATGAAATTGAGGGAGTGCCCAGACTGTGGTATGCCCTGCTAAATGGGCAATGCTCCACAATGCGCGTGCAATTTGAGAGGCTCTGGAATGGAGATGGGCTGGAAATGGTGCATACGGGCTTTGTCAGCATCACATCCACAACTATCTTTTCAATGTTGCCATTTGTATGGAGATGAGTTGGGTTATCAGCATGAGGAAGGCAGTAGAGTGTGCCTTGGGCCTGACTGGAACATTTGATTCAGAGCAGGTGGGATGGGGATAGGATGTGGAGGGTGAGGGGAAAGATGACAGTGGGGTTGAGACCTTGCTGTCAAAGTTCATATTTTTATATCAGCATGTAAGGTGATCCCTGATTTTGAGGTGGTGTTTTTAAATTTTGAGGATCATCTGGTACACATGGTAATATGAGGCTAGCCCAACACTTTCAGCATTAGGTCCAAAAAGCAAGGAAAATGAAAAAAAAAGAAATGCACCCCCCTTTTATGTGCATAATAAAGATAGATACTTGGAATGGAAGGTTTTTAGTTTGTTTAATCATAGGATTTTTTGTCTCCTTTTCTTAAATAAGAGAGCTTTTTAAAAGTATGTTATGTATATAATTCGATATATGTGATAATCTTTTGATTATCTATATTCAATTGAATAATATTTCCATTATCTAATAATTCAGCTTAAAACTTTAAACAAAGCAATGCCTTGCAAAAATGATTGTCATCTCTTGGTACATGTCAGTAGAAAGATATGCACTCAGTGAAACTTGGGGTTTGTCAGTTACAACAGCTTTAAAACTGATAGTCAGAATAGAACAATAATATATTTAATCTAATCAATGGCATGTTAGGTATAATAGCCTTCCAGATAAGAATGTAATCAGTCAACATGAATTTAGCAAGTGCTCAAAAATGTGCACTGAAGTCTGCTCCCTGTCTAATATACGGGAGAGCTCTCGCCTAGATATTGCCTCAATGCAGAGTTTTTTTTATTTAAAAAGTAGGCAATCATATGCCATTAAAAGCCTAAGCAGTTTACGAATGCAGTAATGTGTCTTTTCCTAATGTGACAATTGGTGTACAAATAACGCATACTGATCAAAATTTCCCAAAATATAAACTGTGAGCCAAATTAGCTTAATACATGAAGTCACTTCACCTAAAGACCAGAATCTTTTGAAATATATATGACTCAAATCCCCACAAATATAGTTTTATGTACAAAAGGACCATTTATGGAGAGTAATTTGGACCAGAAGTCCCTGCATTTTTTCACATTTTACAGTTTTGATCAGTAAGATTTGATAGTTGATTAATTCATTGTTCCCACACTGGAGGAATCTAATGTATTCCATAAAATATTAAATATTTGGTGTCTTTCTAACAACTTTTCATCTTTGAAGTGTTATTTATCTAAGTAATTAACATAGCACAATTTCCTTTTGCAAGGTGTTTATTTTGGTATAAATAATTATTTAAAAATGTACATTTTAACTTAAAACTTGCTGATAATGTTCTTTTGACCCTCTGGTTATTAAGTAATATGAATAACACAGCATTTAACAGATTACAATTTCTGTTTTCAATGAAAACTTGGAAGTTCTAAGTCAGCAAATCAATCTTGACATCTTTTTCTGCCTCTCTATGTTTTCTTTTGTGTGAAAATTGCCTCCAGTATTCAAAATGTTATTCTGCAAATAATTGAAACATCTGCTCCCTTCATTGCAGTATTACCAAAAAAAAGTAAAACTTTGCTCTACACATGTTAGAATCAGTTGAGAGAATCTGGGTGTTTCATAGTTACATCAAAATATATAACATTGACCAAGACTGTAGAACAGATAGAAGCAATTTTGCCATCTGTGAGAACTGTTGGAGTTATAAAAAAAAAGAAAATAAAACTTGACAGTTAATCCTCTCTGCTGTTTATGGTAAGATCTAATGATAGTTGAACTGGATGTTGATATTGTAGTATTGAAATAAGCTTCTCTCAGCACATTAAAATTTGCCATAGAAACAAATAGATGCCTATCTGCAGGGTACACAGATAGATCATTGGTTTACTACATTCATATTTGTAGATTTTTATCAATGCTAGTGTGACCTATATTTGCTTGCAGTTATCCCAGAAGAGACAGGTTCATATAATTTTCAGATTAGTACTTTGATTTGACAAAACAAACAGTTGCAAACGGTTAAGTTTGTGGTTTGACGTTCTGCTACAACTTGAAAAAAAATACACACATGCAGAAACACACAACAGTATTTTTCATCTTTATGTATAATAATTGATCCATAAAAATATGGCAGATGGAACAAGGTGTAGTAAGATGTTTGGTTATGTCATGCACTTTAGTAGAAAGAATAAAGAAATAGACTTTTTTCTAAATGAGAATTCAGAAAGCAGAGGTCATAAGGGACTTGGGAGTCCTCATGCAGGATTTCCCCAAAGGCTAACTTGTGGGTTGAGTTGGTAGTAAGGAAGGCAAATGGAATGTTAGAATTAATTTCACAAGGACTAGAATAGAAGGTCAATGAGGTAATTCTGAGGCTTTATAAGGTGGCATTTGTGAGCATTTGGGCCCCATCTCTAACAAAGGATGTTCTGGCATTGGAGAGGATACAGAGGTGGTTTAGGAGTATGATCCCAAGGATGAGAAGGTTTTAGGGGAGATGACCAAAATCCAGGTCAAAATTGCAAGTTTTATTTAGTACCTTTGATGAGGTAAAATGGCAGATGGGGCTGGAAGTAGTATTCCAGAGCTTAGGGCCTTGACGGTTGAAAGCACAGTAGTTTATAGTGAATAAATTCAGGAATTATTTTGACACCAGGATCAAAGGAATGCAGAAATATTATTGAATTGGAGATAGTTTGTGATTACTATGGAACAAGAATGACGGTTGCTAACTTTTAATAGAAATGTTCCAAGGCAAATAGCCCAGCACCAGTGAACACATGAGCTAGCAATCTTGGGCAAGGACCTGGTTGAAAAACCATGGTCCAGGAACTGCCTGGACTTCTAATCTCATATTTCCCATTCATCTGCCTTACTGAGCTCTGCATACCTATCCTTTTTAACTCATCATTCTCCTCCAACCATCTCAGCATTGCTTACTATTATCTCCCCACAACTACTCGTCCCTACACGTCTCATATTATACAGTCTTGGCGCACATATGTTCACGCATTTCATCACACTGCACAACAACATGTTCTCATTATTGAGCTTCACCCACTGAGTGGATACAAGAACAGAAATTGGACTAATTTTGATTATGCCACATCTTCCCTTTCTAGTCAAGCTTTGGTCAAAGGCTTAGAAAGAGAGAAAGAAGTTAACTTTCCTGACTAGGAATTGCCTTGCAGGTGCCAGTTATGAATTTTCCTCCATGCAGAGTTTAGAGGCCCAGTTTAACAGATCTGCAAACTATGGAAAAAATGAGCAGTTATAAGAGTGGTGGGTCAGATCAGTCAGGACTGTAGGTTAGTTGAGTAAACAGATACTTTTAAAGATCCAGCCTATAAGAATGCTGTTGGATGTCCAACTTAATCTCCTCGATGTATTAGTCTCCCTACCAATTTTGCTTGAGTACAATCTCAGTGATTTCTAATTTCACTACCCCCCCCTCAATTTTTCCATTCCATGTATGTGCCAAATATTTTCACATTTCCATGTTTGAACCCTCCCATTTAAGGTGACTGGGCCTCTGTCATTATCAAATTACTTTCTATATGAATGTGTTGAACAATGCTCCTCATATTTGTAGAGCAGTCTGTAGATATTGACACATTTCACCACACTGTCCTCCAAATCCTCTCTTCCATTGTCTTGCTGGGTCAACAGACTTTTTGTACAGGTTGGCAGAGAAACCCATGAATCATCCCTCCTTTGTGTTTTCTTCCTGCTTTCTCTTTTTCCTTTGATATTGTAAGAATACTTTTAATTGCAAAACTGAGAAGCTCAGATAAATCCCAGAAGAAGACTCTGAAGAAATGTTGTAAAGATGCTATCTAGCTCTGTAAGCCATTTTCTTCCTGCTTTCTCTTTTTCCTTTGATATTGTAAGAATACTTTTAATTGCAAAACTGAGAAGCTCAGATAAATCCCAGAAGAAGACTCTGAAGAAATGTTGTAAAGATGCTATCTAGCTCTGTAAGCCATTTCATGAATAAGGTACCTTTGTTGATCTTTCAAATTGACAACAATTTCCAGTTTCATGGACAGTGAATAAAGGAGATACTGAGATGTAGTTTCACAGATGCTGACTGATATATGAAATTAAGAAATGTAGTACCATGACTGAATCGGAATACTGAACATTGGGTATTATCCTTCCCAGTTGAGATAATATGTGGATGTGTGCCAAGAGACAGCAATGTTCAATTCAGATTGTCCATAAATGTGCAAATAAACCTCACCAAACTGTTGGATTTCCAATCAAATAACTGGTCTGAGAAATCAAGTCACCTTTATTTATCATTCATGCCATGCTCTCACAGTAAAGACATGGTAGCATTTCTCCAGGACTACGGAGCATTTTTACGTAAGTTAGCATAGAAGTTAAACACAATAAAATGTTGAAATATTAAGCCGTATACAGTAAAAGGCCACAGTACATTATCCACATATGTTCTTGGAATACAGGAGCCTGATGACTTGGGGGGGAAAAAACTGTTGCCCAATCTGGACCCGAGTGCTATGGTACCTCTTACCAGAAGGGAGAACAGTTTATGTGAGGGGTGTATCAAGTCCTTCACAATGTTTCTTGCCTTTTGCCTGCATTGAGTGTTATAGCTGTCCTTCATGGTAGGAAGAGAGCCCCCAGTGATTTTTTTCCGCTGACTTCACTATCCTCTGCAGTGTCTTGTGCTCCAAGGTGGGAGTGCTTCCAAACCAGGTGGTGATGTAGTTGCACAGGATGCTCTCAATACATCCTCGGTAGAATGTAGTGAGGATGGAGGGTGGGAGATGAACTTGCCTCAGCCTTTGCAGAAAGTAGAGGCACTGCTGGACTTTTTATGAAGTTGGTGTTAATGAGATTCTTTGCTGGGTGCACTCCAAGGAACTTGATACTCTTGACAGCCTCGATGATAGAGCCATCAATGGTCAATTAAATGCGGTCCCCCCCAGGCCCTCCTGAAATAGACAATCATCTCTTTTGTTTTATTAACATTCAGGTAAAGGTTGTTGGCTTTTCACAGTCTGTTGGTGACTGCATCTCATCCCTGTATGCTCACTCCATATTCTTACTAATCAGGCCCACCACAGTTGTGCTGTCAGCAAACTTGATGATGTGGTTCAAGCTATGTTCAGCTGCACATCAGTGGGTCAGCAGAGTGAACAGCAGTGGACTAAGCACTCAGCCCTGGGGGAGCCCCTGTACTTGTGATGGTGTTGGAAGTGCTGTTACCAATCTGGACTGCTTGAAGTCTCCCTGACAGGAAGTCAAGAATCCAATTGCAGTGGGAGATGTTTAGACCCAGCAGGCTCAATTTCCTTATCAAGTATTGATGTATGATAGTGTTGAATGCCGAACTGAAGTCAATAAACAGCAGTTGACCATACAAGTCCTTATTTTCCAGGTGGGTGAGGGCTAGATGGAGGGCGGTGGTGATGGCATCAGCCATAGAGCAGTTGGATCTCTATGCAAACTGCAGGAGGTCCAGTAACAGGGGCAGCAGGAGCTTGATGTGCCCCACGACAAGCCTTTCGAAGCACTTCATGGTGATGGTCATGAGTGCAACAGGGCAGTAGTCAACAAGGCAGGACGCAGATGACTTCTTCAACACGGGGACAATGGTGGCGGCTTTGAAACATGTTAGCACAACGGCATTTCTCAGGGTGGAAGGAAAAGCTGTTACAATATGAAGAGTTAAACAAGCACTTAACTGTGTGAAATTTGATGATTATTATTTGAGCAATGGGAGTTGGTGAGTCAATGTGAGATACCATCCATGCATGCACTGTCATTCTTTTACATTCCAGAAGGGAGAAGACACTGAACTTAAATGCACTAAATTAAACGAACCAACCATAACATAAATCTGTGACTGAACATGCTTATTGCAACCAAAACATCTTTATCCATAAACAAGAAAAAAGGGGAGACTCACCAACTCCCATTGCTCAAATAATCATCAAACTTGGCACAGATAAGTGCTTGTTTAATTCTTCATTATTTTTCCCAATGTACTTTGGTTTGCAAACGTGATAGTTTGTAGCTCCATGGCTTATCCCCTTCGGGTGGTCTGACAGACCATAATCAGTTCAATGGGTCTCCATCCCGCGGTCTTGTTCAATCTGCCGCGTGTAGGATGGAAGCCATGAAACTCAGCCCCTTTGAGTATAAAGGTTTATTGTAGAACCTATTAAAGGTTCTCTCATTGCTCCATCCCCCCTGGTGAAGGATATCCCATATAGGGACCTCGGCCCTATTGGCTGCCGAGGTCACCGCTGCTCTAGTTGAATGGGACCAAAACTGAATAATATCCATTCCAGCCACTCTCATGACCTCCCGCAGCCATCTGACCAACGTCTGGGGTGTTGGTGGGGGGGGGGGGGGGGGTGTAGCCTGCTGATGTGGTTTCTTAGAGGTATTTCTCATTCAAAAGCATTTGACACCATATGTTATAGGCCCCGCAATATCATCCTCTAGTGGCTGGCTGATACCCTTCAGTACTACAAACCTCACGGCAATAGCCAGTATATTCTCCTCTTGACTGGCTTGAGCAGTGTATGGGGATTTAGGTGACTCAGCCTCCATTACCGGCCCTTCATCATCTTCCCATGTATAATCATTAATGTCCTCTCCCTGCTTCAATGGTGTAGGAAACCTGCTCACCATGGCCATCACCTGTTCCTCCAATTTGTCCAGATGACTTACAATTTTGTTGCTGGTCGAAGCTTCTGGTCTCTGGCAGGCCTTACTCTCAGGCCTCAATTGAGCTGGTGCCCATCGTGCAGAGACCATGCCCTTCTTCAGGCTTTTTTTTTGTTATTCTCGCCCGTTGAGTGTGCGGCTTCGCTACATGGCTCAGGCCAAGTACTTGTGCGGAGTATTCCCCTTTGCTGTCACTCGATATACTGAGGTCCAGTCGTCTCATGCAGCTCACCTCATGCAGCTCACCTCATGCAGCTCACCTCATGCAGCGGCATAACTGTATCACTGCTTGCTTTTTGAGGCCCTGGCTTCCACAAAGCCAGGTCAGTGCACCCAGCCTAAGGCCCCACCTTCAACGAAGGTAGGCCCCTGATTCCTGATCCCACCCCCAATGGAGGTAGATTGCTCCTCAGCTGGGACACTGCACCCCGGCAGGCCTGCTGGATCTTTGGTGCTAATGAAGCACTATGGGGGCTCTTCTTGGAGGCCTTCCTCCTTGGGCTCTTGCCACCCTGCCTCCGCCCCAGTCCCTCATTAGGACCCAGGAACCACCTGCTGGTTGACCCAGACCTTTTTCGGTACACTTCTGCCTCTGGAGGGCTACATTGGCGCCTTCCCTCATTGGGTCCCGGGGACCTCCCACCAGCAGTCCCAGAACTTTTGCCACTCCCCTCCTTCTCCAGAGGGCTTGTTCGGGGGTTTGATTCCATTTTGTGGATCGCAGTCCTGCAATCTCCCTCAGGGCTCTTCTCCTGCAGACCCACTGATTTGGGATCGCTGTACTGTGATTTTTTTCCCACTGATTCAGCACTTTTGTTTCTGGACCTAAAGCATGTGCTGCTCCTCGCAAGTCAATGGATGTAATGGCTGCCCGGATGGAATCTCAGGCTGGCGAACCAATGTACATTGCGAAGAATAGTGTGTGTGTGTGTGTGTGCATCCGTATATGTGAGAGCAGGCTGGAAAATAGACTAAAACAGATGACAGTAAAAGTGTTATCTCAATAGTTACAAATGTCACCCATCATGATGCCCTTCAATGAGTCCTGGGAAAATGCATTCATCCAGTTTGATGTACGCTGAAAAATCAAGCAACACACTGAAACTCTGTCTAAATGCAGAAAATAATGAAGATTCTCTGGAGAGATGACACAGCCTATGGTGTTTTAACAGGTCTGGGCAGAGTAAACAGTTTCTGTAGTTCTGGATGCACAGAGCTCATTGAGGAGAGTTCATACTTAACCTGCTCCTACACATTAGTATGTAACGTGGAGAAGAAAACTAATTGTAATTAGCACTGCCAGAGGCAATTTCCATAGGTGAAGGTATTTCCATGGCAGAGTGCCCAAAATCAAGAGTATTTCCATAGGTGAAGGTATTTCCATGGCAGAGTGCCCAAAATCAAGAGTATTTCCATAGGTGAAGGTATTTCCATGGCAGAGTGCCCAAAATCAAGAGTATTTCCATAGGTGAAGGTATTTCCATGGCAGAGTGCCCAAAATCAAGAGTATTTCCATAGGTGAAGGTATTTCCATGGCAGAGTGCCCAAAATCAAGAGTATTTCCATAGGTGAAGGTATTTCCATGGCAGAGTGCCCAAAATCAAGAGTATTTCCATAGGTGAAGGTATTTCCATGGCAGAGTGCCCAAAATCAAGAGTATTTCCATAGGTGAAGGTATTTCCATGGGAGAGTGCCCAAAGTTAAGAGTATTTCCATAGGTGAAGGTATTTCCATGGCAGAGTGCCCAAAATCAAGAGTATTTCCATAGGTGAAGGTATTTCCATGGGAGAGTGCCCAAAATCAAGAGTATTTCCATAGGTGAAGGTATTTCCATGGCAGAGTGCCCAAAATCAAGAGTATTTCCATAGGTGAAGGTATTTCCATGGCAGAGTGCCCAAAATCAAGAGTATTTCCATAGGTGAAGGTATTTCCATGGCAGAGTGCCCAAAATCAAGAGTATTTCCATAGGTGAAGGTATTTCCATGGCAGAGTGCCCAAAATCAAGAGTATTTCCATAGGTGAAGGTATTTCCATGGCAGAGTGCCCAAAATCAAGAGTATTTCCATAGGTGAAGGTATTTCCATGGCAGAGTGCCCAAAATCAAGAGTATTTCCATAGGTGAAGGTATTTCCATGGCAGAGTGCCCAAAATCAAGAGTATTTCCATAGGTGAAGGTATTTCCATGGCAGAGTGCCCAAAATCAAGAGTATTTCCATAGGTGAAGGTATTTCCATGGCAGAGTGCCCAAAATCAAGAGTATTTCCATAGGTGAAGGTATTTCCATGGCAGAGTGCCCAAAATCAAGAGTATTTCCATAGGTGAAGGTATTTCCATGGCAGAGTGCCCAAAATCAAGAGTATTTCCATAGGTGAAGGTATTTCCATGGCAGAGTGACCAAAATCAAGAGTAAGGGAAACATACACAGTTTAATTTTAAAAATTTTAAGTTTAGACATAGAGTGCAGTAACAAGCCTTATCGGCCCACAATCACATGTTGCACAATTATACCCAATTGATATGTTTTGAAGGGTGGGAGGAAACCGAATCACCTGGAGGAAACTCATGTAAACACGAAGAGAATGTCCAAACTCCTTTTTTGAAATCTTGGATTTAATTAATTTTGGTTGTCATCAGCTTTCCAAAACATGAAATCTAGAATTGCCTCTCAGTCTTTCTCTATTTTCTTTTAATGTGCTCTTTTAAAAACTTCTCTCTTTAAGTGTGGTTTTGGTTAACAATCCTTCATGGTACAAAATGTGAGATCCTAAATGAATACTTTTTTATTGGAGTCCTCCAAAAAATAAAGCGGAGCTTAAAATTAGAGTGTGTGGGTGTGTTTGCATGCGCGCACGCTCTGTGTGTGTGTGTGTATATATGTATATATATATGTATATATATGTATGTATATATATATGTATATATATGTATGTATATATGTATGTATATATATGTATATATATATATGTGTATATATATGTATATATATATAGATAGATATATATCTGTATATATATATATAGATAGATATATATATCTGTATATATATATATATATATAGATAGATATATATATCTGTATATATATATGTGTGTATGTATATATATATATCTGTATATATATATCTATATATATATATGTATGTATATATATCTATCTATATATATATATATATGTATATATATATATATATCTATATATATCTATATATATATATATATCTATATATATCTATATATAGATATATATATATATAAATATAAATAAAAAGACTGGATGTGATTTATCCCAGGCTGCTGAGATTGCTGAACGCCTGACTGAGATTTTTTTGAGTTTCCAGCAAATGTGGTCCTTTTTAGGAAGAGAGCAGGGAAAAGCTGTGAGTGTAACATCAATGGAATGGAAGGTGCAGGAAAAACATTGAGGGAGAGGGTAAATTATCTTTTTCAAGGCAGGAACTCATCAGAATTGGCCAACGTGACTTTTTCCAAGGACAAATCCTGCCTGCCAAATTTGCTTGAAGAGATAATGTGTGTTTATCATTTGAAGTGATTTACATGGACTTCAGCAATGCCTGTAATAAGGTCCACATGGGAAACTTTCAAAAAGATTAGTGCCCATGTCATTCAAATTGGATCCAATGTTATTTTGGCATTGGAGACGGAGGGTGCTGGTAAATAGTTGTTTTTGCATTTTGATGCTGTGACTAATGGTGTTCCACAAGGATTAGTGCTTGGATCCTTGTTGTTTGTAATATACACATATAATTTGATTGCGGATGTGAGAGGCTAGATCAGTATGTTTGTGGATAAATAAAATCAATGGTGTGATGTGTGTGTGGAAGATAGAGTTGGGCTACAGAGAGATATTGATATTTTGGTGAAATGGGCTGAAAATGGCAGGTCAGCAATCGCCAATACCAGAATACATCTGCTTAGGGTGAGGGAAGAACACTTGAGAGAGATGTCATTTTTTTTTTTTTACACACAGAGAGTGGTGGGTGCCTGGAATGCATTGCCAGTAGTGGAGGCTGGTACAAAAGGGACATTTAAAAGTCTCATGGATTCAAGAAAAGAATGAGAGTCATGGGCTGTGAAGTTGGGAAGAGTTATATTGGGAAGAGTGGAATTGGTTGGCGCAACACTGTGGGCCAAAGGGCTGTACTGTTCTATGCTCCATGAAGTTATATGCAGACATATGTGAGATGATGCATTTTAAGAGCACTGAGGAGGCTAGGACATTCACAATGAATGGCAGGTTGTTAGGGATTATTGAGGAACAGAGAAACCTTGGAGTATGTGCATAAATCTATGAAGATGGCAATGCAGGCAGACAACACAGTTGAGAAGGTATATGGGAAACTGCTTTTCATTATACAGGGAATTAAATATAGAATGAGGGGGTGTTGGGGTAGAAGTGGTAGTTGTGTTCCAATTTTATAAAAGTTTGGTCAGACCAAGCTGAAATAATGTGTGCGGTTCTGTTCACCAAGGTATAGAGTGTGTTAGCAATATGCTAGAAATTAAAATAAGTTTTTATTATTATTTTATATTTAAGAAGCATTTCTAATCTTAAATATGTCACTTAATTCATGAAAAGTTCTATAACTATATTTAAGGGGTCCAGTGGTCAAAATGTATCTAAATACCATTTAGATAAGATAAATAATGAACTTGTTGTTCGCTATGAAACTACTGTTTTTAATTTACCAAGAAGGGTTAATTATGAACTGGTATCATTGTTCATTTCTACACAGTGGTACATAATAGCACAATCTTATTGATTTAACCATTTTATTCAGCATAAAAGCTTTGTAGGAGAGGGTAACAAAATGAGATTGGATACATTTCTGCATAGACTCACAGCTGAAGGTTTACTCTGGGACCTGAGCCTTTCCTTTGTCTGAAGTATTCCATCTCCCACCTAACTGTCAAGATTAGCTGCAACTGACCTAAATAAAGTTTAAGTTTGAAATAAGAAAACACGGGATGAAAGCGTTCCAATGCCTGGAGGAAAGGAAAGATAAAGCGGTGTTTTGTAGGGAAATATTTAGGGGACGTGCAAAAACCCCTGAGCATCTTTAGTCCAGTATATACTGCCACCCAGAGATTATTATCTGT
The DNA here is from genome assembly GCF_036971445.1 of Narcine bancroftii. Lineage (NCBI taxonomy): Eukaryota > Metazoa > Chordata > Chondrichthyes > Torpediniformes > Narcinidae > Narcine > Narcine bancroftii. Next base: position 100,701,804 of record NC_091477.1, on the reverse strand, counting down.
ATTGGCGGCCCCATGTATTCCGTGAAAGTATTTTGAAACTCACCGTATCGAAACGTGAGTATCGTCAAGTAGATTCCATGTTCTACAAGTGTTCTGATGTAGGGAATGAGGCTTTCTCTCTGTCTGATCTGCTGAGCATTGCCCGGGTTTTGTTATTCCCTGATAAATTTATTTTCTAATTAATATTAATGCACGTCAATTTATATAAATTTAAACGAGTCGGAAACATGTTTTTATAACATAAATAAACGTCAACCTGTTTCGTGTTTGTGGTAAAGTGATTGTATCATTATTATGGTTTTTTTTTAATTGAGTTTTCTGCAGCCTTTTCCAATGCCAGCATGGGACATAGTGGGAGAATCTCGGACCAGAGGGCACAGCCTTGGAATACAAGGACGACCCCCACCCCCCGCCGCCCCTGAAACTGAGATGGAGACCTAAGCAGTTCGTTGCCACTGGCGGCTGTTGAGGCCAAGTCATTGTGTAAATTTCAAGCGGAGATTGATACTTTCGTGATGAGTAAGGGCGTCAAAGGTTGTGGGGAGAAGGCAGGAAAATGGGGCTGAGAGGAGGAATACATCAGCCATAATTCTATTGGCGGAACGGACTCAATTGGTCGAATGCCCTCAGTCTGCTCCTATCTCTTATGGCCGGATGGGGTCAGTGGCAGCCAGGGTTACCTTGGATATACCAAACTCCTTCAACTCTTTCCCGAAGGTTGAAACTTTATTAGTTGCCAGCTGGCGGGAACTTTCCCGCTTCTATAATTAGATCTCTAACATTTCCAACCGTGGGAAGAGAGCGAAGAAAAATGCATGGACCACAAGCAGCTCAAAGATTTGACTGATGCCGCATTCTGGCTGCGAGACCTCACACACCTGCAGCGTTCTGCAGCATGGGAATCGTTGGATACCGTTATGACAAATTTTTTTTTCAACAGCAGTGCACATGCCAAGACGTGCAGAAGCTTTCCTCCATTAAATAGAAATTAGCATGAAAATAAACAGCAAATTACCATTATTTATTAGACCTTACCTTGTTTGCCTTAATTATTGTAAAGCCGAAACCAAAAACTTTGATTTGAGGGGGATGAGCTCTTTCTCATTTTCAAGCATTCGAAAATTGTTATTTATAAGGCCCGGTTGATATATTGATCAAAATTCTTTCTGGTGCCTGGTTTGAAACATAGTTTTGGATTCAGTGCCTCAATTGATTGATGCAGATTAATTGTAGACCTTTGCGGGCATTATAACTCGCGTCTTCACTCACAAAAACTTAAGTGTTGATATTTATAGGTGAAACACATCTTTAGGCATGACCTAAGTGGTACAATGCAACCCCCCCCCCACCCCCCCCCCCCCCCCCCCCCCGCCGTTTACTATTTTGTTTCACAGTGGAACAGATAGTGGAAGTAAAACACGAAAGTCCGTGGTTGAAGTTTTTAAAAAAAACTCAACACGCTGAAGAAACTAGGAAGGTCAAAAGGTGTATTTAAAAGAGCAAAGATAGTTAACCAACGTTTCGGGCTTAATAGACAAAATGTGGACAGGCGCCTGAACACAATGGTCGGGTGGGACAAGGGGAGGAACAGAGTCCCACAGGTAATAGAGATGGATAAGGGAGGGAGGGCAGATCAGAAAGAAGGAGGGGACACACCTTGATGCCCGAAACTATCTTAGCTATATGAAGTCCACTGTTTGACCTGCTGAGTTTGTCCAGCATCGTGTTTTCACATATAGTGGAAGGATTTGTTCATTTGAACCCATTGTTTTTTAGGATTTAGGGAATTCTTTGTATTTTTTTAAGCGAATATGTACTGTCCTTGTTAAGGCAGTTGTCATCCAAGCTGCGAGTTTTAAGGGCTTGGGGGGCATTTCTGAATATACGTGCGTCTGCCCCAGACTGCGGGCGTGTTGGAACTGGCCACTGCTGGCACCACGAAACGGTGCGTGAAGCATCTAGTAACTTCAGCCGGGGAGCCCAGCCAAGCATTAGATCAGGGTGGTTGATGAGCCCACTTTGGGTCAAGCTCTCACGCAATCTGTCAAAAATGTCTCGGCTTGGAAATCTTTTCAAATCCGTAATTGTGTAGGAATTTCATTTAAACCCCCTGTTTAATTAATATCACGGTCCTTGACAGAGGCAGCTCAGTAAATAGCTTGGACTTCCGTTTCTGGGCAGCACGGTTCTGAATGAGTCGGGTCTGCCCATCTGCCTAAATGATTGAGATTACACTTGTCCGCCTGCTGCCGACGTGCTCAGCTCCCGTCTGGACTTTGTCACCAGGCGGCATCCGGCCGCACGGAAGGCGCGTTAGCTCCTACCGCCCGGAGACCCTCGGGCTTCCGCTGGGTCCTAGTGTAAAACGGGAAGTGTCATTTGTGATCTTTGCGCTCACCCAAATAAATTCTTAATTTTCCTTAATAACTGAAATAATACAGCAAGTTATTGAGGTTCAAGACTTTTGTATCTACATTATTTTAAGATAGTGGTACTTTAAAATGCATTGCTGTCTCTAAAGTTATCTGGAATATTCTGAAAATAACTTGAAAACAAGTCGACTTTTGGCTTAATCTTTGAAGTTCAACTGATAATCACGCAATAACGAAAAACAGAAAATATACAATTATTATGTATTATTAAAACATGAATTATTACTAATACATAATTGTCTTCTTATTTTTACTAGAATACCAAGTTGCAGGGTGTATAACACATTAAATCGTTTATAAAGCACTACGTAGTAATCACTGAGATAGATTCCTTTTAATTAAATGTTCAGCAGACCTTTTTATTTCTAACTGATTCTGCTTCAGGTAGTTCTGGCATCAACGACCAAAAAAGCTCTGTGGCACAAAACTATTCAATGAGCCACTATTTTTAATGCCATGCACTTATGTGAAAGAATTATTCTCATTCTAAGGGAAATTAGAACATTGGTATTTCAAGTTCAAAGGAAGTCTTGGTCCCTATTCTACATTGCCGAGTATCATGTCATAACTAGGACAAGCTTCAAGAGCAATATTTCTACTTCCTCACTGAAACCTGATCCATTTGACTTAAGAACATTGAGTAATCAGATTCTTAAGTAGTACAACCACTTCTGTGTCCGTTTACATTGTATCAATTAAAGTGTTAATAATACAAACATGCACAAGAGAACAAATGAGGATTCAATATAAGATTAATGTAATATCTGAAAATGAAGACAACCTAGGAAAAGAGAATGTAAAGAAATGTTTTTGAGCAATTAATCAATCAATCAATCCTCCTTTTAAAGTATTTTATGATCCTGGTCAAAAGATAACATTGGTGATCTAAAATCTGGTTTCCAAAATAAACTACTCTATATAAAACATCATACTTCATCTTTTTTATCAGTGAAAGGGTAAACTGCTTTGTATGAACTTGTGAATAGAAAAAGGAAATCAGGGTTCAAAGTACACGATTATTGTATCATTGAAATAGCTTAAAGGTATGGATTGGAGTTAGTTATCATGGGGCAAAGTATCTGAGTTTTACAACTGTAATAGCAATGAAACAATCAGAGTTCTGGGTCAGCTCCAGACTGCGGAGTAGTGGTCTTCTACAACTGAAATAATAACAACAATGTGCTTGCACTTATATATATATATATATATATATATATATATATATGTTTCCATGCATAGGACAACCTTACTCGTCACTACACGTGGGCCATTGACACATGTGCCATGATTTGTCATTTGTGTAATGATTTCTGTTTCTGAGGAAAACGTCTTGAAATTGCACTTAAGACCTAAACTGATGTTTATTCAGTTACATACATGGTGCGTTTGTTTAAATGTAGAACATAGAGAAGCAAGATCCTGCAAATGGCAATGTGATAATGACCAGAGAATCTAACTTATTTTAGGAATATTGAGGTCCTCAGGATCTGGGAATCCATGAATTTTTGTAGAGAGACATGGACAATTTGCATTAACAATCACTATATATTCGGAAAAGACCACATATATTCTCCAAATCCATTGACTGGATGGACCAAGGTCAATATCCTACATGGTGATCTGGCATGTTACCTGAACGTCACGCACCTCGAACTTTATTTCGGATTTGAGAATATCTAAGCAAATTGTGTCCCAGATGATCGAGAGAATGCTGGAAAACGTCTTCAAAGTCTCCTTGAGAAAAAAAAAAGTAGCATTGTCCCTGAGCCATTGGAAATCTCTGAACACAGCAGTATCCAAAGGGATCAAGTCTCAAAAGGCATCTCAAGTTCCCACACGAGAGAACGTGGAGGCCACAGCATCTCAAAGCGTCAGCTCACCCTCCCCATCAAACCATTCTCCCGCCTACTGTGGCAGATTCTGTAGATCCGAAATCAGGGTCAATCAGGGCAATGGAGGTAAATCATCCTCGACCCCGAGTGATTGACGAAGTTAATGTTGAACTGAAGCAAAGTCAACCTTTTTTTTTGCACCTCGGGATTATTTTACTCCTCGGACTGTTTATTGTGAAAACTTTTATTGGCTCGCGACGGCTGGTCCTTTAAATGCACATGTGCTTTGTGTCAGTTTGCCATTGGCATTTTAATCTATCGGCGATACAGAAGCACTGAGTTTGTGATTGATGCCAGTCAAATATCCTGTTGAACCCACTCCTGTACTATTCATTTCAAACGTATTTATAAATCACAGATTGGTGTAATTTATATCAAATATTCCTGAAATGAATCAGCAAGTATTTATGTTCAAAGTTGTCTCCGGCATGAAACAATACAGCGTTAAGTTACCAGGTTACTATTAACAACTCGTAACCTGTTTGTGTTTGCAAGAGAGAGAGAGAGCGCTGGGGGGGGGGGGGGGAGAAAGAGGGAGGGGAAAGAGACAAAGAGGGAGAGACTGACAGACAGGGAGAGACAAAGAGGAGGGGGGGGGGGGTGGTGAATGCTAGTGGGAAAACAAATCCGGTTTTATCCAAGCGTCTTATAATCTGGATTTATCTCTAATACCTAAAAAGGAACCTCCGCAATTCTCAAAACTAAGGTCAATGGATAAAAATATTTAATCCTTGAAATGTTTAATACGCTGCCCTTCGAAAACAAGAGGACATAATTAAAATGTGTTGAAAACTGTGACCCACTCCTGCTATTAAATCGTTTCAGTTGGGTCGCAGTTCACGCCATGTCTGAAATCGAGTTTCGTGTCGGTGAGATACGAAACCCTGACAGGCGTTAGGACCAAGAAGCAATCTCTGCTTCACGAGGAGTGACTCGTGTGTCAGAAACGCGCTCTCCAACATTCTCCAAGTGACTGGCAACATGCCGACTGCAAAGGGTTCGCATCTTTCTCACGACCTTTTAGGTTTCTGATGTCATCTGGGAGCTATTCATTTCCTGCCAGAAGCTCTGCCTGCAAACCACCTTGGCCGCAGTGAAGCCCAAGGCTTGGTACGAGCTCAGCTAAATCATAAACTGCTGTCCGAGTACAATAAAACCAGAAATAGATTGCACCATATGGTAGCACTTAGCGCTAAGAGAGCGCAAGGCTACACTTCACATGAGCAAGAAGTGTGGGAAAAGTTAATTGGCTTTAATGACAACTCCCAACCATCGTGTGATGTCCGATTTAACCATGTGATTGCAACGGCGATCAAACTGATAAAAAGTGGGAGTCTAATAAACATGCAAATAAAAATATTATGTTATTGTCTCGTGCCTCTTTAGATTCACATATTATTAATTTGATTCCGAAATTACCCAAGAAACAGCAATAAAACATCCATCTGTAATCGTGAAAGAACGACTGCTCATTAGCTGAGGGCTATAGGGAATTCCGTGCAGCAGAGCTCTTCGTCAAGAGAAAGCACATGCAAATTTGTAAAGGGTTCACTCAAAACTCGTTTGGATCAAATCATTTCCCTGCAGAATGCGTGCCTTGACCCTCTAGTGTATAATAATCCCAGGAATTGTCTGATTTAAATCTACACTCTGTGTAATCAGTTGTTGTGTGATTTTAATCTAGTGTCTGTGTAATAAGATTCCATATTATAAAGGGCTAACAATGAGAAAACCACTCTTTGTGAAGTGTAACACAATGGAGTGTACTTTTCTTAGAAAAGGTGATCTTTATCACATCGACAGGAGATTGACCACCTGAAATATTTCGGCACCTTTACCACAATAGTAAGATTAAATCTTTCTGAAATAATACAATTAAGTGTCGCGATTTGCCTGGGAACTTCATAAATTGTATTGTGTAAACCACGCGAATGCTGTATTGAACTTTTGGGGCTCTTAGAGAGATTAGCTTTTTGTCATCTCACACATATCAAACGTTTCTTTTTATAAATGAGTATCAATCAACGACAAATTCAAGAATGTCTCCTTCGCATGTTTCCCCCTTTGTTTCGTTTCTTCTTGCATTCACCACCTGGGTATGCGATTAACCACCTGCGTTGGCAGACAAAATACAACAAGTTTTGTGGTAGGTACTCATCAAATTCCCTACAGGATCCGTGACTGTTTAAAGCTGCCTATTCGGGCCAATGCATGTAAGAGGCGAAACCCGATACGGACAGCAGGTTTACTGACATCCGATCGGAGAGTCTCCACACAAAGGGCTTGCATAATCAGGGGCCCTCCACAATGGGTCCAATCTCGCGCCAAATTTTAAATGTGGTCTTTGATGTTTACAATGGGAAAGAATGATTTAAGTGTATTGAATGTTTATCATATTTGCGAGCACGTTGAGAGTGGGGTTATCATTTTATACCAAATGCTAAATGTTGTTGGATTCGACTCTCTATATTTCCATATTAAGCGTTGGCTGTCCTTTTGCGCACCACTCAGAGCCCCTCCTCACTCGCGCCTGCGTTCTGCTGACAGAAAGGGAAACAGAAACACTGCATAAATGTTAGTTTTCTTTTTATTTCAAATATAAATCTTCATAAAAGGAAGGAACCTTTAAGAGCATTCAGTTTATCTTTGGCATTTCATCAGAGAGAAAAATGAACATCTTGCTCAGACAAATGCAATCTGATATGAAAATTCTAAGTATGTAGATATAGTGCATATTTTTGACATTGAAATACAGAGTTAGCTTCAAAAAGAAAGTCTTTATTTTTGAAGTTTCCAGTCACTTTTGTACTAGAGGTGGCCCAGTTACCAGGGTCTCCAGACGGAATCTAAGGAATCTGATGGTACGCCCACACTAACCGGGCTGACAGAAGTGGTGGCTGCCGACAGTGGAAGCGGGAAGCCGGACGCTGGGGCAATGCCAGACGGCTGAACGGAAGACCTATTGGCCGGAGAAACGGCGGAGGGCAATGCAGTTCCGTTGGCATTGGCATACAGAGGGATGATGTGTCCTGCCGTTAGCTGTCCGCTGGGTCCAAACGCCGTGTTAGGAATGAGGAATGCAAACTGGCCGTCAGATGCTGGCACCAGCTGGAACCCGCCGTAGACTTTAGTGGCCGCGGCAACCGCTGCTGCAGGCATTGCGTCAGCCGCACCCAGTTTACAAGGCATGTTGACTCCATTCAGGGGACCCCCATTGCTCCCTGCTCCAGGCAGTTGGACGTGCAAGGGCTGTCCAAAAGCAGCGTGGGATCCGCCAGTCACAGCTGGGCTGGGGGGCGGTTGGGAGTAGTTCATGGCGTTAATCTGAGACATGCAGTTTGCCAAATGACTAAGGAGTCTGGTTCGGACTTCTGTGTTAACCCCTTCACAGGTGGATAAGAAACGGGTCACTTCGTTCATACACTCACTGAAGCCGGCTCTGTATTTACCCAGAACGGTTGGATCTGTGCTCAAAGCAGCTAAAAATGCAAAAGAAAGAGGAGAGATAAGAATAGAATCATTTTATTTTATTGTCATATCTCTAAATATCGGCCGTAATGAAGAGAATTTGCTGAACTCCTATTATTTGGGTGACAAAAATTCGCGGTTCTCCCAAATAGAGTTTAGTGAAGAAGCGATCTTTGCTAATGGAATGGGTTGGCTTTACCTGCGTGCCAAGGTTAATATTTCGACATTTAAACTACCTCTCCATTTAATTTTCAAGGGGCTGTACCTTCACAGTCACCAAGTTGGAATCTATAAATAACTTCACCGTGGGAAAAACTCTAACTTCTGTCAATCCTGTAAAATATTACCGAATATCGCCTGGCCCTCGGACAGATGTTCGGAAAACAGAATTTTATTTGTGAATTAAACACTCACTCGTCATCTGGGCTCGCTGAAGATTTCGGAGATGCTTCACTGTCATTTCCAGGATGTCCGCTTTTTCCAACTTTGAATGTCTCGAACTCTGTAACGGTGACGAACGCGGTTTAAATGCAAAGCAATGACGAATAGAAAATGAAGTAATCCGCTGTCTTCTGGCGCCGCGCAAAATAGATACTTACATCTTTCTTCAGCGCATCTAGGATCAGCGTCTTAAGTTGGCTCAAACTTTCATTTATTCTCGCCCGGCGCCTTTTTTCCATAATTGGTTTGGATGACTGGAAAGAGAATAACCGTTCAAGAATAATAGGAACATGACTGCGCCGTTAATGCAACAGTTCATTTCAACCACACAACTAGATACAGCTCTGGAGAAAGCGTTTACCTTCCGATTTTCAGAAGCAGTTTTTGGCTTATCTGGTGTAGCGTTTAAGTTGGCTGGGGTTGCAGGCACGGGGGAAGAAGTCGCTTTTTCCATTATATCTGTTGGCATTTTCTTGTACAAGATTCCACCAGATTGTTTTAAATTAATCCTTGTCTTCTTCCAGCGTCTTGTGACCTGCGATTTTATTTCCAAGAAGCTGGAGTACTTTGTTTTATTTTTGCACGTATAAAGCACTTGGGGAATGTTATCAGTGATGTGAACTGCGATCGCCACTGTGTACAGATCAGCTCTGGCCTCCCGTATTTATATCTGGGATTGCACGCGAACGGCTCGTGTGAAACTTCTCAAAGTTTCTTTCCCACACTAACTTGTGGCCAATCAGAGCGCGGCACACACGAGCCCGTCCCCGGGGCGCGACGCTTCTGCTCGTGGTGGACGGCGCGCCACGATTGGCTGCGGCGCGTCGGAGCGAGCGGCCAATAAACGTGTGGCAATCGCCCGGGCGAGCTGTCCGTCAAAGTGGAAAGGAGATCTGCCAGCTGGAGGCGCTTTGACGTCTGTCGGCATGCGAGCTCCATTATCAGGTGGGAGCACGTGCCAGGCGCTTTATTGCTGGGAGGGGGAGGCGGTGCGAGAGCAAGCTGTGCAAGAGCCTGGGAAAACCACTCCTTCCTGCGACCACGGGAAGGCTTATTGTAAATATTTAGCGGCCTCTTTGCCTGGGATGCCTGCGGGCTGTATGCATGCCACTGAAGGCGGCGGCTGCAATACCAGCGGCTGTAGGAGGATGGCTCTCGCTGGCTGTAATCTGCAAGGGGGGGTGGGGGGTGGAGAACAGCGGGGCGGTGGGAGGAGGTGGCGGTTCGTGCTGCCGGAGACCCCCATGTCGCGTGGCAAGCAACCAGCAGGGGCCACAGTGCACCAGAAGCTGGGATCAGACGATGCAAGCTTCAGCTACCGTGCGAGCCGAGGCAATGCGCTCAACGCGGGGCAGGGACCCAGTCAGACCCGGGCTCAGCTCCCCATTCGCAGGGACAGACTCCCGGCCGACCTCGGCAGTCGCCACTGGAGTTGGGGAGGGGGGGAGAGGGTTAACCCTTTAAAGGCTCCAAGCCACACAAAGTCTGCCTCTGATTGCATCAACTATATTAGCTGGCTTGGAAAATGCGCGTCTCAATTCTTGATTGTGGATTATTTTTTACTTCTGTGGAACTCCTTAATAACACGAAGTCTGAGACTTCAATGCTGGAGAAACTCAGCTGCGCAAACAGTGCACTTGATGTTGCAAAGATGAAAGACACATAACCAGGGCTGGAGCCCGAAACATTGGCCACGTATCATCTTTGCTCCACAAAGTATATTGTTTGATCCGGTGAGTTTCTCCCAATGACATGCTTTGATTTCCAACGTTTGTCCGATGCTGTGGTTTGGCAGGATCCCCCGGCCCGGGCAGCAGTTACCAAATTTTGGGGAAGGTTTCCTTGAATTATATAACTTCTCTAATCGTTCACGTTATGAAGCGTTGATCTTTGGCGAAGGTATTCGCGCAGTTTTTTTTACAAAAGTGTTATAGGATGAACTGAAAATCAATTTTATAGTGTGAGAGGCATAAAATATTTTAAAGGAATATTCTATCAATTAAAAAGTTACATACCAATCGAAAACATACGAAATTGAGCAGATGAGATTGAAGTGGTGAACAATTGCGTGGCCGCTCGTACACAGGAGACGGTTCATACCCATTTATTTTCAGTATGGAACGTTAGAATTAAACCTTAATCTCTAAGTCTAAAGTGAATGAAAAACCCTCGTGCGATCTCCCCTTTTAATCTGTGCTGGTCGGAACATGTTCAGAATCGTGTGCGCAAACTTGATTTGTGACGTTCGTGGAGCATCGTTTCATCAAACTCAACAAGCAAAGGCAACTCCAAAGAGCGAGTCATCAAACTTGCAGAAAGGAACAGCCCCCGCTCTTTTGGTCCCCCTTTTTCAATGGTTTGAATTCAGTCGAATTCGGTGAATGGCATCGTAATATTAACTTTACTGAAGTTTGCACATCAACTTTGAAGGACTTTATTCCATTTCCACGGTTTTCAAAAGTTGTCTTATCGGTCGTTCTACATTAATGCAAAATACCATTTTATTTGCCAGTGATATCGAGGAGCAGTAAATTAACTCATTGGGGAAGTGTGCATTTTTAGGAAATTGGCGAGAAACCGAGTTTACGTCTTAGATCGATGGCACATCTTCAAGGTTGTTCCCCCCCCCCCCCCCCCCAGATTTACAGAAATTAGTATTTGCTTTGGATTTCTATTGAAATTATCTGTCATTTTTTAAAAAATCACAAATATTGTCCCGTTTAAACAGGCAACATTTAAAGAGGCGCCTACGGTATGGTGCCGCGCTATATCAACCAACCTTTTCCTCCCTCACAGCTCAGAACCCTCCATTTTTTTCTTACATCCACGTGCTTATCTTTATGACTCCACTAAGTCGTCTCTTGAAAATAATTTTATGGCCATTCCACTGAAGAATACTTAGACAATAATGCTGAGGCCAATCCACTTCTCAAATACCCATGGATTCCCTGAAACCTTTGATAAACATGAGAAACCTAATCCGATAAAAACCTACAATGTTCTTGCTCCTACCTCATCATGAAAGCCATGGACAACCTTATGTAAAGTGCAATTTGCTAGTATTACTTCGATGTATTTCAGATTTATTGTCAGAGACCGTAAATGACATCAGATTCCCTGAGATTTTTTTTCCTGCGGGTCACTTATTGGTAGTGCAAAAAAAACGACTTAAATTTACACGTAAACAAACTGACTGTGCAATACAGAGACAAAAATCAATTAAATGCAACAGTAAAAGTCCTTAAATGAGTCCTTGATTGAGTTTGTTGTTGCGGACTCTGATGGTGGAGGGGTAGCATCTGTTCTTGAACCTGGTGCTGGGAGTCTTGAGGCACCTAGACCTCTTTCCTGGTGGGTAGCAGCGAGAACAGAGCTTGTGCTGAATGGTGTGGATTCGTAATGATTGCTGCTGCTCTCTGATGGAAGTGTTCCCTGTAGATGTTCTGGTTGGTGGGGAGGGTTTTGCCTGTGATGTTCCAGGCTGTGTCCACTACCTTTTGCAGGGCTTTCTACTCAGGCAGTCCATGATGAGACCTGTCAGAGAACAGTTTCCTCCACATATCTGTCGAAATTTCCCAGGGTTTCTGATGTCATACCAAACCTCCACAAGCCCCTAATGAAGAAGTAGAGTTGTAGTGCATTCTTCACAATGCTATTAGTGTGTTGGGTTCAGGAAAGTTCCACAATGACTCCCAAGAACTGAAATTTGCCCACCCACGCTACCTCTGATTCCCCCAATGTGTACACCAATGGTTTTTCTGAAGTCAACTGTTTGTTGTAGTCATTGAGTGCAAGGTTGTCATTCAGTCAAGGTTTCAATCTCCCTCCTGTCTACTGACTCATTTAGCCTCTTTTTTAATACCACCTCCGTGGTATGGTCAACGGATTTGTGGATGGTGGTGCCCACCAAGCCACATAGTCATATATGCAAAGTGAGTAGAGCAGGGGGGCCTAATAGGCTAGTGGTGCTCCAGTACTGATGGAGATTATGGAGGAGATGTTTTTACATTCATAAATTCTGTCTGGTAGCTGTGTGTGCGACTTGAGCCATTCTTATTTTGTTGAAGTTTACGACGCTGCCAGGATTTTGGTTATTGGCTGTGGTTTTGTTTAGATAGGTTTTATGTTTAGTCTTGGAATAACAGAGGCTGGGCGTAAATGCAGGAGGCGTTCTTTGGATCGACTTTTTTCTTGTGTGCTGATAAACAGTTCTGGCTGGGATTTCCTGGACTGGTAAATTATTTTGCCTCAGGTTCTGAAGCTGCTCTGCAAACGCCTCACTGATTTTCTCACACTCCCGACCTATAGAACGCCAGCAAAGCGCGTCCCTCCCCGCCAAAGGCACTGAAGGCTCTTTTGAAATCCAGAGTACATAGTTTTCCGATACCTGTTTTTGCACCTGGCCAGGGCTAATCTCCTACATCAGGTCATCTGGTCCCTTCGAGAACCGTGAGAAAAGTAAAGTTAAAGTGTACATATCATCTATTTGCAAATCAATCGACTGAACGCGTGCGTGCCAGTACAAACAGAGATAAACCTCGGTGATAAAGAGTGGTGGCATTTAAACGACTACAAGACATTTAGACATTACAATTTAAGCAGAATGTGAATTATATATCCCGAATAGTATTTTTCAATTAAGTTCTGTTCTCCACTTGAATTCCAATCCAATGAAACGGTGCTTGACGTGTACAGTGTACAGATTCCAGAGACCCATTAATTAAAATATTTTTTTTTCGCCCCGTAAAGGTTGTTGAAGGAACTAAGGGAGAAATCGACTCGACTGACACACGACAGGGCAGCGTCTCCCAGAAGGAAACTTCCTTGACCAGCTGCCGGTGTTGACGCCAATGCACAGGGACCTTGGCAACACCAGGAGAATTTCATTTCCCTGCAAGACAGGGAATGAGGTTTATGAAAAACAAAACTAGTTAAGGTCAAGACTAAATAACAATTGAATTTACTAATGCAAAATTGTAATAAAATAGAATATTGGTTGAATTTAAAAAAAAACCCTCGGGTTATTGAATTGCAAGACGCATGTTTAAGATGATAACAAACGTGTTATTTTAAAAGGTCAAGTAAAGTTCTGGATGCACCCGGACCTTTCCCAGTAGTCTGCGTAACTATTTCGAATGCTCCGTGATGATTCGGTTGACTTGGTTTGATGACTTAACACGGGAAAATGTATCATGAATCACTCTATATCAGTCGCAGACACACTTGCAACGTCCAAAACTCAGTTAATTCCTATTTTGTGAAATAATGCTCACACTTAATATCAATGCTTGATATGTCGTGAAATCGGTGCCCACACATAGTTTCGTAACTGGGACACATTTCTGACAGTTCAATGGCAGGATGAAAGATATCTCAGGGTGTTCATTGTGTGCCTCTGTGGGCAGGAGTGGTGCCAGGAGACTAAAGGACCACCTCCATTAGTAACCTTGGTGATGGGGATGTCATTGGAATCCATTCTCAGACACAAGACAAAGTTTGGTTTAGAAAATCACAGATTATTTAAGAATGGCTAATACCAAGTTTTTAAAGAGTTGTTCAGATGCTAGAATCTGAAGCTAACCACAGTCTGCTGGTGTAAGACAAAGAATAAGTGATAGTTCGTTTGGAAACCCTTTATGGAGAACTGCACTTCATGCTTTTAGATCTCAGCCCCCCCCACCAACCACAAACAGGACTGTCCTGGCAGCCTCATTATTTCCACCTCTCTCCTGAACTTATTTCCTCATATCTGGGCTCTGTTCTCTCTTGTCCAGTTCCTTCCCACTTACATCCAGGATACCTTCTATCTGCTTGACAACTTTGACAACTTCCGATTCCCTGGTCCCCACTATCTTTCGATGTCCAGTCTCTGTCTACCTCTAACTCCCATTAGGAAGGTCTCCAAACCTCAGGTCACTGACAGGGAACAAATGAAGTGTATAAATATATGTGGGGCCGAGATGAAGTATATCAACTATTTTCCTAAGTTTTGGGGTAAAATATCAGAGAGCATAGATTTAATATAATGAGCAGAAGGGCTACTGACCCACGACTGCAATGCCAAATCCAGCTCAAACAGAGTCATCAAATTTGCAGATGACATGACAGCAACAATGATGTTGTACTGCAGAGAAGAGGTGGAATATCTCATGAAATGGTTGGTGCCTGAGGCACAATGTGGATAAGACAAAGAAAATGATTGTTGAGGTTAGGAAGACCAGGGACAAGCACCTTCCACTACACATTAATAGCTCCAATATGGAGAGAGTAGAGAGCACCAAGTTCCTCAGAGTCCACTTAAGAAGTGACCTATCTGAGACACACAACATCTCCTCACTTGTCAGAAAGGTGCAAGAGCAACTACACTTCTTTAGAAGGCTGAGGCGGGCAAGGCTACCTGCCACCATCCTATCAACTTTCTACTGGAGCTCTATCATAAAAACTTGGTCAGCTGCATCAGAGCAGCAGAGAGGATTACTGGGGTTTCCCTGCCTCCCATTGATGTGATTCAGTGAGGACCCTTACTGTCCTGCATGCAGCATCTTCCTGTTACTCCTGACAGGAAGGAGATACCGAGGTATCAGAGCCAGAACCACCAGACTGAGGAACAGTTTATTCCCAAGAGCTATGAGACTGCCGAATGACTGATGACCGAGACTTCACTATTTATTAATAATATTTATTTTAAATGCAGTATATGTATAAGTGTACCATACTTGTCTGTGTGGGTGTTTCCACTATTTTCCCTTGAAATGAAGATGATTTTAATTGCAGTGAATACGTTGGGGGCGTTTTTGGAATATCTTGAGGCAATGTGTCCATATTCGCAATGATCTGAATGTAGTTGGTAGTTCTTTAATGATCAATTATGTTAAATGATAACTGAAACATTGTCATTGGCATTTTGAAATGTCTGTTATGCTGTGGAATGTCAAGGCAGAAGTTGTAAAATTAATCCTAGCAGACCACTAAAGACATCTCAGTTTACTTATACTCCTTTCCTGTAATTGTTATCTTTATTGTACCCTGTTAGCGCGGTCCCAGTAGAGTAAGAATGTGACTAAGCGTTAAAGTACGTGGGAATGCCGAAGATAATGAAATCCAGTGAGAGGTCTCTGTCAATTATTGACTAACCAGTTGTTTCACAAACAAAGTAACTGAAGTTTGAATCATTTTGTTGATGTACTAAACATACTACAAGTGCATTGATTAGAACTGTTGCTCTCTAAATGATAAGCTTTCTCAAGATCAGAACAAAATATTATCCTGCCTTTCTTTCTCCCTTTCTTCCTTACCCACTTCCTGCCCAAAGGATATAAGAATTTGTGGTGGATTTCTACAATCATAACATTTTTTTCTCAGAAGAGGAACTTACAATAACAAACTGCCACACTCACAGATGTGGTAACAGGGAAGCACCTTTTACAGTCACAGGGTAGGTGCCAAAGAGGCGATGGGTAGGAAAGGAGGAGTGGAGAGGGAGTCATGGAGGGAGTGGTCCCTGTGGAAGGCAGGGAGGGGAGGAACAGGGATGATATCTGGTGATGGGATCACCTGTTAGGTGGCAGAAATGGTGAAAGATGATTTGTTGGATGTGCAGGCTGGTGGGGTGGTAGGTGAGGATAAGAGAATGCTGTCCTTGTTGCCTGTGGGGACAGATGGGGTCAGGGCAGATGTGCAGCTAGGCGAGAATATGCAGGTGAGGGCCGAGTTGATGGTGGTAGAGGGGAAGCCAAGTTGTTTGATGATCTGGCATGATTAGGTCATCCTAGGAGCAGATGCGATAGAGAGAGAGGAATTGAGAGAAAGGGACAGTGTGTGAAGACATGTAATTGAGATGAGATTTTCATGATCCCTACCAAAAAAAATCATGATTCAGTTTTGATTTTATGCTGGTCAGTCAGCCTTGTCTGACTGTATGAATATAAAAGAGGAGCAGGAGCCACTTGGCCCCAAAACTTGACCCATTAATTAAAATCTGGTTCATCTGATACTTTAAGGAATACTTGATATCATGACATGGTGGAAATTTTAATTACAAAGGCAGAATCAATTGTATTCCTAATACTTGAGGTGATCTGTATTTAAGTGAAAGGGAGATGTCTCTGGGTAGTACAGGGGAAGAATTAATACTCCACAGGAATCAGATGGCAATAAATCCTTAATATTACTCTTCACGATGACATCACCAAGCCTTCTAAATGCAAGCTCAGTGGCACCTTTTGCCTTGAGTCACGTCATCCAGTTCCCCTTCCTGGGTTTGTCCCAAAGTTTTGCATTACTTGGAACGAGAAAAAAAAAAGCACATATTCTAACTTATTGTATAAACAAGCACATGCCAAGAAAAGGCAGAATTATCCAGACAGTGTGATAAATTTTATAATTTAAAAGTTAAATATTTTATACATAATGAAATTGCTTCACCTTGCTACTTTTCTCTGTCAATCACAGTTCACGTTGAATTCTCCCGGCATTGTGTTCATTTGCAGACATTTAATTTGTCTACTTTTGTACCTATTTATCGTCTTTAGTTACAACTGTCACTTCAACGTTTGGACAACAACGAACTGTGGTGATGAAAGTACGTTCAAAATGAAATTGGCAGGTTTCACAATTGCAGAAGAATAGCAGCCTCACTGTGCAATGTAAGGATCATGTGAACTGCAGGGGTTTATTTCTCTCCAAAAAAAAAATCTAATCTCGGAACAATTAAAAACAGCATAATGCTGTTGAAATCGTGGAAGACGGCCCTTTAATGTTGCTGGCAGCACACCAGCAAGGTCTCGGGGTTATCCTGATTTTGCAAACTCCCACGGGAAAGGTAAAGGCAGATTGCTCTTTTTCCGAGTACCAGCCAACTCTGGAAAGGCATAATGTTAGGACCCAGGTGATAACCCTCTTCTCAATGGTCAGAAGACGAACTCCCAAACGCTGCTATCTGTCAACAGATCTACTTTAGTCTGAATCAGGTTTAATCATTTATTTTTGCTGCAATAATATGTATTTAGATGAATAACAGAAATCAACAGATTTCATTTTCTTTTTCTCCCAACTTTATGAATGCCGTAGAGGTATGATGTTAGGCCAGGCAGTAGTCACCCTTTCAGTCATTGAGAAGCAGGCAGCTCCAGGGCCTTGGCTGTCCCTTTGCAAATTAAACAGCAAAAAAGGGATTGTCTGCAGTGATGGAAAAAAAAATCAAAATCCCCGAGGTAATGAAAGCACAAGCTTGCACTCCATTGTCTACCCATTTAACCCTTTGGTTATGTTGTGTTCATAAATGTAAACACATTAATTCCCAAAGTATTTTATGTTAAAAATAGATGTAAGAACATCAACATTGAAAGTCATATTTCTTAGAACAATGTCCTAAACTCAACCATCTTCAGGTGCTCCTTCTTTTGTCATAGGGTTAAAAATGGAGATAAAACATGAAAGTCTGCAGACACAGTGATTGAAGTTAAAACACGACGCTGGAGAAACTCAGCAGGTCAAACAGTGTCCTAGATACAGAACCAATATTTTGGTTCTGATACAGAACCAATATTTTGGGTTCAGCCCTTCGTCAAGGTACGACAAAATGTAAGCAGGTGCCCCCATGAAATGGTGAGGGCATGGGACAGGGGGAGGAGCACAATTTCACAGGAAGGATGCAATAGATGGATAAGGGAGGGAGAGCACTCTAGCAAGCAGGAGGAGGGGGGAGGCTGTAATGCGTGTCGAAGGAACCAAAGACTAGTTGATCCAAACCAAGGCTTTTATTAACTAAAAGACCGGAGCATATCACAAGTAGATCGACCAGTCCAGAATGACTGGTCTGGGTAGGAGCAATCCTTTAAGACCTGCCAGTAGGAGTGGCTACACACTCAGCCAATCACAGTCATCCTACACTTCCATCTGTACATATGTACATATACACATTGGTGATAGAATCTGTACTATCACATTCACCCCTTCTTTGAGAACTGACCCCAGGGTGAATGGAGGTTAGGGGTTGTACCGGTCAGGGGGTCTGACCATCCGGCGTGACTGCTGTGGCGCCGGGATTGAGGTCGCCGGAGTCGTGTCGCCAGCAGGCCTGTAGGGTGCGGCTACTGCTTCGCTCAATTCCCCAATGCCGTTGTAGACAGTCTGGCCTGAGCTGGTGGGGTGGTGTTGGTCCCTCTGTTCAAGCACAAGACCTGGGGGGAGCATGAATAGGGGGGGGGGTTGGGTTAAAGGCACTTCAGGCACCTGGCTTTTCTCGCCAGGCACTGGGACCTGCTGTGCTTGTTCCTCCCGCAGAAGTAACACTTTGGGGTTGCATCGGGCAGTGTACCAGCAGTAGTAGGGTAGAGGGAGGGCATCCTACTTATATCAGAGTGTGGGGTCCAGCCCCAAGAGTACATGTCCATACTTAAGACTACAGCCTCCATCGTCTCTGCGATCTGGATTACATCCTCTAGGTTTTCTCCCCTGTGCTCGAGCAGGCGCTGCCTCATCACATTCGATCGAACCCTGGCCACATAGGCATCCCGAATGAGATCGTCTGTGGTCTCCGCAGCAGTTCTGTCTGTGCAGGCACAGTCCCTGCCCATTGCCCTTAGTGCCTGAATATAAGCTTTACAGGACTCACTGGGCTGTTGCCTCCTTGTAGCAAGTTTGTACCAAGCATAGACCCTGTTCACTGGTCGCTCGTAGAGCCCTTTCAGCACCTTCATGGGTGTGGCGTAAGTGGTCACGTCCTGGACACTCTGGTAGACTCTCGAGGACACCATAGTCATCAATATTAGTTGTCAATGGCTGTCCTCTATCACGGCAGGATCAGAGAGCTGTAAGTATGTTTCGAAGCACCTCACCCAGTGCTTAAAGTCATTCAAGGCTGTAGCTGACTGTGGGTCGATGTCAAGGCGTTCCTGCTGTAGCATACGCTCCATCCCTTCAAAATTTATTTTTAGTTAATAAAATTGTAACGCGTGTCGAAAGAACCAAAGACTTGTTGATCCAAACCAAGGCTTTTATTAACTAAAAGACTGGAGCATATCACAAGTAGGTTGGCCAGTCCAGAATGACCTGGTCTAGGTGCAATCCTTTAAGACCTGCCAGTAGGTGTGGCTACACTCTCAACCAATCACAGTCATCCTACGCTACCATCTGTACGTATGTACATATACACATTGGTGATAGAATCTGTACTATCACAGAGGCCATTTTATACTGGCGCCCACCTACATTTTGTCATACCTTGATGAAGGGCTCAAGTCCAAAACTTTGGTTATGTATCTTTATATTGCCAAATAAAGTGCACTTTTTCCTGCTGAGTTTCTCCAGTGTTGTGTTTTTATTTCAACCACGGAGTCTGCAGACTTTCACGGTTTTACTCCTCTCTACTGCAAAACTGTGAAATCTCTTCGAGGGATGTCTAACCAAAGAAGTTCTCCTTTGCTCTCCAATTCTCTCTCACTGCTCCCCATCTGTAAACATAGAGCCTTCCCCCTGCTTGCTAGTGTGGCCTCCCTCCCTTATCCACCTATTTCCTCCTGCCTGTGGAACAGTGCTCCTCCCACTGCCCCTTCTCCTCACCATTTTGTTCAGGTGCTGGCCTACAGTTTGTCATACCTTGATGACGGGCTCAAGTCTGAAATGTTGGCCATAAAGTATACTGTTTGACCTGCTGAGTTTCTCCAGCCCTGTGTTTTTATTTTAAAATGTAAAATATCAACAGATAACTGGACAATGTTTAGCTTCATTCATAACTCCTCAACAATTGAAGGAATTGATGTCAACATGCAGGTAAATCTAGGCAACATTCAGGAACTGAGAAATGGGAACTCACATTCAAAGTATAAAAGTGCCAGGCAACAATAATTTCCAACAAGAAAGAGTTGAGTCATCTCTCTTTGATCTTCAAAGATTTTATATTGCCAATTACATCCCTGTTCGTGTCCTGGGCTTGACAGCCACATAAAAACATTGCCTACAAGAGCAAAATCACTGTGGAATTTATACTAACTAGTTGCATTGCAATCTAATTTGATATTTTCTTGCCAAGGAAAGCAGAAGGTTGCAAATAAAGTCAGGTCCATCGCAAGTTCTGACTTCCCATTCACTGAAGGTAGAAGGTACAGAAGGCTGAAGTCCAGTACTTCTAGGTCAAAGAACCTCTCAGCTGACTATTGACGGCTCCACCATTGAGGTCATCAAGAGTATCAAGTTCTTTGGTGTGCACTTGGTGGGGAATCTCACCTGGTCCCTTAACACCAGCTCCATAGCCAATGAAGCCCAGCAACATCTCTACTTCCTGCAAAGTTCATCTCCCACCCTCCATCCTCACTACATTCTACA
This sequence comes from Narcine bancroftii, assembly GCF_036971445.1. Classification (NCBI taxonomy): domain Eukaryota; kingdom Metazoa; phylum Chordata; class Chondrichthyes; order Torpediniformes; family Narcinidae; genus Narcine; species Narcine bancroftii. Next base: position 100,681,247 of record NC_091477.1, on the reverse strand, counting down.
GAGGATGTATCGAGAGCATCCTGAGCAATTGGATCACGACCTGGTTTGGAAGCTATACCTCCTCAGATCATAAGACCTTGGAGGGGATAGTGAAGTCAGCAGTAAAGAGCATGGGGGGGGGGGGGGTCTCTTCCTACCATGATGGACATATACAACATACAATGCACATGGAAAGCAATAAATATTGTGAAGGACTTTACACATCCTTCACGTAAACTTTTCTCCCTTCTGCCATCTGGTAGCAGGTACTTAGGGCCTTATGTCTAGATTGGGCAACTGTTTTATCACCGAAGACATCAGGCTTCTGAATTACCAGAACATATGTGGATAGTACATTGTGGAATTTTACTGTATAAGTCTTAATATTTTAACTTCTATTTTAACTCTTTATGTAAGTCTGCTCTGTGGTCCTGGAGAAACACTATCTCATCTTTTCTATGCAATGCATGGTATGAATGACAAATAAGGGTGACTTGACTTGACTTGAGTTTTATCAGCCCACTGAACATCCTCACTGCATTAATCATAAACTACTCCGACACCACAACAAGGACAGTCTGTACTCTTGTAATGCCACTTTTTTTCTTGCATTATAGTAACAGTGTATGTTCATTTTTTATCTTTTGTGTTTATGATCTCTTTTTAATTTAGTATAATGTATGCTATTGTAGTGTTTTTTAACTTCAGCAAGAAGGAATTTTGGTGCATATGTACATTATATAATTGCACATGACAATACACTCATTATCATCACTCTAACCCATCTCCCTCTTCCCCTCCCTGCTTTGACTTCTCCAACCCTCCCCTTCCTCCCTTGAATCCCTCAACTCTCCACATCCTGAACCATCCCATTGTCCTCCTCCTGACATCCTTCATCCCACTGGCTTCCATTCCAATCTCTGCCAGCTCCTTACCATCCCCTCCAATCATCCCCTCTTGGAGACAGAACATTCAGTCCTCATTAGAGGCCTCATCTTCATCCCCTTCTCCCACACCTCAACAAGTTCTGTGAACACCATAATGCCAAATTTGTCTTCTGTTGTCAAGATCTCTACGCCCACTTCTACAACCAGGATTCTCCACCCCTACTTTATAGACCCCTTCTCTCATTTGTGAATCTGCAGGGGTCATCTACTGTTTCCAATGCTCCTGTGAGATCTGCTCAACATTGGAGAGACTGGACGCCCGTCTGGGAGATTGCTTTGTTGAGCACCTCGGTTTGGTCTGTCACAGTAGCGGGGATCTCACAGTGGCCACCCATTTCAATTCTCCACCCCATTCCCTTGCCAACATGTCGGTCCATGGTCCTATGCATTGCCAGACTGAGGCTACCCATACATTGGAGGAACAATATCTCATATTCCTCCAATCAAGTGGCATTAACACCCACTTCTCCAGTTTCTGTTGGCCAACCCTGCTCCTTCTCTTTTTCCCTATCTGTATGTCTCTCTCTCTCTTTCTCTTTTCCCTCTGCATTCACAAAGCCAAAACCTCCCCATCCCTTTTTCAATTCTCACCTTTCCTTTTTTCTGGCCACTTCTTCTCATCCTGCCATTTATTTTATTCAGATGCCTGCTTGCTTTTTCTCTTACCTTGAAAAAGGCCTCAGGCCTGAAATGTTGGACATATACCTTTACCTCCTGTGGATACTGAGAAGCTGAAACATTTCTATGTTTCTTCTACAATCACAGCATTCTCGGATTTAAAAAAACCCTTATTTCAACTTCATCTGTGCTTACCTACCATTCACTTAAACAGCAAGAATCATGCAATCCAAGCTCCTTGTTTCTAAAGTAAGTAAGGATTTACTTTAGTCTTTGCAGAATTACAAAAGTAATGTGGAGGTTGTATAGGGATCACTTGAGTGCAGTTCTAGATAGGTTTGTCCCACTGAGATTGGGAAAAAATGATAGGATAAGTGAGCCATGAGTGACAAAAGAGGCGATTCAACTAAGTAAGAGGAAGGAACCATACATAAGGATTAGGAAGCAAAATATTGGAAGGGCTCATGAGGTGGCCAGAAAGGAATTTAAAAGATATAGAGAGGTAGAAAGGGGGCACAAGAAGGCCTTGGAAAGTAGGATTAAGGAAAACCCTACATTCTATGCATATACAAAGAACAGGATAATGACTAGAAGTACAAGTAGGAGAGTTTAAGAATAAAGGAGGTAGTGGAAGTTCTAAATGAATACTTTGCTCTAGTGTTCACCAGAGAGCAAGACCTTGGTCAAAGTGTGGTCAGTGTAGAAGAAGCGTATGTGCTGGATCGTGTTGAGGTTAAGAAAGAAGAAGTGGTGGATCTTCTTAAAACCATTAGGATTGTTAAATCCCGGTGATTGGATGACATATATCCCAGGTTACAATAGGAAGCGAGGGAAGAATTGCTGGGGAATTGGCAACAGAGGAGGTACCTGAGGATGGGAGATTGGCAAATGTAGTTCCCATGTTTATAAAAGGTAATTGGGAGAATCCTGGGAATTGTTGACCATATATCAGTGGTGAACAAACTATTGAGGATTCTTAGGGACAGGATTTACGAGCATTTAGAGAACTATAGTCTTCTCAGGGATAGTCAACATTGCTTTGTGGGGGGTTCATCTGGCCTCACGAGCCTAATTGAGATTTTTAAGGAGTTAACAAAATAAATTGATGTAGGTCGGGTGCTAGATGTGGTGTATATGGATTTTATTAAGGTATTTGACAAGGTCCTCGATGGTAAACTCATTCAGAAAGTCATGAGGCATGGGATCCAAGGAATCTTGGCCATGTGGATTCAGCATTGGCTTCCCTGCAGCAAGAATAAGGTAGTAGTAGATAGTACATATTCTGCCTGGAGGATAGTGGAGTTCCACAGGGATCTGTTGTGGGACCCCTGCTCTTTCTGATTCTCTATAAATTACCTGGATGAAGAAGTTGAGGAATGGATCAATAAGGTTGCAATTGACAAAAAGGTTGGAGGTGTTGTGGATAGTGTAGAAAGTTGCTGTAGGCTACAGTAGGATATAGACAGAATGCAGAGTTGGACAGAAAAATGGCAGATAGTGTTGAATCCTGATAAGTGTGAAGTGATGCAGTTTAGAAGATTGAACGTGGCAAAGTTCTTAACAGTGTGGAAGATCAAGGAACCTTAGATCTCTCAAGGGTGACATGCAGGTTTATAGGGTAATTAAGAAATCTTATAGTATTCTGGCCTTCATTAGTCGGGGATTGAGTTCAAGAGTCATGAGGTAATGTGGGAGTTCTATAAAACTCTTGTTAGACACTACTTGGAACAATGTGTTCAGTTCTGGTTGCCTCATTTTGGGAAGGATGTAGAAGCTTTGTAGAGGGTGCAGAAATTTACCAGGATGTTGCCTGAATTAGAGGACATTTCTTAAGAAGCAAGGTTAACAGAGTGTACTTTGAATTATGTAGGGTCATATGACTTCTCCATCTGGAACTTGGTCAGAATATAGATTACAGAGGGGCATGTGACCTCTTCGGCTAGTTGAAGTCTTCGCACCTGCCAATCAAGGGTAGATCTGCCCACCTGTGAGGCTGATGCATGAATGGCCCTTGCAGCTGATGTGCGATTCATCCTCCAGGTGCCAATCAATGGTTAGATTTGCCCACAGGTGAGGCTGACACGGAATTGATCCTCGCAGGTCGCATGGATGGGGGTTTCTCTAGTCTCTCTCTGTTTTTGCTGCTGTATGGTGATCATCAGGATGTGGGCCACAAGCAGCTCCTGAGCGCCGACTGCAATGTGTCTGTCTTGAATCCTGAGCCATGGATGATGCTGGAGACTAGGTTCATATGATATATTTGTTTATGGTAATTAATTTACTGTTTATTAGAGTGCTTGGATTGCTAGAGTTAAAGAGAGGTGGTGAGTATTGCGTGTCTAACCCTTACATTCTCAATTGGGAGATGAGAATGTTTAGCAGTGATTTAATTGTATATTATTCCGGGTTAGTCTTTTGTGAGAATGTGCCCTTTTGTGAATTTCATTGTGTGTAAATAAAGATCACTCTTTGTTAAGAACACAAGTCTAGCCTTGATTCTCTGAATCCATCGAACCTATTCTGAGCACAACACAGTGATAAATTTTTTTTTGCAGTGAAGAAGGATGAGAGGTGACATAATTGAGGTCCGCGCGATTATGGGATGCACAGATAGGCTGGGAAGCCAGCATATACTTCCCAGGGCAAGAGTAGAAAACACCAAAGTATCTGTACGGGTGAGCGGAGGAAAATTTATGGAAGACGTTTGGGTTAAAATTATTTGCATTGTCAAGGGTGGTGGTGGAGGCTAGTAGAATAGGGACATTACAAAGAGTCTTAGACAGGCACATGGATGAAAGAAAAATAGAGGGTAATGGGTGTAGGGTAGGGAATGTTTAGATTGTTGAGTAGGTTTATATAGGTCGGCACAACATCATGGGCTGAAGGGGCTGTACTGTGCTGTTATGTTCTATGTTCTAATTACCTGACCTCATATCTACCCTTAATTTTACAATGCTCAATACGTCTCTATAATTACTTGAAGAAATTATTTATTTAACATTGCCTTAATTCTTTTTACTCTCAAATATATCCAAAACAGCTGATCCTATCCCTCTCCATGATAAATTGGGTTCACCTATCATTCCTGGTTTCTGATCTGCAACCCACAAGCATTTTCAATTGTTCTGTGACCTCATATCCTGTCTTGGCCTCCCCTCCCTGGTCTGTCAAAATTCTCCTGCATCCTTTCATTCTCTTACCTCTGGATTCTATTCCCTCCTTAAAGCTTCCACATAATTCCTATAATGAGGCAACAATACTCCAAGAGTGGTCTAACATGAAGTTTATAGAGCTATAGCATTATCCCATGGCTCTTGAATTCAATCCCCGACCAATGAAGGTCAGTACACCGTACAGCATCTTAACCACACTATCCAATTGTGCAGTCACCTGAAGAGATTAATGGACCACAAGATCCCTCTGTTCCTCTGCCTGCTAAGAATTCTGCCATTAAGTATGCACTCAGCCTTCAAGTTTGACCTGTTTTGTCCTGAATCCAGTATTTTTGCTTACTTAAGAAGCTTTCTATGGTAGCAGGTTTCCCACATTAGTCACCCTCTGAGTAAATAATAATTTCAAGGCCATTCTCGAGTCATCCTGCTAAATAAGATGTAGATTTCACGGTACATATTGTGGTGCTAAATTGGTTGGTGTACTTCCTTAATGTCTCCAAAAATGATGGCAATATAATAATAAAAATAGTGTAAAGTTCACAACCCTGAGAGTCAACAAAACCCACTTTACAATCAAAAGAAAAGCAGAAGATAAAATCATTGTTTTGAATTCAATTGACATAATTTTTAATGTCTTGGAAACATAATCTTGGTAATTGTGAAATATTAACGAGTTATGGCTTTAAACAGCTCATAAAAAAACAAAAAATTCCGGAGGAATTTAGCAGGTCTCACTTTCTGCATAGGAGGTAAAATGTAATCAAAGGTTCGGGCCTGAGCCCTTTGTCAAGGCGTGCGTAAAAAGTAGGCAGGAGTCTGAAGAAAAAGGCTGAGGGAGGAAGAACACAGGCCAACAGGTAAAACAGGATGTGGATGGGAGGATAGGAGGAAAGGTGAGAATTAATCAGGGTAGGGGTGTGGCTCTGGGACTTCCTCCAGCATTTTTTGTTTTACTGGAATCATAGCATCTGCAGACTTTAGTGTTTCATTGCCTTTACCAGCAATAGAGAACAGGAATTCTTGTGAACAAGAAAGGTACAATGGTTATTATAAAGCTACAGATCCCTAATTTTGTGTTTGTGATGGATTCAATCAGTGATTTAACTGAGGTGAAAAGGAGCGGGCTCTTTGATAGAGTGACCAAGGAAGATTATTTATTGTTCTGCCAAATGGCCTCTAAACTGCTTTAAGATTCATGGAATCCTATAGTACAGGAGCGCACCTTCTGTGCAGACCAGAGTACCTATGCATGATTATGTCATTTGCTTGTATTACACCTGTATCTCTCTACAACCCTCCTGGATAGTACTTAAAACTAAGCTTCTTAATTTTATTTTGATACATGAGACAAAATACTTTTTTATTCAAAACTTACAATTTTCAATTTAGACCAGTGATTCATAGACTTTTGTTAAACAAAGTTATTAAGTCCTTCAGGCATAAAGGTGAACAGGTTGAATGAGGTCATAATTCTGCTGTGATATCTTTTGAAGATGGAATGAATAGCTTACACCTATCTTCATGTTCTCACAACTACAGTTTCACAGATACATTGGCAGAATTAAAGATCAACCAACCTAAATGATTTTATTCTATAAACTAGATTTTTAAACACTTAGTGCTGAATTTGTGAAGAGGAACAGACCCTCCATGGGTGACCATCATGCCATTGGCCCAACTGTTATACACAGCAGTGTGGCCTCTCCCTTCTCTTGGATATCTGCACTTTGCATGTACTGTATTTAAATTTGTTTTAATGATACAGCACAGTAGAAGGTGCTTCCAGTCCATGAAACCCATGCTGCCCAATTTCATCCAATTAATCTGACAACCTCATACATTTAGGAGGGTGGGAGGAAACTGGAGCACCTGGAGAAAACCCACACAGGACATGTGGAGAGCATACAAACTCCTTATTGATAGCGCTGCTTTTGAATCCAGGTCGCTGGTGCTGCTATAGCGTTGCACTGAGTCAGGAGTCTTCTTCATCTAAAATGGGGTCTGCATCTCCAGCAGAGCAAAGAAGCTGGCTTGCCCTCCATGATTTCACATCTCACTGTGCCTGGCATTGATCACAAATGTTCCAAATTATTAGATGCTTCTCTGAAGTTTGACAGACATAAATCCCAACTGAATAGCAAATCTGATCTGGTGCTTAGAGAAAATTGATTGATAGATAATGTTTCCTTGAGAGGAATATCTTTTAAATCTTCAGCCAACTGAGGCAAACCTGGAGTAGAGATAATAGTAAATACAGCAGTGTATGCCCGTCAGGGTTAGAATGCATTGTCTTCATTCATGATGGTGAGATGACGAAACAATACTAGCAGATACCAATTCTGGTTTGGCATTAGCTTCGCTAAAGCTGCTGGCAGATTCCCGTCCGAAGATTTTCTCTTTTGAACTTGAATGTAGCAAAGGTGGCTCCACTACACTCAGGCCAGCTTCCTTTTGCTGTGATCCACCTCCTTATGTAAAAAGAGTTCAGAAAGCTACAATCTCCTTTGCTGTGAGAAACATCTTGCGGAGATCATGTAACAGAGAAATGGATAAGGCTGCAGAAAATAAGGAATGTGCACCCAAGTATGAAAATGACTGCACTGGAAAAGGAGTAGGTTGCTAGCAGAGGCAGACAAAATCTTCCAGAGTAATGAGATAAGCAGGCTGCTCTTGTAATTGATGAGAGAACATAAGCAGCAGGCAAGGCTATGGCAGGTGTAGAAGCTATCTGCTATGACTGGAGAAAAAATTGGTGGGCAACAGGGCAAAGAGAATGAATCAGGTGTGAAGCAGAGAAGGTGAAATGAAACAAGAGCTACACTAGAGAGTTGCACCATTTCACTGGAGATAAGACTGACCTGCACATGACCTGACAAACTCATATCAGTGAGTTCTCTTCTGTCACGGAAGCATGTCTCTGGAGTAATACCAAAATAATTAATTTACCACTCAGGAACTGGGAAGGAATTTGGGGGTATTTTGAGTTCCTGGAACCATCTTTTAAGAAGAATATGCCTCTCCTGACACTGCCTCCTCCAGCATTGTGAATGATAAGCTATTGCCCTCATCACCCTGTGCAAGCTGTGACCTGTACTTCATAGGGTTAGTTAAGAATAAAAATTGCAACAGTGCCACTGGAGATGCTCAGCAGGTCAGGTAGTATTTGTGAAGGGAAACCCAGCATTTAATCAGGCAAAAGATCCTACATAACTCAATAATTCACTGCACTAATATTTTCATAGTTCAGTCCTCCCAGAGATGTCTCCAGTAGAGTATGAATCTGACCTCCAAAATGACGTCAACCTCTTCTAGACAACAGGTAAGTTTTTACAATGTGATTCTCAATCCTAGAACCTTAAGAAAGTTTTAGCCATGATGGACTTACTGGAATTCTTAAGAAATATTAATTTTTGATTCCGAAGCAGCTGCTCACATTTATTTTCAAAATAATAAATCAAAGAATTGCATTTGCATATGAATATTTAAGATTACAGTTAACATGCTAAAGCATTATTAAAATTATGAAAGAAACTAAGATTGTCTTGCCTGAACATTCAGCTTGCATGTCGGGCCAACACAGTTTCAATCACCAGTTTGGACTTGATAACACTGTACAACAAATCAGCATCATTATTTACACTGTACAGCAAAATTTCTTTTCAAACAGGGTTTGTCATTGTTGGTAGATACGGCCTGTGGAAGCTCTTACCACAATTTGGTTGCCCCCCCCCCACACTTAACCAACATCATCCGTCACTTCCATGAAGGTATGGAAGGTCACATCAATATGTGTGGTGAAACAGGTTTGTGTTTTGGCTCCTACTCTGGACTGTTCTTTGCTGCTGTTCTTCAAGGTGCCACATCAGGCTTGAAGTCAGGGGTCTTCCTACCAATGAGAGGTGATGGCGGGCTCCTCAACCTCGCAAGACTGAGATCAAAAACAAAAGTCAAGACGTTTTGGGTCATGAGCTAGTTTGCTGATGACTGTGCACTGGTTTCTCACTCTCTCAAAGAGATCACCAATTGCTTTCCCAGTGCTGCCAAGAGCTATGAGTTCTTAGCTATGATTGAGCTATCAGACAATCAGCCTGAAAAAGAGGGAAATTTTGTACCAACTGGCCCCTGGCTCAAGGTACACAGAACAAACCGTCCTCATTGAGGAAATTCATCTCACTGCTGCCAACAAGTTTTGCTCCCTCGGCAGCACAATAACGCCCTCAGATTCTCCAGATGTAGAGATTGAATCAAGAACCAGAAAGGCCTGCTTTGCCATTGGTCAACTGAAGTTTGGGCTTGGTCACAGAACATCAGGTTGGCCACCAAGTGCAAAGTGTACAGGGCCATTGTCATACAGCCTTGCTCTATGGATGTGAGACATGGTGCCCATATCAGAGTCACTTACGTCAGCTTGACCAACTGCAACAGCATCACCTACATTCTCTGATGAAGAGCACCTGGCAAGATGAAGTCTCCAATATCAAGGTCATTTCTCGAGTCGGAATGCCAGCAGTTTCAACCTTGGTGATCAGCCCAACTGCGCTGGGCAGGAACGTGTTGTCAGAATGCCTGATGAAAGACTGCCCAAGGACATCTTGTACAGCCAACTGTCCAGTGGTATCCAAAAATGAGGAGGCCAGTGACTACAGTACAAGTATGTTCTGCATAGGAGCCTCAAGAAAGCTGACATTGCCCCATCAACATGAGAAGGTCTGGGTCAAGATTGCTCACAGTGGAGGGATGATATCAGAAAAGGTGTGGGCACTGCTGAGAAAAAGCTCAAAGATGCAACAGAGGAAAGGCACAGAAAGCACCACAACAGAGCTTCTGCCCCTGTTGCCCCTCCAGGCCTCACCTGCCAAGTATGTGGCAAGTAGTGCCTATCAAATCCCATAAACTGATTGAAAGGAACCATCATTATCCTCCGGGATGGATAGCAAGAAGACAACAATTTTTTTTTCATCAAGTTCCTGAAAAACAATTTGGGATTATGATGGACAACATTGAACTAAACACAAAGATAATTTCAGATTTACTGTAACATGTCAGAAGATTGAGAAACATTAAATTAACTTTTATTGAATTTAGCATGTTTAATTGCATAATGATCCTGACACATTGCGTTAATTCAACTAATCTAAAAATGATTTGTCGCTAATTTACGTTTGTACTCAGCATCTGATGCCTCTCGTGTCAGTATCCAACAATAGTCGGCCGGCATTGATGGATTCCAGTTGTCTTTTACCACTTTTCCATGGTTGCAAAGTCTTGATGTTCGTCACTGACTGCATGAAATATGACAGGAAATCACAAAATAGGTTGTAACTAAAAAAAACAGTACCTGATAGGAAATTTTTAAGGTGATTTTTGTGATCAGCAGGTCAAAATCCACAAAATACACCCAAAAATGTTCAGAAGCAAAATCTTTGTTGCCCAGTGTTATCTAAGTGGAAACTAAAAACAATTTAAATATTGACCATTGTATTTTGTTCAACAATTTGACACTACAATGTTTTCACACACATATCTAGCTAGATATTTATAATTAACATTTAAATATTGTATGAGTGGAAGTTTGCCTTTCATTTTGTGTTCTAAAGAATAGACAGATCAATTAATAAAATAACATGAATGCTTCTTTGCCTAGTTTTATTTCTAAAGACTGACAATATAAAAGTGTTTGATAGCTAATTTATTGAACGTGCTGCTTTGAATTGCATTTACGTGGTTTGAGTTGGACAGTTGACAAATTCTTTTAGTTGAAATGCACAGAACAGGTGGTATCAAAAGGCTCCACAGACTCTACAACTGTCTTCTTGGTTTAATCCTGTGCATAGATTCCGACTAAATAACTCCAAGAATGCAGAAGTTACAACATTCCAGAACTCAGAAACTGTAGAAGACCGTTGAAAAGAAGCAGATGCAAACTTTAGCATTTTAAAACTAACTAATAAACAGTTAACTTTTCCAAGATAGTTCTATCTATTTTAAATTACAACAGATATGAAAATTTTCATAAATGATGGTCTAATTTTGAACTTTTGTTACCTTGCCAGTATCTCTACAAGTCGAATGTCCTCAGTAGCAATGAAGGATGCATTTAATAGAGAGTAAATAACATTTAAAGTAGACAAAAGATTGCTGGAAGAACTCAACAGGTCAGGCAGCATCTACAGTGCCTTCCATAATGTTTGGGACAAATATACATTTTTTGTTTTGTCCCTGTGCTCAACAATTTTAATTTTGTAATCAAATAATTCACATGTGATTAAAGTGTAGATTCAAGATTTTATACAATTTGGTTTGACCATGTAGAAATTACAGCACTTTTTATACATAGTCCCCTCATTTCAGGGCACCATAATATTTGGGACATAACAATGATATGCAAATTAAAGTAGTCATGTTCAGTACTTTGTGTATATCCCTTGCATGCAATGACTGCTTTAAATCTGTGATTCACAGACATCACCAGGTGCTGAATAGCTTCTCTGGTGATGCTCTGCCAGGCCTCCACATTTTAAGCTCCTGCTTGCTTTGGAGCTTGATTCCTTAAGTTTTCTCTTCAGCATATGAAAGGCATGCTCAATTGAATTTATATTGGGTAACTAACTTGGCTATTCAAGAATTTTCCAGATTTTAGCTTTGAAAAACTGGTTGCTTTAGCAGTATTTTTTGAGATCATGGTCATGCTATAGGATGAAGCACTGTTCAATGAGTTTGAAGGCACTTGCTTGAACTTGAGCAAATAAGAAGTTTCTATACACCTCAGAATTCATTCTGCTACTGCCATCAGCAGTTACATCATCAATGAAGACAAGTAACCCAGTGCCTGTGGCAGCCATACATGCCCAGCCCATAACATCCCCACCACCATGTTTCACAGATGAGGTGGTATGCTTTGGATGTTGGGTTGTTCCTTTACGCCTCCACACTTTGCCCTTGCCATCACTTTGATACAGGTTAATCTTAGTCTCAACTGTCCACAAGACTTTTTGCCAGAATTCTGAAGGCTCTTTTAAATACTTCTTGGCAAAATGTAATCTGGCCATCCTGTTTCTGTGGTTAACTAGTGTTGTGCATCTTGCAGTGTAGCCTCTGTATTTCTGTTCATGAAGGTTTATGCAGACAGTAGTCCTTGAATTGTCCACACCTGCCTTCTGGAGTGTTTCTGATCTGTCGGGCAGATGTTTGGGGTTTTTCCTTCATTATGATGAGAATTCTTCTGTCAACAGCAGTGGAGGTCTTCTGAGGCCTACCAGTCCCTTTGCAATTACTGAGGTCACCAGTAAGATTTTTCTTCCTAATGATGTTCCAATCAGTTGATTTTGGTAATCCTAAGGCTTAGGCAAAGTCGCTTACTGTTTTATTCTTGATTTTCAGCCTCATAATAGCTTCTTTGACTTTCATTGGCACAACTTCGATCCTCATGTTCAAAAATGCCAACTACGGACTCCAAATGTGATCAAAAGCTTAGAATCAAGCCTGGCTTTCTTGTACCTGCACCAATGAAGCAATTAAACATATCTAACTAATCACAATCACCTGTGAAGCCAAATGTTCCAAACATTATGGTGCCCTGAAATGGGGATCTATGTATAAAAGATGCTGTAATTCCTACATAGTTAAACCAAAATATATACAAATAACTATCAATAAAATCTGGAATCACATGTGATTGTTTGATTACAAATTTAAAACTGGGAGCATAGGAGCAAACAAAGGGAAATAAAGTGTCTTTGTTACTAACATTATGGAGGGCACTGTATGGGTAGAAATGTTCGTCAGTTTTTCAAGTAAAAACCCTTTAAGCAACATTTTAACACTGAGCTATTGACCCTATATTTTAAACATTAAGCTTTCCCACTTGGTGAGTTTCAACTGCTGACTGATGCAATCTCCATCAGTCCACCAATATCTGGGATATATCTTTATCCTATAAATGGGTGTCCCACATGCCCCCAGCAAAAGAGGTGCTAAAGAGATGGAGATTGAGATCTAAAACTCCTTGTAAAATGTCATTTGCTAATTTTATGTACAGAACAATTGATCTAGTCAACGTAAAATATATTTTATTTTCAATAAAATAAAACCATTTTATTTGGATCTAAGGACTGCAATTGGAATATTATTAGCTTCACATCTATACCAGTAACTCTTTTGGCAATATACTAATTAAATTTGGAACTTTATCCTTTCAAAATCAATGCACATCAGTTCATGTGAGTTCAACATGAGAATGAGAAATGGAGAGCTTTCTTTTCTCAGTGGGGATTGCTATTCTTAAACTAACACTGTATCCTTTTGTGGACGGCATTGTCTGTTGCAATTTAAAGTGGTTCATAGAGTATATACGTCTAAAGTTAAACTGGCTCATTTTTATCCAGACATAAATCCTCGATGTGACAAATGTAAAACAGGTGATGCCTCTTTAGTTCATGTGTGCTGGACCAGCCCGAGCTTAGAAAAAAAATTGGAAGGAAGTTCTTCAAACTCTTTTTGTAATTTTTAAAATTAAAATTGGAACCTAACCCTTTAATAGCTCTTTTTGGAATACTTCATGATGATGGCGTTATACTTACTTCAATTCAATGTCGTATTTTATCCTTAATGGCCAGACGTGCAATTTTGATTAAATGGAGAGACAATATTTCACCTACAAGTGCATAAGGGCTAAGAGATATTATCTCTTGTTTAAACTTGGAAAAAAATTAGATATATCAAATATAAAATTCCAAATGATATGAGGATCGTTTATGGATTATGCTCATAACCTTAAGAGTTAGTGTTGATTTGGAATGTTGGCACGGTGCTTTCTCTCTCCAAGATTATGCCACTTGAATTTTTTAAATGTCAACCTTCAACTTTGCTTAGGGGAAGGGGTTTAGAATTTTTTTCTGGATCTATTATATCATTATGTTTATGCTACTGTACTTCTGAATTTCTACATATGATCATTATTGTAACATTTTTTACTAGTTCTGTACCACATATAATTGAATTTTTTGTTTTTAATATTGAATAAATATCAATAAAAATATTTTATAAAGAAAATAAATCATTGGATATAAAAATGAATACATGTCAATTGTTTCACTATCAATGAACAATGAGTAAAGTGACCTAAAAATGTTAGAAAACTACTTTTTATTCTGGTATTGACACTTAAATAAATTTCTGTTCATTGCTGTTGACCCCATTCTTCTTTATAACAAGTCATCTGCTTCTGTTTAGCTGGTGGACATATCACCACTGACAGCTTCAGTAAACTCTGCAAGCATCTGACTGGTATTTACCTCAAAATTGAAACTGCACCTGTGAGTCTTCTCAACAAGCACCAGTCCAGGGAGCAGCTCAAATTCCTTCAACATGTTGGAAATGTTAAATGATTTTCCAGTCGTCACATGTCACCCTTTAGCATTGCATCAATGAGTCAGGGTAGTTGAAGCATTCTGCCTCCAGAATTCTGCCTTTCAGTAGAATGAGGAGACACCCCTTCCCTGCATTGTTACCTGTATTCTTTGAGGCACGATCTGTCACCCTATGCATGATTTACAGATCAATGAACAAAGACCAGCACTTGCCGTATTGCTGTGATGAAAAAAATAATTGCTGGCACGAAGGGTTCGAGCCAAAAGTACTGGCTATGTATCTTTATCTTTGCTACGTAGAGTACACTATTTGGCCTGTTGAATTTCTCCAGCACTGTTTTTTTTTACTTCAGTCACAGTGTCTGCAGACATTTTTGATTTATTGCTGGAGTATTTGTGCAGTTTTGAGCTCACTGCAGTTAGGAAAATGTGTTTTTTATGTTTTTACACTTATTTAAAAGGACACCTGGAGGTTGGGAGTAAATTTTAAAAAAACAACAACCAGAGTCTGCCATTCCACCTCCTGGGCCATTTAATGTCATGGCTGATTTCTTTTTACCTCAGTGCCACTTGCCTTCACCAGTTCACTTCCTTTGTTTCCCTCAATATCTGTCAATTGATTTCTTTCTTTCATATATTGAGCAACTGAGCTTCCACTTCCCAGGAATAGCTCTGCATAAAGAAATTTCTTTTCCTCTCTGTTCTGAATGGCTGGCTCCTTAATTGCAGACCACAATCTCTGGCCGCCACCAAAAAGGTGCTTTGAATGTACATGCCTGAAGATGGAAGCAGGAGATATGAGAGTGGTCAGCCCAACCTAAAGTCAGAGTTAAGGCCATTACTGGCTCCTGCCATGTTCACCTCCTAATTACCATGTTGCTGAAATTAAGCTAGTTATTTTACATTTTTTTGGTGATCTGAGTATCTAATTGTTGCTTTGCAAATTCATCATTGCTCAACCCATCCAGTCTGAAAATCTTCCTTAACACACAAATATAGAGGGATATATGTCAGTGTGGTGAATTGTAAATATATTTATAAAATTCCTGTAGACTCTATCTTCGACATTCTCTTCACCCAAAAACTATTTGGTTTACTATGGTCAAATGCCAATCCTGACTTTTAATTAACTCTAACCTCTTCAAGTGCTTGTATTTTTTCCCCACCCTATTAAGAGAAAATTGAATTATTATGCCAATGCCTTCGGAGGTTTGAGCTAGTGGAGTTGTTCTAGTGAACCGGTGCGGACTCGAAAGGCCTGTTTCCGCTCCATATATGGTTATATGGTTAACTGTTGGCTATTCTGTCAAATACATATGGTCCTGAATACTCATGATAATAAACTATCGTGATTTTCCTTGTGTTCAACCACTCCATTGGTGACTTTGCAATGAGGCATGCTGGTTCTTTAATGAATTAAAGGGTGACGGGGCAGGACCAGAGATGAACCACAAGGAATATTACAGTTGAATACTCTGAACCTGATGATAGAGCAGCTTTAGGGGGAAGGATAGAATGGCATGGAATGAGAATTGACCGTTCACGCTACCAGGGGCTTGCACCACACTTTTACCCCAATCTGTTGCCAGGAACATCTGGAAGGTTGAATCATCTATTGCAAATGTTTATCATCATGTTTTTGTAATTCTGCAAAAATGGGAGATAATTGTCTTTTCAATGTCCATTTCCTTCCTGAATGACTGTATCTGTTCTCATCCTTTGGCAGCTGCCTCATTTTAATTCATTCAGATGAAGGGGAACCTCACTTGTTTGACCAGTATTTATTGTCAATTTCTGTCTTCCCTCGAACCGACCAGGTGATTTCAAGTGGAAACGAAGTGCCATCTTGGATGAGTCTGAAGTCTGGATCACTGGTTTAGTAATAAAACCATAGAGCTGCAGCACTGCTCCCTTCTGTTCTCTCCTTCAGTCACTGAGTCCTTTCACCATCATTATGTTGGCATTGTGTTTCTTCTCTCCCTGCGTTGGCACTTTGGCAAAGAATGAAGAAAAATCCAGTAATTTCTTGTCAGTCATTTGTGGTATAGGAATTGAATGTTCTCCTGTATATTTGTACCTCCCCTCCCCTTCAGTAGGCAGAAATGAATTCTCCTCCTGATACTGCACTGACCATTCTATACTGCACTATATCCCTTTGATCTTTAATGCATTTCACTGCAGCCCATTGCCTCTCCCTTTCTACTACTCATTCTACCATTGTATCTCACACACCTCCATGGCTCTGCTAATTCTACTTCTTATCTGGGTGCCAACATTAGTTCCCTAGGAAATACTTTAGAGTTTTCAGATTTCAGATTTATTGTCAGCGTAGTTACAGGGTATTACATTAGATTCTTGAGCCAGAATTACCACTTATTGGTGCAAAAATAAACTATACACAAGGTACACATGTAAATGAAGAAATGTAAATAAACTAACTATGCAATACAGAGAAAAAATTAATTAAAGACAATAGGCATTATTTTGCCATTAAAGTTAAATTTTTAACACAATACATGTTAGCTGAAACCACAATTAATTCTCATCTTGGTTTATTAACAGTATTATGAACAGAAATGTGGAGCTCCTGTGAATAACCTGCCGAATTTGATTCTGTAACTCATTTAGGTAATTAAAATGAATGACTATGAACTCTACAGCAGCAAGCAAATTTGGAAAAAAAAGAGAACATGATACAATATAGGAAGCTGTACACTTTTCTTTGATTCAATAGGATAGAATTCCTTCCCTGAGAGGGGGGAGGGGCTCTAGCATTCATGGGAACATGGTACCAGGTCTTGGCTTACCATGGCTTACAGCCTAATTCAGGTTCAAGTCCGGTCTGGCAGGAAGTGCCACACAGTGTTTCTTTTTTACTTAGGAAGACAGACAGGCAGGATTTAGGGACTCAGCAGCCTATTAAATCATCCAGTCATCAGGGATTTTCGGAGATTACTCTGAAAGAACACACAACTGAGGCAGACTTTCCCACAGATTGTTCAATTACTCTATGTGTACTGCATAATCCATTCAACCAGCAATGCAGGCACTTTGTAAAATAAAAAGGTAACACACAGTTTTTAATAACTAAGTGACTTTAATTATCCTGGGAAAGTAACTGTTGCCTTGGGCTGCATAGCACATATTCACAATTAATGTTACGAAGATATATTGTGAACAGATAAGCCATGTCTATTACATTCAAGATCTTCCTGATTTTAATGCACTTAATTTGAAAAGTAACAGTTTAAATGATTTGTAATGTAATCTGATCTGCTAGGAAGCAATCAGACACTGGTTTCCAGTACCAGCAACAAATGTGTGATATAGTTTAACTCCTACAAAAGATCTCCAATTTGAGGATAAATGCAGCTTGGTACAAAGTGTGAGAAGAGAGTTATTAAACTACGTCATTATTGGGAACCAATTGAATTGAAAGTGATTCTTCAGTTTAGCTGGTAGGTTTACAAAAGTTCCCCATGTACATTAGCTATTTACTTATCCTACTAGGGGAGGTTTTATAGGAGGTTGAATTATTGACCATATGTGTGGTGCTTGGGTAAATCCTTGGATGTTCTATGATTTTTTTGAGAGAAAAGGGAGAAATAAAGTGAAGATTATTCTTAAGTCGAAGTGGCATCATGATGACATGACTGATGAAGGAAATTTGGAATGAAGTCAACAGTTTGTAACAGCTTTACTAATCCAATACCTGAAACTCACAAGTTTTCAATTGTTCAGAACAACATTGTTAACTGACTAGGTCAACCAAGTTTATCAATGAAACCTCCCGAAGTAGATTAGCAGAGGAGCCGTGGATACTTCCTGCTCATGTTCCGGTAACTGTGTAACCCAATGACATGATAGGCAGGATCATTCTGGTTGCACCAACAGCAGAAAACTGGTGCACAGAATTGTATCGGCTGTCAAGGTCCATTTATACCAGATCCTAACCTGCTGGCTTATCAGAGAGCACAGTTTGGTAATGACTTTAAAGACACAATGGTCATTCTTTTATCAAGTACAGAATTGACCTAAATGGATTTGTCAGCAGCTTATTTTGGACATTTTCTTCTTTGGCTTGGATTCGCGGACGAAGATTTATGGAGGGGGTAACTGTCCACGTCAGCTGCAGGCTCGTTTGTGGCTGACAAGTCCGATGCGGGACAGGCAGACACGGTTGCAGCGGTTGCAGGGGAAAATTGGTGGGTTGGGGTTGGGTGTTGGGTTTTTCCTCCTTTGCCTTTTGTCAGTGAGGTGGGCTCTGCGGTCTTCTTCAAAGGAGGTTGCTGCCCGCCAAACTGTGAGGCGCCAAGATGCACGGTTTGAGGCGATATCAGCCCACTGGCGGTGGTCAATGGGGCAGGCACCAAGAGATTTCTTTAGGCAGTCCTTGTACCTTTTCTTTGGTGCACCTCTGTCACGGTGGCCAGTGGAGAGCTCGCCATATAACACGATCTTGGGAAGGCGATGGTCCTCCATTCCGGAGACGTGACCCACCCAGCGCAGCTGGATCTTCAGCAGCGTGGACTCGATGCTGTCGACCTCTGCCATCTCAAGTACAGAGAACAAAACAAAGGAGTCTACATCACCTTTGTTGACCTCACCAAAGCCTTCGACACCGTGAGCAGGAAAGGGCTTTGGCAAATACTAGAGCGCATCAGATGTCCCCCAAAGTTCCTCAACATGATTATCCAACTGCACGAAAACCAACAAGGTCGGGTCAGATACAGCAATGAGCTCTCTGAACCCTTCTCCATTAACAATGGCGTGAAGCAAGGCTGTGTTCTCGCACCAACCCTCTTTTCAATCTTCTTCAGCACGATGCTGAACCAAGCCATGAAAGACCTCAACAATGAAGACGCTGTTTACATCCGGACCGCACGGATGGCAGCCTCTTCAATCTGAGGCGCCTGCAAGCTCACACCAAGACACAAGAGAAACTTGTCCGTGAACTACTCTTTGCAGACGATGCCGCTTTATTTGCCCATTCAGAGCCATCTCTTCAGTGGTTTGGACATTTTAAAATGTAATTAAAGGCTTATCCATGATTGATTTACAACCTGGTTAAACATAATGTTCATATGCTATGAAGAGCTGATGAAAAAGCTAATGTTTATCATTGCCTTTATATTCTCTATAATTTTTGTTATAGGTGAACTCCATTAAAGGAGATTGGAAATCCAATGGCCCAATATTTAGATCATTTTAACAGATAGTTTTCACAATTCCAATGGTAGATCATTAAAAATCTAAAGAGTTCAATAATAAAATACGCTGGCACCTCACCTAGTCCTGTGGATGTGCTTCCTGGAATGAAAGCCCTAAAGTCCATATTATGAAGGCAGAATGGATGGTGCTGTTGTGCTAGGAAGCTGTTGCTATTGATGGCTCAGCCATCCACTGGTTAAAGGATCACATCATTGCATGACTCAGTTTGGAGTGAGCCATCAATGTGTAAACACTACCTGTGAGGAAAAATTGGGTGAAGTACTCTTGTCCTCTGCACGGAGATGTAGGAATTAGGGTTACAAATTAGTCATCACAGTGAAGACCAATTCACTTGATCTGGGCAGTGGGTCAACACAAAGGGGATCATCTGATGGTCCCCAGGGATGGCTGATGCTCACCAGCCAGGTTGTAGCCTGAGTTCTGCATCAGAGCTGAGTTTATATATCACTTAAACTGGCCTGCCCAAAACCAGGCAGCTTGGGCACATTCCTCGATGGCTCAGTCCTTACAAGGCATGTAGTGACAGAATCACTGCTTCATTGTTGTGGGAGCACAAGAAGAGGGAGAGGTACATGTCAGGTACACGACACAGTAGATAGCAGTCTGTAGAGATGTACAGAGGGAACATACTTGTGAGCATGCGGACTCCACGATCAAGAGTGTGACAACAAATGGGTGCTAAGGGAGTACCAATGGAGTTAGTTCATAATCTCTGACTTATGGAACAAGCTCCATGAAGAGGGTGGAAATATCAGTGTAATAATTAAGCACTAAGAAATGAGTACAATTAATTCCCGTTATCCAGAAATCAATTAACCGGCAGCCTCAAGCAACAGGGCAAGAAATTATAGAAAATAATTAGGTAAAAAATACTAAGGTTTATAACTGTGCCCCTCCCCCCCCCCACAACAGCGGTCAGTTCACCAAACACGCGACATGCAATCTCAAGCAACCAGCAAATTCATTTATCCATCCTCAACCAATCCCCGGATACTGGGGTTTTTACTGTATTGAGAATTTGGTTATTTTGTAAATCAATTTGTCCATCAATGTGGCAATTGTGATGCTGTAGAGTTATAGAGTGAGGCAGCATGGAAACAGACCCACAAACCAAGCTGACCATGTGGACCATTTGCCTGCATTTGATCCATCTTCCTCTCACCCTTTCCTGCCTAAATTTATTTTAAACATCACAATTGAACATCTACAGCTTAGTCTGGCAGCTCATTCCATATATCCACCTCCCTCCATGTAAAACAAGTTGCCCATCAAGTCCCCTTTAAATATTTCTCCTTCCGTTTTGGACCTATGCCCCCTAGGTTTGGACTCCCCCCACCCCAGGAAAAAAGACTGATCATTCATCTTATCTGACATTTGTGGTTTTATGGACCTCCATAAGGTAACCCCCTCAGCATCCATGGATAGGGTCTCAGCCTCTCCTTTGATAACTCAAATTCTCCAGTCCTGATAACATCTTTGTGAATATTTTCTTCACCCTTTCAATTTTTTTTTGTTGCTCTGTGGCTAGAACTATGCAAAATGCTCCATATTTGGCTTCACCAATGTCTTGTGCAACATCTTCTCTCTCCTTATTTTTGTATATGCATTATTTTTGACCAGCAAAACAGCAAAGTATGGGTAGCAGCCCAAGCCTCAGCTGATTACCACCTCCATGATCCATGTAAATGAAGTCTAAAGGAAAGCTTAAAATTGACTGAGGTCAGGTAACTCTGCAAATTAACCTGGAAAAAGTAAAAAGTTAGTTCCTCGGATATTCCTATGGGAGTAGTTTGGTCTTAAAATGCTGAAAATTTATAGAAGACAAAACAGTGCTCTACATAGCTGAAAGTACGCAACATTTTACTTATCCCGGTATTAGACTAAGGAAAAGGATGAGTGAGTGCCACAGTTGACAAATTTGATTTGACATTCACAGAACACCCAGCTAAAGGTTATGAAGTGGGAGATTAGAGTCTTCTCTGGATTGGACTAAAATCTCACATAAGCCATGCTTTGATCAGCCGCTGGGTCATCAATGCACAGTTTAGCTTCTAAAGGGGAAAGAGTTTGCATCCAATTATGAAAGGTTGTGCTATCAAATAAATTTTTTGAGAATAGAATCCATAATTTAAATGCATGATGGAAATATATCTGATCAAGGAAGTAAAAATTAAACGTCAATTAAAACTCAAATATCCCAAGGATGTTTACCAATTATATTCTCTCTGTTTGCAGTTCAAGGGAATTTTATTGCATTTGTCTGACTTTGCCACCTAAATCAAGATTATTTAAGTGTTTGAAACCAATTAGTTTGATGCCTCAGGTAAATTGGATGCCTCCATAATGTTCCAAAAAACAATTTGCAACATTCTTTGTGGTAAGTAAATGCAAGTGTTGTTATTTCAGCAAAAGGTTTACTGTTACAAATATATAAATGAATGAAATGGGAGTAAACAATAACATTGAAAAGTTACAAGCATTTATGTGATTTGCCTTTATGTTACATAAATCATACAATGCTTTATAGCTATAAATAAAATGTACCAAATAAAGCAAGTAATATTAAGTAAAATGTCATACAATTGTATTGTTCAAATGAAAATGCAATTTCAGTGAAATTTTATTTAAAAGCCTCTTCGTGCCATGAAATATTAATGTGCAAGAAGTAAGAAATATGTCAAGAGGGTCTCATTTTCACTGAAAAAGTGCCCTAATCCTCTAACCAGTTATTTTAAAATGTAAATGTTGGCCTTGTCAAATTCTAAAAAGTATTCTTTATCAAGTGCATTATGTTGTAGCCACGGTGACACTGAGCCTCGAGTCTACTTTCATCTCGCTGGGCCTCTGCACTGAAGCATGCAGACTGTGGGAAATGCTGCTGAGGCACGCGCCAGATAAGGTCATACAATAAATGATACATCCCTCTGGAACACACCAACACTTTCATATGCAAACAGCCCTCATTTGCTTCTATTCCTTCTACCCAGTTATTCACCTTTCTCAAGTATTTTCCACCACAATAATCAATCAGGTAGAAAATAACTACACAGGCCCACTATTCATTTCCCTACTTTTCCCATGTCAGAGACGGACTTCAGTTAAAAAAAAGATGTTTTTTTTTCTTCTTTCTAACTTCCCCTCTCTAGTCTCTGAACAAACCCTCTATTTCTTTTCTCTGAATAGGGCTTGTCTAAAGCTACAGGAAAAAAAAAGGTTCTTTATATTTGTAGTCCTTGCAACTGACATAGAACTGTAGTAGCTCTTAATTACTCAGGAAGTGACAATGTCAAGGGTTTTGAAGGCAGCCATGCACTTCTTATTGATTTTGGTGCATTGTTACAAGTCTAGGATAAGGATTAAAGCACAACACTATATTCAGTGTTTTGATTTTTTTCTAATCCTCTCCAAGAATCATCCAGTAATTTGGATATTAAACAAAAAAAAGATGTTTGAGGTTGACTGGGAAATTCTAATTGCCAATCTGTATTTTATAAAGTCAGAACATGACCAATTCACTGGTACTTCAGTTGCTTTAAGCCTTGCTTAAAAGGAGTAGGAGAAAAGTCTTCACAATGGAATACATGTTGCCTTGCTTTGACCTATATTGAATATATTGTGCTCTTAAAAACTACTATGAATATATTAAGATAAATAAAGCTTTCCCTTTCTTTAACAACAGAAGGAAGTAAAGTGAATAATCCATTTCAGTTATGTACAATTAATTCATCTAAAAATACTATAAGACAATAATGAAATGTTTATGGAAGCAAATAAATTAAAGAATGACCTAATCAATCCATAAGGGAGCAGCTTCCTTATTCTTTCACCTCATTTCTACAAAATTCCTCTGACCATGTACATCTACGTCACCCACTTGCTCTAGCCCCAACTGTGCTATTCCTGTAAGTCAAAACCCTTAGATCAATTTATTTTAAAAATCTCTGGGAAATATCTCTTTGACCCCTGAAGGTGATCATGCAATTTTAAGTGTCCACGGTGAAACAACCACTGATACATTTCAGTGAAACAGGAGTCTATAGATGCTCTAATTGTAGTAAATACACAAAAATGCTGGAGAAACTCAGCAGGTCTCGCAGCGTCCAGAGGAGGTAAAGATATATCACCTATGTTTCAGCCTGAGACCTTCATCAATATACCTTGGATGAAGGCTCAGGCCCTAAATGTTACTATATATATATTTGCTTAAAATGGACTTTATGGGACCTGCTGAGTTTCTCCAGCAATTAGTGATACATTTAATTTTATTTTTTGTTATGGAATCTACATTTGGGAACCGATCCCATTTGCTTTAGAACGCTTATGCATGCTGCTTCTTCAATCTCTCTGCAGGGACATTCTGATAATCTGCTCCTTAATAATTTGGAAATCCCCATAGAATCAGTAGGCCCTGGTGTCTGTCTTCCCTAAGACTAATTAGGCCTTAATGCTTGGCTCCTTGGAGACTCACCAAGTGTTGGTGCCTGTCTCCCACTTGGCCCAGTTTGCCTGTCTACCCCAAAACACCAGACCTAGGACCTCAGTCCCCTTGAAACCCATGAGGCCCAGTTCCACAGTTCCCTCAAGACTCACCAGGGTCCTATTTCCAATGATTCTTCAAGGTGCACACAATCATTAGGGGAATAAACAAGGTCACAATCTTTTCCCCAGGGTGGGAGAGTTTAAGACCAATAGGGAAAGATTTAAGTTGAGGATGGAAGCATTCTAAGGATACCAGAAGGGCAACTTTTTCACACAGGGTGGGTGCATATGAAATGGGCTGCAAGAGGAAATGATGGAGGTGGGCACAATTTTGGCAATTGAAATATATTTAGACAGGTACAGTATATGGATACAAATAAATTAAATGTTGAGAATTGGGTTTAGCTCAGATGCGCAACTTGGTCAACATGGAAGATGTGGGCCAAAGGGCATGCTTCCATGCTTCCCGACTCATTGGTTTCCCAGTTCCCATGTACCTTTGAAACTCACTAGGCCCACAGGTCCTGCGTCCCTTCAAAGATTCATCAGAGCCGTGGTCCCTGGAGTCTCACCAAACTCTCTGGGGCTCTGGTTCCGCACATCTTTGAAACTCACTGGGCCTTCAATCCTGCACATTCTTGAAACATCCTAGATTAATTCATCTAAAAAAATGTTGAGTTGCCCTCTGGATGTGGCAAGACCTGCTGATACTCTCTGGAGCATTTGTATACTGCACTGGATCCTACAGGCTTAATAAAAAGGATAATGAGTAAAATTGTAATGTTTTCAGACAACTTGAACAAGGTGACTATGTCCTTACTCTGAAAAAAACACTGACCTCATCAATAATATTGATCTGACATCTCAGGAGTAAACCACAAAAGTCTGCAGACACTGTGATTGAAGTAAAAGCACAATGCTGGAGTAAATCAGCAGGTCAAACAATGTACTTTATATAGAAAATACAAAGATGCATAACCAACATTTCAGGCTTGAGCCCTTCAAGGAATTTAACAATTCACGTTGATCCTCAGCATGGAGATTGTGTGATTGTATAATTTAGGTTCATACAAATGAACAATGTTCATGTTGGGCAACATGGAACAAAATGAATAGTGCCAAGTATCTTGGTGCAGTTGGAATTAACTGTGTGGCAGGAAAAGATCACAAGGTCACACAATATAGGAGCAGAAGTAGGTCCATTTCCCCATCGAGTCTGCTCCGCCATTCTAATCATAAGATGATTCATCCTCTCACCAAGCCCCACTCCATGGCTTTCTCCCTGTAACCCTTGATGGCTTGGCTAACAAACACCTGTCAATCTCTGCCTTAAATACACCCAGCAGCCTCTCTTCCGCAGCGGCTTGTGGCAACAAGTTCCACAGACTCACAACCTTCTGAGTAAAGAATTTTTTCTGCATCTCTGATTTAAATCAACGCTCTTTTATCCAGAACTTGTGCCTTCTAGAACTTGTCCTAGAATACCCAACCATGGGAAACATCCTTGCCATATCTACTCTGTCCAGGTCTTTCAGCATTCGAAATGCCTCCATGTTTCTGTATTTCAACGAATGCAGTCCAAGAACCAACAATTGCTCCTCGTTCACTAACCCTTTCATTTCTGGTATCATTGTTATAAATCTTCTCTGAACCTTCTCCAATGCCAGCGCCTCTTTTCTCAAATAAGGTGCCCACAATGTACACTGTGCTCCAAGTGAGGTCTCACCAGTGCTTTATATAGTCTTAACATTGCATCCCTTCTCTTTTTTATGCCATTCCTCTAGAAATGAATGTCAACATTGCATTTGGCTTCTTCACCACTGACTTAGTCTGGAGGTTAACCTTTAGAATATAATTCCCAAGTCCTTTTGTACCTTGGAATTTTGATTTTTTTCCCCCATCTAAATAATAGCCTTCTCATCTATTTTTTTCTACTGAAGTGCACAACCGTACACTTTCCAACATTGTATTTCATCTGCCAACTCTTTGCTCATTCTCCTAATCAATTCAAGTCTCCCTGCAACCTTTTGGTATCCTCAGCACCGCCCACCTACCATCTATTTTGGTATCAGTTGCATATTTATGCACAAAGTCATTCTATTCCATAATCCAATTCATTTATGTACAATGTAAAAAGGAGACATCTTTGCTTGCAGTATCAAATGAGAATTAAATAAGGGCAGTCTCGTAAACCACAGAAAAGGGGTTGCCAACTGTGTATTATCAGATGAGTTGTTCTGTGAGTAGAACAGTAAACATACCAAAGGAGTGAGGTCCAAGAAATGGGAAGAGAATAATGTTAGTTTTGGCAGGAAATATAAATTTAAAGATTTTAGAAATGAAACTGATTAACGATGTGGAGGCATTTGAAAGGAAAATCAAAGAAGGAAAACTAAAGAGGAAAAATCATAATGCATTAATTTGGATTATTTGATGTTCTATTTTGGAGAACCTGCTGCTGGACTAATTATTCCGACTTTAAAGGGTTACCAATAAATGCCAGTAGAAAATGATTGCTGATTTTGAGTCATGAAAACAGCTTCCTCCTTTGCAAAATTTAAACCCAAATCCTTAAGATTGCCAAGGGCGGGACCTTGTTAATCAGCAGCTCCCAGCTTGCAGTACTCTATCTTGACTCAAGGCCAAACACAGCCTTTTTCTGGAGACTGAGGAATGTGCAGCAGGCCATGTGTCAAATCCCCGGACTGTGGGAAAGTACTGCTCCAGTGAACTCACACCAGCTGCCCTGCTCCAGGTTGGGAGTATGGTCGAGGTAATAGGAGCTCAGATTAACAACCTTTGTAATTGCTACGTTACTGTCATCTTCTTGGTGGTAGGGCCAAGTCTTGTGGCCACAACTAAACTGACATATTATTTTTTACTTTTTATTGTACCAGCTCATTATTGGCAAATAATCAATTATTACTTACTTGAATTATGCATCCACTCTATCTACCTTTTGGTTCTGTTAACAAGGTATATTCTTTATGTACGGTTGCAAAAAATTCAGAAATGCACTCAACTTTAGTTGTGGTTAGTAAAGATCACGGGATTAACCTTTTGCCCTCTCCAGACTGTTTTTCCACCAAAACATAATGCATTTGGAAGGAACAATTGGGATGGTTGGAGCAATGAGTAAACAGTACAATTATAACTTTTTGCACTAAATGAAGTTGCTTCTAATTAGCTGGCATCTGGTAAGTTAATTTTTAAGTTACTTAACCTGAAATTGAAAAACGAAATGCATCCACTAAATTCCTTTCACTAACCTAGTAAGTTCCTTTATATGAATCCTTGAATGATATTTCACGACAGCAACATATGAAATATATCATTGATTTTGTCATCTAAATGAACATTTTGCTTTGAACAGAGAAACATTTTGTGGTGCTTTCAGTTACCTGCTGATGTACACATAATTTATGTTAATGCATCATTATAAAAATGCATCCAAAGACAGTCTGCAAAATCATCAAATAACAATAGTCCCATTTCAGCTGTGTCAAACAATATTCACAGCTCCAACAAAAAACCTCAAAAGTGATTTAAAGTTAAGTATTTTTCAGATTTTCTTTTACGGAGGAGCTGAGTCACCCACAGGGTTTCATATTACATCTGGAATAGGCACTGAGGTAACTGGCTCACAGCTGGAGTACTGAGCTGGTGCCAGACTTGGTATCAGTATTTCTGTTCTTAGGAGAGTGTAGCAGGAAACCTTGACCTTATCATTATCTATGACCCTCTCTATCTCGGCTTACTGACGGTGAATGAATATTTCATTGTGTATCTGCATCTCCCATATCCATAAGATCGCCATATTTAATAAGCAAGCCCTGGAGGAAACTGCAAACCTTTGGGTTGGATTGGCATTGTGGATTGTCAAATGTTACATGGCGTTCATTGTACGTGGTGAAATGGATAACTCACCCACTGAAATTCATAGAGTAAAAAAATTCTACATATTGAAATTTAAAAGGGAAATCCCCATTATTCCTTGGCTATTGCCATTGCCAGTGAAGACAACATCCTGCCAATGAATTAAGAAAATTCCTCTCAGCATATTGCTCCAAAGAATGCAGATTTAATGTCATTACTATAATGAGCTGAGTTAACAAATACAGGGAATGTAAATGCTATAATTGGGATCTAGCAGGGTCATAATGCTGTGGGTTCTTTTATTCATTCACTATGATATGCCTTCTGATGAAAGGTGAAGATCACCAATGAAAACTAATTCTATTAACTTAAACCTTCTGCTGGCATTGCCCATCATATTGTGCAGCCTGCCCTGGTGCAAGCAAAGATAGAAGAGGGCGACTAAAAGTGTTTCCTGACCCCTTTGCATCAATGTTACCTGTCTAAACATTGCTGGAGGATGGATCGATGGCAAAGGCCACTGATGTTTCCAATTGAAATAAAATAATAACTGGAACTTGATTGAAAATAAATATGAAGATAATTAACTACAGGATCAACAGATAAGATGCATCTATCAAATTGTCACAAAACAAAGAGCAATAAAACAACCATATGACTTGTGCCCAGTGGTGTCTGGTTCACCTTTTCCCTCCTTACTTTGTCATTGCTATGGTTTATTTTAGTACTAAGATTTATCTCATTAATGGAAATTCAGCTGTTTAATATTGCATTGCAATAGATTTAAGTTCTATCAAAAATGTACCATTTACAAAATATTACTAAGGTTAGCCACTCTCATGCAATACATTGAGTATTTAAATACCAGTAAATTATATGTAACTTTTATTATTAATGGATGCACAGTAATATAGATGAAGCTCTGAATTAATTATAGGGAACCAACCAAAAGTATGTTTATAGTGCCAATCTGGGATCTGTTCACAGTGTCAACTGAGATCTGCTTTTCAGGCAGTTCTTTGCTGACTTTGAGTTGCAGAAGAATTTACTTTGCTCATAGAATGGATGATTCGGTTTATAATGGCAGGTGCAGCTTAGATGCCCACTGATCTGCCTAGCATGCTTCTTACAGCTTGTTCTACTTTAACTGTGAAATATTGGAGCATAAATTCACCAGGGTTACATCTGCTGTACAGCTGAAAAATTTGGAGCGGCAACAAGCAATTTCATTCATGATATACCACCCCTTCATTTCTGGAGGCAATCAAATTGCTGCAAAATTAGTAAAATGTTTTCTTTAAGATGGGTGCGATAACCATGATCTAATTTAATAATACACATGCACTCACTAATGTCCTGGATTTCTAAGTGAATCTATTCTTACAAGAGGGAACACTTTGCCTGCACGGAATATGATTGTTGTTCTTGGCTCCAGTGAATGACCTAATGCGGGTTTGGACCAAACATCCTCAAACATACGCATCACCACTCAAATTACTACAACTACTCTAGTGAGATTTGAGGAAAAGGTGAGGAAAAGCCTTTCTACCTTGCTTTATTTTGTTTGCTGAAGGCACAAACAAAGCAAAGTTTTGTTATATTTGGATTGCACGCGAAATAATCTCCATCATGAATTTTACTTTTTTTCTGGTGTCTCCCCAGGATTCTGCATTTTGGACTCAAATTCCTTCTGGGTCTTTGAAATTCCATGAAATTTCATAAAGAAACCTTTTCAACAATTGATTTGGATTTCCTATAATTGTTTCACTTTCAGTCCATTATTTTACTACATTTAGCCGATTATCGTAAGTAATGAAGAATTGTTCCATTGAAGATTATATAAACTTTTTTTAAAAATCTGACTCTTTAAAAATAATCTAATGTACTGCAAAAAATTGACAGTATACCAAAAGATAGCCACTGCAATAGCAAGGATCTCCCAGTGGCCACCCATTACTGTTCCCCATTCCATTTTCTTGTTGACATGTGTGTCCATGATCATAAATTGGAGGAACAACATCTCATCCTCCATTTGGGCACCCTCCAACCAATGGCATTAACATCGACTTCTCTGGATTCCATTAAACTTCCCACTGAGACCATTCCCCCAGCTTGCTCTCTTGCTCCCTCTCTCTTTTTCTCTATCCCTCCCTCTTCCTCTCCTTCCTTTCTTTCTCATTCTCTCTCTACTCCCCCCCCCTACCCCACTTACCCTGTATCCTTTCATACAGCAAAATCAATTCTCACCTTTCATTTTATCATATCCAATTAATACCTTCCGTTGGTCTGGACTCCTCCCCTGGCCAGTCTTCATACTCTTTATTCTTATGCCTTCCTGTACTTTGCTTATTTCTTGAGGAAGGGCTCAGGGCCGAAATGCCGATAATATATCTTTACCTCCTCTGGATGCTGTGAGACCATTTGAGTTCCTCCAGTATTTATGTGTGTTTTTATGCATCTGCAGACATTTGTGTTTCATTCCTCTAAAATTCTCATCCTGTATGGTTCTTTTTCTTACTTTCTAAATCAGGCATTGAGTCCGAAAGAAAAATCAGCACATAATCCAGGAATTTGGAGCAGGTATCAATGAAGTCTTCACTTAATTCATCAATCAGATTCCTGGAATGAAGGAATTAGCATTTGACGGCTCTTGGACTGTACTCCTTGAAGTTCAGAAGAATAAGGGGGGACCTTATGGAAGTATTTTCAATGTTGAAAGGACTGGACAAAGTAGATGTAGCAAAGTTGTTTCCCATGGAAGGGGAGTCAAGGGAAAGAGACCATAACTTCAGGATTGAAGAGCACCCATTTGAAACAGAGATCCTGAGGAATTTTTTTTTGGCCAGAGAGTGACAAATCCCTGGAATTTGCCTCCAGCTGTGGAGGCAAATTTAAGGCAGAGGTTGATAGGTATTTGAATAGTCAGGGCACTGAAGCTTATGGGGAGAACGCACGAGAGAGGGGCTGAGTGGGAGAATGGATCAGCTCACGATGAAATGGCAGTGCAGACTCAATGGGCCAAATGAAATACTTCTCCTCCTGTATCTTATAGTCTTACGTATTTTTGTCTGCATTCCATAGTCTCAGAGATTATGCTATGGTATATGTGTAAGTGTGGTGTACATAATCTGCAGCCTGTCTAGAAAAAGCAGGCAGAAGTATTTGATCATTTAGTGTTTGTGAGTCTTGGTGAATTTTCGGATCCTTCTATCTATATTTTGCTCCAATGTTGCAGACACAACTGTTTGAAAAATGGAACCGATAAGCATACTTTCCAGCCAATCAAAGTATTGTTTACATATTTTTTAATCAATTTTGGTCTGAGCCATTGGTTTACTGGGAGCAAAGGCTGACATTGAAACTTTGCTTCCTGCTGAAGCATTAAGCAGCATCGATCCATGAAGGGGTCCACAGATCACTGTTGAAGCAGTGCATCTTAAGAGAAAGGATTTGATATGGGAAGGATAAGATCAATTGCGGGAAGCAAAATACAGAAAATAATAATGGAACTTGTCAGTCTTCTAACCAACTCCATGAAAAAAGGATAAAAGTTCTCAGCAGACAAAATTGTGCTTGTACTTCAAAGCATTAGGAAGCCAGCATTACTGTCCCGTAATTTGTGTTGAGTTTATGCACAGACACCAGTGTTTATTGGCATAACAGATGTTAAAAGGTATTTTCAAAGCGTTCTAAAGATTTAGGAATAACTTGCTTAATATTCAACTGGTGTGATCATTTAACTCTTCCATACGAGGTTCTGCTGTGTCGCAATGACAAAGCATTGATCTAATTGAAAATAAAAACCAGTTACTTAAACTGGTGCAAGTTACTGAAAATGTACATGTTGCAAAGGATAATATATTTAAGTAAATACTTTTCAAAAGATCATCTTGACTCTTCAGTGCTTATGTAACTAAAGTTCTGTTTGTTTTATTCTTGCCTTGACATGATAATGGAATCCTTAGATCCGTTAACAGCGTATCAACTTGAATACCCTCTCCTGCAGTCTGTGTATTCTCATTTGGAAACTGTTGCAATCCTCGGTAGCGGATACAATAAGGAGGACTTGTTAAAACAAAGTGCAGCATCTCAGAAAATGTCTACCTAGTCATATTCTAGAGCAGCCAATCTCAACTATTTTTAGTTCTGGCCCCTTTAGGACTCTGCTCAAAGTTTATGGGCTCTCTTCCCTGTGGAACAGGCAAGTTTGGTTAATTTCTTCTGTACTTCTCCGACCAACTACATAAAAAAACATTAAAAATATTTTATGATTTCAGTCTGTGGGCCCCATTGAGAAAGGGCATTCTAGAGATCTAGTATTCACTTTTTATCCTGTTTAATTTAATAATATCTCTCCCAAGTTTTCCACTCATTTGACAAAATCAGGTTGTAAAACGTTTCAATTGCCAGATCAATTCAAATTGATTTGGTAGCATCTGTAAAATACATCGGATCACATTGTACTTCTGGATAAACTGATCATTTTTGTGGTATAAGAGATTTGATGGGCAATTTGTATTCAATAATGTAGTAATGATGAAATGATTTGTTTTTGTTTAGGTTTTGATTGAGGAAGAATAATTCCTCTGCTCTTCTTTAAAATCATGTAATGCTTCTGTACATCAGTAGAACAAAGAACCATGCTTAAAGACACTTATGAAAGAGAACGTTTTTGATTGTCTATCACTTCCATAAAATATATTGAAATGTGCTCAGGTGCCCCAAATGAGATTTGAACCAACAACTTTCTATACCTGAGGTGGACGATTGACCAACTGAGCAGGATTCACACAACAATGAATGTTTTGCTGTGAGTTTGCTATCCATTCTGCAAAGTATCCCTTGATCCCAGGTTTGACACTAGTCATGACTAACATGCCTGACCTTATTTGGAATTATTTTTTAGAAATCCAAATATATTGGGCATAATTAAGTATAATTAGCTATTCTTTTTATTATAACCATCAGCAATAATTCCAGACGGCATGGTTAGCGTAGCAGTTGGCACATCACTGTTACAGCACCAGCGACCAGAGTTTGAATCCGGCACTATGTGTATGGAGTTTGTGTATTCTCTCCATGTCTGTATGGGTTTCCTCCAGGTGCTTCGGTTTCCTCCCACCATTCAAAAATGTACTGAGGTTGTAGATTAATTGGGGGTATCGGCCATATGCTCATGGGCTCATGGCCCAAAAGGAACTGTTACACTAATTAAATTAATTTAGCAAGAAAAGCCCTGATGAACAGGGCCTCCTGTATTGCCATGGCTGAGGTGAAGAGAACCCTATCCAAGGTGAACCCACACAAGGCGGTGGGTGGGACCAGGCCAGATACCTGGTCGGGTACTGAAAGACTGCACAGACCAACTGATAGAGGTCTTCATGGACATCTTCAACACCTCACTGCAGCAGTCCATTTTTCCTGCAGGGTTCAAGACATTCACCATCATACTGGTACCCAAGAGGGCGACAATAACAGGTCTCAATGACTACTGCCCTGTGGCACTGAGTTCCACCATAATGAAATTATTCAAGCATCTGGTGATGGAACACATCAAAGAACATCTCTCAGAGATGCTGAATCAATTTCAATGTACCTATAGAAGAAACCATTCTACAAACAATGCTATAGCCTTGACAATTCACTCCATACTGAACCACATGGAGAGTGAAGCCTCATACGCCAGGAATTTGTTCATTGACTTCAGCTTGGCGTTTAATACAATCATTCCCCAGCTGCTGGTAGAGGAGCTGTCCTCGCTGGGACTTAACACCCCTCTCTGTAACTGGATCTTAGATTTCCTAATGGAAAGGCCACAGTCTGTCCTGGTTAGTAGCAGAACGTCGAGCACCGTCACATTGAGCTCTGGCGCATCTCCGGGCTGAGTATTCAGCCCACTCCTGTTAACATTACTGATCCACAACTGCATCACCAAATCCAACTCCAACAGAGTCATTGGGTTTGCAGATGACACAACAGTATTTGGCCTCATCAGCACTACAGAGAAGAATAGTGGAAAATCTAGTGAAATGGTGCAAGAGTAACAACCTGAGTCTCAATGTGGACAAGACGAAGGAGATGATCGTCCAAGAATGACCACCCTTGACTACACATCAATAACTGTAGTAGAGAGAGTGGAGAGCACCAAGTTCCTTGGAGTTCACTTAACTAGTGACCTATCGTGGACCCACAACATCTCCTTACTTGTCAGGAAAGTGCAACAGCGACTGCACTTCCTGAGAAGACTGAAATGAGCAAGGCTACTGGTCACCATTATATCAACCTTCTATTGGAGCTCTATTGAGAGCGTTCTGGTTGGTTGCATCACAGTGTGGTACGGGTTGCTGCAGAGAAATGGATTTGAGGTCAATCCACAGGACCGTAAGATTGGCAAAGAGGATCACTAGAGTCCCCCACCATTGATGAGTTCTATCAGGATCGTTGTCTAAAGAGGGTATGCAAAATCATGGAGAACCCTTTCCAGCCTGCACACAACATCTTTCAGCTACTCCCATCAGGGAAGAGATACAGGAGTATCAAATCCAGCACCACCAGGCTGAGAAACAACTTCTTACAGGCAGTGAGAATGCTGAATGACCCGATGACAATAAACTGTACTTTGAATTTAATTAATTCTGTAATCTTTTCTACCATTGATATTAAGTTAATGTCGAAAGCCCTTGTTCTAGTTTCTTGTACCAGTCATCCAGTTTTCAACATTTCTTAGCTATCTAATTATTTTTGTATATTTTAATTTAATTTAGACATACAGCATGGTAACAGGTTATTTTGGCACATGAATCCATGGTGCGCAATTTGCACCCAAATAACCTACACCCCCAGTACGTTTTGAACAGTGGGAGGAAACTGGAGCCTCCTGGAGAAACCCATGCAGACCCAGGGAGAATGTACTAACTCCTTACAGACGGTGCGGGATTCGAACCCTATTCCCGATTGCTGGTGCTGGAAAGGTGTTGTGCTAACCGCTATGCCCAAATATGCCACCCATTATATGTAATGGCTTACTAGCATCTCCTTTTCTGCTTTTGTAACATCTCTACTGGATATGATTGAATCAGAGCTAAGCTTTGAATCAAAGATTGGAAAGGCATGGACCCATCATTTTAGGTTCCTACTGTCTTTTCCACCTACCGCCCAGACATTATCTGAGACTGAATTCAATGCTTTCCAATGTTAGTTCTCCCAGTGGACATCTGCTGTATCTGTAACATTGTGATACCAAATGATAACCAGGGTGAGCTCTTCAAACAAAGTCTAACCCTGGCAGTCATGATGAAGAGTTCTGGCCTGCAATGTTATAATTTGGAGGATCATATGTGTCATGTGACACTACTGGCAGGTAACTAATCGGAAGTCACCTCACTGGCCAATGAAGGTCAAGCCCCGCTCACAGGTTAGTGCACACCTACTCACTGGCTCCTTTAATAATCTAATCAACATTGGGTCAGACACTCTAGCCGGTGGCACAATAAATCCCACCACATGTGGACTATCAGTCTCTTTTTCTTCTTTCTCTGGAACGAACCCTAACTCGTGAACTGTGGGCATTCTTGACTTCCTCATCAGAAGACCCAGTCAGTATGAATCAGAAACAACATCTCCTTCTCACTGATGATCAACATAAGTGTTAACTTAGATCAAATATAAAGAAGTGTTTGACGAATAACATGAACACAACTTTATAAGCTTTGCAAAGCAGGTGCTCTGTTACCCAAGAAGAAATGCTGTAACTTACAACAGGGTCTTTCTGCAAGAAAGCCCATACGCAGATGGGCTAAACCTTTTAATACAGTTTAGCTTCCCATTCTACAGCCTGTTTGCACCTATTCACATGATCTGTAATCTGCAGACTTCAGCAAAACATTTAGCATGAATTTCAAGAACAGCATGGCCTTGGTTCTCATGTCTTGCAGCTGCGGTACTGAAAGAAAACAATTCCTTTAACAGACTTTAGTATTTTCCCATAAAAATATTCTTTTTAAGCCTTTTCTTGCTGCTAAAATTTATAGAAAGAAAAAAAAGAAAATAAACTAAATAAATACAATCTTTGCTGTAATCTCTCACAGGCGTACCTCAAGGATGTGTGCTTAGCCCATTGCTTTATTCGCTATACACATTGACTGTGTGACTAGGCACAACTCAAATGCCATTTACAAATATGCCGATGACCCCACGTTTGTCAGCAGAATCACAGATGGCAATAAGGAAGCGTACGTGAGCAAAATAGATTAGCTAGTTGACTGGTGCCACAACAACAACCTAGCACTCAATGTTAGCAAAACCAAGCATCTGATTGTAGACTTCAGGAAGGGGAAATCAGGAGAACACGAACCAGTAAAAAGGGTTAAGAGCTTCAAGTTACTGGATGTCACCATCTCTGATGATCTGTCCTGGGCATCCATGTTGATGCAATCAGGAAGAAGGCTCACCAGCAGTGATATTTTGTGAGGAGCTTGAGGAGATTTGGACGTCACCAAAGATTCTTGCAAATTTCTACAAGTGTACCGTAGATGGTATTCGGACTGGTTGCATCACTGTCTGGTATCAAGACAAGAAAAAAAAATGACAGAGTTGTGAACTCAACCAGCGCCATCATGGGCATCAATTGCCATACCATTGAGGACATCCACAAGAGGCGGTGTGTTAAGAAAGCAGTCTCTATCCTTAAGGACCTTCATCACCCAGGTCATGTCCTCTTCACACTGCTACCATCAGGAAGGAGATACAGGAGGTTGAAGTCAAAGTCCCAGTGACATAAGGACAGTTTCTTTCCCTCTTCCACCAATGAACCACAGCACTAATTTATTTATTTTAAAATATAATTTTATAGCCATATTTACTCTGTTCTTCTTCTTTTCTTTGGCTTGGCTTCGCGGACGAAGATTTATGGAGGGGGTAAAAAGTCCACGTCAGCTGCAGGCTCGTTTGTGGCTGACCAGTCCGATGCGGGACAGGCAGACACGATTGCAGCGGTTGCAAGGGAAAATTGGTTGGTTGGGGTTGGGTGTTGGGTGTTGGGTTTTTCCTCCTTTGCCTTTTGTCAGTGAGATAGGCTCTGCGGTCTTCTTCAAAGGAGGCTGCTGCCCGCCAAACTGTGAGGCGCCAAGATGCACGGTTTGAGGCGTTATCAGCCCACTGGCGGTGGTCAATGTGGCAGGCACCAAGAGATTTCTTTAGGCAGTCCTTGTACCTTTTCTTTGGTGCACCTCTGTCACGGTGGCCAGTGGAGAGCTCGCCATATAATACGATCTTGGGAAGGCGATGGTCCTCCATTCTGGAGACGTGACCCATCCAGCGCAGCTGGAGCTTCAGCAGCGTGGACTCGATGCTGTCGACCTCTGCCATCTCGAGTACCTCGACGTTAGGGGTGTGAGCGCTCCAATGGATGTTGAGGATGGAGCGGAGACAACGCTGGTGGAAGCGTTCTAGGAGCCGTAGGTGGTGCCGGTAGAGGACCCATGATTCGGAGCCGAACAGGAGTGTGGGTATGACAACGGCTCTGTATACGCTTATCTTTGTGAGGTTTTTCAGTTGGTTGTTTTTCCAGACTCTTTTGTGTAGTCTTCCAAAGGCACTATTTGCCTTGGCGAGTCTGTTGTCTATCTCATTGTCGATCCTTGCATCTGATGAAATGGTGCAGCCGAGATAGGTAAACTGGTTGACCGTTTTGAGTTTTGTGTGCCCGATGGAGATGTGGGGGGGCTGGCTGATGGAGGACCTCAGTTTTCTTCAGGCTGACTTCCAGGCCAAACATTTTGGCAGTTTCCGCAAAGCAGGACGTCAAGCGCTGAAGAGCTGGCTCTGAATGGGCAACTAAAGCGGCATCATCTGCAAAGAGTAGTTCACGGACAAGTTTCTCTTGTGTCTTGGTGTGAGCTTGCAGGCGCCTCAGATTGAAGAGACTGCCATCCGTGCGGTACCGGATGTAAACAGCGTCTTCATTGTTGGGGTCTTTCATGGCTTGGTTCAGCATCATGCTGAAGAAGATTGAAAAGAGGGTTGGTGCGAGAACACAGCCTTGCTTCACGCCATTGTTAATGGAGAAGGGTTCAGAGAGCTCATTGCTGTATCTGACCCGACCTTGTTGGTTTTCGTGCAGTTGGATAATCATGTTGAGGAACTTTGAGGGACATCCGATGCGCTCTAGTATTTGCCAAAGCCCTTTCCTGCTCACGGTGTCGAAGGCTTTGGTGAGGTCAACAAAGGTGATGTAGAGTCCTTTGTTTTGTTCTCTGCACTTTTCTTGGAGCTGTCTGAGGGCAAAGACCATGTCAGTGGTTCCTCTGTTTGCGCGAAAGCCGCACTGTGATTCTGGGAGAATATTCTCGGCGACACTAGGTATTATTCTATTTAGTAGAATCCTAGCGAAGATTTTGCCTGCAATGGAGAGCAACGTGATTCCCCTGTAGTTTGAGCAGTCTGATTTCTCGCCTTTGTTTTTGTACAGGGTGATGATGGTGGCATCACGAAGATCCTGAGGCAGTTTACCTTGGTCCCAACAAAGCTTGAAAAACTCATGCAGTTTGGCATGCAGAGTTTTGCCGCCAGCCTTCCAGACTTCTGGGGGGATCTGTAATGCTTCTGCAAAACATGACAATAAATTCTGATTGTGGTGGAAGGTGTGAATGGGGTGGCAGTCAGCTGTGCCTCCATCGAGGAGACTACTCCTGAGTATAGAGAATCAGTTTGCCAGCTTAACCATTGCAGATGAGCAACCCCGGAATTGTAATGGGGTGGCTACTTAATGATGGGATGGGGATAAATGTCAACGAGAGGAGCTTGGACACATTCTTGTTGGAGGTTGAACAACTTCTCAACCTTTTTTTTACTCTGCAATTTTTCCACATTTGTTTTGATAATGTGATTGTTATCACAGGAATTGAAGTTAAAATCACATGCATTTGTTTCAAGGAAGGGATATTTGTCAGCCAATTTTCTAATATGATAATTAATAAAATGAAAGCTAAGGCTGTTGGCACTGAAGAAAGAAGCATCAGAAAATTCTTTGTTATATTGATTAGGTAACATGTCAAGCATTTTAACAGAAGTTAAAAATCTACAGCTCTACAACTATTTTAACAGACTTTAAATCAGAACAAA
This sequence comes from Narcine bancroftii, assembly GCF_036971445.1. Lineage (NCBI taxonomy): Eukaryota > Metazoa > Chordata > Chondrichthyes > Torpediniformes > Narcinidae > Narcine > Narcine bancroftii. Next base: position 100,642,454 of record NC_091477.1, on the reverse strand, counting down.
TATTGATTAATTCAAACTATGATAATAGTATTTAACTTTTTATTTAAAGGGAGTATTATTAACAATAGAAAGTAATATGTATTTTAAGTTGTGTGGTAAAACTTATCCATGGCCCATTGCACTAAATTTGAAGTCAACGCCTTGGAGTTAAAGGAAGGTATTTTGAATGCAGAGAATTACACACTGATGTGATTATAGAGATGAATTTCAAGACAGTTTTGCCTTAAACCATTACAAATGGCAAACCTCTATGCTCCTGTAGGTACTGATATTACCAAGAGAAACATGAAAGTCCACAGGGGCTGTGATTGTAGTAAAAGCACACAGAAATGCTGGAAGAATTTAACTGGTCATGCTGCGTCCATAAGAGGTAAAGATACATTACCAACATTTCGGGGCTGAGCTCTTCTTCAAGGAATAAACAAAGAACAGGAAGGTGCAAGAATAAAGGGACTCAAGACTGGCTGGGGGAGGAGTCCAGACCAACAAAAGGCTCATGGGCTCTATCCATCACAACAGTGTGGATCTCTCAGAGGCCACCCATTTCAATTCCCCATCCCATTCCCTTGTTGACATGTCTATCCATGGTCTCATGCACTGTCAGACTGAGACCACCTGCAAGTTGGAGGAACAATACTTCATCTTCCATCTGGGCACCCTCCAACAAAATAGCATTGACATCAGCTTCTCCGATTTTTGTTAAACCACACCCCCTTCTTTTCCCTACAGCCTTTTCCCCCATCTCTCCCTCTCTCTCTCTTTTTCCCCCCATCTCCTTTCACAGACCAAAATTAAGTTATCACCTCTCTTCTTATCATATCCAATTAACATATTTTGTTGGTCTGTACCCCTCCCCCAGCCAGTCTTTTTATTCTTACACCTTCCTGTTCTTCGCTTTTTACTTGAGGAAGGGCTCAGGCTTGTAACATCGGTAATATATCTTTACCGCCTATGGACGCTGTGAGACCAGCTGAGTTCCTCCAGCATTTCTCTGTGTTTTTAATGATATTAAAGTGCTACGTGATGGTTATGTTGCTAAACAATAACTTAATTGATATGTTGTTATGTTAAATATAACATTAATAAAATATTATTAATTGCTTAAGTCCAGTGCCCTGGTTTGAAACCTGTTCAAATATCTTTAAAACTTGCTGGCATAAAAATAAGATTCAAGAAGTAAGCAATTTCTTTTTATATTTTGCTGAATTGGATGTATTGTGGTAGAACTGTTCCAATATACATACTTTATGCTTTCAAGCAGTTTTCCTCAGAGCTCTTTCTCTTGTGCTTTTATCCATTCTTTAATAATACTCATACAACATTGTCTCCATGAAATCAACATCTTAACAATATCTTATCATTTCTAAACTAGATACATCAACAAATTATGAAATTCACTAACAAGCATATTTGATTACAGTGTCTGATCAGTGTTATTACATTACAAAAAAGGTAGTAACAAGTAATATTCATGTTAATATACACATTCACTTCAAGGAAACTCTAGAATCACAAATACTTTTTAATCCACGTTGGTGACATACTTTAGAAGGAACTTGCTATTTTTAGTGAGCTGCACTCTTAAGACTCCTTAAAGGAGTGAATGACAGTGGAATTCTCTGCATTTTGTGCTCAAGCAAGATGTCTTGCTATCTAATATATCCCTTAAACTGCTTGTAAAAAGTGGAGGAACACAAGGCTGGTAAAGTGCTACATGGTGATTATGGTGGAACTTGTGAAATTTAGGTGACTAAAAATTCTAGGCTTCTCTTTGAGTTACAATATGTTCAAGAATTACAGGGGCCTGAAACAGCTCTGTCTCGTGACTTATCCAAACAATTCTCTTCTCCTCAAAATGTAAGGGACAAAAGTTTGAACAGGAAGCATAACTATTCACCTTATTGTCTTTTATACTTTACGAAATCATGATTTTTTTTAAAAGTTCAATGCTGATGTAATGCAGCCCAAGATTAAACAAAAGCAGACAGTTTAAGAAAGAAAAAGAGAACATGGGACTTAATTTGAAGGACAGCACCAATCACAAACAAAAAGGAGTGACATGGCTAGTGAGGTTGGGTGTCTGCTTCAATTTTCCATGTGGCTTCAACATTCTGTGAGAACAAAAGACTGGAATTCCAACCTCCAATTACTAAGATGCAGAATCTGAATAAATAAACTAATAATGTGAGCTCCTGTACACAACCTCTGACCCATGCTTTAATAGGAGAGTTAAAACTCTACAAAAACAATAAGCAGCCAAGGCCCTTGGCTCTCCGCAGATCAGTTGGTCAAGTGTGAAGAATTAACAAAGGTTGAAAATTTCCAGTTGATTAAGCTGCACCAGGTCAGATGTTTCATCAAAACATTTTAAATGATCCATTTTAAATGCACACTCCCTAATAATCCAATCTCCTATTGACATGATATTACACCACAAAATTCGACCCCATGATTTTACACCATGTAGTTTACATTATTGCAAACCTCAAAATACCAGAACAAATTTAATTTGTCCTTTTGGGGAAAAGGGTCCCGATAATGCATGAATAGGTGGCATCATGTTTATCCTTCTGCTTGGTGATTTTTTGAGGCCCTTTGTCTTGCTGAATGTTCTTTTTTCATCATTGTTCAACTTTTTTTTAAGATCTTGGAAGGTAAGAAAAATTAATTTTTATTCCATAGGCAAATACAAATGCCACATGATTTCAGATTTGACAGACTTGCAGGCTTGGTTTGGGATGCAGTAGTTTAAAAAGGAAGCAGCTGTCAGCAACACTGTTGGAGAAGCCAGATATCATTAATAGGAGCATTTAATAGACAGGGGAATTTAGAATAATGCAGAGAAGCACAGAGTGGAACACTCTCATGGTTGATAAAGGAAATGGGACAAAGTGGCAGCTCAAACTTACACAAGATACCTAGGCAGCCGAGGAATGTACGACCATGTATAGATATTCCCCAATGTAAAATGTTCTATTTTTGAATGCTTGCTACAACACCATTGATTCTTTGGAGGTATACGTCTTCGTTCTATAACGCTATATGTTGCTATAATGAATAGTGTCCCTGTGCATACATAGGATATGTTGTATCAACATTTCTGTGAGGCATGTCTCCCAAAGTTTTCCATTTATGAAATTTTGCTCAATGAAATGTTTTTCATTAATGCATTCCTTTAGTGTATCAAAAGTAAGAGTTCATTCACCACATCTTCTTCTTCTTCTTCTTCGGCTTGGCTTTGCGGATGAAGATTTATGGAGGGGTAATGTCCACGTCAGCTGCAGGCTCGTTTGTGGCTGACAAATCCGATGCGGGACAGGCAGACATGGTTGCAGCGGTTGCAAGTGAAAATTGGTGGGTTGGGGTTGGGTGTTGGGTTTTTCCTCCTTTGTCTTTTGTCAGTGAGGTGGGCTCTGCAGTCTTCCTCAAAGGAGGTTGCTGACCGCCGAACTGTGAGGCGCCAAGATGCACGGTTTGAGGCGATATCAGCCCACTGGCGGGGGTCAATGTGGGAGGCACCAAGAGATTTCTTTAAGCAGACCTTGTACCTCCTCTTTGGTGCACCTCTGTCTTGGTGGCCAGTGGAGAGCCCGCCATATAACACGATCTTGGGAAGGCGATGGTCCTCCATTCTGGAGATGTGACCCATCCAGCACAGTTGGGTCTTCAGCAGCGTGGATTCGATGCTTGCGGATTCTGCCAGCTCGAGTACTTCGATGTTGGTGATGAAGTCATTCCAATGAATGTTGAGGATGGAGCGGAGACAGCGCTGATGAAAGCGTTCTAGGAGCCGTAGGTGATGCCGGTAGAGGACCCATGATTCAGAGCCGAACAGGAGCGTGGGTATGACAATGGCTCTGTACACGTTGATCTTTGTGTGTTTCTTCAGGTGATTGTTTTTCCAGACTCTTTTGTGTAGTCTTCCAAAGGCGCTATTTGTCTTGGCGAGTCTGTTGTCTATCTTGTTGTCGATCCTTGTATCAGATGAAATGGTGCAGCCGAGGTAGGTAAACTGGTTGACTGTTTTGAGTTCTGTGTGCCCGATGGAGATGTGGGGGGGCTGGTACTCATGGTGGGGAGCTGGCTGATGGAGGACCTCAGTTTTCTTCAGGCTGACTTCCAGGCCAAACATTTTGGCAGTTTCCGCAAAACAGGACGTCATGCGCTGGAGAGCTGGCTCTGAATGGGCAACTAAAGCGGCATCATCTGCAAAGAGTAGTTCACGGACAAGTTGCTCTTGTGTCTTGGTGTGAGCTTGCAGGCGCCTCAGATTGAAGAGACTGCCATCCGTGCGGTACCGGATGTAAACAGCGTCTTCATTGTTGAGGTCTTTCATGGCTTGTTTCAGCATCATGCTGAAGAAGATAGTAAAGAGGGTTGGTGTGAGGACGCAGCCTTGTTTCACGCCATTGTCAATGGAGAAGGGTTCGGAGAGCTAATTTCTGTATCTGACCTGACCTTGTTGGTTTTCGTGCAGTTGGATAACCATGTTGAGGAACTTGGGGGGGGGGGCATCCGAGGCGCTCTAGTATTTGCCAAAGCACTTTCCTGCTCACAGTGTCAAAGGCTTTGGTGAGGTCTACAAAGGTGATGTAGAGTCCTTTGTTTTGTTCTCTGCACTTTTCTTGGAGCTGTCTGAGGGCAAAGACCATGTCAGTAGTTCCTCTGTTTGCGCAAAAGCCGCACTGTGATTCTGGGAGGACATTTTCATTGACACAAGGTATTAGTCTATTAAGGAGAATCCTAGCAAAGATTTTGCCTGCGATGGAGAGCAGTTTGATTCCCCTGTAGTTTGAGCAGTCTGATTTCTCGCCTTTGTTTTTGTACAGGGTGATGATGATGGCATCACGAAGGTCCTGAGGCAGCTTTCCTTGGTCCCAGCAGAGCATGAAAAACTCATGCAGTTTGGTATGCAGAGCTTTGCCGCCAGCCTTCCAGACCTCTCGGAGGGATTCCATCCATACCTACTGCTTTGCCACTTTTCAGTTGTTCAATTGCCTTATATGTCTCTTCCCGGGTAAGAACCTCATCCAGCTCTAGATTCAAGGGTTGTTGAGGGAGCTGGAGCAGGGTGGATTCTTGGTCTGAGCGGTTGGCACTGAAAAAGAATTGGAAGTGTTCTGACCATCGATTGAGGATGGAGATCTTGTCGTTGTGGAGGACTTCGCCGTCTGAGCTGCGAAGAGGGCTTTGGACTTGGGGTACACAGCCTTTAGTGTCTCATAAAAACCCCTGAAGTCGCCAATGTCGGCACTAAGCTGGGTTCGTTTGGCGAGGCTAGTCCACCACTCATTTTGGATCTCCCGGAGTTTGCGCTGAAGATGGCTGCATGCGAGACGGAAGGCTCTTTTTTTTCTGGCCAGGAAGGCTTTGCAAGGTTAGCCTGGTGGGCAGATCGCTTCTTTGCCAGCAGCTCCTGGATTTCTTGGTTGTTTTCGTCAAACCAGTCCTTGTTTTTCCTGGAGGAGAAGCCCAGTACCTCTTCAGAGGATTGTAGTATGGCCATTTTCAGATGATCCCAGAGGGTTTCAGGAGACGTGTCAATGAGGCAGTTTGCATCCTCGAGCTTTGCTTGGAGGTTTGCCTGGAAGTTTCCTCTCACTATGTCTGACTGCAAGTTTCCAACATTGAACCTCTTTCTGGGGGTTCCACTGTTCTTGAACTTTGGCTTGAAGTGAAGGTTGAGCTTGCAGCGAACAAGCCGGTGGTCAGTGTGGCATTCCGCGCTGGGCATGACCCTGGTGTGGAGCACATCTTTGAATGGAAATGTTCTTTACTTCTAATATATAAATTTACAAATGCACAGGGACTGAAAATTGCCATATGAGTGTACATGAATGTGGTTCTACTGATAAAGATTGGCTCTGTCTTATTAATCTGGTAATCCCACAGCAAGCCAAGATATCCCTTTCAGTGAATTAGTGCAGAATCTTGAATGCTATTTCAGTCTACAGCCAATTGAAGTAGCAGAACGTTACAAGTTCAGCATGAGAGATCAAGGAAGCAGTTGAAGAATAAATATTTGCATTGATATTTTACATTTGTTAAATTCTTAAATGATGTACTTTAAGGTGGACTTCAGTGTTTCTTAAATAATGAATGGATTTAGACCAAATTGTTAGATGTACATAATTTTAGGTTAATTTGCAAAGTAATGCAAAAGTTAATGTAACTTTATCCATTGCTAGGCACATGTTAGAATTCAACACAAAAGCTCCACTGCTGATATAAGGTTGGTGGAAATTGTTTAAATTCTGACAACTGATATAAGGGCAGCCAGTCACACCAGGTCTTTTCAAAGAAGGGAACATTTTTGTGCCAGAAGAAAGGACAATTAGAAATGGAGTGCAAATCCAAGTCGAAAATAACTATTAAAAGTGCATCTTCTTTATAGGAAGAAATTTGTTCAACAGGGGAGCATAAAGTGAGATTTTATTTAAAACTGAAACTGATTCAGGTAATGTCGACATATATCGTTTTTAGACTGCAGGCATGTAATGGCACAATCAAGGAATTTTGCCACTACACGGGCTGTCTAAAAAGGAATGTGCAGGAATGTTGAGTCAACCACGATTTATCCTGCAGGACCCCTACAACTTTTTGGACGAAGCCTGTAGCGTAAATTGTACCGGAAAAATTTGTTGACAGTCAACCACGCTACTGTACGTCCAACCACTGGGACTGTTGCACTCAGGTACTTGCAGTCTAAAAAGGCGCCCAGTGTGAATGACCACACAGGCAGAAATTATATTAATCTTTTTTGTGATTTTCCCGACATTGCAGTCTAAAAACCATAATAGAATTGCCTAATATTTGTGCCATGAGTGGAAATAGCAGGAAGAAGTGAGACTCTAATTAAAGGCAGGAATGAAATGATTCTTGATAGAGTAGCAAATTGTTTTATTATTAGCAGGAGACATCTAGTACAGCAAATTTGTTTATCTGCCTTTGACAGGAAATCAAGTCTGAAGACCTACCTTGCTGGATTTCTGAGGGGTGCTGGGTCAAATTTTATTTAAAACTGAAACTGCTACAGGGATACAAGATAGACAACAATAGAAGATACAAGATAGACAACAATAGAATTTGCCAGTAGTTGAGTCAACCTAATGAATTAAATTATTCAGCATAAATAAGTTAAAAACCTAAGAACCAGGAAGATTAGATGATGAAGTGCCTGTAAGGTTTCACTCAACCATTTGGTTAATGATTAGCAAATGGTTAATGATGGTCAGTTAATGAGATCTCTGGATCTTTGGAAAATACTGGTGGAGCATGGTTCATTAAACTTAAACAGGTCACACCCATACAAGGAATTAAATGTACAGTAGCAGAGTTGCAGAAAAATTCATATAAAATTGATGTATAGAGTTAAATCCTCACTGATGGACAAGATGCTGAAAGATGCAGAACATTGCTAATGTAACTAGAATAAACTTCACCACTGCTGAGGAAGACAATCTTCAATTTTAGTAGAAGTAAAATTCATAAAATGAAGCTAAAGCTATTGTCCAAGCAAAAAATTGTCATCTCAGATCAAAGAATGGAAATTACAACCTGCAAAGGAAAGCATAAAACCATTGTAAAGACAAATAGGCTAGAAACTGCTACAGGGATCATATATTTTTGAGTATGGTTCATTCCTCAAAATTTCCTGCAGATTTATCAGCACTACTTAGGCCTCTGTAATGGCTGCCTAAAGAAGAATGCAGGATTGAGATGGTAGGATGATCAACAGAAAGCAAAAACAGTTTAAGATGAATCCTTGTTGATACATTTTACATGACAAGGATAGTGAAGGTGATGTGTGATGCTGACATCTGTGAAATGCTGTTGTTATAAATCTTTTTTTTTAAACTTTATTTAAGATTTTATTACATGACTAACATATAGGATTACATTAAAAAAAATTAAGAATAAAATAATAAAATTCCCCCCTTTCCCCCCCAAATAAAGAGTGAAGAATTAATAAAGTTAATAATATATGTGAGAAAAAAAACCCACTTACAAAAAAAAAACAAAAACATAACCGATTAAAATACTAACAAAAAGAAAAGTAATTAATACTAAAATATCAGACTTAAAAAACATATTTAAGTCAAACTTAAATGCATATATTTAACAAACGGAGTTAAGATGAAACATATATTTAACTCAAACTTAATATAAAAAATTAGTAAAGTTAGTAACATCTATCAAAAATTCTTAAACAATAATCAATTCTTAAAAAAAATTGTAGCATGAAAAAAAAGATGAAAAAAAAACTTTCTCTATAGAGATAAACCTTCACCAAATATCAACTAACTTCACATCTATCATCATATTAGTCACATAAACCACCATCTTAGAACAAAATTCAAACCTCATTAAGCATTGTACAATTCAATTTTAGTACTCTTCCACCATTTTTCCCTTTTACTCTTAAATAATTATCCAATAAAAGCTCCAATACCACATTTAAACATCCCCAATCATTACGTTAAAATTCAGATATCCGAATAATAAAAACACATCTACAACGAAATCTATATCTTCATAAACCACAAACAAAATTCAAGCCTCATTAAAAATTGTACAATTCAATTTATAACTTTCACCATTATTCCCTTCGTTCTATAACTAAAATAGCAAAATAATATACACCAGAATTACACTCCTTTCACCTTAAAGTTAAAGAAAAAATATATTTAAAAAAACTTATCCATCCCATTCACATTTAAATTTCAGATATTCCTTATCTACTGAATAAACTTTACAAAAAAAACCACATCAATTTTTAGTTTTTTAAACAATCAAATACTTTCTCATGCTTTTTTTTTATATTTAAACAAAAAAAACCCCTTCACTCTTTAATCTAATAATACAAAAAAAAGGAAAAAAAAACGGGTAGGAGGTTAAAAATACCCCCTCCCATCTAAACCGCGCAATGCAGTAACTCCCAAAAAAAAATGGGTGTGAGGTAACTCACACGTTGCAGATGACTTCCAGGAAATAGTGCCTATCCAACTCTCACTTCATCTTAAACTAACATCATCATTATTTAATATCCCTTTTTTTTAAAAAAAACATTAGAAAAAAAAAGGACAACTCTTCTTTTAATCAGCTCCAACTGCCGAGTCACCATTACAACCATTCCTTCTTGGAGCACGGCTCTTTTCTTCCATCTCTTGTCTCCTTAGAGATCGCGGCGGACTATGTCTCTGTTGAAACTGAGTAATTGGCAGCTCTTGAGCAAATGCTATAGCTTCCTTTGGAGAATCAAAGAACTTTGGTTGGCAACCATCTTGAAAAACCTTCAAAACAGCTGGATATCTAAAGGTTGCCTTATAACCTTTCTTCCACAACAACTCTTTAGCTGTTGTTATAAATCTTATTGTAGATGATGGCCAGGAGAAGTTGATAGCAGAAGAACAGTACAAGCTATCATTTTTGGAATGAAATTTCACTACTCTCTGTGAGGAAGTTATTTCATTTTGGACCTTGGATCGAAAAAGTCTTATTATCATTGTTCGTCCAAACTCAGATTCCAAAAATGGCAATTGCTAGAATGCAGAGATAACAATTCTATTATCCTAATATTTTTTTCCATTTTCTCATTGTTTGTTTGTTACTTTTCATTTTTTTAAAAATAGACCTACTGCACGGTAACAGGCCCTTCCATCTACAAGCACATGCTGCCCAAATACACGAATTAATCTACAATCCCCATACGTTTTGAAGGATGGGAGGAAACTGGAGCACTCAGGGAAACCTTCACAGAGACAGTGAGAATGGACAAACTCCTTACAGACAGCTCCAGATTCAAACTCAGGTCCTTTGCGCTGTAATAGCATTGCGATAACCGCTACGATAACTCTGCCATTGGACGACAATTTTTTAAGTTATCTTCCCAATAAAACCTTTGTAGAACCCAGTTTTCTGTGGCAAACCCTTCAACATTTCCTCTGGTTATACAATGTAAATATAAAAAGGTTTATGTGGTAAAACAAAGCATACAAGCTTCCTCTGGGAAATAATTAAACTTTGCCAGCTCTAAGTGTGATGTAAGATAAGCTAAAAGGTGAATTGCAGTTCAGTTTTATTTTCATGCAAATAAACTAATCTGAACACCTCAGAAAGTGAGGTTTCTTCACCTGCTATTGTGAAAATTGGGCACTAGTTTTAGACAATTTCAGCCTTTGACTTACCAAACATATTCAAACTATAAAATGAATATACTCCTCTCCAACCCTCCTTCACCTCACAAAGTGCTCAGGATTTGGATCCATTCCAATTTGCCCACCACAGCCACAGGTCTACAGCAGATGCTACCTCACTGGCTCTGCACAAAGCCCTAGAACACCTGGACAGCAAAGACAGCATTCAACTGTACTTGATAAAGATTAGCAAACTCCAATATCCCACTGTGTAATTGGATCATGGATTTCCTCACCTCCAGACCACAATCAGTGAGGATTGGTAAGACCATCTCTACAATCTGTACCTGAGCACCACAGGGCTGTGTTCTTAGCCCCCTGCTCTACTCGCTTTACACATCTGACTGTGTGGCTTGGTTTGACAATAACACCATCTACAAATTTGCAGATGATGTCATGGTAGTAGGGTGTATAAAAGTGTGGGATGAGTCAGAACACAGGATGGAGATTGAAAACTTGGCTGAATGATGTTCTAACAACCTTTCATTGAATGTCACTAAAACCAAGGAGCTGATTATGGACTTTAGGAGGGGAAAACCAAAGGTATACAATCCATTGACCATTGAAGAATCAGAGGTGGAAAGGGTGAGCAAATTTAAATTCATGGGAGTCACTCTCTCAGAGGACCTTTCCTGGACCCAACATACTAATGTCATCATGAAGAAAGCATGTCAGCGCCTCTACTTCCTCAGGGATTGGTGGAGGTTTGCAGAGTGGCAAATTTCTGCAGATGTGTAATGGAAAGTGTGCTGACCATCTGCATCACAGCCTGTTATGGGGGCACCAATACCTCTGAGCAGAAAGCCCTGCAAAAAATAGTGGACACAGCCCAACGCAACATAGGCAAAAGTCTTTTCTCCTTTGAGAAAATCTACCTTGATTGCTGCCTTCAGAGAGGAGCAGTAATCATCAATGATCCACACCACCCAGGACATGCTCTGGTCCTGCTGCTGCCATCAAGAAAGAGGTATAGGTGCCATTAGAGACATACCACCAGGTTCAGGAACAGCTGCTACCCCTCCACCATCAGACTCCTCAACAACAAACTCAATCAAAGACTCATTTAAGAACTATGACATTCCACAATATTTATTATTGAATATTTATTACTGTATTGCACAGTTAGTTTGTATACACTTCTTTCTTCATTTACATTCCTACCTTTTTTACATACTCGTCAGCTCATTGAATAGTGTAATGACAGCAATTTTGTGCTCAATGTCAGCAAAACCAAGGAGGTGATTGTGGACTTCAGGATGAAGTCAGGAGAACATGATCCAGTCCTCATCGAGGGCTTAGCAGTGGAGAGGGTCAAGAACTTCAAAGTCCAGAGTGTCAACATCTCTGAGGACCTGTCCTGGAGTATCCATGTTGATGCAACCTCAAAGAAGGCTCGCCAGTGGCTATACTTTGTGAGGTGTCTGAGGTGGACTGGTATGTCACCGAAGACTCTCATAAACATCTACAGGTGTACCGTGGAGAGCATACTGGCTGGTTGCTTCATTGCCTGCTATGGAGGAGCCAACTCTTAGGACAAGAGTAAACTCCAGAGGATTGTTAACTCGGCCTGTGACATTACTAGCACCAAACTTCTATCCTCAAAGATCCCCACCACCCAGGCCATGCCCTCTTCACACTGCTACCACTGGGAATAAAAGTACAGGAACCTAAAGACGAGCACTTAATGGCACAAGGGCAGCTTCTTCCCTGCTACCATCAGATTCCTGAATAATTAATGAACCACAGACACTGCTTTACTTTTTGGCGCACTATTATTTTAATTTTATTTAGAATAATGTTGTAAGATGGTTATAATCTAAGTGTTTGCACTATTGATGCTGCCACAGAACACCGAATTTCATGACTTGTTCATAACAATAAATTCTGATTCTGATACATCTTTTCTTGAGTATGGCTTTTTTTTTTGCACTACTGGTAATTAGAAATTCTACCTGGCCTGAAGTTTGAATATTGAACTTTGAGGCAGTTTATGTTTGAATGATGAAAGAGTGAGATGGAGCAAAAAGAGGTTATTACAGGTGAGGAGTGAAAACACAACTGGAAGGGTTGGGTGGTACCTCTGAAGAAATACCCGCAACAAGACTTATGTTGTGGCTATTACTGGAGATTCTGAACACCAACGAAGCTAAACTGCCTTTAAACAGACATTTTCTCAGCAAAAGCCCTCAATTAGCATTTGATCTAGTATTTTAAAACCTACCATTTTGAAAGTCAAGATTTGTTATAAGGGAATATCTAGTTGCAGTACCTCAGGCAGCACAGCACAGCACAATTCTTATTTGAACATTGAGTGAGTTCAACAAATCAAGTTTACAACCATCTGTGAAATTGAATAGTGCTTGTTTGGCCTATTAACGTCTGTCCATGGTGGGCCACGGAACATACTGTTTGAGAGCCTGGGAAATTCGGTAGCACACAAAGCATCATATCAACAGATATGACAGGAGGACAGGAGAGAGGAAAGGTAAGAATTGATTGGAGCCGGCCACAGCGCATTGACCTCCACCCTCTAAAATGATAGAATGAGAAGAAGATGAAATGAACTGACCCAGTGTGTAAAAGTTGATGACACAATTTTCTTGTTTATTTTCATTGTGTGATGACATTGTTTAATGGGTTTATTGTATTGTATATGTTGAACATTTAATGGGTTTGGAGGGGGGTGAAAAGGAGGGAGGGAAGGGAGGGGGGGAGAAAATGACACTGTGTATATTCAAGAGAGAATTGTTTGTGTGTATTTTGGTTAATATGGTTCATAGTGTGAAAAATTTTTAAAAATTTAAAAAAAGAAGGTAAGCCCCCTGACATAAGGGCAGAGAATCTCTGCCTTTACAGTTGAGCTTTTTCGTGGCATGAAAGGGCCTTTAAATACAACCACTTGCCCCAGAAGAGCAGGCCACTAATTGCCAACAGCTCACACCCCAGGACCAATTAGCATAATTCAGGAGGCACAGACCTTGTGAGCTCCACAATTTATTTAGTGATTTGGTGAAGGTAGATTAACAGAATTGAGGCTGTGCATAGGAATATAATGGCTTAATAATTCCATGCTATGTCTGAGTCAACTAAAGAAGTGGTCAAAGGTGTTTAGGTTAAATTGCAAGCCCTTAGTATCAGTTCCAAAAGCAGCAAAGCTATGAACACTTGATTTATTTTATAACAACATTAATATTTAAAATTATTTTAAAAAGGGAGACATGGTCCAGGTGATAAGTCCATTTTTAAATTTGGCAAAAATGGGGTTAAATGATCATTCCAACCCTGTAAATACTGTGGTTCACATACAAGCTAAAATGCCTTTAAGGTTTTCATCTCCAGACATAGTGTTGAATCATCAACTTCCCAGAATCGCAGGGCAAACAATTCTTAAACAATGAAGATAAGTGTGTCTGAGCTCCAAAATGACATGACTGATCACTGGTTTCAGGGCTATAATTAAGTTATTTTACAATGGAAAGATGATTATCAGTGTGGGAAATGAAGGAAATTGGTAACACTTCAACCACTAAATCACTCAAGCCACTCATATACTTAGAAGAACTTCCAGATAAGCACTATAAAATAAACTGGTTTATAGCAGGAAAGCAGGTTAGATGACTACGATAGGCCTATACTTTGAACCTTTATGTTTCAGACATTGAGCTCAATGCAATATTGTTAAATGTGATAATCTGGTTTTTCACAGTGGTTGCAACAAAACGGTACTACTGTTTGTAAAAGGGATGACATTTAACATCGTGACTGTGCAGAAAACCAATTCTAAGGGAACACATCTCTCATTTGGGTTGTGTTGTGGCCACAATTACAGCTGGTGAACTCATTTAAAAATGCTTTGAAGTGAAACCCTATGGGCTGCAGCAGGGTGGTGATTGGCAACATGCGGCCTACAGCCCCGACTTGAAAGCCACCACTCTTGATGTCCCTGAGGGTGAATCTGTCGCTGTTGATTGAGAAATAACTGAATGGGGCTAACAAACCCTCCCGTAGATGACCAACAGAATGCAAGCTACCCATAGTGGTTATCAGCAGGCAGAAGGCAGAGGGTTCTCCTAAGAGAGTTCCAAATATTCTGGGCAAGTAGAGAGAGGGTGTTGCTACTGAGACTGGCAAGAGGTGAGGTGCCTGCAGAATGACCAGCAATCGCACGGGGGGGGGGGGGGGGGTGGGTGACCATGAAGAAGGTTCATATTAATTTGGTTACTTGAAATCTTCACCATCAATAGCCTAGGATTCACCACTAACCAGAAACTGAAGAAATTGAATTTCATTGATATGTTTATTGTTGCCATGTGTACGGAGGAACCGTGAAAAATTTTGTGCATCATCTGGACAGATCTGTGGTAAACCACTGTTATACTATGATTGGCTGCTACCGACTGGATACCGATCCTGCATATAGCCCCTTGCATACCATCCTTTTACTTTTGCTTTGATCAGTCAAGGAGGTGGATGGTTGTTTGATGGTGTTCTGGTCTTTAGCTATTAAAAGCCTATTGTTTCACTACTCAGCCTTTTGTGAATTATTGATGGTACATCGACCCCTGGTCCCTAGACACTCCGAGTACCTTCGGGCTGTGGCTACAGTACTTCAAAATCTTTTTGGTGGCAGCTGCAGGTGCCATCACTGTGGATGCAGATAGGCTGAGACTACTTCTCTCGTGGGTTGGGCCCCAGGTTTTTCCCATGATTAGCGACACCAACTTATACCAGGTGGTGATGGAGATCCTCAAGGCCCAGTATCACCGGAAGGTCAACGTAGTCTACGCCAGGCATCTCCTGGCTACCAGAAAACAATGCCCTGGAGAGTCTAGCTCTGAGTTCTGGTGGGCCCTCCAGATCCTATGCAGAGTCTGGAACTGTAAGCCCATGTCTGCTCCCCAGTGTGCTGAGGACCTGCTTACGTTGCCAGCCTCCACTCCAGGTACATGCACCAGTGATTACTGGAGCAAAAGGTACTCGATTTGATAAGGATGGTTGAGCTTACAGAGACACTTGATTTGGCCCTCCAGAACTCTGACGACTACTTGGCCACTTGGGCACCACTGCCTGTGACAGGGCTGTGTGGTTGAGAACGGCATCATTGGCCCTGACCCTGACCACATGCATCTGTTGATGGAGCTGCCCATCCCACATACCCTAAAAGCACTGACTCAGGTTCTTCCCTTACTACACTCAATGGAACCCCAAGTATGTAGACAAGATTTGGCCACTTGTCAAAGCCACACATTTCCCCAACAAAAGAAGCCCAAAAGGCCATCGTACAGGTCAAAGATGACATCGCCAAGGCAACCATGCATAAATGCACCCTTCCAAGTGGAGAGCGATGTGTCTGATTTTACCCTGGCTGCCACTCTCAACCAGGTGGGCAGGCCCATCGCCTTTTTCTCACATACCTTCCAAGGCCCTGAGATTTGCCACTCCTCTGTTGAGAAGGAGGCCCAGGCTAATTGCCACTGGAGGCAGTATCTCACTGGGAAACAGTTCACTCTTCTGATAGACCAACGAGAGGTTGCATTCATGTTTAATAATAAACAAAGGGGAAAAATCAAAAATAATAAAATCCACAGGTGGAGAATCAAACTTTCTACTTACAATGATGATATCCTCTACAGATCTGGCAAATTTAATGAGCCCTCGGATGCCCTAACCCTGGAATCTGTGCTAATCTTCATATGGACAAACTACAGACTCTCCATAATAACCTCTCTCATCCCAGAGTTACCAGGTTTTTCCTTTTTGTCATATCTCGGAATCTACCTTTCTCCATCAAGGAGATTTCAGACAATGGCTAGAAACTGTCGGGTCTGACCCGAATGCAAACTGCAGCTCCACTAGTCAGACAAGGTGCATCTCATTAAGACTATATGACCCTTCAAGCACCTCAGCATTGACTTCAAGGGTTCCCTCCCCTCCTCCAAACGGAATGTCTATTTCCTTACTGTTAATGATGAATATTCCCGTTTCCCCTTCACCATCTCATGCCCTGACATTACCATGGCCACTGTTATCAAGGGTTTCCATAGTATCTTCGCGCCCTTTGGGTACCCTGGCTTCATCCACAGCGACCAGGGAATCATCATTTATGAGTGATGAGCTGCTGCAGTACCCATTGGCCCGGGGCATCGTTACGAACAGAACCACCAGCTACAATCCCAGGTGTAATGGGCAAGTGGAAAAGGAAAATGGTACCATCTGGAAGACCATCCTCCTGGCACTGAGGTCGTGGGATCTCCAAGTATCTCATTGGCAAGAAATCCTCCCAGATGCATTTCACTCCGTTCGGTCACTTTTATGTATGTTCACCAACACCATGCTTCATGAACAGATGTTTGCCTTCCCTCAAAGGTCTGCTTCAGGGACTTTGCTGTCCGCCTGGCTTACCTCACCAGGGCATGTCCTACTCCACAAGCGTGTCAGGCAATCTTAGACTGACCCACTGGTCGATAGGATCCACCTCCTTCATGGTTACATTTCCTTCCATGATGGGGGAGAAGACATGGTATTGATCTGAGACCTGGCACTGTCGGGATCCCCACTAACAACCACTGACTTTCCACAGAAACTCTGCCCCACTCCAATCTTAGGGGTCCCCGAATTTGCAGCTGACCACCCTTTACCCCAAGCTACTATTGCTGGCAATGATGTACCAGCACCACACTCCCTTACACCCCCACCTGTTCCCGCCCCTTGACGACCTGTTAACAGGCCAACCCCCTCAACCTGATCATGATGTTATGGCACGCTGCTCGCTGCAACAGAGTAGACCCCTGGATAGACTTAATTTGTAAATGTGTAAATACAAAAGGTTCTTCCTAAAAAGGAGGGGTGCATGTGGTAAACCACTGTTATACCGGGATTGGTTGCCACTGACTGGACACGCCTCCCAACACCGATCCTACCCATAGCCCTTTGCGTGCCACACTTTTACTTTTGATCTGATCAGTCAAGGAGGTGGATGGTTGTTTGATAGTGTTCCAGTCTTTAGCTATAAAAAGCCGAATTGTTTCACTACTCAGCCTTTTGTGAATTATTGATGGTACATCAATCTGTTCTGATCAATCTGGGTGAAAGTACTAGAAAGTAATGCAAAGAAACTCCAAACTCCATTGTGATAGATTTGTGAGATCAAGACATCATATTTAGCATAACATGGGTCATTTAAAAATTCAGATAACAGTAGGAAAGAAGCTGTCTTTTAATTTGGTGATACTTGTGTTTCAAACTTTGGTATCTTCTTCCTGACAGGAAAGAGGAGAAGAAAGGAGTAAAACAGACACTGTGATTGAAGTAAAAACACAACGCTGGAGAAACTCAGCAGGTTTTATACAGCAAAGATAAAGATCCAAAACCAACATTTTGGGCTTGAGCCCTTCATCGAAGGGAGAAGAGAACAAGTCTGGGGTGGGGTAGGTCCGTTAATTTGTTGGCTGCTTTTCTATAGCAGCAGGAAGTGTAGATGGAATCAATAGAGGGAGAATGGTTTGCAAGATGGCTTCAACTGCATTCACAACTCTGCAATATTCTTCTGTTTCAGGCAGAGCAATTTCCATGCCAAGCTGTGATGTAATTGGATAGGAAGCTATGGTGTTTGCCACTCCTGCCCTGAGAAAAAAGCACTGGCTGTCCACCTTGTCTATGACTCTCAGAATCTTCTAGACCTCAATTAAGTCTCCTCTCATCCTTCTTTGCTCCCAGAGAAAAGTCCCTGCTCTGCTAATCTTGCCTCATGTCTATTTTCAAATCCAGGTGACATCCTGGTAAATCTCCTCTGCGCCCTCTCCATAGCTTCCACATCCTTCCTATCATGAGGAGACCAGAACTGTACATAATACTCTAAGTGTGTTCTTACCAAAGATTTGTAGACTTGTGACATGACCTCTCTTCTCTTGAACTCAATCCCCCAATTAATGAAGCCCAGCATCCCACAGACCTTTCTAACTATCCTATCAATCTGCGCAGAGACCTTGAAAGATGTATGAATTTGGACCCCAAGGTCCCTCCATTCATCCACACTCTTAAGTAACTGACTATTAACCCTGTACTCAACATTCTGGTTTGACCTTCTAAAATGCATCACTTCACACTTATCGGGATTAAACTCCAGCTGCCACTTTTCTGCCCAACTCTGCATCCTGTCTATATTAACAACAAACTTGCACCAAGGAGCTGATTGTTGACTTCAGGAAGGGAAAACCAGAGGTATACCATCCAGTGATCATTGGGGGATCAGAGGTGGTGAGAGTGAGAAAACATAAGTTATTGGGAGTCACTACCTCAAAGGATCTTTCCTGGAACCAACACACTAATGTCATCATAAAGAAAGTACGTCAGCACCTCTACTTTCTCAGGAATTTGCGGAGGTTTGGTATGACACCAGAAGCCCTGCCAAATTTCTTCAGATGTGTGGTGGAAAGTATGATGACTGGCTACATCACGGTCTGGTTTGGGGACACCAATTCTCCTGAGCATAAAGTCCTCCAAAACGTAGTGGACACAGCCCAGGACATCACAGGGAAAACCCTCCCCACTATTGAGAATATCTTGCTATCAAAGAGCATCAGCAATGTTCACTGATCCACACCAGCCATCCCATGCTCTGGTCTCGCTGCTGCCATCAGGTAAGGGGGCCACAAGACTCGCATCACCAGGTTTAGGAACAGCTACTAACCCTCCACAATCAGACCCCTCAACAGCAAACTCATTCAGGGATTCATTTAAGGACTTATACTTGTGAATTTTACTGATTATTTTTATTCTCTCTGTATTGCACAGTCTGTTTACAGTTCTTTATTTGTTTATATGTATTGCAGCAGTCCACCATGCTTCATTAAAGGCACAAGTGCCAAACATCAGTTATGTATCTTTGCCTTTGCTACATAAAGGACACTGTTTGACTTGCCGAGCTTCTCCAACATTTTGTGTTTTTACTGCCACAGGGCAGTAGTTATTGGGACTTGCTTTTGTCACCCTCTTGGGTACTGGGATGTTGGTGGTCATCTCGAACCCTGCAGGAATGATGGACTGCTGCAGTGAGGGGTTGAAGATGTTTGTAAGGACCTCCGTCAGTTGGCCTGCGCAGTCCTTCAGTGCCCGACCAGGTATATTGTCTGATCCAGCCTCCTTGGATAAGGTTCTCCTCACCTTGGCCATGGCTATGCAGGAGGCCAGTTCATCAGGGGGACATGGAGCTTTCTTTGGCATCATCCTGTTCTTTTCATCAAACTGTGCATGGAAGATGTTCAACTTGTGTGGATCCTTCAGCCGCCAAGCCCCTCACTGACCTGCTACCATGGTCACCTTCCAGTAGGATCATCTCTCAGACCATCTTCTCAATGGGGAGGGGGGAGAAGGAGTTGGGGGGGGGTTATGGAACCAGCCTCATGTTTTTGGTACCCTGTGGCAGTCCACTGCTCCCCCAGAGTCTGCAACCCCTTGTGATCCACAGCCCATAGGCACCACCATCTTGGGCACAATCCACCATGGTTGCAGGATGTAAAAAAAAACGTTTGTGCTGTTGGCATCAAGACCCTGTGGAGCAGCACTGTGTCTCCATTCCCCACTCTCCTGGGTCTGCACTAGAAGCAAACCTGCCATCACACCATCCCTGGCAGCCCCATCATTTAAAAAAAATAATTTTAACATATTTTTGTTCAATGCATTTGGAGGCCTGACATCATTAATGAAACCAAATTCTGATAAACCCAAACAGCTGTGGTACGTTCCAAGAAGTCTCCGCGTGTGGAGAGAAAATGGAAAGTAATAAAATTCCCAGCAGGAGGGCTTCAGTGTCAGTTCAGCTTAATTTAGTGAAACACATAATAAGGAGAAATTCCAGGACACTAACTCATAAGGATAGCTGTGGGGGTCAGAAAACTTTGTAAGCTACCCATGGTAACATTGTTGTATTTATTGCAAGAATATGATGCAGTATTGTTCAGAATGAGGAAAACCACCGACTTACATTGTATGTAATGATGCTGACACGACATTATTGTGTAATACATTGTTATAACACTTGGGGGTAGTTAATTAATTATGTAAAGCTGCCCCAAGGCATAATACTCATACGTGTTCACAATGATGTTATTAACTAATTGCCGAAAGGGTGCTTAATGGATGATTCACCAATGAACTCTTTGTCCTGTTCTCTCTAGGGGTATTATAAATTAGTTATAGAATTTGCAATATGAAGCATAGTATAGAAATATCTTGAGCTGCGTGTTGAATGAATTATTAATGTTACTAAACTTTCAATGAGAAGGAGAAAACTTCGATGCCTGTTGTTAAATTTTTAAAGGTTTGTTTTATTATCATGAAATAATACATTTAAAATAAAATATACATAATACACTTCAACTTTCATCTGCTGTAAGGCAAACAAAGAGTCACCATGTGCAATGCCTGGTGCCCCTAACATAGAAGAAAGAGAAACAAAGGAGTACCTTCAGAGACACTGAGTGGATTCGCCTTCAGCTATCCCACAGCCTCTGTAGCCACGCAGACTCCAGTTCAAGTCATCGGCAACCCGAGCTCCAGATCCAAACCTCTGGTATGATCCAGAGTGTCCAAAGCCCTTCAGGAGCCCCTCTTGCACGCTTTCAAATCCCTGTTCTGATACCTGGTTATGCCATTCTCCAGCAGCTCGCAGCCTCTATGGGTCCTTGAGCCACTGAGCCCCTTGCTAGTCCGCTGTCGTGGTCACCATCCTGTGGGGTCATTTCCTCTGCTTCTCCTTCTCAATGGGGGTGTGGTGTTCTCTCCATTTCTCATGCTCTGTGAAGGTCTGCTGCTCCCCAGAGAGTCTGCAACACCTTATGGACGCCGCCCAGCATAGGCACCGTCATTTTGGACACAGGCCCATGGATGCTAGATTTTATAAAAACCCCACTGGCTCCTTAAACAGGCTATTTAAAGCCTGTTCAGAGCTGATGGCATAAGGATTGGGAAGCAGTACTGTATTTCCACTGTCTGCTCTCCCAGGTCCATAAAAGCATCAGCGCTGCTGTTGCAATATTTCAATGTTTTAATTTTTCAGTTGTTAGAACTTAGACCAACATAAAGGATTGCAAAGAAAATGCAAGTAATGCTTTCATAAGTCAGATTTAATTAGTGTGATTGAATTATCTGATTAATTGACAGTAAAATAGTTGACCAGATTGAAAAGTTCTTTCAGTGGAGGTCCTTGAATTATTTACAGTATTAACGGCTACATCAATGCAATTTGCTCATTCAGAATGTTAATTTTAAAAATATAGTTTGGACATGGCAGTTTGAACAATTTGTACTTAAAGAATGTCCTGCCTACTACTGCAATAGTTTTAGTGTTTTAATTTATTTTTATTTTAGAAATACAATAACAGGTCCTTCTAGCCCACAAGCGTTTGCCCAAATGCACCAATTAACCAACAAACCCCATATGTTTTTGGAGGGTGGGCTGAAACCAGAGCACCTGGAGGAGAACCACACAAGTCACGGGAAGAGCATACAAACTCCTTACAGACAGCGCCGGATTTTGACCGGTCATTGGTGTTGTAATGGTGTTGCATTAACTATACTGCTAATCATTAACTCTTATTTATGCAGTTACCTCATTAATTTTATTCTCACATCTTATCTGATCAAAAATAGGTAGCTTCTGAAAAATAATTTGGGAACTCAGTGGGTGAAAGCACTGCCATTATAAGTAGGCACATCAGTGAGGTGACTCAAATGATGTGTTGGCTTTGCTGCGTTGATTTTTATTAACTCCTGAGACGGAAGAAACTGCAGATCAGCATAAAGTGGAGAATGCAATAACTTATGACAGAAGTATGAAAATATATTAAAATTTTTTGCACCTAATAAACAACCATTATTTATCTTTGGCATGTGTATGAATGCATACACTATGCTTCCCTTTAAAAATACAAGTTCAGTAATTTAAACCAGCTAATTTAAACCATCATTTGGATAAATGATCAATGAAATTGACATTCTTCTCTCTTTACCAAATGCATATTTTATACTCATCAGGATAAGGAAACATTAGAAAACAAAATTTGTCTTTATGCAGGGCCCTTTATGACCAGAATTTCTCAAAGAGCTTTCTAAATATTTAAATATACTTGACTTGTTTTTTTTTTTGGTTGTTATAATGTTGCAATCAATTTAAACCCAGCAAAACTCCTACAAGCTCATTTAAACAAGTGACCGTGTAATCGTTTCTCTTTGTGTTGGTTGAAGGATAAATATTGGCGAGAAAAATATTGCCCTTCTTTGAATATTCCTGGGTGATACATCCATCAAAAAAGGCCTCAGTCAATATTTCATCTGAAAGCTTTTTATCACCTTCAAAATTTCACATTCAAAAGTGTAGCTTTGAAGTGGCAGCTTGACTGATTTTCCAGATCTTTGAACTGGGCACTGAATCACATGTTAGACTTATTGGGAAAGTGCTGCTGGACACACTATTCCACTCCATGTCTGATTCTTTTGTGTTTTGTAATTCTTCTGCAATAATTGTGTAAATTCCAGAACCTGAGCCCATATAGATCAGAAAACGAGAACAAAATGACAGATTTCTTGGTTGTATGAGTAGAAGGGTATGAATGATATATATCTTTTCTACCACACATCTGATGTCATATCAGCCATAGGAAAAGGATCTCATCCTTTTAAAATAACTGAAACATTTGGAAGAAATCAAAAGCTTACAAGTTTTCTTTGCTTACACTTTTTGTTAACTTTTATGATATAATTTAAATAGCATGTTCAGTCTTTGTATAAAAAGGTGGATCTTCTTTATCTGAAGGAACAAAGTTTGCAAAGAAAGTTTTTTTTACGCACAATTGACAATGTTGGGGAAAAGAGTAGCAGTTTTAGATCAATATATTCTTCATTTTTATTTTGCAGGTTGATCTGAATAGAAAAACTTAGAAGTTTTTAAATTATTGACATAAAATTATAGAATAAAACAATGTTAAGAGTATAAATTGACCTAAATATTATGTTTCTAGACCAAGGTAATTAAGTATTGTAATGCCAACATTAGGTTGATATTATCATATTAACATTAATACCAAGGATTGGACCATACATCACAGAGAATTTCCTCAGAGATTCTCCCTCGTTGGTAGAAAGATATTGCTTTGGTTACAAAACAGGACCCCTGGCAGAACTTTACCATTTACCTCCCATCATCGGAGCCTGCACACATTCCTTGTTGGAGGAGTCTGTGTGTATTATGGTGTAAACTTAAGACATGTTTCCTTAAGTTAAGAGCTCTGAGGACGGTCCTAAACTCTTCTGAGCTTAGCATACTGAAAGGTACAAAATCTCTTTGGTACCTGACAAAGTAGATGTAATATTGACGTTTCTCCTTGCTTGGATATTTGGAAACAAGGTGTCACAAATTCAAAATAGGGATTGGCTTTCCAGGGTATGATTAGAAATTGCTTTGCCCAGATGGAAAGTAATGTTTGGAATTTTCTGCCATCGAGTGATGTGGAAGCTCAGCCGCTGAGTTTATTCAAGATGAGGAATGAATGGCGAAAATTTGTGGCATGCTGTTGTGCAGAGAGACCTGGGAGTGCTTGTGCATGAGTTGCAAAAAGTTAGCCTATGTGCAGCAAGAAGGGAAACGGGATTTTGGCCTTCTTGGGGAACTGAGTTCAAGAGCAGGAATGTTCTGCTGTAACTGTACCAGGCACCTGGAGACGTTTTTTTTAATTGAAAAGGACGAAGTGGCTTTGAAGGAAGTGCAGAGGAGATTCACTAGATTGATTCCAGAAATAAAGGGATTAGATTATGAGGACAGATTGAGTACTTCAGAAGAATAAGGGAGGCACTTAAGACATAAAATTATGAAAGGAATTGATAAGAGAGAAACAGAGAAGTTGCTTCTACTGGTAGGTGAGACAAGAACCAAGGAACATAATGTAATGCAGAAAAGTGTTGGAAAAACTCAGCAGGTCACGTAGCATCAATAAGAAATAAAAATTAATCAATGTTTCGGCTCCGAGCCCTTTGTCAGGAGTCCTGATGAAAGACGCAGGCCTGAAACATAAATTGTCTTTTACTTTCTATAGATGCTATGTGACCTATTGAGTTTTGTGTTTTACCCATGTTTTTGTTTAACTACTAGGGGACAAAGCATCAAGATTCACAGGAGCTCATTTAAAATAGAGATGGGGAGAAACTGCTCTCCCAGAGAGTTGTGAATCTGTGGAATTATTTTCCAAATGAAGCAATAGAGGCTACCTCAATTAATATATTTAAGACGCTGATTGATTTTTGAATCATAGTGGAATTAAGAATTAATGGGAAGAGACAGCGAATCGATGCTGAGTTTATGGCCAGATCTGTCGCCATCATATTAAACGACGGAGCAGGCTCGACGAGCCAGATAACCTACTGCTGCTCAAATTTAATTCATTCTCATGATACATTTTCTTTTTTTTCTTCTTTGGCTTGGCTTCGCGGACGAAGATTTATGGAGGGGTAAAGACAAAATCACCAGATATGGGATCAGATCAGAGAAAAAAAATGTCAGCTATGACAGTGGCGCCATGGGCCAAGATTTCCACACAGTTCCAGTAACTCAGGTTTCAGCCTTACCTCTGGTGCAATCAGTGTAGAGTTTGCATGTTCTCCCTGTAACCTTGTGGGATGCCCCAGTTTCTTCTCACTTCCTAAGGATATAATAATTGGTAAGATAATTGGCTAATGTTAATTGCCTGTCGTTTAGATGAGTGGTAAGAGTAAATCAAGCTGTTATTTAAAGGCGTGCAAGAGAGAATGACCTTGTTGAATGTTGGAGCAGCTACTCGGCGATATTGGTGTGACCTAATGGCCTATACCTGATTTCACTCCTTCAGTTACTTCCTGATCCCTAACAGTTACTGTAATGATGCCTTTTCTCTTTTTTTAAACAACTTATTGAAATAATGTTGAAGGGATGTATACACTGATTTAATTTGCGCAGACAGATTTCTTGGCTTAATTCTTAATTTGGATTAATAACCACGCTATTGAAAAAGAATGTTGTGATGTGGATTGACAAGCTATCTAAAGGAATAAACTTTTATCTTTTTTGATGCAGCATATGACCAAAAGACTCTTAAATAGGTTGAATGTAAAGTGTGGAATAATGTAAAAGCCAACTTCTTTCCTCTAGTACTTATTCAAAGACAATTTGTTCATTAGGACTGTTTCCAAATATGATAAATTAACTGGTAGAATAAATCAGTTAAAAAATGTAAAATAAAGGATTTGCTCAAAGAAAATTGGTTTGTAAACTTCAAATAAGGCTTCAAATAGGACACCAGCACACCAAAATAAAAAATATTCACAAATTAGGCTCTTACCTCCTCTTGCTGCCACAGCACCCTTTAATCCTTATGTATATAAAAAAACCCATTTTCTCTAAATCTGTTTGGGTACATGTCCATTAACTTTCCAAAGATAACCATGATATTCCTTTAGAATTTTACACCAAACCCATTTACTTAGCTTGATCTTAGTAACCATCTAAAGTTTGTTCTATTTGTGTGTCCTCTTTGCACATATTAAATAATATTCTTGAAATATAATTTTAATGTTATCACCTTCAATTGAATAAGATGTAATTTGTAATTGTGCAATTATTTTTCATTATACAAACTAAATGTGGCAATGCTTTCAATTCAGTTTAGTTTCCATGCTCAATAGGTCATTTGTATTCCAAAATATTCCTTGATTAATACAATTTGAAAATGCATAGAACATAGAGCAAAAGAGCAATAATTCGATGTCTCACTTCAAATCCTTCTTGCATGTTAATTTGAAAGAGAATGTTGTATTTTACATTTACTGTCAAAGCAAAAATTTACTGTGGAATCATTGCATATTACTGTAAACAGCCTTTTGCAAAAAGTAGATTGGATTAAATAAACAATATTTTAGGAAGCAACCTTTTGTAATGTTTAATCTGATGTCAGGTCAGTTGCGTGCAATTGAAAGCACTTTTCATAATTTGTATCTGTGGAAAGCTCATCTGTTTTACCCAGAATATAATGTGGACTATTTGATGGGTATTGTGCACAGTTGGTTCTCAATATTTAATTTCAAGGCAAAGTCTTCCATCTTAACTACAAAGTGAACCCTTCCCCTTCTCTTAGACTCCAGTGTTTTGTTGTGAATTAAGCCACGGATGAGGCCTCCTTGCAATATGGGAAAGGTTTAGAAGTGAAGTCCCATTAATGTTTTGTTTTACTACAAACCATTGGCAGATAGTCTGTATATCTTTCATCGAACCTTAATTCAGACCATGAGCAAATCAATGCTCTTCACTGCCCCCACTTGGTTTCTATTTTTTTTCGGGTCTGCTGGCCCATTTCAGATTTTTTTGTCCTCTGCACTGGCTACTAAGGAATCCTGTATGGAATAATGTTTATGCAATTAATGCTACAGTTTATAACCAAGATCATTTAGTAAAATGTATAAACACATTTTTGTGTTTGAGCTTTATCTCTATTTGTTATTTCACCCATGTCCCAAACACGCCCATCATTGCCACAGCAGTGTATATTTTTTTTGGAGTGCTGTAATAGCGTTTGCAATGACACCTTACGTGAACCACGCATTATATGTTAATGAGCTGCATGTGGTCTGTGAACTACAGTTTGGCCAACCCTGACATAGAGTGTGCATGATACTTTTTTTAGTTTGTCATAGCATTCTATTCATTTTATTTTAGCATGACGTACAATCTTACTTTATAATTATTCTTTGAACAAATAGTCTGACTGGTTTTAACATGGGATCTAGCTGCTCAATGTGCAATGATAGGAGGGTTTCTGGCTGTGGTGTTTTCCCATCTAACCTTTGCAGTGGTTGCACTAGATGAGTTTTTACAGATTTAGATTTCAGATTTATTGTCAGAGGTCATATATGACATCACGTAGAGCCCTGAGATTCCTTTTCCTCTAAGTGAAGCAGAATCACCACTTAGAACCATAGAAAAATACAGCACTAAAACAGGCCCTTTGGCTCTTCTAGTCTGTGCCAAACCATATCACTACCCTGCACTCATAGCCCTCCAAACCTCTCCCATCCATTTACCTGTCCAAATTTCTCTTAAATGTTAAAATTGAACCCACATTCACCACTTCAGCTGGCAGCTCATTCCACACTCCCACCACTCTCTGTGTGAAGAGATCCGCACCCCCAAAAAAAACTTTTCCCCTTTTGCCCTTAACCTAGGTCCTCTGGTTTGTATCTCACCTGCCCTCAGTGGAAAAAGCTTATCTACATTTACTCTGTCTACCCCCTTCATAATTTTAAATACCTCTATCAAATCTTCCATCATTCTTCTACACTCCAGGAAAGAAAGTCCTAACCTGTTTAACCTTTCCCTGTAACTCAGTTCCTGAAGACCGAGCAACATCCTAGTACTCTTTCCATCTTATTTATATCTTTCCTGAAGTTAGGTGACCAAACCTGCACACAATATTCTAAATTTGGCCTCATCAATGTCTTATACAACTTTACCATAACATCCCAACTCTGATACTCAATACTTTGATTTTTGAAGGCCAATATGGCAAAAGCTCTCTTTATAACCCTATTCACCTGTGACACCCACTTTCAGGGAATTATATATCTGTATTCCCAGATCCCTCTGTCTATCCCACTCCTCAATTCCCTACCATTTATTGTGTATGTCCTTTCCTAGTTTGCCCTTCTAAAATGCAACACCTCACATTTGTCTGCATTAAATTCCATCTGCCACATTTTATCCCATTTTTCCAGCTGGTCCAGATCCCTCTGCAAGCTTTGAAAACCTTCTTCGCTGTCCACAATGCCTCCAATCTTAGCGTTATTTGAAAACTTCCTAATCCAATTTATCGCGTTATCATCCAAATCATTGTTATCGATGACAAACAACAATGGTCCCAGCACCAATCCCTGAGGCACACCATTAGTCACAGGCCTCCAGTCAGAGAAGCAATCAT
Organism: Narcine bancroftii; assembly: GCF_036971445.1. Lineage (NCBI taxonomy): Eukaryota > Metazoa > Chordata > Chondrichthyes > Torpediniformes > Narcinidae > Narcine > Narcine bancroftii. Next base: position 100,614,265 of record NC_091477.1, on the reverse strand, counting down.
CCACTACTGTACTCTGGCTTCTCTCGTCTAGCTATTGTCAAATCCAGTTCACTACTTCACCATGAATACTGAGCATTTGAACATTCCTGACTAACCTCCCATGAGGGACCTTGTCAAAGGCCTTACTAAAGTCCATGTTGTCTACACCCTTTCCTTCATCAAATTTCCTGTTAACCTCCTTGAAAAAATTTGTAAGATTGGTTAAAAATGGCCTACCACATACATACAAAGCCAAGTTGACTCTCTCTCATCAGTCCTTGGCTATCCAAATAATTATGTATCTGATCTCTTAGAACATCTTCCAATAATTTACCTACTACTGATGTCAGGCTGACTGGCTTATAATTTCCAGGAATACGTTTGGAGCCTTTTTTAAACAAAAAACAACGTGAGCTGCCATCTAATCCTCCAGCACCTCACCCATGATTAATTAAGGACTTTTTAAATATTTCTGCCAGAGCCCCTGCAATTTCTACACTAGCCCCAGTCAAAGTCAGAGGGAATATCATGTCAGGCCCTGAGTTTATCCACCCTTATTTGCATTATGACAGCAAACACATCCTCCTCTTTAATCTCCATAGGATCCATGCTTATTTTCCTTACTTCTCACAACTCTGACCATTTCCTGAGTGAATACTGATTTAAAAAAAACATTTTAAGGTCTCCCCCCCCCCCCCCCCCATCTCTTATGGCTCCATACAAAGCCAACCACTCTGATTCTCAAGGGGACCAATTTTGTCCTTTACTATCCTTTTGCTCTTAATATACCTGTAGAAACCCTGAGGATTTTCCTTCACATTGTCTGCCAAAGCCACCTCATTTCTTCTTTTAGCCCCTCCTGATTTCTTTCTTGAGGATTTTTCTATTTTTTTATACTCCTCATGCACCTCATTTGCTCCGTTGCCTATACCTGCTATACACCTTTCTCTTCTTCCGAACGAGATCCCCAATATCCCTTGAAAACTAAGGTTCCCTAATGCCTGAAAACCTTGCCTTTAATCCTGACAGGAACATAAAACAACTTTGTACTCTCAGAATATCACCTTTAAAGGTCTTCTACTTACCTCACGCATCCTTGCCCAAAAACAACATCCCAATCCATGCATCCTAGAACCTTTCTCATTTCCTCAAACTTAGCCTTTCTCCAATGTAGAATCTCAACCATTCTTTCTCCATAATTAACATGAAACTAATGGAATTATGATCAGTGGATCCAAAATATTGTCCTACACATATTTCTGTCACCTGTCCTGACTCACTCCCTAATAGAGATCCAGTATTGTTCTCTTATTGGTCATGCAAAAAAAAACTGCACAAAATGTATACAAATAAAGGAATGTTAAGAGACAAAGAAATGTAAACAAATCAACTGCAACATAGAGAGAATTTAAAAATCAATAAAGTACAAAAGTACGAGTCCTTAAATGAGCCCCTGATTGAGTTTGTTGTTGAGGAGTCTGATGGTGGAGGGGAGCAGCTGTTCCTGTAGTACCTACAGCAGGAGCTGGGTGGTGTGGATCCCGGAAGATTGCTGTTACTCTCTAATGACTGCAATTCCTGTAGATGTTCTTGATATGGTGGGGAGGGTTTCGCCTATAATTACCTGGCTGTGTCCACTACCTTTTGCAGGGCTTTACACTCGGGGGTATTGGTGTCCCCATACCAGACCATGATGCAGCTGGTCAACACACTTTCCACTGGACCTCTGTATAAGTTTGCTAGGGTTTCTGATGTCATATCAAACCTCTACAAACTCCTGAGGAAGTAGAGGTGCTATTGTGCTTCACCAAGCTTCTGTGTGTTCTCCAAAATGCAGTTCTAGGCCCTAGAGAGCAGCCAGAGCATTTAGACAGTTTCTGACAATCATTATGGGGTACTAATTGTGAAAGGTCTTTCTTTTTGTTTGGAAAGTAACTTGAGGTGTCTTTCTATGATAAAGATATTATGTCAACCTGCTGCTGCTGTTATAGGTTGACTATCTTGAAAAGTAGCAAGAAGTATTTAGCTTAGTTCAGATCTATTACACGAGATTGATGGTGGGCAAAATACTTAGATGCTAAAAGAAAAATCCTGAACTACTAAATTGTGAAATCAGTATGTGCAAAAGGTTAGAAAGGTTATGGGCTGGAAACTTTTCTGCACATCAGAAGGTACATTGTTGATCATTCATCCATGTCCAGTGCCTATTTTTTAAGTTGGTGCAGCCTTTCAAATCCTCTTTCCTATCCCATGGCAATATTCTACTGTGTAAGGAGGCCCTAGTTACGTGTGCAATAGATTGGATATATAGGTGGTAGGGAAAGGACTGGGACTTTGGAGTTAATTGTGGAGGCAGTCATGGATTTCAGAGATTGAACAGATGAAGGGTACAGTATTGTAACCAATAGGGAACTAAGAATTTTAGAAGGGATCTAACAGTAGGATGATTCATTCTCTGGACATACATGAACCAAGTGGAACTGGTTGCCTTTTAGATTTGCCAGAATCAGCTGTTTCAGTGATTAATGATACTGATCAGTGATACTTGCCATTCATCAGCCAAGCTTGCACACATGTATTTTGTCAAAGTGAAATTCATCCAAACAGTGCAGTGTGCAGACCATTCCACATGACTCCATGCATGAGCATGTCAGATGCAGGAAGACCTGGAACAAATTTTTAAGCATCTATTAATTAAATCAAGTAAGGTATTTGCATTTATTTTTGATTAAATTCCTTACTGTCATGCACAAGCCATTGTGTATTATTAAATAATTTCTGTGCATAACATTCTTTAAGAGATCTTCACATAGGCCAAATGTGAGTCTCTTACAGATAGGAGAGAGACTATCAGGGAATGGCCGATGAATTAACCATGTAACCGTTTACGGCGCGGAAACAGGCCATGTTGGCCCTTCGAGTCCGCACCAGTTCACTAGCTCAACCTTCCCACTCTCCGCCCATAACCCTCCAACCCCCTCACCTCCATGTACATATCCAACCTTCTCTTAAATGACAAAAGGGGCCCTGCCACAACTATCTCTTTTGGAAGATAATTCCATTCTGCCACCGCTCACTGAGTGAAAAGGCATCCTCTAATATTTCTCCTAAAGTTTTGCCCCCTTACCCTTAACTCATGCCCTCTTGTTCCAACCTCCCCTGCCCTCAGGGGAAAGAGTCTGTTTATGTCTCGTCTATCTATTCCTTTCATAATTTTAAATACCTCTATCAAGTCCCCTCTCTGTCATCTACGTTCCAATGAATAAAGTCCCAGTCTCCTAAATCTCTCCCTGTAATCCAGATGCCATAAGCCAGGCAAGATCCTTGTAAACCTTCTCTGCACCCTCTCCACCTTATCTATATCCTTTCTATAACTTGGAGACCAGAATTGAGCACAGTACTCCAAACCAGGCCTCACCAATGCCTTAAACAGCCAGAGCATCACTTCCCAGCTCCTATACTCTACTATGATTTATGAAGGCCAGCATACCATATGCTTTCTTAACCACCCTGTCTACATGGGAATCCACCTTCAGTGAACTCTGTACCATAACCCCCAGGTCCCTCTGCTCCTCTGCATGCCTCAATGCCCTCCCCTTAACTGCATATGTCCTATTCTGGTTATTTTTACCGAAATGCAGCACCTTGCACTTGTCTACATTGAATTCCATCTACTTTGTTTCTGCTTTTAGAAAGATACAAAAAAAAATGAGTGAATGGTTCCAGCAAGAATAAGAAACTAAAAAAGAGTGAAGCGGGTGAGAATAAAAGCTGATAAATCCCAAGGACCTGATGATCCACACAGTTTTGAAGCAAATGGCAGAAGAGGTAATGCATGCTTTGGTTATTGTCTTCCAATATTTTCTACATCCAGAATTGTTCATGTGAATAGGAGGATAACAAGGGTAATCCTGTTATTTATGAGGGAAGGGATCTAATAACCTGTAAACCTAACACCAGTGATGAGGAAAGGGTTGGAATCAAAAGTAATGGATGTAGTAACAAGACATATTGAGAAGAATTGAGCTGAGTCAGCATCGCTACACGAAAGGAAAATTTGGTGTTATTTTTGAATTAGCTGGTTTTTATGTTTGTGACTAGGAAAATAGATAATTAGTGGATGGGATGCTTTTGAATTTTCAGAAAGCTTTGGAGAAGATACCACAGGAGATTGGTCAATGAGAATAGAACACATAGAATAGAGGGGTAACATATCAATATGGATTGAAAATTGGTTATCATACAGAAAGTAAAGAATGAGAACAAAGAGATCTTCCGTGGGTAGGAGGCAAACATGGTGTACCACAGGGATAGCACCCCTGTCCCTTAATTCAATGATTTTGAGATATATTTATTATTACTGAAGTAGAAAAGGGTAATACTAGAGTATGATGTAATAAAGTATATTTGTTCCATAAATGCCTGCAGCTGAGATGTATTATGTAATGAATATAGACTGTCAATGGTCTTTGAACTGCCTTCATTTAAAAAAAAACCTTTTATTTCTGTTGAACGCATTTGTAATTGTTACACAATTGTCCAGACATCATTACCTTGACAACAAGGATTTAAGATCTGGGAGTGAACAGAACACATTGTGTTAAATTTTCAAACCAGCAAGTTTACAACACACACCTCCAATGGAAACTGATCAATCACTCTCTGCCACAATTAAGCACTTTGGTTCAAACAAACCTCCTCAAATTTACATTAAAGTCTCCGAAATATACAAGGAGTTGATTACAGTGAGACACACCCAGGCCTGTGGGATGCCTCCATCTGAATAAACAAAAGCTGAAAAGACAAAACCGCACCAAGGACCCATACAATTTACCTATCTGTGAACCTTAAACAATACATTTGATTGGAGGTCAATAATTAGCCAGGGTCACTTTGTCAAGATGACCAAAAATTAAATGATAACATTAAACTGCAGAATTTTGAAAGTAATGTCTAATTTAAATATGTGATAAATATTTATTACAAAATTATGGAAATGTTCACAGATTGGATGTGAGATTATGAAACCATAATATTTCCTGGCCTAGAATATGTGTACAAATTTGATCTTTTCCCTGTCTGTTCTTTCTACACTGAATTGATAAACATTATTCACATTTAGAAGATGGACATAGAACATTCCAGCACAGTTCTGGCTCTTCAGCCCACAATGTTGTGCCAACCTATATAAACCTACTCAACAATTTAAACCTTCTCTACCTGACACCCATAACCCTCTATTTTCCTTGCACCCATATGTCTGTCTAAGAGTCTTTTGAATGTCCCTTTCATACCAGGCTACACCACCACCCTCACAATGCAATCCAGGAACCCTCTACTCTCTGTGTTAAAAAAACTTACCTGATATCTCCCCTAAACTTTCCTCCCCTCACCTTAATATCAGATATCTCTGGTATTTGCTATTGTTGACCCAGGAAAACAGTGCTAGCTGTCCAACCCTATCTATGCCTTTCATAATCCTGTAGACCTCTAATAACTCACCTCTCATTCTTCTTCACTCCAAAGAGAAAAGTCCTAGCTCGTTAACCTTGCCTAATAAGAAAAGTCTCCTGCTAAATCTCCTCTGCACCTTCTCCAAAGCTTCCATATCCTTCCTGTCATGAGGCAAGCAGAGATGAATACAATATGCCAGGTGTAATCTAAATAGAATTTTTAAAGCTGCAACATTACCTCATGGCTCTTGAACCGAATCCCCTGACTAATGAAGGCCAGCATTCCATAAGCCTTCTTAACTAACTTGCACCCTGCGTGACAATTTTAAGAGACCTATGGATTTGGACCCCAAGGTCCCTCTGTTCTTCCCCACCGTAAAGTATAGGAACATGGAAACAGAAGACTACCTATATTCATGAGTCTTTTCCACTATTCAATGAGGCCATGACAAGTTTATGACTTAACTCCATACCATTCAGTTCACAAGATCCAAATATTTTTGCTAGGTCATGTTCCCTCATCCGTATGTGCTGAACCAATGGAAATGGTTTCTGTCAACATCACCCATTGTAAAAAATACACAGAAATGCTGGAGGAACTGAGCAGGTCTCAAAGTGACCAGAGGAGGTAAAGATATATTTTGGGCCTGAGCCCTTCTTCAAAGAATAAGCAATGAACAGGAAGGTGTAAGAATAAAAACTGAATACTGTTGGGGGAGGAGTTCAGACCAAGTGTTAACTAGGTGTTAACTAGAAATGATAAGAGGAGAGGTGAAAATTGATTTTGGCTCAGTGAAAGGAGGCAAAGGGAAAAGAGAGAGAGAGAGAGAGAGCTGGGGGAAAGGCAACAGGGAGGAAGAAAAGGGAGGGGTTTTAATGGAAAACAGAGAAGTTGGTTAATGCCTTTTGGTTGGCGGGTGCCCAGAAAGAAGATGAGGTATGTTCCTCTAATTTGTAGGTGGTCTCAGTCTGGCACTTCATGAGACCATGGACAGACATGTCAGCAAGTGAATGGGATGGGGAATTAAACTGGGTGGCCACTGGGAGATCCACACTATTGTGGCGGACAGAGCCGAGATACTCAACAAAGCAATCTCCCAATCTATGTCCAGACTCTCCAATGTAGAGGAGACCTCCAGCATTTCTGTGTCTTCTTACTACAATAACAGAGTCTGAAGACTTTCATGTTTCATTCCAACATCACCCACTGATTCTTCATAATATCTTGAAAACTTCTGTCAAATCATCTTTTACACTCCTAACTTCCATGGAATAAAATTTTAATTTGTGTGATCTGTTAGCCTTTGTAGTCCATTATCATTTAGGTAATTTATCTTCAAGGTTGATAAATCTTTCTAGAAGGTCCCATGTCATCAGCTGGGAAACCCATTTTACACCTGCCTACAAATATAGTCAAAGAGGGAAAAGGGTGTAAAACTATATAGTATGTGTTGGATTTATGTGGTAGCAATTGTATTTACTGCTCTGTATCTGAAATTTAATTCCTTTGAATGGAAATGAATTTCAATGGTAAAATTTGATATGTACTAATACTCCTTTCAGCATTTAGCACTATGTTTACCACATCCTTTCATCTTTGATGGATAGGGTCACTGATTTTCTGTGGTTGACACAAAGCTTGGATACATCTAAAATAATGACACAAAATATGCAATGACATTCAGCAGTTAATTACTCCATTTATATTTCTCCATTTGCAACATGGACATGCTGGACTGAGGCCACCTGCAAATTGGAGGAACAACCCCTCATATTCTGGCTGGGCACCGTCCAACCAGATGACGCTAACATTGACTCTCTGGTTTCCATTAGCTGCCCCTCCCCCTTCTCTCCCCTTACCTCTGTCTCCTTTCCTCCAGTTCTGCATTCACAGAGCCAACCCCTCCCCTGATCAATTCTCTTGACAATTTATTTCCTATCCTCCTAGCTAAATCCAATCATCACCTTTTGTCTGTTGGCCTGTGCTCTTCCCCTGCCCTTTCTTCCCTACTCCCCCAGCCTTTTTATTGACATTCCTGCCTGTTTATTTTGTGCTCATACCTTAAGAAGGGCTCAGGCCCAAAATGTTAGTTATACAGTAAAACCCATGTTATCTGGAATTCAAGCAACTGGCAGCCTCAAGCAATCAGCAAAAAAAAAACTCAAGGAAAATAAATAGGTAAAAATTACAGGTTTAAAATTGGTGTGTCTCGCCATTAGTTCACTAATCTAGGCAACACACAACCTCAAGCAACTGGAAAATTCACTTATCTGGCATCTTCTTTAGGTGCTGGATACGAGAGTTTTACTGTATATCTTTGTCTATGGATTCTGCAATTCCTGCTGAGTTCCTGCAGTATTTTTGTAATTCTACTCCAATCACAGCATTTGCAGACTTTCATGTTACAACTCAATTATACTAGGCCTTGATTAGACTGCATTTAGAATATTATTTATAAGCATGGTCTCTTTACATCAGAAAGCTAATACTTGTGATTCAGGGAATGTTTTGTGAGGATGGATTTAGCAGACTGAATCTGTACTCACAAGAGCTTTGAAAAATGAGGAGTATTCACATTGAAGTTGAATCCCCTGTGGTGTCTTGAACCATCAGTTATGGTCATAGACCAGTACCAGATTAAGGTATTGGAAGGTCTGTAGCATTTATTTTAAAGGGGGCCTAAATTGTGCCAACTGGTGCAAGTGCGATGAGGGGTAAGTGTGATGACAGCACATGAAATGCTGGCTGGCGCATGCGCAATGAGGCGGAAGTGTGACTGCCACACATCCCTCCCCCCACCCCACCCCACTCCCGAGAGAGTTTCTGATGTCGATCCTGCATGTCCATTTTGGTAAATTCGAAATACCCTTAATTATTCTTAATAAATTGTTGCTAGTTTTCTTACTATATATTCAGTGATTACCAGTGGCTTATCTAGGGAACATAGCATCTATGGCAAGGACTAAAATTGCACCCCCCTCCCCTGTTAAAATTTACTCACACATTTTGCACTTACACTGAAATTGCCCCCACCCCCCTTCCCCTCCCCTCCCCTGTTAAAATGTACTTATACGTTTTGTTAAAACAAATCTTACTTATGGTAGAGGCAGAGGCTTTTGGCTGGCTCAATGGAGGATCAATGGCCGCCTTCGTTACCTACAATCCCCCACGCAGCTGGAGCCTCTACTGCTTATCATTGCTATTTACATCATGCAACTCCCCTGACGTGTAAATGAACGAAACAAGCCAGCTGAGATGAGGATTATTTTTTGTTTCAATTTACATTTTCATTTTCACCTTTGGCTAAATTTGCTAACCTTAAATTTAAAGTTATTAGCACAGACTTTCAGTGTGGTATCTCATAGTTTGCTGCACAAAGATGAAAGCGAAAAAGTTTCACATAGTTCATAGTACATAAGCATGGGGGCCCAATAGTATATGCTACTTTCGCCACTACATTAATCTGTCTTAGATTAAGAGGTTCGCCAAACAAGATCAAGGTGTGAACAAATTTCTTTACTTACAGGATTGTGAGTCTTTGGAATTCTTACCCAAGAAGGCTTCAATGGCTCAGTCATTGCTTATATCCAAGAAAAGTTTGTAAACCTTAAGTGAATCAAGGTATGTTGGATCAGAGCAGGAAAATGTCATTGATGTAAATTGAGGGCAGCATGGTTAGTGTAGCAGTTACCACAACGCTGTTATGGTGCAGCAACTGGGGTTCAAATCCGGTGCTGCCTGCAAGGTGTTTGTACATACGTTCCTTATCTGCATGTGTTTCCTTCGAAGCCTACTGACAGTTGTAGGTCAATTGGGCTCAAGGGTCGAAAGGGCCTGTTACCGTGCTGTATGTCTAAATTAAATTAAATGTTCAGCTATGATCTTATTGAATGCTGGAGAAGGCATAAGAATCAAAATGACATGCTTTTGCTTTCATTGACTACATCCTTATGTAAATGCTCAGTAATACAATGAACTGGGTTTCACTGGACCTGGACCAGTGCTTTGTGTACCCCCACCCCTCCCCAAGCTCCCATTCCCAAATACTTGCTCCACATTTGCACTTACTTCTGCAGCTCTGTAATCATTGATATTCTCCTGTGCAATGGAATGGACAGGTGACTGAACTGAAGGCCCTGTGTTGGGATCTGAAGATAGGTTTCCAACAGCACATGCTGTCATTGTTCCTAATTGCTAATTATGTCACATTTGAAGAGCATAAAAAATGAAAATCGACAATGATATTTAATAAAAATTAAAGGTATTAAAATATCTATCTCCATAATGAATATTAATTCAAATAAAGAAGGATAAATGAAGGTGGACGACTCCATGAAACTGAATTGGACCATGCTGATGTAAAGTTGAAAGGTCATTGACTAAGTGTATCCAACCCCTGAGCTCAGGATAATGCAGAAGGTGTACGTAGAACATGACATCACACTCACGATGCTGTGCTGACCTATGTAAACCTGTGCCACAACATGCTAATTTTTCACTACCTCACACCCATCTTTGGATTCAATGGCGAATGCGCAGGTGCAAGTATCTAACCTCCAGCACATTCCATATTGCAGTGCAGTGTATTGCTCTCAGCTCCCTCTTGAATTACGGGCTCATCCTCCTCTAGATCCATCACAAGATCCGATGTCTACATCCAACTCGAGATCACAGAATATCAGCGTGTTGAAGATGCCTTCACCTCACTTCCATTTTGGATTGTCACTAACTAATTCTAAAAATAGTATTAAAAATAAGAGAAATATGTAGCTGAAATATAATTTATTTACAGAAAATCAGTGATGACATGACACTGGCCATCATGCGTGATTCACAGCCACAAATGTCCTCGCATATTTTATGAGCAATCCCAGAGAAAATCTGTAATTTAACCATCATTTTTGTTTGTCTCAGTAGAATAGTTAATCATGTGTGAGGCTGTAGATGCTGGGATCTGGAGCAGAAAACAATCCACTGGAGGGAACCCGAACAGGTCAAGCAGCATCAGTGAGAGAAAAAGAATGGTCAAAGGTTTCAGATCAGATCTTCATCAAGATCATTACCATTTTGCTCTGGCAGCCTTACATTGGTGGACGAATAAATCATTAAATATTGATACATTCCTTCCTATATATTCATCTTTTTATTACAAATAATTGATCACTTGAGAATAACAGATATACTTTGAAATATGTTTATTAAAAGGAGAGTAAAACTTTCAGAAACATGCACAGTAAATAAATGTTTGTATTTTAAATGATCATTTAAGTTTACACCAGTACATTATGTTTGATTGACGTTTCCATCACTTTAGCCGTCTGCCATAGCCTGACATAATCCATGCCCTCATACATTTTTGTAGATTTGATCAGTATGCAGCAGAAAATTCATCTTCTTTCTGCAAAGACATTGATTTTAAAAATTGATTATTTGTATGATGGTAAGGCAATATGGAATTGGAATAGATGCTGCCTAGAAATTGCATCATTGGTGTAAAATTATTCAGATTTACGCTTTCCAGTGAATTTAAAAGTGAATCATTATTAATCACGCAAAATTTAAAGACTGACTGATCATTCCTTTGAAGGAAGGAGACACGACAAAGGCCTTGATGAAACCCTGGGTGTGCTGATCGGGTGACCTTCATGCCATTAAGGATAGAACCTTATCCTCCAACCAAGTCCATATGTATGTGTGCTGAGATACCTATTTGAAGTTTACATCAGTAAGCTACAGATTTAATTGTGGCAGGGCCACAAAATTTCTTCCTTCTAATACCTGGAGAGTCACGTCCAGCAGTTATTTTGTAACAACATACTATTTCCTTCACTGCTCTGGGAGCCCTCCAGGCACTCCTGGTGCAGAGGAGGTGGCTCCACCACCCTGCTTCATCCACAGGATCATGAAGGAGATTTTGCCCATCGTCCCACCTCCACCTTGCAGCGCATGCACTTCAAGTAGTCTTCTGGCTTTGGAACATTGCTTCTTTCAGACTGGAACCCTTACATTAATTGGCATCTGATGGGTCAGCAGGTGTGCATATTGAACCACCAATCTTCCAAACAAGCATAAACCAGGTGAAATTAAGAATTGTTCAAACCGTTGCACCAGGATTTCAATCAGATACCACATCACAGCTGCAAAGCTATGAATAGAGTTAACCACATGCTGTAGCTTTAGTACTCTTATTTAGGAGTGATTGAATTTCTAGGCCAGGGTTTCATGCTAAAAGAGTTCTATTGCATATTTCTTCTTGAAGTTATATTTTAACACAGAAAGCTAATTTTTTCCAGATGCTTTAAGTTAAAGGAAATGAGGCAGCAGGAGCAGAGATAGGAAACATGAACCATATATGAAAATGTAGGCCTCAGAAATTGTTTTAAGTTCTATGTCAGATACAAATAAAATGTAAGCACTTTCCAGGACTGAAGATCCTGGAGTCTTGTATATGGTATTTATCATGTAGAACTCTCTAGCTTCTGTAAACGTTACTGGATTCTACTTTTTCCTTATTCTCAAGTGTTCCATGAGGGTAAAGACACATGGAGAGAATTCCTATTGAACAATTAATCAGCCAAAATCACTTAGAGACACTTAGAGGTGACCATAATGTCAACCTTCTATAGAAGCTATATCAAGAGCGTCCTGGCCGGCTGCATTATAGTGTGGTACTGTGGCTGCAGTGAAATGGATCAGAGGTCAATCCACAGGAACATAAAAGAGGCAGAGAGGATCAATGGAGTCTCCTTTCCCCCCCCCCCCCCATCAATGTGATCTACCATGATTGTTGTCCGAAGGGGGCATGCAAAATCATTGAGGACCCCTTCCACCCTGTACACCTTCCTTTCAGCTGCTTTCATCAGGAAATTAATAGAGGAGCCAACACCACTAGGCTGAGGAACATCTTTCTCCCGTGGGCAATGACCAAGGGAAATGTTCACACTAACCATCGAAGACTCTCATATGTATTCATGAAACAACATTTATTCATTCATTTCTATTTATGAATATTTGTCCTGCATACGTATTGCTTGTCTCTATGTGTGTTAGTCTGGTTGTGTGTCTGCGTGTTTTTGCACTGAGCTGAGAGAGCTGTTTCATCAGATTGTACTTGTGCAATCAGATGATGATAAACTTCGCTTGGACTTGACCATGAACACACCTCCATCACTTGCAAACCAGAATGAAAACTGAATCTTTAGTCTAATCGTAAATCATCATGAAACAATAGGTTCAGCCTGAAAAGTAGAAAATATCACCAGCATTGCAATCATTTGGGGTTTTCTGGAACATAATGTGCTAAAGAAAATGTGGAATATCCAAAACTAATTTTCCTGAATCTTCAATTAATAGGAAGAAATTATTATTTTCCCAGTTGCACTAAATTGAAATGAACTTGTATCTTGAGCTTCTTTTGCAGGGGGAGGTGAAAAGTGGAGGGAGGTGAAGGGTCCACTGGGTGGTGGAGGGTGGAAGGTGGTGATGGGTGGGGTGAGACTTTTACAGGTCATCATCGGAGACCTGTGGGTCCAAGGCACGGAATCATGATTAACAGCTGCAATTTATTAGTCCAGAAAGAGCAAAGGGGTCACTCCTTCAGGGGTCTTAGGTTTAATAAATCAAATTCTAAATGTTACACCTTTTCCTGAATTTAGTCATTTCCCTCTCCTTTTCTCTGTGTTTTCCCTTCCTTTTAAAGCATCTTTCTCTTCTTCATGTCGTTTTGTTGTGTTATTGCACTCATTTGACATTCAGTACACACAACATGATTTGTTTTCAATTGAACTCATTTATTTTTCTATTTCTCATGCAATAAATCTCATTGGCTCAGGAGATACATGACTTGTCCCATTATTTTTCAAAATCTCAGATACCTGCTGTCAATAAGTGCCAATAAACTAACCTCCACCAAACCTAAAATAAACACTCTGGTCAGTCAAAATGCACTGAACAGTCTACAGTGAAAAATCATATTTATCTCAGACTTGATAGGGATTTAAAAGATAAGTTGTCAAAATGCACCGGTAGATTGGAAACGGACCAATTTAATGCCCATTTTCAATTGTTATGATTTAGCAACCATGAATCTATCAGTCATATTTGGAACTCATCAGAAGAAATTAACAGCAATGAGTCTGAGGATGAATTATAATGTTGCAATTAACAGCAATGATCTAGAAGCAAAATTTCCCAACTGTCCTGGCAATACTTCATGCTAGATTGATTAGTGCTATGGAAAAACTTCCAGGCATTATGCGAAGGCGAACACTTTGGATAATTTCAATAAATAAAGAGGTTAATACTTCTCTGGGTCAATAAATTAGGATTTTCTCGTAACCAAATTATACTGTTAATTCAATTTCCTCCCTGGCTATTTATGGATTTGAACTGCTGATCTTTGCTTTGCCAGGTTGTTACTATAATCACTTCTGAAACCCTCTGAACTCCTATTGCTTTGGTGGAACTGGTCCATCCACTTCAATTCCCTGCCCCATTGCAATATGACGTGTCTGTCCATGGTCTCGTGGACTGCCAGACTGAGACCATCTGCAAATAGGAGGAACCACACCTCATATTCCAGCTGGGGACCCTCCAACCAGATGAAATTAACATCGACCTCTAGTTTATTTTAGCCACCCCCACCCCACCCCTATCTCTCCCTTCACCATTCCTATTTGTTCCTCTACCTCTACTTGTTTCTCTCTCTCTCTTTTCCTATTTCTCTATCTCCTTTCCTCCACCTGCATTCATAGAGCCATCCCTCCCCCAATCACTTCTCACCTGTCATCTCTTGTCCTTCTATCCATGTCCAATTATCACCTATGGACCCATAGAACCATAGAACATTAAAGCACAGAAACAGGCCCTTTAGACCTTCTAGTCAGCACCAAATCATTTTTCTGCCTAGTCCCACTGATTTGCACCCAGTCCATAGCCTTCCATACCTTTCCCATCCATGTAACTGTCCAAATTTTTATTAAATGTTAAAATTGAACCCACATTCACCACTTCAGCTGGCAGCTCATTCCATACTCCCACCACTCTCTATGTGAAGAAGTTTCCCCTCATGTTCTGCCTAAACTTTTCTCCTTCACTCTTAACCCATGCCCTTTGGTTTGTATCTCACCTACCCTCAGTGGAAAAGCCTATCTATATTTACTCTGTCTATCCCCAAAAAAATTTTAAATACCTCTATCAAATCTCCCCTCATTCATCTATACTCCAGGCAATAAAGTCCTAATCTGTTTAAATGTTCCTGAAGTCCAGGCAACACCCTAATAAATCTTCTCTGCACTCTTTCTATCTTGTTGATATATTTCCTGTAGTTAGGTGAAAAAACTGCAAGCAATACTCCAAACTTGGCCTCACCAATGTCTTATGCAACTGTACCATCACATATCAACTCGTGTCAAAGGCTCTCTTTACAACCCTATCCACTTGTGATGTCACTTTCAGGGAATCATGTATCTGTATTCCCAAATCCCTCTGTTTTACCGCACTCCTTAGTGTCCTACCATTTACTGTATATGTCCTTCCAAAATACAACACACTTCACTACTTTTCCGTATTAAATTCCATCTGCCATTTTTCAGTCCATTTTTCCAGCTGGTCCAGATCCCTCAACAAGCTTCTTCATTGTTCATGACGCCTCCAATCTTAGTGTCATCTGCAAACTTTCTGATCCAATTTACCACATTATCATGCAGATCATAGATTATATTACCCTATTACAATTTCAGCACAGAAACAGGCCAGTTCGGCCCTTCTAGTCCATGGCGAACACATTCTCCCACCTAGCCCCAATGACCCCCACCCCCCCCCCCCCATAACCTTCCATTCCATTCTCGTCCATATACCTAACCAACTTTTCCTTAAATATTAAAATCCAGTCCACATCTACCACTTTGGTCAGAAGCTCATTCCACACTCTCTGAGAGAAGAAATTCCCCCTCATGTTTCCCCTAAACTTTTCATCCTCCAATCTCAATCCATGTCCTCTTGTTTGAATCTCCCCCACATTCATTTAAAAAAGCCTGTCCACATTAGACAACAAACAACAATGGCCCAGCACCGATCCCTGAGGCCCACCATTCAGGTCTCCATTCTGAGAAGCAATCATCCACCACTACATTCTGGCTTCTCCCATCCAGTTACTGTCGAATCCCAATTACTACTTCACCATCAATATTGAGCATCTGAACTTTCCTGACTAACCTCCCATGTGGAACCTTGACAAAGGCCTTAATAAAGTCCATGTGGACAACATCCATAGCATTCCCTTCATCTATTTTCTTGGTAACCTCCTCAAAAAATTCTAAGATTGGTTAAGCACGACCTACTGCACAGAAAGCCATGTTGACTATCCTTAATCAGCCCTTGGCTGTCCAAATACTTGTATATCCGATCTCTCAGAACATCCTCCAGTCATTTACTCACTACTGTCAGGCTCACCAGTCTGTAATTTCCTGGTTTATGTTTGGAGCCTTTTTTAAACAACAGAACAACATGAGCTACCCTCCAATCCTCTGGCACCTCACCCTTGGCTAAGGGCATTTTAAATATTTCTGCCAGGGCCCCTATAATTTCTACACTAGTTTCCTTCAAGGTCCAAGGGAATATCATGCCAGGCCTGAGACATTTATCTACCTTTATTTGCTGTAAGCCAGCAAGCACGTCCTCTTTTAAAAATCTCTTTATGTTCCATGGCTCTACTGCTTGTTTCCCTTCCTTCCTTAAACACCATGCCAATTCCCTGAGTAAATACTGATGCAAAAAAAAACAGTTTATGATCTCCTCCATCTTGTTAGGTTCCACACTTAGCTTGAAACTAATGGGATTATGATCACTGGCCCCAAAATTCTCCCCTACACATACTTCTGTCATCTGTCATGTCTCATTCCCTAATAGGAGATCCAGTATTTCCCTCTCTAGTTGGTACCTCCATATATTGATTTAGAGAACTTTCCTGACACATTTGACAAACTCCATGCCATCCAGCCCTTTTACAGTATGGGAGTCCCAGTCAATAATTAGAAAGTTAAAATCTCCTACTGTCACAATGTTTCTTGCAGCTGTCTGCCATTTCTCTACAGATTTACTTCTCCAATTCTCATTGACTAATGGACGGTCTATAATACAACCCCATGAGTGTGGTGTGATCATACCTTACCCGTTCCTCAGCTTTACCCACATAGTCTCAATAGATGATCCCTCTGGTGTGTCCTGCCTGAACACAGCTGTGATATTTTCCTTGATGAGCAATGCTACTCCTCACCTTTCATCCCCCCTCCTACCCCATTCTATCGCATCTGAAGCAACGGAAACCCGGAACATTAAGCTGCCAGTCCTGTCCCCCACTGCTTTCACTAAAGGCCACAATGTCATAATTCCACATGCCAATCCACACTCTAATCTCATCTGTCTTTCCTACAATACTCCTTGCTTTGAATTATATGGACTTGAGAACGTTTCCACCACCTACTCCTCCACTCCTTTATCTGCTCTGGTACTCTGCAAATCTAGTTTAAACTTCACAAACCAGCACTAGCAAATATTCTTAAAAAGATATTAGTCCCCCTCTGATTCAGATCCAAATTGTCCCAGGTCCCACCTTTCTTGGAAGAGAGCCCAATGATCCAGAAATCTGAAGCCTTCCCTCCTGCTGCATTATCCTCCTATTTTAAACTCACAAGCACGTAGTCAGTTAACCTGTGCTCCTTCCCCTGCCCTTTTTTTTCCCTTCTCCTCCAGACTTTTTATTCAGGTGTCTGCTTGCTTTTTACTCAAAACTTGAAGAAGGACAAAGGCCAGAAACGTTGGTTATATATCTACCTCCTATAGATGCTGCGAGACCTGCTGAGAGGTTCTTTCAGCATTTTTGTGGTTTTGTGGTTTTACAACAATCACAGCACAGAAACACACGAGCTCGGCCCTTCTAGTCTATGCCAAACACATTCTCCTACCTGCACCCGGCCCATAACCCTCCACACCTCTCTCTCCATATACCTATCCAATTTTTGATTAAATATTAAAATCGAACCCACATCTAACACTTTGGCTGGAAGCTCATTCCACACTCCTTCCACCCTCTGAGTGAAGAAATTCTTCCTCATGTTTCCCCTAAACCTTTTCCCCTTCAGTCTCAATTCATGTCCTCTTGTTTGAATCTCCCCACTCTCAATGGAAAAAGCCTGTCCACATCGACTCTATCTGTACCCCTCGTAATTTTAAATACCTCTATCAAATCACCCCTCAATTTTCTGCAGACTTTTGTATTTCCCTCCTCTCAGCTGAGGAACTTATTGTTTAAAGTAAATATATTTTATTTTAATTTAGTGGTACCATTGTAATTTTTAAATTGAAATTTGGAATTAATATTCCTCATGTGTTATTTATAGATTAGCAAAAGATATTGTACAAGGAAAATTTCAAAGTTGGTACCAAAAATCACATTGTTCATTTTCACTTGTTGAAATCGTTCGGTTATATGGTTTTGAATTTTTACTTGGTAGAGTATTTGGAGATCAGTGTGTGCTACAAAAAAAGGAGAAGCCAGTGTATGTACTTCTCTACAAAAACTTTTAAAACACATAAAATGATCATTTAAATCACAAAGAACTGATCTTCCTGTAGTGAATGAAATAATTTTGTATTATTGCCTCTAAAATGTTGTAGATTTTCTAAACTGTACCAGAAAGTTGGGTTTGAATATGTGATTATATTGCTTGTCTGTCTTTTTGCTTCAACAAAAGAAAGTTGAAAAAGAAATGAAATAAACAAATATACAGGATCAGTGAATATAATGGATTGATGTATATTCTGGCAACGTTATGGACTTTATTGTCACACTGTTTGAAGTTGCAAGCAGGTCAAAATTGACCTGCACACTTTTCCCTAGAAATTGACTGAGATTGGAAGCAGTAACCATGGGTGAAGGAGCCATTTTAATTTCATTCTGTACTACACAAGGTTAAGCCTAAAAACAAAGTTACTTAGAATGGGCTATGGCCTTCAATTATGCTAAAGTTGAACCTAACCCAAGGTACTAATTCTAAAGACATCTATTAAAATGGTAATAAACCCAAACAGTCTACTGGGTGTGATAAAAGCTGAAACAAAGGAGGTCATGAGTTTGAAGTTAGACATAATATGCAGGAAACCCCGGGTGGGATAAAGTCAGACAAAGGACTAGTGATAGAGCACACTACAATTGAACATGTAGAACACCGGAGCAAAGCACTGTTAGCCAAACATCTGGCACTGTTTGCAAGCTGACCCAACAAATCAGATTTTCATTTATCAATATCCAGGTCATATGTTACTAATACTAGAAAGAATAAGAGATTGGGAATGAAAATTTCATCTTGTCTACAGCAAACAAAAAAAAAGGCAAAAAGGGTGGTATGCTGAAAGGTTTCCTTCCTGATGTTGAATATAAGTTCAACCAACTGATGGTTTTGATGAGAGTTCTGATCAAATGCCAAAATGACAGTATTTTTGACAGTGAACTCAGTATTGCACTGCTTGCCCATTTACTTACAGTGAACCTTCTCTATGGAAGTCCTATTGGCCTTACCACCTATTTCAATACAAAAAAGATGTTTAAAATTTTTAATTTAGACATACAGTATGGTAAGAGGCCCTTTTGGTCCATGAGCCCATGCTGCTCTATTATACACAGTTGACTTACAATTGCCGGTGTGTTTTGAATGGTGGAAGGAAACCCATGTAGACAGGGAGAACATACAAACTGCTTACAGACAACGTAGGATTCAAACCCCAGTCCCAGTCACTGGCGTTGTTACAGTATCGTGCTAACTGAGACTAAGCATAATTTCTTTCTGAGCATATATCAAGATATTACTCTGTTGTGTGGTTAAGTTTTAGATTAATGTGTTTCTGGTAATATGTGTACAAGAGGATTACAATTAAATCTCTCATTGTTCCCTCAAAAAATTCCTTTCAACTTTTACTGTAACTTCAAAAGACAGTTTCCAAATATCATATTATGCCTTTGAATGTTTCAAAATGTTGAATACTGCATCCAAAACCTTGGTTCATACACATTTTTCTTAGATGTCCTGACAGCTACAAAAAGAATGGGAGTTAGTCTCCTCTGTATGTGCATTGAAGCTTACCCAAAAAAACGATCTTTATCAATTACAATCTTTTTCACCCACAGGTCGTTAGTAAATATTGCTGCAGATTATTTCAATGCTGCAAAGCAGTGGAATTTTTTAGATTTACTGTTTACTTAATAAATTGCTTAAAAACAGACAGGTAAGCACAAAGATCTAATATTGATAAGTCTGGAAACAAATTGGAAACTCTCCTTGGGAATTAGAATGAGAGTCATGTGGGTTGAAGTGCAATTACATCCAAGGCAACATTATAAAAAGTCATGTCATGTATAGCATTCACTTTAGTCACACAATTACCACTAATTTCCCACAGTTCAGTCTTATTATTGGTAGTTAATTCAAACTTTATTTCAAAGTAACTGAATTATTGGATGTAGAATCATTTATAAGAAATCAAGTAATTGAATACACCACTTAGACTTAATTAGAAAAATTGTACTTGTCTTCAATAAAGTAGTGTTCATATCGGATTAGGGAATAGTCCAGACTACAAACTTGGATAATGTCACAATAATATTCAAGACTACCCATTATCTGGAAAGTTTTAACAAACACAATTCCTCATGTAATCATTCTGTTCTTTGCTCTTTTCACCTTGAGAATACCGTAATCCCTTTGAAAATGAATACTACAAATTAAAGAACAGTTAGGCATTCCATTCAGACTAATTGAAAAGTTACTCCTTAGATCATTGAGTCTTCACACCAATAAAGTCAGTAAACCGCGACCACTTTCTATTTGCATCAACACAATGGAATAATGTGATTCCTAATGTCTCAGCTCAATGCAAATGTTTTGTGTTTCCTATGAAAGTAATAAACTAATTCCAGACAAAAAGAACACACATCTCCATGTCCATGCACCTGCTCATTAACTAAGGTTATTAGCTATGTAGTATAAATTCCTTATTTCCATTTGTAATGGCTGCCTTTGTTTTCCTTAATGCAGCTAAGTGTACCACAATTACAGCTAGTTAATACATATGTGTACCATTGTAAAGATTGAGCGGGCAAACTGGGTGCCTGCCGTTTTATTTGGAACATTTCATTTAATTGATCATAAAATCATTAACAAGTTGTATATGCAATTGACCTGAGCTCTGCTAAAAGTCAAAGTAGCAGATGGCTTTGGATATCACATATTGCAGGAGAAGCTAATTAAAGAGGTTGGATTGATCTATAGCTACATTTGGATGTATTGTCACAGAATGCTGTCTTATATCATTAGTTGAATCATACAAAACACAGCATTGATGCAAGAATCATATTTTAAACAAAATGGTTTTCTTTATAGCAACATTGACTATCTGTTTACTTTGTCTTGAGATAATTAGATTGCTACATAAAAGGCTTCACTTGTGATCTATTGTAAGCAGAGTTGGTTTCAAAAACGCAAGAATGCAATTTTGACATACTGGGTATGGGAGTTCAAAATATTAGAAAAGGTTACAGGATTTGATTACTCATAGACAGGTAAATCATTCCTGGATAAAAACTAAAAAGTAAGAAATTTTTCACACATGGGAAATGTTTTTTTTAAAGAAATAATATTTATTATTTCTTTAAATGTAATTTTTATTTTATTCATGTCATAAAATTTTAAATAAAGTTTTTAAAAAAAGCACATGGGAAATGTTAAAGTACCTCCAAGATAATTCAACAAAGAGAAGATTGAACCATGTTACTTCTCAAGTACTGTGACTAATGTCTTGATATCTTACTTTCTCTCCATTTTTGTTTCCCGACTATGTAACTTTTCCCAGCAAACCAGCAGATGTCTTTGCTCAGCAAATATCAACAATGAATCAAAGCAAAAAAATTGGAAAATAGTTGTGAGTTTAAATTACATTTACCAAATCATCATTACATGAAAAAGACATCAGAACGGTGTTCAAATGAACTTTACACCTCATCAGAGATTGTAGGCTAAACACAAATAACTGGAAAAGTGAAACAGTGAAATCCTTTCCCAATTTCCCCAGCTTTAATTGAAGCCAAAGCGCAGAGTCAGACAGCTGCACGGCATGGAAACAAGGCCTTTGGCCCAAATTGTCCATGCCTAACAAACTGTGCCTTTCTGAGCTATTCCCATTTCCTTGCATTTGCCCACAACCCCCCTCTAAACCTTCCTTATCGGTTACCTGTGTAACCAAAACACATTGTCTTTAGGCAGTCGCTCAGGATAAATCATGACTCGCTTTTCTGGCAAAAGGCCTAACTATCTATTGTTAACTGTTAGGAGTGAAACCTGAAAGTCTGCAGATGCTATGATTGTAGTCAAAACACAGAAATGGGGGAGAAATACTGGCGCTGCGAGAATGGCTGAGTTCCTCCAGCATTTCTGTGTTTTGATTGTTAACTGTTACTCTAGTCACAGATGCTATGTATCCCACTGAATTTTTCCAGAATTTCCAACATCATTTCGTAGGTCCACTCGGGTTTTGTGCATTCTGAGACGGCTAATGTGCCAGTGTGGGAACCGCAGATTCATCCACAGATTGCACATCTACAGGTGTAGATGTAGATTTGGGGAAGTGGACCCCTTCTTTTGTCACTTCTGAAGGGCCTCCAGGTTTTACAGCAACTGAATCAATGGTATTTTTCAAGGAACTTGAGGTATTTTTCTGTAGGTAGTCCAGGTCTCAGAAGCACACAGGAGGACAGGGATCTCTGCTGTCTGGCAGAATAAGGTTTGTAGCAAGCTTGAGATCCTGGTCTTTAAATAGCTTTTTTCTCACTGGACCAATTGCTGTGCTTCCGCCTTGAATGCAATGGTGAATTTCATCACTGATGTCTGGCAATGCTGACAGGAGGGTCCAGAGATACGGAGCTTCCAATGGAAGGCAGTGTGAATGATGACTGTAATGTTTTGGTTCTGCTTTAGAGTGAGTCAGAGGGTCTAAAGCACTCATTAATTCTGCAGGGTTAATTGCAGAGCAACTAGATTGGTTCAGGTTGGATTTAGAAGTTTACTCTGTGAGGATGATGTTCCTCTTTTTATTTGCCCCTTCAAAAGATGTACACATTGCCTTGTTCATTAAACAGGGCACCTTCTGCTCATTGTGCCTCACTCAAAGTAGCAAATTTGATGTTAAAGCATCTGAGTTCTTTGATGTGATAGTGGAGTTTAGGCCTGTTAGAAGTGTATTAGACATGGAACTGAGTTTTTCTAAAAATTTAACTATGTTGGCAGTTTTATGTTCTTCTTTACCCCTTTTCCTTTTCAAAACTGACAGATAACCCGATAACGAGATATAGGCTGAGAATTTGGGCCCAATTTAGGAAATTCTTTGGCTCTCTAATGTTTCTCTTGCTAGCCTTATTATAAAGAATCATATTTTTCAACCATCTTTCTTAGATTCAGGTTTCAAGGTGTGGGTTAGGTTGGGTATAAAAAGTTTCAGGGATCTGTACATTTGAGTTCATTTTGCTTCATTTGAACAACTAACTGCTAAATTCAACTTTCCTAATAGGCATTTTTTTAGATACCTACAAATTAGGCATTTTGCTCAGTCTAAACTTTCTAATTGTCCTCAGATTCCCAAAACCAATATCCTTGATTTACTTTTTGATTTAAAATTTTCTCATGGTGGATTGATGTCAATTATTTATGATATTTTGATGGATTTAAGAACATGTTCAGGGAGGGAAATCAAGAATGAGATTTGATTATATTAATTCCAGACAAAGACTTGCATATCATGCTTGATCTGATTAATAATACTTCATTCTGTGCACGATATTATTTAATACAATTTAAAGTGGTACACAGAATACATATGTCTAAAGTTAAATTATCTAGTTTTTATTCTGATGATGATCCACTATGTGATAAATGTAAAATCTTTGAGGCCTCTTTGATTTATGTTTTGGGAATGTCCAAAACTAAAAGAATTTTGGAAACAATTTTTCCAAATTTTTATCAGAGATTCTTAGGATTAAATTGGAAGCATGCCTTTTATTGCTTTGAGGAAAATATTTCCTTGAATTTAATTCAAAAAAAGAATAGTAGCTTTTACCTCATTGATAGCCGGACAAGCAATTTTGATGACTGGAAAGATAGTTTACCACCAACTCATATGCAATTTGTACAGGACATTAGGTCTTGCTTGAGCTTAGAGAAAATTAGATGTAACATTAAAGAGATCAAGATTGAATTAGACAAGATATGGGGCCCATTCATGGACTATTATCATAATTTGAATACATAGCCTGTCCGTTGTCTGGGAGTCGGGACACGATTCTTTACTTATTATTTGCTGGTGACTGTGATTAGTGGGAGGATAGGATTGGAATGGAGGGGGTTTTCATTTTCTTTTTCTTTCCATTATAAGTAGAAGTGATTAGTTCAATTATAAAACCAACAATGAGTATGCCATAATATTAGAATATGAGGTGAAGTTTTTAATAAGGGAATTTCTACTTTATTCAAGCATTGTTTACAAGACAATGTATAAATCACTTATGATTCATATTCTATATTGTTTTACATAAAAGTTATGTAACTAATATTTCTTCTTTCTTTGGCTCGGCTTCGCGGATGAAGATTTATGGAGGGGTAATGTCCACGTCTGCTGCAGGCTTGTTGGTGACTGACAAGTCCGATGCGGGACAGGCAGGCACGGTTGCAGCGGTTGCAAGGGAAAATTGGTGGGTTGGGGTTGGGTGTTGGGTTTTTCCTCCTTTGTCTTTTGTCAGTGAGGTGGGCTCTGCGGTCTTCTTCAAAGGAGGTTGCTGCCCGCCGAACTGTGAGGCGCCAAGATGCACGGTTGGAGGCGATATCAGCCCACTGGCGGTGGTCAATGTGGCAGGCACCAAGAGATTTCTTTAGGCAGTCCTTGTACCTCTTCTTTGGTGCACCTCTGTCTCAGTGGCCAGTGGAGAGCTCGCCATAGAACACGATCTTGGGAAGGCGATGGTCCTCCATTCTGGAGACGTGACCTACCCAGCGCAGTTGGTTCTTCAGCACCAGCTAATATAGAGACAATATATAACATGTAATATTTCTCTCTACCAAATCAATAAAAATATTTTAAAAAGAAAGAGAAATGTATGATTTTCCAAGAGGTTTATGATATTCCAGATCCTGAACTTCATTATATAGAGTGGAAGGAGTTTCTTTTCACATGGATAGCTATTGCACACCCATTATTTCACAGCCGTCACAGGACAGGGTCATGACCCAGAGGCAAAGATGTCCAGAGAGCCGGCCACATTGCCAGAGTATGTCAGCTAGTATTTCTGTGCACATTGGATAAATTCAAGAAAAACTTGAATAATTTTGTAATAGACTTGTAAAGCAAATGTTTCATCTGAAAGTAATTTCGTTACATTCAAATCAAGTTTATTGTCATCTGAGTGTACAAGTACAACCCAATGAAACAGAGTTCTCTAGTGCAAAACACGCAGATATACAACCAGTCATAACACACATACTAATAAACAATACATATACAGGACAAGTATTCATCTATACAAATAAATAAATATTGTTTTGGATGGTTAGTAGAAGAGTTTCATTGGTTGACAACATTCTCACTCCCCTTGGGAAGAATCTGTTCCTCAGCCTGGTGGTGCTGGCTCTGATCATCCTGTTTCTCTTTCCTGATGGGATCAGCAGAAAGATGCTGTGTGCAGGATGGAAGGGGTCCTTAATAATTTTGTGCACCCTCTTCAGACAATGATTCCTCTCTGCCACTGTGGATTGTCCTCCAATCCATTTCTATGCAGCAACTGTACCACACTGTAATGCAGCTGGCCAGGACACTCTAAGTAGAGCTCCCGTAGAAGGTTGACATAACGGTGGCTGGTAGCCTTGCTCGCTTCATTCTTCTCAGGAAGTGCAGTTGCTGTTGCACCTCTCTGACAAGTGAGGAGATGTTGAGTGTCCACCAAACTGTAAGTAGAAAGGCATTGAATAATTTAACGCAGGCTGATTTGTTGTTAAGTTTGAATAAACTTAAAATTGAGTCCTTGCATTTGAGTCATAGTTGTGCTGCAGGTCTCAAGTAACTAAAGCTAGAATATAATTTTCAGCATTTATAAAGTTGGTTTTGGATAAACTTTACAGATAGTGGGTGTAAAAATGTTTAATTTCAGGAACACAAAACTAGTAGCACATTGTTCACATAGTGTCGGTAAGACGAGAAAATAGCTGTAATAATTTTTCGTGGAATCTACTTTGAAACCATAAACCAAAGAGAATTTTAACTTTATTTTTGAGTTTCTGACCTTGGGAATTGCCAAATAATTTTGCTGCTAACACCCAAAGATCACAGGACTCCAGAGACAGAGTATAGTTAGAAGGTGAAGTTAAATTGCTCTTAAGTTTCCTAACTATAAAAAATGTGTACCTTGTTTCCATTTTAATAAGTCTGACACGAGGTGCCGTGCTCTGCAGTGTTGAACGATTGAGTCGACTGCAAGTGCCTTCATCTGTAAGGAGTTCTTGATGGAGCCATAAAGTGAAAGAACAAAGTTCATTTGGTTTATAAAAATAGTTAATTATTAAGAATGTGTCATTATTTCCATATATGGCTGCAATAATCCATACAGTGACATTACACTTAAACCCACAACGAGAACAATAGAAGCAATTTTTATTTAACCACATCATCCCTACCAAATCATTCAAGGTTTTCCCCAACCTGAAGCCATGGATGAACAATGAAAACCAGAACTTGCTGAGAGCCAGATCACAGGAATTTCAGTCCGAAAATCCGGAATAGTACACCAGGAGCAGGTATGACCTGTGAAAAGCTATTTCCTGGGTGAAGTGGAGATTCCAGATGAAAATGGAAACAACAAGGGCCACCCGACAGGTGTGGCAGGGATTTAATGCCATAACATGTTACAAAACCAAATTCAGTGAAGTAGTAGATGGCAAACTTCTCTCCCAGTAGAATTCAACACCTTCTACGCTTGATTTGACAACCGTAACAGTGAAGAACCACCTCTCCACACTCCTACGTCGCCTGATGATCCCATCCTGTCCGTATCTGAGGATGACATGCATGCTGCCTTCAGGAGAGTGAATCCGAGGAAAACATCTGGCCCGGATGGAGTAGCTGGCTGAATGTTAAAGATCTGTGCTGATCAACTTATCAAGGTACATGGAAAATCATACATTTCTCTTTCTTTTTAAAATATTTTTATTGATTTGGTAGAGAGAAATATTACGTGTTATATATTGTCTATATATTAGCTGCTGCTGAAGATCCAACTGCGCTGGATGGGTCACGTCTCCAGAATGGAGGACCATCGCCTTCCCAAGATCGTGTTATATGGCGAGCTCTCCACTGGCCACCGTGACAGACGTGCACCAAAGAAGAGGTACAAGGACTGCCTAAAGAAATCTCTTGGTGCCTGCCACATTGACCACCGCCAGTGGGCTGATCTCGCCTCAAACCGTGCATCTTGGTGCCTCTCAGTTCGGCGGGCAGCAACCTCCTTTGAAGAAGACCGCAGAGCCCACCTCACTGACATAAGACAAAGGTATTCACGGATATCTTCAATATCTCACTCAAACAGGGTGTGGAACCCACCTGTTTCATATTGGTGCCCAAGGAGAGGGCAGTAACCTGCCTTAACGACTATCAACAGCAATGAAGGGTGTTGAAAGGCTGGAGATGAAGCATATCAGGTCCTGTCTGAGCAGTGACATGGATTCATTTCATTTCACCTATCTCAGTGGGTCTACATAAAGCCCTGGAACACCT
Organism: Narcine bancroftii; assembly: GCF_036971445.1. Lineage (NCBI taxonomy): Eukaryota > Metazoa > Chordata > Chondrichthyes > Torpediniformes > Narcinidae > Narcine > Narcine bancroftii. The sequence continues at coordinate 100,586,974 of NC_091477.1, read as the reverse complement.
GGACACAATGATGCATACATCAGAATGCTCTTTATTAACCAGAGTTCAGCATTTAACACCAAAATCCCCTCAAAACTGATCAGCAAACTCCAAAACCTGGGCGTTAACACCCCACTGTGTAATTGGATCATGGATATCCTCACCTCCAGACCACAATCAGTGAAAATTGGTAAAAAGATCTCTTCCATAATCTCCATCAGTACTGGAGCACCACAGGGCTATGTTCTTAGCCCCCTGCTCTACTCCCTTTACACCTATGATTGTATAGCTTGGTATGACAATAACATTATTTCCAAATTTGCCGATGATACCATGGTAGTGGGTTGTATAAAGGATGGCGAAGAGTCAGCATATAGGAAAGAGATTGAAAACTTGGCTGAATGGTGAACCACAACAACATTACACTCAATGTCACCAAAACTAAGGAGCTGATTGTTGACTTCAGGAAGGGAAAGCCAGAGGTATACAATCCAGTGATCACTGGGAGATCAGAGGTGGAGAGGGTGAGAACATTTAGTCATTATCATGAAGGATCTTTGCTGGACCCAACACACCAATAGCATCCTGAAGAAAGCATGTCAGTGCCTCTACTTCCTCAGGAGTTTGCAGAGGTTTGGTACAATACCAGAAACCCTGGCAAATTTCTACAGAGGTGTGGTGGAAAGTGCGTTCACCAGTTACATCATGGTCTGGTATGGGAACACCAATACCTGTGAATATAAAGCCCTCCAAAAGGTAATGGACACAGCCCAGGACATCAAGGGCAAAAATCTCCCACTATTGAGTACATCAATAGGTGACGCTACCATCGGAGGACAGCAGCAATCATCAAAGACCCACACCACCCAGTACACGTTTTGTTCTTGCTGTTGCTATCAGGAAAGAGGTATAGGTGCCACAGGACTCACACCACCAGGTTTAGAAACAGCTGCTACCCCTGCACCATCACACTCCTCAATGACAAATGCAATCAGAGACTCATTTAACGACTCTTGCTTGTGCACTTTATTGATTTTCTTTTGTTCTCTCTCTATTGCACAGTCAATTTGTTTACATTCATTATTTGTTTTTATTCTTTTATTTGTTTACATGTTTGTGCTGGGTTACACTGCTGCAACCGTAGGAAAAAGGAATCTCAGGGTTATATGTGATGTCATGTATGTACGCTGACAATAAATCTGAAATATGAATCTGAAATCTGAAATCATTTGTGTAGAGAAGCTGTCAGAAGAAGAAAGGTCAAAAGTGATAATTTGAGTGAATTAATGAGAAAGATATAACAAGGAAATTAATGTTGGATAATGGATGATTCATTTAAATGCTCACGATTATATGCTGCCTCCAATGACTGGGCAATGAGAAGGATGATAACCAGTATTCAAGAATGGAAAATGTAAAGTGGGCAAAGTTCCTGGGGTCTGATGGCACAAGACCATAAAGGAACTTATAGTTAAAGAGCAGGATTTTGAGTTAAAGAACAAGTGAATCAAGGCATGCTTAGCATAGAGGGTGGCATGGTTAGCGTGGGGGTGGTACAGTTAGCGAAGCAGTTAGTGCAATGCTGTTATAATGCCAGCGATCGGGGTTCAAATCCACTACTGCCTGTAAGGAGTTTGTATGTTCCTCCTGTATCTGCATGGGTTCCTCCAAGTGCTCCAGTTTCCTGCCATCCTTCAAAACACACAAGGGTTATAGGGCCGAAAGGACCAGCTTCAATGCTTTATGTCTAACTTTTTTAAAATACAGGAGCTGACTGCATATTGATTTGCCTCATAAACCTGTCTTTTTTTTGCCATCTGCTTATTCAGATTTCTTTTGCATTTACTACTAAATTATATTCTTAATGCTCCCCATTCGACTACACTGTCTAAAGCTGTTAATTCATGCTTATTTTTTTTTCTTTCCCTACTAATAAGCAATGTCTTTTTTGTTGCAGAATCTCCAACTAGATAGAATATATTTGAGTTTAATTTGATTATACCTTTTAGATTTTGAACATTTCAGCATATTTATTGCCAAAACCTTTGTCTTGTAATGAACAAAAAAATAACAGCAGGCACCTTGAAATCTTGGTGAGAAGGCAGCACATGTGTATCACAAGGCTGAGTGTCTTACAGGATTTCGGGAAATACCTGCTAGTTTTCTGTGTCCTTGTTCGATTCAGCTGTGTGAATTACATCTATAACAGGAAGTTACTTTTGGACTTTTATTACTGTTTAATCAGTTCATTCAATTTCAAACAAATACCTCTGGAGTTAGTAAGGACACCGTGGGCTCACTTTCCACACACCCACCCCAGAAAAGTCTGGTTCTGGCATCAAGACCATAAGGAAAGACAAGGAAGAGTGGAGGCCTGTGTGCTAGGCTAAGACTAAATCTACTCCAGCCAGCATTACAAAGCATTTTTCTCGCTAATGTTCCGTCTTTGATGAACACTTTGGATGAATTAATGATTTAGTCCATTACACAAAGAAGGCTTCGTTTTGAATGAAGACATGGCTAAACAGCGATGTACCTAGCCTGCAACTTGTTCCTCTGTGATCCATCGTCGCCTAATTTTAACATCAGGAATATATTTGAAAAAGCGCCTATCATAGCTCATTCTTTTACATGAGAAATCATGGAGTAATCTATCATCCATTAGTGTCTGTTTAGGCCATCATGGGTGAACTTTCCTCCATTGATCCCCCCCCCCATATTTAATATGTAATAATCAATGAAATGTTGTCTTAAATTTACTCAGCAGCTCTTAAGTCTTGAGCATAGAATTTGTGAGCTTCATCATAATCTGAATGAAGAAATTTCTTCTTATCTGTGTCCTGACGACCAACTCACAATGTTCCCCAAGATGTAATTGAATTGAAGTTTCTTCCTCCTCAGTGAATGGGGCAAAGAGCTAGCAGTTCATAATAAGTTCCATTTTGTTGCCCTGTTCAACTGCACCCTTTTTCGAGGACCAGAGATTTGAGTGATTAATAATTTTAATTAAAATTTTCAGCAAAGCAAAATACTTGCTACCAGATATCAAATTCAAATTTAGAAACAAAAACACATAATAGAAACAGTATTGCATTTTGTTTGCCGCTGTATCAGTGGAAACCAGATCTTGGGTGTGGTGTAACTGGCTTTGTAAATATTGCTTTGGGAGAGCATTAGCATTCAACAAAATTTCAATGTAAGATTTGTTTTTTTTCCGACATATTTTATGCTTATGAAGACTCACTTTTGCTTAACCTCAAGCTGTTTTAAATTTTAAAAAAATGTTTATATTTTAAATTTTAGACATAAAGTTTACAGGCCATTCTGGCCCATGAGCCTTTTGCTGCCCAAATATCCCAATTCTCTTACGTTTTGAGGGGGGGTGGAGGGAGGCAAACGGGGTGCCCAGAGGAAACAAACGCAGACACAGGGAAAATGTACAGAGACCACAGGGTTCTAAGCTGGGTTGTTGGTGCTGTAATAGTATTGCACTTTCTTTCTTTGGCTTGGCTTCGCGGACGAAGATTTATGGAGGGGGTAAACGTCCACGTCAGCTGCAGGCTCGTTTGTGGCTGACAAGTCCGATGCGGGACAGGCAGACACGGTTGTAGCGGTTGCAGGGGAAAATTGGTGGGTTGGGGTTGGGTGTTGGGTTTTTCCTTCTTTGTCTTTTGTCAGTGAGGTGGACTCTGCGGTCTTCTTCAAAGGAGGTTGCTGCCCGCCGAACTGTGAGGCGCCAAGATTTACGGTTTGAGGCGATATCAGCCCACTGGCGGTGGTCAATGTGGCAAGCACCAAGAGATTTCTTTAAGCAGTCCTTGTACCTCTTCTTTGGTGCACCTCTGTCTCGGTGGCCAGTGGAGAGCTCGCCATATAACACGATCTTGGGAAGGCGGTGGTCCTCCATTCTGGAGACGTGACCCACCCAGCGCAGCTGGATCTTCAGCAGCGTGGACTCGATGCTGTCGGCCTCTGCCATCTCGAGTACTTCGATGTTAGGGATGAAGGCGCTCCAATTAATGTTGAGGATGGAGCGGAGACAACACTGGTGGAAGCATTTTAGGAGCCGTAGGTGATGCCAGTAGAGGACCCATGATTCGGAGCTGAACAGGAGTGTGGGTATGACAACGGCTCTGTATACGCTTATCTTTGTGAGGTTTTTCAGTTGGTTGTTTTTCCAGACTCTTTTGTGTAGTCTTCCAAAGGTGCTATTTGCCTTGGCGAGTCTGTTGTCTATCTCGTTGTCGATCCTTGCATCTGATGAAATGGTGCAGCCGAGATAGGTAAACTGGTTGACCGTTTTGAGTTTTGTGTGCCCGATGGAGATGTGGGGGGGCTGGTAGTCATGGTGGGGAGCTGGCTGATGGAGGACCTCCGTTTTCTTCAGGTTGACTTCTAGGCCAAACATTTTGGCAGTTTCCGCAAAACAGGATGTCAAGCGCTGAATAACTAACTGCTATGTTAACTGTTCCACACAATGATGATTAATGAAAAACGGAGAAATTATGTTACTCAACAAATAATAATGATTTCCACCTTTCTCTGTGCAGCTTCTTGGACTTAGAACATTAAAGCAAAAGGAAAGCTATACAAAATTATCAGGGGGATAGACAGGGTGAAGTCGGATTACTTGTTCCCAATGATGGGGGAGACGAGGACTAGAGGGCATAGTTTAAGAATACAGGGTAGGCCCTTTAGGACGGAGATGAGAAAACATTTTTTTACCCAGAGAAATGTGAATCTGTGGAATGCTCTGCCACAGAGGGTGGTTTAGGCAGATTCACTGATTATGTTCAAAAGAGAGTTAGATAAGACTCTAGTGGGCAAAGGAGTTAAGGGTTATGGGGATAAGGCTGGAAAGGGGTACTGATGGTAGTGATCAGCCATGATCTGTAAAATGGCGGTGCTGGCTCGACGGGCCAAAGGGCCTACTCCAGCTCCTATTGTCTATTGTCCATTGACTTGACTATATTATCCTTGAATTTGAGTGTAACATAAAAATATGTGCTTTTGCAAGCTGAACATGAGCAATGATAGTCATCCAAACATTAAAGATATTTGCCTTCATGTACATAACATGTACATAGGATCAAACATTGAAAATATCAAGTTGTAAACATCTCTCATGTGATGAATATGCTGCCAGATTTCAGCCATTGAAGCTTTACAGTTTATTCTCTGAACCAACTTAAAAGTTCCATTTCATGTGTTGCACGGAGCTCTCATACAACTCAGATGCTATGCCTTCTATTGACGGCATCAGTGGTTATACTGCTTGAATACAATTGATAATCTCAGTGAAGGAATCGTAAGTAATGTCTCTAAATTTGCAAATGACACTGAGATGGATGGCAGTGTGAGTTGTGAGGAAGATTCCAAGAGACTGATTTGGACAGATGAGGAGAGTAGGCAAGTTCATAGAAGATGCAGTAAAATGCAGTGAAATGGGAGGTTATTCACTTTGGTGGCAATAAACAGAATACATATTTTTTATCTGAATAGCGAGAAATTAGAAGGGAAGGTGTAACAAGACCTGGGCGTCATGATGTATCAGTCTTTGAAGGTTGGAAAGTAGGTACAGCAGGTGGTGAAGAGAGCAAATGGCATGTCGGCCTTTATTGAATGAGGTTTTGAATACAGAAACAGAGAGATCTTACTGCAGTTGTATAGGCCATAGGGTGGTAACCACTTGGGAATTGTGTACTGTCTTGGTCTCCTGTTCTGAGAAAAGGTTCCCAATCTGATTCTTGGGATGGCAGGACTGACACATGAAGAAAGACTGGATAGACTGGGGTTATACTCATTGAACCTTAGAAGAATAAGAGAAAATATCATGGAGATAGATGAAATTCTGACAGAACTGGTCAGGTTAGGTACAGGAAGAATGTTTCTGATGTTGGGGAAGTCCAGTACAATGGGTCACAGAATGAGGATAAGGGATAGGCTGTTTAGGATTGAGATGAGGAGAAATGTCTTCACTCAGACAGTTGTGAACTTGAAAATCTCCCAACCACAGAAGGTTGTTGAGGTAAATTTGTTAAAGGGAGGTGTATGTACCCCTAATGGCTAAAGGGATCAAGAGATATGGGGAGAAAACAGGGAGGGTACTGAAGTCACATGATCAACCATGATCAAGTTGAATTGTGGAGCAAGGCTGAGGGGCTGAATGGCCTTCTCCTGCTCTTATTTTCTAGTTTTCCATAAAAGCAAAGCATCAGGTATGTAAACAGCAAAATAAAATTGATTGTCCACATTAATAAATTTGTTATAAATCATTCTAAAGGTTTTTTTTACGATTCAGTATTTCAAATGACTCTTTTTCAAGCTTGAACATTTTAGTTTGGCTCTGCCACCTTGGATGAAGCATCTTCATGTATCTGATGCTTCACAAAAGATCGAACAAAATTATTATTATTCCTCATAGATATTCATCATCATGATGTATTGCAAAAAAGAGAAGGGGCATTTGTTACATGTAGACAGGATTGTAAAGAAAGCTTTTGGCATCTTGACCTTCATAAATCAAAGTATTAAGTACAGGAGTTGGAATGTTATGGTGAGGTTGTATAAGACATCGGTGAGGCCAAATTTGGAATATTGTTTGCAGATCTGGTTGCCAAACTATAGGAAGGATATCAGTAAGATCGAAAGAGTGCAGAGAAGATTTACTAGGATGTTGCTGGGTCTTCAGGAGTTGAGTTACAGGGAAAGATTAAACAGGTTGGGACTTAATTCCTTAGATGTAGAAGAATGAGGGGAGATTCGATATAAGTTTACAAAATTTTGAGGGAGATAGACAGAGTAAATGGGAGTAGGCGCATTCCACTTAGATTGGGAGAAATAAATATGAGAGGACATGGCTTTAGGGTGAGAGGTGAAAGGTTTAGGGGGAACTTCACACAGAGAGTGGTGGGAGTTTGGAACGAGCTGCCATCTGATATGACAAACACAGGCTCAAAGTTTGAAAAATAAATTGGATAGATACATGGATGGGAGTGGTCTGGAGGGTTATGGAGTGGGTTCAGGTTAGTGGGACTATAGGAATGATGTTTTGACTAGAAGGGCTGAAAGGCCTGTTTTCTATGCTGTAGTTCTCTATGGTTCTATTTGCCATTTTACTTACCATTAGAGGGTTGAACCTGTTGTGAGATTTATTGGGGGATTTTCTGGAACAATTTGTCAAGGCATCAACATCAACAACAATATTTTAAATCCTCAAAAGACTTCACCTGAACAAAATTAGATGAAATATCCAGAAATATATTGATCTCGGCCTTGAATGCAATGGTGACTGAGCCGTCACAGTCTCTAGAGTAAAGAATTCCTGATTCAACAGCTCCTGATGAAAAATAAATTCTCAATTGACTGTTCAATTTTGAAAGCAAAGTTAGTGTGGCACTGTTGAATGTGTCCAGGTGCTCATTTTCAAATCATTACATATGTTAATGATTGTACCTTTAGAGTGTATGTGACAAGGTGTGGAAAGATAAGTTGAACTCATCCTTATAATTGGGAAATATACAGAGTGCTGGTTACAGTTATGGACATGAAAATTTGATGAAGAAGGTGCGCCAGTGGCTATACTTCATGAGGAATTTGAAGAGATTTGGGATGACATTAAAATCACTTGCAAATTTCTACAGGTGTACCATGGGAGAATTTTTTGACTGGTTGCATTACTGTCTGGTACGGAGGTGCTAATACACAGGGCAGGAAAAGACTACCAGAGAGTCGTGAACTCGGCCAGCTCTGTCATGGCATCAGTCTTCACTCTGTTAAGGACATCTACAAAATGCGATGTCTCAAGAAAGCAGCCTCTATTCTCAAGGACTCCCACCACACAGGCCATTCCTTCTTCTTACTGCTACCATCAAGAAGGAGGTACAGGAGCCTGAAGATGAACACCCAACAGTACAAAAACAGCTTCTTTCCCTCTGCCAGCAGATTTCTGAATGGACAATGACCCATAGTCACCTTCACTTTTCTTCTGCACTAATTTATTTATTTTAAAATATGTAATTTATAGCAATTTTCCACCTGTAATGCTGCCACAAAGCAACAAATTTTGTGACATGTGTTTATGACAATAAATTCTGTTTCTGATTCTGAATTTAATGTGATATCATGGGAGAAGAGGGTTCTCCTCAGGTGCAGATAGTAAAATGTGCTCAAAATATTCTATTAATTATATCTGATTTTTTGGATTTTCAGTTTTAGTGCACCCTCTGTATGTTCCCTAGGAGTCTGGCCACTTGACTTTAAGATCATGTTGATAATGTAACCAAAAATAAATTTAAACTCTGCCCCATTGTAGGGTGGAAAATCATCTGTTGCCTGATCCTACTGGTGAGTACCTGGTCAGAATTCACATCACTGCCAATGAAGGTTGGACTCTGCCCACCCATTAGTGCATACCTGACCATTGGCCCCTTTAATCATTACCTGGGCCAGATACTTCAGTTTACGGTACTAGAAAGTCCACCACCATACAGTAGCTCTTCCTCTTATGCTCTTCAGTCCTGCTCCACTCCAGGTTGCGAACTATGGATAATGCTGGAGGAGTCGTTGGTAGGGGGTACATTACATAGGGATCAGGGCTGTTGTATATTAATGTTGCAGATAACATCTGAGCTGTGCCCACATTAGGTGGGTACTCTATTGTAGTCCTTGGTTGTTATGCCTGTATAAACAGTTGCTGATATTGGTAATTGTTGTATCTGACATGACTGGGTTGTCCTGTGCTTGTATGAGTTTCATAGGGTTGTACTTGTAATCAGTTGCTAGTATTGGTAGTGTTAGTCCGATGTGACTGATTATACTCTGTTGTATGATTGAGAGTATTAGTGTGTGTTACCCCTGTTGCAATCCCCTTACATGTGTTTCAATAAAGATCCTTGATGTGTTCAACCAGTGTCAAGACTTGTTGCTCTTTGAACCCACCAAATTTCTTTCCCTTCCCACACAACGCTCATTAATTTCAGAGCATAATAACCTATACAGCCAATATGAATTATCTAAGGAGGGTTTTGATTTCAAAAGCTTCTAAGTAGAAACATAACAGCCAAAGTGTTCCTGAATGATGCCTGCTGACCATCCATGGTGCCCAGCTCTCCTGAAATTATGATGTGGTTGACCTGGACAGTCCTGGGGATGAGCACTGAGGTTGTGTGTCTCCAACAATGGAATTAAGTCATGTATGTGGGCCTAAAGTCCTTCCCAAAAAACTGATGGGAAAGCTTTAACAGATGGCAAAGCCCCACCCTTAACTTTGCTTTCTACCAAATCTGCAAAAGTTTCTTAAAACTCCTTTACAAAAAAAAACCACTGAAAATAAATAATTAAGTAAAAATTAAAATAATTTGGAAACAAATGATTAAGATAAACTTCATTTTAAAAAAGCCTAATTTTCCCTCACATTTCTTGCAGGCTGCTCTAAACTCCCATACAATCGAATGGGGTTAAAGGCTTGCTTGGCAGCTGAGAATCCTCAGGGTAAATGCTGGGGAATTACAGTAAGCTCCTGCTCCACTACCGGACTTTGAGTGAAGTTTGGCCAGCAATTTCATGTCTTCAACAGCCGGCTGAGAGACATGAAACCTGGCAGCAATTACATTGGATATTGTTGGCAGTTCCATGCCAAAGTTTGGCTTGCATATCATCTGCTTTCCATAATCATAAGGATCCTCAACAGATCAGACATTTTCAATGATTAGAGGAAAGTATCTTTCTAGGTCTAATCAACATTCTGAGATTTACGGTTCTATACATTTATTATATTTCTCCATTTGGAGGTAGCTTTGTCAAAATTTATGATAATCTATTTCCTCAGTAGATGATAATAAAGGTCATTATTTATTGCCTATTCCTCACTTCCTTGAGTAGGTGGTGGCGAGCTGGCAACATTCAACAATGCAGTCCTTCTGGTGAATGTATCAGGCAGGAACCTCCAGGATGCAGACCAGCAATTGAAGTATTTCTAAATCAAAAGTCAAGTCAAATCAAGCTTATGGTCATCTGATTACACAAGTACAACCCTATGAAACAGCATTCTCTGATCCTCGGTACAAAACAAGCAGTCACACAACCAGACTAAACACACATACAGAAAAACAATACCTATGCAGGACAAGTATTCATATATACAAATAAATAAATAAACATTGTTTCGTGAACATGAGAGTCTTGGATGGTTAGTGTGAGCAGTTCCTTTGGTCGTTCAACGGTCTCACTGCCCAAGGGTAGAAGCTGGTGGAAGGGGTCCTCAATGATTTTGCACGGTCTCTTCAGACAAATACCTGGACAATGGGGGAGGGGGGTAGGGTGGAGGGAGATAGGGTGGAGGGAGACTCCAGTGATCCTCTCTGCCACACTAGGAGTTCTGTGGATTGACCACTGATCCATTTCTCTGCAGCAACTGTACCACACTGTGATACATCTCTTGTAGAAGGTTGACATTATAGTGGCCAATAGCTTGCCCATTTCAGTCTCTTTAGGAAGTGCAGTTGCTATTGCACCTTCCTAACAAGTGAAGAGATGTGTATCCACTACAGGTGACTAGTTGTATGTTGTCTGACTAGGAGAGTGAGAGGAAGCTACAATTGTTGGAGCTTAAATGTGCTTTTTTGCCCTAATCTTCCTTGGTAGATGTCATGGATTTGAGAGGTTTTGCTGGTTTAACCTTGGTGAATAACTGCTGTTCATTCAGTAGAAGGTAATACACTACAGCCATTGTACGCCAGCTGTAAAAGGGAAGAAACATTTAGAGTTGTAGATGGGTGCCATTTAAGTGACTGCTTCATCTCGAATGGCCTTGAGCTTCTTGAAGATCAGAGAGACTCTGCAATAATTATATTATTGAAGATCAAGGATAGGTTGTTTAACTTGTTAGAATTGGTCACAAATGTTACTTTTGTTACAAAAGTTACAAATATGGTCTAGGCCTTGCTACTTATTTACTGAGATTTGCCAACTTTATATCTAAGAAATAATGAACAGAACTTTGATTTGGAAAACATCAGAAATAATGGTTCTATTTCTGATCAAAAATTAGTTCTGTCATAAAATACAAACAAAAAAGCAGTAAAGCTTGAACATACTGTATAACATCAGTAAACCAAAACACTTGCTCCACTTCTTTTTGGTCATTTACTGGAGACAGATTTGGATTAATTTATTTTTTAAAAATTCCATATGCCACTGATCAGACTGTAACTGAATGAAAATTTAATATTCAGCATACAGGAACATTATTTGTGGTATATAACTTATCCATAATAATATTAACAATAATGTATTCCTTTCAATTACTTTACAGATTTACACCCTATGAATGCATGCATGCAAACTCACATTCACATAGACACACACACACACACATGCACACACACACAACACGCACACACAAACACACACACAACATGCACACACACACACAACACGCACGCACACACACACACACACAATTTTGGTTTGTAACATGTATCTGCTGAAGTGCTCTCTCAGTATTTATGAATCTGCATGAAGAAAAGTGAAATATTAAAAGACATGAAGAGCCTTCATTTTTGATGATTTAACTGAAATTAACCTGGAAGCCATTATTCTTTTTTTTTTCAAATTTATATGAGCAGTAAATAGGAATTCAGATTTTATTTTTAAAAACATTTCTCGAAGGCACCTTTCAACTGACTACAGGCTGTGCCTGTGCCCTTAGGAAGCTGACCTTCTTTTGAACAACACGATCCTTCCTCTGTTTCAATGACATCTTGGAATGGTTCCACCTCTTTTTCTTGACTTCTCTTTTGGGCTTCTTCTCATGGACAGGATTTTCTTGAATAGCAGCATCGGCTTTCTTGTACAAATTCTCTATCATGTCAGCTGTGATTCCATGTTTGATGTACTGAGAAAATTGCTTCTTGTAGATATCTTCATCCTCATCTATCAGGTAGCGCATGTATTCTGTGATATTCAACCCAAAAATATGTTTACTTCAGGATTGAACTCCTTGCTCTCACAGTCATAACCAGGAAATCAATAGTGCTGTGTGGAATAGATAAGCCACCATCGACTGCACCCTTCAAAGCTCCAAAGACTTTATTGCCTGTGGTGGTTCTGGCAAGCCCAGCATCCAAATAGCAAGTGAAAGCACTAGGTTGTCCATCAATGCTTTCTACATTGTATTCATCACCAGTTACATCCACCTGACCCTCATAGATTTTGTCCAGCCCAAATTTGTTTAGCAACCTACGGGCAAGTAGGCCAGTGCAATAGAATGAAGCGTAGTTTGAAAGTGCAACTTTTATGCCATACTTTGGTAATTCATGGCCATATGCAGCAGACACAATTATATCACCTTCAATCTTTGCATATGCAATCTGGCATATGATGTCCCGGTTTGTGAATCGTACAATCATCCGATACTTGGGAGTATTGTACTTGTTCTTATCTTGTACCACCAAGCGTTTGCATGCAAAGTAGTCAGTCTTTCCCTCTCTCCTCCTCCTAAACTTGACTTGGTCACGCATGAAGTATGCCTTGCTCTTCACGACTTTAACAAAACCCATTTTGAGCAGAGTTCACTCTCGATCACCCGGGACCCAGGTGATTTTCACAGGCAGGCGAATTCCGCCCCGCCGGAAAAAAAACGAGGCCATTATTCTTGATATACTTTATGGAAACAAGATATTTCTTCAGGAATTTTTGTTTGAATAAACAAAAGCTGAAGGGATTCAGCAGATCAAGCAGCATCCATCAATAAAAATATTCAGTCACATGGAAGCCTTTTACCTTAACCGTTGTGTGGTGATAAGTAATTACACCACTAGGTCACCAGGGGTCATCCCGGTGACCTTGTCTATAAAGCAGTCCAGAGCTACAGTCTAGCCTTCCAGGTTTGTCTTGCAGAGAGACAAGACCTCTTAGTGTACATATTAGTTTATTAAAGCTGTCTTAAACTCGCACTGCTGTTGTGGTTATTGTCAGTACACGTTGATTAACCATTTCTCTCCATGGATGCATCCTGACCTGCTGAGTCTCTCCAGCTGCTCTTTGTTCACAAGGTTCCAGCACCTACTGATTTTGTCTTCCTCTTGCTTTATTTTAGCTTGTCATTGTTTTTTCTCTTTTTTAGAGATAAATAATTAACAAATGATGCATTAGCAAGAGAGCTTAAAAAAGGGCAGAGTTCTATAATTACGTGGATTAGTTAATCAAAAGTAAAATATTACTATGAACCTTTCCATAAATGGAATTTAACTAGTCCATATGCAAGATGCAAGGTGTTCACCTTTCACAGACATTTATTCATGCACGCAATGTCCTTCATGAACCTGAAGATCTTAAAAAATATTTTCTCGGCTCCAGTGGAAGTGGAAAAATCTATGTGGCCCCAAATTGTTGTTGTAGCATGCAGTGTGGAGGAAACTAATGCAGGTGCGTGCAATGGTAATCAGTAACAGGATGAAAAAGACCTGAACAGACTGTGGCAGGGCAGCAGTCAGTAGGCCTGAAAGGACGAGAGCAGCGTGGCCTCAGCAGACTGGAAAGGATGAGGGCAGTGTGGTCTCACTGGACCTGAAAGGACGAGAGCAGCATGGTACTCAGCGGGCCAGGAAGGATGAGCGGAAGCCTGGGGGGCTCAGTGGACCTAGAAGGATGGCAGCAGCATGGGGCTCAGTGGACCTGAAAGCCTGAGGGCTGTGTGTCATTTAGCAGACCTGAAAGGACGAGAAGTAGCATGGCCTGCAGCGGACCTGGAAGGATGAGGGCAATGTGGCCTCAGCGGACCTGGAAGGAACATGGCAATGTTGATCTGAAGCAGATCGGGAAGGTTGATGACCAAAGGACTGTGCAGGGCCAACTTGTGCCAGGAATGGACAGAGCACTGGGGGAATAAACCAAGGAATGTACAGCTGGAATTGATGACAGGGTCATTGTTGTGCCTGGAGGAAACCTGGGCTCCCTGCCTGCCTGGAATGTGTGTATTGCGGGTCGTCACATGTCCTCCCTCTCTGAAACTTATTCGGAAATCTCATCACCTGTCAATCAAGGTTGGACTCCGGTCACCCATTAGTGCACACCTTGCTGCTGGCTCATTTAAATTACCTAGGATCATTATTGGCGTCCAGTTCAGAATGATATAAAACATGAATGCATTGCAGATTCTTACTTTCTGCCTCATGGTGCAAGCCCCAGACATCGCTCCATGCCAGGTCACTACTGTGGTCATTGCTGGAAGCACTGCGGGTAAGGTGTGCACTAGACTGAACCTGAGCCTTAGTACTGTGATAGATTAATACTTGCAGAGATCTGTTTCCCCATTGGTAAGGGAACTGGATGTGTGCAAGAGTCCCTTTTTGTAGTATGTGCACTCAAGTGTGTGAGTGGGTTGAGTATAGGTTCACTATTATCGAAGTCCAACCAAGGTCCGAGGTGAATGCATATATTGTTGTTTAAGTGAAATAGTAATCGAGTACTGTTTAATGTTCTCCCTTCTTTGTCTCCCATGTGTAAATTAAAGTTACGTGTAATTGTAACACTTGTCTCTCTGTGAACCCACCGAACCTGATACTCTTCCCAACACGACAGTCATGCAGGTGGAAAAGGATCCACATGGGAAACTGCAAATCCTAGTACCTGGAGTAAAATAAAAGAATGCACTACTGGTGGAACTCAGCGTGTTGAGCATTATCAGAGGGAGAAAAAGTAGGGTTGATGTTTTGGGTCATTAAGTCCTGATGAAGGATTCCACTCAAAATATCAACCATAATTTTTTTATTCACACTGATACTGCTCGACCCACTTGCTTGATTGCTTGATTTTTCTTTTGTTTGAGTAAGAATGGGGTGTTTAGAAGCAGGTTGGACAAAGGGAAGAGATGATGGGTGATGAGCCAGCGCAGCAGGTAGGACAGAGTGGTCAAGTATCTGAAAGGGTCACGCCAACATAGTGTCCAAGTGGACCTGGAAGGAACATGGCAACATTGAACTCAAGCGGACCTGAGAGGATGAGGACTGAGAGGACAGCTTCGGGATTATCAGTAACAAGATTGGATGGACATAGAGAAACAAACCAAGGAATGTCCAGCAGTTTTGGGTGGCTAGGGAACAAGCAGAAGGAAAATTGACAGCTTTCTTGGGTCATATGGCTATGGTTATCGGGAGACAATCATCACAGACCTATTACATGATTGCAGGAGCTCTTCAGATCAATGTCGTAGCCCCAAGCATCTCCAACTGCTTTGTCAGTCACCTTCCTTTATCATAAGATGAGAAGTTGGGGGCTTTGCCACTGCTTGCACATTGTTAATTCCATTGGTAACTCCTCAGCAAAAGAAGCAGCCAATGCATCCATGCAGTAAGACAGAGACTATATTGAGCCACTGGCTTATAAACGACATGTGACATTTGCTCTATCCAATTTCAACATGAAAGAGACTAACCTCCAACCCACTATAGGCGATGGCATGCCCATTGTTGAGTCTTTCATCAACAAGGTTCCAGGAAACCCAAAATATTTACCTCTAAGAAGGACATTGGAGGACCATCAACTCCAGATTCTCCTCCATGGCCAAATGTGGAAAGAGCAATTAATGCTGGCTTTGACAGAGATTCCCAGATTCTAAGAAGTGAATATATTACAAAAAGGATGGAAGTAGCATCATGTAAATAGAATGTGAAGAAGCTGTTGTGGAGAGAGGCAAGATTGAAAAGGGGGGAAGGTTGGTAACTATACAAAGGTAAAGAATTATGGTTTTATCAAAATGGTTCAGTGAAAACTAAATACTTAGGAGCTTTATTCAGAGTCCCTGCTTTTTAAAAACTTCTGATGTGGCAAAACAAAGCATCTAATGTCTATTGCCCTTCTTTCATATACTTGAGCTCAGAGGCAAACAATCACACCCACATTTACTGCCTTGATTAAACCAGGAGCTAAATCAACATTCCAATAACTTCTAAAGGTTCTTATATAAAAAAACATAAAAATCAAATCAGGACATGAAAAGTAAACACCCACTTTTGAGAAATCCTTCTAACTCCGTTGGCAGAAAAAAAATGATGATAAACTGAAACCCATTGCTCATTCTTTGCTCAGAAGTGAAGCTAAATTCTCATCTAATTTTAATCCTAAATTGTGACCAATCTCACCACAAATAAAATGTGCTAGTCCAAGATATTTTGACCATACTTACTCAGAAAGCATATCAAAAAATTATTACTTCAAACATTGATTTCAAAGAACAATGCACATTAAAGCAGGCCAGATGGTAAGTAATTAAATAAGTCTTTTTTTAATTTTGCTTCTTCATAATTTATGAATCATAAATTATCGGGTTGCTTAAATAAACAATGGCTGGTTTGCAGTGATCTAAGTTCTCCGTGCTTTTCTGAAGTCAGGGAGGGTTTCAGTGGGTCTGACTCTAGACTGGCTGAAGGAGTACCAGGTATTAGAACAGGGATACAAGAGGGTGCCAAGGAAACTGAAGACTTCCTGATTGTATCAGAGGTTCGGATCTGGAACTTGGGCTATTCATGGTTTGGACCAGACTCTGTGCAGCTTCAGGGGCTGCGGCAGCGCTGGAGGCAAATCCATGGACACTTTTTTTTAAACTTTGAGGGGACTCTCTTTTGTTTCTCTTTCTATGACTGTAAGAGTCGCTTCAGGCAATTTCTGCCAATGGTAAATCTGTCTGCACAAAAGCATATTTCATTTAATATTGCACCGTTCTTATTACATGATGATAAAGGGATCTTGAATCTTGAGTTAGTACAGACTAGGAGTTTGGAGGGTGTATTTCAATCTATTGCAGGGTATGGATTGGGTTGGGTGGATGGATGATGGAATACTAATTAGTTTGCATCTATGTGAGGGTGTGGGCACATGGTGGGGATGGAGATGGATGAAGGAGAGTTGGTGCAAATAGTGGTTTATAATGAAACAGTCCCATCCTGTTCTGTCCATGTCCTATAGATGATTGATGGATTTCATGGATGTTGCATCAGAACATGCATGTTCTTGATTTGGTTCAAGAACTATTTTTTTTAAATTTCCATGTGCTGCACATTTAAAAAAAATCATGATGTCTTGTAACATGATCATTTTCATTGTAATGCAAAATGTCAGAAGTAGTTAATTTCACTTAAATGACTAGCAATTATGGCAAACGTTTAATGAATGCAATCATCCTATTATGATATCAAGAGCACCTTCGATTGAGACAATAACAAAATGAATTGAAAATTGAGTAAGGACAAGAATGTTTACAATGAGAATTTGGTAATTGTGGAAATTGCGAGCAGTGTAGTTTTTTATGTTGCAATTAAAAGTCTGAAGAGGAAAGGGAAACAAATGCAATGATCAAGAGATATTTGCAAGAAGGCATTAAAGAGCCTTACTGTTTTCATAATTAACCATTTTGTTTGACAATATTTACGGTCTAATTCTCTGATGTGTTGCAATGTGCCTATGAGATAAAGAAAGTTGAAAGTGAGCTTTGCCATCAATTATCGGAAAGGCTAGGATTGTTGCACGCTCAAGCAGGCAAGGCCCCAAGTGGTGGCCTGAGTTATGTCTGGGCCTCCAGCAATTAAAGCAGACAACTTGAGCAAACATTACAATTGGCATGGAGTCAATACCAAATAAGGCAGACAAGCAAACAGAATTTCAGGAGGTCTGTGTACCCCCTGGTGCAACTTATAATTAAAAGGGAAAACCTAATTTACCTTGTTCACAGCTGTGTTAGTCAATTCAGTGGAAATAAGGACCATCAGCTCAAAAACCAACATGGATTAGTTCTAATACTGTAAATATAGCTCTTTGTTATTTTCAAGGAACTCACAATCATCATTGTCAAACATTTCAAAAGAGTTTTGGGCGAAATTAAGCTTTTATGTAAAATGAAGATGATGCAAACCACATTGTATAGAATATTACATTTTCAGATTATCAGGTGAACATGAAGAAAATTAATAGATTTTCCTGCTGATTGACCTCGACATCTTAGGACAAAATAAATAAGACAAACATGATCACAATGAAAATTTCAATCATGTGTTAGTGAGAGTCGAATTAGCATATTTAACCAAATGGCTGAAAAAAGGGTGGATAAAGCCATTGATTGTAAATTTTCAGAAATCATGCTTTTCCTGACCAATAGAGTTTCTTCTCTCTTTGTGATATTCATATCATGTTGCTCCTTGGTAACATGGTGGACAACACAAAAATTGGCTGAAGGATTCCAATACTGTCCACATCGAACAATCATACGTATCCATTTACAGGTAAATAGCAGAAAGAGGGCTTTCCCTCCTGAGCAATGACGAACAGTACTCAGCAGTGGCTGAGAATAGCTGAATTGGCTCTGGCCAGGACTGAAACAACAGCTAGACTTGTCTGTACCACCAGGTTCAGGAACAATTGCTACCCTTCCACTGTCAAACTCTTAATAACAAATTCAGTCAGAAGCTCATTTAAGGATTTTTTTTCAGTAACGCACAGTCTGTTTGCATTGCTCTCTTTTGTATATGTATCTTTTCTTGAATACAGATTTTTGCTCTACCGATAACTAGAAATTCCGCCTGGCCTGCAGGAAAAAGAACTTTAGGGTTGTATATGATGTTATGCATGCACTCTGACAATAAATATGAACTTTTACATTGACCTTTGCTTAAACATTAACTCCAATACCTCCATGAAGGAATCCTAAAAACCATGAAATAACTATTCGGCAAACAATCATAAACCCCTGGCATGTTCATTGGTAAAGATTAAAAAAAAACATTGCAAAGCTTTATGATTGATAATACCATAAAACTCTGATAACTTGGCTTGGTTAGCATTTTGCTGGTGCCATACTGGTGGATTGTAGATGGCTTTATGTCAAAAACCACACACACAATGTTAATTTTAATACAATTGTTGCTCCCAACAATTCTAATTGATTTGTTTCTGGATGTTCTAGTGAATCTCCTGAGTTTCAAGGGATCCCAGGAAAAATCACCCCATGAACCAAAATCCAAATCATTGGGATTTCCAAATACATTATTTAGCCTGCAGATTATTGTAGTTTAACAGAAATGAAAAAAAAAGGTTTATCTCTGATTTTTAGTTAATTTTGCATTGGATAATTTATTCATTTATTCAATTAACACCTGTGTGGGGAATTTCCAGATCTTGGTATTTTTTTGTTGTAAACATTTTATCTGACCTTCACAGTGATCATTTTCTCTTCACCAAACCTAAACATGATATTGATAATCATGAATAGTGATTTCTTCCATTCTGCAAAGATACGCTACTGAATTACTCTATGATTTAGACTATTTCTGAATCAATTTACAAGAGGTCCCTCTTCCAATATCAATTTATGCAATTACTATTCTTGTGCTCAGAATTCCTTGGGTCAATTTCCAAATGGTTAAAGGTAATCTATTTCATGCAAACTTATTCTGAAACTTTCTCCCAACATCTGCTTCTCAGAATTTTACTTGCAAGGAGCTTTGTTTCCCAGTAACCTCTGCCCTTTCCAGTGATCCTCCGTGCTACTCATGATGAAGCAGGAAACAGGAAATTCCACAAGAGAAAGAAGTTAAAGCCTCATTAATTTGAAAAATACTGCACCAGAATTCATTTTATTCAGATGCCTCATTTATTCCGCCTGTTCAAAAAAGTCTGAAAAACACTTTCAACATTTAAATCCTCAAATACCTCCTGTGCATTATGAATACATTTTTAACATCATAGCTTTTATGAATATAAAGTAAGCATTTCAACGGATCAGGTGAAGTTTTGGTGAAGTGATATAAATTTTGAATTTATTTCAGTCACCTGTGTAATTGCCACCTGATTAAGCTCAAGGTTAGTAGCTCAACTTCCTGACACAGATTGGGAATGTTTGAGTACCAGTCTTGAAAAAAAATACAAAATGAGGTCACTAATCTTGTTAATTAGATATAATTGAAAGACTGTTTAAATCACTGTTAGTCGAATGCATTCCCATGGCATGATGCCAAAAATATTATTAACATAATTTCTTCAACAATGTTGTCTCAAATCCAGAACTCAATGAGATACACAGATTCAAGAAGCCCCCAGGTTCTAGTGAACCGGTGCGGACTTGAAAGGCCGACATGGCCTGTTTTCGCTCCGTAAATGGTTATATGGTTAAAATTTGAGCGTGGGCTAGATTTCACAAAATGATGAGCTTGAAAGCATGGGAGCAGTCCTTGGGAATTGTTGTCACACCCATTTTTGCACAATCCATTTTATTCTACCCATGGTCCAATCAACTCTCACCCAGATTCCATGCCTCAACCACACACTCTGGCCAATTTACAGTGATCAAGCAACTTGCCAACCTGTAGGTTTATGGGTTTTGGAAATAAATTGAACCATCTGGAGGAAGCCGTGCAGTTGCAGAGTTTGCCAATGCCACATGGTCAGTTCTGGAGGGTCTGGATTGAACTACCAGACACTGCCATGCTGCTCTGTGAAAGATGCAAATAGACAAAATATATAGTGAGAGAGGCTTAAAACTTCCCAGTAGTTGCCAAAGATATTGAAACAGTGTTGCATTATCTTCCTGGAGGCGACATTTCAATTTCAACAGCAGTAACACAAATGGAAAAATATTAATCCTGAACAATCACATTATTTCACAAGATTGTTTGGAGACTAAATTACCTTACTCAAAGACAAATAATTTGCCACTAAAGCTTTAATTAGGGAAATGCATTTTTTATTTTGCTTTACTCTGTTTTGATGTCTTCCAGTTATTGGAGATATAGGTTCTATTTGTCTTCCTGATGCTAATGCAATACCCTCCATTAACTCAGGGATTCCTTATAGTTTTGACTCTTAACCAGTTGTCGTTTAGCACTTTCCTCTCTGTCGTTGCTAATATCACTCACCAATGGTTAACTTTTGTCAGTAGAACATCCTCAATAATCTTGAGTTCCAGTTCTTTGACAACAAAGACTGAATCGTAATCTCATTAATGATTCCAGCAGGTCATGAGATCTTTATTTCTTTCACGTCTTCAATGAACATGTTTTACTTAACATTTGTAATTTTATCCAACGTTAAAGCCTTTTAAGATTGATGGTTTTATCTTACACCTTATTCCTCCTGTGCACATGAAAGACGTGCACAGAAAGACTTAGAAAGACATTTTAAATCTTCAGAAGAAGATTCTGATGAAAGGTCAGATGCAAGGTTTTACACCAAGTAAGGCACTACTGAATATTTTCCTCCAGTCACAAAACAGCTATCCCCGCCCAGCAATTTCAGCAGCGTGGGCCTGTTTCTTTGCTCTATTACATGCTGGAATGATAATGATAATTACAATCCCGAAGGATTTGACAATAGTGTATGTAAAAATCACCTAATACCTGTGAAGATATACAAGTGAAAGTCAATGAATGATCTATTATATACATTTCCTAGTGGACCTGTGGAAGAAATGGTTCCAGATTTGACCAAATGATGTTAATTGACATCTTCCTCAAATCAAGGAGTGGTTTTCACATGAATGAAGCAAGCCCCTTTGAGAAGGCGAAAGAGACTTTGAAAACTTGTAAATACAGTAAAAATCTGAATCATTCACCTCAAATGGGAAATGCATTTAGATGGCATATGTTCCTTCATGACATGTTCCCAGAATAAAATAGATAGTTGTCTTTTAATTGCTAACCATACCTTTTTTTATTAATGATATTTCTGACAAAATATGCAGAGGGAATAAGAACTTACACATACTTTTCAGTAATGGCTTGCAATATTTTCTGGAGAAACAATTGTTACATTTAAAAAGATGTAGTGAGTGATTAATGACTCAAGAGATTTGGAGAAGTTCTGAACTTCATTTACTAATTACTATCTAATTAGTCATCTAACAATTTAATTAAACAGTCATGTTTTCTTTCAAACTGTTGAACCAAATCATCAGATTCAAAGTTTTTCTATTGAGCTGCCTTGGTGGTTGTCTCAGGTTGTGTCAAGACACAAATTTAAATGTTAGAATAATCTCTAATTAGTGTGATGTGGCTGTGGCAAACTTTTAATTGGAACATCTGTGTGCAAGAAGCCTATCATATAGTAGCTGGGTTATTTGTAGTCTAAGAGCTTTTTACTGAACATAAAGTGAACAGAAAGATAATTGGAGAAATCAGCCATCCATTGCAAGAAAAAAAGATGCATCGAATCACATGATGAAGATATCTACTGACAGCATTATATTTATTTTTTAAAGTGATTAATCTCTTACCAGAGAAACAAAGCACCTGGGTTTCAAGACAGATCAGAGCTAGATTCACCATCGCTGAATCTGATAAATCAGGATTTATCACAGCTTGATCCCTGGTATGAGTTGAGTAAACTGATCTCAAAGAAGACCAAAAATGGAGTGGTAATTCTGGTGTATATTATTTTGCTATTTTAGTTATAGAACGAAGGGAATAATGGTGAAAGTTATAAATTGAATTGTACAATTCTTAATGAGGCTTGAATTTTGTTTGTGGTTTATGCTCCATTTGTTGAAGATATAGATTTTGTTGTAGATGTGTTTTTATTATTTGGATATCTGAATTTTAATGTAATGATTGGGGATATTTAAATGTGGTATTGGAGCTTTTATTGGATAATTATTCAAGAGTAAAAGGGAAAAATGGTGGAAGAGTACTAAAATTGAATTGTACAATGCTTAATGAGGTTTGAATTTTGTTTTAAGATGGTGGTTTATGTGACTAATATGATGATAGATGTGAAGTTAGTTGATATTTGGTGAAGGTTTATCTCTATAGAGAAAGTTTTTTTTTCATTTTTTTTTCTCATGCTACAATTTTTTTTAAAGAATTGATTATCGTTTAAGAATTTTTGATAGACAATGTTACTAACTTTACTAATTTTTTATATTAAGTTTGAGTTAAATATATGTTTCATCTTAACTCTGTTTGTTAAATATATGCATTTAAGTTTGATTTAAATATGTTTTTTAAGTCTGATATCTTAGTATTAATTACTTCTCTTTTTGTTAGTATTTTAATCGGTTATGTTTTTGTTTTTTGTTCTTTTTTTGTAAGTGGGTTTTTTTCTCACATATATTATTAACTTTATTAATTCTTCACTCTTTATTTTGGGGGAAAGGGGGGGTTGTACTAATTTGAGTTGGGTTATTAATGTGTAATAATTATTGGGGAGGGTATAGTTTATTTAGATTACTGATACTGTATTGTAATTTTATTATTTTATTCTTAATTTTTTTTAATGTAATCCTATATGTTATTCATGTTATAAAATCTTAAATAAAGTTTTTTAAAAAAAAGAAGACCAAAAATGCTTTAAACGATTCAAGCTTATGTAGGAAAAGAAGGGAGAAAAAGTTACAGACTCATTCTGGAAGCAATCTCTTCCAGAAGCACTAGTCTAAATATTTAATATAGGGGGAATAGATTTGGTTATAAAACTTCCACAGATGGCTTGTCCATCAAAATTCAGAGGTGAATAGCTGACATTTTAGCTTGGATTGTGCCAAGTGACTGATGCCCATCACACTGAACCACCACTAAGGCAAAGAAGTGAAAAAAATCATTGAATATAAATTAAAACAGGTTAAATCAAATTGCTTGCTTCCAAACCAAAGGATTAACTATAACCAGCTCTAGTTATAGTGGTATACAAATAAAATAAATAGTATGTTAACTTCTTTAATTTAGCCAGTGTGGCTGCATTCTGCAAACAACCAGGGACCGCAGGGTATTACTCTCCACAGGCACCAGGGGGTTACCCTCCATAAACATCAGGGACCCCAAGGAATTACCCTCCATAAATGGGGTGGCACTGTTCCAGCACCAGTGACTGGGACCAGGATTTGAATTTGGCACTGTCTGTAGGGAGTTTGTACATTCTCCCAGTGTCTGCATGGGTTTTCTTCGAGAGCTCCAGTTTCCTCCCACCCTTCAAAATATACTGGGGGTTGAGGGTCAGTTGGGTGTAATTAGGCGGCACAGGCTTGTGGGCTGAAAGGGCCTGTAACCGTGCTGTATGTCTAAATTTAAGGAAACCAGGGATCTCCGGGAATGACCCTCCACAAAAACAGGGATTCAGGGAGTTACCCTTCACAAATACCAGGGATCCCAGAGAGTTATCTTCAACAAATGCCAGAGGCCCCAGGGAGTTACCCTCTGCAAGCAACCAGAGATCTGAGCGGGTGACCCTCCAAAGACACCAGGGACCCCAGGGAATTATCCTCTGCAAAAAGCAGAGAGTTGCTCTCAGCACACATCCAGTGACATCAGGAAACTACCCTTCCCACACCAAAGGAGCACAAGGAACAGCTCTCTGCACATAACCAGGGGCTACAGGGAACTGCTCTGCCTGTTTTACCAGAGTCCCAAGAGAGCTGCCCACTGCATATGGAGGTTAATGGAACTAGAAGGGAAAGAGAAGAATCAGATTTATTCAACATTATATCACTGTAAAATCTTTGCAAAACAACTTTAATAGCCGGAAACATTCCCAAGGTGTTCACGAGAGAGAGAAATATTGGAATCCAAAAGAAACAACTGTAGTAAAAGTGTCAAAGCCTGATTTGAGAGGCTTTAAGGAAAAGGAAGATATTGACAGATGGAAAGATTGGGATGACATTCCTTAATCCTCAGATCTATTAAACTGGAGGACTGCGGTTCATGTCAGCAAGGAAAATGCCCTATCCACACAAGAGGCCTGAGATGAAGGGATGTAGAGGTTGAAGAGAGATTTAAGTCTGAGGCAATTCACATAGAAACAGGAAGGGGCGAGATTGTGGAGGAACATAAATGTGAGGATGAAAATATTCAAATCAATCAAGCCAGTAGGTGCCAAACTGGTTCATCACTGTTAGTTACTGTTATCTTGTGCACAAATACAACAACAAACACCTTTCTATAAGCATTCTCCGCCCCAACCAGCTTCTTCCCAGGATGAGATAATCGCCATTGTGACTTTCCACTAATTATGCTTCAAGGAGGCTGTAACATTTAATTTTGGTGTTTTGAATACACGTTCTTCTTAAAGGACATTTTGTATGTACTTCTTTTATCTAGAGAATAGTTATGCATCTTTCATAAAATTAACTTCCCATAATTTATTATTATATTTACTCACAAATTAAGATTAAACACATTCATTTCAAAATTTCAAAAATTTCCATTTTTTTTACAATAACTCGAGTTAATATTCTTTAATAAATCAGGCTTTTAAAAATAAATTATTACAGTTAAATCACTTTCTATTGTCTTGGTTCATGGCAAATGTTGAATGACAACTCCAGATGAGAGCAGACAGAGAAAACTTATTTCTCAACAGATGCATTTTGCATTGCATTTGGTGGTTGGGCTCCAAGCCAGTTTACTGAACTCAATCCGATACCTTATGGATTTCATATAAGTTTCTGGATCTCACTTGGGGATTTTAACATGTCAATGGTTGTCACCGCTGTTGTGAACTTCCTTACAAACTTTTGACAAATTCAAAGATACAATCTTAAAAACTTTCACGTAAACCATTGATAAGTCCAGAGGGTTCTCCAAAGTAATGATGAAATGACTGACTCTATCCTGATTCTGCAAATGATTTCCTCTCTTTCTGTCTGTTCACATTGAGGTTGATGGAGCAAAGATTTATCCATAATATCTGAGTTGCTTAGAGTGCATTTATGGAAGTTGCACAATTCAATTTCAGTGAAAAATCATTTGGAAAGGAACATTGTGTGTTTATAGAGAGTTCACTAAAATAGTGAGCACACTGTGAACACATAACTTTCCAACCAGGGTTGCTTCATTAATGAATCAGGCAGCCGGGACACAGGGAATGGTGGCCATTCCCTTCTGGAATTTTCAATGGCACATCTTCAGGCCCTCAGAGACCACTTGAAGTGTGAGTCAGGATTATTTAAAATAAACTGGTCCAAAACTAAGGATACACCGAGTAAATCCTCCTTTTATTCTTTGGGTCACCTCCCCTCTCTTCTCCCAATATCAGAATCAGAATTTATTCTCATGAACAAGTCATGAAATTCAGTGTTTTGTGGCAGCGTCACAGTGCAAACGTTCATCTTGTAACCATCTTACATTACTATCAAAAGTAAAAATAGTGGATGAAAAGTAACGCAGTGCCTATGGTCCATTGATTATTCAGGAATCTGATGGCAGTGAGGAAGAAGCTGTCCTTCTGCCACTGAGTGCTCATCTTTTGGCTCCTGCACCTTTTTCCCCGATAGTAGCAGAGTGAAGAGGGCATGGTCTGGGTGGTAGGGGTCTTTAAGGATAGAGGCTACTTTTTTTAAGACACAGCTTCATGTAGATGTCCTTAATGGAGTGCATATAATGTCACAGGCCAAGATAACAACCCTCTTGGAGTATATTCTTGTCCTTAGATTTGGCACCTTCAGACTCACCATATATCCATATTATAATTACAGCACAGAAACAGGCCAGTTCGGCCCTTCTAGTCCATGCTGAACACATAGTGTTCCCTCCTAGTCCCAATGACCCCCCCCCCCATAACCTTCCATTCAATTCTTGTCCAAAGACCTATCCAACTTTTCCTTAAATATTAAAATCCAGTCCACATCTACCACTTTGGTCGGAAGCTCATTCCACACTCCTCTGAGAGAAGAAATTCCCCTTCATGTTTCCCCTAAACTTTTCATCCTCCAATCTCAATCCATGTCCTCTTGTTTGACTCTCCCCCACACTCATTTAAAAAAGCCTGTCCACATTTACTCTATCTGTCCCCCTCATAATTTTAAATACCTCTATCAAATAATCCCTCAATCTTCTATGTTCCTAGTCTATTTAACCTTTCTCTGTGGTTCAAACCCTAAAATGCAGGCAACATTCTTGTAAATCTTCTCTGCATTCTCTCTATTTTGTTGATATCCTTTCTATAATTCAGTGACCAAAACTGCACCCAATATTCCAGATTAGGCCTTACCAATGCCCTATGCAACTTCAACATTCTGATTTATGAAGGTCAACATACCAAAAGCATTCTTCACTGTCCTATCAACATGTAACTCCACTTTCAGAGAATTATGTACCAGAATTCCTAAGTTCCTTTGTTCCACTGCACTCCTCAATTGTCCTACCATTTAACATATATGACCTTTGTTGATTAGTCTTACCAAAATAGAGCATCTCACACTTATCAGTATTAAACTCCACCTGCCATCTTTCAGCCCACTCTTCTAACTGGCCTATATCCCTCTGCAAGCTTTAAAAACCTTCTTTGCTGTCCACACCACCAATCTTAGTATCATCTGCACACTTACTAATCCAATTCACCACCCTATCACCCAGATCATTAATATATATGACAAATAAGAATGAACTCAGTACCTGTCCCTGAGGCATGCCACTAATCACTGACCTCCAAGTTGACAAACAATTTTCCACCACTACTCTCTGGAATCTCCCATCCAACCATTGTTGAATCCATTTCACTTCAATATTAATATCTATTGATTGAACCTTCCTAACTAACCTCTTATGCAGAACCTTATAGACAAAATCCATATAGACAAAATCTACAGCCTTCCCTTCATCAACTTTCTTCATAACCTCCTTGAAAAATTTGATAAACATGATCTACTACACAGAAAACCATGTCGACTACTCTAATCAGTCCCTTGTTATCCAAATAACTGTAAATTTCATCCCTAAGAACACTCTCCATTAATTTACCTACCACCGTCATCAAACTCACAGGCGTAAACTTTTAGGGGCCATTTTTAAACAATGGAACAACATGAGCTACCCGACAATCCTTTGGCGCTTCCTCTGTGGCTAATGACATTTAAAATATTTCTGTCACAGCCCTGGCTATTTCTACTCTAACTTCCCTCAAGGTCCTAGGGAATATCTTGTCAGGTCCTGGAGATTTATCCACCTTTATTCTCTTTAAAATAGCCAGAACTACCTCCTCATTAATTTGCATATTTTCCATGACCTCACTACTAGTATTCCTCACTTCACCTGACTCAATATTCCTTTCCTTAGTGAATAGTGAATAAAATAAATAATTTAAAAATTTCCCCACCTCTCCTGACTTCTCACATAGCCTACCCCTCTTATCCTCAAGGGGCCCAATTTTATCTCTCATTATTATCTTACTTTTAATGTACCTGTAGAAACTATTTGGATTTATTTTTACCTTGCCTGCCAAACAGCCTCAAATCAACTTTTGGCCTTTCTAATTTCTTTCTTAAGATTTTTTTCCCACTCTTTATAATCCTCAAGCACCTCATTCGTTCCCTGCTGTCTATACCTTCTGTACGCATCCCTCTTCCTCTGATCCAAATTCCCAATATCTCTTGAAAACCAAAGCTCTCCCTATATTTTCCGTTATTCTCACTGGGACATACCCACTCTCTGCTCTCAAAATATCCCCTTTGAATATCTTCCATTTATCTATTGCACACTTCTCAGAAAATAAATGATCCCAATCCACACCTTCTAAATCCTTTTGCATTTCCTTGAAATTAGCCTTTTTCCAATCAAGAATCTCAACCTTTGGCCCAGCCCTATCCTCCTCCATTATTAACCTAAAGCTAATAATATTATGGTCTCCAGATCCAAAGTGTTCCCCAACACAAATCTGTCACCTGACTTATCTTATTCCCTAACAGGAGATCCAACACTGCTCCCTCTCTAGTCAGTTCTCCTATGTATTGATTTAGAAAATTTTCCTGTATACATTTGACAAACTCCAACCCATCCAGCCCTTTTACAGTACCAGGCAGTGATGCAGCCAGCCAGAATGTTCTCCATGATACACCTGTAGAAGTTTATGAGGTCTTCAGTGACATACCAAATGTCCTCAGACACCTCACAAAGTATAGCCTCTGGCTAGCCTTCTTTATTATTGCATCATCGTGGAGGCTTCAGAACAGACCTTGGAGAAGTTCACACCCAGGAATTTGAAGTTCTTGGCCCTCTCCTCTACTAAGCCCTCCTGAAGTACACAATCATCTCCTTGGTTTTGCTGACATTAAGCACAAGGTTGTTGTCATTACACTATTCAATGTGCTGATATATCTCCCGCCTGTACACTTCCTCATTGCCATTTGTGATTCTGCTGGCAAACTTGTAGATGGCATTTGAATTTTGCATGGCCACAGAGTCATGAGTAGTGTTTAATGAGTAGAGCAGTGGGCTAAGCATGCACCTTTTGGGTGTGCCTGTGTTGATAATCAATGAGGAGGAGACGTTATTTCCAATTTGTACTAACTATGGTCGTCTGATGAGAAAGTCAAGGATCCAGTTGCAGAGAGGGATACAGAGGCTTAGAGTTGTAGCTTCTTGACCAGTACTGAGGGAATAATGGTATTGAAGGCTGAGCTGTAGTCGATGAAGAGCCGTATGTATGAATTGCTATTTTCGAGGTGATCCAGAGCTGAGTGGAG
The DNA here is from genome assembly GCF_036971445.1 of Narcine bancroftii. Lineage (NCBI taxonomy): Eukaryota > Metazoa > Chordata > Chondrichthyes > Torpediniformes > Narcinidae > Narcine > Narcine bancroftii. The sequence continues at coordinate 100,557,561 of NC_091477.1, read as the reverse complement.
AGCCAGCAATAATGCACCTGCTGTGGAGTGATTGTGACAATAGGCAAATTGCAGTAGATCCAGATTTTTACTTAGTTAAGTATTAAGTCTGGCCACGACCAGCCTCTCAAAGCATTTTATAACAGAAGAAATTAGTGCTACTGGGTGGTAGTCATGGAGAAAGCTCACGCTATTCTTCTTGGGTACCAGGATGATAGTTGCCCTTTTGAAACAGGTGGGAACCTCTGACTGTTGCAATGAGAGGTTGAAAATGTTCAACCTAGTTGGTTGGTGGAGATTTTCAGTTTACTGCCAGGTATGCCATCAGGGCCTGATGCCTTGTGAGGGTTCAGCCTCTTCAATACCCTCAGAGACAGAGACAACTAGCACCTGTGCAGCTTGTGACATTTGCCCAATGATTAAAATCAATCTGGTTCACCAATTTTGTGCAAGCAACAAAGTCTGCATCCTTACCCCATCCATGTAAAGATGACTCCTGACTTACTGTCTTCTCAGTTTATGATAATTCAGGATGGGCAATAAATGGGGATGGAAATTGTTGGCAATATCCAGATTTTGTGAATAATTAGCTGTGCCCTTGAGGGAGCATGAAAGACTGAAGATGTTGGAATCTGGACCAATAAACGGTATATTGGAGGAACTCAACGGGTTGAGCACCATCCGCGGGAGAAATAAAATGGTCAATATTTCGGACAGGAACCCTTCACTTTGACCATTTTTTTTCTTCCACTGAAACTGCTCAATCTGTTGAGTTCTTCCAGATGATTGTTTTTTTTGATACCTCACCACTGAAAGCTCTTTAAAATCACAAAAGAAGAACGAAATTGAAGATCTTGCAGCTTCCTTGGCTACTGCACATCCACCCACCATTGATCTTAAAGAATAAATCAACTTGTAGTTCATATTGTACAAATACCAAATGCTTAAAAAAAAAACTTTTCTTGGATTGGCTGAAGGGAGAAACTGAATTGCCATGGACTTGTAAGTAAGCATAGACAGAGCTGCTGGAAACCCTCCAGCATTGCTTTAGTCTTTCATTCCTTCTACCATTCAGAGTCTCCTCCTCTTCTAAATCTTCATTTCTGACCTTTCCTCTTTCTCCAAATATCCTCAAAGAGAAGTTATGGAATCAGCTTCCACAGATACAATACAAATAGGTGAACACTTCTCATACAGATTATTTTATTGACATCCTGATTGCACGAGACTCTGTAGGTGAGGAATTTTAATGGAAGAAAGTAGCTCTGTCAATACACATAACTCAAGAATATTTAAATAAAGATTTGCAAGGTTTTGCGATAAAGCCTCATTGCGACAAAGAGCATCTGGGGGCGGGTGGGGGGGGAAGGATCAATGTCTTAATTCATTCTTTCTCATGGTGTAAGAATGAAGAAGATACTATGTTTTTATATATAATTACATTCCTCTTGGAACATGCTTACAGATAAAGATTCAGATAGAAATTGGAAAAATGCTTAATGCAGTAAACAGGGGAAGGTGGGAATGTTTGAAAGGGCCCAAAGTGAATAGTTTTTTGAACCATCACAGATTTGATGTCTTGAACGGCCCCTTTATCACAGATTTGATCCCCTTATCACAGATTTGATGTCCTGAACGGCCCCTTTATCACAGATTTGATGTCTTGAACGGCCCCTTTATCACAGATTTGATGTCCTGAACGGCCCCTTTATTTCAGATTTGATCCCCTTATCACAGATTTGATGTCCTGAATGGCCCCTTTATCTATTGAACCGACCGAGTGAGATGTTAAATCAAAATGGCAATTCAAAGTTAATGTAAACATATCAACAGGACAGAAATGTTCATTTTAAACGAGGCTAAGAGTACATATTTGTACATTTGCACATTGGTCATAACATTTATATTCTGCCGTATCTAAATTGAGTGGTGTATCTTTGGCTTGGCTTCGCGGACGAAGATTTATGGAGGGGGTAAAAAGTCCACGTCAGCTGCAGGCTCGTTTGTGGCTGACCAGTCCGATGCGGGACAGGCAGACACGATTGCAGCGGTTGCAAGAGAAAATTGGTTGGTTGGGGTTGGGTGTTGGGTGTTGGGTTTTTCCTCCTTTGCCTTTTGTCAGTGAGGTGGGCTCTGCGGTCTTCTTCAAAGGAGGCTGCTGCCCGCCAAACTGTGAGGCGCCAAGATGCACGGTTTGAGGCGTTATCAGCCCACTGGCGGTGGTCAATGTGGCAGGCACCAAGAGATTTCTTTAGGCAGTCCTTGTACCTTTTCTTTGGTGCACCTCTGTCACGGTGGCCAGTGGAGAGCTCGCCATATAATACGATCTTGGGAAGGCGATGGTCCTCCATTCTGGAGACGTGACCCATCCAGCGCAGCTGGATCTTCAGCAGCGTGGACTCGATGCTGTCGACCTCTGCCATCTCGAGTACCTCGACGTTAGGGGTGTGAGCGCTCCAATGGATGTTGAGGATGGAGCGGAGACAACGCTGGTGGAAGCGTTCTAGGAGCCGTAGGTGGTGCCGGTAGAGGACCCATGATTCGGAGCCGAACAGGAGTGTGGGTATGACAACGGCTCTGTATACGCTTATCTTTGTGAGGTTTTTCAGTTGGTTGTTTTTCCAGACTCTTTTGTGTAGTCTTCCAAAGGCACTATTTGCCTTGGCGAGTCTGTTGTCTATCTCATTGTCGATCCTTGCATCTGATGAAATGGTGCAGCCGAGATAGGTAAACTGGTTGACCGTTTTGAGTTTTGTGTGCCCGATGGAGATGTGGGGGGGCTGATAGTCATGGTGGGGAGCTGGCTGATGGAGGACCTCAGTTTTCTTCAGGCTGACTTCCAGGCCAAACATTTTGGCAGTTTCCGCAAAGCAGGACGTCAAGCGCTGAAGAGCTGGCTCTGATTGTGCAACTAAAGCGGCATCGTCTGTAAAGAGTAGTTCACGGACAAGTTTCTCTTGTGTCTTGGTGTGAGCTTGCAGGCGCCTCAGATTGAAGAGACTGCCATCCATGCGGTACCGGATGTAAACAGCGTCTTCATTGTTGGGGTCTTTCATGGCTTGGTTCAGCATCATGCTGAAGAAGATTGAAAAGAGGGTTGGTGCGAGAACACAGCCTTGCTTCACGCCATTGTTAATGGAGAAGGGTTAAATTTGCTAATCACTGATATCCCAAAATGTCATAATTGTTAAAGTAGTTTGGCTGATAAAAAGTAGGATAACTTCAAAATGTGTTAAACATTATAGGATTAGCTTCTATTAATTGATTTAACCAAACTTTTCAGCAGTTGGAGACACTGAGAAATATTCCTCACTCTTTTCTCCCAAATACATTTGCTTTCTTTGTCCATGTATCAGTTGGTAATACAAATGCTGATTATATTAGCATATTCAATGACTAATATCACAAATCAATTTCTATAGTAGTATCTTTCCTGATCTCCTCATTTTTACACTGCCTCAGTAGGAGTGTTAATTAACCCAAAAGTGAATGGCAATTCCATGAATTCATATTCAGTACAAGATTTCTAAAGTTCCACGTAAAAGTCTCACTAGGATGTGTAGGGTTATATAATGATCACTGCAAACATTATTCTTAATGAGGTCATTGTGATAGTACAGATCTATCACCAATGTACATAGTGTATATAGTTACAGTATCTAGACTCTGCTTACAGCAATTGGCTGAGAGCTAAGCCACGCCTACTGTCTGGGCCTTAAAGGGTTGTGTCCCTAGCCAGGTGGGATCATTCCGGACTGGTCGGCCACCTGTGAAGAGCTCCTGTCTTTTGCTAATAAAATTGTAGAGCTCGTCGAAAGAATCAAAGACTTGTTGATCCAAACCAAGGCTTTTATTAGCAAAAGACAGGAGCTCTTCACAGGTGGCCGACCAGTCCGGAATGATCCGACCTGGCTAGGGACACAACCCTTTAAGGCCCAGACGGTAGGCGTGGCTTAGCTCTCAGCCAATCAATGTAAGCACAGTCTAGATACTGTAACTATATACATTATATACATTGGTGATAGATCTGTACTATCACAGTCACATGAATAAATCTCCAAATATTTACTGCTGACAAATAATATTTCTATGCACATTTATTACCTCGAAACCAGGTCATAAAGTTCATATACAAATAAATTTAACATGTTTCAGAAATGCTTGTGATATCACAAATTTAATTATTAATCTCCTGTGACACTGCTCATGGCAAAAAAAAGATTTAAAATTATTTTCCACTCTTTGAGAGGAGACTTTAATTGACAGTGATAAAACTGAGAACTGAGCAAAGTGTACAGCTTGGTGGTATACATAATTCCAACAACTTTCTTTAGGGTGGCATGACTGGTGTAGCAGTTAGCTCAATGCCTTTCCAGCGCTAACCAGATGAGGACTGGACCTGGGTTCGAATCCCACGCCGTCTGCAAGGAGATTCTCCCATGTCTGCATGGGTTTTCCCCAGGGGCTCTGGTTTCCTCCCACCCTTCAAAAATGTAGGTTAATGGGGTGTAAATTGGGCAGCACTGACTCACAGGACTGAATTGGCCTGTTACAATGCTGTATGTCTAAAAAATTAAATTTCTGCCAATCTGACTCCCTCTTTTCTCCATTTCTCATTCTTTGCCTTCTGGTTGAATTGCTTTCTTGGTCATCCTGCTTCCTTTTCTTGCTCTCAAGCAATCATAAAGTTGCTGTTTATTAATAAAATAGTTCGAACTTCGTTCATAGGATTCATGAAAGAGGACCAAATAAAGAAATACAAAGACGGCAGATGCTGGAATTTGAGCAAACAATGAGCTGCTGAAGGTACTCAATGGGCCACACAGCATTCACGGGTAGAAATGGTCGGTTAAAGTTTTGGGTCAGGACCTTTGCTGAGACTAAACTGGGAAGGATTAAAAAAAAAGTTTTGAATGAAATAAAACATAAAAAGATTTGAAGATGAAACTGGGTAGGGAGCTGGGGCTAGAAATGAAGAGGGTGGCAACAAACTCAAAGAGCAGATGGAATTCTGAGACTAATTGCCATTTTTATTATATTAGTATATATTGGTTAATATACATACAAGAGTAATAAGGCATTCAGCTCAGAGTTTTAATTTTCAAACAGTTATTATCACATATCAAAAGAATATACCGTAATGCATCAAAACACTTCCATTCTTTATAAACTTCATTCCAGTCTGCATAGTATTGCACTGCATATTTATTCTGGAAGTATAGTTTGCTGGAGATATGGAAACTTATATTTAACACTAGGACTGACAGATATTGTATGGAAATGAATATCTACGGACCTCTAACTTTAACCCTAATAAAAAAAAGGTTTGAATAGTTATCCACTCAATTGTTGCTCAATATTAATTACAAATGGATCAAGGTTTTGTCAGATATTGTTTGCCTCTCTCTTTCTGGGTGTTTATTTTCTGCCTGTAATACAATAATCAATGATAACGGGCTGGAGTTCATGATGCCCATATTGGACACTTTTCCCTCTCATTCATGAGAGCCAAATCTTCAATTTCATATTTCAAATATAAACAAAGCCAACTTTGCTAAAAGTCTCAATAAGAAGAAGTTCTTCTGAGGTTGGCAAATAATCGTAAATAATTTATGTCAGGACAGGGAATGAATTAGAACAACTTTAAAGCACCAGTAAGCAAGAGGCTGGAGATCTCAATGTACGCAGACAGTATTCACACAATAATTAATTTCTTTCAGGTGAACGCATAACTAATGAAATAATTGAAAACTAATCTACCAGATGAGCAAAACCAGACATTTTTGAGAAACATCACACGGTTTTGGGAAGAGCTATAAAAACTTAGAACTGTCAGACAGATTTTCCAAGGCACCATCTCTTTGCCAAAGCCAAACCTATAGGGAGAATCTCACTGGAATATCTCAGGCACACTGCACTAGATTTACATGCATTAATTCTGGAGTGAGAAATAAGGGGAATCTTTGAAAATCCATGCTTATATATAGTTGAATAATTATTTCACCACAAAAGAGTTGTAAAATAAATAAATCAAAAATTCTATATTTTTCCCCTTAGAAAAGTAATTTTGCAGTTGATACATTTGATGGTTGTGGGTTGTCACCTCTCATGTACCACAGGGTAAAATAGTTAAAGGAGGTTACACTTTAATATTCTAGTTGCAAATTCCATTCAAATAACTGAATTAATGAAGAGCTGGGGATAGACGGCATATGGGCTTTAAGGTGTCGCCAGAAATAGAATTTTTGCTGTGTCTTTCCATGAACATTACTCCAAAATAAAACATATTTTTCAAAGTGCATGTACAGTGATAAGAGAGAGAACAGCATTTCCTGTGTATTCAGACCCTGCCAACTGATGATAAGCAGCATTAGTCTCCCATGAAGTGAACTCTCAGCGTGAGGGGCAGAGAGGTTGTGCGGAGGTTACAGGTGGTTTTCATAGAGCCGGGGAGAAAGCTCCAACACCCCGCTGATGGAAATTTGTCCGCATTGCTGCCAACAAACTTTTCTCAAAGGCCAGGCACTAAAGTCTGTGACTGGGGGAGATTTGTTGATATGATAACTTGATTAGTCCTGGACAGATGACACAGTGGCAGAGAGCAGCTCAAAAGGAATCTGTGCTCTTAGCCCTTAACCTCTCCTCAGGAGATGACAAATTATATTGGGGGGTTCCATTGGTACTTTGATGCTTAGAAAATGTCTCTTAGATTAAGCAGAGAAAATTATATCAAAATCTGCATCTAATTTTATTTGATTATCAATTAATTGTGTTAAATGAACAGCTGAGCTAACCATAAACATATGAATAAGAATACACAAATTGGGTTAATTGTCTGCCATTCAAATTATTTTGAAAAGTCTGGCAGGATTTTACTTGTCTTGAAGAAAAATGGCATTCATTTAGCCAATTAATTTTGATACTCAAGGCAACCCAGGGATCAGTGAATTGTGAACTAGTTAGCGATACAGCAATTTTTTTGCATTGTGACAATATCTGGAGCATGAAAAATTGCATTTACACATCTTCAATGCAGTAAAAATGCCAGCTCGATGCAAGGATTGCTTGGTCAAAAAAATTAGCGGCAAGCTCAAGCTGGTAAAGAGAGGTGAGTGTGAGTGATGACACAGTGGAGGATAGGAAAGCAAAGACATCACAAACCTTAGGGAAGGAATGTCAGAGTGGAGTTGGATGCTTGAAAGCCTGACAGTGGGGTGGGGAGAGAACAGGTGGAGTAAGAAAGGTGACGGTGTAGTTATTGAATTGAAAAGTCTTTTTTAAAATGTTCTCCATTTTAATTCCATGTCATGACAACTCAAAAATTATATTTTGGGATTATATATTTATGCACCCTGTTTACATAAATGTTGTTTAGATTGAAGCAAGTGCTTTGGAATGTTTGTTCATCTTCCTTTAATATAATGGTAGAAAACAATGCTCATTCGTACCAGAAAGTGTTATTTTGTTGCAGAAATAAAAAGGCACTCAGGTATTGGATCTTTTCCTTATTTAAGTAAGACTGTGAGACATTCAGCAGATTGTTCTGTCGGCAACCAATGGTGGGCAGTCTGCACAGGAAAACAAAGTCGAGATTGCTCAAGGAAGTAGTAATGGCTTCAAGCCATAACAAAAGCAAATGTCTCATGTTTCCTTATAACATAGGAGGCCAGCTTCTCTCCGCTGCCATCCTTCCACTATTGCCTTTCCTCCTAATTGATCATTTTCCGAGTCATCTCTCTTCCCACTCTTTCAGCTTAGTCTCTTTTCATAATTGGAGAGATATAAAACATTATCATGACATATGAAGCTCTTTTCCAGCCCTTAGCCCGACCAGTGCCAACAACTTGTATAGTCTGTACAGATGTTTATTACAAAGAGGAGAATTCTATATTTTAGAACCAAATTGGTGATATTAAAATCCTTTTACTAGGTTCCCAGAGAGGGTTGAGCTCGTGGAGTTGTTCAATGGAGCAGGTGCGAACTTGAAAGGCTGACATGGCCTGTTTCTGCGCTGTAAATGGTTATATGGTTAAAATAATTTTGGAAATGTCTTCAGCTACATTTTTTTGAATATTTTATTTTTGATTTTATCAACAATACCAAATTATTATCACAGATAAAGTAATTAAATGTGACTCATTAATACATGTTGTTTTCAGCTACATTACTTCCAATGCTGGAACTGCTGACTAAGTTAGACAACATCTTTGGAGAAGGAAAAAGAATTGGTATTTTGGGTTGATCCAATTCAACATTTCACATTTGCTTTATTTCCAACATTTACAAAGATCTAAAAGGAATGGAGGTTTGGCATTGCCAAATTTTAGATATTATTACTGGGAAATCAATATACATTTTATCTTATTTTGGATTCAATATTTTAATGGATTGGTCCACTCAGATAGGGTGTCTTTGGAATTGAGGTCAGTGAGAAGTTTTCTGTTTTATCCATTTTAGGAGTAGCCTTTCCCTTTTCCTTTAGCTAAAGTTAACAGAAAGATATACTGTCCTGGAGTAAAACATTCCTGGTTTCAATTCAAGAATTGTTTTGATTTAAAAGGTTTTTCCTGATCAAGTTTTATATTATCTAATTAAGTATTTTCTCCTTTATATGATTCGATGTTTGGCAATTAGTATTCAACGTTTTTGAAACTTGTTTGTTGACAGTTGTCTCATGTCTTTTGAACAGTTATCAGTGAAGTTTAATTTACCAAATTCACATTTTTTCAGATGCTTGTAGATCAGAAATTTTTTTAAAGGTTCAATTACCAAATGTTTCCATGACGTGAATCTAACATGCTGGATGTAATTTTCAAATTACAACCCTTCCAGAAGGGTTTAATAACCTTTATATATGATAGGCTTCAAAATCACATCAGGTTTCCCTCAATAAGATTAAAGGAGCATGAGAGCATGATCTACAGTTTTCTATCTCAGACAAAAATTTGGACTTGATTCTTAAATTAGTTAACACTTCTTCACTATGAACAACATTCTCTTATTCAGTTCAAGATTGTACATTGGACTTACATGTCTATAAGACAAATTATCCTGTATATTTCCTGATCTAAATCCCCGATGTGACGGATGTAAAGACAGCGAAGCAACCTTGATACATATGTTCTTGAACTTATTGAAGAGAGATTTTCATGTTTTGTCAATAATATTATGCATTAATCTTGAACCCCCATCCTTTAATGGCTTGGAGTGTTCGAAGACATTAATGAGCAATTTTCTTCATCTGATTGTCAAGTCGTACTATTTATAAGCATGAAGAGCTATCCTACTTAGATGGAAAGATCCTGTTCCACCCATTAGTACTCAGTGGTTATGTCACATTGTGTCTTGATTTAATTTAGAAAAGATTCTGCATTATATACTAACACTAATTTTCATAAAACTTGGAGTTCTTTATGGACTATTAAATCTATTTGTCCTGATCATTGAATGTATTTATTTATGTACATGGTTTTTCCTTCAGTTTGTAATGTTTTATAGATTCAGCAGAACTACACGACCTTTAACTTTATGTCAAAACATCCCAGGTTTCTTTTTCAGTAGGGAATTAGTGTTCTTTACTTTGGGTTTTTTTTTCTTTTTCGGCATTCCGACAACATTGTATGGAGAAGGGGTGTATCGTTATTGTTTTATTTTTGGAAATGTACTTATATTCTTCATATTTGGTAACCTTATGTTCTCCATACAATGTGTTCTTGTTCTATAAAACTCAAGAAAAAGAATGAAAGAGAGATAGTCATGTCATCATCTTTCAGGGACCATTGACCCGAGATATAGAGCTATAAACTCATACGACAAAAGAATTCCTTCAGCCCATTATCTCTCCATTGGCCATCAGCTCCCACCTAATCCCATATTTCCTTTCATGTTCCCACTAACTCCTTCCAATTCTCACACCAGCCAGATGACCTATTTCTGCTCTTATTTCTTATGTTCTAAGGGCTATTTACAGTCACTAATTAATTTACCAAAGAGCACGCCTTTGGGTGAAAATGACCATTCAGTGGAAGCCCACCTCTGCTGCCTTTCATCATCCAGGTCATTCCTACCTTCTTCCTGGGGTCAATCTCACACACAGAAACAAGGCAAAGGTAACGTGCAGCCTGACCCCAGCCCAGTTTTGTGCAGGAACATTTCCAGTCACCATCCATTGATTAGGACTACACCATCGATACCTATAACATTGGTATTTGATAAGAAAATACCTTTAAAAAATCTGACAAAGATTAAGAGAGTAGATTGTATATTTGGAGAAAATCCTGCAAGCTGGTGCCATGTATATGAAGGAATGTAGTGATAAATTTCACACCCACGCCTTTTTGTATGACACGGAGATTTAGACAGTAGTCCAGCAAGGATGGTCAATTATGAGGAAATCTTCCCAATGTTTACTGCACTACAAATGGGAGGAAGTGGCTCAATAAAGCATGCAAATGAGATTTAACTGAAACATATTGCCCCCAGAAAGAGGTTCAATGTTGGAAACCTGCAGTCAGACGAAGCGAGAGGAAACTTCCAGGCAAACCTCAAAGCAAAGCTCGACGATGCAACCCGCCTCACGGACCCGTCCCCTGAAACCCTCTGGGATCAGTTGAAGACTACCATACTGCAATCCACTGAAGAGGTACTGGGCTTCTCCTCCAGGAAAACAGCCAGGAAATCCAGGAGCTGCTGGCAAAGAAGCGAGCTGCCCACCAGGCTCACCTTACAAAGTCATCCTGTCCAGAGAAGAAACAAGCCTTCCGTCGCGCATGCAGCCATCTTCAGCGTAAACTCCGGGAGATCCAAAATGAGTGGTGGACTAGCCTCGCCAAACGAACCCAGCTCAGCGCGGACATTGGTGACTTCAGGGGTTTCTACGAGGTTCTAAAGGCTGTGTACGGCCCCTCAACCCAAGTCCAAAGCCCGCTGTGCAGCACAGATAGCAAAGTCCTCCTCAGCGACAAGATCTCCATCCTCAACCGATGGTCAGAACACTTCCAATTTCTTTTCAGTGCCAACCGCTCAGTCCAAGATTCCGCCCTGCTCCAGCTCCCTCAACAGCCCCTAAGGCTAGAGCTGGATGAGGTCCTCACCCAGGATGAGACATATAAGGCAATCGAACAACTGAAAAGTGGCAAAGCAGCAGGTATGGATGGAATCCCCCCAGAAGTCTGGAAGGCTGGCGGCAAAACTCTGCATGCCAAACTGCATGAGTTTTTCAAGCTTTGTTGGGACCAAGGAAAACTGCCTCAGGACCTTCGTGATGCCACCATCATCATCCTGTACAAAAACAAAGGAGAGAAATCAGACTGCTCAAACTACAGGGGAATCACACTGCTCTCCATTGCAGGCAAAATCTTCGCTAGGATTCTACTAAATAGAATAATACCTAGTGTCGCCGAGAATATTCTCCCAGAATCACAGTGCGGCTTTCGCGCAAACAGAGGAACTACCGACATGGTATTTGCCCTCAGACAGCTCCGAGAAAAGTGCAGAGAACAAAACAAAGGACTCTACATCACCTTTGTTGACCTCACCAAAGCCTTCGAAACCGTGAGCAGGAAAGGGCTTTGGCAAATACTAGAGCGCATCGGATGTCCCCCAAAGTTCCTCAACATGATTATCCAACTGCACGAAAACCAACAAGGTCGGGTCAGATACAGCAATGAGCTCTCTGAACCCTTCTCCATTAACAATGGTGTGAAGCAAGGCTGTGTTCTCGCACCAACCCTCTTTTCAATCTTCTTCAGCATGATGCTGAACCAAGCCATGAAAGACCTCAACAATGAAGACGCTGGTTACATCCGGTACCGCACGGATGGCAGTCTCTTCAATCTGAGGCGCCTGCAAGCTCATACCAAGACACAAGAGAAACTTGTCCGTGAACTACTCTTTGCAGATGATGCCGCTTTATTTGTCCATTCAGAGCCAGCTCTTCAGCGCTTGACGTCCTGTTTTGCGGAAACTGCCAAAATGTTTGGCCTGGAAGTCAGCCTGAAGAAAACTGAGGTCCTCCGTCAGCCAGCTCCCCACCATGACTATCAGCCCCCCCACATCTCCATCGGGCACACAAAACTCAAAACAGTCAACCAGTTTACCTATCTCGGCTGCACCATTTCATCAGAGGCAAGGATCGACAATGAGATAGACAACAGACTTGCCAAGGCAAATAGCGCCTTTGGAAGACTACACAAAGAGTCTGGAAAAACAACCAACTGAAAAACCTCACAAAGATAAGCGTATACAGAGCCGATGTCAAACCCACACTCCTGTTCGGCTCCGAATCATGGGTCCTCTACCGGCATCACCCTCGGCTCCTAGAACGCTTCCACCAGCGTTGTCTCCGCTCCATCCTCAACATCCATTGGAGCGCTTTCATCCCTAACGTCGAAGTACTCGAGATGGCAGAGGTCGACAGCATCGAGTCCACGCTGCTGAAGATCCAGCTGCGCTGGGTGGGTCACGTCTCCAGAATGGAGGACCATCGCCTTCCCAAGATCGTGTTATATGGCGAGCTCTCCACTGGCCACCGTGACAGAGGTGCACCAAAGAAAAGGTACAAGGACTGCCTAAAGAAATCTCTTGGTGCCTGCCACATTGACCACCGCCAGTGGGCTGATATCGCCTCAAACCGTACATCTTGGCGCCTCACAGTTTGGCGGGCAGCAACGTCCTTTGAAGAAGACCGCAGAGCCCACCTCACTGACAAAAGGCAAAGGAGGAAAAACCCAACACCCAACCCCAACCAACCAATTTTCCCCTGCAGCCGCTGCAACCGTGTCTGCCTGTCCCGCATCGGACTTGTCAGCCACAAACGAGCCTGCAGCTGACGTGGACTTTTACCCCCTCCATAAATCTTTGTCCGCGAAGCCAAGCCAAAGATTGATGTAAGGAAATGAGTAAGTCAAAGCATTAACTTTCTGGTTTAAGAAAAATAAAGAATTCTGAAAATTAGTGAAACTCATGAATCCCTACAGAGCAACATTTTCAGAGACCAGGACCAGTACCAGTTCGAGATAAAGCCTTTGTTGAGCATCTCAGCTCTGTCTGGCGCAATAGAGTGAATCTCCCAGTGGCCACCCTTTTCAATTCCCTATCTCATGTCCTTGGTGACACGTTTGTCCATGGTTACCTGCACTGCTAGACTGATGCGACCCACAAATTGGAGGAAACATCTCATCATCCGTTTGGGCACCCTGGATGGCATTGACACCGACTTCTCCAGTTTTCATTAAACACCCCCCCTTCTTCTTCCCCCTGTTCCTCCCGGCTCTCTCTCTCTCTCTCTCTCTCTCTCTCTCTCTCTCTCTCTCTCTCTCTCTCTCCATTTTCCTCTGTCTCCTTTCATAGAGCCAAAATCAATTCCCTCCCCTTATCATATCCAATTAACACCTTTTGGTCTGGACTCCTCCCCCTCCCATTCTTCCCCTTTCTCTCTTCAGTCTTTATTCAGATGCCTTCCTGTTGTTTGCTTATACCTTGAAGTCTTAGGCCTGAAACGTCAGTAATATATCTTTATCTCCTATTGGTACTGCGAGACCAGCTGAGTTCTGCCAGTATTTTTGTGTGTTTTTACTATAATCACAGCGCTTGCAGATTTGTGTGTTTCACAGCTTTTCACTTTGCACTTGCTTATTCTCTGAAAACGTTCTGCCCTTGCTCCACTTATAAAAGATTTAATTACTTGAACTGTTTTGAATCCAAGACCTTCATTCAGCCCCAGATACTTCAGATGAGTAAATCATAATTTAGCTATGGGTTCCTAACGTTTTACTCGGAATTCCAAAAACCGGCACTTTTTTCATTTGGTGACATCTGCTCAGCAAAGATGGAGTTTGGCGCCAAACATGAACCGACATGATCCTCGCTAAACTCTCATGTATCTCATCACGTTCCGCTATTTTATAAGTGCCTCTGAATCACCGTATACTGACACCTTTCCAGCGTTGTGGTGATTTCAGCTTTTGTCCCTCTCCCTAATCCCCCAAGCAGCTGAACCTGCTGTTCTGGGAAGGAACTTGTTCCCTTGGCGCTGATACAGTGGCCGGTGGAAGGGAGGGGGAGAGAGATGGCAGCGTGATTCAGGCAGGAGAGTTGGGGAGAGATGGCAGTGCAAGTTGGGCAGGCGAAGGGAGAGACAGCGGCACAACTCGGGCAGGCGTGAGGGGTGAGATGGCAGCCGACTCGGGGGTGGGGAGGGGTGGAGATGGCATCACAGCTCAGGCGGGTTTGTTTAAAGGGACCAAAATCAAAATGATTCTGAAATCTGGAAGATTTTCTGAACAACGACAGGTGTCTGGTTCCAAGATTCCATGTTTTACTTCCAAGAAATGTGGTGCTTTCCACTCTCTCCACTACAGATTTGTTGATGTGGAGTGGAGTGTAGTCATTCCTGGTCCTCTTGAAGCCCATGATCATCTCTTTTGTCTTCTCCACATTGAGACTCAGGGTGTTACACTCACACAATATCACGAGATTTTCCACCTCTTTTCTGTAATGAGATTCATCGTTGTTTCTGGTGAGGCCAGCTATTGTGTGCAATCTGCAAACTGAAAATTAGTATTCATTTTTTCCTCCTCAAAGTCGTGGCCACTGATGCCAGTTTTGAGATTTCTATTGTTCCTCTATCTTGACATCAATGATCAAAATTTTCCTTGGTTGTTAAAAAAAACAAGTGATCACATTTTTTTTACTATTTGGAAACTTTTTAGCCAACCATCAGGTCCAAAGTCGGCTGGGTGGTAATTATAATTGATGGGTTTTTGAAATCATTCCAAATTAACAAAGGCCAAGAAAAACAACACAATCATTTTGGGAATGTATACTTTCAAGTTATTGATATCCACTAAGATTAGGTTCGGAATGACAGAAATGTATTCATTCTGCTCATGTAAAATTCCAGAGGGGTCCTTTGGTTTCGAGGAAATGTTGAAGCAGCATAGATCCCAACACAATATCAACAATCTGGAAAATTACTGCTCCGATCCTTGTTGATCAGATTACAGAATCCAAATCCTGAATTTGCAAAGAACATCAGTATTTTTGGTATGCAAATAGGCACTCCTTCAACAATATCCCATGCAATTTATGTTTCCACCCTGATCTTCTGTCTGATAGAAAATAAGTAAATAGACGAACTGTTCTTTTTAGTTCATTTTGACGAGCAAAAAATAGCTTTGAACCTTTGAGTCACTTTTGCAAATAAATTCCACCAAGCAATTGCAGATACGCTCTCTTCTATGTTGTATAATTGGCATAAATGAACAATTCACTTTTCTTGGTTCTGAGTGTGGAAATGCATAATTGCTATTTACTAAACCATCAACCCATGGAGACAACCCATGGAGATAAAGCTTTTACCTTTTATTAAAAGGGGTCCTCAACTCATTGTGTCACTTCACTCACTGAAACATGCTTTAATTCACAGGGCTTATTGACAATGCATGTAATAACATGCAAAAAGACATGGTGACATCTCTTTTTTTTCAAACTTTATTTAAAAGATAATAAAAGCATAACATACAGTCTAATAACAATCAAAAATTAATTTTACAGAAATATATATAAAAAACAACAACCCAACAAAAAAAAAAACCATCCCACCCACCCCATCAGCCAGCTCCCTTAAGGGGAGCCAAAAATGTGAATTATAAAAAAATATTATGTATTAATAGCAATTCAAAGTATATCTAAATGCATATACTCCAAATATGGAAACCATTTATCAACAAAGAAAGAATAATTATCATGTAAATTAGAAGTAATTTTTTCCATAACAATACAAGCTTTCAATTCATTATGCCAGCGTGCTATATTAATCTCTGTAGTATCTTTCCAGGTACAAGCTACACATTTACAAGCTATTGATAGCACTAAACGTACAAAAGCAATTTGAATTTTATCCAGCCCCATTCCTCTCAGAGAAACCGTATCACCCAACAAAAATTAGTTGGATCTAATGGTAATTTAAAGTTATATAATTTTTCCAAAACTATCCTAATTCCTTGCCAAAATGATTAAACTTTAACACAAAAAAGTTCCAGTACATAAACCACATCAAAAACAAGAATCCAAATTACTCAACCCATATTTTTTCAATTTTTCCAGGGTCAAATATAATTGATGTAGAAAATTATAATTAAACCATTCCATATCTTACATTAGTCAATTTAATTACATTATCCTGACACATATCCACCCAATCATCTTCAGGGAAAATAAACGCTAAGTCACTTTCCCATTTAAGTTTAGATTTTTCCTGTTTCTCCATATTTTCCTGGAGCAAATGGTACATAACCGAAATATAAACCTTCTTTGGTACAGAGGAAATCAAAGATTCAAATCTCGTCAAAGTAGGTAAATTCATCTCACTACCATAATTATCTTTTACCAAGGCTCTGGTTGATAACACACAAACAGAAAATTTACAGATATACTAAATCCTTCCCTCAATTGATTAAAAGAAAGAAAATGTCCCTCTCCAAAACAATCCTGTATTGTCTTTATACCCTTAGATTCCCAACTCTTTAAATAATTATTAAACATTGAAAAAGGAATAAGCTGATTATTATACAATGGAGTTAAAATTGATAATTTACGTTTTGATCCCAAAACCTTATTTCTTCTAATCCAAATCTTTAACAAATGTTTCAATACTGGCATATTATGTTCCTGTAACAAATTCGAATTCCAACAAAATATAAATTGATGTACCTCAGTCTCAGAAATACATGCCATTTCCACCCTAGCCCAGCTAGGGGGTTAATCTAAATCCATCAATCTACTAATAAATTTCAACTGGACTACTTTGTAATAATTTTGAAAATGTGGTAACTGAAGTCCACCCAATGCATATTTCCATGTAAATTTATGCAATGCCACTCGAGTTAATTTACCCTTCCATAAAAAACTCCCGCACTGCCTTATTCAGATCCTGAAAAAAGCACTTTGAAAGTAAACAAGATATTGACTGAAATAAATATTGAATTCGGGGAAAATTATTCATTTTAATACAATTGACCCGGCCAATCAAAGTTAATGGAAGATCTTTCCATTTAATCAAATCCACTTTGATAGGCACATAATTTAACTGATACAATGACGGATAGATAGCATTACAAACACACCCAAATATTTAATTTTATTTATCCACTTTAATTTTGTAATAGTTTTAAATTCAGAATAATCTCCTATTCCGACTGGTAAAATTTCACTCTTATCCCAATTAACTTTATATCAGGATAATTCTCCAAATTTTGACAAACACTTTTATAACTGCTTCAATGACCGTTTCGGTTCCGTCAAATATATCAAAACATCATCTGCAAATAAATTGATATTATATTCTTCATTCATAACTTTCATCCCTCTAATTTCATAGTTTTGCCTAATAGTCTGAGCCAATGGTTCAATAGCCAATGCAAATAAGGCTGGTGACAATGGGCAGCCCTGCCAAGTTGAACAAGTCAACTTAAATGGTAAAGAAACCTGACCATTTGTCACTACCCTGGCAATTGGGTTTGTATATAAAGCTTTAACCCAACTAATAAAAAAGGACCGAATTTAAACTTTTCTAACACCTGAAATAAAAAATCCCATTCAACCCTATCAAAAGCCTTTTCTGCATCTAATAACCTCCTGACTCAAATCGGCACAGAAAAACACTGTTATTTTGAACCATCAATGGAGATTGACTTTGCCGTGCTTTCTGTACCGCCATTTGTAAGATCATCTCTCTCTCTTGATATTTCAAACAACGAATCAGAACCGCTCTCGGTGTTTGTCCTGGAACTGGTTTCTTCCTCAATGCTCTATGAGCTCGATCCAATTTCAAACCTTCAGGAAAAAACTCCTTGCCCAATACTTCAGGAATCCAGTGCTTAAAATTTTTTATTGGATCAGAACCTTCAATATCATCTGGAAGACCAACAATTTTCACATTATTGCTCCAGCTTTGATTTTCCAATGAATCAATCTTGTTCAATAAATCACTTTTTTGAATCCCCAGTCTACAAAGGAATCCTCCATTTTTTCCCTATTACGCTCCACCTGATTTCGACATTCAGAGAAAGCTGTTTCCATTTTTTAAAAATTATCTTGTAGAGTATCAACAGATTTTATACATCTGTTAATATCACTTTTAACTACAGTCATTTCTTGTTTCATAGTTGTCATTTCATCACACAAAGTATTCATTTTTGTTTTCACCTACATAAATCCTTGAATCATTTGAGTTGACATTTGTTTTGACATATTCTCCATTTGACAAGCAATCCTTTCCAAAACAGTGAACACCGAGACTAGTCCAGGATCCATAACCATCTTTTGAGGCCTACCTTCGAACTCCTCCTCCTGAGTAGATTCCAACAAGGTAAGTTCCTTTTCCTCCTCAGGCACAATAGGTCCTTTACCTGTGCGGCTGTGGGTTTGGATACCGCCATTCGGCTCCCCCACAGCCCACACCTTTTCCAAGAGTTCACGCACCCGGGAGGCACCCGCCATCTTGCGACTGCAGGGTCGGTGTCAAACTCAAACGGGCAAGAGTTCTCTGGGGTTTGGAGTCTCCCAACGACAACTCCATGGATTCAACTGTGCAGGTAGGCCTCGATTCTTCTACACTTGTATAAGGTAGTTTTTTTCTGAAGTTGAGCTTTAGATTTCTTCACATTATTGGCCATATTAAATCACTTTTATTCAGAAGGCTGTAAATACTATTTTTAACCACTTCTGTAATTTTTAAAATCAGGTACTTAAGAATCTAGCTGGGGAAAGGTGGAATTACACGTCTTTCTTCTACGCCATCATGCCACGCCGCCCATGACATCTCTTTTATTTTCTATACCTAACATTTGCCTCAAGGTTCAAAGTTATGCTGTCCGGAACTCACGAAACACATTACTGTATCTAACAGCAGGTGGATGACAGGTGTTGCACAAATTGCCAGCCTATCCTTTCCCTGGTCCATGAAATCTTATGTAATTCTTCAACACACTCAGTGATCTGTGTTGCTGAATCATGCAAGGCCGTTCTGGACCGAACCGATGGACTTGTTTCCAGTGACTTATTGTCCAGTTCCAATGGATGGAACAGAAATGGAACACAGTCTGCTCCCTCAAACCTTAGCATTGTAAGGAGATCTACAACCAGGGCAAAGTGTTTCCACTTGGGATGCCCTCGAGAAGGACCTCAGTAAAGTGATATCATATCAATTGAGACTGAAATTAAATGCTGTTGCTGCATTACCTTGAAATGAGTCCCTCGACTTTAATGCAGCAGAGACAATTTTATAATCTCTTTGTTTTCAGTAAACTTAGATAAGGATACCATACCCTAGCATGGAAGTCAGACGAACAAAGGAGATATTTGGCATTAAATGTAAATGCACCAAATTGCTGATATCAATTTGCCCAGGCACCTCCACCAATTCTTCCTGGCTAATTTTACTTGGGTATCCGTTGTTTAAATGAAGCAAAGAAATGAATTAACTTTATCCCATCTTTACAGTAAAAATCTGAAAATCCGAATGCCAGACATCCAGACTACTCAAAAATTTGGACCTCTCAAAAACTCTCGGCTTTTACGCACGCGTGTGTGTGTGTGTGTGTGTGTGTGTGTGTGTGTGTGTGTGTGTGTGTGTGTGTGTGTGTGTGTGTGTGTGTGTGTGTGTGTGTGTGTGTGACAGATGCACAGTGGTAACAAAGGATCACATGGATGTTAAGTTATTTGGACCTCTTGAAAACTCTCGGCTTTGTGTGTGTGTGTGTGTGTGTGTGTGTGTGTGTGTGTGTGTGTGTGTGTGTGTGTGTGTGTGTGTGTGTGTGTGTGTGTGTGTGTGTGTGTGTGTGTGTGTGTGTGTGTGTGACAGATGCACAGTGGTAACAAAGGATCACATGGATGTTAAGTTATTTGGACCTCTTGAAAACTCTCGGCTTTTATGTGTGTGTGTGTGTGTGTGTGTGTGTGTGTGTGTGTGTGTGTGTGTGTGTGTGTGTGTGTGTGTGTGTGTTTGTGTGTGTGTTTGTGTGTGTGTGTGTGACACAGATGCACAGTGGTAACAAAGGATCACACGGATGTCAAGTTATTTATTATACTTTGTATTTTATATAAAAAAAATTGTTAATAAACCATCAACATTTACCTGTTTTTATTCTCATTAAATTTGAATTTTAGAAGTACTGCCTGCAAATCTGAGCAGTCTGGATTTTAGGACTTTTACTGTACCATGATTGAGATTTATTTTCTTCCCTGTTCTTCCAAAATGAACTGAATGCAAAAAGGAAATAGTTATGTGGGTTACATGCAGAATATAAATAGTAAATTGTTCTTTATATTTTTCTTAATACTTCATGCTAATTACATGCAACAAGGAACGTGTTATATAATTGCAAATCTGATCCCACTCCAGCCACTCAAATGGCATTTCTTAGATAACTGTAAACATTTCAGATGAGGGCATTTTGGTTGGTGAAATGTCTTTGGGTTCAGGTAAACTGAGTGTCAGTGAATTGCCATCACATCTTACACTTCCTGACCAGTAGAGGAGTCAGGAACAAGTTTAGAGGTAAGCCTGGGTTGGGGGGTGGGGGGGGGGAGGGGAACGACGTAATTCATTTCATCAGCTGGGGCTTCATTAAAATACAGAGGTCAGAGGCCAGGGCACCAACCAGCTGTGCTACTCAAGCCTCCTTGTATATTCTTTCCTCAACTCTGGAAAATAATGCTAAGTCACATGTCATTCAGCTGTGTGTAGGTCTGAAAGGTCTAATAAACTAAGACAAATAATTAAGATATTGAACGGCACAGCTGTTAATCAAGAAATGCTGTCTTGTTTGCATTCAATTCTGTTTCTCATATTAGTTTGAGCCATTGAATTCATGGGAAATGAATGAATATCCCACTGTGCACACCACAGCTATGTCTCCATGGTGTTATTACATTTTACTGACGGTGCCGGGGTAAACAGCAATACTTAAAGACAGCAAATCAACTGGTTATGCCATCACATTCCAACAGATCCTAGCAACTAACATTTTTTGGAAAATGGAAGCAAAGTCTAAGTAACATTCTGTGTCTTTGTCTTGTTAATTGTACCACTTATTTTACAGTGGAAGACATTTATGTTTCAAACTTCCATTATAATGCAGGCTACTGCTATCTATAAATAAATCTATTTTCTTTGCAAGGGGAAGATCCCAGCACTGAGAAATAAATCAGCTTCAAATCTCATTCTAACTTCATTTCATGTAAATTATGGCACCAAGGTTTATATTTTTGTTGCCAATTTTGAATGAAACACTGCTCAGCTGGTTAAATATGCTTATTTTAAGGGAATCATTTAACATAATTTTCATAATCTTTCTGAAGATAAATAAATGTCGAAGGAATGGGCAGAACCTTTACCTTTATTAGAGGCATAAAATGAACACTATTTTATAGACTATTATCGTCATTCTGTTTACAATTATGGAAGAAAAATCAGGTCACGTCTGCATTCCTCCTTATCTTATGCTCCACTGAAGTTCCTTCTCATGCTATACATTGCAAATGAACAGAACAAAACTTTTAGGAACCTAGGGTAATCTGGGTATTTTCTAGCCTGTGCTCAAGATTACATGATTCATCTCTGACTCTTGTTTATTTGTCTATCTCCTTCTCAAGGGATAGGATAATTCCACTAAATTTCACAGTTATGCTGACAAACCATTCTCTACCTTTCTTTCCTGCAAGAACTCCTCTCCCTTTCCCCAGTTTTTCTTGCATGCCTTTTGATGAAGGTGCATTCCACATGAATTATTCTCGGATGTCTTCTTTATTCCTTAACAGTGGTTTACTTTTGCTCATCTACATTAATCCCACCTCTTACACTTCTTCATCACCCCGTCTTCCTTATCCTGGACAAGGATAGGCGTCATTGAATAAGGGTTTCGACTGGAAATGTTAACCATTATTTTCCTTCCACTGATCATGCTCGACTCAGAGTTCCTCCAGATGAATTGTTTTGCGCACCAGATTCCAGCATTTACAGTGTCTTGTGCTTCAAGGATGGGGTTCCCCTAGTTCTCACCTTTTACAGCTCAACTGTCTATATCTGCCATCAACAAGGTTATGTTATCAAGAAGCATGTTTTGCCCTCCCTTCCACTTACAACATTCTAAAGGACTGTGGAAAACTAATGAAACCAATGGTCGCAAGGTCAACTGAATTTGATGACCTCCTTATTCCAGTCTTAAAATGATAAGATACAAGTATGAAAATACTTAAATACAGAATTTTGGATGACACGATTTATTTTTCTTCTTTTGTGTTCTTGTATTGTTTATTTTTTTCTTTTTATTTCTTACTTTACATTATGGGGGGCGGAAGGGGGGAATGAAAATGTCACTGTGTATATTTTAATGATTAATATTTGTATATATTGTTATTGACATGGTTCACTGTGAAGTATTAAATAAAAAAATTATTTAAAAAAAAAGTGGATGTATTGTTTGTAATCTGCTTCAAACTGCCCTGGAAGATGGAGATCTGAAGAGAATTGGAAAATGTCATATATTACAAGCACACTTCGAGAAAGGCAAGAAACACAAAACAGGAAGCAATAGACTGGTTTTCACGTGGAAAATGCCGCAATTCGTTATGTTGAAGAAATAGCTGAATATTCAGAAAATCGAACATCCTGCAGGGTGGTTAGCCACCCTCCACACCAGGCAAGCCTGGTGGGGGAACCAGTTTAGTTGCTGACTACCCTACCGTGCGACAGGTAGTATTGGGTTACATGGTACTAGTAGCATGCAGACGAGTGACCTGACTATAATACCGCACATACTGGAACTCTGAAATGAAAACAGAAAATACTGGATACACTCAGTAGGTCAGAGATTAGATTAGTTAAGAGTATCCAAGAAATTTGCAGATGAAATATAATGTGGGAAAATGTGAATGATCTATTTCGAAAGGAAGAATTTTAAAAAACCAAATTATTACTTGAATGGACCGAGACCAGAATATGCTTCAATGTAAAGGGATTTGAGTGTTTTACCATGAAACACAAAGAATTGGCATAGAGTTGCAGCAAGCATTTTGGAATTTTTTTTATTGCAAGTGTACAGAATACAAAGTTGGGAAATTGTGATAGAACTTTTCACAGGAATTTAAAAGAGTAAGAGTGTCTGACAATTTCAGCATTTCAAATTTGTACCACAACTGGATATCTCTGAAAAAGGTCATTAACCTTTACAAATGATTTGCTGGTTATTTCCTTGTCTCAGTTTCATTTAAGATTTCCACCATCAGTAGTGTTTTGCATCAAATTTCCAGTCCTGTTTCTTTCCTTTCCCCTCATTCCTACCTATAATCTCAAGAAAGATCTGCAGTGATTAATTATCTATCTTCTCCCTCTCAGCCCCATTGCCACTTGTGTCATTCAGTCTCTCTTGGTCTTCACTCTGACATAGCCCTCCCCTTCTTCTTCCACTCTTCCTCCTCCTCTGCAATGTAAAAGAGGTTTTATTTAAACATTTTGTTTATTTAAATGAAAGGTCATCGATGTAATATTCAGTTTTACTTTCCACAGAAACGACTCAATTCCCTCAGTATATACAGAATTCTCTGCTTTTAATACCAAATCCTTTATGCACCTCCTTCATTTGACAATCACAGTTGGTTAGTGATTCAAATAAATTCAAATTCAATCAATTTTCATTTGCTTTTTTTTAGATGATTGAAATTTCCATACAAGATTTAAACAAATACATATCTTTAATGTGTCATCTCCCAACAACATATTTGACATCTGCATATCTTAATACCTTCAGTAAATTCCATGTCCGGCTCAAAAACTTCCACTTTGCTTTGATATTTACCGCAAAAGAATTTGTCTAGAACTTTCAATTCTATTTGTATATACTGAAGACAGTTTGAGATATTTCATCAACATATTCAGGCCTTTCTAATCATGTTATGTGTACATCAATCAGCATTCACAAGTACATGTCATGTTTCTCTATTCCATCAGGGTTTGAGGATTTATTTACTTTTTTCAAAAGGATGGAAGAAAGTGGTGATTGAATTATCAATGTTTTATTTCAGGATCCTCTTTCACTTTTTTTCCATAACAGACAGAGCTCATATGTAATAGCATTCATAATTGTGGTCCCCTTGTTCATGGTTGTAAAATAAATTGTGAGTGCAAAGGAAATTTTTTTTTGTTTTATTCATTCTTGCCAGTTGGCATGGGCGATCATGTCTCTCGTTTACTGTTGACAAAATCTCATTAACCAGCTCCATAGCTTTTGAGAGAAATATGACAGGCTGCAGACACTGTGATTATAGTAAAAAAAAACACTGAAATGCTAGAGGAACTCAGCTGGTTTATTCAGCACCTAAGATCTTTTTGATGAAAATATATTCCTGATGTTTCAGGCCTGAGCCCTTCTTCAAGGAAAAATCGGAAAAGGCAGAAACAGGATGTATCAGAAAATCTCAAATTCAAATAATGGGGAAGGAATCCAGACCAACAAAAGTTGGTAAGGGTCTTGGTGGAATTGATCATGCCCGTACGGAATGAGACAGACAATGGAAAGATGATGGGGAAGCAAGGGGGGGGGAGGGGCGGGAGGATTTTTTAAAAATCCAGAGCAGTTGATATTATTGCCATCCAATTGGAGGATGCCCAGTTGGAAGATGAGGTGCTGTTCCTCCAATTTACGAGTGGTCTCAGTATGGCAGTACATGAGACCATGGGCAAGGGAGTGGGATGGAGAACTGAAATGGGTGGCCACTGAGAGATCCACATTATTGCAGCAGAGCGGAGGTGCTCAACAAGGTCTCTCTAATGTAGAGGAGACTACAGCGGAAGCACCGGATACAGTAGATGACCCCTGCAGATTCACAAGTGAAATGTTACTTCACTTATACTTTTGAGGCTTATTGAATTTTTTTTGTGGGCATAAAAACTTGAGAAGCTACATAAATAATAAACTTTAGATCATCTCACATGGTCAGTTTAATGAATGGATATTGATGTAAATAAAGACACTGCAAAGTGAAAATAAATTCACGGAAATTTTCCACTTCTATATCCATGACTAGACTGCCCATGATCTTGGAGCAGCAGAAAATTTTCATAGGGGATGCTGGAAGAGATTAAAGGTAGGAATTATTTAACAATGAGGAAACTGGTTACCCGAGGATTTTCATAAGAACTAGGAACAAGTTAAGAGAGATTTGAACATGTTGGGATAAAAGGTTGTTTTGATTCCAGTATCCTTCACTAAAAATTCTTTTCAATCCTCTTTTTAGAGTTAACATATTCCAATAAGAGCAAATACTCCCAACCTCCACACTCCTGCTCTGCTGGAGCCTGGAAATCCCCCCTTCATTTTCTGGCCTCCCCTCACCGCCGCCCCCCCCCCCCACCATGAGAATAAATCTTCTGAGAGTCACTCAGCATTTAATGGTCTCAGCCCTGTAGAGCTCGTCGAAAGAACCAAAGACTTGTTGATCCAAACCAAGGCTTTTATTAGCAAAAGACCGGAGCTCTTCACAGGTGGCCGACCAGTCCGGAATGATCCGACCTGGCTAGGGACACAACCCTTTAAGGCCCAAACAATAGGTGTGGCTTAGCTCTCAGCCAATCGCTGTAAGCACAGTCTAGATACAGTAACTATATACACTATGTACATTGGTGATAGATCTGTACTATCACATTCACCCCTTCTTGGAGAATTGACCCTGGGAAAAAAAACAAAAACGAGGGAGAGAATGAAAAGGAAGGGGTAGGTCAAGGACTGTAGCAGTCAGGGGGTCTGACCATCCGGCGTGACCGCCGTGGTGCCGGGATTTGGGTCGCTGGAGTGGTGTCGCCAGCGGGCTCATCGGGTGCGACTGCTCCGTCGCTCAATTCCCCAGTCGTTTTGTCGGCAGGGTGGCCCGGGTCATTGGGGTGCTGTTGGTCCTTCTGTTGCGGCACGGGGCCTGGAGCATAAGGAGTTGGGGGGTTTGCTGGGTCTACCGCGTCCTGAGCTAGGTCCCGCACCGAAACAGTGTCCTCCCGCCCGTCTGGGAACTCCACGTATGCGTAATGTGGGTTCGCGTGGAGTAGAGTCACTCGGTCGACCAAGGGGTTGTTCTTTGAGTGCCGGACGTGGCGTCGCAAAAGGACGGGGCCAGGGACGGTGAGCCATGCCGGTACAGTGGTTCCCGATTCGGATTTCCTCGGGAAAAGGAACATCCTTTCGTGGGGGGTGGCATTTGTTGCAGTACATAGGAGGGAGCGGATGGAGTGTAAGGCACTAGTGAGAACCTCCTGCCAGTGAGAGGTGGGGAGACCTTTAGACCGGAGAGCCAGTGTAACCGCTCTCCATATGGTGGCATTCTCCCTCTCGACCTGGCCATTACCGCGTGGGTTATAGCTCGTGGTCCTGCTTGAAGCAATACCACACTCCAGAAGGTACTGTTGCAGCTCTGCACTCATGAATGAGGACCCCCTATCACTGTGGATGGAATTGGGGTACCCGAAGATGGTGAAAATACTGTGAAGGGCCTGTATCACTGAGGTGGCAGTGGTGTCTGGGCAGGCCACAGCGAATGGGAAGCGGGAGTATTCGTCGATGGCCGTAAGGATGTAGGTATTACGGTTGGTCGACGGTAGGGGTCCCTTAAAGTCTACGCTAAGACGCTCGAAGGGGCGGCTGGCTTTGATAACGTGGGAGTTATCCGGACGGAAGAAGTGGGGCTTGCATTCGGCGCACACCGAACAGGCTCGGGTCATGGAGCGGATCTCCTCGACTGTGTAGGGTAAGTTGCGCGCCTTGACAAAGTGAGCAAACCTAGTGACCCCTGGATGACAGAGCGCCTCATGGAGTTTCCGTAGTCTGTCCATCTGTATGCTGGCGCACGTCCCCCTGGAGAGCGCGCCAGGCGGGTCGTTGAGCTTACCAGGCCGGTACAGGATGTCATAGTTAAAGGTGGAGAGTTCGATTCTCCATCTGGCGATTTTGTCGTTTTTTATCTTACCACGCTGGGTGTTGCTGAACATGAAGGAGACCGCGCGTTGATCAGTCAACAGTGTAAAGCGCCTCCCAGCGAGGTAATGTCTCCAACGACGTACCGCTTCAACTATGGCCTGGGCCTCCTTCTCGATCGAGGAGTGTCTACTCTCCGGACCCTGGAGGGTTCTGGAGAAGAAGGCTACAGGCCGACCGGCCTGGTTCAAGGTGGCTGCCAGGGCGAAGTCGGATGCATCGCTCTCGACTTGAAACGGGACAGACTCATCGATCGCGTGCAGCGTCGCAGCAGCGATGTCAGATTTGATTCGATCGAAAGCCGCTGTGGCTTCGGTCGAGAGGGGAAAAGAGGTGGTCTTGATAAGAGGACGTGCCTTGTCGGCGTAGTTTGGAACCCATTGGGCGTAATACGAGAAAAGGCCCAGGCAGCGTTTGAGAGCTTTCTGGGTATGTGGGGGGGGTAAGTCCATTAAGGGACGCATGCGGTCAGGATCTGGCATGACTATCCCGTTTTCCACCACACAACCTAGAATAGCGAGTCGTGTGGTCCGGAAAACACACTTGTCCAAATTGTAAGTCAGGTTTAGCTGACGGGCAGTTTGAAGAAATTTGTCTAGGTTGGCGTCATGGTCCTGCACGTCGTGGCCGCAGATGGTGATATTGTCCAGATACGGGAAGGTAGCGGTTAGCCCGTTCTGGTCCACCATCCTGTCCATTTCCCGCTGGAAGACCGCGACACCATTCGTGACCCAGAATGGTACCCTGAGAAATTGATATAGCCGCCCATTCGCTTCAAAGGCCGTGAATGGTCGGTCCTCGCAGCGGATCGGGAGCTGGTGGTAGGCCGAACGTAGGTCAATAGTGGAGAAAATGCGGTACTGGGCGATCTGGTTCACCACATCCGTGATGTGTGGCAGGGGGTACGCATCCAGGAGTGTGAAGCGGTTAATGGTCTGGCTATAGTCGACCACCATCCGTAGTTTTTCCCCATTCTTGACAACCACCACCTGGGCTCTCCATGGGCTTGAACTGGGTTCGATGATGCCCTCATCCAGCAATCTACGCACCTCACTCCTAATGAATTGCCTGTTTTCGTAACTATATTGCCGACTTTTGGTGGCCACAGGCTTCCAGCCAAGGGTGAGGTTTGCAAAGAGTGCTGGCGGGGCAATCCGGAGTGTGGAAAGGCCGCAGGATTGGCCCCGGGGCACGGGGGCGGGTTGCTCGGGTGCTTCGGGAGTGGGGCGATGGCAGACCGAGAGGGGGGCGTGGGGTCCCCCAAAGTGTAGGGACACCGTTTGGAACTGACACTGGAAGTCTAATCCCAGCAACACTGGGGCGCACAATTGGGGAAGGACGAATAATTTAAAGTGGGTGACCGTCACGCCCTGTACTTCCAGCGTGGCGATGCAATACCCCTTTATCCCAGTCGAATGCGACCTCGTCGCTAATGAGATCCTCTGGGTAGTGGGGATAATGTCAAGTCCCCAACGGAGGGCCAGATCTGGCTGGATAAAACTGTCAGTTGACCCAGAGTCAAATAAGCAATTGGTGTAGTGTCCATGCACTTTAATCAGTTCCATTGCTCTGGTGAGGGGATGAGAGCATTGCTGGTTTAATGTTATTGAAGCAGTTGACAGGGGAGTTTTGCGCGATGACGTCACGCAACGGGATGACGTCACGCAACGGGATGATGTAGTCAACGCTCGAGGAGCAGGTTGGAGAACCTCCCGGAAGTGCTGTTGTGGCGGGTGAATGGTAAGTAGTGGGGTTTGTAGTTGCTCGCGATTGGCGGTCGGGCCCTGGCGGTCGTCAGCGATGGACGCTAGGGTGAGCACCTGGTTGGCCGCGGGGGTGGCTGCGGCGGCGGTAGCGTCGGCCCCGGGGGTGTCTGTGGCGGCGGCAGCAGCGGCGGTAGCGTCGGCCCCGAGGGTGGCTGTGGTGGCGGCAGCAGCGGCGGTAGCGTCGGCCCCGGGGGTGGCTGTGGCGGTGGCGGCGGCAGCAGCGGCGGTAGTGTCAAGTGTTCTGCACGGGGGCGAGAGGCAGGCCATCACCATGGTTGCGACGGTGGGTTGCCCCTTCCGGGTTCGGCGTCTCTGTGACGTCAGGCGTTGCCGTGCAGGGGAGCCCTCGCTCTCATTGGACGAGAGCTCTGGGGAAGAAGAGTTTGAATGGGAAAGCGGCGATTGGGCTTCACACGATGCACTGTGTTTGCTGGCGGCCATTTTAGACCTACAGACTGCAGCAAAGTGGCCCTTTTTAAGGCACTTCTGGCACCTGGCTTTTCTTGCTGGGCACTGGGATCTGCTGTGCTTGTCCCTCCCGCAGAAATAACATTTCGGGTTCGCACGGGGCAGGGTAGCAGCAGCCGACAGGCCGTCAGGGATAGGGTAGAAGGGCACTCTACTCACATCAGAACGAGGGGTCCAGTCCCTAGAGAGCTCGGTGGACTTTAAGGCTGCATCCTCCATTGTGATTGCAATCCGGGCCACGTCCTCTAGTTTTTCTACCCCTTGTTCGAGCAAGCGCAGCCTCACTTCGTTCGATCGGAGCCCGGCCACATAGGCATCCCGGACGAGATCATTTGTGATTTCGGCAGCAGTTTTGTCCACACAGTTACAGTCCTTGCCCAATGCCTTTAATACTTGTAAATATGCCCTGCTGGACTCACCGGGCTGTTGCTTCCTCGACGCAAGCACGAGCCGGGCATGAACTCTGTTCACCGGTTGATCATACAGTCCTTTCAGTACCTTTATGGCTGCGGTGTAAGTGGTCTCATCCTGGATGTTCTCGTAGACTCTCAAGGACACCATAGACAGCAATGCTGTTAGACGCTGGTTATCCTCCTCTACCTGAATGAATCTCAGGAAGTTTTCAAAGTTCAGCAGCCAGAAATTAAAGGCTTTGAAGGCTGTAGCTGACTGTGGGTCGATATCAAGTTTTTCTGGCCGAGTTAAACGCTCCATCCCTTACAAAAAAAATTCTTTTTGCTAATAAAATTGTAGAGCTCGTCGAAAGAACCAAAGACTTGTTGATCCAAACCAAGGCTTTTATTAGCAAAAGACCGGAGCTCTTCACAGGTGGCCGACCAGTCCGGAATGATCCGACCTGGCTAGGGACACAACCCTTTAAGGCCCAAACAATAGGTGTGGCTTAGCTCTCAGCCAATCGCTGTAAGCACAGTCTAGATACAGTAACTATATACACTATGTACATTGGTGATAGATCTGTACTATCACAAGCCCCTAATTATCTCAATTCTCTGTAAACTGTAGATATCCATCCACTCCTTTTCCAAATATATAGAACCTCATAACTTGGGGCAAATTGGATTTACCTCTGGTCTCTTCAAATGGTTGTTGAAAATTCTTTCAATAGAAATGTGCAACATCATTCCTAAAGATGTTGACAATAACGAACGTGCTAGAAGGCAGTCAGGGTTGCCCAGCAGCTAAGATGTACTGCGTGAGGTCCAGCTGCCAGTGACAGATCACCCTACATTATATGGTGACTCTTTGAAATGGGTCTCCATGTTTATAACAGCGTTGGGCAGTAGGCTGGATTGAAGATGATCCTGCCCAATCCAGATCCCAGGACCTTCCCTTATGTCCTCAGAAACTCCCTCTCTAGAATTCTATGAATGTCAAATCCTAAAGATGATTTGGACATCACCACCTAACTCTGTAATTATAGTTGCACCTCTTTACAGATACATTATCTGAAATCTGTAATACATTGCTGAGCAGGTCATGGGAACAGAAACTAACTCAACCTTGAATAGACAGAACTAGCAATAGGCTGGAACTTCATGAATTTAAGCAGATCAAAGCACTGTCACGAACGTTAGTCTAGGTGTGAGGGAAATAGATAAGAGTCTCCTTGGTTAAGACTGTCAGAACAAGAGAACTGCTCCAGCATCCCTGAGAAAACTTGGATCCACCTCAGTCCTTCCTTCCCTGCCTGATTTTACTTTCTTGAAGGCAAGCATCCTTTGGTGCCTGCCAGTGGACTCGGATCTCCTGATTTTCATAACTCTCTCACAAACAATCCAACACTCTCCACCTGATGCGAGCTGCGATTATGATCTGAGAGATGCAAAGGGAACCTGGAAATAACCTGTCCTGGGTCTCACTCTTGGGATTGTATTTTGTTTCCCAAAATACTGATATAATCATTTACCAATAAATATATTTTGGCACATTTAGAACTCTTAAAATGGGTAAAATATATTTTAGATTTTCTCAATTTGTGTTTGACCATTTGTAAATATATAACAATATAAAGAAGCTTTAAAGAGATATAGTAATAAAATGTATCTGAATAGAAACAGATCTTGACTCTCAAGCCTGTTCTTGCATTTAATACGATCATGCCAGCCTCTTCTCCTCAGATCTCCTAGAACTTTAATCCTATGATCTTACAAAAATGCATTTTCATCCTTTATCAATAACCCAAATAATCTATCTTCTACCACCCTGTGGGGCAGAGTATCCATGAAATGTTTCTATGCGGCTCAGCCACCAGCCAAAGTGTGTGAAGCTTTGGGAGGCGTCTTGTGATGCAGACAACACAGTGTGAATCAAACGGTACCCTCTGTCAGTGGGCAGCTGCATAAACATCCCATCCCGGGTACAGTAGAGACTTGCGTTCAATTTGCAGAGGGCTTGACGCCCTAGAATAGGTATTGGGGTCGTGGGTGAAATAATAATGGCGTCGTCAATTTCATGGCCTTCCACAGAGAGTGGAGTAGTTTGGGAGAGGGTGAATTTCACCACACCATTATCAAATGCAGCATAAATAATAGAATTATATTTAAAAATACCCATTTGAAGACCCTGTAAATACATAGGTCATCTTGTGCAAAATTCTTCTTTTTCTGGAATTATCTCAGCAGTGACCCCATCATGCCTTTAAACTGCTTTGTATTTTTTCAATAAATCATCCCTCATTCTATTGAACTCTAAAAAAATGTGTAGGTCTAATTTTTTTTAGGCAATGGTGATAAGACAACTGGAAAGTATTCCATACCGTGTCTCGAGAAAGAGTCATTATCCAATGCATTAACCATCCATTTCTTTCCACGAATGATGCCTGACTCGTTGAGTCCCTGAAGATTTCCTTTGCTTGCTCAAGATTCCAGCATCCGCAATTCTTGCATTTCTTGAGTTTCCCATTTTTGCTGCTGCCTTGTGCCTTGTAGATGATGGAACTGCTTTGGGAAGTCGAACAATGAGGAACCTTCAGATGTGGTTGAATCAACATGTGTCTCATAAACAGTGACCCCTGAGGTGATAAAGTCAGGCTCTGGGATGGCTGAGCCTCAAAGGGAGGGGATCAGACTCTCTCTGATGATGACTTGGCAAACGTTACTTGCCACTATTTAGCCTCGGTTCAAAGCCTGCCAAGGCAACTAGCAAGTATCCACACTACTAATCATTTCACAGTTGTCTATGCTAGTTGGAGTGTGGTCCATTTGGAGAAGAATTGGATGGGGTGGGACACCTGGATTCGAGGGCATGAGCTATAAGGAGATGTCAGACAACCTTGTGTTCTTTTCTCTGGAGCATCAAAGGTTGAGGGGAGACCTGACATGAGGAATATAAAAATTATAAGGCACAGATAGAGTGGGCAAAATAGTGGGCAGAATATTTTTTAGGGTAAAAATATAAAAGTCAAGGACATACATTTTAGGTGGGGAGAGGGTTATGTTTGAAGGAGATGTTCAGGCCAAGTACCTTTATACAGAGAGGGGATGGTTCTTGAAATGGTGTGTCAGGAGTCACGGTGGAAGCAGATATAAATTTAGCATTTAAGAAGCTTCTATATCGACATATGAATATGCAGTGAATAGACGAATATGAATTATGTACAAGCAACGGATGTCGTTTAATTTGGGTATCATGTTGAGCATAGGCATGTGGGCCAAAAGGCCTCTTCCTGTGCTGCTCACTTTCATCCCAGGAATAAACTTCTTGAATCACTTTTGAATTACATCCAACCTCTATGTAACGTTTCTTTAAAAAGGGCCAAATGTGGCTTCACCGGCATGCAGTAGTCACAACAATAATTCCCTCTTTCTAAATCCCAGCTCTGTTGCAATAAAGGCCAATGCATCATTTGCTATTTTAATCACTTGCTATACATACCTGCTAACTTTTTGTAATGGGTGCACAAGATGACTTGGATCCCTCTATACATCACACATCTAAAGAGAGAGAGAGAGAGAGAAAGTGACAGGTTTACATCTAGAATCATTCTGGGAAGAAGAGATTTCAAGTGGTACATAGCAACAGGAAAGACAATGGAGCACAAAGAATGTAACATTTGGAGTGAATGATGAGATACAACAGAGACTGAAAGCAGCAGCATGTCTGCAGCCTGCATGATGTTTTCTACAAGACTTCAGTATTCATTTAAAATGTGGACTCAAGGAGTTAATTAATAAGGATCCTATAGTGCAAAAGAGGAACTAATAAAGTACTGTTTAAAGAAATTTGTACGACCGTTCACCTGGCCAAAATAGGAATTAGATGATGAAAGAAAGCATTTGAAGTTTAAATATTTGCCAACAGGAACAAAATTCCAATGTCAAGTCTTTGGCTTGGCTTCGCGGACGAAGATTTATGGAGGGGGTAAAAAGTCCACGTCAGCTGCAGGCTTGTTTGTGGCTGACCAGTCCGATGCGGGACAGGCAGACACGATTGCAGCGGTTGCAAGGGAAAATTGGTTGGTTGGGGTTGGGTGTTGGGTTTTTCCTCCTTTGCCTTTTGTCAGTGAGGTGGGCTCTGCGGTCTTCTTCAAAGGAGGCTGCTGCCCGCCAAACTGTGTGGCGCCAAGATGCACGGTTTGAGGCGTTATCAGCCCACTGGCGGTGGTCAATGTGGCAGGCACCAAGAGATTTCTTTAGGCAGTCCTTGTACCTTTTCTTTGGTGCACCTCTGTCACGGTGGACAGTGGAGAGCTCGCCATATAATACGATCTTGGGAAGGCGATGGTCCTCCATTCTGGAGACGTGACCCATCCAGCGCAGCTGGATCTTCAGCAGCGTGGACTCGATGCTGTCGACCTCTGCCATCTCGAGTACCTCGACGTTAGGGGTGTGAGCGCTCCAATGGATGTTGAGGATGGAGCGGAGACAACGCTGGTGGAAGCGTTCTAGGAGCCGTAGGTGGTGCCGGTAGAGGACCCATGATTCGGAGCCGAACAGGAGTGTGGGTATGACAACGGCTCTGTATACGCTTATCTTTGTGAGGTTTTTCAGTTGGTTGTTTTTCCAGACTCTTTTGTGTAGTCTTCCAAAGGCGCTATTTGCCTTGGCGAGTCTGTTGTCTATCTCATTGTCGATCCTTGCATCTGATGAAATGGTGCAGCCGAGATAGGTAAACTGGTTGACCGTTTTGAGTTTTGTGTGCCCGATGGAGATGTGGGGGGGCTGGTAGTCATGGTGGGGAGCTGGCTGATGGAGGACCTCAGTTTTCTTCAGGCTGACTTCCAGGCCAAACATTTTGGCAGTTTCCGCAAAGCAGTAACTAATAAGATATCATTTCAATAAGTACATTGGAAATCTCAACAAATACTTGCTAAAAATTTAATCGTTGTACAGAACTGAGTTTATCTTGAGGTCAAAAAAACATTTATTTGGGGAGTTGCAAAATTGCAAAGCTGATGGATTGGAAGAAGTTATTTCAAATTTCCAATTGTAAACAATGGCACGGTCTGAGCCTGAACAATCTCTGCTCATCACGAGTAATTTTCTCTTCAATAATCTAGTTATCATAGTGGCTACTCTGTATTTTAAAACAAGTTCCAAATCACCAAATCTGAATAGCCCATTGGTTTACATATATTCATCTTCCATGTTGCAACTGAAAAGATAGCTGATGTGGAAAAACGTCAAATGGTAGGTCAGGGGTGTTTTACTAAAACTGGAACTGAGTCACATTAGGGCTTTATTCTTTCTCTGGTTCAATTCCACTGCCTGATTCTACAAATGGAAGATT
This sequence comes from Narcine bancroftii, assembly GCF_036971445.1. Classification (NCBI taxonomy): domain Eukaryota; kingdom Metazoa; phylum Chordata; class Chondrichthyes; order Torpediniformes; family Narcinidae; genus Narcine; species Narcine bancroftii. Next base: position 100,522,580 of record NC_091477.1, on the reverse strand, counting down.
GCTTCCTCAACCTGAATGTTTTCAACCTTTTGGAAGAATTTAGATGTTGAGAAATCAAACTATAATTTATAAACATACCAATTCTCTTTTTTAAAAAAGAACCTCATGAACCATGATGCTGAATCAAATATTCATAATTAAATAGAATAAAAGGTGGGTGAATTTCACCACAGCATTATCAAATGCAGCATAAATAATGGAATTATATTTAAAAATACCTATTTGAAGACATCACATTCTGAAAGCTTCCTCTAAATCCAGATATCCAACTAATCAAATAAAAAGTTATGAAGATTATCTCAAATACCTAATCACTTTAAACCAAAATAAAAGCTTGCCACTAATCAAGCAATTTTCACAGCAAATCAGTTCCACAAAAACAAGCTAATTCTCCAAAGGCACTGTTATGCTTTTTCTTTCAAGAAGAACTACTTTACGTGGGCTTATCAGTTAACCAACTTTATATTCCTCATGTTGTTTCCACCGCCTCCAATGACTTCTAACTGTCTTGTAGCATCTTGCAAAGTGATTCTTCTTCCCACATTTGTAGCAAGAATTTCCATAGTCAGGACAATTCTTTGGAATATGTCTACCTCCACACCTGCTGTTTGAGCTTACCACTTTGCTTCGGTGTTGCTCTGGGAAATTCCTGGTGCTCTACCTCTCTGTCTTCATCGCATTCACTGCTGTGCCTATCCTCTGCAGCTCCTTGGCATGTGTTCATGTGGTTTCTGCTGCCCTACACATATTCACAGCCTTTTCACGCAAGTCTTTTTCTTAATTCATTATCTGGGATTCTGCAAATTATTCAGTCTTTAATAAGTGAATTTTTCAAATCTCCAAATTCACAGGACTTACTCAGTGTGTGAAGCTCACCTAAGCATTGGTCAAAGCTCATACCTTGTTTCTGGTCACTGGAGAAAAACATTAATCTCTCAACATGACATTTTTACTTGGCACAAAATACTCCTCAAATTTTGTCATCAAAGTGTCCAATGTGAAAGCTGCCTCATCAACATTAAAACTGTGATATATGTCCAAACGATTTTCACCCATCATGTGCAAAAATATAGATACTTTCCATCGGTTTCTCCTGCTCCACAAGCACCTAAATAAATGTTGAATCGCTGTTTGAAGTGTTTCCAATTGTCGGCTATATTGTTGCTCTGGGTAAGTCCTGGCGCTCTGCCTATCTGCCTTCATCGTATGCACTGGTTTTTACAACCCAGTGGTCCATGGTAATGCTACATGGGGTACAAGCCACATGAACCCAAAGGCACTTCCCTGGATCATTGGGATAATGGTGGTGTTCTCGTTTAAAAATTGGAATGTTATACCTCCTGAATTTAAGTATGCAATCCAGTACAGGATTGAAAAAGTTTTCTATTCTCAGGTCTATCAGCTGAAAGTGTAAACCAAGATCCAACTGATCCTTTGCAGTGGACACTGCTTGAAAAATAATATTTTTGGAGTGAATTTAGTTTACAATTGAAGAGCTGCAAAAATAAAACTCTATGAATCATGTTCTATTATTAGGCTGCATAAAAATCACTACTGAATCCATTTTGACTTTAAAGCCTGGTGCACCCAATAGATTTTAAATATTAAATTTAAATTATTAAATTTTAAATTTAGACATACAAGGATGGTAACAGGTCATTTTGGCCCACGAGTCCATGTGCCCAATTTATTTACAACTCCCAGTTATAGTCTTGAATGGTGGGAGGAAACTGGATCCCATACAGAGAAAACCCATGCAGATATGGGGAGAACATAACAACTCCTTGCAGATGGTATGGGATTCAAACCCCAGTCCCAATTGCTGGCGCTGTAAAGGTGTTATGCTAACCATCACATTAGTTGTGTCACATATATAAACCAGTTGCACATGTAAACATTCAACTGTGCTGCACAGACCAGGAAAACTTAATTTTCATACTGTTTTTAAATTAATTCCCAAAATATATTGTTGAAAAGGCCAATATTTACTTCATCATTCAATACTAATCAGGTTGGGAGAAGGAGCAGATTGGTGCAGGGCACTAGTAATGGGGAGAACACCCCACTGAGAAGAAGCAGCAGAGGAGATGATGCCAAGGATGTGATGGACCAGTGAGAGGCTTTGCAGCTGAAGGACACCTACTGAGAAACCCACGCAGACTGTGAGCTGCCGGCAACTTGAGATCAAAGGACTCACACCAGGCTGTGGACTGCTGGAGACAGGCTCATGAGAACCAAGTATTGGAACTGTGATTTGCGAGGGTGCTGAGGGCAAGAATGGCTGCCGAAGGGACCTGGATGATGAAGGCTTTCTCATCGGTCAAAAGTTTGGATCTGGGCTCAGGCTGCTGATGGTTTCAACTGAACTGAATTATTGTACGACTTCAGAGGGTGCAAGAATGCTGGAGGTAAATCCTTATGGCAGACTAAAGGCAATTTTGTGTAATATTACATTTATCTTTTATTACATGATAAAAAAAATCTGATAGCGATGGCCAGTGTGATGAGAGGAAAGAGACAGGCTTTTGAGAGTATTCACTTCCTCATATTCAATTCCATTGATTTTATCTTGTTAATCCAGTAATGTTACGGTCTCCCAATACAAACAAGATAAAGGGGGAAAAAAGAATGGGGGGGCAGATGATGAAAGCTTAGTGAGAAAACTCTTGCCTTCACTGACCTCCCTGATTCTTACACTCATTAGCCATTAATGTCTACCTTTCAGACAGACATATTTCAAGCTTTTAATATCTGAAAGGTAGACAATTGATATCGTCAGTGTAGCACAAAAAATATAGATAATTTATACAAGGCACTTTAATGCAAAGTAGGTAAGTTGTATTAAAATGATCTGCTGGATGCAAGTAGCACCTGTCGAGATTGGGATATTGATGCAGTTACAAACATCTGTAAAAGAATCAATAGCTAATTGTGGCTCAAAAAAAATAATGAGAAACAATTATATTTGCCTGTAAAGCATTTTTAAGTGGATAGCTTCCTTGGAAATTTTGGAGTATCAGAAATATATTTTTGAAAAATTGTCCTGATTATTAAATTCTGCTACATCATTCATGAACATTTACATCAATGTTTTTAAGAATTAGATACTTCATTAATATTATTATATTTAACATGCTGAAACTTTTGTAAACCCCTTTGGTTCAAATGTGAAGGTAAAGATGTTTGTTTCCCTATAGGGGAAAAGTTATAATTTTGTCTCATCTGATAAATAAACATAGACATGCAACTATTGTTTCTTAAAGCCAATATTGACAGAAACCCCCTTGTCTATATTCTGTAACATGGGCCTGTCTGAGAAAAGAGAAGATATTATCTTTGAACTGCAGGAGCCAACTCAGGGGGAGAGGGAACAATAGGAACCTGAGGTAGGTTATACTCCCACTGCTCACTGCAGACACAGCTCTCCTTTAATTCCCATCCCACAGAGTTAAACCAGCTTTGAAGTCATCAAGCTTTGCAATTTGACAACCAAATCACTTTAGCTCCACTAAATGATCTCAACAGACTGCAGCAATCAGCAGTTTGTTTGATGTTATGGTTTGTCCCAAACATCCAACTGCTTTAATTCTTGTTGATCCAGAACCCGAAAAAAGTATGAAATTTTAGTACAATAAAAAGTTCTTCCTTTGTTAGCAAGGTTTTAAAATTTCATTACATTTCATATCAGTAAAGTAGCATTAAATTTAAATGCAAGTATTTTATAAAGGTAGCCTATTGAAAACGATTAGGATTTAAATGGATATACGGAATTGCTGCTACACTTGTTTTGTTAACTTCAGAACCATTCACAATGATTGAATATTAGCCAAAAAGAACAAGTAAGCATCAATATTATGCATATACCTAACACGTGGGTGGTATATATCAAACCATTTTCTTTGCTTTAAAGATATTTTGATGGTAAAAGATATTACATGAGATTTTGAAAGATATGTGCAAATAAAGATTTTCTTTTTCAATTCTTCCAAGATAAACATGCATTTAACAGGCCTCTTCCCCTCTTGAACGCAGGAGCTAATCAGACTACAAATGAACTCATCCTCTCAGAGATCTGGGGCCAAAGAACTAAAAGTGAGGTTGACTGCTTTTGACATCAAGGCAGAATTTGATCAAGACTGGCATCAAAAAGCCCCTGCGAAGTCCATGGCATGGAAGAAAAACTGATCCAGTAGTTGGAGTCACAACTTGGAAGATGTGTGATGCTGTTGGAGGCCAGTTTTCACCAGTTTGAGTTCGTAGGAAGTATCTGAGACCTAACTATCTTTCACTTCTAAAATAAAAATCACACACATGACTTGGGAACAGAATTAGGCCATTCAGCCCATAGAGTCTGCTCTGCCATTCAAATCATGACTGATATATTCTTACTCTCAAATCTCTCCTGCCTTTTCCCCCATATCCTTTTTACATCCTTAAAATCAAGAACCTTAAATATATCAAATTACTTTGCCTCCACAGCCATCTGTAGCAATGAATTCCACAGATTCACCACCCTCTGGCTGACAAATTTTCTCCTCCCCTATTCCAAGGTTCTAGACTCTCCCACTCCTGGAAATATTTTTCCCGCATCCACTATCCACTATTCAGTTGGTTTCAAGGAGATACCCTTGATCCTTCTAAACTCCGGCAAGTACAATCCATGAGCTATCAAAGGTTTTTCACATGTTAATCTGCTCATCCCTGGGATAATTCTCACACACCTCTGAAGAGGGGATGCTTGCTGATGAAGGACCAACATTCAATTCCATTCACAACTCCTCATCAAGTAAAGCAGTCCAAATTATTGTAGTGGAAAATTGAAATTAATTTCTCCAAGAATCAAAGGAGGTTGATACAATTAAAGTATTAAAGACTGGAGACATAGGCTAACTTACAAATTCAGTGGGAACTACTATTGTTTCCAAACCAGAATTTTCCAGTGACATGACAAATTAAGATGGCATTCAGGTAGTGTGAGCAGTGATCATCTCATCTAGAGCACCTTCTGGAGGAGACATTAAACTAAGGTCCTGTGTGGTCTCCCATGTGGACATAATTTGGACTTCTTTACTTTGCCGTTTTGTAGCAGCATCACAGTGTAAATTTTTGTATAAATCACATTACATTATAAAAGTAGTGCAAGAAAAAGACGATAAATCTATGGTTCATTTTTTCTTTCAGAAATCTGATGCAGAGGGAAGAAACTGTCCTTGTGACATTGAGTGCCCATTTTCAGGGTCCTGTATCTTTCCTCCGCGCCGCCCCCCCCCCCTTCCGATGGTAGCAGGTGAAGAGCGCGTGGCTTGGGTGGTGAGGGTGCTTGAGGAAAGCAGGCTACTTTAAGACACCACCTCCTGTAGAGGTCCTCGATGGAGTGAAGACTGGTGCCTGTGATGTTGCAGGCCAAGTTAACACCCCTCTAGAGATTATTCTAGTCCTGAGCCAGGCAGTGACACAACCAGCCAGAAGGCTCTCCAAAGTACTTACACCTATAGAAATTTGAGAGTCTACAGTGACATATCAAATCTCCTCAAACACCACGTGATTGCCTCGACATGGAGGCTGCAGGACAGATAATCAGAGATGTTGACATACAGGAATTTGAAGTTCTTTATCTTTATCACTGCTGACCTCTTGATTACTTCTTCCTGAAGTCCAGTCAACTCCTTGGTTTTGCTAATGTTGAGTGCAAGGTTGTTGTGATACCACTTAACAAGCTGATCTCCCTACTGCACACTTACTCATTTAATACAATGGGGGGAGGGGGGGTGGGTTTTATTGCAACCTTAATTCCACATTCCAGTTGATCAGTGGTAACCTTTTTTAGATATTAACCTCTGGCTTATGAATATTCAAAAGCATTTCCACTTCCCTTGAGAAAATGGTTTCAAAGATTCACAATGCTCAAAAAAAACTCACTTCAAAAACAAGGGATAACTTTTTTTAAAGTGACTATATCTTTTGATTCTACCATAAAAGAAAACATTCTCTTCACATCCACACTGTCAAATCCCTCATGATGCAAACTTTAATTGTCCCTTGTCATTCCTTTTAAACCCCCTTGGATAACATCCTAGCCTGCCCAATTATTCTTCTGAAGACAACCTGCCACTCCAGGTATTAGGTTAGCAAATCTTCTGAGGCCTCCTTAAATAAAGGAACTAATATTGTATACATGCCAGACAAGTTCCCACTAATGCTTTGTGTAAAAGGTAACAGTATTCACAATTGTTGAAAGCACTATCTATTTTTATACAGATTCACCTAGAGTAATAACCAAATTATAGAGTGAGCCAGTCCCAGTGGCAGCAAAAAAAAAGCCAATGCTGATTAAAAATGAATAGATTATTACAAAAGTCAAATTTAACTGAAGCTTTTGCATACAAGGAAAAGGCCTGAAATCATGGGAGATTTTTTACTGCTCAACTTTCAAAGGGAGTGGCAAAAAAAGAATCAGCATTTATTTGTAGTGCTCCAGTGTCTTCAATGAAGAATCCTGCAAAAAAAAAAAAAAAAAAAAAAAAAAAAAAAAAAAAAAAAAAGAATCCTGCACCGCATTTTACATGCTTATGATTGGAATGTACAAAGCAATGCTATGGAGTTATGTCCTTGCCAGAGAGGATAACGAATCAGCTCTGGCAAGGGCATTTGGATGCTACAAACTTGGAAGATTTCCCATAAATACAGGTATTAGTTGAAGGTCAAACATTTTCTCTATCAAGCCGATGATTTCTTCCAGGCTTCCAGAACATACTGAAACGCAACACAAATGTTGGAAGAACTCAGTAGGCCAGGCAGCATCCATGGGAGGTGATAGACAATGTTTCAGGCCAAAATCCTTCCTGAAACATTATCTATTGTCTTCCTTGGTTGCCTGACGAAGAGAGTTCTTCCAGCATTTAGTGTTGCTCTAGTTTTCTTACCTCTGCAGACCCTTGTTTAAAATAGATCAAGGAGCTGGTAAAGGATAGGCCATCAAAACCAGTGAGTGTTGTTATCAAAGCCAGAAAGTGGCTTTCCTGAATGCATAGTTTCTCCAACATCCCAGCAGAATGGGTGGGCATTATCATTCATTTTAATGATTACAAATTTTTTAAAAATCACAAGATTGGCACGTGGATTTTCTTGAATTAGAAAAGTTTAACTTTCAGGCAAATAAATGAAGAATAAAATGGAAGGGAGACTAAATTATTATACTGAATTATGCAAATTAGGAACTGGTAAAAGAATGGCAGGGTGAAACAGGTTTGACGAGACCCATTGAAACTTAAAATCCTTTTCAGGTCAGAATGATTCAGCAAGGCTCTGGGAAACCAGATTCTGAGAATTTCAAATGGCAGCCAAATGTGACAAGATATTTAAAAGCAACTTTAAAATGAAAATAATGTAATCAATGTTGTATTCATTGTGCTTTCTACACTTCCTATTTTGCACCAAAATATTGCTTCAGCAATACTTGGGGACATCACATCAGTTCTACAATTGGTACTGTGAGCACCATATAGAGTACAAACTGAAAGCCAATGTACCATCTGTTACTTCTAAAAAGGAAACACTTTAGCTGTGAATTTCATGGTAAATTTCTTTCTATCACATAGTGTGGATATTAGTAGGAAGAAGATGAAAGCAGTTTTGTTTGATCCAAATTATGTAGGTCTACCGAGGAAAATAGGATTTACCGAGAGAAGCCTGAGGGAATGGCAGGAGGTAGGAGACTTTGGGGACAGGAGAGGAAAAGATGAGCTCAGTTTAACAGTCAAAGTCCTTAATGCGATGTTAAATAGTTAGATGGGTTAAACAGGAAAGATTTAATTAGGTCAAGCACTGATAGGTACAATTATACCCATCTAAGAAAGTGGGAAAGCAAATCTCTGGAGCAATTTGATAACAAGCTCCCAGTTTGTGAGTCACTGCACTGACAAATTAGCTTCTGATGCAACATTAGTGGCATGTTCTCATGAAAACAGAAACTTCAAAGAAAATCCTTCTCTTCTCCTCATCATGGCACCATTTTTAAACATCAATTAATAATTAAAATTTACATTCAATTGTCATTTACTTAAAGGTTATTCTAATAAAAAAAGTCTCAATTACCTGCAAGGCTTACTGAATTTGCCCCAGTCAACTTTTTCAGGATACTTTTTGCTATGTCATTCTCTCCATGAGGAAAATCAGATTCACATTTATTGTCAAAGTAAATACATGGCATCACATACAACACCAAAATTCTTTTTCCTGTGGGCAAGACAGAATTACCACTTATTGGCACTGCAAAAACCTATTCACAACGTGCACACGTAAACAAATTAAAAGATGTAAGCAAACTGACATTGCAATACAAAGAGAAATTTAAAAATATGTCAATAAAGTGTAAGAGTCCTTAAATGAGTCCCTGATTGAGTTTGTTGTTGAGGAGTCTGATGGTGGAGGGGTAGCAGCTGTTCCTGAACCTGGTGGTGTGAGTATTGTGGCACCCATACCTCTTTCCTGATAGTAGCAGAGTGTATCTATTCAACCACAAGAAACATTCCCCTCTCCACCTTCTGCAGGGATCACTCCCTCCGTGACTTCCTTGTCCATTCCTACCTCCCCAATCGTCCCCTTGGAACCTACCCCTGTGACCACAGGAGATGCTCTCTTCTTCCTCACCACCATTCGGGGCCCCGAAAAGTCCTTGCAAGTGAAGCAACATTTCACTTCTGAATCTGCAGGGGTCATCCACTGCATCCGGTGCTCCCATTGTGGTCTCCTCTACATTGGAGGGACTAGACACAGACTGGGAAAGAATGCTTTGTTGAGCACCTCTGGTGTCCACTGCATTAGTGTGGATCTCCCAATGGCCACCCATTTCATTCCCCATCCCATTCACATGCTGACATGTCTGATCATGATTTAATACACTGCCAGACTGAGAACGCCCACAGATTGGAGGACAACACCTCATCTTCTGACTGCATACCCTCAAAACAGATAACATTAACATTAATATCACCCCCCCCCACTTCTCTCATCACCTTCCCTCAGCTCTGTATCTTCCTTGTCTCCTTCTACACAAACATGACTCCCTTGTACACTCATCCCACCCCCCTATCCCCCAGCACCTTCCCCTGTGGCCACAAGAAGGGCCACACTTGTGCCCACACATTCTTCCTAACCACAATTTTTGTCCCAAAACAGGCCTTTCAAAAGAAACAACACTTGTGTATCCGCAGAAGTGATCTACAGTATCCAGTATTCCTTTTGTGGCCTTCTCTACATTGGAGAAACTGGGAGATCACTTCACTGAGCATCTTCGCTCCATTTGCATCAGTGACAGGGACCTCCCAGTGGCCAACCATTTCAATTCTCCGTCCCATTGCCATACTTACATGTCCGTCAGTGGTCTTATGCTCAATCCCACCAAGACCATCTACAAATTAGAGGAACAACACTATCTTTCTGTCAGGGCACTTTCCAGCTGGATGGCATTAACATCAACTTCTCTGGTTTCTGTTAACCTATTCTTCATTCTCACTCCCTTCCCTTTCCTTTCCCCTCCACCCCCTTCCATCTCGATTCACTGGACCATCTCTCCTCCCCCTGCTTGCTGCTCTGCCCTCCCTCCCTCCCTCCCTTACCCTCCTATTACCTCCTCTCTTCAGGATAGTGCTCCTCCCCTCCATCCCTCCACCCCTCCCATTTTGTTCAGATGCCTGCTGACATTTGTCCATACCTTGATGAAGGGCTCAAGCCTGAAACACTGGTTATGCATCTTTAACTTGCTGAGTTTCTCCAGCTTTGTGTTTTCACTTCAATCACGGTGTCTGCGGACTTTTGTGTTTTACCTGTTGATAAAGTATATGACAGCTCTGGTGTAATTATTCAGATCCTCAGCTGAGTCCTTGAACACTGCCCAATCTGCAGACTTGAGGAAGTGCTGTAACAGTTCTTCAGCTTCTACAATCACCTTTTAGCTCTCCTGATCTCCAGAGCCTCTCTTTTTCTGTGTGAAAGCAGAAGGAGCATTGCCATATGATCTGACTTGCCAAAATGTGGCAAGTCAGATCATATGAAAAAGAAAAATTGGCTTTCCTTATCTTGGTGTAGCAGTGATTGAGTGTGCTGGGATCTCTGGTACAGCAGGTTACATGCTGGTGGCAGTTGAGATAGGCCTGGTTAAAGTCTCTGACTAAGATTTTCAATGCGTTGGGGTGGGCTGTCTTTGTTAACTAACCACACCATGCAGCTCTGCAAGTGTTTGTTTTTAATCAGCCTCGGGAAGGATACAAACTCAGGAGAGAATTACGGACGAGAACTCTCAGGGTAAATAGAAGGGTCTGCATTTAATCAAGAACTGAGCATGTTTGTACAAACAAGGAATTTTAAATCATCAAAAATTGGAGTCAGCACAAGTTTCCCCAATCAGAGACAGATTCAGAAGGAGGAAAGATTGAAGAGCTCTTCTTGGGAGAGTTTTAAACTTAATACATTTCATATCAATAATTTGTCAGCGTGGAAGCTATAGAATAGCCAATGTGAGAATCATGGGTATTTGAGATAATATCAAAAGAATACAATCCGGACAATGGTATTAACCAGTGGTGGAATGCCAGGTACACATGACGTGCACTGCACAGATTGTTGAGAGAGTGAAACTTCAGGAACGGAGTTTACTGTGAGAAAGTGTGAAAGAATGCATTTCAGTGAGAGAAATCCAAGGCAAGTTATCTAAATGAAGAAGCAATAAATTATATTTACATTCTATCAAGAATATCTTATTGACTTGCATAATCCTCAGCAGTCAACAAGGCCAAAGAAAGAAATTCAAGTAGAAAACATAGGAGCAGTCATTTAAAACTGAAGTGCGTGTGGACAATAATGGTTTTTGCTGAAAATCTTGAGTTTTTTTTACACCATAGGGTTATGGAGGCTGGACTGTCATGTAGGGTATTTAGACGAAAGAGATACATTCTGAGAGAGCAAGGAGTTGAGGGTTCTGGAGAACTAGCACACAAGAACCTGTAACCAATTGCTTCAGCTCCCCAGGCAGAGCAAGTATGTGCTCTCGTGTTGCGGCCACACCTGAAATTATTATGACACCTCTTGACAATTGAGCCGGTGTTCATTGTCCAAGAGCAATCATAGAACATTATAGCACAGAAACAGACCCCTTTGGCCCTTCTAGTCCATGCTAAACTATTTTTCAGCCTAGTTCTACTGACCTGCACCTTGTCCATATGGCTCCCATCTATGTACCTGTACAAATTCTTGAATGTTAAATCGAGCCCGCATTCACCACTGGAAGTTGGAAGTTTGTTCCACACCCCCACCACTCTGTGTGAAGAAGTTCTCTCTCTCTCTCTTCCTCCTAAACTTTTCCCCTTTCACCCTTAGCCCATGTCCTCTTGTTTGTATCTCACCTATCCTCAGTGGAAAAAGCCTACCTACATTTACTGTCTATCTCCCTCATAATTTCACATATCTCTTATCAAATCTCCCCTCATTCTTTGATGCTCAAGAAAATAAAGTCTAAGCCTGTTTAACCTATCCCTGCAACTCAGTTCCTGAAGTCATTCTAGTAAATCTTCACTGCACTCTTTCCATCTTATTGATATATTTCCTGTAGCTAGGTGACCAAAACAATACACAATACACCAAATTTGGTTTCACCTATGTCTTATATAACTTTACACCCCAACTACTATACTCAATAGAAGGCCAATATGCCAAAAGCTCTCCTTACAACCCTATCTACCTGTAAAGCACTTTCAGGGTATTATGTATCTATATTCCTAGATAATCTGTTCTACTGCACTCCTCAGTGCCCTACTCTTTACAGTGCATGTCCCACCTTGGTTTTTCCTTCCAAAATCCAACACCTCACATTTGTCTACATTAAGTTCCATCTGCTATTTTTCAGCCCATTTTTACAGTTGGTCCAGATTCCTCTGCAAGCTTTGAAAACCTATCTGCAATGCATTAAATCTGTGCCAACTGCAAACCTGCTGGATAATATGGATAGAGAGGTGAGGAGGTCCAGCAAGAAGAGTTGATTGAGATAAATGACAAATACAATGGAGCCAGCACTGATCACTGAGGTACATTATTAGCCACAAGTCTCCAGTCCGAGAAGCAATTATCTACCACATTCTCTGGCTTCTCCCATCAAGCCATTGTCGAATCCAGTTTACTTCTTCACCATGAATACCTAGTGTCTGAACCTTCCTGACTAACCTCCCATGTGGGACCTGGTCAAAGGCCTTACTAAACTCCAGGTAGACAACATATACAGCCTTTCCTTAATCAACTTTCCTTATCACCTCTTCAAAAACTCTACAAGGTTGATTAAACATGACCTATCGCACACAAAATGATGTTGACTATCCCTCATCAGTCCCTGGCAATCCAAATATATGTTTAATCGAATCTTGTGGAACACCTAATAATTTAGCTATAGCTGATGTCAGGCTCACAGAACAACAAGAGCTACCCTCTAATCCTCCGGCACCACACCCTTGGCTAAGAACATTTTAAGTATTTCTCCCAGAGACCCTGCAATTTCTACACTCACTACCCTCAAAGTCTGAAGGACTACCTTGTCAGGCCCTGGGGACTTATCCACCCTTATTTGCTTTAAGACAGCAAGCACCACCTCCTCTTTAATCTGTAAATGTTCCATCGCCTCACTGGTGGTTTTCATTTCTTCCCTCAACTCTGCCAGTTTCCCAAGTGAATACTCATGCAAAAAAAAACTACATTTACAATCTACCCCATCTCTTTAGGCTCCATACGTAGACAACCACTCTGATCTTCAAGGGGACCAATTTTGTTCCTTATTATCCTTTTACTCTTAATATACCTGTAGAAACCCTTCAGATTTTTCCTTCCAAAGCAACCTCATGTCCTTTTAGCCTTTCTGATTTTTTTTCTTGTTGTTTTTATACTCAAGTACCTCATTTGCTTAGTATTGCCTATATCTGCTGTACACATCTCTCTTCTTCCAAACCAATCCCCAATATTCCTCAAAAACCAAGGTTCCCTACACGTGCTAATTTTGCCTTTAATCCTAACAGGAGCATTCAAACTCTGCACTCTCAAAATTTCACCTTTGAAGGTCTTCAATTTACCTCAAATATTCTTGCCCACAAACATAACTCAATCCATGCATTCTAGATTCTTTCTCATTTCCTCAAACCTAGCCTTTCTCCAATCTATAATCTCAACCTGAGGCCTAGACCTATCCTACTCCATAATTAACTTGAAACTAATAGCATTATGATCACTGGGCTCAAAATGTTCCCCTTCACATTCTTCTGTCACTTTTCCTGTCTTGTTCCCTAATAGAAGATCCAGTATTGCACTCTCTTTAGTTGGTACCTCCATACATTGATTTAGAAAACTTTTCCTGAACATATTTGACAAACTCCAAGCCATCCAGCCCTTTTATAGTACAAGAGTCCCAGTCAATGTACTGGAAGTTAAATTCTACTCTCACAACCTTCTGCAGCTGTCTACTATCTCAACAGATTTTCTCCTCCAATTCTCAATGACTATTGAGAGGTTTATAATAAACCCCATGAGTGTGTTCATATCTTTCTTGTTCCTCAGCTCCACCTATATAGAATCAGTAGACAAGCTCTCTGCTCTGTCCAGCCTGTGCACTACTGTGATTATTTTCCCTGACAAGCAATGCCACTCCTCCCCCTGTCCTATCACGTCTGAATCAACGGAAGCCTGGAACATTGAGCTGCCAGTCCTGCCCTTCCTGCAACAAAGTTTCACTAATGGTCACAATGACACAATTCCACATGCCAATCCATGCACCAAAAATCTCCTATCATTCCTACAATACTCCTTGCATTGAAATAGATGAACCCGAAAACATTTTAACCACTTACAACCCGTTGACTTTGAACATTGCATGGAATTTTCACATCATATTTTCCCTCCTCCATTCCTCTGTTACAGTAGAGGAACAGGCTCTTTTGGCCCATGAGCCCGTGCTGCTCAATTACACCCAACTGATTTACCACCCCGGTACGTTTAATCTTCCATTATAGCATCCATCTTGATTAATTTCAAAATGCTTCCTGACATTACGCTACAAGAATCTTTGGATCAAGGATGATCAACCACTTTTTGAAGGGGGTTTGATCAGAAACATGAAGCATTCCTTTTCATAGATGCTGCCCAGCTTCATGAGCTTGTCCAGCAGGGTCTTTAAATGTCCGGCATCTGCAGTTTTGTTTGGAAAAATACATTTTCATCCTCTAGTTTCACGGTCCAAGGTGCAAAAGAGGCCAAGGTAGGAAATAATATGCCCCCTTGAAACCCCCACCCCATGTAGATAGCTAGAAGTGGTGCTATCCTTATGCTCAGAGGATCCAAAAGCTCCTTCCCTACTTCGAAGAGTCATGCACAGGAGGTCAGTAGGCATGCTGCATTCAAATCAGCTTTGAGCACTTCTTGAGAAGCTTCAGTGCACAGAAGTGCTGGAGAAACTCAGCAAGTCACGCAGCATCCATAGGACGCAAAAGACAGCTGACATTTCAGGCCTGAACTCTTCCTCAGGAATCCTTGTAACATCAAATTTATTTTACTTCTATGGATGCTATATAACTTGCTGAGTTTCTCCAGAACGTCTGCACTGCACTAGACCCCAGAATCTGCAGATTTTCCAATTGACCTTCTGGAGACTCTCTTCTTCTTCTTCTCTTTTCTACCAATGAGGGAGTTTGGAATAGAGTGCCTTTTAGGCTAGCACACCAGCCTAATATAATTGAGCTAATTAGAGCCTTAATGCTGGGGTTGTTGGCAATGCAATGTTGCCCAACACTACCAAGAACGTGAAGGTTCCATTACTGTCACGTAATACTACATTTAGAATGTAGCATACATAAAGTTCTTTAACTTTTGTCTACCATAAGGTAGAGAGTTGCCACTTTGTCCAGCACCCTTCACAGAATCCTATAGCACCTCGCGTTGTTATGAACCACGCGTAACAATGAAGCAGTGTTTAATTCTAAAACACTAAATTTATTTCTAACTCAAACTATAATCTTAACTTTTAAACTAACCTTAACACTAGACCTATCCTAGATGTGTGTGTGTCTCTGATATTCCCATACCATTACAGACCAGTCCAAAATCTAGAACGTTACTTCGATGTTCAGTCTTTCAAATTCAGTGTTGAAGCATAGGCTTTTGAAATATGGATGCCCAGAATGAATATTGAACTGATGGGAAGACTGGAGTTGTCGCTGCTACAGATTCACAAATTCTTCTTGTGTTGCCTTTGAAGAAATGTCCATCCACACGAGTTTCTGGTCCTTTTGTAGGCAAGACTTGAAATGGGCAGCCTCCATGAAGCTTCCAAGACCCTGGCACCGGTCTCTCAAAGTACCTTCACAGAGAGTCACACTTAAAGCCATCTCTCCAAATGACCTTCATTCAACGATAATTGAATTTTACACTTTCATAGAACGCAAAGCCCCAATACATTCTTCGAAATGACCTAGTATTTTCTGGTCTTCCCCCCGCCACCCAACCACCTATCCATCATTTTCTCCCCATTTAGTTCTATCCATCACCAACCATCAATTTCTCTCCCCCCCCAAAAAAAAAGAGACTGGCATCTTTTACCTCCACAAATGTTGTTCAGCCCAATTCTTCCAGCATTGTGAGATTTTATAGTCAATGTTGACCTCTGAAAAGTACTGAAACCTGTTCTACCATATTTCACTGTCATTCATCAGCAGGTCAGACTTGGTTCCATTAAGAGGTGCCCACATTTTAATCACCAGCTTTCAGAATAGGTTTCCCGCCACCATGGCCTTTGGTGCCACTTCACCGCTGGTTGCAATGAACCTGCCTGAGGGCCCATCAGCATTATTGCTCAGACAGACTCCTTCAAGTGATTTAAACGGAAAACCCCCAGCAGCAGAGTTGAAGCCTTGAAAGTGCTCGCTCGCCCCTGCCGCGAGAAAGTTTTGCCGCCCTTCTGCCCCGGGCGAACCCGCCAGCTGGGACCAGCCCACACTGGGATCCATCAGTGGCACAGCTGGGCCGGGGGGAGCTGGCTCCTTGCCGGAGAGCTTTCAGTTGGACCCCGGTTGACTTCAATCCTTTCCTGCCTTCTGTCAGACAGCCAAACGGCGTCTCATTCTCGGATACAGCGAACGCTGGTGATTCAGCCCCTCTGAACTCGTGTGATTCTGACCACAGGCTGCTCCGGAATTCGCACGATCGCGAAGGAATGTCCAGTGCTTGCTCTGGGTGTGAGTGTGACTAACATCTCCAAAAACAATGAGCCTCTTTAAAGTGAATAAGCTCTCTAGCAGCTGCATTAGAAATGCATCTAGATCAGTTAATAACATTGTGACCTATTTGTGCCTTGCTCCTTTGAATTGCACTTCCTCTCATCCAAACTTCTCGGATTCTTTGGTGGGATCGTTAAAAAAAAGTGTCCATTCGGGAGCTGTTCCTGATCCTAACTATTGGTTTCAATCGACTTGGAGCTGGTCAGGAATCTGCATGGAAGGTCTCATGACGACTTGGGCGTGGTGTGGTGGTACGCCATGGGGCAGGCGAACCCGCCCCCGCTTGTCACCCACGTGGTGGGGCAGCCGGCCAGAAGGGTGCCGTCGTCAGGCGGGATTTCCGCCCGACCTTGGCGCCGGGCTCAGAAGCCCGCGCTTGGGGACCCACGTGACGCCACGATGACTTTGCCCCCCGCCCAGCGGGGTTCTCAGCCAGGTCCCGGCTGGGAGTATAAGACCAGCCAGGCGGCCTGCAATAAATCAGTTTTTGCTCACTGAACTCAACCTGTCTGGTTGTGCGATCCTTCAGTTAGCAGGGTAGCCGCCGCTACAATTGGTGACCCCGACAGGTTCAAACGTCTTTGAACCCGACATGAACGACCCTTCGATCAACACTACAGCCATCAAGCTTCCTGACTTTTGGGTTCAGGAGCCGGAGACTTGCTTCAGCCACGCAGAGGCTCAGTTTCACCTCCGGCAGGTTTCATTGGATTCGACCAAGTTTTACCATGTGGTCGCCACCCTGGACCAGGCCACCGCCAAACAAGTGCTGCACCTCATTCAGCACCCACCCGTGGAAGATAAGTATGGGACCATCAAGCGGGTGCTCACCGGCTCCCTCGGCCACTCCAGGTGTCAGGGTGCCGCTCGGATGCTGCACCTCAACGCCTTGGGGGACAGAACTTCAATCGAGTTGATGAACGAGATGTTCACGCTCATGAGCAATCACACCAACTGCCCGCTCATCGAGTGTATCTTCCTCGACCATCTGCCTGAAGACATCTGGCCATTACTGTCCCAGGAGAGGTTCGTTGACCCTAGAAGGTTGCTCAAAAGGCTCAGGAGCTATGGCTTGAATGATTCCCGGAGGGCTCAGCAGTCCAGCAGGTTACGAGTCACGGGCATGACCACCCACACCAAGCCTTCTTCTAGCGCTGTGGTGAAACACCCGGCCCCTGCAGGGGCCTCAAAGAGCATAGCCAGAAGCAAGCCATCCACTTCAGGCCTCTGCTTCTTCCAACAGTGCTGGGGAGCCAAGGCTCAGATGTGTCGTCAGCCCTGCTCGTTCCAGGGAAATGAGCAGGCTGGCTGCTGTTAATGGCTGCGGCGGCTAGCCAAGAACACAGCCTTCTTTACTTGTGGGATTCAGTCAGCGGCTGACACTTCCTCGTCGACACCGGGGCCCAGATCAGTGTCATCCTGGCCATGGCCATCAGGTCCCAGAACCGACCTCGCGGACCTCTCCTTCGTGCAGCCTATTCGACGGAGATCCAAATGTATGGAGACAAGACCGTCCATTTCCAGATCGGCCAGCAGAAGTTCTCGTGGAGGTTCACCGTTTTGTCCCTTCCAACCGCCATCCTGGGTGTCGACTTCCTCCTCGCCCACGGACTCCTGGTCGACATTCGAGGTAGGCGACTGGTAGATGCCTGTACCTTCCAATTGGTTTGCCTCAACGCCTCCCGCACAGAGCACCTGCAGATGGCCACGGTCAGCCCGCCAAAGGACGATTTTAGTGTATCCTGTATGAGTTCCCATCCCTCCTCAAGCTGCAGTTCTCCACCACCTCACCATGCCAGGGGGCGTTTCATTACATCCCCACCCAAGGCCCACCGGTCCATGCCAAGGCACACCAGCTCCCACCAGATAAGCTCCAGATAGCGAAGAAAGAATTCTCACATCTGCAGGAGCTGGGGATCATTCGATGCTCCGACAGTCCATGGGCCTCACCACTCCACCTGGTCCCAAAAGCCTCTGGCGGCTGGCACCCCTGCGGAGATTATCCTCGGCTTAACGACGCGACAGTACCTGACCATTACCCAATCCCTCACATCCAGGACTTGACAGCCAACCTGCATGGTGGGAGGGTATTCTCCAAGGTTGACCTGGTGCACGGGTATCACCAAATCCTGGTGCATCCCGAGGACATACCCAAAAAAGCCATCATCACCTCCTTCGGTTTGTTCGAGTTCCTACGCATGCCGTTCTGGCTCAAGAATGCCTTCTAAACCTTCCAGCGCCTTATGGTCAAAGTGGGCAGGGATTTGAATTTCGTATTCATTTACCTGGATGACATCCTTGTCACCAGCAGAGACTGGGCACAACACAAGTCTCACCTATGCACCCTCTTCTTCCGACTGGCCGACTTCGGCCTAACGATCAATCCGGCCAAGTGCCAGTTCAGGAAAGAGTCCATGCAGTTCCTGGGCCATACCATCATGGCCAAAGGAGCCACACCTGCCGCTATGAAGGTCGCTGCAATCAGGGAGTTCCCACGCCTGGACAACCTCAAGGGGTTACAGGAGTTCACAGGTATGGTCATTTTCTATAACCACTTCATTCCAGGTGCTGCACGCATCATGCAGCCGCTCTTCGCCCTCATCACGGCCAAAGACAAGACACTCGTCTGGACTCCAAAGGCCAGCAGGGCATTCGAAAGATGCCCTCGCAAAGGCTACCCTGCTCATCCACCCACACACTGACCTGCATATGGCGCTCTCCGTCAATGCCTCTACCATAGCCGTTGGCACCGTCCTGGAGCAGCAGGTGAATGGACAGTGGAAACCACTGGGATTCTTTAGCCGACTTCTTCGCCCGCCAAAGTGCAAGTATAGCGCTTTCGATCGTGAGTTGATGGGCATGTACCTGGCAGTGCGTCATTTCCGCTATTTCTTAGAGGGAAGGCCTTTCACCATTTTTACCAACCACAAACCCCTCACTCAGGCGGTCGCTATGGCAAGAGATCCTTGGTCGGCCAGCCAACAGCGTCACCTCTCCTTCATGTCAGAGTTCATCACCGACATTCGGCACAAGGCGGGGAAAGACAACATGGTCGCTGATGCACTCTTACAACCGACTATTTGCGTGCTGACACCCGGCCTTGACTTCGACCAGCTCGCTCGGGACCAGAAGTCCGATGAGGAGACGCAGGCCTTCAGGACTGCCATCACGGGCCTGCAGTTCCAGGACCTCCCGATTCCTCATGGTGAGGGCACCGTCCTGTGCGATGTCTCCATGGGTACCCCGCGACTAGTGGTTCCCCTGCAGCAAGTCTTCCACCATATGCATGACCTTTCCCACCCTTCCATCAGGTCCACGGTCCGTATGGTGGCAGAACGTTTCGTCTGGCACGGGCTTCGGAAGCAGATTGCGGACTGGGCCAGAACTTGCACCCATTGCCAGCTTTCCAAGGTACACAGGCACACCAGAGTGCCCGTACAAGATTTCGAACATGTCTGGGAACAGTTCAGCCACATACATGTGGACGTCATCAGACATTTACCCGTTTCCTGAGGTAACCGTACCTTTTCACAGTGGTAGACAGCACCACTCGTTGGCCCAAGGTGATCCCGATGCCAGATGCCTCCACGGACTCCTGCTCCTGAGTGCTTTTGAACAGTTGGGTTGCCCGGTTTGGCGTCCCGAACCACCTCACCAGTGATCGGGGTGCCCAGTTCACCTCTCCGCTCTGGGCACAGCTCGCCAACAGGCTGGGGATCAAGCTACATCACACCACAGCCTGGTTCTCTACAGTAGAACATTTATTTGTTTTGATTGCTTATCCTCTATCAAGCTGGTTATCCATTCTTCTTTTTACTGTGTTCAGGAACTACCAACTTATACATTTCATTTTGTAATGGTAAAACCTTTGAGATCTTGAACTCCAACTTAATTTGCCAACGCAAGTAAAAGTCCCAAATTAGAAATAATCTATTGGGAGGAGCAGAACGAGATAAAATTAGTTGGATTTGTTGAAATGAACAATATTAAACTTTTTTGATACAAAAATTAAAGAATGGCATTTACTGAACAATATCAATTAGGAGATCATACTTTTGATGGAAAATAGTGGAGCCTCAATTGCTTCATTTTTTAGCACTCATGTAATTGGTTTGAATTGGTGTCATTCTGAATTCAGTAGGTGGTTCATATTCTAGTAAGATTCCATAGATAACTGAAAGGAATCCTAACTAAATCTGCCTAAGTTAGGCAAGAGTGAATGCTTCTGGACTCTTAACAGTACCACATAGTTCTTCTCACTTCGTCAAAATTCAAGACTTGCAGTGGTTCATGGTTGTAGAATCATGCTTGCCAAAAGAAACACAATAGGTTAGGAAGGCAGCTCACCACCAGTGTCTTAAGGAATATCAGACGTGGCCAATACATCAGCCTTGACATCCACAGCACCACTGCAAAATTAGAATGCAATGTAAATATAAATTTAGAAGAACATTTTCAGTATTTTGTTTCTGCTTGGGTTAGGGGTTAGGATGTGTTTTGTGAAAGCTGCAAGAGTACTTAGTGGCAGTATAGTTTATTGTAATGTCTGATGCCCAGCATCATTCTGAACACATCGCTGGAATACTTCAGGTCAGCAGGTTAATCCCACCACATCCAGACCAGGAAGATTGAGGGCATGAACAGAGGAGGTATTTGTTCTAATAAACCGCATCAGAAACAGTGAACAAAAGACACGACTCACTACACCATGAAATAAGTTGCTACCAGAAGATGTGCTGCAAAATACTAAATATGGTCTCACCAATCACTTCTGCATGAGTTGATCGGTACGTATTAGGACCATAAAATCAGAAGTCCTAGGAAACTGGTTTGATTTTGGATGATAATGTGAAATATTATTATTGATTCTGCTACTCATAGTTACAGCTTTGTGGTTTTAATTTTTTTTACTTCAGTGAATCACAGTGCTCCTTCATACGTCTGTCCGGTGGCACCACCTCCTTACGAGCTTAACATCAGATATTTCCTTGAGTTTTTGGAGTAATCTCCTCCACAATGTTTGTGTTGTCTTTTTGTGCTGTTCCATAGTTTACAGGCCACTTCATTATTCATGTGCCATCCAAAAAGCAGTTGAAAAAATATATCTAACTATGCATTGAGTTTGACATTACATACAATGCAACTGAGGTTGCTCAGTCTTAAACCAGATGAAAAATAGCTAGTTGTAAAAAAGGACATTGCCGTGCATGTCCATTAAAAGGGCATACAGAAGTGTTTTCTTTTTCAGCCAAGGCACCAAATATAGATGGAGTGATATTATGCTGGAACTGTATACAATATCAGTGAGAGCACAGATTGTGTACTGTGCACAATTCCGGTCGCCAAACTGTAGGAAAGATGTGATTGCCCACGAAAGGGTGCAGAGGAGAATTATGAAGATGTTGCTTGGATGGAAAGTTTGTAATTGTGAAGAAATAATGTATTCTCGTATCCTCCATAGCCACGCGGCCTGCAGTGGTGAAACTGAGTTTGAGGCATCCAAGCCCCTTTCCTCGACCCTTGTTCTGAACTCCCTGTAGCAATCAGGAAGCCATCAGCAGCCAAAGGAGCGTTGTTCACAATCGGCACTCTCACAATTCCCGGCCCTGATACCTGGTTCCCACAAGCTGGTGGACAGCTATCCTAACCCTACCTTGTAGGGTCCTCTCCCAAGATTATTTTCAGCATTGCGAGAGATTGGGGGGGGGGGGGGGGGGGGGATTGTCTTCTGGTGTCCTGCACTGGTCTGTTCCTTCCCCGAGTCTGCAGCCCTCAAGGTCTGTGCTGTTGACTATCTGATATATGGAGATGGAAAGAATGGGGATTTCTGACAAATCTATGTGCTGCTTAGTTAAAAAGAGGTTTATTGCCAAGCTAGAATTTGTTACTATTTTTGGAGAAAAAAACACATTGCCAACTTGGAACTTCTATAATTATTTTCTCTGCAATTGTGACATTTGCAACTGGATCCTTGAGCTTCTCATCGGAAGACCACAGTCAGTACAAATTGAAAACAATGTCTCCTTCTCACTGATTATCACCACAGGTGCACCCCAGTGCTTAGCCCTACACTACTCATTGTACACCCATGATTGCTTGACCAGACACAATTCCAATGCCATCTACAAGTTTTCAGATAACTCCACAGTTGTTGGCAGAATCACAAACCGCAATGAGGAAGCATACAGGAGGGAGATAGATCAGTTCGTGTAACAACAACAACCTTGGACTCAATGTCAGCAAAACCAAGGAGATGATTGTGGACTTCAGGAGGAAGTCAAAGGAACATGACCCAGTCCTCATTGAGGGCTCAGTAGTGGAGAGAGTCAAGAACTACCAATTCCTTGGTGTCAAAATCTCTGAGGATCTGCCCTGGAGCCTCCACGTTGATGCAATCACAAAGAAGGCTCGCCAGCAGCTATACTTTGTGAGGAGTCTGAGGAGATTCGGTATGTCACTGAAGACTCTCGTAAACTTCTATAAGTGTACTGTGGAGAGCATTCTGGCTGATATGGAGGTGCCAACCCTCAGGACAAGAATAAACTCTAGAGGATTGTTAACTCGACCTGCAACATCACAGGCACCAGACTTCACTCCATCGAGGACATCTATAGGAGGCAGTGTCTTAAAAAATCAGCCTTTATCCTCAAAGACTACAATCACCCAGGCTGCGCCCTCCTCACTCTGCTACCATCAGGAAAAAGGTACAGGAGCCTAAAGACAAACACTCAAATGACACAAGAGCAGCTTCTTCCCTTCTGCCATCAGATTCCTGAATAATCAACAAGCCAAAGAAACTGTCTTATTTTTCCTGCACTATTATTTTTTACATAATAATGTTGTAAGATATTTATAATATGAATGTTCGCACTATCACGCTGGCGCAAAACACCGAATGTCATGGCTTGTTCCTGACAATAAATTCTGATTCTGTTTCTGATCTTGCAATGAAGTAGAAAGTGATTGATAGGTGTGCAATTAATGTTTTGTGGAGTGATGCATTCATCTGAGCAGTTACAGACAAAACAAACATTCAGCAAATCACCCGTGAATAAGACAGATGCATTAAGAGAACTTATGGAAGGACTCTTGGATTGGGCTCAGTTTTGATCAGGTTTGCTTAGCCTTAAGGCATACTCACCACTAGGGGCGGAATGCAGCATACATTCTTCTTCTCTTTCTTTGGCTTGGCTTCGCGGACGAAGATTTATGGAGGGGTATGTCCACGTCTGCTGCAGGCTCGTTGGTGACTGACAAGTCCGATGCGGGACAGGCAGGCACGGTTGCAGCAGTTGCAAGGGAAAATTGGTTGGTTGGGGTTGGGTGTTGGGTTTTTCCTCCTTTGTCTTTTGTCAGTGAGGTGGGCTCTGCGGTCTTCTTCAAAGGAGGTTGCTCCCCACCAAACTGTGAGGCGCCAAGATGCACAGTTGGAGGCGAGATCAGCCCACTGGCGGTGGTCAATGTGGCAGGCACCAAGAGATTTCTTTAAGCAGTCCTTGTACCTCTTCTTTGGTGCACCTCTGTCTCGGTGGCCAGTGGAGAACTCACCATGTAACATGATCTTGGGAAGGCGATGGTCCTCCATTCTGGAGACGTGACCCACCCAGCGCAGTTGGGTCTTCAGCAGCGTGGATTCGATGCTTTCGGACTCTGCCAGCTCGAGTATTTCGATGTTAGGGCTGAAGTCACTCCAATGAATGTTGAGGATGGAGCGGGGACAATGCTGGTGGAAGCGTTCTAGGATCTGTAGGTGATGCCGGTAGAGGACCCATGATTCGGAGTCGAACAAGAGCGTGGGTATGACAACGGCTCTGTACACGCCGATCTTTGTGTGTTTCTTCAGGTGGTTGTTTTTCCAGACTCTTTTGTGTAGTCTTCCAAAGGTGCTATTTGCCTTGGAAAGTCTGTTCTCTATCTCGTTGTCGATCCTTGCATCAGATGAAATGGTGAAGCCGAGGTAGGTAAACTGGTTGACTGTTTTGAGTTCTGTGTGCCCGATGGAGATATGGGGGGGCTGGTAGTTATGGTGGGGAGCTGGCTGATGGAGGACCTCAGCATACATACCAATTATTTAAATATACAAATTCTATGCAAACAAAATTTTGCACGTATGGTAGTTTGAACAAGATCTTAATATAGGGGTTGTGGAGGCATAATATTATAATTAAAGTTCAGAATAAAAATCAACATCAATAGTTATTTAAAATCATATTTTGTTATTTATACTCATTATACTCCTACCAGGTCTTGAATTATGTAGATGATTGCACAAATTAACAAAGAGAAATGTTCCAAGGTTCCAATGGTTTCTATTCAGGATATCTCAAAAATACTGTCTAATATAGTCTTTCAATTTATCTTTGTTGGACTATGAGGGAATGAAAAAAAAGGTTTGTTGTCATATGCAGAAGCGCAATGGATAGATGCATTAAAATTCATGATTTCTGCATTAAAAAAATACACCTACAAAAACTTTCTTCAATCAATTCATTCATAGAAATTAGGTTAACTCTGCATATCTTTGCTTTCCTTTACCAATTTACGCAGCTATTTTATGATAGGGAATTGTTCTGGATTACGTGAGTGACATGTTTTGACAAAATGAGAAGTTGGGATCATTCCTATTAGGGCACTAGAGATGCTCCAAAATGGTGTATGTACATTTGTGGGATAATGTTGCAGGCTCCCATAAACATGAACATGTCTGCATGCACACTCTGATGTGCAAAGAATAGCACAAGAAAGGCAAAGAAGTCACAAGAGGCTGCAGATGGTGCAATTTGCAGCTTCTGTGGATGCAAAAGGAAGGGAATCACTTCAAGATGAGATTCTGCATCAGGAACGAGTATGTTAGGAGGTAAGGTGTGAGGGTGAGACAGGAGCTAACAAATGAAAGCTGAATCTAGTTAAGGAAGGCTTAGTGAACATGGTGTAGGGGCCAAAATGATAGAATTATTGTATTAGTATATTTACGGTACCTGCTTGTTTCAAATTTTTGCTCTTTTCTGTGAAGGTCATAGACTAAGAACAATTTGAGAATCTGAGGCTGGGGTGGGGGTGGTGGGTGTTTTTTCACTGTGGATCAAGCAACAAGAATTGTTTGACGGTTGATAAGAAAATGCTTCCATAATATTTTGTTGACCTCGAGCTATCTCGCTAGCAAGTAATTTCAAAGAATTGCAATTATTAACAGATCAAATAGGGTTATGTGGTTCTACAACTGAAAAAATTGTATTCTGTCAAGTATGATCATCAACACAGTTTGAAATTGTATCTACATTAATAAATGACATTAAACTAAACTTATTGGTGGATTGCAATTATGGAATTGAGAACCAGTTGAGCATCAATGAACTAAGATCAGCATTCAGACCTTTGAGAGAATAGGTTAAGAACTGAGGACTTTATTGTTGTCAGTAGAATTGATCCCAACAGATGGTGCAAGGTGGGAAAGGGACATGTGGAGTTAGAGGCAAAAAGGCTGGGAAGTGTTAAGTGAAGACAACAAAAAACCAGATTATGGAATCTGTTACATGTGAATCAGAGAGGGAGGGAAGACAGGCAGATAAGAGTGGTACAGGAAGGGGATAAGGGAATTAGTTGAACTTCCACCTCCTCCCTCACCATGATATGAGGCTCTAAAGAGTCCCTCAAAGTAAAGGAACACTTCACTTGTGAATCTGCTGGGGTCTCCTACATCGAAACAATTGGACACAATCTGGGAGATCATTGAGCACCTTCGCTCTATCCACTGTAACAAACATCACCAAGTAGCCGACCATTTTAATAATACAAAACCACTGCCCCACTGACATATTTCAGACTTATTGTCTGAGTACATACATGACACCACATACAACCCTGAGATTCTTTTTCCTGTGGGTGAGGCAGAATTACCACTTATTGGAGGTGCAAGAAAAAAAACTATACACATGTAAACAAATAAAGAAATGTAAACAAACTTTCTGAGAGAAAAAATAATCAATGAAATGTAAAAGTGCGAGTCCTTAAATGAGTCCCTGATTGAGTTTATTGTTGAGCAGTCTGACAGTGAAGGGGTAGCAGCCGTTCCTGAACCTGATGGTGAGTCTTAACACACCTATACCTCATTCCCGAAGGTAGCAGTGAGAAGAGAGCATGTTATTCTGGGCGATGTAAATCTTTGATAATTCCTGCTGCTCTCGGTGGCAGCGGTCCCTGTGGATATTCTCGATGATGGGGAGGGTTTTGCCTGTGGTGTCCTTGGATTTTTACACTACTTTTGCAGGGCTTTTTGCTCAGGAGTATTGATGTCCCTATATCAGACCATGATGCTGCTGGTCGGCACACTTTCAACCACACATCTGTAGAAATTTGCCAGAGCTTCCAACATCATACCCAACTTTTGCAAACTCCTGAGGTGCTGACGTGCTTTCTTCATGATGCCATTAGTGTGTTGGGTCCAGGAAAGATTCTCCAAGATAGTGATTCCCAAGAACTTAAATTTGCTCACCCTCTCCACCTCTGAGCCCCCAATAATCAATGGATCGTTCATCTCTGGATTGTTGACTTCCTGAAGTCAACAATCAGCTCCTTGCTTTTGGTGACAGGTTGTTGTTGGTGCACCATTCAGCCAATATTTTCACTCTCCCTCCTACATGCTAACTCATCGTTCCTTTTGATACAACCCATTACCATGGTATCATCAGTGAATTTGTGGATGGTGTTGTTGTCATACCGAGCCGCACAGTCATAGGTGTGAAGCGAGTAGATCAGGGGCCTAAGCCCTGTGGTGCTCCGGTACTGATGGAGATTGTGGAGGTGATGTTCTTAGCAATCATCACTGACTGTGGTCTGGAGGTGAGGAAATCAAGGATCCAATTACACAGTGGGCTGTCCATGTGCTGCCAAATTGAGAGCAGCCACAAAATGGAGGAACAAAACCTTATATTCCATAGCAAATGTCTCCAAATGGATGTCATCAATATCGTACTCCAATTTTTATTGACCCCCCGCCCCCTGGTCTCTCTCTTTTCCTAGCCCTGGGTCTCCTTTCCTCCGACTAACCACTCCTTTCCCTTCCTTCTCCTGTCAGAGAGTGGTCCTTCTTTACACTTTCCCTGTCATTTCTCAGCTTCTCATCTTTCTGCATGCCCACCATATCCACCTATTACCTCTTACCTGTTGGCCTATGCTCTTCTCCTCACCCTTCTCCTACCTACCTCCTCATGTCTCCCAACTCCCCTCACCCCCCACCTTTTTAAATCAGGAATTGACCAGTTTTTTAGATTCCCAACAGCTCAGGCCCAAAGCATTGATTGCCTTTTACTCTCTATGAATGCTGCATGACCTACTGAGTTTCTCCAGCACTTTTGTGTTTTGCACAAGAGCCCGGCACCTGCAGATTTTCTCATTTAACACCATTGCAACATGTTCATTCACTAACAATACAATTCTACAGATGTCCTTGATTTTTTGGGGGCTTCTAATCACTTTGTTTTCTCATTTCTCCTCAGAGGCAAATGGCTTCACTGATATGGCTGGTATGTGCTTGAGGCAGATGATGACTGGAGTCACTGTTGGCTTTACATCTGAATTCTCTTTGGACATTGGGGAATCCCGTATTCTTTTTGAATATTTTAATTTTCATAAACTCATCAAACAAACAGTATAATATTGTTTAACATTCATGTAACATTCAGAGCCTGTATTTAATCCCCCCACCCTCGTACAACTGAAAATACAGTCAATTAAATTACATAGATAACAAAAAGAAAGACACCCTATAAATCGACCCCCCTCCTCTGTTCCCCCCTCCCAGTTTATCCTAAACCCCCCCCCCCCAGCACCAATAATCAAGTTATTGGTGCCAATCCCCCCACCATTCTGAAATGTACCCAATGCACCCATCTACCACTTGTACCTCCCTCCCTTTCTTTGAGCTCCTGTATTCATTCTTACTTCTAATATGCATTCATCTTTAAACATTAACATTATAAACAAAAAACATATCCCCCCCTTGTATTCCTCACAATTAAAACATTTACAGTCCATCTTTCCCCTTATTCCCTCTTTCCATCTTATTTACATTTAATCTTGAAGCAGTGGCAGGGTTCTTACAAAGTCCATTGCCTCCCTTGGATCCTTAAAAGAACTTTCTTTCCCCTCCCGCCCTCACTATCTTCAGCGTGGCCGGGTGAAGGAGGCTAAACTCGATTCCTTTTCGTTTAAGGCTTTTTAAAATCTGGGTCAAATTCCCTCTTGCGTTTGAATAGCTCCGTGCTTAAGTCTGGGTAGAATAAAACCTTCTCCCCCTCAAATTCCACTAGACTCCCCTCCCCGCCTTTGTGCCAACCGCCGCCACCCATAAAATGCTTTCTCTATCCTGGTAGCAAAAGACCTTTAGCGTGGCTGTTGGTTTGGCCCTATCAGGAGGAGAGACCAGTTGGCCCATTCTATTTCCAGGTTATTTCCAATTTGTTCCCTCCCCATTATATCTGGGATCCACTTTTTCAGGAACTTCATCATGTTTCTCCCCTCCTTACCCTTCTTCACCCCCACAATTGTAACCATATTTCTTACTCTATCCCTTGCCTACACATCCATTTTGTTCTCTTTCTTATCCAATATTTCATCCACTCTCTCAATTCTCTCTTTCATTTCAGATACTCTTTCTGTCAGGTTTTTCAACCTTTCTTTGATTACCCATTGTCCTGCCACCACTATCTTCAAAGTTCTTTTTATCTGGCCACTGGCCTCCAATATCTTTCTGGCAAAAGTCCCTTTGTCTGCCTTTCCCATCCCTGTAATGTCCTTCATTTACTCCCTTGCTCTTCTTCCTTCACCTCGCTTTCTGACTCCAGGCCGTCTCGCCATGTTACTTTTTCCTCTCCTCTGGCCATGCTGCTCCTGGTGTCCTCCAGGCCCAACACCTCAAATGTCTTCCATCACCTTGGACCCGACCTCTTCACACCCGCCAATTGGAGTGGCTTTACCAGGTAAGTATTTATTTTCTCCTTTATTTTTATTTATAGCCCATGGGGTCTTTCTCTCTGCTGTCACCAGTGTTGCCGTCCACTCCTCCTCGGATCAGTCCCCCAACCTTGGGCCCCTTACTGTCTGCGCCCGACAGCGCTCCCATCACCATCAGCTCCTCCTTGGCTTGCCCCCCGTGACCTCAGGCCTTTGCCTGTGGAGAATCCCATATTGACCTTGCGTGGGGTAACCAATAAATGTGAGAATAAAAAAGGCAGGATATCAAGATATCTTTACCTTCGATGTTCCCTGTGCTACGGATGGCCTCTGGTTTTGTTCCTTGACACCAAGCCAACTGTGCCTGAAAACAACTTGTGCTTCTGCAGCAGACAGTCAGATATTGGGCATCTGGTGTGACATCTGCAACAAATGTAATATAATCATTGTATCCAGATGTATCTGAAAAAAAATACTTGGCAACCTCTTCCACAGTGGAAAAGATGGGTTATAGGTTTGCACAAAGCTGTGCTGTCAGACCCTCCCATGTTCTCTGATGTTGAAAGCAAGACTTCTGGTGGGGTTCACAATGCTTTTAATTTTAAATGTAATTGTGTGTACAACTACTTTCTTCTGGGGTCTGGTCTCTTGAAGTTCTCACCAGACCTCATGAATCCTCACCTCTGGTCTCCACACCCCTTGTTAGATCCTCACTTCTCTCTGGTGCTATCCTCTAATTTACACATCGTCAATATTGAACTGACTGGTGACAACATGTCTTGCCATTTCTATCTTCCTAAACAAAAAAAAATGATGGGGGGGAGAGAGAGAGAGAGAGAGAGAGAGAGAGAGAGAGAGAGAGAGAGAGAGAGAGAGAGAGAGAGAGAAGAGAGAGAGAGAGAGAGAGAGAGAGAGAGCTTTCCTGGTGAGTATTAAGATGATGGGAATTTTTGTGGCTGAGAAACTGGCAGTGTGTACAATCCATGATTCTGCCAGGATTAAGCGAAATGAAGACATGGAATGGAGAAGTATAAGCATAATGGTACACAGATCAAATGAATGCCAGTTGAGTTCAGATTCATGGTGATTGATAGCAGGTGGTCAATGTGGCTGAATCAGAAATAACATCTCCTTCTCACTGACAACCAACACAGGTGGACCTCAAGGATGCCTGCTTAGCCCACTGCTCTACACACTCTACACCCATGACTGTGTGGATAAGTACAATTCAAATACCATCTACAAATATGCTGATGACACCACGGCCGTCAGCAGAAGCACAGATGGCAATGAGGAAGTGTACAGGAGTGAGATAGATCAGCTGGTTGAGTGGGTTCACAACAACAACCTTGTACTTAACTTTAGCAAAATTAAGGAAATAATTTTGAACTTCA
The DNA here is from genome assembly GCF_036971445.1 of Narcine bancroftii. Lineage (NCBI taxonomy): Eukaryota > Metazoa > Chordata > Chondrichthyes > Torpediniformes > Narcinidae > Narcine > Narcine bancroftii. The sequence continues at coordinate 100,491,937 of NC_091477.1, read as the reverse complement.
GGAGTGTGAAATCAGAAAGACACAACTAATCCTCATCGAGAGGTCAGCAGTGGAAAGAGTTAAGAATTTCAAATTTCTGGGTATCAACATCTCTGAAGATCTATTCTGGGGTCTCGATCTCGATGCAAACATGAAGAAGGCTCAGCAGCAGATCTATGAGGAGATTTGTTACGTCACCAAAGACCCTTGCAAATTTCTACAGGTGTACTGCACTGGCCAGCATTCTGACTTGTATTACTGTCTGGTATGGAGATACCAATACACAGGACAGGAAAAGATGACAGAGTTGTGAACTCAGCCAGCACCATCATGGGCATCAGCCTCACCCCTTCAAGGATACCTACAAGAGGTGGTATCTTAAGAAAGCAGCCTCTTTCCTCAAGGACCCTCACACCCCAGGCCATGTCCACTTTTCACTGCTACCATCAGGAAGGAGGTACAGGAGCCTGAAGACAAACACCCAACAATACAGAAACAGCTTCTTCCCCTCTGCCATCAGATTTCCAAATGGACAATGAACCTCAAACATTACCTCACTTTCTCTTGCACTAATTTATTTATTTTGTTAAAATGTAATTTATAGCAATTTTGCTGTTGCAAAACAACAAATTGTGTGACATGTTCATGACGATAAATTCTGATTCTGATTTTGATTCTGTTTCATAGTGGTGGTGCCACAGAATACGATGTTTGAATATGCATTCTCTAACTTTGGAGTCTCCTTTGAGATCATTAAACTCCTTGTGGTACTGCACCCAGCTAGACAGACTGGAGAATTGACTACCACGGCTGTTAGTCAGAGACTGAAGGGTTTCTCATTCTCTGCAGGCACTTGTCATTTCCTTTATTTTCCACCAAGAACCTCAGTGCACAACTGGAAATCTTTGGTGCCCATTCACTCCACAAGTCATATGGTTGTTCACTGTTCCTCAGAATCACTTCCACTGAGAATGCCAGGTCTACTTCACACTTCAAAAAACTGTTAATAAATTAGCAATTTAGATGAGAATGGTTGATAAGGATTACACCAAATCTGTAGTACAGTAAATGGTGAAGAAAATTGTCCAACATTACTGCAGGATCTAGGTCAGTGGTTCTCAACCTTTTTTCCCCCACTCACCACAGAACACCTATAGCAGAGGATGCCATAGATGTTCAGTGGTAAGAGATTACTTTAGGTGGTATGTTTGTAAAAAATGAGGTAGAGAACCACTGAGCTAGGTCAATTGGGAAAGTGCGCTAAGAAAGGGCATATGGAATTTAACTCAGGACAAATGCAAAGTGTGGCATTTTGAAAAATGGAACCAGGGCAGGACTTTCACGATAAATGGCAGGGCCCTGGAGAGCATTGTAAAACAGAGAGCCCTCAGGGTAAGCATACTGACACAGGTTGCCAGAGCGGCAATGAAAGCACTTAACATGCTTGTCTTCATCGGCCAGAGAATGGAATACAAGCGCAGATACACCATGTTCATGACGTTAGTGAGACAACTTTTGGATTATTGTATTCAGTTCTTGTAATCAAGTTATAGAAATGATGCCATTAAGCCAGAAAATTTCCTGTAAAGTTTCACAATGATGTTACCAGGGCTGGAGGGATTGAGTTACAAGAAAAATGGCTAGATCAGGGCCTTATTCTTCTAGACCATAGGAAGCTGAGGTCCATGAAGTCATGAGGGCCATAGATATGTTTAACTACTTTCATTTAAATTTTTTTTTAAATCAGTCACGACTAATTTTCAAATTAATGCGGAATTATATACAGGCCGGGGAAGATCTCATAATGAGCTACATGTTTAATATGTAATGTTATGATTTAAACACAGGAATGCTGTCAACTGGGCCCTGCAGACAGATAGATGAGGAATAGTCCTTTTGGATCAGCTTGGGTGAAACCTTAAAGTGAAATTGAAACTTTATCTTTTAAGCAGACATGAAAGTTATGATTGTAGGCAAATTTAACATTCAGTGACTAATGCTGAATGTTTTCCATAATTACATTACATGTTAATCTGTACAAAAATAAATGTTAATCAAAGATAATCCCATATGCAGATCAAAGTTTTGAGAAGTCAACTGTATACTGTAGGTGTCAGGATTTATTTTGATGAACAGTTGTATTCAGGTGCGAATTCAGTGCAGATTTCTGATTGCTGAGTGCCATAATTTGAACTGACATGTAGGATTTGCTTTCACTCAGATGCAATTCTCTTGGAATTGTATATACAATCTTCAGGCAGCCACTTCCACTGAAGGTATGGAACAGATTAGATGCAATGCCATCTGCACAATGGCTGAGGGAGAGGCCAGGCCTAGTAGAGGAGGTACAGACGTTTCAGTTGAGAATTGCCTGCTCCTGATCCTCACTCCTCCAAAAATTGGTGCTTATCTGCGCAGCTGAAAAATCTCTTCATCCAGTCTTTACAAGTCAGTAACAAGACACCTTTGTTTAAGAAATCCCTTTCTCCTTGTTTCCTTCCTTTATGATACTAAGTTATGTGGTGTCATGCAACAGTCAGTCTCTATGTTGGTGAAATCTTCTGAGAATTTCCAGAACAAATATTGATGTTGTATTGGTAGAATCTTGACAAACTGTCTGTCTATTAGTTTCAGAAGATATTTTGCAAACCTCCAACTGCAAGTAATCAGTGAATGGTAATGTCCCTTGAGGTTTTGCTTGAAATCCAAAATTTTGTTTATTCCCGAGGAGGCATGAGGAGACAAGTTAATACCAAAACACTTTGCACCTTTGTTGCAACTGAGTCCTTCGAACCCTTCCGATGACTAGGCTCCCTCAACTAATTAGAGGCTTCATTGTGGTTCCAATATATATTTCACAAATGTCATCCATATAACTATTAAAAATCAGTCGCCTACCTTCAAATTATTTGTTATTCTATTTTCAGATCCCTAAATTAGCCCATTATTACTGAGCATACATTCTGAATATTAATGAATAGATCAAAATCATATCCAACTACAGCCTTGCCCCAGCTGACTCCAGTACTGACTGTTTCCAATCACAGCAAAACATCTCCAGAACACAATGTAATATAATCAAACCCACTGATAACAATTACTATGATGGGTGTGGACTTACTATTAATTTATACACCTGCTTCCTTAATTTCTGAAATAAATAATGTAATTAACACTGTATATGTACACATAAACTGCAATAATGTTTTGTTGCAAATGTGGACACAAGATTCAGTTCTTTTTTTAAAAATATTTTTATCTTATTAACAGCTATTTCCAAGAATTATCATATAAGTTGAGTGATAAAAGCCTAAAAAAATCACTCATAAATGGGGTCACCTTATATGCCAGATATACTTTTGAGAACTTAAACTCACCGAAGAAACCAGATTGGCGTCGATTTGGCGTATAAGACAATGTTGGAAGCACCGGTCCCCGATACCTCTCCACCACTGGGCGGTGCCATGACTGCTCCTACCTGGGACCCTGAAGTCGCCATTGCCGCTCCTGCCTGGTAGGCCGAGGTTCCTGCTCCTGCCAGGAGCGCGATGTCACCGCTCCAGCTCCATGGGCCATCGTTGCTCCTGCCCGGTAGGCCAAGGTTATTTTTTTTACTTACTTAATTTACTGCTTTGTTACTTGCAATTAGGGTGTTTTAAAACATTTTGAGTTGCTTCTGGGAGGCCTGGACAACCCAAAATATGAGGGTCAACTTATACGCCAGATAAACCATAAAACCATTAAAATGAGGCTAAAAGAAAGGGGGGGGGGGGGGGGTCGACTTATCTGCTGTTTGACTTGTATGCCAAAATGTACGCTACATCTCCTTAGCCCTCAACTGCTTCATTGCAAAAACCATGTATCCATTATTCCCCAACTAAATTTTTAATTAGACATACAGCGTGATAACAGGACCTACAAGCCTACGAGCACATGCTGCCCTAAAAACACCAGTCAACCTACAACTCCCGTACATTTTAAAGGGTGGGAGGAAACCAGAGTACCCGGGAAAAACCCGGACATCGGCAGACACTGAGAGAACAGACAAACTCCTTACGGACAGCGTCGGATTCAAACCTGTGTCGTTTCAATAAAATTGTACTGTGCCGGCCCCTGTGGCCTGTTTTTCTCTCAATGTCCATTTTTAAATCTTATGATACAGTGGAGGCCCATCTGATCCTGGCCAGCTCTCAGAAAATAGTTCACTAGGACACTCACGTCCCTCTGCATCTGGGAGCTCGATAGGCATCATCTTTTGCACTTTTCGACAATTTCACATTACTTTCTATTTGTCTGATCTTTGCTCATTCACTTGGGCTATCTTTGTCCCTCATTGCTTCTTTATGTCTTCTTCACAATTTACTTTCCTACCTTTCTTTGGGCAATTGTCAGCAAATGCCTTAGATTTCCCAGAAACCTTTGCTGAATTGGTGTTATAAAACAATATGACCTCCTGAATAAAGAAGATCAAGAATCTGTCTTTCCATCGTTCAGTTTGATAACCTTCCAATTAGTACATTTTGTTTTCATTCAAGTGGAGAATTATTTCAATAAATCTTTATTGTTCAACAATGGATAAGTAAACAAGGAATATTTAGGGATTTAAACAGCCAGGAGTATTACTGAACATCCAACTTGTTTGCAGACACATTGTAAAACTTCAAATCAATGCTTAATGAAATGAAAGTATCAACAAGGAGGGTCCTGAGGCAAACCTGAGTTAGAAGTTTACAACATGTCATATCAGACCAAGAATAAACATTCACTCAGATTTACAAGCTCAGAAATGATGAGTAAGACACCAAGAAAAATAATCAGCCATAAACCAAAGCAAAGGTTACTTTTAATACATCTAACTGTGCAATAAACTTTATAGGTTTACTTTGCTAAAATGTAACTACACCAATCAGAATCATCTAATTATGAGTAAACTTATTTATTGAAGAAGGGCTCAGTATTTCAGCATTTTAATCTTCCATCTAAATTCCGAAGATGGTCTAAAAGTTTTGCATTTTATAAAAGTGGTTATTTATGTTGTTATTAACATTTAATTGTATTTTTTTTTTGTTTTTGTTTTTGGTGTTTTATTAAATCTTGGTAGCACAACCACTTTAAAGTCTTACGATTTGACAAAATGTCATAAATAGAAGCTGTTCCTCATGGATAGTTAGGAACAAGGAGGAAGCTGGGCACGTATCAAGGACCAAATTTTGGGAGATCACTGGATTCCAGTAATAACAATAACAACTTCATGGTTTTTAATCTCTTGTGTCCTAATTTGAAGGCATATTACACTGGACAATGAAGATTTTTCTTCCTGAACACTTTTGGATGTACTTTATGGATTTTGGGCTGCTGATCATAAAAAAAATCACCTTAAAAATTTCATATCCTGTATGGTTTTTTTCAGATACAACCTATTTTTGTGATTTCTTGTCAGATTTGAAGTTTACTTCAAGCATACAAAACCGTGGAATGCAATAGGTCATTGAAAATTCATTTTCTGCATTTGCAGTTGGACTTCTTCACCGCTGATCTCGGTGCAGTCACTGACGAACATCGTGGAAGGATTCATCATGACATTGCGACCATGGAAAAGCAGCATCAGGGCGACTCGAATCCACCAGTGCTGGCCGACTACTGTTGGACTCTGACACGGGAAGCATCAGGTGATGAGTACAAATGAAAATGAGTGGCAAAACATTTTTAGGTCAGTTGAACGAATGGAATATTTCAGCATCATTATGTGATTAAACATGCTACGTTCAATAAAATTCAATGTTTTTCCAACTTCCTATGTGATACAGCAAATCTGAATTTATCTTTGAGTTCAGTTTGAAGTTTTCTATCATATTCCCCAATTTTGTTTCAGGAAGCAAACCTTTTTAAAAATATATATTATTTAGTGTTACTAGTTTAAAGTTTCACATAATTTATGCATTAAATGCCTTTGCTTAACATTGGTAAAATAAATTTCTTTCACTAATTAATGATTTTCAATCTTTCCTAAAATTTTGGTAAAGAATACTGTTACAATTCTGTATAAAATTGGGTGGCATGAAGACTGAAGATAGGATGATTGAACTGATTTAATCAACTGACAATTCTCATTACCAGAATATGATAAAATCGCTGAGAAACCAAAGTCAAATGATCATGAAACCATCATCTTGTATAGTATAGGGACTGATAAGGGTTACGTGGACTAAACCCAAAACAGTTGGCAAAGGGAGAGTGAAACAACCATAAGAACAATTCTATCAATTAAATAATTCAGCCATTATTGTTTCAGATATGATCGTTTAAAAAAATGATTTTACTGTCATTTTAAATTATGGATTAGCAAAAACAAAAGCAATAAAAAAATGCAAAAAAATCCAGTACAGTAGCTAACTCTATAATAATCTCAGAAACTGAAAATAGATGGCCTATGTCTTCCTCTGAACCTCAGACGACCAAAGAGTTGTTAATAATTTGGCATTTTGAGACAATTTGGATAGATGTCTCTGTTTCTATGATGGATATTCTCAAAGGGTTAATTCATTTAGCCCTCCCTCACAACAGAGGTTGGTTGTGTGCCTGATTATGGTAATGACCAGAGCTCATCTATCAAACCAGAATGATTGGCAGTATAAATTGGTGAGGTAAAGTGAGTGAGTGGGAAGGAAGGAAGACCCCGCTGATGGGCACACTTGCTGAGATGAAGAGACCGAAAGCAGGTAGCTATCAAAGAAATGGGAATGTTTGGCCATGTGATGGACACTGCTGGGGAGGTGAGTGACAGCCTGAAAGATCTCCAGGAGATAGGCTATAAAATAGTTGCTTTAATCAGAACTGTCTCTGTGGTTTTCACTTTAATTGTTATTTATATTTTAATTTGTAAGTCAATAGATGCACCCACACATGCTGAATAATGTATGTTAGTGTAATCTGTTTCTGGGCATTTCAGGCCAGTATGACAACATTTTCTTTCAAACCACTTTTCAAAATAGTTTTGCTAACAAATGAAACCTCATTTTTATTGTTTGGAACTGCTATAAAACGATTACATGTTAACCTTCTCTCAATACACCAGTGGGTTGAAAGCATTTTCCTCCCAGTCATTATTGCATTTGTGCAACAGACTTAGGCAACCAAGGTGGAGATCCCAGCCAGCATCTGCAGTCTTCTGCATGTTTCAGACAACAACTTAAGACATTGCTGAGGTCCTTTGGAATGTTCTCCTTTTACCAGACATGGGAGATGAGGCTGGAAGTTTGGACTGAAATTCTTCAATGCAAGTTTTAGAATTTCAGGAGGGATACGATTTGCTCCTGAGGTCTTTTTCAGTCGATGTATGACCCATTTGATTTCCTGTCATTTAAGGGTGGTAGTATAACAGGACCGAAGAATGACGTAACAGTTGAGGATCTGTTCAAACCGTTTCCTTCTAGCGGGTCCTGATGGTGTTGCTAACTGTGGAAAGTTTACTTTTGTTCATCACATGGTAGGCATTTGGTGCAGGTAAAGCTTTAACAGGTCTTAAAAATCCACACTTGGCAGTGATTTGGAGAAGCTTCTGGTTTCTTTCCACCCTCCACGGAAAATCTGTACTTTGAACAAAGGGATTTCTTCTGGATCTTGGCCATTGTGTTGTTTCAAGATACAATGCTCCTTTATTGTCATGCCTGCTGTAAGGCAGACAGAGTCACCACTTGGGTTGCTCAGCACCCTTTACAGTAAGAGAGAAAGAAAGGCAAAAGAAAATCCATTCAGAGTCATGGAGTCTCCATGGATTCATCTCCAGAGCTCCTGCAGCCTCTGCAGCCGCACAGACACCTTTCAGGAGCCCACCCAAGCTCCTGATCCAAATCTCTGACAAGATCAGAAGCCTTCAATGTCGAGGCCCCCTCGAGAGCCATTATTGCCCTCAGCACTCTCTTGAATCCCTACTCCCATGACCCAATCTCCAGCAGCCAGTAGTCAATCCAGGTCCCCTTGCTGCAAGTCACCTGCAGCCTGTTTGGGTTCCTCAGATGCTGGGTCACTCAGCTGCTAAGCCCCCTCGCTGCTCTGCTGTCGTGGTCAACGTACTGTCAGGTCATCTCTTCTGTTTCTCCTTCTCAGTAGAGGGTAGTGTTCTTCCCGCTTCTGGTGCCCTGTGCTGGTCTGCTGCTTCCTGGTGTCTGCAACCCCCTTATGGTTGCTGCCTGGATGTCCAAGGTCCCCACTCCTGCCTGGGAGTGCGAGGCGAGGCAACTTCTTTGTTGTGGATGGCACCACCCTGATGTTGAGGTTGGAGTCGCCGTCGCCGACTGCGGTTGCAGCCAATGCTGAAGACTTGGACCCAGCTCCGTTTGGCACCTTCCCAGCCAGAAGCAAAGGCTTTTTTTTACTGTTAATGTAATCACTTGCTTGCTTCATTTACAGATTTGTTACTTGGTGATTGGGGTGTTGTAACAAAGTTTGGATTGTTGCTGGGAGGCCCAGACACCAGTCTCCAGCACATTCCTTGCAGCCGCTCTGAGGAGTCAAGCAGAAAATTGGCAGGAAGTCTTGCAGATATACATTTCTGATTTATATATGATTAGTTTTTATTTTCTATTTACTTTATTTTATATTCTGTTTACTGAGACATATGCATCATATTTATTTATCATGCTGTATTTCCACTTATTTTGGTAAGTTTGAACAATTTTATGTTTAATTCAAGTCAAGTCAACTTTATTTATCATTCAAACCATGCTTGCATGGTAGGACGAGATAACATTTCTCCAGAACCACAGAGCATATTTACATAGATTTATTAGGAAAGCAAGTTAGCACAGTAAAATATTAAGATGTATACCCTGAAAGCCCACAGTGCACTAAGCACATCTGTACTAGGACTTCAGGAGCCCTCAACACCAGCTCCAGTCCCTTAACACAAGCTTCACATCATTTTTCGCCTCAAACCGCGCATAGAAATTGTTCAGTTCATTTGGGAGGGAGGGATCACCTGCACATGCAGATGGAGTAGCCTTGTGGTTAATGATATTTTGGATCCCCTTCCACGTGCATCACGAGTGCATGTAAAAGCCATTTACTGTCATTGTGGAAATCATGAAAAATGTACAAAATATTAAATATAATGTTTAATATTTTGTATATTTCTCATGATTTCCACAATGACAGTAAACAGATTTTTCCTTGTTGTGTCCCAATATTTCATGAGAGATATTCACAGGGGGAGGGGATTCAGAACAAGAGTCTCGCAGGGTATGATATGCAGTTTCCCTCACTAATGCATATGGCAACTGCAGGTCTACTTATTTATTTACTTGTTTGTTTGTACATGCCCTGGGGACCTATGAGGGATCAGGATTCCATGAAGGGATCGATGGTCTCTAAGGGTTGGGGACCCCTGACATACACTGTAAATAGTGGAGCACTTGTGAGAGCTGATGAACAGAAGGATCTTCAGGTACAAACTATGTATGGATCCCTGAAAGTGGCAGCACAGGTGGAAAAGGTGGTGAATGACGAAGGCATATGGAATGTTTGTGTTTGTTGGCTGTGGCACATTACGGCTTGGATATCATGTTACAATTTTATAAACCGTTTGTCAGGCCACACTTGGAGTATTGTGTGTGGTTCCTATTGCCACATTATTGGAAGGATGTGATTTCACTGGAGAGGAAGTGCAGAGGAAATTCACCGGGATGTTGCCTGGGTTGGAGCATTTCTGTTGAAGAAGAGACAAAATAGGCTGTGTTTGTTTTCCCTGAAGCAGGGAAGACTAAATGGTGACCTGATAGATAAAGCTGGGTTGATAGAAAAAATCTTTTTCCCATAGGGAGGTTGTCTATTACAGGAGGACATCGTTTTGAGATGAGAGGAAGGAGATTTATGGGGAATAAGAGCGGGAATTTTCTTTACCACACAAAGAATGGTTAGTATCTTGAATGCTCTGCCTGAGAAGGAGGAGAAGGCAGATACTCTCGTGAGATTTGAAAAAGCATCAAGACAATTGAACTACCAAGCCACAGAAGACCATGGACTTAATTCAAGTAAATAGGATTAATGAAAGTATGATGCAATAGTCCATGTGAATATAGTGTTTCTGTGCTGTCCAACTCTATGACTCTATGATAAACAGTTCAAGGATTATCTCAAGGTCTCGCTAATAAAGTCTAACAATCCCTCAAATTCATAGAAATCCCTGGTCCATGTCCACTCAACATGGAGAAAAGGAATGCGAGAAGGCACTGAGAATCTTTGAGTCCATGTATTGGGAGCATACTGAAGACCATTGTAAGAGGGATGAACACAACACCTTTCAATCTATTAATCTACCAACCCTGTCAAACCTCCCCGTGTTACAATCTATGGCTCCCATTTTGACTTTGCATACACTTCACAATCCAGCATCTAAACTGGAAGTGGGTCTTCCTTATCTTCAAAGAATTGCCTCAAGAGCAGAGAATCAAATAGAAATTCTGAATGTAAACAATGTATATTAATGACAATAAAGTACAGTAAACCTCCTGGTATCCGGTATCTATGGGGATTGATATAGATGCTGAATAAGTGAATTTACCTGTTGCTTCAGGCTGTGTGTTGCATGATTGGCAAACTAATGTCGAGGCAAGCCAAGTTTAAATCCATATTTTTTAACCTATTTATTTTCTGCAATTTTTTTGCTGGTTGCTTGAGGCTGCCAGTGGCTTCAATTCTGGATAACAGGGATTTTACTATACTGATTTAAGTGCATTACCAAGCTGTGTACTTTGTGGTTAGAGTGAAAAAGGAAAGAGGGAATATTAGTTGGAGGTGCATTATGAAATTACCAGAGCCAAGATGGGTCCCGTAGGTTGTGTCATGGGGAGGTTTGACAGGGTTGGTAGGTTAATAGATTGAAAGGTGTTGTGCTCCTCCCACCACTTACAAGGGCCTTTGGTATGCTCCCAATGCATGGACTCAAGGTTCTCAGTGCCTTCCCGCATTCCTTTTCTCCATGTTGAGCGGTTGTGGTGGCACACCACTGGCCTACTGCAGGGGGAAACCTCTGTACCTGCAGGAGAGTAAGGGGACAGGACAACACCTGGCTAACAGCCAATCAGTCGGCATAAATGGATCAAGCCCCACTCGGTCGGGTGTCAATCACCCTCCGGGATATAAGCCTGCGCCGCCGGCCTCACCCAGAGTTGCTGCAGCCACAGCCAGCCTGGCTCTGTGGAGGTTTTTGTGGATTAAAGCCTATTGTTCAGTCTTTTCCTTGTGTGTGTCTGATTGTGTCTAACAGCGCACCACAGCGGTCATGGACCAGGGATTCCCATGAGTTTGAGGGATTGTTAGCAATGCCTTGAGAACATCCTTGGACTGTTTATTATAGTCATAGAGTTGGACAGCTCAGAAACAGATCCTTTAGTACACCATATTCACATGGACTATTGCATCACTCCTTCATTAATCTCCAACTCCAACTTGCTTGCAGTGTGGTGACAGGGTCAATTTCCAACAAAAAGAAAACAAGAATAATCCTTAACAGAAATTCCTATTTGAGTCTCTAATTTGCCTAGGTTCTTATCCAGAAGGCAATAGGTTATGGTATGCAGTGGAGATTAGAATCAGATACCTTTTGCATCAATTAGAACTTGACACTTGGGTAAATACACTAATTTGCAACCACTACAAATTTAGATAACACTTCTGCAGGAGTCAGATCATATTGTAGCAAGTTAGAGGAAACGCCTCCAACCAGCTGCATGCTGTAAATTCACTCCAATACAAACAATGTCAAGATTAGCCTTAAAAGATCCGGCTGCTTCATGTCTTAAATGATGTTTGGAAGCATTGACTCACATTATCCTGATTGGGAAATGTTGATTTCTAATGACTGCTTGGATAAAACATTGTCCCTGTGCCTGAGAGTCACATAAAAATATAATGAAACAAACTATATGACATATAAAAGTAAAATAATATATAGTGACATGTCAAGTTAGTATTTATCTATAAAATCTTGTCTATTCATTGCGAATTGTATTCCAAAGCAAACATACTTTATCTGTTTTGGATCGGTATAATTTCCTTTCCACTGCACTGCTTATTCCATCAAGTTGTTTTCAACCGATCATTGGTAACTAGAATTGCCTTGGGTTGAATCTGAAGGATTCACAGCAGGGGTGAATCATCAGTTGAGATTTCAACTCGCATGCCAAGTTCGGTTCAACTTGGACTCAGTAATACAGTCTGCAGTTTAAGAAAAACAAATCCAGAATTGTGTGTCTTTTGGCCAGATGCATCTTAAATATAAAACACCCTTACACGTATGGCTGGATTGTTCTAAGGATTTTCAGGTGTTTCGACTAAAGGAAGTCAAGGAATGTGGGGAAAGAGTTGGAAAAGAAAGTTGAGCTCAGGTCCAACCAGTCAGCACAGCTATTCTTGGTGTGACTTTCTAAGCTCTTATGTCTTATCCCTTTGGGGTACTTAATGTATTTATCAGCTTCCAAATGATGGTGACACATGTAAAAATATAAAAAGTGTTGTTAATTGCTTAATATTTTGATGTCAAAAAGATGAGTGAATCACTGAGAAATAATTTAAAACATTGAACTAAATTTTTTTAAATCACTTACATTACCCCTTTGCTACCATATCTGCAGTTTGAGAGTCCCAATTAAAATTAGCAATGTCTAGTGATGGGGTGCATTGACAGCGAGTGATTACTGAACCAGTTCAGTTCAATCCATCGGCAACCCAAGCTCAATTCCAAACCTGACATGATGAGGAAGCCTTGAGCACCCAGGGCCCTTCGGGAGCCCTTCTTGTCCTCAGCGTCGTCTCAAATCCTGGTTCTGATACCTGGTTTTCATGAGCCACTCCTCAGCACCTCACAGCCTGGTGTGAGTCCTTTGATATTAAGTTGCCAACGGCCCACATCCTGTATGGATTCCTTCTCACAAACCACCAACAGATCGTCACCTGTGTGTGACCTTCAGTCAGGGTCCATTGTTAGTCCTTAGGGTCGCCTCCTGTTCTTTTTATTCCTAACAGGGGGTCTTCTTCCCATTTCTGGTGTCCTGCAACAGTCCGATGCTCCCCCAGAGTCTGCACCCCCTAGATACTGCTGCCAAACATAGTCGTCGCCACCTTGGTCACAGACCCCGCAATTGCAGGATTAAATAAAGCACAGTCAGCTCCTTCAACTGGCTGTTTAAAGCCTGTATGGAGCTGTCCTTGTAGCACTCCATGGGGAGTGCTCCATCTTCATTCCTCACTCTCCATGGGTCCACACCAGTGGGAGTGGTACCATTCAATATTGGTTCGGCCAAATTTGGAGTATTGTGTGCCATTTTAGTCACAACTGCAGGAAGGATATCAATAAGATTGAAAAAGTTCAGAGATTTACAAGGATATTGCAGGGTCTTGAATAACAGTGTTACAAGGGAAGGTTAGGCAGGTTAGGATTTTATCCCATGGAGCGCAGAAGAATGAGGGGAGATTTGATGGAGGTTTAGAAGCAGGCTTTTTCTACTGAGCTGAGGAGAGACAATACTAGAGGACACAGATTAAGGATGAAAGGGGAAACATTAGGGGGAACTTCTTCATGCAGAGGGTGGTGGAAGAGTGGAATGAGCTACCATGTGAATTGGTAAATACAGATTCAATTTGGATATTTAAGAAAAATTTCAATAGGTATATGAACGGGAGAGGTATGGAGGGATATGATCTGGATGCAGAGGCAGAAAAATAGTTTGGCACAGTCTAGAATGATCAAAGGGCCTGCTTCTGTGCTGTAGTGTTCTATAATTCTAATCCCTCTCAATCATTCCTAACCAAGAAACCTTTCAACATCTTAATTGCACCCACCTTTACTACTTCATCTAGCAACTTGCCCCTCACGTCTTCTTTAAATATATCCCCTCTCACCTTTAGCCCTCTATTTTTAGACCCCTCCAATCCTGGAGAGAAAATAAAACTGTGATATCTTTATGATGTTATAAACCCCTCAGCCTCCTTTGCTCCACAGAAAGCAGTCCCAGACCACACAGTCTCTGCTTGAAGCTCAAACTCTCCAGTCCAGGTAATGTCCTTTCAGATAGTGCCAACCATCCAACCACTCTGTCTGGGAAGCAAATACTTCCTGTTCATCCTATTTTGCCATCTCATCATTTAATATATCAAAAATAATATCTCCTCCCACTATTTCAAAGGGAACTACCAGCGTAGTCACCCTCACCTCATGATGAGAATTATTTAGTTATAAGCATGATAAAATGCTGCAAATACTCAGCAAAACAGGCAGCATCTGTAGAAAGATACATGACGTTAACATTTTTGCCATGTTAAATTGTTTTTCTGTCATCGAATCACTTTTAAAATGTAGTCATTATTTTAAAGTAAGAAACATGGTAACCAAAATGTAGGTTTCACAAACCTACGTGATAATGACTAAGCAAGCTGCTTGGAGGAAACTGATCAAAGGATAAGCAAGGAGCGAGGCTCTGGTAATAACTCCACTATTCATCTTTTGGGATAGTGGATCTTTGAGAATAACATAAGGGAGTAGCCAAGAGCTCCATTTAAAGACTTATCTGAAAATTTGCCTGCTGGTCAAACAGATCCACAGGAGACGCCATCTCCCTCACTTTCCACTCACCCCTAGAACACTTGTGGGTCTGTTTGCACAAGAACTCCTTTCACTTTGTGACAAATAAATTGAAACTAAACTTAAATGACAATCTAAATGAAATCTGCTGGGGGAACTCAGTATATCACTTTTAAGACCATGAAGCATAGAAACAGAAGTAGGCCACTCGGCCCATTGAGTCCACTCCACCATTCTACCATGAGCTGATCCATTCTCCCACTCCCCTTCCTAGGCCCTATAACCCTCGAGACCCTGACTATTAAAATACCTATCAATCAGTGTTTCCTTTTCAACAATCAGCTGTTGTATCACAAAGACATTTGTGCATAAATCCCTGGACTGCAAAACGAATCAGTACCTCTGGACTTGTTGGCAACAGAGCTACCCTCAAAGCCACAGCTCACAGACTGCAGAGATTCAATTTTTGTGTGAACTCTCACTTGCCAGAACAGGTCTTTTAGCTGTTCTGCAGAATGTACTGAATATGATTACCACTGACAGTAAACTGGGACTGGAGAATTCCCTTGAGCTGGCTCTGGAACTGTTCCACAAAGAAAGCTCCATCAAATTCCAAGAGTCCTTTGCTCTCACTGGCTTTTTTGCCCTCTCTGGGTTTTTGGTTGCAAGTGCTCCACAGAGCAGGCAGGTTTCTCTGTGCCAACAGAAATCTTTCTGAAAGCCTTCTGGCAGTGTTTCTGGAGGAGTGCTGTCAAGGTCTGCTGGTTAGGGTGCATCGTGCCAAGTATCAAAGAGCAGAGAACATAGGGTGCATCTCCGTCATTGTCGCCGCCTGAAATCTCCATTGTTGGTTTTCCTCATGGTTAAGAGGATCCTGCGCTTGGTGCTTCTATGCGGTCTGAAGAAGACTGTCAATCTGGCTGCCATTTCCCATTCAGGATTGACAGCAAGCAGTCTGAGAGAAGTAATGGTATGCTAAGCAGACGGTTGGCAGGGGCAGTGAATAAGAATTACACTTAAGAGAAATAATTTTAAAATTATATTTTAAAAGTCAATTTCATTTATAAAAAACATATACTAGAAATACAAAAATCAGTACATGTCTTTCTTTATGTTCATAGTGATGTTCAGTCTATATATTCATAATATGATCAATTCTGTATATTTATAGTGAGAGTATATTCTATTTGCAGAGCATTGTTGTCACCCAAGCAACATCATTTTTGTGTGTTGTTTTGAGAAGGTTTAACTCAGGGTTTGGGACCTTAGACTGCAATCTTATCCCGCAAAGCTTTGGCATTGACTGCATCAAGCTTCCGTGAATCCCTCTCAAACTTATGTGCCAGTTGGCAGCATTTTCTTTCCAACATCTCACTGTATGTGGAGATGAACAAATTTTAGGCAAACCAGAACACATTCCAGCACCAGTTGATGGTTGCCTTGGTATATGTGTCCCTGGGGACAGCCTGTATATCAGAAAGCTCTTTCATGAAACTGTTTGCAATGAACCTTGACAAGGACCCTTGTCCAGACCTTCTTTGTAAAAGCACAATGAACAAGGAAGTGGGTAATCCTCCCATTGTCATTACAGTTGTCCTGGGGGCAGCAAGGATTGGGAATGAGGGAGACTCTGACCAGACAGGAAAGATCTGACAGCTCGGGCCACTCTCACCACTAGCCAAGCAAGGTTTTGGTGCTTGTTGGATGAGATGGTGATAAGGCATTCTGCCAAATTAGTTTGACATTTAGGGAAACCATCTCTGAGTTGAAAGATATGTTCAAATGTCATGTTATGTTTACTTTTTAGAACAAATGATGCTCTTGAATTGATATCATCAAATTGCTTTTACACAGTGATGATTAAATACTTTCTTTTGGATACATTGCCCAGGATACATTGCATCTTTTTCCCATCATGCCCACAGGACATTCATGCTGACCACTGCCTGCTGGACATGATCAAATGTGTTTTCCTGAAAGAACGTTGACACGAAGGACAGGTGGCGCAGCAAAGTCCAGTCCACTGAGGTCAGGCCCATACTCTGTAAGCACCGTGGAAACTTGGCATGTTGCGACACTTGGTACCTGCACACTTCGGTTCCATGCACAGCCTGGTGCATCCACAGACAAATACAGCAATCAGGATATGCACCGAGCTGGGCAACACTGAGAGCCTCTTGCGCGTGATGGCTAGGTTCTTGCCACTCGTCCAGAAGGAGTGCCACTTCCACACTCCTTGCTTATCCTCTCCAACATATTTTTATTGTATGCCTCAGTCCCTACAAGTAAAATCCACAGCACCCTCAGGTAGTCATACTTGGTGGTAAAGATATGGGCCAGATGCTGAAGATCACCACTTCTCTCTTCCTCCAGTTAACTCTGGCCCTCAGCACCAGCTCAGACTGGTGGCAGATGTGGATCATTCTGCAGACTGACCTTGAATCCAAGCAGAAACAATGATGTCGACCATATGCAGAGACAAGAGAACACCTTCAAATGACATCAGTACAGAAGTATCTCCACAGCAACCAAAGACAAGCAAATTCAATTCCTCTTTAGAGTCATAATTAGTACAAACAGGATTATCCCTGTCAACACACCACTTAATATTGAATGAGAAGTAAATCAGCATGCCAAAATTCCAGCTTGTAAGTTTAGACCTTCAATGCAAACGTAATTCATCATGTTCTGTCAGGACAATGCACACATTTATCATGCCATTCAATCTCAACCTTTTTAATGTAATAGGGAGAATTCCATAAGAAAATGCCACAGCTAGGCTTGCACACCAAACAGCTATCTGCTCAAACAAAAGACTGCAAACCTCAGAACTCCACAGTACAAGTCTACATCTGGAATGGAGGAGTGGTGACCTTCTGTACTAACAGGTCTACATTTCTCAGAAACATGTATGAACTCACCATTAATTGAAACAAATGGCTAAATAATCTGTAAAACTCCTTAGCCCTGCAACTTGGGGTGGTGAATTGATCGGCCTTTTGCAACCCCCCGTTTTAAATGGAATCTGTACAGTTGATGACATTTGTTCTTGAGGATACCCAATCTATAGCTTCTGTCTGTGCCCAAAGGGAGAAGAAAAAATGCTCCTTGGAATTTGTGGGCCACAGATGGCAGGCCTGGGTTCTTTTATAATATTTGTTTCAGTTGATCAGTCTGTTGGAGTTCCAAACCCAGAGATGCATGTGGACAAAAGTACCAGAGACTGCTGATCCCCGAGTTTATCCCAGCAAAGGTCAGGGCCTTCAATAACAAGATGAACTAGAAAAAAAAATCAAAAGCACTGAAGAGGATAATGTTACGTGGATCCCCTTACACTAGATTTATTAATTTCTGTTAATTAAATGTACTGCTGCTCCTTAGCATCTAATTGATTTAATTTAAGAGGGAATTTGTTATTTTCTAAGGGATTGTACTTTTCTGTTGACAATTTTTAGTTAACATCTGTATATTTGGCTCCTCGACTGTGAAATAAGAGTTTATTTGTTTTAGATGATTTGGAAGGTTTCTGCAAAATGAGATCTGAGCCCATAATTTGTAGCAAAATGAACACAAGATTAATCTTAGTGGACTTTGTCCAGTTACAACAATAATATAACAGAAACAATACCAAACCTTCCATTGCTTTTGTGTCAGCACGGAAACATCTACTCAACAACCACTGAACAAACTAATGAAGTCAGGAAATTATCCTTATGGCTGCTGAGTTTAAAGGTATGTTCAAATGTAATGTTATGTTTGCTTTTTAGAACAAATGATGCTTTTGAGTTGATATCATCAAATTGCATTTACACAGTAATGATTAAATACTTTGTTTTGAATTGATTTTACTCCCATCATTTCACCATATTTCTCAGGCTTGGCATCTTTATCCTTCTGCATTTGGAATATGCATTAATCATCTTGTGACACCTGATAGGCACAAGCTCAAACACTTCCTAATTAGGAAACCTGAGTTCACCATGTCTGGAGCATCATTTATTATTTACTGCAGAAGGCATATTTACCTGCAGCACTTGGGTGGTCTGGGAAATAAGGCAATGTTAGTTTGGGTAAACTGAGGTGGTGGGTGGAGAGAGGTTAGAAGGAAAATCCCTTCTTCCATTACCGAATAGATTCCCCTGTGAATTATCAAGCAATGCCATGAAAAGGGTTTCTTCTGATGTGGGGGTTTGGCTTCAAACCAACTTGGAGGCAGCAGAAAATGGTAACTGCGTCCATTTCTTGTCTCTGTGAATATGATAACCCAAGGAGGGGTGGTGGTGCAGTTTAAAGGATGTAACCCGGGAGTATAAGTGGAAATGACCTCAGGCGAGTTCTACTAAGGTGGCTGATGCAGAACACCAGTTTCATACTCTGGGTAAAACCTATCCTTCTCTTTTGGTGAGTCATCCCACCTCACAGCTTGACTGAAAATTGACAAAACACAGCAGGCTTGTGCGATGCATTACACTAAAGTATTGGAGAAACTCAAGATATCACAGAGCATCCATAAGATGTAAAAGTCAATCATCATTTCAAGCCTGAGCCTGGAAAAAACAGGCAGATGCAGGGAAAGGAGAGGAGGAAAGGGGACGAGGGGGAGGAAGGGAGAGAAGTACATGCTAACAGGTAAGAGGTAATAGGTGGATACAGGTGGGAGGGTAGAAAAATAAGCTGAGAAATTATAGGAGAAGAGGGCAGAGAGCTCTCTCATAGGAGAAAGAAGGCTGCCACAAATTAAATAAAGATCTCCTTATACAATATTCTGTATCAGCAGTGTCCAACCAGATGGCATCAATATTGACATCTCCAATTTCTATTAACTCCTCCACTCTCTCTTTCCCTATCCCTCGTCTCCATTCCCTGCCCCTTTCCCTTCCTTCTCCCATCAGAGAACTGTCCTTCCTAGCCCTCTCCCAGCTAATGCAATTAGTTATTGCATTTCTATTCTCTTTATGTGTGTTTTCCAACATTTCAAGTTGCTAGGGGACTATGTAAGTTCTCATAAATGAGCTCAGAACATTGATTGGTGCCTCATGAAAAGATTAAAATGAATATAATTACTTGGTCAATTCATCCAGTGTCAATTTAGTTCAAATGATTTTGCCAGAAAAAAAAAGAAATTTGCCCTGATAAAGTAAAAACCTACAATCCTTAAAATAATTTAATTTAAACTCAGGAATATTTTGCCATTTTATGTTACTTTCATTACAATCTTTGCAGTGCAAATAACAACTTTTAAATTGGGTTGTGCCTAATTAAGCACAATGTAACTTTTTAACCCAGATTTTCAGATTATTGTCAGAGTACACACACACATCACATACAACCTTGAGATTCTTTTCTCTATGGACGAGGCAGAATTACCACTTTTTGGTAATGCAAATAAAAAACTGTATACAGCTTATACAAATAAAGAATTGTAAACAGATAACAAATTTAAACAAACTGACTGTGCAATTCAGAGAGAATAAAAAATAATCAATAAAGTGTACAAGAGTCCCTAGGCCCTTTCATGAGGTGAAAAAGCCCAACTGTAAAGGTCTTATGTTGGGAGAATTACCTCTATGAATGCTCCGTGGCCGGCTCCAACACACCAACTGCAACCCCTCTTGGGGAAGGATAGTTGGCGGAGCACTGTGCGCTCCTGCCTCACATGAATGTACAGCTGTTGCAAGCAGCTGGTTAGGGGCAGGCTGATGATGTCGTGATGGCACCGTCAGCCAGGACCCATCTCTTCTCTCCCTCCATGACCCCCTCAGGGGAGTTGACAGGTCAGGGGCAGTCAGTGGGGGCCTGGCATGAAAGGCCCCCTGATTGAGTTTGTTGTTGAGGAGTCTGATGGTGGAGGGGTAGGAGCTATTCCTGAACTTGGTGGCACAAGTCTTGTCGCACCTATACCTCTTTCTTTATGGCAGCAGTGAGAACAGAGCATGTGCTGGGTGGAGTGCATCCTTGATAATTGCTGCTGCTCTCTGACAGCAGCATTCCCTGTAGATATTCTTGATAGTGGGAAAGATTTTCCCTGTGATGTACTGGGCTGTTTCCACTATCTTTTGGAGGGTTTTATGCTCAGGGGTATTGGGGTCCCCACACAAGACCATGATGCAGCCAGTCAGCCCACTGTCCACTACACACCAGTAAAAATTTGCCAGGGTTTTTGTTGTCATACCAAACCTCCGCAAACTCCTGAGGAAGAAGAGATGCTGATGTACTTTCTTCACAATGCCATTGGTGTGTTGGGTCCAGGAAATATCCTCCAAAATAGTGACTCCCAAGAACTTAAATTTGCTTACCCTATCTACCCCAATGATCACTGCATTATATATCTCTGGTTTCCCCTTCCTGAAGTCAACAATCAGCCTCTTAGTTTTGGTAACATTGAGTGCAAGGTTGTTGTTGGTGCACCATTCAGCCAAGTTTTGAATATCCCTCCTGTACGCTGACTCATCCCCTTCCTTTATACAACCCACTACTGTGGTATAATCGGCATAATTTGTTGATGGTGTTGTTATCGTATTCAGCCACACTGTTTCAGCTATTTCTTTGTTCTATATTTCTCTTAAAAGTTTTTTTTATTCATTCAGAAGTCATTTAGTTTTTCCATGAATTGTATTAAGTTCCAGTTATGTTGTGTTTTTCATATCATCAACAATTTCTGCTTATTTACCATGTTTAAGGCACTTGCTTTGAAAATTAAGTACAGAAATATTAGCAGACAAAATAAAAACTAACTACTATGTGATAGGTGGAAATGTTGAAGTGGATAAACAAAAACTTAGTTAAAGAGATAGGTCTTTAAAAAGTGTCTTGTCAAGAGAGTTGAGGAGAGGTCAAAAAATCATAAAGGGAATTCCAGAATTGAAGGGGGAAGCCAGCTGAAGGAACAGCCTTGGATGGTGGAGTAATTCACTTCAGGGATGTTCAAGAGATAAAGTTGAAGGAACATGGATATTTTGGAGGGCTTTGACATTGGTGCAGAAATAGAGGGATGGGATCATAAAAGGACCTGAAAACAAGGTTGAAAATGTTAAGACTGAGGTGGTGGTTAATGAAACCCAACTGACAAGCATAGAGGTGATGGATGAGTGGCACTTTGGAATTTGGCACATGAGTTGTGAATGGACCCAAGTTAGTGGCGAGTGGCACATGGGAAGAATTGGAATGGCTCTCTGGAGGTGACTAAACAATGAATGAAGTTTCCTGTAACAGATGAGTGGAGGCGGGTGCAAATTGAGCAATGCTGTATGACTAATCTTAATAGTGGGGAAAATACAAGCTCTGAAATTTTTCAGAGGTCATTCATGATATTAAAGTTGCACATGGTTTGGTGCAGTTCAGTGGTTTTCAAACTTTTTCTTTCCAGTGGTATACCACCTTAAGTTTATCCTTGTGCCATAGGTGCTCTGTGATTAGTAAGGGATTGCTTAAGGTGGTATGTGGGTGGAAAGAAAAAGTTTGAAACCCACAGGTTTAGATAAATGCCACAGGGCAGAGTGGGACAAAGAGCCAAGACAAAAGAATGGAATTAAAGGCATATCATTTTAGTCTAATTGAAGAAAAATGTTGTTTGCCCTGTATGAGATGTCAGACAGACTGATAATTTAGAGACAGGGTAAGGAAGCAGTGTCGGTGCCAGAATGAATGTTAGTGGGGGGTATTACCATGTTAAAGGGGGACATAATGCAATGCTCAAAAACTTGCTCAGTGGGGGATGGGGGGGGGGGGTCATCCACTCCCCTGATGTAGGTGCTGAGAGCTCTGATTTTATGGTGTCAAGTGTCATTAAATGCTAGTGACGCTTGACACATGCCAGAGGGGATGGGGGCAGGTCTGATGCCGAGCAATGGCCACGACCGTGATGGGGGCACAGCACCTCACTTGGGGGGAAATGCCCGTGGATCCTCCCCCTTGGCGCCGACCCTATAATGCATTGTTGGGTGTCTCCAAGTGGAAGCTCATAGCAATGTTTTTCCATGATATTACATGCAGATGACAGTGTGAGTGTGGGAAAAGAAACCTTTGTTACTGATTTTCTGGCCTTAGCTAGATACCTAAGAATAGAACCAAATGAAAAGGGTCCCATGAAGTTAGGTAGATGTGGAGAGACACTCGCAGATAATGAAAGAGTGTTTACTTACATCGTAATCATATTAGCAATATTGATCAGAATTGATCCTGTACTCT
The DNA here is from genome assembly GCF_036971445.1 of Narcine bancroftii. NCBI lineage: Eukaryota > Metazoa > Chordata > Chondrichthyes > Torpediniformes > Narcinidae > Narcine > Narcine bancroftii. Next base: position 100,469,196 of record NC_091477.1, on the reverse strand, counting down.
AACAGGGGGGAAAACCAAAGAGGAGAGATTCCAACAAGGAGTTTGATTGGGATGAACAGAGATTTGAGAAGCTACAACTCATTAAACCATTTTCCAGTAAAAAGGGATGTTTAAAATGCTTGCAAGAATGGTTGATTTTTATGGAGGGGGCTGATGTTAAGTAACATGTAGCCACAGAGTACAACCTTTGGAAAAAAGAATCATTACCAGTGCCAGGTAATTTAGGTTCTAGGAAGAGATGTTGGGTTATTATTGTAATCAGAGTTGCGTTCAGGGAGGGGGAGATGGTTCTCATACATTGACAGGATAAATTCACAACATAACTGGAGGGAAACAATTAGAAAGCTGGAAAATATTTGAAGCGTGGTCTAGTAAGCTAGGGTAAGGAATGGAATTAGCAGAGATAACAGGTCAAATAGAACCTCAAGTTCTTCTCACCTGTAAGTCATGCAGGGGAGATGGTTTAGCAGATGAGTATAGGGTCTGATGGTGTTTAGTTGTTTCAGTCAGATTTGATGGTTAATGATAAACCTCTTGCTGTGTTCATTCTTGACTGTTTCCCTTGTACAAAAAGGAATGGAGCTGAGGATTACATTAGGAGAGAGCCAGTCTGAGAGAGAACAATGTGTCAATCAGAATCAGAATTTATTGTCTTGAACAAGTCACAAAATTTGGTGTTTTGTGGCAGCGTCACAGTGCAAACATTCATATCATGAACCATCTTACAACAATAATATATAGATAGATAGATAGATAGATAGATAGATAGATAGATAGATAGATAGAAAGATAGATAGATAGATAGATAGAGGTATATTTTTTCTTTGGCTTGGCTTCGCGGACGAAGATTTATGGAGGGGGTAAAAGTCCACGTCAGCTGCAGGCTCATTTGTGGCTGACAAGTCCGATGCGGGACAGGCAGACACTGTTGCAGCGGTTGCAGGGGAAAATTGGTTGGTTGGGGTTGGGTGTTGGGTTTTTCCTCCTTTGCCTTTTGTCAGTGAGGTGGGCTCTGCGGTCTTCTTCAAAGGAGGTTGCTGCCCGCCGAACAGTGAGGCGCCAAGATGCACGGTTTGAGGCAATATCAGCCCACTGGCGGTGGTCAATGTGGCAGGCACCAAGAGATTTATATATATTATATAAAAATAATAGTGCACAAAAAGTAAGGCAGGGTCTTTAGTTCATTGATCATTCAGGAAGCTGATGATAGTGGGGAAGAAGCCATCCCTGTGCTGCTGAGAGCTCATCTTTAGGTTCCTATACCCCCTTCCCGATGGTAGCAAAAGTGAAGAGTGCATGGCTGGGTAGTGGGGGTCTTTGAGGATAGAGGCTACTTTTTAAAGACATCGTCTCATGTAGATGTTCTCGATGGAGTGAAGTCTGGTGCCTGTGATGTCTCAGGCTGAGTTAACAAATCTGAGATTTGGCACTTCCATACCAGACAGTGATGGAAGCAGCTAGAATGCTCTCCACGATACACCTGTAGAAGTTTATGAGAGTCTTCGGTGACATATCAAACCACCTCAGACACCTCAGAAAGTAAAGCCCATGGTGAGCCTTCTTTGTGATTGCATCAGGAGGCTCCAGGACACATCCTTGGAGATGTTAATGCCTAGGAATTTGAAGTTCTTCACCCTCTCCACTACTGAGCCCTTGATGAGAACTGGGTGATATTCCCCTGACTCCCTCCTGAAGTCTACAATCATCACCTTGGTTTTGCTAATGTTGAGTGTAAGGTGGTTGATGTGACACCACTCAATCAGCTGATCTATCTCCCTCCTGTATGTTTCCTTATTGTAGTTTGTGATTCTTGCGACAACTGTGGTGTCATCAGCAAATTTGTAGATAGTATTGGAATTGTGCCTGGCCACGCAGTTGTGGGTGCACAGTGAAGAATCATGAGTGGTGGAAAATGGGGCAAATGAGCGCTAAATGTTTGATATTCAAGTCTTTCAAAGTGTTGATGCAAGTGAATTTGTTCAGTTTTTTCCAAGGGATGAGTGGGTAGGAAGTAAGATTTGAAGGAGAAGGAATGCAGTGCCTTAACATGCACTGTGTATATAAACATGCTCCCAACATGTACTTAATAAATACATCATCATCAACAAATTGCTGGAAAAACTCAACATGAGAGGTAATGTCTGTGTACATCTTCACCGAATAAAAGACTCATCAGAGATGAAATATCCTGACACATTTACTCTGATTTTATTTCCATAGATGCTGCCTGACACATGGGGTCTTTCCAGTGTTTGCGTGAATCTGCAGATTTAGGCCATACTTGCTCATTATCATGAATTGGTTACAAGATAAATATTGGGCAGGCCATCTGTCCTGAAGAATGCAGAAGAGCTACATCCATCTGAACAATTATGGTTTTTAGACTGCAGGCATGTAACGGCACAATCAAGGGACTTCGCCTCTGCATGAGCAATCTAAACAGGAATGTGAAGGAATTTTGAGTCAATGACTGCACCGTGATTTATCCTGCAGGACCCCTACAACTTTTTGGAGGAAGCTGCAGTGTAAATCATACTGTAAAAAATTCATTGTCGGTCATCCACTCTCCTGCACGTCCAACCACTGGGACTGTGGCACTCAGGTACTTGCAGTCTAAAAAGGCACCGAGTGTGAACAACCACACGGGCAGTAATCATGTCAACTTTTTTCAGCGATTTTCCCAACATTGCAGTCTAAAAATATCATTGTTTCGGTTTGATATCTAATCCAATGAAACAGGTCCTTCCTTTGCTTCTCCCCCAAGTCCCGGTCTTACAGTCTGTATTCAAGCTAAGTCCACTATCATCAATAAAATAATGCAACCAATAAACTGAGGTGATGGTATCTAACGGTTTCATTTCTAAAGCCAAAAGATCTTTGAAGCTCTGTGTGCAAAGAAAATCAGTTTATTTTTCTCCACACTTGCTCTTTTTGTCTTTTGCACATAACATCATGTTTCAACCCCCCCCCCCTCCCCACCCCCCCTCAACACAGACACAGAATTGCATTTAAAAAGCTAACCCGATATTTTTACAGCTGGAATCACCACAATGCATTTCCTACAACATAATTTTTGTTTCAGTGTTGCAATCATTATTTTAAATTTGGGATAATTACAGGGAAGTGTGGATCCAATTAATTGTTAGAAATGCAAAATTGTTACAGGCTGTTCTTCATCAAATTTGGCTTTTTACAACCTTAATTAGGTAAGATCAAAGTTACCAATAAAATATGTAAAATGATTTAAAATGCTTGTGTGAAGAAACATCAAGTGACACTGCAGATAAACTATAGCCCTGCAGTACTCCCAAAGAATTACACACAAGGAATTTGTTTGCAATTGAAATGCGCATGCAATTTTGTTAACTTTTTAAAGGTTTATTCATAGATAGGGCATAGGTAGAACCCTTGCTATTGATTGACTTTGAAAAAGAAGTGAAAAGCCATCTGTTTAATTTGCTAAAAACCTATTAAGTGATGGTGTTCTCACAATATTTTGCTAGCTGGGTAGTTCTAACAAACTAAGGCAGCAATATGAGTGAATAAGAATATAGATTCGAGTGAATTAGACATGCGACTTGAAGGATAACATAGATAACCTAAGTCTCTAAATGAACATACAAAAATTACAGAGAAGAGTAACTTGCTGGGCCAATCAGATTACAAAGTCTAGTTTTGATACCAGAATGTGCAAAGTTTACAAAATTTTACTCAGTTGTAACTGGCAAGGGTGATTTTGCAAAAGGAAAAAAAAATGGCCATGATTCCAAAATTCAGTTCTTCTGCTCTAAAATATATTTGCTTTGACACTGGGCAAGCACAGGTTCTAGTTCAACTGTGTTGTCCTCTATCAACAAGTAACATGAACATGCTCAAATAAAGAATAACTTCCTGGGCAAGGTTTCAGAGAGATTTCATTGTGCACAAAGCCACGTCTAGTGAGAATAAGGATGGAAGTGAAAGAAGGAACATTTTCCAAAAGTGAAAAACATCTGGCAAATTAGAATGAAGCCGAAGATACAGCTCAGAGCTTCAAAGGGCATCACTAATTGTAACAAGTGTTAAGGGTGACCTCTACTGGCACAACTAGATATGATTTATGAAATAAGTGAATTAATAATTTCTTAATTTTAAGACTTACCCCACTCTCTTCCTATATTTGGAATCTTTATTTTGTCTTCCACCAGGTAAACTATGACAAGATCTCTCTTTCAAGATAAGAGCAACAAAATAAAATTTTACTGGAACCTGGAAAGAAAATTCAGTATTTATTTTAACCAAATAAAACAAATTTATTGAACCTTTTGTAATTCTGTTCCTACTTACAAACTCAATTTATTTACAATAATATATTTTGAAAATAGAAAGTGGTAAAACCTAGAAAATTTAATTTTAAAAGAACAAAAGGTACGTTAGCAGAATAAGTTACAGAAAATGGGTTCATAGCATTATCACATGAATTCCTGGCATCAAGCATATCACGGGTGAAGTATCAAGCAGACTTTCCTCAAAAGCTGAAGGGAAAATATATCTGGCTAAACTTTTGCACGTTTTGGTGACTCGTTATGCGTAGATTCCAGATGGGGCTAAGAGACAGATGTGTCATCTGGAATTGTAAATATCCATGTAATAGCTATTTTAACAAGCCAGGAGAATCACAACGGCAACTGAACACTGTATTCTGCATTCCATTTACAGTTAGATTCTGTGGTTCTCTTAACATAATCCCATTATGTACTCAATAGATCTTCGAGCTATTTATATATTGTGAACAAATAACCTTAAATGTTCAATTTCACGGTATATATTACATGCTCTAGGCTTTCCAGCTTTTTTGCCATCTGTCAAATTTTGATAGCTTTATTCTCATAAATTCCTGATACATATAGAATGGCCACTTCAAAGTTTCTTTCTTTCCTGAACATTGTTCTCAGACAAAATATTGTTCCCTTGTGAATTAACTTAACCAAGAGAGTAAATTTGTAACCATTTTAGTTATTGTAAAAAAAAACTTAAGATGCAGCTTGAAAAGTACATAACATTTTTTCGCAAGATGGAAGAACCTGAATAATTGCAAACTGATTTTTTAAAAACTATATTGATAGATCCTTTTCATTACCTGTGGCTTATGATGAGACAATCAATGGGAGAGTAAGATGACCGCTTCTGCCTTCACTCCACTACCCCCACACCTCACCCCATCTCCTCTCCCCCCACACCTTAACCCCTCAGCTCTGATCCTGAACCAATTCACGCATTTTCTTAATCACTATTGCTAAAGGAAACCATCTGCTCTCAGCTGCGTTAACATCATGAGCTTCACAAATGTAAAAAGAAATAGTCATGGTTCCTGACACTGTTTGCTGTTCTGTACATCTCGTTTACAGTTAGAATATGTGGTTTGCTTAATACCATTATTATTTTAAATGGTTAAGGTGAAGCTGGAGGAGAAGTAATTATTTCATTTTAAATGCATCTATGACTGAGATGTCAGCTGTTACATGTGGTGATACTGTGGAAATAGGAAGCTGTAATGTGGTCCGGGTGTAGTGCGTTGAAGCCGGTGTGGTGCTAAAATAAAGAAATATAATACCCACATCATTATTGCTCAGTCTCGGGAAGAGATAGAGATAATGCTTAAGATTCTTGGCAGTGTGGTTACAGGCTATATAGGAAGTATTCATAGTTAAATGTTGCAGGGTGATTGGAGAGGTACTTAAATTTTTTAAAAGTCTGCCATTTATAAAGCATCTTTTCATGACATTCCTATCTGTTTTGCAGCAAGAAAGTACTTTTGAAGTGTAGTCACTATTGTAACATACAAGCATGCAGCCAATTTTAACAGAACAAAAGGGCATGGAGATAAAGGATCTGATCACTAATTTGGGTAATGATGGTTAAAGGATAAATATGGACCAAACAATGCCATGGGATTTTTAATGTCTACCTGAGACATCAGCTTTGCATCTCAAAAGTGCCACTGTTATGAACAATTGCCATTTGCTGAAGTAAGGTTTTATTACAACATGACGTTCAAGGGAAATGTGATACAATGAACTGAGGGTGATATTTTAAGGTAGTTCATACATAGTCATTCTACACACATACATTGCTTCCAAACAAACTAAAAATAGAAACCCTAAAACTTAGCAGATTTATTCAATGATTATCTGAGTCGTTGGCATCAGGGATATTACATGTCAAGCCCTAACCTAAAAGTGAAGAGCTGATTTTATCTGGGTTTGAGAGGGAAGTAGACATAATGGGAGAAAAACTGGAGAATGAGTAGGAACTTGAAAAAGAGTAGAGGTCCAATTAGGCATAAAGTCTCAGGGCAGTAGAAAAATTGGTACTTTGATGGGAAACTCCTGAGAATGGAGCAAAATGGGGGACAGTGGGCATGGTGCAAAAGACTAATTGGGTCAGATATTGGGAGGTAGTAGGGTTGGCAAATGCAATGATTATACAATGAGAAAAATTAGAAATCCATGGTTTAAATGATGATTTTAAAAGGTATGAACATAAAGAAAGGCAACCTTTGGCAAAGAGAAGTTTGATGAATGTACAATAGGGCTTTAAATAAGATGGAAGTTTATTGTAACTAAAGAGGTAATTAAGGAGGCCGTTGTTAAAACTGAATCCTGAAGGAGCGTAGACATAGGTGAGATACTTCAAGATCAGTGAGAGAGAAAAACAGACAACATTTTTTTTTAACAGTAACACAGAGATACATAACCAACCAAAATTCCTTCAATGTCCTACCTGGGATTCAATTTAATTTATGGGTAACGGAAAGTGAAGTCAGGTGAAGGACCTATAGACAGATAATTAACAGCTCCCAGTTTTCTATTTGGAGATAGATCATCTCATTCTGATGATCAATAAGAATGGTAACGGCAATATACATATGCACCAAAATTCTTACTTGCTACAGCCAAACAAGTACTTCATAAAAACCAAACACCAATAATATACATTAAATTAAATTTAAAAGAGGTCAAAAGATTCAAAATAACTACTCATTGTTACCATAGTGCAAAAAAAGTGGTATCATTAAGAGTCCAGACAGTTCTTTGTGTTCTTAATTATTTAAATGGTTTACATTTATTTTCCTCAAATTTTTGCCAGTTGCTTGAGGTTGCTGGTTGCTTGCAATTCAGATACCGGGGATTTTACTACATTGGTGAGGCCAAATTTGAAGTATTATGCACAATTTTGGTCACCAAACTACGGAATGAAATGAATAAAATTGAAAGAGTGCAGATAAGATTTACCAGGATTTACTTGAGGAACTGAGCATTACTGGTCAGGAATAGTATCACGGCTATAGAAAGGGAGAGCACTGCAGACGGAGAGAGGTGTAGGTGGAAGTCAGAAATAGGAAGGGAGCTATCACTGTGCTGGGAGTAATCTAAAAGCCCCAAACTAGCACGCGGGACACCAGGAGCTGATAAGCAGGCAGATTTTGGAATGGTGCAGGAAATCAGGGTTCTAGTTACGGGTGATTTCAACCTCTCTAATATTGACTGACACCTCCTGACTGCAAGAGGGATGGACGGGGCTGATTTTGTTAGATGGGTTCAAGAAGGATTCTTGACATAGCACGTGGACTTGCAACAAGAGGAGAGGCCATATTGGATTCAGTTCTGGGAAATGAACTGGTCAGGTGGTGGACCTCTCGGTGGGGGAGAATTTTAGTGAGAGTGATCAGAACTCCCTCAGCTTCAGCAAGGCTATGGAAAAGGATAAAACAGACAAAATGTGAAAGTGTTTAATTGGGGAAGGGCTAATTACAAAGGGATGAGGCAGGAACCAGCGAGAGTAAATTGGAAACAGACGTTCAAGGGTGAAAGCACAGAAGTAATGTGGAGTAAGTTTAGGGACCACTTGTCAGGGTTCAGGATAGGTTTGTCCCATTGGGACAAGGAAATGACGTTAGGAAAAGGGAACCGTGGCTGATGAAACAGGTGAGGCAACTAGTCAAGAGGAAGAAGGAAGCAGAGCTCAATGTCTTTACAGCATCAGTGATCAGGACTGGACCAGGGTTTGAGTCCTGCGCTGTCTGTAAAGAATTTGCACATTCTCCATGTGTCTGCATGGATTTTTTGTGGGGCCTCTGGTTTCCTCCCACCGTTCAAAACATACCAGGGGTGTAGGTTAATGGGGTGTAAATTGGGCGACACAGACTTGTGGGTTGAAATGGCTTGTCACTGTGGTGCATGTTTCTCTTAGCAGTATTTTTATTAAGTTTTATATATACTCATACAGAGGTAATAACAAGAATATATTTCACAAGTAAATATAGTTTAACAACTAGCTATTAACAACCTATGAAAGAGACAAACAAAATGTATATAAAACAAAAACTATTCCACTAATAGACAACCAAACCGGAAAATGGGATCCAATAATCTTTTAAATTCTGAAAATATTCAAGGAAAGGAGCCCATAAAATTTAGAAAATTAAGGTTCATTATATTAGTAGAGCATCTAATTTTTTCCAGAGTCAAGCATTCCATCACATTGAGTATGTGTAGGAGGGACAACATCTTTCCATCTCATACATATAGCTCTTCTGGCAATAAGAGCAAAGGAAACTACTTTGGATAGTAGCCCAGACAAATGTAAATCAGCTGACTTACTTATTTCAAATAGAAAAGGATTAGGAGCCAAATTAATATTAACTAAAGACAAGTTACGGAATATACTTTCCCAATAATGTGAAAACAAGGAATATGACCAAAACATAAGAAATAATGCATCTTCTTCAGTCTTACAGCGATCACATTTTGACAAGAAATTAGAATAAAATTTAGCCAATTGAAGTTTGGAAAAGTAAGCTTGATGTACTTCTTTAAATTTTAATAATGAATGTCAGTCGCATAGAAAAGATAATTAACCAATTTCAAGATAGAATCCCATGTAGTATCAGAAAAATCTTGTTGAAAATCTTGCTCCAATCGTTTCTTAGTCTTGTCCACTAGACATCAATAATAACTCAAAAAGAACTGATATCAACTTTTTAGTGTTCAGTTTAAGATTATAAACCTTCTCTATAATTTTTAATTCCAAATATTGAGGGAGTTTTAATACCAAGGAATTCAATAAGCTACTAATCTATAATATCTAAAAAAATGATATTTAATTATTTTAAATTTAGAAGATAATTGTTCAAAGGAGACCAAATTTTGGTCAATAAAGAGATCTTGGAAAAAATGGATACCAAACTCTGACCAGGAATTAGCTAAAAGAGCACAGATTAATAAAAATCAGGAGTATCCAGAAATGTTTTCTAAATTGAAACCAAATCCTCAATGTATGTTTAACAACAAAATTATCAGTTAATTTGGAAGCAGAAAAGGGTAATGGAGTTTCAACTATTGAAATGAGGGAATACTTCTTGATAGAATCAATTTCCAATTTAATCCAACCAGCAACATCCTGTCTGTCCTTATGATGAATCTAAAAATTAATATATCTAATTTTAGCTGCCCAATAATATAATCTAAAATTGGGCAACACCAACCCCCCTTTCTTTTTTGGATTTTGAAGGAAAGTTTTATTAAGACGAGAGCATTTATTTCTCCAGGCAAAGGAAGAGATAAAAGAATCAAGAGAATCAAAAAAAGGCTTTGGGAGCAAAGACAGGTACAGCTTGAAAGATATATGGTTCATTACAGTAAGAAAGTAATTACAGTAATTAAACAAATTGTGAAATTCTTCGTAATAGTAACTCCTAAATAATTAAATTGATTCTTCACAATTTTAAAAGGAATGACATAATTGAGATAGCTTGCGAAGTTTAAGACAAACAACTCACTTTTTTGGAGATTTAATTTATATTCCAGAAAATTGATGAAGAAGTGATAAAAAGCTGGAATTGAATGATCAGGGTCAGATATATACAATAAAAGGTTATCTGCATAAAGCAAGACCTTATGAACAGTCCCACCCCTTGTAATACTAGAAATGTCATCAGATTGCTGAAAGGCCACTGCTAATGGTTCTAATGCTAAATTAAACAATAATAGGCTTAAAGGGCAAACTTGTCTAGTTCCACAATGGAGCTTAAATGGCTTGATTTTTACTGAGTTGGTAAAAAATGAAGCAGTAGGAGACTAACATATTAATTTAATCCAATTAATAAATTTGGTGCCAAAATTAAATGTCTTCAAATACATTAAATAAATAGTTCCATTCTACTCTATCATAAGCTTTATCAGCATCTAAGGAAACAATACATTCAGAAGGTGGGAGTAAAGGATATTTGATACATGACAGATATTAATTTGTGAACAATGACCCTTTATAAAACTAGTTTGATCTTCAGAGGCATAAATATATTCTAGTCTATAGGCCAAAACCTTAGACAATATCTTAGCATCAACATTCAAAAGAGAAATTGGCCTAGAGGAAGAACAATCAGAAGGGTCTTTATTCTTTTTAGGAATAAGAGAGATTGAGGCTTAAGGTATTCAGTAGTCAAAGATTTAGAAAGTACTGAATCTAAATAAGGTGTCAATAAATAAGAAAAAGTCCTATGTAATTCTGCTGGGAAACCATTGGGACTGGAAACTTTACCAGGCTGCAAAGAGTTCATTGCTGAGACAATCTCTTCAGAAGAAATAGGTTTCTCCAACAATGACTGTTCCTCTGAAGAGAATGAAGGAATATTTAGTTTGTCCAACAATTGCGCCATTGAATCTGAATCTTTAATCAATTCAGGACTATATAGTTTAAATAATATGTCTAATTTTGTTTAATTTTTAATTTAAAAAAATATATTAGATATAGGAAGCAAGTACAGGAAGGGCTCATGAGATGTATATGGTAGCCAAGAAGGAGCTTAAGAAAGGACCTAGGAGAGGTCGAAGGAGGCATGAGAAGGCCTTGGGATGTAGGATTAAGGACAACCCCAAGGTGATCTATACATCTGTAAAGAACAAAAGGATGACAAGGATGAAGATGGGGCCGCTAAAGGATAAGGGAGGTAACATGTTCCTGGAGGCGGAGGAGGTTGGGGAGGTCCTAAATTAATACTTTGCTTCAGTATTCACAAGAGAAAAGGACCTTGATCAGGGTGAGATTGGAATAGAACCGGCTTGTGTACTGGGCAATGTGGAGATTAAGGAAGAGCAAGTGTTGGGGATCTTCTTAAAAACATTAAGATTGATAAATCCTTGGGACAGGATGTGATATGTCCCAGGATTCTGTGGGAAATGAAAGAAGAGATAGTTGGGGCAGTAACTATGATTTTTGATTCTTCTTTGGCCACAGGGGAGATGCTGGAGGATTGGAGAATGGCAAATGCAGTCCCCTGGTTTAAAAAGAATATTAGGAATTCTACATCAGTGAGTCTTACATCAGTCGTGTGCAAACTATTTGCAAGGATTCTTAAGGACAGCATCTATGAGCATTTGGAGAAGTACAGTCTACTCAAGGATAGTTAGCATGGCTTTGTGAAGAGAAGGTCATGCCTCATGAGCCTAATTGAGTTTTTTGAGGAGGTAACAAAAGAAATTGATGAGGGTTGGGTGGTAGATGTGGACTACATGGACTTTAGTAAGGCATTTGATAAGGTCTCCCATGAGAGACTCATCCAGAAAGTCATGAGGCAAGGGATCAGTGGAACCTTGGCTGTGTGGATAAAAAAATGGCTTGCAGGAAGAAAGCAGGGAGTAGTAGTGGAAGGAAAGTATTCTGCCTGGAGGTCAGTGACTAGTGGAGTGCCGCAGGGATTTGTTCTGGGACTCCTGTTCTTTGTGATTTTTATAAATGACCAGGATGAAGAGGCAGATGGATGAGTCAGTATGTTTGCAGATGACTTGAAGGTTGGAAGCATTGTGGATGGAGCTGAAGGTTGTCAAAGGTTCCAAGAGGATATAGATAGAAAGCAGAGATGGGCAGAAAAGTGGCAGCTGGAGTTCAATGTTGAAAAGTGTGAGGTGATGCATTTTGAAAGGACAAACCAGAAGGCTGAGTACAGGGCTAATGGCCAGTTACTTAAGTGTGTGGATGAACAGAGGGATTCAAATCCATACATCTCTCAAGGTCACCACACAGGTTAATAGGATAGTTAAGAAGGCCTATGGGATGCTGGGCCTCATTAATAGGGGGATTGAGTTCAGGAGTAGAGATGCCATATTAAAACTCTACAAATCTCTGGTGAGACCACACTTAAGAGTATTGTGTTCAGTTCTGATCTCCTCATTATAGAATGGATGTGGAAGCTATGGAGAGAATGCAGAGCAGATTTACCATCATGTTTCTTGGATTGGAAAACAAGTTTTATGAGGCAAGGTTAGCAGAGTGGATAGCCATCTCTTTTTATCATTATTATTACTGAGGAGCCATCCTTACACCATGAATTTCCAAGCTAGATACAACAGCATATTCATGTATGAAAGTTATCATATTGCTTCTTTATTACATAAATACATTAAAACTGTTAAAAACAAGAGCCCAAAACTTATTAACATCAAAAAGTATAAAATTAGTAACTGTAGACCTAGAGATAGATTATATTGATAATTGTCATCACTCCATAGGAAATCTTCTGCAGGTCATAACCATACTGTCTTCTTTACAACTTCAATCTCTCCGGCTGTCTATGCTAATGATCTAGGTCAGATCGCACTGGAATATCACCAGTAGATGGTAGCCTCTTGTCCCACCCTTGACACTGAAGCCTCTTGCGACAAAGCCTCAGCAATTTGTTTTAGTTGGGTGCAGTAGAAGGCAATGAAACCTCTGGTTCTAGCATCTCTGGTTGGGTTCATTGCTATAATGTACATCCATCCTGCAACATACGCCATCTTTAAAATGCAGAATTAAGACTCTTCCAGTTCAATCAAATGATACAAGCCTTGTGATTAGTCCTGTAGGAGGTGTGTTCAGTTGCAAATTTTGACTGACTGCATTGAGTGACTGGGCATACTTAGAAATGTAGTATTTAGTCTCCTTGGCCAAGATATTGAGAGAGATTGTGAATAGCTCAGGCATAAGGTCAATTCCTTTTAGTACCTGAAGACAATAAGATGTAGGAGCAGAATTAGACAATTCAGCCCATCAAGTCTGCTCCGCCATTGAAATGGGTCACTTCCAGTCACAGTAACGAGCTTTTGGGTTGGGACACAAAAGTACAAAAAAAGTCTTACTGTACACCAAGAGACTGTTATTGCTTTTCTTTTACAATATATTTATTAATAATTACTAATAATATAACAACTTATCTAAGCTTAACCCAAAGTGTGTGTGTGTGTGTGTGTGTGTGTGTCTCTCTTACTCAAACCATTACAGCTTTGACACAATTCTAGAAAGTCATTCCAAATTTCAGTCTCAGAAGTCCATAGATGAAACGCAGACTTTTAAACTGATGTACAGAAGAAATCACGAAGAAGGTGGGAGAGATTGAGTGACTGGACTGCTGATAACTCATGAATCCTTGTCGAGTTACTTCTAGAGCAATATCCTTCAAATAGTTGTCACAATTCTGCTTTTCCTTGCATAGGGGTAATGAAATGTGTGACTTCCACAATGCTTCCAAAGCCCGGGGATAGGACAGTCAAAATGACCATCACAATGGTCATGATCCAGTGCAGGAATTCTCCTGTTTCCTTTACCCAGATATGGGTCAATCAAAATGACCTCTCCAATGATCATGGTGGTTCAATAATTCCCCTGACAAGGAGAATCAGCCAAATTGTTCATTTCACATAAAGTCACCCCACCTCAGTGTTCATCAGATTGCTGGTGATCACAATAGTGAAAATCTCTGTTTCTTTCAGTGTCCCACTCACATGACTCTCTGTAAGGGTTCTCCTGGATTCACAACCATTATTCTTTTGCTTCCTTCATGCGACAATTCTTTAAATTTTTTAAGAATATAGGTATAGAACCTTTTTTTGAATTAAAGGGATAATATTGTGCTCATTTTCAGGCCTACAATGGATTAAAAACCAATGGGGACTGAGCTGGTCCAAGATGGGCTTTGGTGGCAGCACTGATGACTGAGCCAATCAGGCTGAATGAAGAACTCTTTCTAAAGGCCCCAAACAGTCCTTCCAAGTGAAGCAGTGCTTCACTTGTGAATCTGCGGGAGTCATCGACTGCTCCCATTGCAGCCTTCTATACATTGGAGAGGTGGGATGCTGAGTGGGAGATCACTTTGTGAGACCTTCGCTCCTTCCACATCAATGACAGGGATCTCCCAGTGGCTAACTATTTCAATTCTGCACCCAACTGCTATGCCGAGAAATCTGCCCATAGCCTCAGGCACTGCCAAACCAAGGCCACCTTGTAAATTGAAGGAACAACACCTAATATTCTCCAAGCAGATGGCAATAACATCAATTTCATCACTTTCTGCTAGACCACTCCCCATTCTCCCTCTCTTCCCTCTGTCTCCTTTCCTCCAGCTCTCCACTCTCTTCCCTCTCCATTCATAGAGCTATCCCCCTCCCTCGTTTTCTCTTGTGCACTTCCTCCCTTATCCACCTATTACCTCTTGCCTGTGCTCCTCCCCCTGCCCCTTCCACCACCCCCCCCCCCCCCCCCCACCACCATTTTATTCAGGCATCTGCTCATATTTTGCTCATTCTTTGATGAAGGGCTCAAGCTGAAATGCTGGTTATATATCTTTATCTTTGCCATATAAAGCACATTGTTTGACCTGCTGAGTTTCTCCAGCATTGTGTTTTTACCCTGAGAGCTCTTTTATACCTCTTTGCCAATTCAGAGAAAGTTCCTGGTTTGACAAACTGCTGGATGTAGAGCTGAATAGATTTGTGCTTGCTTGCTTCTGTATCCAGATTAGAGAACCCGAGACAGACCCTTCATCTGGTCTTTTAAGGGTTGTAATGTTGAATTTTGGTGGTCACTAGGTTTGCAGAATGTGGGAATTTTACTTTTGGTCTTTAAAGTTAGCCCCTCTTGCAGCATTTTTGACTGAAAATAGATTATATTGTCCAACTCTATTTCACAGACTATTTTTCCCCAGGATAGCAAATGAATGAGAAAAATAGAATACAGTAGTTTTGTTTGGGCTGCTAATGCATACAAAGCTTAGCAAGTAAATTCACTTCAAATGAAGCACTGTAATTTAACAGCGTTTGTCTTAATAATTCAGCAAAATATACAAAATATTTTCTTAGAATTATGCGCTGATTAAATGGATGACAGGAATTATAATTACAAATATGAACATAAACTTGCTCAATGGAGAATTCTGCGTAACTGCAGGCATTAAAGTCTAAAGTTCAAAATGTAGTTCATATTTTGAGCCATGATGCCCATTTCCTTTAGCGTATCACCACCCATGACCTTGCCTTTTCTTCCTACTTTATATATTAAGAAGCTAAAGATAATAATCCATTTGAAATTTGTTATTGGGCTGGTGTAGTCATGAATTTCATCATAATCCTCTGACTTATATTCCATAAGCTCTTTTTTTAATCAAAAGCTGCTCCTTTGATGTTGTTAAATCCCATAGGCTCAACCTTCCCCTTTTCTGATCTCATCTCCATATGAAAAAAAAGCCTTCCTCCCAAGTGTGAACAATTCTTTGCATTCTGTTTTGTCTGCCATCAGAGGATGGCAGCTTTACTTTGTTCTGCCGCATGTTGTTACATACTCCTTTACTGCAGTTGAATTGTATTATTCAATAACTGGAAAATCCTATAGTTAAGGCAGACGGCTAACTGTCAAACCTGAACCTCAGCTCATTTATCCATCCACTTAACAATTAAAGCCAAAACAAAAAGCCATTAAAACACACATTTTATTGGATTTTTCACCTTTCTGTCACTTTAAAAGGATAACACTTAAACGTTTTAAAGTTTGCATGTTAATACTCCAAGACCTATAACATAATTTTCTAACAAAGTGTAATTTAGCTTCAAAAGAGTTCTGGATTTTCCGAGGATTTTCCACTGAAAGGCCCCACAGCAATTTACCTGCCAGGAATCAAGAAAACACACAGATCTTTCACACAACTAAAAGTTTTCAAGAAATGTAACCCTTGATCAATTATTGATTCTGCTTTATGTTAGAAATAATACTTTAAGCACCACATTACATGCCATTTTAAATTTATTTGACAATCTATATCCTTTCTGGAAACATAAGTTGAGAAAGAGTTTACGTTTTAGGGCACACATGTCAAACTCTGGCCCGCGGGATATAATTATATTTGGCCCGCAAGATCATTTCGAAAATGTATTAGAGGTGGCCCGCTGGCCGCCGTTGCAGTATAGCGCATGCACAGTAATACAACAAATCCCAGAATGCATTGGCGTCAGCCTGCTAATCACCCCCACCTCCTCTGTTTACGTTGCAGGGTCTCACCGTGGACTCTGGTTTTGGGGCCTGGCCGGAGTCAGGGGAAGCCAAGGCCGCTTCCCAGCGCCCGGAACCGGAGGCCTCAGGCCTGACCTCGCCAGGACCGTTGCCCACTCACCCTCCCTGCCGCAGGCCGACCTGCGACTCACGGTGACGGGGCCGCTGATCCGCCGAGATGCCACCCTGCAGCGAGAGTCGATGCCCCCGCACTGTCGTCGTCCAACCCGATCGCCCGCAAACCCTGCCCTCCCGTACACAGGCCTGAGTAAGTATTATGAACTTTAATCTCAGGATAAAACGATCTTCCAAAAGTTTCATGTCACAGTGATCAATATATTCCTGGTTAAAAATGGTCCTGCACCTGGATACAAGCTCATTAGGCATAAAACTTGAAAAGTGTGTCAATCAAAGGATATCTGTACCAATGGAAAAAGGGCATGGCAAATAACCCTGCTAGAGTTCATGCCCACAATCAGTCACCCATTGGATTGTTTCAGGAATCATGTTATTCTCCCACATTCTCAATAGCCCTCAGATTTTACTATTCGACAGCACACTAGCAACATTTGACAAATCCTCTATAGAGAAATATTATTTATTGAATATTTTATTTCTCATTTGTTAATGCTTCTGGAAAGAGTTTATCCAAAACTATTATTAAACATTTATTTTAATAAGAAAAAGTTTAACATTACATATGTTGAAAGAAGAGAAAACATGCAGATGTTGTTGAAAATTTTCAATAAATATTTAGTTCGGCCCTCGACTTAGTCCAAGTTTTTAATTTTGGCCCTCCGTGAATTTGAGTTTGACACCCCTGGTGTAGGGGAAGACATAAATTGTTTTTTTTTCCAATTTTATTTTGGATTTTAAGTTTCTGCTCAAACTCATTTGCATAATTACAGCATTGGTTAGGATTGGCTATTCTGGGTTCATGCCCCACGGGGAGATTTCATGGCAAAACTCCAATTTGGCTCTCTAATGCAATACCAGGAAGTGTGAAAGATGCAACCCTTGGCTTGAGAGGTTGTCTCATGTGGATTTAAAATGTTTCATGGCACTATTTTGAAGAGGAGTAAGTGACCGTTTGCAGGAGCTTGCAGTTTGACCACCACGGTTTTTGTTTTAAATTGTCAGATAGACCACACTTCAGAAACATTTCACTTTAGTTTAGAAGAATAAGTGGTGATGCTATTGAAAGAGATAAGATTCTAAGGGAGGCTTACAGGGTGATGCTGTGGTGATGTTTCCCCTTTGGAGGGAAAATCTGGAAATAGGACCAAAGCTTTAGAAGGAATTGCCAATGTCAATAGAAATGAGGAACGTATACTCTCAGAAGGCCATGAACCTTTGGATTTCTCTGTCACAGTACTGTAGAGGCTAGACTATTCAAGGCTGAGGAAGACAGATTTTTGCTCCATGACAGAGTTAAATATTGAAGGAACAGTGCAGGAAAGTGAATTTGAGACCAATATCAGATCAGCAATGATGCTATTAAATGATGTTGTTGGCTCAAGGAGCCATAAAACATCCTCCTACTTTTATTTCTTCATATTATGTTCTTATTTTATATTTAAAAAATTAGACATACAGGAAGGTAGTAGGCCCTTCTGGACCTCAAGTCTGTGCTGTTCAAATTTACTCAATTAACCTACAACCCCATACTTTTTGGAGGAAATGGAGCCCCCAGAGGAAACCCACGCAGACACACAAAGAATGTACAAACTCCTTACAGATAGCACTGGATCTGAACCCAAGTTATTGCACTGCAATAATGTTACGCTAACTGCTGCACTAACTGTGCCACCCTTTCTTATAGTGGTAAACCATTTTGGAATGTCTAAGATGCTATATAAATCCAGTGAATAGAATCACTCTTGAAATTTAGAATACAATTTGTTCATTTTGACATTAAAACAGTCAATATATTTAACATTACAAATGATTTCAAAAACAAGATAGAATCATGACTAGTTGCATGATAAAAGATTATTAGTCTGAATTTTTGAAATTTTTCTATCAACATGCCTCCCCCCAGATCTACTGAGATTTTCCAGTATTTTCTGTTTTATTTCAGATTTCAAGTATATATAGTGTTTTTTTTTTGCTCTCAGCTTAAGAGCCTCCTTGCAGGCACACAATCTGGCATAATGAGCATTAACTAGTGCCAGTGACAGACCTGATCTGTGGCATGCTCTGCTCTGCAGGCAGGATGGCATCGAGTGTGATGTTTTATAAATGTACATAAAGGGTCACAGATGCTCGACTTGAAAGTCTGCCTTGTTTTGCTCTGGTTTGACTTTGGGTGAGTGGCTCCACACTCCAGAATCTCCATGCCAGGAAATTTAACCATACAGCAGAAGCCTAAACTAGGCAATAAATTTCAGCCAGAGTAAAACCAGAACTATCGTAAAATAAGGTTTTTGGAAATGCGATACCATCAGTAAGACACCCGTGTGAAGCATTTGCAATTCTTGGTAACTCCTTCACCACTCCCTCATCAACATTAAACAACATACAATCCATTTAATTAACATCTACATCTGAGGACCCTTACGTTAAAAACTGCAATTAATGATGTTGAATCAGAATGCAGTAATAATGATGACAAATGTAGCAATTGTCTTTCATGTATAACTAAGAAGCCGTGTCCATATTCTACAAGGAAATTTCAGAGCTCTACCAGTGAACAGCTGGTGGAAGTTACTGTTGTTAGTGGTGAACAGCTGAGTAACTCACCCCTTGGTGAGTGACTTCTGGATCTCTGACCTTGCAAGGGTCAGGAGACTACGGGCATGCCCTGTGTCAAGAATTGGTTGAAGGAGGGTCAAAGGAGTTGACATGCTGGCAACATGAGAGACTGCAGATGTTGGAATCTGGAGCAAAACATAATCTCTCTGAAGGAACTCCGTGGGTTGAACAGCATCAAAGAATTGACAATGTTTCAGGTCAGAACCAAGGCAGGGTGGTGTGGAGGGTTATGAGATCTCTCCGGCGGTAGAGACCTGATCCGAAGTCACCACATCTGTCAATGTAGGTCAAGACCACCCATGCAGAGCACTCACCTTGTTATTGGTCTTTTCAAAAAAAAAGCACACACATCACCACTGGCTCTATTAATAATCTGCCCTGCTTTGGACATCCCTGGGCTGGCCCCACTGACCGGCAGGGGAGAAGCTGGGTCTCTTTTCCCTGAGGAACAAATTCACACTCCATCCAGGTCACAATACAGAGCTGACACTGGAGAATCGATACCAGGGTGTGTTCCAGTAACTTTTGTGGTGTACCCTAATGAACCATCATCTTACTGTGTTTTGTCTTTCCAATTAATCTTAGTGCTGCACCTGCACTGGGTAGAGGGACGGTGGCTACTGTTGTTGCGTCTCACCTCTACACTACATTTTTAGCATTGTTTTGTTGCCGTCTGCTATGAAGAAGCACAGACACACTCGTAATGTGGGAGGTTAAGCTCTGCCTTCAAGGCTGGAAATGCTCCTTTTATACAGTTGGAGTTCCCGCCATTTGGTTGATTGGCTGACATCACTTGTATGAATAACAAAGACTGAATTCCTGCATATGAATACCCTTCTTCCCCAGCCTGGTGTTGCTCTGTTAGCCAGCGCCATTTTAGGGCTGCTAGTCTTGTACTGCCCCAGCTTTCAACCGCACCAGTTTACTATGCTAGGGGTCGTGTTAGTGTGTTATGCCAATGCTTATTACCGCACATCTTGGCAGCCCAATCTCTGCAGTAGCGGGCTGCCATAGTTTGCAGTTATTACCTGTTTAGCTGTGTCTAATCCAGCTGCCGCATGTACCTTGCTTGAGTGTGTTTGAATCACTATGGCAATTTTCCCTCGCGGGCAAATAAAGACTTTTGTTACGACTAAACTGTGCCCAGACCCGTTGCTTCTCGGACCCATTGAACTTGTTCCTTCCATGACAGGAGTGTTGAGGAGAGGTAGTTCATGTATTGATGGCAGGGTGAGATGAGTTGGACAAGAGGAAGGGGGGGATTGATGAACCAGGGAGAGGTGAAGAGACAGACAGTTGATTAGCAGATACCAGACAAAGGGAGTGAGAGGCGAGAAAAACAAGATCAGCTGGAGGAAGATGTCATACAGTAAAAACCATAGATGGCAAAGAGCAACATGGAGTGTCCTGGTCCCTAGTAGCATCACCTTTCTCGAGGATGACCCAACAACACATCTACTCATGTGTGGGAAAGCAGGTTGCAGACTGAACAATTCCTATGCATTTGCTCCAGCAGCCTCTGCAAGGCAAAGAACACATTTGAGATCAGAATCAGGAAGAGGATACATTTCTGTGTTTCAGACAAAAGTGGCTAGGGGTGGAGCCACTCACCCAAAGTCCCATTATTGTAATGTAATTCAGGTGCCTAACCTTTTATCCGGGGTCGTCAGGAGCAGACACCTGCTGTTGTATGGAATCTTTTGGATTTTGGAATCATTTTAAAGGCGATCCCTTCAAGCAAATGCCTCGCTGCTAGCCCCCGCCATCTGTCTCCTCGTCGCCCCACTCCCCAGCCATCCAGACTATAATAGCTGGTGCCAGACTATTTTGCATCCTAGGCTGGGCTGAGTGTTAGGGGTTGGTGGGGGGGTTGTGCTGAGTGGTGATTCGACATGCGCCGTACAGGATGCTCTCAACCAGCGTGTCAGTCAGGTGAAGGTCATAAGTGACAGGATGGGAGCTCAGCCAAAATGGCAACCAGCTCGGAGCCAGCGGCCAAGTGACACAGAAGGCCGGACACAAATGGTTGATCAGGGTCAGACAGGTTCTGGTGTGAGAGGCCATGGCTCCGGCCACCCCTTCGGTGCAGAGCTGCAAGAAGGAGTGGGCCTTCTGGGGGGTGGAGCCAGGTATCATCAGCTTTCAGGCTCTCCACCAGCTCGTCAGGCTGGCCCTTGGGCACACCCTGGCAGGGCAGCGCCATCCTTCTCCCCCACTCCCCCATCTAACTCCCGATGCCATCTCCATTACTCATAACCCCCCCTTGCAGCTTGAACTGCTAATTCTACCGATGTAGGATGTGAAAATTCATCCCCTGAAATCTTGTTTTGATCTTCAGATATCCTACTTTAGTACTCCTGAATTATGTTATCACACAACTTATATTGTGTAATATATCCAGATGCTACAGAACTATTGTACTTAGGCCAAAACAGAACTTGTAATAGTCTTATTTATTAGAGAAACATATTTTCTTAGAAAGAAGCAAAGTTTGAGAGAAATCAAGCATATCAGAAAGGAAGGTGGACTTCAGGAGGCAAGAGACTGCTAAGTTTGTTTTCAAAGTAACTAAGAGAAAGCCAATGTTTCACATTCCTCGCTCTCCTGTAAATAGGTAATTGGTCTCTGTGGTACTCCCCATTTCTCGACCGCAAAGCCCTGTACCCAGGCAATAAATTATCCCATCTTGTTTACAGACATAACTACAGTTTTGTTTACAGAGACTAAATTTGTAATCCTTAAACTTTTGAAATCTGACAATGATTTCGCTGCCATTTTAAAATTGAACTACTTTTTAAATAATCTACTAGATTAACTAAAAGAACAAGTACAAAGCCGTACATTAAGAAAGGAAATCTGCTTAAAATGGAAAGTATCTCCAATTGTTTCACAACCATTGCCAAGGCATGCCGTCAATACTCCAACGTGTGTTCACTTGTACACTAGAAGCGGGCATTAGCATCACTATATCAGAATTATTCTTGCAAGGAAACCTTTAGGGTACTAAAGCTAACTGCTTCTAGGCAGTAAAAGGCAAACTGTGCGCTAGTTTTCCCAGCCCAGAAGCAGAGTTGAGAGCCAGATGTGTGAGCGAGTGCTTGAATTTTCAATGGCACTTCTCCGTTATCTGCACTTCCTTTGAAAGTTTCCATGAGAGTGTCTTCTCATAGCAACCTCTGAGGTGACCAGCAAGGCTTTTGTCTGCGGCAGCAAAATTTCCACTCCACCGAACTTAGACAAGGTCTCCATTAACTCTAGGCTTGTGAGGGAAGCGTTCAGAACAAAAAGCCCAACAGTGTGTCCCATCCCTCAGACAAGCATGGAAACAAATGGTACAGGAATTTGTCAGAATGGAATCATCCGCTCTGTGTCACTGAATATATTTACCTACCTCAGAGTCTATTCAGTTTTATTAAGCGTCAGTGTGCTGAGAAAAATCAAAGACAGATGCTGCAATGGTAATAGCTGTCCTCTAGGCAACCTGCATCCGTGTTATTTGCCAGGCATAGAGGATAATTCAAAGACACTTCTGTGGAGATAAGGATACTTAAAACAACAGCACACATTTTAAAGGCTATATGAACAGCAATATTAACCTGAAAGCAGTGTAAAAAGTTGCCACTGACAAGCATCAGTTTCACCTGATTTACGGGTGTAAACTAACCCCACCTGTTTAAAAAAAACTGAGCAGAGTTCCATTACACTGTCTCCCAAATCACTTAGAACTGCTATTTCCAAATCCCTACTGTCTACCCTTTGGCCTCCATTTACCATAATACTTCTGCAGCTGTCACTCTGTTAAATTGCTCCCTTATGTGTACCTTTGTGCAATCCAGAATCTCCGCTCACTTTCACCTGGGCCACATTTCCTGGCATGGTTGCAATCTTTGCTCCCTCAAGACAAGACAGCAGATTTGAACATAGCTTACAAGGTAACTCATCCCTCCCCTTTCTTGACACTTTTGCTTCTTTATGTTGTCACTCTGCCTGATAACTATTCCGTCTACCTAAGCAACAATTTCCTTCAGTTAAACAATACGGTTTTTTTTTTCCTGTCCCTCCTTGAAATTCCAGTCTTTTATTTGCAACCAATATTTTCCTTGTTTTCATTGTCTTCCTCTGTACCTACCCCAACCCATCAGCCATTAAATCTCTAATTCAAGTCAATTTTTGCCAGGATCTGCCAATTTCAATAGGCTCTTGAAATTAAAAGCAACACAGATGTTAGAAATCAAAAATAAAACCAGAAAACAGTGGAAATGCTCAGCAGGTCAGGCTGCATCTGAGATGTGTAAGTTGATGGGTAAATTGGCCACTGTAAGTTGCTCTTCCTCTGTCGGTGAGTGGTAGAATCTGTGGAGAGTGGATGGGAGAATAAAAAATGGGATGCGTGCAAAATTAGCATAATTAGGGGGTTGATGGTTGGCAAAGACTCAGAGACCCAGGGGGCTTATTTCTACATTGTATCACTCAATGACAATGAGATGTTCAATGCTCTTCTTAGCTTCCATGGGCCTGGCCATTACTGAATACCACTTATTGTACATCTTTTGTCCAAAATTTGACATTAATTAATTAGAACCAGGATCATCTCAAAACCACCTGGTATTTCTACTGAGCTATCATTAAGTAAATATGGTGGAAAGGCACTTGTTGTTGGGCTGTATTAGTCCACCAGGAATGATAGACTTTGCTAGAAACCAGCATATCATTGTTCCTCCCATGCAGGCAGGATACATGCCATTTGGAATTTGAGATAAAGAAGAAAAAAAACCATCTCAACAAAAAAAAGGTCAGAAGTAAAAATAAATGGAGGTAGGTAGAACAAGAAAATAGTTTGAAAGGGTTACAAAAAGTAGTAATAAAAATGATATAATATGAACAGTTCAGCACGAGAGGAAGAACTAGGAAAATGTAAAAATAAGTTAACTTAAAGAGCAGGATGATCCTAATATACAAAGAGGAAAACATATGAGCATATTATGAAGAAAACACAATAAAATAATATACTTTTGTATAAAAGTTGGCCTTATGGGAGTTAAAACCCATTTCAACAGTTGAGTCACAAGATGTATTAAGCATCAGAAATAAACTATTCCTGGAACTGCCATATGTTTGCTGTAAAAACTAATATGCTGTATCCTTTGTTTTATGGACTAAACCTGATATTCCATTTTTCCAGGGGCTGCCTGCTTAGTATCCATATCGCTTACCCTAAATCTTTGAGACCCTATAAAATAGTGTCACTGAAAAGTACCTTAACATGTCTGTATTTTGTTATTCTCCATTTACACTCTTATACTGTATGCAAGTTTATAAATGTTTTAACTTGCTAAGATGATTAGCAAACATGGGTAGTGCCTCTTGTCTGTACAGATAGGAATAATTTCACTCTAAGGCAGACCTTATCCCTTCTTTATTTACTCACTGATAATGTTTTCTCTATATAGGGCGTGAATTGGTGAAAACCACACACTTGGAAGAGTGTTTCTAATTTTTCTTCATTCATGAGAAACTGGAATTCAATCTCCAAGCCTGTTTGTCTTTCTTACTTTTTAATACGTTTGCCTGTCACCACTCATCAGGACAGCACCTAGTAGCACTAAAGGAACATTTCCTGCCAACTGTGTTATTTTGATTAATCTTGTTTCATTAGTTTGTGCAGGAAAGTAATCAGTGGTCATTATTTTTCTTAAGCCATGGATCACTTGGAACAATTATTCATCAGGCAACCTTTTAAGCAGTACTTCCTTGCCTCTCTTCTCTTTTAATAAAGGAGACAGCTTAGCTTTATGGATGAATAATCTGGTGACACTCATTGTTCAACTTAACAATTCAAGAACTTCATCTGAGCAAAATGCCAGAACATCAGAAGAGGAGAAGAACAGGTAATGATTTGGAAAAAAAAACCAGTACTTGTAGCCATTATTGACACTGAACAACTTACATAAAATAACTGGGTTATTGGAGAGGTGCTGAGTAGAATTTGGCTTGGCAGAAAGTGAGTGTCTCATTTGTGATCCAAAATGATGGAGAGGGATTTTGGCTCATGGAGTTCAGCACACTGAAAGCTATTCCTCCTTACCACTGATCCATGACGATGATGGAGGGTGTCCTGATTTGATCCTCCAAGTCGAAGTAATGGAGGTAATAAAAAAATTCAGCAATTGATTGCCAAAATTATGTACTCAGCATAAATATATACCATAATGCAAATCAACAGTTGTGATAGTACAGATCTATCACCAATGTATATAGTGTATATAGTTACTGTATCTAGACTGCTTACAGCGATTGGCTGAGAGCTAAGCCACGTCTACTGTCTGGGCCTTAAAGGGTTGTGTCCCTAGCCAGGTCGGATCATTCCCGACTGGTCGGCCACCTGTGAAGAGGTCCTGTCTTTTGCTAATAAAAGCCTTGGTTTGGATCAACAAATCTTTGGTTCTTTCGATGAGCTCTACAACAGATAAAATAGAATAACAGTCAATAAAGAAATTAATAACCATACTGTATTCTTGTCTGATTAGGACTTATAATGCTTAAATATATTTGTGGTGACTCATTGGTCATTTGGTAGAATCTCAGATCTCTGCTTTATAAATAGCCAAGAAATGGTGCGTGTAAACTACCTTAGCTGATCTTTCTCTGTTTACCTTTTCTCCAGAAAAGTACCAAACCAGTTAGCTCTTCCAAATATCATTCAGAATTAGATTGCTCTTTTTTGAGAGAAACCAAATATATCCAAAACCCATTATATGGAATGGCCAAAAAGATCAAAACAAAGAAAAATCACTGGGTTAGCAATTTGTCCTCAGCTGCCCATGCTAATCACACATTATAA
This sequence comes from Narcine bancroftii, assembly GCF_036971445.1. Lineage (NCBI taxonomy): Eukaryota > Metazoa > Chordata > Chondrichthyes > Torpediniformes > Narcinidae > Narcine > Narcine bancroftii. Next base: position 100,443,266 of record NC_091477.1, on the reverse strand, counting down.
TGACAGACTTCAGAGGTTCATTTTAATTCATTGACGTTTCAACATTGCACATTCGTATAAAGAATTAAGGATGAATGTTTATTTAAATTGTCTCTAAATTCTACTTGCCGCGTTAATAATGAAAGTCAATAGATGCCAATCTAGAGCATCCCACAGGCCAAGACAGGATGCGATTGCAAGTCTGTCTCAGGTCTGAGAGTGGTGGGGAGCGGAAAGTGTGCAACAACTGCCTCAGTAATTGTTATTGCAGAGTGAAACCTGAGATTGCAGCTTATTCCCAGTAGCTTGGAAAGTTGCAGTTAATTTCTCTGTTTTAAAGGGGTTTCTTTGGCAGACATTGATAATCTCTGTTGCATTGGGAGTTCTTGTGCTTTATTGACAAATTGCGATGAACTTTTGGCATATATGGCAGAATACATGGGATCAAAGGTAACATGGCCCAGATATTTCTCTCTCTCTATCACACACACACATGCTTTCATATACACATATACACAAGTACATGTACACACATTTGCTTGCACACCAACATGCATATGGACATACAAATGGACACACACTCACACATGAAGAAAGAGTCCATACACCATCCAGCCTGCCATGCCTAATTAAGAGCTCCCCTATGAATAGGAGATCACATAAAAGATGAGCTGGAATAGGCACTTAGACCCTTTTGTCTTCTCATCCATTCAATAGGATCACAGCTGACCTTGCACTATTTTCCTGAATTAACCCCATTCTAATTAGTTCATTAATATCTGAAGATCCATTGATTTCTGTCCTAACCTCCTAAGACTCTTGGGCACAGAATTCGAAAGATTCACTGCCATAAGGGTGAAAACATTTCTTCTCAACTTGGTCCAAGTTGGCTAACATCTTTTTTTGAGACAGTGATCCCTGTTCTTTGATAACCCAACCAGAGGAAAAAAAAAACCTGGACTTTGTCCATAATGACCATCCTGAGCTTCTGGTTGCAAGCCATTACCAACCCACTTCCCTTTCCCACATCCACCTGTCAGTCCTCAGTCTTTCCACTGGAACGCTGAAGCCAAGTGCAAACTAGAAGAACAAAATCTCAAATTCCACTGAATAATCTGTAACTCAATGGTTCTATTGTTGAAACTTCTAGTTTCAGATAATCCACCCACTGTGTTCCATTCCCACTCCTACCACCCCCACCCTCATCATGCAGTTTAATTCCCCTTTCCCATCTGGTACAATCTGCTCATCAGATCAGTCTTATTCAGTTCTATTTATCAGCCTCCTTCAGCTCCTCTTCCCACCAGGCCCTTTTTTTTTTGTTTGTTCTCTTTCTCCACATGTCTTTTATCTATCAGCCTCCATCTTCAATCTCCAACCATCCTCCACTCCCATCATAAACCTCTTCCACATTGCCAGCTAGCTCTACTTCACCTCTCCTTTCCCCTTTATACACAGTATCTCCTCTTTACACCCTCTGTCCTGATTCAGGATCGCCACTCAAAATATCAACCATCCCTCTGCTTTCATAGATGCTGCCTGACCTGCCAAGTTCCCACTGTGTTTGTTTTTCCTTCTATATTTCAGCATCTGCAGTATTATATGTTCCCATAGATCACACCATTCCTGCATCCAGCCTGTCAAGCCCTATAAGAGTTGTTTTTGTTTAATACAAGAGGTGTTGGCCCAATCTGGTTTATCATTCCTCAGAGGACAACCCTCTCAAGTGGACTCCCTGATGAAGTTCTAAACTTTAGCAGAGGGTAAATTCAAACACAATTTTTTCCAGCCATCTGGAAAGAGATACTGAAGTATCAGAGCCAGAACTACCAAGATAAGAAACAGCTTCTTCCCATAGGATTGCTGAATGACTGATGAACTGCTCATACAATTCCTCTGAGAATCTACTATTAATGAACAAAATTTATTTATATTTATATACGTACTGCATAAAAATTGCTTGTAAATATGTGTGATACAGTACACACTGAGGACTGAAGATCGCCATTTTGTCCAGTTCTACTTCATAATGGTATAATTGAAAATTGGAAGCCTCAACTTCCAGGGCTGGGACAAGGAGGATTTGCTAATGTTCCTGAAAAACAACATACCATGGCCATTTTTCAGAAAGGAGCCAGTCTGATTCCTTCTTGCTGTCTGTGACATGAAACATCATCAATTGCATCTTTTCCCAACTCTCTGGCCTCAGTGGCAGTAGAGCTGCATCTCAAATCATGTGGATTCTATTTCTTTAGAGACTCAATGAACATCATTTTCACTGGGCAGTTACTACAAGAGAAGTGCAGCGTCAACCGTGATACAAGGTCTCCTTAGCCATTATAAAAGTTTTTGACTCAGTGAATTGATGGAGATAGTGGAGTATTCTTTTCGAAATTTCATCTCCATACATGATTCTTTCTTTTACTTGGCTTCGCGGATGAAGATTTATGGAGGGGGTAAAAGTCCACGTCAGCTGCAGGCTCGTTTGTGGCTGACAAGTCCGATGCGGGACAGGCAGACACGGTTGCAGCGGCTGCAGGGGAAAATTGGTTGGTTGGGGTTGGGTGTTGGGTTTTTCCTCCTTTGCCTTTTGTCAGTGAGGTGGGCTCTGCGGTCTTCTTCAAAGGAGGTTGCTAACTGACAGGCCCATTGGATACACAATCTCAGGGACTGCTGGTGGCAGCAAGTATGCGTTATCTCTCCAATATCTTTCTCAATCATTTTCATCCAGGTCCTCACCCACATCAAGTTGGTCACTGGAATGGAGAGAGTTTAGAGTAAATGGGAAACTATTTAACTACTATTCAACTCTAGATTCAAGGACAACCTCTTTCCAGCTGTTATCAGACTCTTCAATGGATCTCTCATTGATAAAATATAATTTCCCTGAACAGTTTAACTATACTTTTCATAAATCCTGCATTTTGTCTGAGTAATGCTATGCATTGAATTTTTTGACTGATAGTTACCCTTTCCCCAAACCTTTGCTTTATTGCTGTACTTGTGTAAGAGTTGACTTGCTTGGATAGCACATAAGTCAACGCTTTTGACTGTATCTTGGTATACATGACAATAAACAAATCAATTCAAGACTTAATACAAAAACAGAAAATACTGGAAATACTCAACAGGACAGGTGTATCTGTGTTGGGAAAAACAATTAATGTTTCAGGTCATGGTCCTTTGTCAGAAATGAAAGGGAGACCAAAAAAAAAGCCGTTAAGCTGCAGGGAAAGTGGGGGATGGAGAATGTCTCTGATTGGATAAAACTGTGGTGACCATTATTACCTAAGCAGTTAGAGAGCGAGAACAAAATCAAAGGAGCTGGACAAAAGAATGCAAGAGAATCAAAATGCAAAGAAGGACAACCCAGCAGGTCAGGTTGAACATGTCCTTCACTTTCAGAGAGGAAAACACAAGATGAGTTAATGTCACAGACGAGTGAATGTACAGAATGAGAAATCAAGTAACCTGAAGATGTAGCATTCAAAATGAAGTCCAGAAATTCACAACATGCCCAGATAGAATGTGAGGTAAGTTGGGCTTCATGTGGGATTGTAGAGGATGCTACAGACTGCTAGTCTAGATTGAAAGTGCAATGGATAATCAAAGTGACTGAAAATGGAAGCTCAGGCTTGCCCCAGTGGACTGAATGTAAACTGTTCCACAAAGCAATCACCAAACTGTTGTTAGTTTCTTCAGTGCAGAGGAGATCATTTTGTGAACAGTGAAGCAACTGCCATACCTCCTCCTTCTAGCACTTTCCCTTGTAACCTGAGGTGATGTAACACTTGTGATGGGCTATCAATTACTTGAAAGACTGTTGTTGAGAAACCAATAGGTTTTTATTCACTTAAGAATAATGGCACATCCATACTGTTTGACTGTGAAACAGTCACCTTTATACAGGAGCCTGTGGGGAGGGGCCACAGATACAATTGGCCAATAGATGTGCCTGACCAGTCACTTATACATATCAGTGGTTTACCACAACTTGTACTTTCACCTCTTCCCTTCCCACCATTCAGGAACCCAAAATAGACTTTCCAGATGAAAACAATGACTTAGTTGCATTTCTGCCAATTGATTGTCTTGTGTTCTACAATGTTCTACAATGCACCTGAAGCATTTACTGGGTCACACTTCATCTGCAGAGAGAAAGTCAGAGCTAATATTTTTGGTCTATTTTACAGTGTGCAATAAGATCTGACTGCATGATATCGTTTCCATGTTGAAAAGTACAGATTCTGATGAGAGTCTGTGGAAGTAATAAAGTGTGAGCATAAGGTATCATTTCCAATTATTGAGATTTGAAGTGACGTTGAAGTATGACACAATTAAAATTTCCTAGTTTTGGTTCCTAGTTCTTACTTTGAGTACCTTGTCTCTCTGATAGCATCCTCACAGCGCTACTCCGATTTAGCTCACAGCGGCCTCCTGGATACACAAGGTTTCTCGCCATCAAGACCTTGATGTCAGCACTAATAAAACAGTGTGTCTGTTTCTGAGTCCAAGTCTGATGTTGTCATCTCTTAAATTGTGCAGCAACTTCCAGCAGTAGATATATTCAGCAATCACCTGTTCCGTAAGATTTTCAGGCTTGACATGAGCGAGGTTGGTGCCAGGGACTCCAGAAATTACTTAGCATGCTCTCAATGGGAACCTGTTGCAATTGGTGCTTCCTATGTCTTGATTTTCTTGCACAAGTTACTTGCATAAAAATTGCACACTAAGGACACACAGGCTGGAGAGTTCTTGGGTCCTTACGAAGCCTTGAAGTCCCACTTGACTTCATTTCTCAATCATGATTTTTTCCATCTTTTTTAGATGGCGGGTTTTACAATGTAATTTATAAGGAATAGAGGTTTGCACTGTTGTAGAGCTATGTGTTTTCGCTTGTGGTATTAGTTACGATGGTTTTCTGTGTAATGGAACAAAGCATACATATTTTGTTTAAAATTACCAAGTGGGGGGAAGGGTGGCACTAGACCATGTTAACAGATTTCTTTTGTGCTGTGGAGCACTGTTTCGAGTGGACTGGGAATATGGTATTCAGTTTGTCCAGCGTTAAAATGATATTTCCAGCTAATCATGACAAGTGAGCGAAAATGTTTCTCTGAGTGATATCCCTCTTGGGAGCTCAACTTGTGGAGAAATAAAACTGCAAACCATATCCTAACTCTGTTTATTGCTGCCAATTTATTGCAACAAGAAGGATTGTCAAATAAACTCAATTTATAATGAGAATACGTTTAAGAGACATATATTTTGGTACAATACCAAGTGCCTGCTTAGCTCTCAGTGCTATAAACATCAAATAAATTTCCCATAAAACAGATTGTGTCTTTGGAATGCGAATGTTTTCTTTTACTTAAGGGAAATGTTCTTTCAGAATAGCTTTCTTGGTGGCATTGCCAGTCCCAGCCCTCCCACGTTAACACTCAATCAGAATGCTTTGCCTTTTAGATTGCCACTTGATTTGTGAAACAAGATCCACAGGAATGGCAAAGCCATTAGGAAAGCATTATAATTTCAGAGAAGTGAGTTTATTTTTTCCCACCAGAGGAGCCCACAGCCTCCACAGGTGCTGTCGCAAGCTTGGACCTGATACGGATTGATGCTGGATGTTGTTAACATTCAAAAGGAATGCTGGTAATGGCCTGGTAATTATCCCAAGGTCAGTCCCTGTGTGACCCACCATTACCTGCAAATGGTAAGTGCTATTCTGGAATTCCTTTATGTAAACCTAAAACACCAAGGCCAGGATTTCAATTGTAACACAAGAATGAACTTGGAGGTCTTCATTTTTGTTGCAAAGAATACAGTAATATATTTTTCTTAACGAGCAGATTTCTGCTTCAAGCGATAGTAAAATGGACGCACATTCATAGGGCATGGTCAGCCCGTTATTCAGCTTCACTGTTATGGATGACTGATTTTCATCAGTTCCCAGCCAGTCATCATGAGTAGCCCTCCTTTTGACAAAAACAAGGCACTAACGAAGAGACTACCAAACAATTGGCAGAGTACATCTCCTACCTGAACCTTCCAATCCTTGCAGGATCGGAGGAAATTATTCTCTCTAGATATCCAAGCTGCCCCAGCACAAACTAAAATGTGGGAAAGTCATGCCAAGTTTACAGTTCTGGCCTTTTTTTTTCCTAAGAAGTTGTTCACTTTTGAGATTCACTTGGCTTTTTTTTAAAAGATCTAAGGATATAGGTTAGGTGGATGGAACTTTTAAAACCAGTCAACAAGTCCAGAGATTTTCTTGGTCTTGAGATATATTAATGCTGATATCTTGTTTATGGGAAATTAATCCAAAGGCATTAAGTTAAAATAGCATAGAATCATAAATGATGTAGTTTTCTACTGGGCTGCTATAGATTAACAAACCAATACAGAAGATCAAGCAACATTATTTGAGTCACAAATGCACGTCAGAACTTCCGATTTCACAGGTAAAAATTGCATCAGATGCTTGCCTGACCCATTAACTTCGTCTAACAGTTTGTATTTTTGCTCCAGATTCCAACATCTACAGTCTCGTATGTCTCCTTACAACTCTGCACTTTTGCTATTCATGGTAGTTAATTAATCTAAATGTGGGGAAGGGGGAAGGTATGCCTTACATGGTGAAAATCATACAAATTAAAAGAAAAGTCCACAAACCTTACAAAGCCTGATCTGAGTACTTTTTCTGATGTGAAGAGAACACTATAGCTAGACCCCCAATTAATAACATAATTTTTAAATACAACCCCTTAGCAACAATTCAAACACATACATGTACAAAATGTACTCCTGTTGTCAAAATGCATCAATTTTCAAAAATGATAGAAGTTAATTAATTGTGAGTAAGCCCCAGTCCATGTCTACATTGAATAATTGTAGTGACCATTCCAGACACCATAACTGAATTATTTGACACTCATATTCATGGCCATCAAATATGAAAGTCTGAATTCACAAAATACATCACATTAGTTCTCTGTGGACAAGAATTTCACCATGTGCAGATGATATCGTACCAAGATTCACCAAATTTGCTGACATTCAGTGAAATTACCTGTTGCCGCAATGAATATCCACAATAGAAGTGAATGAAAATAAATTAACTAACATATCTCAATCGCTTCCTGAAGTAAATGAAGTCCAGCTTAAAGAATTAAGAACACTCGTAACTGGGCAAAAGGAAAATAATGTAAAGTTCTCCTTATTATTTTTGAGATTTCATCTTTTGACAAACTAATTTATTGTTTACAGAAATAGCCCAGTGCCCCTTACAGTTACAAAGCAAAAGAGAATACCCCCAGGGCCATCGAAGGTCCAAGGATTCATCTCCTGTGCTCCCTCAGCCTTTAGTCCAAACCATCAGCAGTCCAAGCTCCAGATTCGAACCTCTGAACAACCAAGAAGCCCTCAACGCCCTGGGCTCACTCTCACATTACCAGCTGAGTACATCTCTCTCTGCTGCAGAAACATTTTCTATGATGGAAGTTCACTAAATGTCAGCAAACCTTGGTGAATCTTTGTCTGCTTTATAATAGGAAATTTCATGTTATGCTACATTTTCTGTACATGACAATAAAATCGTCTATTTTTATGTTGTGGGTTATGAACTTGATTGAATCAGTAAGGATTGGTAAGAATATCTCCTCCACACTCTCCATTAGTACCAGAGCATCATAGGGCTGCAATTCCCTCCACTATTCACCTTACACCTACAATTGAGTGGCTCGCTATGACAATAGCACCATCTACAAATTTGCTGACCATACCATGGTAGTTGGTTTTATAAAGAAAGATGATGAATCAGCATACAGGAGATTGAAAACTTGGCTGAATGGTGCAACAACAACAACAACCTTGCACTCAATGTCACCAAAAGCAAGGAGCTGATTGTTGATTTCAGGAAGGAAAAAACAGAGGTTTTTGATCTTGTGATCATTGGGGGATCAGAGGAGGAGAGGGAGAGCAAATTTAAATTCTTGGGAGTCTCTATCTCAGATAATTTTTCCTGGACCAAACACACAAATGACATTATGAAGAAAGCACACCAACACCTCAAGAGTTTGTGGAAGTTTGGCATGACACCAGAAACCCTGGCAAAGTTCTACAGGTGTGTGGTGGAAAGTGTGCTGACTGGCTGCATCATGGTCTGGTATGGGGACACCAATACTCCTGAGTGTAAAGCCCTGCAAAATGTAATGGACACAGCCCAGGACATAATAGACAAAACCCTCCACACTATTGAGAACATCTACAGGGAATGCTGCAGATGGAGAGCAGCAGTAATCATCAAGGATCCACACCACCCAGGACACGCTCTGTTCTCACTGCTGCCATCAGGAAAGTGGCACAAGACTAGCATGACCAGGTTCTGGAACAGCAGCTACCCCCCCACCACCAGACGCTTCAACAACAAACTCAATCAGGGACTCATTTAAGGACTCTTACTTGTACACTTTATTGATCTTTTTTATTCTCTCTGTATTGCACATTCAGTTTTTTTTAACATTCATTATATGTTTACAGTTCTTTATTTGTTTACATGTGCATGTTTTGTACATTTTTTTGCCCTCCCAATAAGTGGTAATTCTGCCTCGCCTGCAGAAAAACGAATCTCAGGGTTGTATGTGATGTCACGTACGTGACATGCTGAATCTGAGCTGACTGCATTAATTTAGAGAAGTTCTAACTTATTCCATGATATTTCTGCTGCCCATGCCTGAGAGCAAAGGTCAGGTTTATTGCTCATTTCTGTTTATACTGTGAGCAATTGAAGGAGGCTACAGTCTTGCTAGGCCAGTGGATGGGTAATGCAGTCTGCCTTCTGACTCTGAGTCTTTGTGCAACAACATGAAGGCAGAACATTCCCGTCCAAGGCCCAACGATCAACAGATGAAATTCTGCAAGCAGCACGTATCACATAGCAATAAATTTGAGACATTATACCTCCTTTCCAGTGGGTCTGAGACATTTTGACCTCCACGGTTTGGTGTCCAAAATTTGGTGCCGGACATTTTTCTGCCCACAGTTTGGAGCTGAACATTTTGGTGCTAATAGTTAGGTGGATTTCACCACAATTTATTCACTTATTAGACAAATAATCACTTAGGTACATGTGATTTATAACGTGATTAAAGTGTTTATAGAGTAATGTAAAATCATGCACTCTTTCAGTTGATGGACTTATCTGCATTTGAGTCATCTCACAGTGCACTTGGATCATGATCAGGTTTTTTTTATATTTAGTGTGCTATTTCACCCTACAATGGCTGGCATTTTAAGTGGAATCTTTATGAGAAGACCTCAAATGGAGAGGATAAAACCAACATCTATGCAGAGGCAGCTCCCAGATGAATTTAGGGACACACCATCCAACCCTTTGGAAGTTCATCGATGGCATAAGGAAAGTTCAAAGGGGAACAGATACTTATTATGAGCAACTTACAGCTGGCCACTCCCCACAGTGTAAGATGAATAAATATTTATGTGCGGAACAAAGAATCCTGAAGATAGTGTCTTCAAATGGAATGAAAGAACCATTAAAATATTTATGAGGCCTTGCCCATTATTTTGGCTTAATCAATTAATTTTGCCAAGAAACAATATTAATCAATGACTTTTTTCAATAAACAATTTTAATAAAATTAATTAATTCAATTTATAATTTTATAATAAATACTTTTCATTAAACATAATGAATTAATAAAAACAATTGATGATTTATAATAAACAAATTTTAATAAGAAATCAATCAATTAATTTATAAGATTAATAATTTTATATTCATTGTTTTGGTTTCCACCAAAATGTCATAGGGCTACAAAAGACTTGTTTTTTTTTCTCCAAAATGTTGGGTGGCCAAATGATTGGATAGGATGACACAACTCAGTGGGCCAAAGGGCCTGTATTGTGCAGGTATGTTCTCTGTTTAATCTTTCCAAGAGTATTAATTCTGTTGGAAGTGGCTACTCAGGACATTTAAAAATAATGAGGCCCATGATTTAGCAGGGACATGAATTGGGTAAAACCTGTCCCTGTGCTACTGAGGTAGGCTCTACACCCATTGGAACCGATCTGGAATTGTGCAAAACAATCATATTTGAACAGCCAAAAAAAAACTGAAATCCAAAATCCAGGTCAAGAAAGTCAAGTCACAACGGGCAAAGCTTCCATTTCCTCCATCTGGCATAGCAGCTCACCAATTCCTACATTGGAAATTAAGGATCACTGTGTAAAGATGAAGCTTAAGATACACTCCTGTAAATCCCATCAGTTTTTTTGCAATTCTATTTGTTTCATTCCTACCTTCAGCTTCCCCTGTTCATCCTTAAATCATAAAAGTGCAAAATTCATTAACGGATTTGAGTTTTGATTCGTACTGATTTATGTTTAACTAATTGGCTTGCTTCTAATGGGAAAGTTTATGATAATTATGTACAGTGGGCACATTGTAAAATTGACAAAACTATAATTTTATTCAAACAATTCAACATCCACACTGAGCACATTGTGTTTCAAGAGAAACAACGTACCCAATGCCTGGATAATGTGTTCAAAGAAAATTCTGCTGCCTTAAATTGTTTAATTTATTTTTTGGCTTGTAGCTATTGCTGAATGAATACAGTTTCCATGTGCTGAAACAGAACAAAAGCACCACATGTCAAGGTGCTGTAGTGCATTGTTTTGGACAGTCACCAAGGACTAATCTGCCCTATTTTTATGCTGCTTTTATTGATTAAGAACTTTCCCATGCAATGCACTGACTGGCACAGCAGTTCTGTTAGTCAGTTTATTACCGCATCCTGCTAATTATCCAGAAGCAGGATTGGTAGCACCTTTCACTACACAGCATGCTTCCCATTATTTCTTTTGCTACGATCATTTCGGCAGGTCCTTTTCCTTTACCAGGCTGTTTATGAAAACAAGCATGTCACCAGGAACCTTCATTACTGGAAACTAGCAAAGTTTGATGAAGCTAGATGTGGTTGTTAACGGAAAGCATGCAATTTCTTAAAGGCGCTAATTTAACTGCTCAAAGGGGTAAATGTATTTTTTAAATTTTCCCCATTTTCCACCACTTATGACATGTTAAGGTGTTGATTCCAAAAAGCTAGGACCAAGTAAGAGTTAACTATCCCAGATGAGTCAAATCTCATCCTCTTGCATTGTTTGTTAGCAGGCACTTTCAGGCAACAAACTCTGGCTGATCACTTTAGCTTCCCTGCAATATTGTATTTACCATTGTCCCACCTAATGACAGCTAAGAAAGTTCATTTGTAAAGTTGCGTTTCTACTATTCCAAATCCAACACTACTACGATAGCCAGCAATTTATTTGGAACAGAAAACAACATTTAAATACTTTTGGTTGTAGTTATGGAAGCATGAAAATTTGACTACACCTGGTTTGGCTTGGTGCACAGTAACTTGTGACACTCGTGTTGAGAAAGAGTTGGTCCCTGATAAAGGTGAAGTTAATGCTTTTGTTTTTCTGACCATTTAGAAATTGTAACAAAGACAATTTAGAACAAAGCTGTCAAAAAATTCTATGGATGATGTCTACATCCGCTCCATCCCCAGTTCCATCTCATGTCCCTTTATATCACCATTCTTACCTTCTCTGACTAGATTCTAGCTTCCTCTATCTGGCCTCTATTTTCTTGCCTCTCTCCCTTTTCTCAGGTATCTGCCAGTCCTCTTCCTGTCCACCATGTTTCACCTCTGTCTGGTTCACCAATCCCATGTGAAGACCCTCCCACCTTGTCCTCTTTAAACTGCTTCTGTACTAACTTTCCTCAGTCTTGATGAAGAGTTTTGGCTCAAAATGTCGACTATTCTTTCCCTCCCACTGATGCTGCCTGACTCGTTGAGTTCCACCAGCGGATTGTGTTTGACTTCAGATTCCAACATAAACAGTCTCCTGCGTGTTAACACATAATATGTGTCCCTGTGGGTTCTTGATCTATAGAGCAGTAACTTGCAGAGAGCGCAGAGAAATAAAACACAGCTCTAACTGGTGTTTTCGGTGGGTCAATTAAAGGATCCCTGGAAGCATCCAACAATGCTTGAGTGTGTGCTTGATGATACATGATTAAATACGTCACACATAACTTCACACACTACGTGTACTTCACTGTCTGCCTTTGTAAATGTAGAGGTGAAATTAGTTTAATCTTAAAATAACTGATGTTTAACTAATATACTGGGTTTAGAGTGCTATTTATCTTCTTAGAAGCTTGCTGCACTGAACGATGGGTTTTGTAGCCATGATTCATTTGTTTTTAGACACACACTTTTCCCTGAATGAGCAGTGGTTTATCATCCTTTACAATACAGTCATCCTGGCTTAAACTTTTGTTTTTTTTTCCTGATATCTGCATTTTTTAATATATAATTCAATACCATCGTCATCCACAAAGTTAATGTAGGATCACTAATACTTAAATCTCATGGGTAGTAGGTAGCGCAGGACAAGATTTAAGTTTAACAGAGAATATTCAATCTGAATTATTTAATGGTCAAGATTTATTGTTTGAATGTCCATGCAAAATAAACACCGTGGCGATATTAATGAATTTTGATTCTGGTCTTCTTTTGTATTGGAATATTCTTCAGGGAGATTGCATGTACTATAAAATTGCTGGAGAAACTCTGGAGGTCACATGGCATCCATAGGCTCTATTCCTGAAGAAGGCAAAGGCCTAAATGTCAACTGTTTTTTCTTTACTTTCTATGGATGCTACTCGACATGTTGAGTTTCTCTAGATGTTTGTTGTACTGCATGAACCTCAGTGCATTCACCTCAATGGATGAATACCATCTAACATCATAGTTGTAAGATGCCAAATTCATCTTAAATTATGATTAGCCTGCTAAGGTGAGAGGCACTATGTGCTGGATGTTGTATTTCCCCCAAACCCATACCATTACACATCTGCGGAGGTTAGAGAAATGTCATTGCCTTTCTGATGCACATCATACAAAGTAAGAATCTCTGAGAGATGCAACTGAACTGTAAAACAATCACATACGATCCATAGTTTGACACAGTGAACCCTGATACAGAGATCACCCCTTTCTCATAACCACCTCATGAAGGGAACCACCAAGGTAGCAGTCATAACTAAGGGCAAAATGGCGATTAACTTGCACACATTGTATTTTAGTGAACTACGTCCTTGGGGCAGTGTCAGGATAATCAAGATAATCTGTTGTTGGGGGGGTGGAGAGCAGAGGAAAAGAAGTCAAGGGGAAGGGAAGGGAGGGTGAATGAAGAGTAGGTTAGCAGAAACTGGAGAAGTCAATGTTAATGTCATCTGGCTGGAGAGTGCCCAGAAAAGCAGGTGTTATTTCTCTAATTTACAAGTGGACTTAGTGGGATTGTACATGAGGCCATGGACAGATATGTGAGTATTGGATTGGCATGCAGAAAGGACCCCACCATCTTCAACACCATCTCTAACTTCATCACCTCCCTCCCAGGGCCTCCAACCTCATTGTCTCCCATCCCTGCACGGCCCATTTCTACCTTTTATTCAAGATAGAAAAACTAATCATCCATGTAGACCTATTGTTTCTGCTTGGTTCTGCCCCACTGAACTAGTTTCATCTTACCTTAATTCTATCTTTTCTCCCATGGTCCAATCCTTCCTCACCTACCTTCATGATAATATCACATGCCCTTCATCTCTTCAATGACCAAATTCCCTGAACTAGACTGCCTCATTTTTACTATGGATGTCCAATCCCTTTACACCTCCATCCCCCATAGAGAAGGTCTCAAAGCACTTTGTTTCCTTCTGGATCAAAGACCGGACCAGTCACCCTCTGCCACCACCCTCCTCTACCTGGCAGAACATGTCCTCACTCTAAACAATTTTTCCTTTGACTCATCCCACTTCCTTTATATCAAAGGACTAGCCATGGGCCAGCTATGTCTGTTTGTGGGCTTTGTGGAGCAATCCACGCTGCAAGTCTACATAGCCAAAGCCCCTCAACTCTTCCTCCACTACATCAAGGCTGCCTCATGCATTCGCGATGAGCTCGTCCACTTCATTCACTTTGTTGCCAACTTCCACCCTGATCTCAAACTTACCTGGTCCACCTCTGATCTCTCTGTCTCCATCTTGGGAGACAAGCTTTCCACTGACATATTTTACAAACCCACCAACTCCCACAACTTCCTTGTAAACATTTCCTCACACTCTGTCCCTTGCAAGAATTCTATATCCTTTTCGAAATTTCTCCACCACATCTGTTCCCAAGATGAGGTTTTCCAGTCCAGGACATCTGAAATGTCGGTCTTCTTCCACAAATGTGGCTTCCCCTCAACCACCATGAACTCATCCTTCACCGCATCTCCTCCATTTCCCACTCATCTGCCCTGGCCCCCTCTTCCCCAAGATGCAACAAACACAGGACTCCCCCTGCCCTTACTTATCACCCCACCAACCTCTGCATTGAACATATTATCCGCCGGAATTTCCAGCACTTAAAACAGGATCCCACTACCAGACATATCTTCCCCTCTGCTCTCCTCCCCTCTCTGCCTTTTGTAGGGACTGTTCCTTCCATGACTCCCTCGTGCACTCATCCCTTCCCACAAAACCCCCCTGGCACCTTCCCCTATGGCTGCAGGAGGTGCCACATGTCCCCACACCTCCTCCCTCACCACAGTTTTGGGCCACAAACAGGCCTTTCAAGTGAAGCAACACTTCACCTATGTATCTGCAGGAGTGGATTACTGCATTCGGTGCTCCCTTTGTGGCCTTTTCTACATCAGAGAGACTGGGCACACACTGGGAGATTGCTTCGCTGAGCACCTTCACTCTGTCTGCACCAGTGACAAGGACTTCCGTATGACCAACCATTTCAATTCTGCGTTCCCACTCCCATTCTTCATGGCCTCATTTACTAATTCCACCAAGACCACCCGTGAATTGGAGGAACAACATTTGGTTTTCCATCAGATAGCATTAACATCAACTTCTCTGGTTTCTGCTAACCAATTTTCCCTCCTTCCCTTCCCCTTGTTTTCTTTCCCTCAGGTCTCCACCCTCTTTCCTCTCTATTCACGCTGCTCTGCCCTCCCTCCATCCCTTCACCACCTATTTCTGCTTGCTTAATCTGAGCAATGATTACTATTTTCAGGAAACGAGGCTCTTACTACTTTAGAACTAACCTAATAAGTAAATTAAACAAATGCCAATGAATTGACTCTCATGCCACCAAGACCAGGTAAAGAGATTCAAGGCACTGAGATTTTTCAGTTAAAAATGAGATTCCGAAAAAATAAAAAATTTAAAAAAGAGAGAGAGAGAGAGAGAGAGAGAGAGAGAGAGAGATTCCGGCAAAGAACAAGAGTCTTCCATGTAGCTCTGAGCTATCCAATACCTTCGTGAAAAGCAAACGTTGCTTCAACCTGTTGTGCAAATTAGCCTCATGGTTCCTGTACATGGAAGAGTGCACCTGACCTCTATAGATCTCCTTAATGAAGATAACAGCAGTAATTTCAATGAACCTTACAAGAATGAAAAGAAAAGTGAAGCTAGTTTCAGTGATGGAATCTGTCACTTTGGCTTTTCAGGTCACAGACTAAGAAGAGTAATTAAAAGAGAGGAGCTTCCACAAGCTCCACAGTTTAATCATTAGTGGGTCTGGTTGTGTTTGATGATGAATTGCTGGTAAGAATGAAACATGCTGCTGGTCATTAATCTACAGCATTTCAGCATGAAAGGGACACTGTTTCAGGAGCTTTTCTTTGGTAATTAACTGGTCATTCTCCAAAAATGATACATGGTCCAGTGTTAGTTGTAGAACTGCCAGGGAGTGGATAATAATACTGAGCAGCTGGAACCTCCCAAGAGCCATTCAACTCTTTCCCTATTATAAACATCAGCTGAAAAATGGCACTTGCTTTGCACAAACATATATGGAGAGAAAACACGTAAATCAACAAGCAAGGATATAGAACTCTCAGTTCTTCGAAGTGCATGGGAAAAGACCCGAGCCATGTCAGATTATATAAAACTAGAATACGCACACATATATACATTTATGAATCTTCCTCAGCCATAATGTGATATGCATTGAAACTATACTAAATATGAATTGGTGACAAATGCTTTTATGTAACATTTCTAATAAGGGCTTTTCCAGTTCATTAAAGTGCATTGCATAATTTATAATAGAATGAAGAATAAATATACTGTAACCTTCATTCTCTGTTTGTGGATTCAATCCAGAAAATTCAAATAATATGAATTTGAATCTGAGTGAAAATCTAATTAAGTAAATTTTAATCTGATCGCATTGTTCCCCAAATCTAAAGTCACCCATGGTCAATTGCTTGAGGCAATTTCTCTCCTTTATTTGATGACATCTCTTTAAAAAAAAACTGTCAACAAAGCAGGCCTTCATTATTGATGTGCTTTTATAATGTATAGTAGCAATGCTGAATCGGATCTCTTTATAAAGGCCACCCTTAAAACTAGGAAGAAGTATCTGACTTAAAATATAATTAATGAAGCAGTAAGAAACAGTCCATCACACGTTGTGTGTTTGAAACTGGTTCCTCGGGTCCCAAGGGCAATGAATCTGTGCATGGACTGATTTAACAGTAGTTTATATTTACATGCACAGGGGAGTCACAAGAGGGGTAAAAGACACACACATATACACACACTCCGTAGATTAAACAACACACTTGCAACCACTCACAGATAGGGAGCAATACAATCAAGTTACAACATACGATACCCACCACCCCTTGATATCTCCAGCAGGCATGGCTCTTATCTAAACTATGGACAGTAATTTCTAGACACACAATACTACAGACCCCAACCCTTCGTCTGCACGCACCTTACCAACAACTCTCCAGCATTGCCCACGGTTCCCAATCTGGAGTGGAGTTAGGGTTCGTCTCAGAAGAAGAGGCAGATGGCTTATAGGTACCAGTACCAGCACCATCGGTGAAGAGTCTGGCCCAGGTATCAATGAGGCAATTAAACAGGTTAATGACCAGGTGTGCACTGACCTGTGGGTAAGGCTTGACCTTGATTGGCAGGTGAGGTGACTTCCAGCTAGGTTCCAGATGAGATGTCACAAGATCCTACACAATCCACATTCCCACCATGTTCCAGAGGGGTCACATGACCTCTGCAATCCACACTACATCATGGCAGAAGAAGAGACATTGGTGATAATTTACCAACATTTTCTGGATAGATCCCGACAGATTGGAAGACGGCGAATGTCACACCACCATTCAAAAAAGGATGTAGGCAAAAGGCAGGGAACCATTGGCCAGTTAGTTTAACATCTGTCCTTGGGAAAATGCTTGAAGCTATAGTTAAAGAAGTAGCAAGGCATCTGGAGCAAAATGGATCCATCAAGCAGATGCAGACTAGATTCAGAAAAGGCAGGTTCTGTTTGACAAATGTATTGGAATTCTTTGAGGATCTAAAGAGCATGGTAGATAGAGGAAGCAGATGGACGTTGTTTACCTGAATTTCCAGAAGGAGTTCAATAAGGTGCCATGTAAAAGACATACGTATGATAAGGATGCATAGAGTTGGGAGTGATGTATTAGTATGGACAGAGAATTGGTTAACCAATAGAAAGCAGAGAGTTGGGATACAGAGTGAGGGGGTGCCACAGGGGTTTGTGCTGGGACGACAACTGTTTACAATATACATTAACTAACTAGAAGAGGGGTCAGAGCGTAGAGAATTTAAGTTTGCTGATGACACTAAAATTAGTGGAAAAGCAAATTGTGCAGTGAATATAGTGAGTCTGCAGAAAGCTATGGATAGGTTAAGTGAGCGGGCAAGGGTCTGGCAGATGGAGTGCAATGTTGGTCACTTTGGAAGGAAAAATGGAAGATCAGATTATTATTTAAATGGAAAACAATTGTGCATGAATCATAAAAGTTTGCATTGTAAGTGCAGAAGGCTATGAAAAAGGCAAATAGAATGTTCACCTTCATTACTACAGAGATTGAATTTAAGAGCAGGGAGGTTATGCTGCAACCGTACAAGGCAATGGTGAGGCAACATCTGGAGAACTGCATGCATTTCTGATCTTCTTACTCAAGGAAGAATGTACTAGCTTTGGAGGTGGTGCAGAGGAGGTTCACCAGGTTGATTCCAGAGTGAGTTAGCCTATGAGGAGAACGTTCTTGAATCTTTTCTTCTGTCACCTGATAATCGCTAGAGATCTTGGAAGAGAATGCCCATTTTGGAAATGCAAATATGTGGCTTACCCATCAGAACCAGGGAGCATAGGTTTAAAGTGAGAAGGAGGAACTGAGGGGATAAGTTTCATGCAGAGAATAGTCATTATCTGGAACAAGCTACCAGAGGAAATGATGGAGGCAGATATAATCATTGCAGATATGAAATATTTAGAAAAGCACTTAAATAGACTAAGCATGGAAGGATTTGATCTTAGTGTAGATCAGTGGCTGACAACCTTTTTCTTTCCACTCACATACCACTTTAAGTAATCCCTATGCCATAGGTGCTCTGTGATTTGTAAAGGATTGCTTAAGGTTATGAGTGGAAAGGGAAGTTTGAGAACCATTGATCTAGACCCAATTGTTACTGAAATATTATGCATGAGAAAAATTCTCCTTGGTCCCTTTCTTTTGGAGTTATGAAGCTGTGCACATAACGAGTCAATTAGGTACAATTAAAACAGTGGTTTTCAAACTTTTTCTTTCTACCCACATAAGCAATCCCTTACTAATCACAGAGCACCTATGGCATAGGGAATACTTAAAGTGGTATGTGAGAAAGAAAAAGGTTGAGAACCTGGTGTAGATGGACAAAATGGTTGGCTTGGAAGCAACAGGACCTGAGGGGTATCTTCTGCAAAGACAAGGTGGTGGGCATATGGAACTATCTGCCAGAGGAAATAGTATTTTTGGGGACAACTGTAACAGTTCAATGGGGCATGAATAGGAAATCTTGGCAGGGATATGGGCCAAATGCACTGAGTCACCATGGGCAAGTTGGATATCAGGGTGTTTTCTTGCTGTAAAGCTCTAGGATTCTAAGCCAATATACATTGAATAAAAATTGAATAAAAGAAGCATATAAAATACTTGTATTTTGTAAACATGCAGAGGATACATTTCAGAGTGTGATGGTTAATTTTCTACCTTAGTCTCACTTTCCTACACTAACTCAACATCTTATGATTCCATCTACACTGAAATTTATTTCTAAAGAACCAATCAGAAGTTATTCAACCAATAGTGACCACATTCTAGATCCAAGGCTACCCAGAACTCAGCAATCAAGCTGCAGTCGGTATGCCAACATGCAAACTATTGTAACAGTTTCAAGAGAATGGGCCTAACACTCACATTTGCAAGGCAAAGGTCCTCAACTAACCTGATCTGCTGCATTACAGTACATGCCAACAATAAAGGATGATGGAAAATATGAACCTCTTGTCATGTCTTGAGAGCCACCTCTCAGTGATGACGGACTTCCATAATGAAAATGCCCACTTCCTTCCCTGCACCAACACAGCATTTGGTTGAACAAGTAAAATGATATTTGAAGGTTAAGACCTCAGATTAAGCACAACATTCATCCTTTCTTTTTTAAACACATTTTTAGGAAGAAAGAGAAATTAAAGCTATATGAAATCTCTATGCATTATCTTATGGCAGATTATGGTTGCTTTATTACTTTTTCCTGTTACTTTGAATGATGGATACACTTTGTTCGGACAAGTTTTTTCAGATGATTATTAACAAACTGCAAGACTAAGATTGTTGTTCAAGTTGTTTTAAAAAAAGTAAAAAATGTGCCCAATTAACACGTGAAGAAGTCTTCAGTCTTGAACTTTAAAAAAAAAAGACATACAGTGTGGTAACGCCCTTTCAGCCCACAAGCCCGTGCCATCCATTTACACTGTAACCCCCCCCCCCCCCCACCCCAGTAGATTTTGAATGGTGGGAGAAAACTGAAGCACTTGGAGGAAACCCACACAGACACGTACAAACTCTTAACAGTTAGCGCAGGATTTGAACACAGCTGGCACTGTAACAGCATTGCGCTAACTGCTATGCTAACCATGGCACCCTCAAATCTTTTTTATTTACTTGCACCCAATAATGGTAGGAAGTTATAAAATTTACAGGTTGGTCACTCTTTATACTTTCCACCTGATATTCTTTTCTATTCATTTCAAGAGAAATTAAAAACAAGCTTGTGTAAAGCAAGTGCCTAATTTGTTACTGCCTGCCCCCTGCTCAGTGCTGAAGCCAATAATTTGACCTTCTGACCTGTATCATCCCTTTATGCAACCCTCTCAACAAACAAAATCAGGATTTATTCATGCACCTCACTGCCAATGCAGCGATAATGCTTGTCGCTACCAAAACAGAATAATTCTCAAGCACATGAAGTTTTAACATTACCAGTTCTCAAGGAAAAAAGCACAAGAACATGTAAATTACATCAATTAGGTTGCTCTTTTGAGCTACTCCACACCTGTTGCTGGTTTGTTTGCATGCATAATTCTTCCTATAATCGTGAAATTACCTTTAAGTCTTTTGAACAGAATCTCTTTACAATAATTCAATTTATAAATTTTTGCAAAAATGTAATTGGGTCTTTGAGATGTATGCCTCTGAGTTTTGAAATGATTTTGTGCTATAAAATTGGGCCAGTTTCTGTGCACACGGAAGCAAAATACTCATGATACAATTTGGCCAGTCTTTTCAATTTACAACATTTCACTGAACATTTCCAGGATGATACTCATTTTGCAAGTTGAGAATTAAACTTTAAGATACTTGTTGAAGTTAATTTTCACCTACTGATATAGATGCAATCTGCAGTCATTGTTGTGGTTAAGGGTACATACAGATTTCATGAATATCCTTTCGCTTTCTCCTCCATGTGAATCAGACGAGACTAGGCTGAAAATAGCATTCAACTCACTTTCCAATAATCATCAATTCTTCTTAATTTTTGGTGAGGTGAACAATAAAGGGTTAAAGTGAAAACACTCTCAGCCTTTTTATACTTTACTCTGATCACAGTGTCTTTTGCAGTAAACTGTCTGATTTTTTGATTGCTTAAAATGAATTGATGTTTATGAAAACTGCATATTGCGTTAAAAAACTTTACATTATTTTGAATGAATAATGATACAAAAATGCTGCATTTTCCCCATAATCAAACAATTGGTTTCCATTACACAGTAAAAGCAAAACCATACATATAATACTTTTCAGTGAAGGATTGAAACATTTCTTCAGTATGGTGACAGTGATCTTTTCAGAAAGCAGATTACAATATAAAATATGACAAAAATATTTACAGCATGAATAACTAGAGAAAAAAATATTTTACAAATTTATTTCACTGATCATTCATCAAAGATTAAAGCATAAAGTGTTTATTTGTTTATAGATGCAACAGTAAGTGAAGCAGAACGTACCTGATCCTGTTTAATCCCATTGAAGATTTGGCCCTTCCCTAAAGAGACAATCTATTCCAACCACAGCCCAGGTCAGGCCATCAATTTACTCAACAAGGTTAGACAAGCACAAGTGAAAATGATTGTCTGCTTCTAAACAGCCTCTGTTCAATCCCTGAGGACTTAAAATAAAGGAGCTGAAATGAATACTTTTTATCAGGGGACTTGGACTGTACAGGAAGATTAGAATAGAGCCATACAGATTCCTTAGATCTTTTCAGGCTTTTCTGTGAAGAATAGCGGAAACAGTAAACTAATAAAGACAAGGTCACAGACCACCAAGGACTAAAGACTGACTTAAAATAAGTTTTTGTTTGCAAATGGCAAGCTAAGTTTCAGTTATATAAAGTTCAATATACACGATCAGACACATAGAATGGAAATGACCGTGATTTCCACTATCTGGTCTAATAGTCCACCTGCTTTAATGGAAGGATGAAATTTTAAAGCATTCCAGAAATGAGGTATTCATTTGACAAACTCCTTAGAAACTGACTGGACCCTTAAGTGTAGCTCTTTCCCAAAAGCAGTCTACAAATAAATAATCACGCAGTTTGCAGATTGTTTTACATGATTTTAAGTTTCCACTGAATAATCATTTTTTGGGCAAATGTAATTTTCATTTCCTAACTCCAAAAAGTTCATTTAGGGGCAGACATTACTGGGGACTGCATAGGAATTTAAATTTGCCAGTTTTTGGAGGAGCTTGTTAACACAAATATACTGATAACTGCATCCTCATGTATTCAATAACTACTCATAAGGATGGTCCTGCAATTTGTTGCATATCCCTGTAACTATTATAATTAACTTCCATCAATAATTCACTTTAAATTTCCTTTAGTTCTTTCACAACTGGGAAGGATGAGAAGGTACAGAATTTAATTTGACAATTTTTTTTTTGAGGATGGGCTTCTATTCTGCTAGTTCAATTTTATCCACAATTTGAAACCATGTAACTAAAGTATCTAGCCAACCAGACTCCATCACTGAGTCATTCAGATCAAGGAGGTCATGGACAGAGAACAACAATGTCAGTCAGGCAGCTGAAGGCTGATGAAAGATAAAATGGCTAGGTTTCATGTTCGTAATTTCAACATGGATGTATTTGTGTGAAAAGTGACTGAAAACAGGATTAGAAATGGATACGCGGTCCAACATATTACATTTGTACTCCTGCAAGCCTCAGGCCAATTATCCCTACATTTATTTTTATTCACTCTATCACAACTCCCTAATTATCCATTTTTAAAAATGTGGTCTCAGGGAACCTTTAACTCTATTAGCATCTTAAAATATGTCATCAACAAATTTGCTGTAGCTTGGTACCTAAAAGTGACTAAAATGACTGCAACGTTTTATTGGATTTCTTAAAATGTAAGATTATTTTGTTTACGTTTCTTTTTGCTTTAAAACATTTATGCAACTGCCCAAAACGTTTTGCCATCTGATTTCTTAAATGAAGCAATTATGAGAAATTGGAAAAACTAAAGGTACAAAAGTAACTCTTTTCTTCATCCAAGGGCATTTTGATTTCTACTGAGTTATTCAGCAATTTATCAGATCTGGTTGTACCTAATTAACTTGGTTCAACAGCAAACAAAGCACTAAATATCTGCACAATAGCCCACCCTATTATCCATCGCTGAATTCAAACCTTCCTCGATTCAACTTAAGAGTCATGGACAAACAAATCCTTTGGTCCAAAAGTGATAGGCAACCATTTTTAAAAAAAAACTCATTCCATCTTAAGTATTCCCTAATGCCATAAGTGCTCTATGATTGGTAAGGGATTGCTTAAGGTAGTATGTGAGTGGAAAAGAGAAGGTTGAGAACCACTGATCGAGACCCAATTGTTACTGAAATATTTTGCTTGAGAAAAGTTGTCAATGGCCCATTTCCTTTTAAGTTATGAAATGGTGCACATCACAAGTTAATTGGGTACGATTAAAATAGTGGTTTTCAAACCTTTTTCTTTCCACTCACATACCACCTTACTAATCACAGAGCACTTATGGCATACGGAATACTTAAGGTGGAATGTGAGCTTTTAAAAGGTTGCCCACCCCTGACCATGCCAATTAAGTTGTCTGCCTAAGTTAGTCCTATTTGACTATGTTTGACCCATTTCCTTCTGAACCTTTCCTATCCATGTGCCTGTCTAAATGTATGTTAAACATTGTACTTGTACCCACCTCTACACCTTCCTCTGGCAGCTTGTTCCATGCACCATTATCTGTAGGAAAACATTCCCACTCAGGTTACTTTTAAACCTATCTCTTCTCACTTTAAACCTAAGCCTTCTAGTTTTAGACTCATGCGCACTGGGGAAAAAGACAGCCACCTTACCTATACCTCTCGTGATCTTATGTACCTCTGTAAGGTCACTCCACAGTCTATATACTCAAAAGGAAAAGCATAAGTATGTCCAGACTCTTCTTGTAATGCAAGCCCTCCAGTCCCCCAAATGCTCATGCAAATCTTTTCTGCACCCTTTCCAACGAAATGGCAGCCTTCCTATACAGGGTGACGAGAACACATACAATCCTCCAAATGTGATCTCACTAATGTCTTGTACAGTTTTAACATGATGTCCCTACTACTGTACTCAATGCCCTGACTGATGAAATACCAATAATCTTCTTCACTTTTTTCTACACTTTCTTGTCACTTTCAGGGAATTATGCACCTATAACCCTTGATCTCTCTGTTATACAACATTCTCCATTGCGTACTTCCTGTCCTGGTTTGACAAATCAAAATGTAACTCCTCACATTTAACTGAGTTAAATTAACCTGCCAGGTCTTGGCCCACTTCCCAGTTGATCTAGATAATATTTTAATAAGTGTACAGCCAAAAGGATGGCCCCATTAAATTGGATTTCAGGACCAAAAGGAATATTTCAGACACCATGGAAGGTGAGTTTCATGTTGTAAATTTGCAGACTCTCATAAACATTGAAATTACATGAACAACTAACCTACAGCAAGGTAGGCAATTTTATTGATCGGGAACTTCAAATCAATTGCATGCAAGTAGTACTTCAAATTAGCCAGAGCATAAAATTTAGTGTATAGTAAGTGAAAAAATACACCTTTATTTCTGTTACAAATGTTAATGATCAGATTTTCTATTGAATTGAGACTTTTTGTACGGACTGGAGCCTTCTGCTGAATGAATGTTTAAAATTTGGTATCTCATTTGGTAGAGGGATGCTTCAAAGAGCCATTAGGAAACTTACCAAACCTTTCCATCTTAAGTAATAGATATTTTTTGAAAGTCATGGTCTCACTAATGCTTCCATGTTTACGTGTCTGAAGAGAAATTTATTGAACTTTTAAGCAGAGATAAATTGAATTCTACAGAACAATTAAATGGATGTATTAATAATTTTGTCACAAATCAATAATATATTCATCCAGTTTACTTAGTGCAAAGTTGACAGTGACAATCTCTCAAGCAAGCTTTAGAAAATACTTTCTTTTGTTGCCTCGAGGCGCATGGACTGGCATAGTTTAACCTGAATAGATTCTTTCAAATGCACATCCCAAGTCTATTGGTTCCCATACACCCGTATGTGTGTGTTCTTCGTTGCATAGATTTCTTTTTTCCTTCCCTGCAGGTTTGTTTGGCAAGCTGAGTTGAGTTACTTAGTGGGAGTTTGTTGCCTGCTGCTCCTATATAGGGGCTGTGGTTTCAGATGAATGCACTTGAGTGCTGTAACTCAGCACTAAGCCTGTGCCAGGTGTCAGGGGACAGCAGACATGAAACAGGTAGATCCCCCACCATTGTTCTTCCATCGTCCGTCTTGAGCAGCCAGTATTTTCCCATGAATGCAATGTCAATTTCTTCTTGAAAGTAGGTGTTGTCAGAAACTAACACTTAGGCAGGTTGAATCAAATAACAGTTGAAGAATCGCAAGGATCGAGATAAAATAAATTTAGCTGTTGATCTCTTAAGTAATACATTTGGCGAAAAATTGAATATCCTGTAACATGTTACTGAAAAGCAAAGATACAGGAGAATCAGACACCTCTGTTAACAATATCTTTCCATTTCTAGGACATAAATTTTTATTGAGGTTAGACTGAAAGCAGGAACTATTTCTATCTTTAAGATTGTTATGGGCCCTTTTTAGTGAGAGAGTTTGAGAAACCCTCTTTCAACTCTGACAGAGATAATTGTGTACTTGCAGATGCATGTTGCAACACACCCCACTTTTTCTCCAATCCCCCATCACTGTAGAGCAAATGCTACATACCTGGAACTCTGGGTGAATATTGTGGTGTTATTTTGAAGGGATATAACAGATAACTTGAAAAGGCTTGGGAGATGAGCCATGCCTGTGCTTGTGTAAGAGAGGACAATTTTCTTTTACGATTATGTTTAATTCCACTGCCTTGATGATAGATGGATGAAACAGATTGAGCATTAATTTCTATTAAAGTGAAGATAGGGCCATTTATTTTACTGCACACTATACCACAAAAGATGAAAATTAGCCTGATTGATTCAGGAAGCTTTATTTTGTATTGCGGGTAACCGGTGAGTTATCACTCTGTGTCAAATGAACACTGGCCCATTTCTCTGTTCACCTTGGGTACCACTTTAACAAAGATCAACACAAAAATAAATCTACATATGTTGGAAATCCAAAATAAAAGTGGAGAATGCTTGAAACATTCAGCAGCTCCAATAGCATGTGCTAAAAACAAAAGAGTAAATGTTTTACAATACAAATATTAACTTTATAAAAGTGATATAGTTAGAAGTTTCTGAAAATTTAAGAGAATAGTTGTGTAATGCCAAGTATTCTGAAATAAAAGCAAGAAAATCAACTTGCTTAATTCTCCTTCAGATTACAATTATTAATAGTAATTACAGTATTTACTTAAAACAAACATAGCAAGTTCAGGATGATAACTTTTCAAAAAGTATCTGCAGAAATTCATTTTTTATATAGTTCATGTGAACATTATCTGGTACTTGAAATTTTCCTTCATTGTTAATCCTTTTGTCATTTGTTCTTTTTTTATATATATTTTGTTCTGTCATTCACATCAGGTTTTTTTTGTAGAAATGTCATTTATGATTATATCAGGTGGATTTTACAATGGACAGGTAACCTAATTCTTTCAGTAAGGTTAACTAAAAGTTTGCATAGCTGTAAATTACACCTGTGCTTTGACTGAGTTGATGTAGTATAGGTGAAAAGCTTTTTTTTCTAAATTTAAAAGTACTCTAGTCTTTCAAATTTCCTCATCAAGGATGCATACCAATGGCAAACATCAAATTGCTCCTCTAACTGAAATTGTACTTATACAAATACATAAGAAATAGAGGTAGGAGTAGACTACTTGGCCTGTTGAGACTGCTACACCATGGACTCACCTCCATTTACCTGTCTTTTCTAATGACGCTTACTTCTCCTACCATGCAAAAATCAATCTATGTCTTAAATACATTGAATGAGGCAGCTTTTCTAATTTACTTGCACAGAGAATTCCAGATTCACTACTTTCTGAGAGAAGCAATTCTGTCTTAAATCTACTCCCCTGAATCTTGAGGCTATGTCCCCTAATTCTAGTCTCACCCACTGTTGGAAACAACTTCATTTCATTTATTGTCAAATTGCAAAACAATGTAAATGTGGAGAACTATCAAATTAATAGGCTATCATTGTTTTAACTATCAGTGGCTTTTGAATTTCATCAATGTTAACTTCAAGTATACAAAAGTAAAATGGCACTTCACATGATTGTGTTAGCATAGGATACACCAGTTGGAAATTCTCTGAGCAAACATTCCAAGTTCTACTTTCTCCATAAAAAACAGAAAAGCCCATGTTTATTGACACAGAATCTGCTGTCCCTATCACAACCCAGACTAGGATGTACTCCATCAGAACAAAGAAGACAATGAGGATTTCTGATGGTTGTCAACAATTTTGGTCTGTTGTACTGCTCGAGATGTTAGTTAAATATTTGCCAATCTGGAATGAAACTCGAGCATTAGCCCGACAGTATCAACACCTGCCAAATGTTTCTTGGGAGGATCTTTTGGGGAAAGAAAATCCAAGGGTAGCATTTCCAAGCAAGTCAACGTAAGTTGTAAAATAACAACATTTTCTCCCAACTATTGCCCTCATTAGAATACTCAAAGTATAAAAAATGACGTAAAAAGCATTTGTTTTTAAATACGACAACATATACACACTTCTAAATAAAAAAAACTCAATCTTTAAATGTGAACAAAATAATCGTTCTCATCCTGTGTCCTTTAAGTAAACATTAATTTTTGTAAAAATCTTCGCGAAAATAAATTGTGATGCTTATTTCTGGCCCCTTTTTGCAATTATTTTAAGAATTTTAAAATCTTCAAAGTAAAATTTTAGGGTGGTCTCGATCTCTATAGGATTGTTTATTCAGGTCATTCTAAGATCATGAATAAACTGAAAATACAATCCTGCCTTTTTTTTATATTGATGCCAGAATAATGTTATGATTTCTGCAAGGTGTGTTTGTACTTATTCATGTGCAATATCTATACAATCTATTGACATTTTCTAATGCAATAAAATTAGCTGCAAACCACAAGCATTGTATTTGCATATTAAAGTTGAGAAATTATTAGTTTGAAGCTATTTCCTATTATGCTCAGAAGATAGAAATGGAATAATTTCAATCCATCCTTGCTTAGGGTACACAACATCCTCAAACAGAATCTTTTACTGGCAATAGTAAATTGTGTTTAATATTGTTATACATTGATGCACTGCAATATCTTTGTTACAGAAATGTAGACTTTTGAAATAAATTCTATAATTTCCATTCTTTCATTTTCTTGAAGGTCTGGAACTTTATTTGATCAGAAATCGCATTTACTTTGCCTGTTAACATATTTTAATCACTGTTTCATCTCCAACGTATTTTAACTGAAGCAATGTGCACAAGGACATTGGTTATCACGTCTGAACCAGCAAACGAAGGTTCTCCTTCATGTAATACCACAAGACTTCTTTACAATTTTGTTATATACCACACTTGAAACATAAAACCTTTTGTCTGTGTCTCAGCTTAGAATGAGCAGGGATTCGTCATATGCCTTGTTTAAGTAGATCAGGAACTCCGTTGCTACACTTTCATCCTGGTAACTAAGAACTTTGTGCACTGTTTACCCAAAGGATCATCTGTTGAGTCCAAACTCACCTGCTAACCCCAAAGAGCCATGAATATTCTCATAATCCTCAAAGTTGTAACCCATAAACTCTTTCATCAAGAAGCTGTTTCATTGAAGGGTCGTTCAAGTCCCATTCACCCACAGTATTCCTCATCTCCACATGAAGAGAAGCTCCTAATACAGGCATCGCCTTCATGTTTCTTCTTCACTTCTAATCTATTGACATTTTTTTTTCAAACGTGGATTATGTGTCTAATAAAATTCCTGCTATCTCTTTCTGCCCTTGAGTAAATTTAAGGCTAGTGCCACATATGTAAAGAGGCTTGAAGAAAACAATTAAGCTCGAACCATGGTTCCTTTACTTTGTTTCTTAGCAGCACATGAAAAATCTTATTAAAATGCAAGATAAAAATAACTTTAAAAGTTCCTCATGTTCTACTTCAACCTTGATTAAGCTGAAAACATTTTTAAGTGGGAGTCACACAAAAAGCCATAAACAGAACTACTCATTTTCTTTTAACAATTGAAGAATTATGCTGCAAATTAATCAATGATTTGTGTGATCGATCATCCCTGAATAATTTCAAATTATATTCTAGGTCGCAATGAACTCTTTATTATCACATGGGGTTCAATTCTGGGACACAGATCACGGCAAGCTTAGTGAAACCAGTGATGTTCCTTCCCTTGTAATTTCTTTGATTCCAATTAATCACCCATTAAGATATCTCATTGTATGCCGATTTCCTTCCCTGACAGTTGCAATGAGAAATCTGCTGAACCTTTGTCAGACGTGGCTCAGCGACTCCATAGATTTCAATAAAGAGGAAAGTCTGTGCAAGTGAAAAGTAATGTTTCATGTCGTTTAAAGTCTTGGATTTAATTAATATATTGAATTCAAATATGCATTAAATAAGAATTTAGAATCTACATTTTCTTCCAATATTATTCATTTTATCAATGTTTCAATGTTTGCCAAGATCAGAGGAGGGCTTTCGATTTGCAGTGAGAGACCTGCTTGTGATCAGGTACCACCTTAGGCACCTTGCTTCAGTCATGTGCAGGTAACCAAAACTTCGAGGACAGGCAGGTCACCAGGCCATTGAAGGACTTGGATGGAAATACATTCCTGACTGATTGTTGATGCCAACTCATTTAGGAGATCCAAATAAACAGAATACAGGGCCCATGTTTAATTTGGGATAGTGTTGGTGCATAGGTGCCTGAAACAAGTGGAGAACAGAAGACTTCAGAATCAGAATCAAGATTTATTGTCATGAATAAGTTTTAAAATTTGATGTTTTGTGGCAGGTTCATAATACAAACGTATATATTATAACCATTTTATGACATTACTATAAAAAATAAAATAAAATAATAATAGTACACAATAAGTAAGGCAGTGTCTTTGGTTCATTGATTATTCATGAATCTGATGGCAGCAGTGAAGAAGCTGTCCTTGTGCTGTTGAGTGCTCATCTTTAGGCTCCTGTACCTTTTCCCCAATGGTAGCAGAGTGAAGAGGACATGGCCTGGATGGTGGGGGTCTTTGAGGATAGATGTTTTTTTTAAAACACCACCTCATGTAGATGTTCTCGATGGAGAGAAGTCTGGTGCCTGTGATGTTGCAGGCCGAGTTAACAACATTCTGGA
Organism: Narcine bancroftii; assembly: GCF_036971445.1. Classification (NCBI taxonomy): domain Eukaryota; kingdom Metazoa; phylum Chordata; class Chondrichthyes; order Torpediniformes; family Narcinidae; genus Narcine; species Narcine bancroftii. Next base: position 100,412,939 of record NC_091477.1, on the reverse strand, counting down.
GTTTATTCTTGTCCTGAGAGTTGGCGCCTCCATACCAGGCAGTGATGCAACCAGACAGAATGCTCTCCATGGTACACCTGTAGAAGTTTTTGAGTTTTCGGTGGCATACCGAATCTCCTCAGACATCTCACAATGTATAGTTGCTGGTGAGCCTTCTTTGTGATTGCATAGATATGGAGGCTACAGGACAGTTCCTCAGAAATTTGAAATTCTTGACCCTCTCCAATACTGAGCCCTCAATGAGGTCTGGGTCATGTTCTCCTGCGTTTCTTCCTTAAGTCCACAATCATCTCTTTGATTTTGTAGACATTGAGTGCAAGGTTGTTGTCATTACATCATTCAACAAGCTGATCTATCTCCCTCCTGTATGTTTCCTCATTGCCGTTTGTGGTTCTCTGACAACTGTGATGTCATCGGCAAACTTGTTGTCTTGGGTAAACTTATACCTCTCATTTTGTTCATTTTAGATTGGTCACAGTGTTTGAGCTACCGAAAGAAAATAGACACACACACCGAGAGCAGTTCAGTTTATACAAATGTTTATTACTAATTCAAAAGCTGATTTCACACTACAATATGCAAGCCCTTCCCAACTATACTTATCAACGCTTGGACTGGTCCCAACTGCCGAAGCGAGGCAACGACTGCACACTTGTAGTAGGTTGTCAGGGTGCTGGTAGCAGCTTCTCCACCTCCCCCGACCGGGACGTTGCTCGGACTCTGGCTGTTCTTCCTTCTTGACAAGGGGTGTTCCCACCCCTCGGAGAGTCTAAACTTCAGCAGCAGGACCACAGGCTTATATACCCCAAAAACAATTAATCATGCGCCTACTCCTTCTAATATTTGTCAGTCAAAATCAAAACTGAACATTACATTCTACAATTTAGAAGATTAATTATTATGGAACCAGGATGTTATAATTTCCTGGTTTATCTCGTAGATACAAAGACTTATTAAAACTTCTCGAGCAAGACAGGTTGTGACCAATTCGTCAATTTCAGAGTGTTGCATTTGACAACTGCTTTCCCTGGGCCTCACAGTGGAATTCCATTTCAAAGTGTATCTTCAGATAAGTCCCCATGGCTGAGTTTAATTACATCTGCTAGTTCTGAAAGTAAGGTGACCTGCGTGTGGACCCAGTGTCGTCAGTTCCACATAAGCAAAAAGCATCTGGGTACATGGTTTTAATCCTCCATTACACTTGTAGATGGCATTGGAATTGTGCCTGGCCACACAGTCGTGGATGAATAATGAGTAGCAGTGGCCTAAGCACACATCCTGTGTGGATGATCAGTGAGGAGACGTTGTTTCAAATTCATACTGACTGTGGTCTTCCATTGAGAAAGTCAAATTGCAGAGGAGGGTACAGAGGCCTAGAGTTTGTAGCTTCTTGACAAGCACTGAGGGAATAATGGTATTGAAGGCTGAGCAGTAGTCAATGAAGAGCAGCTATATGTATGAATTGGTGTTTTTGAGGAGATCGAGAAGTGAGTTGAGAGCCACAGACAATTAATCTGCCATGGAGCAATCGTGATGATGGGCAAATTACAGTGGGACCAGAATTCTGGCCATGACCAGTCTCTTGAAGCATTTCATCACAGTAGAAGTTAGCGCTACTGGGTGGTAGTCAGCGAGGCAGCCCATGCTACTCTTCTTGGGTACTGGGATGATTGATGGCCTTTTGAAGCTGGTGGGAACCTCTGACAGCCACAATGAAAGGTTGAAAATGCCCGTGAATACTCCGGCTAATTGGTTGGCACAGATTTTCAGTACCCTGTCAGGTACACCGTCACCCTCTTGAATGATGTTCTGATGTCACCCTCAGAGACAGATATCACAGGGTCCTCAGCCTTTTCAGGGATTCTAGTAGGCTTTGTTTGATTCTTCTTCTCAAAGCGGGCATAGGTGTTCAGCTCATCTGGTAGTGAAGCATCGCAGCCACCTATAGTGTTAGCCTTCGCTTTGTGGCTGAAATAGCCTGCACTCCCTGCCATAGCTGCCATGTATCTATCTCTGTCTCTAGCTTCCTCTGGAATTGCCACTTTGCTTCAGAGATGGCCTTCCTGAACTTCTTGTAAAGATCTTGAATACCAGCCTTAAATGCTCTTGTTCTCACCCTCATCAGGTTGCCAATTTTCTTCTTTAGAAAGAAATTACAGAAGGCAATGGATGCAGCTTAGAACATAACAAAAAAACTGCTCTCTATGGGGTCAATCTACATGTTTCACTACCTAGGAAAGAGAGCCAACAGATTGAAGAACCCATCACACCCTGGACACGCCTTCTTTTCAGTCCTTCCATCCAGAAGGCTTAAGAGTGTGAAAGTGTGCACCATCAGTCTTAAAGAGTTTCTTCCCTGCATCTATGAACCCCATACAGTGCTCTCGTGGTGCCCTTGCCCTTGCTTGGTGCTAATTGATCTGCTTTCTCAGTGTAATCCTATACTCTATACATTGCTATATCTAATGTTAGGAATCATCTGTTGGTCTGTCAATGAAGTAATATTTAGTGACATTTAAACACACTAATATTTTATATAATTTCTCATGATTAGGAGTGATGTGATTACTTTATGGTCGAAGAGAGGATTGTAGCAATCAGGGTCCTAAGGAAAAGCGGAAAGACTGTCAACTCTGCCAAAGAATTTTAGTTTCATAGATATTGTGCATTTGATATCAGACTTCTGAATTTTAATTAGGTTTAACTTAAACTCATCAAATGCATTATTCCATCCCGATGGAGTTGAGTGGGGGGTTGAAACTTGCATATTTTCAATAAAGGATTTGGTAAGAGGTGGGGAGAGTGATCAAATGCCCGACCATTGAAGTTTAGCTGAGGTTTCCTAAAAAGTCAAGCTTTTGGAATAATGATAGGTATATTCATCTAGCATGAAAACTGAACTAAGGAAATGGGAAAATTCATTCATTACCCACAATGCAATAACTTACGTTATATGTGATCATTGTTCAATAGAAATATTTTCCATTGCAATGTGACATGATATACAAAAACATGTTTGCGATCTTCATGGTCATTTTGGCCACACAGTATAGAAAAAAAATTGTAGCTTTTTTCTCCCCACAGGTCTTTTTGGGTTTGTTTCTATAATGAGATTTGTAGCATTACAATCTTTTGGAGGAATTTTGATTTATTGTTTTGCTATTGAGTTTATGTGCTCCAAATTATACTTTTTTTTAACATTAAATGCTTTATAATAATCTTTGACTGAGTTTAATCGTTCTTCCAACTTTAGAGGCATAAACACAAATGAGTCAGATATTATTACTACAAATTCACTCAAAGAGTAGAATCATAACTTGAGTACATTATGTGAGAATTGAAGGCCATTAAAGTCAAGTCTGTTTGCAAGATGCTTTACTTCCTGAAAACTTATTGTTCTCGTTTACAAGACATCTAAAATACTTATTAAACAGGAAAGAACTGCATCAAATATTTGTAAGGTTACTCTTCACTCAATTATCAAGTAGTGATTGCTTTAAGATAGCATTATAATCTAGGTTTGTATTGACTATTTTTCAATATTAGAACTACTTAATTATGCTTTGGTTGTGCGTTATTGAGCATAACATGGAGACAAATTATATGAAAATTTGCTCTAGGCCAATGATCTGCTTTAGGGATCAGAGTTGTTGTTCTTGGTAAACGATCTATTATCCAGGAGTCACTAACAGAAAAAAAATCAAAATAGGATTACTATTGTATTAGGATGCATTTTCTGATGGCTCCACAGCCTATCACTGATTCATTTATTGAAAAACTGACATGTGTATGACTTTGCCTACCTTAACATTTCAACTCCAGGAAATATTATCACTTCACTTTGTTGAAATCCATCCCCAACCCCCCCCCCCCCCGCCCCGCCCCCCCCATCCCCAACATATAAACTTCCGAGACAGTCAGGGACATCAATGCTTATAGCACAAGAATTTCAGCTCTGATGAGTTCAGACAAGGTCTCCATTAACTCCAATCCACTGAGGATATAATTAGAAACAAAACTCTGAAAACTACCATATCCCTAAAACAAGCTGGGAAACAAATGTTATAGGCATGAAGTCAGAATAGAATCATCCGCTCTGTATCACTGAATAAATTTACCTACCTCAGAGATCATTCACTGCCTTTGAGGGATGGGGAGGGACAAGGAACAGGCCTTCTGAAAAAGGGATGAAGCTTTTGGGGTGTCAACAAGACTGCAAGATGTGACAGGTCTTTACCAGGATTCAGCTTCTTTGTGTCTTCAACATAATAGGAGTACACAAGTGAGCAACAGTTCTGCAGTCATATTATTAGTCACTGCAAATCTTTGGAAATGCTAATTGTGTTGCATCCTCCCCAGTCCCTGAATGCTGTCAGCTGATAAGATTCAAAGAATGGGCACTTCATTTCCCAAAGAATCACTGCCTAAAAGTTCAGCTTAAAAAGACAAATCTTAACCAAAGCAAAGTGTATCTCACATCTGTTGAACCAGTCAAAATATATGGACCAAGTATAATGATAAATTTGAGCAAAGAAGAGATAAACAATTATTCTTAAAATCACCATTCTACTTTAGATCTTGTTTGTAGGGTTCTCATGTGGATTCAATTTATGGCTGGATAATTGAAAAGCAGATCCAACAAACTTCAATCAAGAACAAAGGTTACAATTAGGCACAATGGTTGCTTCTTGTATTCCACTGAAATAAAACAAAAGTCTGCATAGGTCAAACAGTGTACTTTATATAGCAAAGATAAGGAACATGACCAGTATTTCAGGCTTCAGCCCTTCATCAAGGTATAGGTATAAACAGACATATTTGGACATCATTAGAGAGATTAGAAATAGTCTTACATTCAAAAGCCTAAATTGACACTTGCTATTACAAATACAAATGAAACAATTTGCATAACACATCACATTATGCATAGGTCCTCTGGCAAACCCATTGTAAGTCGAATAAATTGTTAAGTCAAAAAGAATACCGCACCTATCATTTTTTATAATTAAATGTTGAATACCTTTCTTTTTTTTTCTTCTTTGGCTTGGCTTCGCGGATGAAGATTTATGGAGGGGGTAAATGTCCACGTCAGCTGCAGGCTCGTTTGTGGCTGACAAGTCCGATGTGGGACAGGCAGACACGGTTGCAGCGGTTGCAGGGGCAAATTGGTTGGTTGGGTTTGGGTGTTGGGTTTTTCTTCCTTTGCCTTTTGTCAGTGAGGTGGGCTCTGCGGTCTTCTTCAAAGGAGGTTGCTGCCCGCCAAACTGTGAGGCGCCAAGATGCACGGTTTGAGGCGATATCAGCACACTGGCGGTGGTCAATGTGGCAGGCACCAAGAGATTTCTTTAGGCAGTCCTTGTACCTCTTCTTTGGTGCACCTCTGTCACGGTGGCCAGTGGAGAGCTCGCCATATAACACGATCTTGGGAAGGCGATGGTCCTCCATTCTGGATCTTCAGCAGCGTGGACTCGATGTTGTCGACCTCTGCCATCTCGAGTACTTCGACGTTAGGGATGAAAGCGCTCCAATGGATGTTGAGGATGGAGCGGAGACAACACTGGTGGAAGCGTTCTAGGAGCCGTAGGTGATGCCGGTAGAGGACCCATGATTCGAAGCCGAACAGGAGTTTGGGTATGACAACGGCTCTGTATACGCTTATCTTTGTGAGGTTTTTCAGTTGGTTGTTTTTCCAGACTCTTTTGTGTAGTCTTCCAAAGGCGCTATTTGCCTTGGCGAGTCTGTTGTCTATCTCATTGTCGATCCTTGCATCTGATGAAATGGTGCAGCCGCGATAGGTAAACTGGTTGACCGTTTTGAGTTTTGTGTGCCCGATGGAGATGTGGGGGGGGCTGGTAGTCATGGTGGGGAGCTGGCTGATGGAGGACCTCAGTTTTCTTCAGGCTGACTTCCAGGTCAAACATTTTGGCAGTTTCCGCAAAACAGGACGTCAAGCGCTGAAGAGCTGGCTCTGAATGGGCAACTAAAGTGGCATCGTCTGCAAAGAGTAGTTCACGGACAAGTTTCTCTTGTATCTTGGTGTGAGCTTGCAGGCCCCTCAGATTGAAGAGACTGCCATCCGTGCGGTACCGGATGTAAACATCCTGAATACCTTTATTCCACACTGAAAAACCCATTAATGTACACAGCTGAAAGCACACTGGACAAGAAGAATATCTGAAGCATTGAGACTGTCAGTGTGGTTGAGTCAGCTGTGATATTTCTTTTATTATAATAAATAAATTTGGGTTATTTTAAAACAACTGTACTTTATTTGCTATAGAACTCATTGTGGAGGCATCCATCTTGAATCCAACCCAAGCTGCAAACAACTAGTCTCCGACTTCCTCTAGCGGTCAGGAGGATCACTAGGACTCTATCATAACATCCCCTTTCCTTGAGATGTTTAATCTAACACCAATACAGCATTCATTTCAATGTAAAGTTCAACACAAATGTAAACACAACATCACCAGTACAAACTTTTAAATGTGCAGTTCTTTTTCTTTTAGAGATTCAGTCTGTTAGGTGCTTTGACAACATGTGGATCTTCTTAAGGCAGGTACTTGTGTCGGCTCTGCTGGTCCACTACTGCCTAGCTCTGGTGGTGCTCCCTCTATTGTTGTGCAGGCTAAATCTTCTGCAGTTGTCTGCCCCTATGTTTTCAGCAGGCTCTTTTGATTCCTCCTCACTATTTGACCATCCTCTGTTCTAAATCTTGGATTTACTTCCTCTACAATAGTAGCCTTTTTGTCCCAAGTGTTGGAATCTTTTGAGTCTCACTGTATCATGTTGTGCCAGTGGCCCTCAGTTTCTGGCTGGCTTGTCATAGTTTGCTTTTTGTCTCCATTGCAGATGATTTTACTTTCATTTGGCATCTTTGATATCTCTTTTCTTGTTTGGGTCTGCAGAGTAGGAAGTGTTGTATGTAGTCTATGTCCCATCAGAAGCTCAGCAGGTGACATACCATGTTTAGTGGTAAAGCTCTGTGACTCAATAGAGATAGGAGCCAGTGTCTATTGCTTTCTTGAGCAACCATCTATGTGAACTCCTTTCTCTGCTTTACTGTTTAATTGTGGATGCAGAGGCCTTGAAGTCACATGTCAAAAATCATATTCTTCTTCAAAGTTCTAGAATTCTCTACAACTGTGACATGGTCCATTGTCACTGTAGACAATTTGAAGAATTCCATATCTTGCAAAGATTGATTTCATGTCTGCCGCTTGTGTGATCAAATACATGTTAGGAAGTAGGATAGTTCGATAGATCATCAATAACTAGCAATTATTTCCATCAATGTGGAACAGATGAGTCCCAACTTTCCGCCATGGTTCCTCTGGTGTCAGTTATGATCATGGGTTCCTTTGCCTGGTTTGAGTGATGTTTCAAACAGGTCTCACAGCTGGAAACCATCTTGTCAATGTCAACATTTATCCCTGGCCAATAAACAGCAGTTATAGTCTTTCTCTTGCATTTTTCCATTCCAAGGTGCCCCTAATGCACCTTTTTCAGCATCTCATCACAGTGATTGATGAGCAGAAGCCCATTGACAACACTCAGCTCAGTTCTGATGCTGTAGTATGGCCGACATTCACCTCTAAGCCATCTTTCATTCAGATTCTTGATGACCTTCTGTAGAACTGTGTCCTTTTCAGCTGCAATCTACTTTGATTTCATGTCAGATACAGGAAGAGATTCACATCTGTCTCTGTGGAACTCTCATTGTGTGCTTTACTCTGCGTTATTGCCTTGGATAATGCATCAGTTAACACAATAGGTTTCCCTGGTGTGTGCACCCTCTTGACTAGGCTTAAGTTCTCACAGGCTTTGTTACCAAGCAGTGATTCATGTCCATCTGCGACCACGTTGAACCTGAGGTGGTGCTCTTTAATTTTCACTTTTAGTTTACAGGTTTTATAGAAAGTTGTTTTGGATTTCAGAATTTTTCCTTTACTAGTCCTAATCATTTTTTTTTTACTCCCATTGCAGGATACAGCTTGTAAGGTTTGGCACAGATTGGGCATTAAATATTTTAAATACATCTTTTCATTTTCTTATAATTGATGATTAGATTTAAATGACCAAATGTTTTTTTTTAAAAAGATATTTACAGGTTAGCATTTCGTTCAATCTCAGATCCCTGATTTTCTGCTAATTCCTGAGGCAAATATTCTTTACATACTATTTGATATACAACTTTCTCGTAAAGGTTCAATATCTCTTATTTATAAGAATTTGATTGATTTATGAATGGCCTTGTTAGTTAAGATTAAGAGAGACTGGGAACAGGATTTGAATCTTTCATTCTCTGATGAGGTTTGGGATTCCATTTGTAATGTGATTAATATGACCTTTCTTTGTGCATATTGCTTATTGGGATTTAAAGTGGTCCATACAGCACATATGTCTAATATTAAATTATTTCATATTTACTTTGATAAACACCCTCCATGTGACAAATTTAAATTGTGGAGGCTTCTTTGATTCACATGTTTTGGACTTGCCTAGTTTAGAAAAAAATTGCAAAGATTTTTTTCACACATTATCAGTGATCCTTAAAGTTAATTTGGAACCGTGCCCTTTAATCGCTCTTTTTGGATCATTTCAAGATGATGATGTTTTATTGACTTAAATCAAATTTTATCTTTTACTTCATTGATGGCCAGACATGTAATTTTGATTAAATTGGAAGATAACACAACACCTACACACACACAATGGTTAAATGTTATGTCTTGTTTAAGTTTAGAAAAAAATTAGATATATTAAAAATTCAAATATTAATTTCATAATGACATGGGGCCCTTTTATGGACCATTACTCAATCTAAAGTTTTAGGGTTGTCATACCCTTTGATGCTGTATTTCCAGGTTGTCGTCACTTGATATCCACACATTAGTTTTTTTTTCTCCAACCTTGTAGAGTGGGGTTGGCTTTGAATTTTTTCCCCCTTTCTTACAATTTGTATTCTTTACATTTTGTACTGTTTAATTCCTAGATTATTGTATATCTGTGTAAAAATCTTAAAAAGAGTTCACATGTACCTTTTGTGTCAATGCTCTGTCCATTGTAGGCTTTGAGCTGTACAGGATGTGCACAGATGTATGGCTTTATCTTCATTGCCCTGATGTCACACTCACAGATAAAATTGACCTTTGCCCTATGATCAGCTTGAAAGGAATATTTGTTCCATTTCTATGTAATGATACAGTTCACTTATCCTGCTCGACTCTATTCATGCTTGGCTGTTCAGTGTTGATTGGTTTTTAATCTTTCTGCACGAAGTGTGCATCACTGAGAGCGGTTTCTTCCAAAAGGTTTTTTTTTGTAGTGTGCACACCTTCACTTCTGTTGTTTCCCTTTGGAAAAACATTGCTTTGCACAATGATTCTGCCCTTTGCACTTATTAGACTTTTCCATACGCTGGACATTGTTTTGGTGCATGTCGAGTGCCACATCATTTACAATTGTATGTCTATCCACCTTTTTGTTGTTTCCTATATCTCATTTTTTTGTTTATGTATGTGTGCCCCAACCCTAGCTATGACAATGCCTTCTATTTCACGTGGAGCAGAGCTAAATTACTGTGGCATAACTTCACAGGTAAGTTCTGTCTCTCGCAGCAATCTCTTTCTCACTTTCTTATCAAGAATCCAGAACACAATTCAATCACAGATCATTGAATCTTGCAGCGATCCAAAATTGTATGCTCTTGCTTTTAATTTTAAGTTTGCTAAGAAAGTATTGAAATTCTCTCCCTGAAATGTACTCATCAAACATCTCGATAACCTTGTTGAACTTGCCCAGGTCTTTTGCCTTGGCAAAAACAAATATATTGAAAATCTCTAGTGCTTGAGGTCCCACCAAGTTAAGTAGCAGCACAATCTTCCGTGCATCAGGTTTGCTATCAAGTCCATTGGCTTGCAGGTATAGCATGAATCTTTGTGTGAATGGCCTCCACTCACGGGCGACTTTTCAAGTCCAATTTACACCATCAGGAGTCTTTACACTCTCCATCTCTGCTGATAATGACTGATTCTCACCCCTGATACCATGTGATGTTTATTTTATTGTCGTAAGGAAACTTGGGTTCTTTTAAAACAACTATACATTATTAATTATAGAACTCTTTCACTACCTTGTAGAGGCATCCATCTTGAATCCAACCCAAGCTGCAAACAACTAGACTCCAACTCCCTCTAGTGATCAGGAGGATCATGAGTACTCTATCATTACCTCAGCATTGCGAGAGAGCATGCTGTATAATACTGTCGTGCGATGCTGCCATCACCCAGCATCACGGGAGAGTAGCATACTGCATATTGCAAGTGCGGGAACAAATGGGAATTCTAAAATGAAAGTACGGATTCAAACCATCATAATTAAAAAAAAAAATCATGTCGGATCATCATAAGAAGTGAAATACCTGTAATTACGGCTCAAATACGGAGAATTTGGGGGTTATTAATCATGTTGAAGATCATAATTTATATACAGCTAAAGACTAAAATGATAGATATTTAAAGAAAATTAAAAATGAATTGCACAAGAATCACATGCAGAAGTTGGAACGTCTCAAGAAAAATGCAAAAACATCAAGCTTGCGAATACCTAAAGGATCATGAATGTAGAGATGCCTTTCATTAGCTGCTGAATGGCAGAATTTATTGCCTCTCCATCATTCAATATTTGATAAATAAGATGATGTAATATGCATAAGCGCAACAACATGTCAAAGAAACTCAACATCACACAATGCAATAGTGTCATCTTTGCCATTGTATATATAATTCTCCCACTCTCTGTTCAACCCTATCTCCCCACTCCAACATTATATGGAACATTTACAAGTACTCTGTGGTGACTGCATTGTGGAATTCACAACTCAGTATCACAGTGACTGCTCTACTACAAACTGAAAATGTTACATGTAATTTTCAGGCTGACTTGGAGGGGGCAATAAATGTGGGCTTATTACTGTCACAGGCATTCTGAGAACAAATAAAACAACTATTTTGTGTAACTGGATAACTCTGCTAACTCTTTGTATCACTTAAAATATGCTTAAGAATCAATGCTCCTTATTAGAGAGGGAATAGCCATCAATAGACTGCCCAGATTAACTTCAGCAGTTCAGAATGTTCGAGAAAGCTATAATGAGGGACAGATAAACTGGAGATGCGGAGGTTACATTTTAACTTGAGACATCCTGCACTGTAACAACTCTTTCGGCCCTACGAGCCTGTGCCACTCAATTTGCCCAATTAACTTACAATCCCTGGTATGATTTGAACAGTGGGAGGAAACCAGGGCATCCAGAGGAGAATGTACACCCTCCTTACAGACAGCGCTGGATTCAAACCCCAGTCACCAGCTCTAGAACAGCATTGTGCTAACCGGTACACTAACTGTGCCACCCAAGGTTGTTTCTCTTTGGGAATGGGATTAAAAAGTCATGAAGTGTACTGATGGAGCAGATGCAGAAAATTGTTTCCACTGCAGAGAGATCAAGAAGTAGAAGCCATGGAATGAAGGAATTGACTAAAGAATCAAAAGTAATACGAGGAATTTTCTTATTTTCATTCATGGCAATTGTTTAGGCTCTGGAAAATACTAAAATTGCACTAGGGATGGTCAGAATTGTAGTATTAAAATAGGAACTTGCAGGAATTCAGATTAGCACGATTGCTCATGTATGGTGCAAGCTTGGACCTATCAAACAGAAATAATCTGTCCGCAGTGCAAATGTTCAGTGCTTCCGTTGATAGATCTAGTATGATCCATATTAAATAGTTGACTCTCATGTCCTCATTTTTTTTGATAATGGATAATTGTATCTCACAATTTAGAGCAGGTCTTTAGACATCAATGAACCATATTCAGGAGCACCATCCATGCGAAACATTTCACACGTAAGTGCTTTCATCTCCAAAATTGTACTCAGTTTTAATTAAATACAACGGCATTCAATAAATACATGATCCCTCAATAATTACATCATGCATAGACTACATAATTTTTAAACAGTCATGATGTTTCTCATTCATTTATGCATATGCACAAATTCTGGAGATTTTGGTACAGTACAACATTGAAAGATCCAAAAGAAATATACCAAATACGACTCCCATTTTAGCACAGACAATTATTCATTTTGTAAACACTTTAATTTTGGATCTATTTATTATAGGGACCCAAGATATGCAGTGTTTGCTTATCAATGAACAAGTGATTGGATGACACAAGTTGGACTATGTAATCCTTCATTAAATGTTGCTTCTGACAGCTGTTCTCTAAAATCTGAATATTTGTACAGAAAATTTTATGAATTTGACAAAAGGTCATTGGCCCTCATTTACATAGCGATGGTTATTCTTGTTTTATATATTTGAGATAGTCAACATTTTGATGTGTTTTAGGAGACAGAATAATACACGAGAAAAAATTGATTAGTTGAAATTAAATGAAGGGAATTTCAAGATTTGTAAAATTGCAAGGAAAACATTGCCCATGAATTCTTAGTTCAAAGATTAGAATGCAAGGAGAACTTAAAGGATTTTAATTTCAGTGCATACAATTTACAAAGTGATGTCTTCTGAGGTGTATTTAAGCCAATGCTTTAACTCCCTGAAGCACTTCACCTAATGGTTATCGATTCATGAAGCTCATAGTCAAAGGTTGTGACGAATAAGCACTAAAGGAAAAAAAAAGATTTGGCAAGATAAAAATGGTTCCAATAGTGTAGGAATTTTTGTTTACAAATCAAGATAAAATAACGTTCATTATTATTGGAAAGGACCCAAAATATCTTTTTAAATAATCCCAAAATATCTCTTTAAATATCTTAAACATTTCTTCAATATGAAGCAAGAGAAAACAATGTCTAATATTCATACTAACATTTCTAATAACAATAAAATTCCTCCAATTAAATATTCAAAGCCAGAGAAAACAAATTAATATGCATAAACATTTGTGGAGGATATTAAAAAAAAACTTTCTTCTTTCAATGCACATGTAATCTGCTTGGAAATACCATGGCAATGTTGTAGGGACATCTGTGACATGAATGCCAGTGAAATCAGAGAATCCGATCAGCATTATTATCATTTATCATTTGGAAATAACACAATTACATTTCAGAAACAAGCAAAATTACATCTTTAGCTTTCCCAAGTAACCTTGCTGTTTAAACCACCAGAGATTTGATCCCTCGTCCATTCTGAATTAACTAGTTTTAATTCACAAGGCCACCACGATTAATCTGGGTAATTCTGTTTCAGATAGTGGGAATAATAGCTAGATTCATATTCTTGGACAATATTCATTAACCAAAATTATAAAATAATGAGAAAATAGAGGTACAAATTTGTTCCTCTTGAAATTAACTACGTGCTGGAACAAGAAGAATGGAACTTGTTCAGATTGTATGGGACCACATACCAGCAACAAAGCAATGCAATTCTTCATGAAGATGAAGCGAAGTTGGTCTAAAACTGTAACTGAAAAATACACTAACATTCAATTCAATTTACAACAATAAATAGGAATACTTGAAAATTTATGCTAAAACCAAATCCCAGTTTACTGAAGCGTGTAAATTAACAAGTGTTGATTTGGACTGAACATATTCTAAGATTATTGCTAATCAATTACATGAGTAAAATTTTGTTAAATTTCAAATGGTTAATATTGATCTATTAGCTTCAATAATACAACTTCAAAAACTAAAAATTGAGCAGATTTCACTCAGTTTCCCAATCATTTTCAATTTTGTTAGCCAGTTTGCTTTACTATTCTTCTTTTCCTGGGAATATAACTCTCTTCTAAGTGACGCATGTACATGCCAGCTGCTTTGCAGTGTTGTTAGCACTTGGTCATTATTTATGTGAATATTCTGACAACAATAGAAGCTGTCCTCAGTAAGGAAAGAAGGGATCATAATGAATCTTTTGCCCCTCCTTACCCTCAGAGAATATAGCAATGCAATTCCAGCAATGACTACTAAAGAGCATTAGGCACTGATTCTCGAGTCAACATTTTATCACTTTTACAGAAGAATTCTGAAAATAAATGTGTGTTTGATGTTTCCTGAAGAGATGTAACTCAGGATGTTCTTGCTCAGTGGAAGTCAACAACTTACTGGGTAAATGTTAACCCATGAATAAAGCTCCTAAAATATGAATCCATAAACAACTCTTAGTAACTTTTAATAAATATGCTATCATTGAGAAACCATACATACATTAAAGAATTGTTATTTTTCTTGAAGGAGAGCTTCAATGAAAACTTCTAACTTCTCCTGAATCTCACGAACTCTCTCTGAAATATAGAAAAGTTTGACAATAACTGCAATCTCGATACATATTAATTGACAATAATAAATATCCAAATAATCTGGAAGTATATGAATTAATTGTGGATGCCTTCTACCTTAGCATACATACAATTAATTTTTATGAGATACATCATCTCACTTAGATTCAAAACATAACTTGAAGTACATTAATGTGTTTATTGCAGATGATTTCCTGTCAAAGCATACTTGGTTAAATTAAAATATACTTACATTCAACATATTCCAATATTCATTGCACATTACACTTTTTCCTGATTTTTAAAATTTTCAATATCACAGCAAAATTATTTTCACAGGTACCATTCCTTATGATGCCAAACATTATCAGTACAGACAGTTGCATCCCAATCATCTACAAAGTACACTCTGTAGTTCTACTATCACTTGAGCATTCCCTGAATTACTAAATCTGAGAAGATCTGCCAGCAAATGAGGGGACTTGATGTGGCTGAAGTGACAATTTTCATTTTCAAATTTCAAATGCAGGTTAGGCATTTTACGTTACTATCGAAATCATACTGGTACACCATATTAACACCAATATCTTTGTGAGCTGCTCAAATTTCATTAAAATAATTTTGATCCAGATGATTTAAACAAGTTTCATCTACAACTAATCAAAATATTGGCTTGACAGGAGGGCGTGGTAAGATGGCGAATAGGAAGAAGACACGAGAAAACACCTCTCCCCGACTGAATTATTCAAAGCCTGATTTATAAGTGTTTGACCACATTTTAAAAAGTGATAAGGTTGATTAAACACTGACCACAGCAGCAATGAAGAAAATAGAAGGAAATTAGTGAAGAAAACGACATTTAAATGAGCTGAAAGTGCAGAAGAACTTCACCCTACCTTCCAGAAGGATCCTCAGGAGTCGAGTGAAGCGATGTCCAAGGCTCAGAGGACTTCCTTTGGCAGGTTAAAGATAACACTGGCGCCTACCTTGCAATTTGGTGCCGATATTCCTAGCATTCCTGGTTTATTGGTCGATCAGGGGGAGCTAAGCGTGCGCAGAGATCAATGCGCAGTCGGCATGCCAGAGACGCACAACAATGTTCGCGGTAGCACCTGGCTGTGCGCAGCGACGGTCGCATGCGCGCTGCAGAGGGGCCGGGGACTCGCGTGTGCATTGTTGGATCAGGCCCGGTCCCCCCAACTTGGCCTCCGCCATGCCGAAGAGGTCAGCCTGGCCAGCTGGGGGGGGGGTCCCGGACCCGCAGTCAAGTGGCCCAGGTCAAGAGGAGAAAGAAATTCCTGCCCTATTAGAAGAGGAGGAATTACTTATGGAGGCAGCCAGATTAATGGAAGGTAGGCATCAACTTTTAAAATCTGTACCTGTTGGAGCTGAAGGTACAAATCCAGTTTTAATGGACATTGCTAAACAGATTTAGCTTTGCAAGTAAATCAAGGTTTCGCTGCTGTTAATGAGCAATTTACCGAAATGAAAGGAAAAATGAATGATATATGTGGTGAAAACGGATGTTTCGACGATTTTTTGTACTATTATCTAAAAGATGAGTTAAACGATCCTTCAAATAAAGACTGCTTCCTTGATAATGATCAATTACCATTACTTATAATTATGTAATTGCAATGCTGTTTAATTACAAAAGTCTATTCAGTAAAATATGTAGTTAGAATGGAATGAAATGGAATGTGTGGGCTGAAAAGGTCAATTACTTCCCACCCCAAGTTCTTTAACAAGCTGCAGTTTTTTTTAAAGCAGATCCTGAATGCATCTTCCACACTCCAAGCATTAACTCATTCAATGCGTCTGCTATTGATGGCACATGCTGCATCTATTCTGCACAGCTGAAATAGCAATGCCATCTGGCATCTTCACAGAATCATGCATTAAAATTCAAGCAGCATGCAAGATAAAAGTTTGCATTGGCTATGTTTCTCATAAATTTTAAGTCAATATCTCAAACATCAATATTTTCATAGAAAATGTCTGAATTGAACTTCTTATTCCAAGGAAGTAAACTTGATAAATAATTTACAAGATTGAAGGGATCATAATAAACCAAACTTTACAATGAGTGGTAAAATGCAAAGATGACAGTAAATCTCCACAAGCCAAGAAGCTTCTGTGAAGAGAGAAACAGTGAGTATGCTAGATCAATGGCCTACCAACGGAACATCACTGACATGGAACATTGACTCTGCTTCTCTCTCCAGAGATGTTGCCTGTTCTGAGGAGCACTTCTGGCATTTTCAGTTTTTAATTTCAGATTCCAGCACTTGCTGTTATTTTACTTTTGGTTCATAATCAATGAACTATTTTCTAAGATAACAGAGAGCTTGCAGCCAGATTTAATGGGATGTATCATGGTTTGTTGTAGGTAGTAATTCCTGCAGAACCTCCATTTTTTTTCTTTTGTTAGCACATCATCTACTTCCACAAAATACACAATGTGTTGGCGATCAGAAGCCTGCAAATCCAAACCTTTGCTCCACCATTTCACTGAGGTTAGCAGCAGCAATGGCACATGCCGAGTTGAAGGGCTGGTGCAAAATATCCTGCCAATCTTGGTGATAAAGTTGAATGTACTCTTTTATTGTTATTTTGCTTTATTTTATGACTTTCGTCTTAAATGTTAACTATGGAATCCCAGATTAATGCAAGAAAAAAAACTATCTGGTTAACATGTTTTTTCAAGTAAGAAAACCTGATGTCATTGCCCGATTTGATCTATTTGTGACTTCAGGCAAAAGACTTTCATCTACCTCTTCAGCAAGGAAGCCATTAGAAAGGGGTAATAAATAGCAGCATTGCTGTTAATGTTCACATACCATGAACAAATAAGCTAGAAATTAACAGTATTGTATTTAAAACTTTACTTTTTAACAATTAAAAATATAATTAATCCATCATCTGACTTCAAATGTCTTTGTCAGAGCAATTAAAGATGGCTTTCTCTAACAAATAGAGTGTTGGGGAAAGGGCTTCAGGTTCTACCACCTGAGACTAGGTTGCTACCTGCAGCCTACTTTACATCACAGAGGGACTGCGCAGTGAAGGCCCCCAGCACAATCCCATCCCACAGTTCTGCATCAGGCAAGTGTGGCCACAGGATTAGCCTGGGGTGGCATATACAAACCATCAGTCTGAATGAGCACGAAATGGATAATTATAATTTATGTGAGTGACACAATTCAGCATGGGCAGTTTTAAAACAGGATCGTTTACCATTCAATCGCACACCAAGTGAACTCTCGTTCACTTACACGACCAGTAGTATTAGCTAAAATGTTTTATTATATTCATAAGATAGTATATGTCTGCACTTGTCAAGATCAGTAACAAGCAAGTTATATTTAATAATGTTATTGGAAGCACAACTTCTGAGAAGAACAAAGTATTGAAAAATTACAAAAAATATGAATGCAGAAACTTTGCAGCACTTTCTAACTTTGAAAAACCCTAAATTAAAAGTCCATAACAACCTTCACATGCACAAACATGAAACTATGACCCATACAGGTCTTTCTTTAACTGACCTTTGACTCTTCTTTCATACTGTTCCATCAGTCCTTTGAAGAGTGTTTACATAAGAGATGAACTATTGCATGGCTTAATTCATTACTTTCTGATCTGGATGTGAATATTCTAATCCCTTAACCAATACACTGGAATCTATTTCAAGCACGCTATGTGAATGTGAATGCTTTCAAATATTGTTAGAGTTTCAATGCAGCGCTCCACATCTGTTCATGATACCAATGCCATTTAATTTTCTCATCCCTAATCTGCTGATTTAAAGTTTAATGTAATTGTAAAGTATCAACAGCACAAAACCTGAGGAGATAAAGATGTTGATATCCATCCTTGAAAGGAATTAAGAGAGAAAGGGACTACCGATACTTACACACATGTCTCCATAAGTTTCCAGATATCACCTTCATCAGGTTTTTTTTATACCGTTCATAAAATTTTCAATAGTGATATTCATGAAAATGTAGAGTACATATTTACTTCACTATCTCCTCTCTATTCCCTTTTATCACCAAGGATAAATCAATGAACATCCTTATGTTAATATTTTATTTGCAAATTTAATTCAATTTATTTTAGATGCAGGTGCTAGTATTATTTTTATCCATTAAAGTTGTTGCAAAACACGTGCAGATTTCCCCCGCTAAACTAGCAAGGACTTGTGTGGAGGCAAGTCAAGTTGTCAACGTGAGGAAGATGTGTAGATGGCCTGACCAGAACACTTGAATTGGAGCCAGTGGGATGCGGATAAGATATGGCAGGGAAGAGGATACTTGTGTGGAGGTGAGCAGGTTGTCAGCATGAGGAAGGTAGGCCAAAGGCCTGACCAGGACACTTGCGTGGAAGTGAATCAGGTTGTCAACGCGAAGAAAGTGCACCGATGGCCTTATGGGGATACTTGCATGGAGATGAACTGGGTTTTCACCACAAGGAAGGTGCGCCAAGGGTCTGACTGGAACACTTGCTCGGAGGTGAGTTGGGTTTTCACCGTGAGGAAGGTGTGCCAAGGGTCTGACTGGGACATTTGAGTCGGAGCCAGCAGGATGGGAATAGGATATGGAGAAGGGGAAGATTGCAATGGTGTTGAGACTTTGCTATCAAGGTTTGAATTTTAGACCCAGCATATAAAACAACCCAAATTGGAGGATCATCCTATACAATGGCATATACATTAAGTTAAAAAATATGCAAGCAGGTGTTATGATGATGGTGACACCGTTAGCATAGTGCAACACTGTTACAGAGCCAGCAACTGGGGTTCAAATTTAAATTTTGAAAGTTATGGGAATTACCTGATTAAAGTGAATTTTACACAATTAAAGACTACAATACTGATTTTTATTTTTCAAAATTACTTTACATTTTGCACTGTCTTTTGTCTTTTAAATGGTGTATATTTTTTAGTTTTTTATTTAAATTCCACATACGTATTAATCCAAATATAGAATTTAGCAATCATATACCACATAGTTATAATACATTTTTTATATGTATAGTTTCCTCCCCACATCCTTCCCACCCCTTCCCCCAAATAATAAAAGAAATGAAAAGGTAAGAAAACTGAAAAGAAAAAAAAGTAAGAAAATAAAGATAGAACACACCTGGTTATTAAAATTTTCATAATTTCATAGACATACCTTGACATTTTAATCATATTTTAATTAATCGACTCCAATGAGCTGATAAGGTTCCCAGAGGTCCAGGGGATGACTTTTATAAATTAATATCTACAACTTGAAAATATGGACACCAAATCTTTAAGAAGGAATCATATCTATTTCTTAAATTATATAATCTTCTCAAGAAGAATACAGCTATGAATTTCAGCATGCCATCTATCCCAATCCCTCATGTGAATCTGATTTGCAGGTTAATGCTATACCTTTTCTTGCAGCTGCTAATGCAATTTTCACAAATTATTTTTGAAACAAATAAAATGTCACTTTTGGTTTTATCCTGCATACATTCATAGGAAAAGCATAGGATTTTGAGGGAAATTAACTCCTGTATCCCGTTCTAAAAATGCTCCCAGCTCCATCCAGAACAGTCTTAATTTTGAACATGACCGCGTGGAGAGTGAAAAAACCCCACCTATCTCTTGATTACACCTAAAACCTTTATCTGATAAATCTGATTTCAGTCTAAGCAATTTTTGTAGGGTAAGATACAACTGATGTAAGGAATTATACTGTACTAATCTGTATCTAACATTTATTGTATTTGTCATAATGTCATGACAGTTCTAGCCAATTTTTTTCCTCAATACTAATATTTAAATCCATTTCCCATCTCTGCCTGGATCTATGAATTCCTTGTTTACACATTCCTTTTCGCAATAATGCACATATAGTTGAACTAATTTTTTCAACAGATTTATTACCAAGCAAAATTTCCATCTCACTCCTTTCAGGCAATAACATTGTAGGGCATAATTTATCACTAAATATGCCTTTATTTGATAATAACCAAAATATTGTATTCTGTATCACATACTTATTTTTTAATTGATCAAATGTCATTAATTCTCCCTCTTCAAAATTATTTTCTTAATTCCCTTAGAAAACCAAATGTCAAAAAATTGATTATTTATTATAAATGGTATAAGTTAGTTCTGTGTCAATGGCATTTTATGAATTACATTATTCCTCATTCCCATTTCAATGGAGTATCCCTATTTCCAATTATTAATCTCGTGTCCCATTTGTAAATAAAATCTTCACATAGTCTTTCTTATTTTATCCATCTCTATTTTAATCCACGTTGGTTTCTCTCCTTCCTCAAAAGGGGAGAAATCTAATTTGTGCCGCTATATAATAATTTTTTTAATTTGGAAATTGTAGCTCTCCCAATTCAAATTTCCATGTTAATATTTCTAATGAAACCCTCGCCATTTTACCCTTCCAAGGAAACTTTCTTATATTTTATTCAGTACTGGAAAAAAACTTTCGTGGGACAAATAAAGGCAATGATTGAAAGAGATATTGTAACCTTGGAAAAATATTCATCTTGATACAATTAACTCTACCTAGTAAAGTTATAGGTAAATCCATCCTTTTTTTTTAGATCCTCATCAATTTTCTTAAGTAAAAGAGTATAATTCAAATTAAATATATTATTTAAATTATTATCCATTCAAATCCCTAAATATTTTATTCCAATCTTTGGCCACTTAAATTGGGAATTTATTTTACACTGTGTATAATATCCCTAGTAAGAGGCATAATCTCACTTTTATCCCAATTCACTTTATAGCCAGATACTATACCATATTCTTTCAATCTGGAGTACAATTTATGCAATGAATTTTCTGGTTCAGTCAAATAAATTCTTACATCATCTGCAAATATATTAATTTTGTATTTTTCTCTACCAATTCTGAACCTTTTAATGTCAGCATCAGACCTAATAAATTCTGCTAATGATTCTATTGCTAAAATAAACAAAGCTGGAGAGAATTGACATCCTTATCTAGTAGACCTAGTTAAAAGAAAATAATTAGAAACTTGTCCATTTGTTACTTCTTTAGCCCTTATTCCATTATACGAGGCTTTAATCCAATATGTACGTATTTGTCTCAGACCATCTCATTCTAATCTATCAAATGCCTTTTTCACATTTAAGTCACTGCTACACTTAAATCTCCTCTTTTCTGTGCTAAATTAATGATACTTAATAATGTAGTAACATTATCTGCCAACTTGTTTTTCTTAACAAAGCCAATTTAATCCATATTTATTAACATTAATAAATATGTTGCTAACCGATTGCTAATATTTTGTAATCAGCATTTAATAAAAATATTGGTCTATATGAAGATGGCTTTAATGGATCGCTATCTTTATTTTTGGAATCACAGTTAATATTGCTGCTTTAAAAGATTTGGGTAAAATATGTATTTCCTCTTCCATAAATTGAGGAATCAATAAATCTTTAAAGTATTTATAAAATTCAGGTGGGAGGCCATCCTCTCCCAGAGATTTATTACGTTGTAAAGAACTCAATGCTTCCCTAACTCTATTATAAGTGCAGTTAGGCTGCTTCTTTGAGGTTAAGTGTATACTTGCCATGAATGTAACATATGTATCAGAGCTGTTGCGACATTGATGAAACATTTCTGCAGTATTGAATCTTTCTGAAGATAATAAATGCTAGAGCTAAGTACATTCACTATGCTAACGCCTGAAGAACATGTGCATCAACATGCGTTCAATCAATATCAATATTATGCACAGTACATGTGAGCTGCTTTATAGCCTGTCTACATTTATCCTGACTAAGCATACCCAGACCTACGACAGCATTTGCATAGCACATGCACTGCGTGCATACCCAGGTATACTTGGACTGAGCAAATCAGCTTGCTTTGTGGGCAATATACCAGCGGACTTAAAATATGACAGGAAACCACAAAAATGAGTTAAACCTATTTCTATATAAAAAGTAAATCTGAATGTTTGCTTGCATAGAATGAGAAGTACTAATTGGTCACAGCTTTGTTATTTGCCCTTTGAAGTTGAGAATGCACAGTGTGGTTGGTGAATAGAGAAAGAAAATTCTTAATTTTTAAAAACTTGTTAAATTTTGGTCACCTATGTCCTGTTGATCATTAATAGATAAATAAATGCTTATTGATTACATTCCTTTTTAATTTCATTTCTGTTTAAATCTGCAATAATGAGTCTCCCATTAGGGAACAAGACAGGACAGGTGAAAGAAATGTGTTTCGGGCAATACTTTGGGTCCAGTGATCATAATGCCATTAGTTTCAGGATAATTATGGATAGGGATTGGTCTGGTCCTCGGGTTGAAATTTTCAGTTGGAGAAAGGCCATTTTGAGGAAATGGGAAAGGATCTAGAAAGCATGGCGTGGGATAGGTAGTTTTCTGGCAAGGATCTGCTGCGTAGAAGGCTTTCAAAGGCAAAATGTTGAAATTAAAAGCGTTTGTATGTCAGGATTAAAGGCAAAATTAACAGGCATAAGGAACCTCAAATTTCAAGGAATATTTGGGATTTGGTGAAGAAAAAGAGAGGTGTATAGCAACAAGGAGCAAATAAGGTACTTGAGGAGTATAAAAAAATGCAGGAAAAACAAGAAAGCAGGAGAGCTAAAAGAAGACATGAGGTTACTTTGCGAGACAAGGTGAAGGAAAATCTTAAGGGCTTCTATAGGTAGATTAAGAGCAAAAGGATAATAAAGGACAAGATTGGTCCTTTGAAGATCAGAATAGCAGGCTCTCTATAGAGCCAGGAGAGGTAGGGGAGAGCTTAAATGGTTTTTTTTTTGCATCAGTATTTACTCAGGAAACTGGCACGATGGGATGGTTTGCATCTGAACTGGAAGAAAACTAATATCCTTGTGGGAAGGTTTGCTAGTGCTGCTCCGGTGGGTCTAAACTAGATTTGCAGGGAGATGGGAACCAGAGTGACAGAGTAGAGAGTGGAGTGGAGGAGGGAAAACATGATGTGAAAATTGCACATACTGTTAGAAGTCAACGGATTGTCTGTGGTGAAAATGTTCTCAGATGCATTCATTTCAAATGCAAGGTGTATTGTAGGAAAGCCAGACGAGCTTAGAGTGTGGATTGGCATGTGAAATTATAACATTGTGGCCATTAGTGAAACTTGGCTGCAGGAGGGACAAGATTGGCATCTGTGTTCCAGGCTTCCGTTGCTTTAGGCGTGATAGAACTGGTGTGGGAGTGGGGGGACAGTGGAATGAAAGGGTGAGGAGTGGCATTGCTCGTCAGGGAAAATATCACAGCTGTGCTCTGGCAGGACAGACCAGAGGTGCTCGTCTACTGAGGCTATATGGGTGGAGCTGACAAATGGGAAAGGTATGACCACAGTCATGGGGTTGTATCATAGACCACCCAATAGTCAATGAGAATTGGAGGAGTAGATCTGTAGAGAGATAACAAACAGCTGCAGGAAACGCAAGGTTGAGATAGATTTTGATTTTCCCCATATTGACTGGGACTCCCATACTGTAAAAGGGCTGGATGGCTTGGAGTTTGTCAAATGTATTCAGGGAAGTTTTCTAAGTCAATATATAGAGGTAACAACTAGAGAGTGCAATACTGGATCTCCTATTAAGGAATAAGACAGGACAGGTGACAGAAGTATGTGAAGGGGAACATCTTGGGTCCAATGATCATAATAGTTACAAGTTAATTATGGTGAAGAACAGGTCTGGGCCTTGGGTTGAGATTCTAAATTGGAGAAAGGCCAATTTTGAGAAAATGAGAAAGGATCTGGAATACGTGGATTGTGATGTTGTTTTTGGACAAGGATGTGTGAGGAGAGTTGAAGACCTTCAAAGGAGAAACATTGAGAGTACAGAATTTGTATGTTCCTGTCAGGATTAAAGTCAAACGTTAGCAGGCATAGGAAACATTAGTTTTTGAGGGATATTAGGGATCTGGTTTGGAAGAAGAGGGAGGTGTATAGCAGGTTTAGACAACATGGAGCAAATGATGTACTTGAGGACTATAAAAAAAAATGAAAGAAAAACCTAAAAAAATATATCAGGAAGGCCTAAGGAAGACATGAGGTTCCTTTGGCAGACAATGAGATGGAAAATCCTAAGGGTTTCTACAGGTATATTAAGAGCAAAAGGATAGTAAGGGACAAAATTGGTCCCCTTCAAGATCAGAGTGGTCAGCTTTGTTAGGAACCAAAAGAGATGGGGAGATTATAAATGTTTTTAAAAAAAAAATCAGTATTCATTCAGGAAATGGGCAGAGTCGTGAGAGGTAAGGAAAATAAGCAGTCAGGTTATGGAACCTATACAGATTAGAGAGAAGGATGGACTTGCTGTCTTAAAGCAAATAAGGATGGATAAATCCCAAGGCCTGACAAGATATTCCTTTGAACCTTGAGGAAGGCTAGTGTAGAAATTGCAGAGGGTCTGATAGAAACATTTAAAACATCGTTAGCCACGTTAAGTCCTTAGCTCTGTGGTGCCAGAGGATTGGCGGGTAGTGCACATTGCTCCGTTGTTTAAAAAAAGCCTCCAAAAGTAACCCTGGAAATTATAGGCCAGTGAGGCTGATGTTAGTAGCAGGTAAGTTATTGGAAGGTGTTCTAAGAGATCGGATAAAGAATTGTTTGGAATAGCCAAGGACTGTTAGGGATAGTCAACATGGCTTTGTGCGTGATAGTCATGTTTAACCAACCTTATAAAGTTTTTTGAGGAGGTTATCAGTAAGTTGATGAAGGAAAGGCTGTGAATGTTGTCTACGTGGACTTTAGAAAGGACTTTGACAGGGTTCCACATGGGAAGTTAGATGGGAAGGTTCAGGAGCTAGGTATCCATGGTGAAGTAGTGAGCTGGATTCAACAATGGCTGGATGGGAAAAGTCAGAGAGTAGTGGTGGATGATTGTTTCTCAGACTTGAGGCCTGTAACTAGTGGTGTGCCTCATGGATCAGTGCTGGGTCCATTATTGTTCATCATCTATATCAATGATCTCGATGATAATGTGATAAGCTGGATCAGCAGGTTTGCAGATGACACATAGATTGGAAGTATAGTGGACAGCTTTCAAAGCTTGCAGAGGGATCTGGACCAGCTGAAAAATTATTGGGGGTTCTCTTTCTACCATGATGGACATCTACAACACACGATGCATGTGTAAAGCAATAAACGTTATGAAGGACTTCACTCATCCCTCATGTAAACTTTTCTCCCTTCTGCCATCTGATAGGAGGAACTGTAGCACTTGGGCCCTTACATCCAGATTGGGCAAGTTTTCTCCCCCAAGCAATCAGGCTCCTGAATTCCCAGAACAATTGTGGATAGTGTACCTTGGACTTTTATTGTATATGCCTTAATATTTTAACTTCTCTTTATGTAAATCTTCTCTGTGGTCCTGGAGAAACACAATCTCGTTGTTACCTTGCAATGCATGGTATGAACGACAAATAAAGGCAACTTGACTTGAGCTTGAAAAGTGGGTTGGAAAATGGCAGACAAATGTGACAAGTTGCATCTTTGAAGCACAAACCAAGAAAGGACACACACGATAAATGGTCGGGCACTGAGGAGTGCAGTAGAACAGAGGGACCTGGGAATACAGATACATAATTCCTTGAAAGTGGCATCACAGGTGAATAGGGTTGAAAAGAGAATTTTTGATAATTGTGCCGTTCATCCACCTGGCATTATCGAGTATGGTGGTAACGTTTGTGGTGTGCTCTTAATGCTGAATACGACGTTGTTGAGATGCAACTGTGTAACCAAGGTCTAATAGCCACAATCAAGGCTTACTACATGAAAAGTGTAATGTGTTTTATTGTAACAGCCATTGACAGAGAGGGCAACTCCAAAGTATCTTTCCAAGAGATCTGTAAAGACTACGATATAAAATTGGCAATCAGCAACCTTGGAGATGCTCTCGATAGACTAACAGTCTCGTTGGGAAATGGCGTTTGGAGGAAACTATGTCCAGAAGCAGTGAATGATTTTCAAGGCTTTGAACCAATACGGAAATAGCGAATCTGACTAAGGAGGTTGGATTTGTGGAAATTGATGATGTTGAAGAGGTTTTGGGATCCCATGACCAAGAACTGACAGATGCAATTGCAAGAGGAAAGGATATAAGTTGAAACCGAACACAATAGCGAAGGGCTTGAAAGTAAACTCATCCAGGAACTGAATGTGATGGCAATTGCATCTGATTTTTGCCGTGATTGACAATGATTACAGAAAAGTATGACTTTAATTTTGAAAGGGCGTGTAGGTTTAAAGCTACATGGGATCTGGACCAGCTGAAAAATCATTGGCCCTAAACTTACATCCCACCTTAAGTAATCCCTGTCATAGGTGCTCTGTGATTAGTAAGGGATTGCTTAAGGTGGTATGTGAGTGAAAAGAAAAGGTTTGAAAACCACTGTTTTAATTGTACTTAACTGACTCCTTATGTGCATGGTTTCATAACTCCAAAAGAAATGGGCCAATGACAATTTTTCTCAAGCAAATATTTCAGTTACAATTGGGTTTAGAGCAGTGGTTCTCAACCTTCCCTTTCCACTCACATGCCATCTTAAGCAATTCCCTTACTAATCACAGGGCACTATGGCATAGGCATTGCTTAAGGTGGAAAGTGAATTTAGGAGGGCAGTTTGAGAACCATTGGTTTAGAGCAACTTTGCAGGATGCTTTGAGTATCTCAGGATAGAAAAATGCGTGAGACTAGGCAGTCAAGCATATTGTCACATTTGAAGCTTTCCACATCAGCCACAGCAGACGACAAACATTGACCTTTGAATCGAGGCAGGCAGACAAAGAAGGCGGCGTAGATGTAAGTTACCTGAAGGATTCAGACAATGATGAGATGTCAATAGATGACCCTATTCCTCTCGCTCCTAAATACTAGTCTCCTGTACCTCCCACCACCCCAACTTCTGAAGACTCAGCCTATCAAGTAATCATTTCTACTTGATAGGCTGTGTATTAATATGTATTAATCATATAATTACTGCTTTTAATAAATGTTAGTGTTATTTTATGTTACACTAAGTGCTACTTGGTATGATTTGGTAGGCTATTTTGTGGATCTGGGAACACTCAAAAAATTTTCCTATATAAATCAATGCTAATTGCTTCTTTGCTTGATGCCATTTCGGTTTATGCAAGGTTCTGTAGGAATGCTCTAGTTTCATATACAGGGATACACCTGTATATCTTTATCTCCCATGGAGTTTATGAGGCCTGCTGAGTTCCTCCAGCATTTCTGTGATTTTAGTAATTTGGGACTGATGAGAAGAGCCTGTTTCTGCATAATTTTTCATGGTTCTAAAAAAGGAAACCAGTTCAGAGTTTTGACCAAATTCAAAGCCTTTGAATGAAGTAAATAGTAAGAAATGGTATTGAAAAGAAGAAAATCTGTTTGCAGGTAAGGAATCTTTTAATCTTTCAACCAACCACAATAGGTTAAGCTTGAAAAGGAGGTGAAGAAATTCATTTTAAAAGACAATGATGGAAACACAATGTCAAGAAGGGAAAGGGCACAAAGAGAGTAAACTAGTTTTATTTGGTCAGTGTCAGAAAGCTCAGGACTTGAAACAAATACAGAAGTTTTGTGTTCAATCACTTAACCTCACCAGTGATTTATCAACTACTTTCCAACACTGGACTCATGCCAGGATTCTAACATAGGAGCTATGAAGGTAACCTGCAGTCTTGGAGGTCTTGGACTGAATCTATGCAAGTTTAGACCTGACTGCAATTAAGAATAAATATAAGCAATTTACTTTCCTTAAATTAAGTTAAAAATATAAAATAGACATTCATATGTCCCATTTCTGAATGA
Source organism: Narcine bancroftii (assembly GCF_036971445.1). Taxonomy (NCBI): domain Eukaryota; kingdom Metazoa; phylum Chordata; class Chondrichthyes; order Torpediniformes; family Narcinidae; genus Narcine; species Narcine bancroftii. Next base: position 100,384,770 of record NC_091477.1, on the reverse strand, counting down.
AGATACAAATCAACCATATTATGTCTATGTGTCCTGTTCAAGTTACATCCTTGTCTCTCATCCATTGACACCTGAAAATCACATTTGACCTTCACTTTCTCTGTGGAACACAGTAGGAAATCAATTAACAAATACAAAAGCAAATGGATATACCCCCAAAATGATCCAAATTTGTAGAAATTAAACAATTTATTAGTGAATTAAAAAAGTATGATAAAAAGTGTTTAAAATATAAATTATTGAATGATTTCTGTAACACATTATTGCATTCTGAATACAAATCAAAGACCAGCAATTTCTTCTCATGGGTGTAGGTTTTTAAAATGATCTTTTAGTCAAGATTATATTTAATGCAAAAATATTTCTTTACTTATGTTAAACATATATTTCTGTTTCTTTTTTTGTGAAGATATTACAATTTTTAAACATTTTATACTGATTTTATTGGAAAATATTGAGATTATAAGTTAGATTCTAAATTTTAAACCCTCTAATATGAATATAAAAGTTGAACAGTAATGTATCTTAATGCTGAAAATAAAATGTTTACTAATGAACAATTTTCCTCTTTAAAGTATTTAATAGTTGAACTGGAAAATGAACAGGGCTATGATTAACTGGTATTGACAAAGAGTCCATTGCAAAATTAAGTTTATGCACCACCACAGAGCAACTAACTGTTTTCTCTGTACTTCTAACACCTAGTTCATAAGGTAGGATTTTCAAGTAGATGTAGCCTAGAGGAAAACTAGCGAGCTTTTAAAAAGAGAAACCACCCAATGTGCTGCCCTTTAAGATCCAGAACATCATCTATCTCCCAAGAAGAAAGATTTATATCAACCCATTCCTTGTGGGCTGCAAAACAGATGGGAAGTGAATGGACAGTCAGCAGGTCAAGAAAACACAAGGGAGGTGCTATTTATCTCTTGGCTGTACATTCCTAGCATATGAAAGGGGTCAAGACTACAAACACATTGCTGGAAGCTGGAAAAGCCCTTTTTTTTGGCTTTTACAAAAGAGAACGTGGTTCCCATCCTGCTGTCAAATAGCATAAATCTCCATTTGTCAAATCTTTGACTGGAAGTGCTACTCAAAGTAATGTGCTGGTGAGACGATAATAAATCAAAAGTAACAACCACTCTTTAGAGAGATCCAAACAAACTGTGGCATTGTTTATCAGACTGAACTCGAATATCCTGGACCATTCCACTATTTTAGTGTTTACACTGCACAGCCTTGCCAACAAACAGCTCTTTTGGAAGAAGCAGGAGAGAAGAGTAAAGGAACACAGGGAAGATGACTACAAAAGCAAATTATAAAGAAACAACCATTTTACAAAACAAAATTGAGATGATACAAGTAAAGCAAAATCCTAGCTGCACAAGAAAGATGAAGATCTTTAATCCCAGTACACCAAACAGGCTGCAGAGATTTAATTAAAATAAAGCACGATTTAAAAGGGCCAAAGCTGATTACATATACTTTTAAGATTTAATATACAAAAACCTAGATCAATAAAGAAACATTTTTTTTATAATCTCCAAGAGTAATGGTCGAGATTACAACAATTTACTGCAAAATTTAGAAAATTAAGTGAAGGTTATTCTGCCATCGATTTCCTGGGGTTTTAAAATCAATTAATGCCCAATGGAAAATCAGTGACTTATTCAAAATCTTTCAAATTTCATACAACTTGTAGCATATTATTTGCAATAAAGCATTAATGATATTCTCAAAAAAATGTTTGTCAAAATTCTTTGGAGAGCTTTGCAAGTTTTAATATGCTTGCCTAACTTCATTCATTCTTCTTTGCAGAAAGGCATTGCTTCAAAATAGATGATTAAACAACGGTTGCAATCAAAAAATGAAGTATACTGTACAATTTAATGTGATAAGATACTACAGGATTTTATGTGTTTTATTGATTGAACCTAGTTTTCCTTAAATCCAACAATTTCCCATTCAAATTCTAAACTGAATTTATGCACCAAAACAAATTAACCTGCGGTTAAAAGGTCCTGCTTTATCATAACGTACAGCTTTTTAGTTTACATCAAATCCAGTCACTTGATCTCAAGATTTGAATCCAAGGCATCTTTTAAAAAGTTCCAAGTAGTGCATGGTGTCGAAAGCATCAAAGCTTTAGAAACCAGCAATCCAGATTCAGATTAATGGTTTGTAAATAGGGTGTTAATCATGTAACAATTCATCATTTCTCTCCACCCATGACTTTAAATAATGTGACTGGGTTCTGAATACTGAGCCTGGCTGTGTATGCCGTTTCTTGCCTGCAATTTTCTCATTAGACTCCTCATCAATTATCTCAAGGCTTTGGCATAAATTTCCTTCATCTTCACAGACTTTAGCTGAGTAAACCCACTATCCACCAGTTAAGCTTAGTATTTTGAAGACTTCAGGCCCCACAAAGTACTCCACACATACAAAAAAAATCCCTTTATAGACACAGCTTCTTCACAAACTGCAACACAATCACTTACTTTTTTCTTTCTAAATTATAACAGGGACTACAATTCAAAACAGGGTGGCTGAAATTGAGAACACAAATACTGCGGAAGCAGGTACTCTCACAAGATTTAAATATTTAGACGAGAACTTGAAACACATGGCATGGAGTTCAATAGGCAGAATTCTGGAATCGGGATGAGTATAATAGGTACTTGATGGCTGGCATAGATATGACCACAGGACAAGTTTCCATGTTGTATGATTCTACAGCTGTTAAGTCAAGGTTAGAATGTAGAACAGTACAACCATCAGCTCAAGCATCTGTGCCAAACACAATGTCTAAATCAAACTAAAGGTCTGCTGATAGCACTCCATCCCTTCATAGGTGTGGATCCATCTGGAAGGCTCTTAAAAGTTATTATTGTATCTGGCTCCACCTCTACTCCTGGCAGACTGTTCCAGGCACCTACTGCCCTCTCTGTAAAATATTTGCTTTTCACATCTCCCTTAAACTTCCTCCCTCTCACCTTAAACACTTGTCCTCTAGCGTGTTACACTTTTACTCTGGGAAATGATGATCCAACTGATTTACATCTGGTTGCATTCTTTGATGGAGTTCTAGACAGTGTAGAAGTTATCAATCTTTGTATCATCCATCTCCTTTTTCATCCAAGCCATTTCTACATATCACAAACAACAGGATTCCCAATACTGATTCCTGCGGACTACCACTGGTCACAGGCCTCCAGCCCTGATAACCACCTTCCACCATTGTGTCTTCTATGACCCAGGCAATTTCATATCAACTAATCATGCATCTGCACCTCCTGAATCAGCCTACTTTAAGGAACTTTGTCAAAAGGCTTATCAAAGTCTATGGTACATCTGTTTTTGCTTGTATCTGACAAAGAGCCCAGATCTGAAATGTTAGTTACCGCTTACTTCCTATGGAAGCTGTGGGAACTGGTGAGATTCTCTAGCATATTTGTCTATTGCACCAAAGTCCATGTTAATGGATCTGCCCTACCTTTATCAATGATCTTTATCATCTCCTCAAAAAACTGACATTCATTAAGACACAAAACCATGTGGACTGTCCCTAATCAGACCACAGTTGTAAATCTTTGGAACTCTCTCCTTCAAAGAACAGCAGTGACAGAGCTTTTGTATACTTTTTAGGCATTGGCCGTAGATAAGCAACATAGTGTGAGGTTACTCCATGAAGACTAGGATGTAAGGATGAGGTTACAACTTGATCTGCCTTGATCTTACTAGATGGTTGAAAAGGGAAATGACTATTCCTGTTCCAAATGTGTATTCTTTCTTGGCTTGGCTTCGCGGACGAAGATTTATGGAGGGGTAATGTCCACGTTAGCTGCAGGCTCGTTTGTGGCTGACAACTCCAATGCAGGACAGGCAGACACGGTATATTATATTAGTACAGTAAAATCCCTGCTACCTGGAAATCAAGTAACTGGCTACCCCAAACAAGCGGCAAAAAAAAAAATTGATGAATTAAATATATAAATAGAAATTTAGAATAAGTAAGAATAAATAAAAATTAAAATAAAAGTTTAAAATTGTAAAAGTAAATGTTCTCCAAAGCAACACACAAACACTTAGTGAAGATGGGAGCAAACACTCAGCTTAGCAGAGTGCCCTGTTCGCAGCAGCTGTTTGAATAAAGCTGTGTTTAAATCAAGTGGAGTTGCCCAGATGAAGAGCTGGCCGATGCCACTTGCCACTGGGCGACTCTTCCAAAGTGTCTCCCTATCCCTGCCGAGTAAGAATTTTTATTGGCATATTATTAAGTATATTAGTAAGGCTTTATCTTGGGGGTGGGGGTGGGTTAATTATGACAGCAGCACGGTTAGGATTTTGGTGCAACGCTGTTACAGCGCCAGTGACCTTAGTTCAAATTTAAACTTTGTAAGTTATGGGAATTACCCGATTAAAGTCATTAAGGACTACACTGATATGTTTTTCAAATTTCTTTACATTTTGAGCTGTCCTTTGTCATTTAAACTGTTTATTCTTAATGCAGGTGTATTAGTTTGGCATTGTAAGAGTGTGTCGCATGCAAATAGAAATTTGCATATCTGGCATCTGCGATCCCTTCAAGTGTTGTATATTCCTGAAGAATTATTTGGATTTTCTGTGTGTTAATATTTAGCAGAACAACTGTTTTAGGTTGGGTGGGATGGATGCATTTTAAGGCAAAAAATATATTCAACAAACTGTAAGGTCATTCTGGGCTTGTCTCAAGAACAGTCTCCAATAAATAAGTATACACTTACCAGCATCAACAAAAGCTGTTGCCAAGTGTCCTTAAAACCTAACCATTTCTAATGCATAACAAAAATGCAACCAAAGAGAAAGAACAAGCTTGGGCTTGCCCCATTAACAGCCAAGTTAAGGAGCACACAGCAAGGGACATCAAAGAGACAGAGAAACAATTATTGCCTGCTTGTGTAGTGCAATGCAACAAATGGTAAACATAAGCAGGAAGCCTAACGTGCCTGTTCTCTAACTCTCTGATCAGAGATTAATGGACAAGGAAAACTTAAGATTTTTTTTGCACAAGGTACCTACCATCTCCAGTAATCAGTTACTGCAGCCAAGTGGCAAAAACATCTTTCAGCAGGTTGTCAATAAATATTAAAACAAAATGTACTGTTGAACTTATGTAGTAATGGCAAAGCCCAGAAAGGTATTTATGATGGGTACAAGTACACAATTCCCAGAAGTGGCAACAAAGCTGTACAGGGTGGTGAATGCAAGAGTTGGGGCACCATGTTACAATAATACAAGACATTCAGGAAACCATACTTGGAGTATTGTGCACAGTTCCGGACATCTGGCTGTAGAAAGGATGTTATTGAGCTGGAAAGATTCACAGGAGTGTCAATGGGACCAGAGGGCTTGAGTTATGTTTAAGTCAGAGGTAGATAAGTTTTTGAATCGTAAGGAAATCAAGGATTACTAGGGGTGGACGGAGGGGGAGGGGAAAGGCAGGATAATGGGGGTTAAAAAAGATAGTAAATCAGCCACGATGAAGTGGCGGGGAAGAATCGATGAGCCAAATGGCCTAATTCTGCTTGCCTTATGGTCTTGGGTTCTATTCTGGGATAGGCTGGGGCCTGTTTTTGTACTTTTCCCCGAAGGACTTGGAGGTGTTCTCACAGAAGTACAGTATATAAAATCATGTGGGGTATTGATGAGGTGAATGGTGACGGTTTTTCTCCCCCATGGTAGTGGACTCTAAAACTACAGGCATAGATTTAAGGTGAGAGGGAAAGATTTAAAGAGGATTAGAGGAGCAAATTTTACACAGAGGATGCTGAGTACATGGAACTGTCAGAGGACATGGGAGAAGTTGATACAATTACAATGTTGAAAAGATCTGTGGATGTGTTAATGGTTAGGAAAGGTTTAGTGGGATACAGAGCAAACACAGGAAAATGGGACTAGCTCTCGTGGGGAAATTTGGTCGGCATCAACATTGGGCCAAAGGGCCAGCTTCTCTGTGAATATAACTATGACTCTATTGGTCACAATTTACTGCAAACTGAAAAGTCTAGAATTAATCTTTAAGAGGCAAACTTATGGCAACAATATATCAAGGTTCTATTTAATTAAATTTCCATTACTGAAACAGTGACAATAGCTGTACTGTGCAGGCTGTAAAATGCTTTAGATATCTTAATGGGAGATGTTTAATTGGAAGCTTCATCTTACAACAATGAATTCTAAAATTTGACGTGATAAAAGATAGGTTTTTTTTATTATACAAGAACAGTAATTTTGAAGTGCCCATGACAATTTTTACTTTGATACATCCACATCAGCAATGATTTTTTCAAAGAGGGTTCAATCACTTGGCTAAATTCATTATCAAATGCAACAAAAAAATGCTCTCTTAAGCTTATTGTTCCTTTTATGTGATACGGTGTGTCCTGTATATTTTAAGTGGGTGGCAACCACTGCCTAATTATGTAACCAACCATCACCAAGTCCAGACATGCTAACACTATCAACAGCCAAAAAGACAGTTATTATAAGCTCAGTGCCACATACAACGGGGCAGAAAAATCTTGTTTATAAGATTAAAATAATCATGGCTGATGTTAAAGAAAATACCGTTCGTATTCTTCTTTCAAAATTATTACCCAAAACTCAATTTAGATAAATGGAAATCTCTTAATTTATTTTCTTTTAGCTTTCTTTGCAGCCTCAGTGAATAAAACTTCCTGCAGCTAAGTTGCTAGGATGCAGTAATATTATTGACGGAAGCAGTACATATTCACAAAGGAACAGGCCTGGGCATGTGTGCAAGCTCATTAAAATATCTTCAACTAAAAAGTAGTACATCTTGTGCTCTTTAAAGCATGCTATGCTATGGAGACAAGAGACTGCAGGGATTAGAACTGAGGATTCAAAACACAGACTGCTGGAGGAACTCAGCAGGTTGAGCAGCATTTCTGGGAAGAAAGGATCTGTTGATGCTTCAGGTGGAGATCCTGCATCAGGGCTGAGGCTTCAAATGCCAACAATTCATTTCCACTAACAGATGCTGCTCAACCCGCCAAGTTCCTCCAACAGTTTGTTTTGTGGTATGTTATGGAATGAGAGATGGATTTTCAGATTTTCCCTGAATCTATGTCTTCATTACACGAGGTCAACTTGAATTGTATACCATTCCTTGAGAGAGCAGGAAATCAGAGCTGTTTAGTGCAATGAACAATTTAATATAGAATATTCTGGATCGAAGAGAATGACATGCATCATATTATATCCCTCAAATACCTAAAGTGCTTCACTTAAATTGGATGATGATTATTAGGTAAATTAAACTGACAAAAAAAAAAGCATGTCATCTCCAGCAGCAGTAAATCACAAAATTCTGTAGACACCTCAAGTAGAGAACCCTTTCCTCAATAATGCATTATTCTGACAGATTTTGTGCTTATGGTTTGGGAAGAAAGTGACTTTCTATTTTGATTCAGAAATTATTTTATTTCTGGAAAAATATGGGAATTCAATTAAAGCAGATTATTTTATCCCATTGATCTGTTAAAATTTGATATGCAAACTATAATTTGATAAATTAAATGCAGTGCAAATGGTTAACTTACATGTCTCCAACTGGCCTGATGGGAAACTAAGCAGGTTCAACTCTTCCAAAAACTATGAATTAACAAGTCTATCATGGCATGGACAGAGTAGATGTAGAAAGGTTGCCATGGTGGGAGAGTCCAGGACAAGGGGGCAAAACTTCAGGATTGAAGGGGTCCATTTAGAAGAGAGATGTGGAATTTACAGCCACAGGCAGTTATGGAGGCCAGGTCATTGGGTGTATTTAAGGCAGAGATTGATAAATTTTTGATTAGCCAAGGGCATCAAAGGTTGGGGGGGAAAAAGCTGGGCAGTGGGGTTGAATGGGAAATGACTGAATGGCAGAGCATACTCGATGGGCTGAATAGACTATTTCTTCTCCTGTCTTGTGGTCATTTACATCTTCCATGCAGAACGGTGGTCTGGATCTTCATATTATTTTGATCAAGTCTCCAAGGCACAAAAACTGCAAGTTGCTGGAATTTTGAGCAAACAATGGAGGGACTCAGTGGGTTTCTCAAGCTTCTTATTCTTTGTGCAGGTTTGTTGGGTGCATTGAGGATTAAGGAAAAAAAACACCTCTGGTTCCATATTTGGATCTTAAGCATCTTGGGTTGGGATAGAGACAAATATTGCAATCTTACAGTTCAAGAAACAAAATAATTAAAGATTATTAATATTTTTAGTAAAAAGTAATTGGCATGCTTTGAAATAAACTAGAAAATTAAATATTAAACCTGATGAAGGCGTAATATTGATTGCTTAATTGCAATCAATATTTATGTTCATTAATACATCATAGCTTTGTATGAAATTTTTAATAAATCATATCAATATGGAATCATACGTTGTGTCAGGGAAGTGCTGCATTGTCAAAAGTTGACAAAGATGAAAAGTTAATCAAAGGCTTTTCAAATAGTTTTAGGTGCATGTAAAAGACTCCATGGCAACAGAGTCAAAGTAGGCTGGATAAAATCTACTAGTCAGTATCATTAAAACTCATTTGGTACTGCATCCAACTGTGCAGATGCATTCCTGTACATCATAGCATGTTGTTAGTTGTAAGGAGCTTGGTAATGTACTAAAGTTGTGAAAAATGCTATAAAGTCATTAGTTTTACAGCAGAGAAAAAGGTCCTTTGCCCCATCTTGACTATGCCAATCAAATGTCTTACAAAGGCTGGTCCAAATTCAGCATTCAGCTCATACCCCTCTAAATCTTTACTATCCAGGTACCTGTCAAAATGTCTTTTAAATGTCACAATTAGATCTGCCCCTACCCCTTTCTCTAGCACAGTGGTTCTTAACCTTTTTCTTTCCACTCACATACCACTTTAAGTAATCCCTATGCCATCGGTGCTCTGTGATTATTAAGGGATTGCTTAAGGTGGCATGTGAGTGGGAAGGTTGAGAATCACTGCTCTAGACCCAATTGTTACTGAACTATTTTGCTTGAGAAAAATTGTCATTGGTCCATTTCCTTTGAAGTTTTGAAATCGTGCACATAACGAGTCAATTAGGTACGATTAAAACAGTGGTTTTCAAACTTTTTCTTTTCACCCACATACCACTTTAAGCAATCCCTTAATAATCACAGAGCACCTATGGCATAGGGAATACTTAAAGTGGTATGTGAGTGGAAAGAAAAAAGGTTGAGAACCATTGTTCTAGCAGCTTATTCCATTTATGCACTTCTTCTTTGGCTTGGCTTCGCGGACGAAGATTTATGGAGGGGTAATGTCCACGTCAGCTGCAGGCTCGTTTGTGGCTGACAAGTCCGATGCGGGACAGGCAGACACGGTTGCAGCGGTTGCAAGGGAAAATTGGTTGGTTGGGGTTGGGTGTTGGGTTTTTCCTCAAAGAAGTGCCTCTCAAGGTCTCTCTTAAATTTTTCCCCTTTCACCTTTAATCTATGCCTTCTAGTTTTAAATACCCCAATGTAGAATAAAGATTATGACTACTTACCTTATCCATACCCTCATTATTTTATTCGCCTCATAAAAAGTGTCCATTCCCCACCCTCCCCCTCAGCATCCTGGATTCCAAGGCAAAAAAGTCCCATGCTATCCAGCCTTTCCTGATAAATCAAGCCCAGTAACATTCCCAAAAGTCTTTTCTGCACCTTTTTCCGTGAACAGAACTGCACACAATTGTCCAATTGTATCAATGTAACATGTCCTTGCTCCTTACTCGATCCCATGACCAATGGTGTCAAGTGTGTCAAACGCCTTCTTCACCACCCTGCCTACTTGTGTCATCATTTTCATGGAACCAGACATCTGTACCCTTGGTCCCTCTGTTCTACAAGTGCCCTGGTTTAATATGTTGCCAAAGTGCAACACCTCACATTTGCCATTCCTTGGATGAGTTTTCCAATTCACCTTGACCCTGCTGTACTATCATGAAAACTTCTTTACTGACCACAATACCACCTTTTTTAAGGTCATCTGCTATGGGGATGCACAACTTTTTACGGGCAAAGTAACAATATTGCTTTATACCAGGTTTAAGACTATTTGTAATTTGCTGTTACATCAATATTCTGGATCGTCTCATCAGGACAATATCAAAGCTGTCAGATTTTTACTACACATACAATAAAAGATTCAGTTAAAATTTGACATGAAAAATATTAATAGGATATTTATTGTTTTCTATTCAGTGACTGATGTCAACTGATTCACCTATTTGTATTGAAATTTAAGGAATTGAGGGAAGCTTAATCGAGTCAAATATCATGGAAAAGTGCTGGGCATCATCATGCTTAACTACAATTATACTTCACTAAAAGACATTCTGTCAGCTTTCTCCAGGAGCTCTATCGAGAGTGTTCTGGTTGGCTGCATCACAGTGTGGTATAGTTGCAGTAGACTAGAGCGTCGGATCGGAGGTCACTCACTGCATCATTAATGTGGCATTACTGGGATCTTCTTCCCCACCATCGACGAGGGCTCACAAAATCAGTAAGGACCCCTACCGACCTGCTACTCCCATCAGGGAAAAGATACCAAAGTATCAGAGACAGAACCACTAGGGGTTAGGAACAAATTCTTCAATCCAAGATAACACAGGAGACAAGTGTATTAAACCTTATCCATTAAACAATTCAGCTATTTCAACAATAATGTTTTAAAAGCATACTGAGAATTATAACTAAGAATTTATCCAGCCTTGTTACAAGATGTGTGACTGAATCATTCTACGTGTAGTGAAATGCTGTCACTTACTGATCAGAGACGGAACTACAGACCATTTCCATTGCTCATTCAATTGTGAATCTAATTGTGAGGATTTGTTAGTTGTGTGGATTTCATTTAACTATCCTGTAGCTATCGTGCTATATATAAATGATGCTTTACAAAAAGTGAAATATGCCTGAGATGCAGCCAATTTTCACACAATCAGTACTGAGAAAATGACCAGGTAACTTGCTTTAGGCCTGTTCACTGAAGAATAAATATTCTTCAGGCTATGAAGGACAACTGCTTTATTTTATGAAAATAGTACAGAAGAATTTTTTATGTCCATCTGAGAGAGAAGTTAAAGCTTTTGTTTTTAATGTTTCACCTGAAAAACAGGACCTCCAACTAATGCCTGGAGACGCCTGGATTTGACTGGAGCGCCAAAGTGACTGGAGTGAACTCTGGACTGCCTCAGATGGAAAAGGAGCTGTCACCCAGCCCTACCCCACACTGCAGTTTCACCAGCTACCAGCACATTATTGTGAAGCCTGTTGGGCTATGATGATTAAAATTTCAAAGTTAACGAAAGTCTTGGATACATCCGTTAAACCAAATATATAAAAATTGTTTAACGATCGGTCTTAAAATATCTTAGTAAAATTTGTAATCAAAAGATGGTTGACAGCTGCTATGAACTTACAAGAAAATTTAAAGTACATACAGTATTCATCTCATTTGAAACTTTTTCCAAGGCAGCCCTAACCCCACCTGATCACTGTTTACTTTAAAGTTGAAAACTAAATATGCATCTGATCCGAGTACAATATGTTTACTAGGTGCTATTTATTTGTATTCAAAGTTGCTGCATCTACAATCTGGTTACCTCAAATCCATGCAATGACCAGAAAGGTGAAAAATATATATACACGTTTCTTTTCCATATGAACCAGACTCAGGACCAGTTAATGAAGATATTTAAATTAAGAGATTAAATTCAGTTAATCCAATATAGACAGTACAATAATATCACTCACTGAGGTCCTCTGCTAGCTGAACTCTCCTTCCTGTCAAGAGCTGAACTTTTTTACCGTAGTCTTCTGCAAAGTCCTCCAATACCTCCTTCACGTTTTTTTCAAGGCGTCTCACTGATATTGACAGAAAACAACCATTCAGAGTGAGGACAAAAAAGTATATTTTCTTCTTTATTTTATAACTGAAAACACAGACATGGAATTTTGTTGCCATTAAATTATGCTGATGCAGTGGAATTATTTTGAATCAACTTTGGGACAAACTGACCTGTGCCGCTCACTAGATTATAAACCATCAATTGCCACAAAAAGATGGCATATATAGAAAACTTATTCACCATACCCATTACTCACATTATAAGGATCATTGCAAAGGAAAACACATTTTCATATCCTTTATCATGTTTTAGATTTATCCATGAATCATTTTTATGAAGCAGATTTTGTATGGCACAAAAAAGATCAAAATTAGGACCTGAAGTAAATGACATTGGAATGACAAGCCTGAAATACTTGTACAGAATTTTCTTTCTTAATTCTCTTTCAGATACCTTCAATCTTTAATTCAGTTACAAAAGTAGAAGGTGATCTGCCAAAAAGCCACGGCTTATTACTCATTCAAAAGCAAACTTTTGTTGGATAGTTCATTGTTAAAATAAGTCTAATTAAAAAGTTGCCTGTCAAATCTCTTTTAAATCTTTTTTGTCTCGTCTTAAATGAATGCTCTTTAAACGCTCCTACCTTGGAAAAAAAGATATGATGATTAAGCTTATCTCTGTCCCTCTTGATGTCACGTTCTCTATCAGCTTCCATGCTCCAAGGAGAAAAGACTAAGCCTAACCAGTTCTAGCATCACCGTTGTAAATCTTCGTTACATCTTCCTTTATTGTTCAACATACTTTTTAATAATAAAACACATGAAAGGTGCTCTACTGAAGCTAGCAATGGAAGCTCAATCTATCCTCTCTGTCCCTCAAGAAATTAGTGAGTTATGCATCTGAAATTGTTCAAAATGGTTTTTAAGAAATAGGTCTTGATAAAATACTTACATCCAATCACACTTTGATAGCTCTCAGCATTCAATCAGTTTCATACAAATATATAAAATGGAATGCTTCCGTAATCACATTTCAATAGCAACTAGTTATTCACCAACCTTCTGTATTTGTTAGCTGTTGTCGAAGTGTATTCGCTGTAATAGTCAACATTCGTTGAATGCGCCAGAACAGGATAACGTTATTACAATCCAGCTGTTATGGTGGGAGAGGGAAAGAAGAAAGTTATACTAATTTAGATATCTTAATTGAAGCATTTGTTTAGAATTGGTATGATCACAGATTGATATTCAAGGACTGAAATTTTCTTTGCCTGGCAGTCAGCCCCACTATCAAGAATAGGTGCACCACTAGAGATGGAAAGCATATTTAACCATATATCAAGCACCTTATCTACCTGCTCCCTCCACACATTTCTGTATATTTCAATGAAATAAAGATAGAATAAGGGATATGCTGGACCAAAAGAATATATAAAGCAGTAACATATATTTCTACTTCTACTGATTGTTTGGAGGATGTAATGATCCCACCTTTGAGCTGTCAGATCCATTCTGAACCCAACAAGATTACTGCATTTCAATGGCAGGTACATTGCCCTGTTCTGGGTGAAATACCAAATCCAAACTCAAGTGTTTTAGCAAAATAAATATCAGAACCGATCTTAACACATATAGTTGAACCTCACTGTTTAGTCAGGCAATCAGGCTCAAATAGATGCTTTAATGGATATCCCTGAAAAAATCATCTGCAGTTTGAAAAGGATATAGGACATTTTTGCGCTCAGTTTGCTACTAGACATTTTGGCTCACTGCCCAACTCACTGTCTGCCACATTGCCTGAAACCCCTGCTTTTCAACATTGCCTAAACCCCCTGCAGAAACTCCCTCCCCACAGGAAACTACTCCTCCGAGAAACAAGGACTTTTCGTAGCTGAGAGCGATATATTTAGATTAAAAACAGTAAGGGAACAATCAAAAACAAGGGTAGATAATAGCAATATATTTATTGTAAGATATGCAAGTTTAATTACATATAATAGAATTACAATCACAGTGACTGCAGCCTTTCCTGTTTAACCACATTATAGTTTGTGTTGTTCTTTAAAGTGAGGTAGATGGAGCAGTTTCTGGAGCACCAGGCATTGTGGACAATGTGGACGCCATCACCTTTTTGTGGAGCAGCAGAGATCAAGAGCTTGTTAAATGTCCTCCACAACAACAGGGGAAAAAAAAACAGAACCTGTTCAAAATTATTGTTTGGGGATCCAGTGGCAGTTTGAAGTTGTTTTGCGAGCAGACCAGTAGACATCTCAGGATGGCGGCATTAGTGCAGTTGATGTCGTTGGTATAGACTTGGGAGGAGCAGGACAGCAGAGATACATCTGTCAGCGCTCCTCTGTGGGGTTGAACTGCCCAGTGTTTCCATTGATGGCCCTGTGCAGGTGTCATTACCTGTAGAATGGGGCTGGCAGCAGTTCCCAAAATGTTTCTGAAATGCCACAACACCTTGGGAGCTGGGCCAGCCACAAAATGAACCCAAATATAACAATAAATCCAAAAATGTTTGCTGTGGGAGGGTTAGCTTTATTTGTATAATTGATTATTTAATAAGTATAATAATAAATCACAAAATATCTTTGAAATCCCACACCGCTGGGGGTTGCAGGCCAGTGCCAAACCGTCGGCACCAAAATGTCAGAAGAGCTACAAAACTCATTTAATTTTGGCCAAAATGAGGGTGCCAAAATATCCGATTCCAGATTCAAACACTTGATTAATTTATGCAGTCAACTGCAACAGAGGCAGCTGCTAATTTTGTGATAACTGCATTCTTTTACTGATTGTAAAGACCAGCAGTGGGCCCAAAATCTTGAGTGCCAAGATTGAGTGCATTATTTGAATTCTTCCAGAATAGAACCAGGGTGGGGGGGGGGGGCAGGCATACTTTCCAAAGCTATTATGAAGTTCATAATGGAAGAGTTCCAAAGCAGAAGTACTGCCTGAATCCGTGGAGGATAGGATGGCTCCTAACGCACATTGGATGAGTTGCTGTCAGTCAGCGCTAGAAATCAAGTTCCCAACACCTGGACACAGACACTGAAAATTGTTCAAACATTTTTCATGCTGACAAGGTCAATGCTCTTTAAATGCTATATCCCTTCAAGCACACACCTGAATTAAACACTCCTCAATCCACTGCAGCCTCATCACTCACTTAATAGATATGTCCATCAGTAGACATATTTGATATATCTGTACCTTATTGATATTGATGCACATTTCACAGCATGTGCCAGGAACCATAATGGGCCCATCATCCAAATGTATTCTGTAATATTTACAAACTTTTCTTTTTCACGCGGAGCAAAGTGATACAAAAGCACATTCAGCAACTCAATGTCAGAGGAAGGCAGAGTTGCATTACGTTGCCTCAATGGAGAGATTTCTGCTTCCCAAACCCTACTTCTCTCCAACAGCATCTTCTGGTTTATAGGCTGCAGGTTGCACAAACATGCAATATTAAACTTGGTCTGCTTCACTTTATCACAACACTATTCTTGTATCCTTGTTTTAGATGGAGGTACAAAAAAAGCATAATGAAAATAAAGCTCTGTCTTCAATTGATTTGATACAATTGATCACTAACTCAGATGTTGATGCTGCAGATGAAGGTGACTGAGGAGGTGGAGTACACAGGCCATGAGGCCAGTTGCCAGGGTAGGGGGAAAATAAATGAAGGTGTAATCTCTTCAATGATGAGAACACAGAAGAGTTCTGCTCCAGAAGACATGAGGACTTAACAGGACAGCTGAGGACAGCTTGTGCACTGATAGATCTGGTGGAAAGCCTGCATGCAATATCAATATGACATCTGAATTGGAGCCCATCCTTCCAAGCATGAAACGATGGACAACTTCATTAGCACACCGTTGAACCTGATCAGAATACTGTAACTGATATCTCAGATATGATTGTACCTATAACCATGTGGTGCAATGCAAGCTCAAATATCTGCCATGCAAGTTCAGGGCAAGGTCATCAAGGTTTTGAACACCAATTTTCGTAGTAGGATATGCCACCAATCTATCCTCCATCAAATCACAAGATTTGCTGAGGCACGCTCTGAGTGACAGTAGAACCATCTATCGTGACTTTACTAACCACTCTTTCAATAATTCTTTCACTGCATCTGTGCCCTTGCTGTTATCTGCCAGCTAATTGATTTGCTGACATGGATGTAGAGTTACTGAACCAATGATTCAGAAACACGTTACCCACCAAGGTCCATCAAAGACTGAAATTTGCCACAAAACACTACTGGAGGGTTATGATGC
The DNA here is from genome assembly GCF_036971445.1 of Narcine bancroftii. Lineage (NCBI taxonomy): Eukaryota > Metazoa > Chordata > Chondrichthyes > Torpediniformes > Narcinidae > Narcine > Narcine bancroftii. Next base: position 100,368,585 of record NC_091477.1, on the reverse strand, counting down.
ACAAGGTCAACAATTCCTTTCCCTCCACAGATGCTGCTCGACCTGCTGCGATCCTCTAACAATTTGTTTTTTCTCCACATTCCAGCATCTGTAATCTCTCCGCCTCCAAAGAAGTTTGCCATTTTCACTCAGTGTGCCTGGGGGACATACATGCGTTCGACTCTAAACGTTCTCCTCAATTCATGGGCTATCAGGGATAGGCAATGGATGACATGTCGCCAGAATATCAACAATGACAAAAAGGTTGGTTAAAAAAAATTAGTAAAACTCTTGCAGAAGTGAACCACACAGCAAGGCTAATTAAACCCAAAAGCTATTCCAAGTGGTCCTCCAAAACGATCTGCATCTCCTCCACTGAATTCCAGCAACCTTCCACTTTCTTCACTGCCATCACTGCCATTATTTTTTTACTTTTGTATTGTAGATAGTCAGGTGCTTAGATAGTCTACAGTTTTTTTTTGAGAATGCAGAATTGCGATGGTCCCTGTTATAATTGAAAGAAGAATTGGCCACAGAGTTCAGTTAAAAATGTTAATTTTATCTTAAATGTTCTTTATAGCATGTGAATGCATTGTAACGGAGGATTTAGACCATGCTTTTGCTTATGCAAGGCTGAGTATCAGTAACCTACTTTGAGAATAATGTAAAAATCAGCAGGCAGAAGCTAAATTCCACCATGGGGCCCAGAGATGCAGTTATCTTTGAGATTGATGGGACTGTTTGTCGCAGACTGTCAGGCGAGATCTTGAAGCTAAGTAAACCATTGTATTCAAAGTGATAAGCTAGAAAGTTGTAGTATTTGATAGAAGCCTAAGTGTGCTCGGTTATCTTTTTTTTTGCGCAGGGAATAGATGCTTGAGTAAGCAATTGTTGGATAATATAAGCCATGGTCCCGCTGCTGAAGTTTCAGACTCTCTGAGGGGTGGAAACATCTCTCAGCAGGAAGAAGAACTTCTAGAGTCCAACCAACGTCCCAGTTGGGGGAGGTGGAGAAGCTGCTACCAGCGCCCCGACAACCTACTACGTGTGCGGTCGTTGCCTCGCCTCGGCAGTTGGGACCAGTCTAGGCGTTGATAAGTATAATTGGGAAGGGCTTGCATATTTGAAATCAGCTTAAAATTTTGTAATAAAGATTTGTATAAACTGAAGTGCTCTCAGCGTGTGTCTCCGTTTTCTTTCGGTAGCTCAAACACTGTGACCAATCTAAAATGAACAAAGTGAGAGGTACAGGTTTACCCAGGACATGCATTTATAAAAAGTTGTTCGAAAATTACGGAAGTGAGGTAAGGATCAATGATTGCAAGTGCATGGAAAACGTTTTAATTTGGCATTCAATTCAAAAGTCACATTGTCAAGTTCTCATGGCTTTTTTCGTGCCCTCTACAGACTGTCCCCGGCTATGAACACCTGACTATGGCAATCACAACATTTGTGCAAGCGCCCATAACATTATTAAATTCAAAAATCCCCATTCATTCTGCCATACAGCAGAAACTCTCTCTTACTCTCAGTAATTATTCTTTCTAATCAGTCATGTGCTTTTGATGTCATTATTACAATATTCAGAGATATGATTACCGTAGAATAATCTAGCGTATTTTCCAACGTGGACACCCATCAGCAAGAATGTGTTCATTACTGGGGATACCCTGCACTAGTGCTTTACCCTACTCTTTGAGTACATCCCATTTTCCCTTCTGACAAGAAATGTGCAACTGAAGCCAGTTTGCCATAACAAAACATATAAAGAAGGCTTTTCAAGTATTTTTTTCTATTTTCTGTACACCTACCTCAGAATCTACAAAGTGCCTTTGATAATAATGGAAACCTCTTCTGCAAAGATTACAGTGGTTCAGTGATTTCTTCAAGAAGTGTTTTCGGTAAACTTGATGCCAAGTATCTTTAATCTATAGCCAGAACACATTTGCAGTTTAATAATGTTCAACAGAAAATTCAACTAATCAATAATCTAAAGTTTAAGAGGACTGCAGTAATTACATCTTCTGTCATGATCCTTCTGCATGTCTCATTTTCATACCAGAAGGGGAAAAAAAGTTGGTATTTATTGTTTTCAAACTGTCAAATTCAATTCAGAAATGGTACCTCAAAATAAGTAACAGCTACAAAATGCTAGTTAATGAAACGAAAATCTACATGTGAAATTGGAAATTTTTTTGCTGGCTTTGGAAATACAATAATATATTTGTACATACAAGCTTGGAGAATTTTACTTACAAGAATGGGATCGACAGTTACACCTTTAGCCTCCAGGTTTTTACGGACTGTTGTAACTTCATCGTTAGCAAGATAAGCTGTGGGCTCCTCGTTAATTTTTAATAGACGCTCCAATTCAGCTTTTGTTTCATTTCGAACGTGCTAGAGTGAGAAAGACTTTCTTAAGTTTCAATCATGTATCATTGGAGTTAAGGGTCAGAAAAAAGATCTTTTAACAATTTGAACCTGAAATAGATTATTGGTTTTCAATCATCCATGCACGAATAGATCAAGTTTCAATGTATTATTGAATGCCATATTTTGCATTGTAGCAGCCTTCGGGCCCACACCAGAAATGGCTGTTGAACATGGCGACCGGCAAGACCTCACACGGGCTGAGACGCCCATTTCCATAGACCACTGATGGAATAATGAAACTGCCCAATCACTGCCGGCGGATCGCAGGGGCCCAATCGGGGCCCAGATGCTGGAACCGACCAATCGGCGGCTCAAGCCTCACTCTAATGGTGACACAGCCAAGTTCACTATAAAAGGCAGAGCTGCCCCTGAATAAACTCTAATGGTAGAGTCGAATACACTCTACCAGCATGTGTGTCTTCTTTCCTCTGCAAGTTTGGAGCTACAGCCCAGGAGCTATAAACTGGCTATAGCAGTAATGACCCCACTACAGTATAATCAAATTTCCAGATCATTCATCTTTAACATATAATTTTTGGACCAAATATTAAAATAATCAGGCCATCTGAAATAAAGTCAAATAGCTAGTGATCAGTTTGTTGCTTTACATTCAATTCAGGAGTCAAGGAGTTGCAAATTGATCATTTATATTCTTCATAACTGATCTTAATGATGTCAGGAAACAGAATGAATTGACATATTCCCCAAAGAAACTTCATGTGGGTATAGAAATAAATTTATTATAGTTACCCAAAATGTGAAAGTTTTGAGTCATAAATCCAATTTCACAACTTAAATACTCAACATGAAAGTAACCCAGTGAGGACATATATGCTTTCTACGGTTGTACCTTGCTGTGTTGTCTTTCCTATGCTCCCGCCCAATTCTTTATTAAGAATTCCTTGTCCCAGGAAGATGTGGAGGTTGAATCTTTTAAGATATTAAAAGCTGAGATAGATTCATTTTTAACCAGTAACAGAATCATGTTTTCTGGTGAGAGGGTGGGAAAGTGAAATTGAAGGAAGATGGATCAGCAATGATCTTATTCAAAGTTCAGATTCTTTGTCAGAGTACATACATACAACAGATTTTTTTTCTGGTGGGCCAGGCAGAATTTCTACTTATCGGTAAATGTACAATGAATAAAAGTGCAAATGATTAAAACAAAGTGAGCAAAAAAAGCTTGTTTTTTTTCCCCCAAGTGTACTTTTCCTCTTTCTCGTTTTGGAATAAGATCCATTGCATCTGAATCATCAGACCTCTAAAAGTGGATACACGGAAATATCGTCCAACTAATGATGAAATCCGAAACTGATATTTTTATCCTTGAAATCTGACCTCCAGCTTTTGTTTTCATCCCTATCCCCAGTCTGAACTACCTGTTCTCAACCTTGACATCCAATTTACCTTACGTCCCTTGATCTAGCCAGACCTATGAAACACATTCAAAGTTCAAATTTATTTTCAGAGTACATACATGACATCACATACAACCCTGAGATTTTTTTCCTGCGGGGCAGTCAGAATTTCAATTTATCGGCAATGCAAAATTACTGTACTCAAGAAAAGATATGTATACAAAAGAGAGAAATGTAAACAAGAACAAGCAAACTGCAATACAGAGAACAGAATAATATTCAATAACAAATAAAGTGCAAAGTAAAACTCCTTAAGTGAACCTCTGATTGAATTTGTTGTTAGGTTTCTGTTTTGGTTGCTGTTTAGTAGCAACTGTTCCTGAACCTGGTGGTAGGAGTCTTATGGCACCTTTCCCTCTTTTCAGAGGGCAGCAACAAGAAAAGAGCATGTCCTGGGTGGTGTGGATCCTTGATGATTGCTGCTGCTCTCCAATTTAGATTTTCTTGAGACGGGGAGAGCTAAGTGAGAAAGCAACTAAAGGGGCAAATGGCTCAGTCTTTTTCAAATTTCTTGGTTAGCTTCCTTTCCCTATATTAAACATGAACATGAATTCACATTGCACTAAATCATTTTACTTATTACTTTGGACTCATTATGCCACAAAGATTCTTCAGTTTGATTTGTTCCATTGATTCAATGCTGATGATCCTTTTCACCTACTCCCTTCAAGAAAGTATAACTGTACTTTAGTTGATAATCGCAAAAGTCGACAGAATTTTGTGAATGAATCCAAGTTGTATGAACAGCGCTTCACCACCAAGCAGAAAATCTGGAACTACGTCCACCAAGATGTGACTATCTCTGATGCATATTTTATATTTCTTAATCTCACCTGTTCTGGAGATCGTGATTTCCAGTAAAACCATCTTTCTTGCCAATCTGGTCCCACCATATCATGAATTACAGATTCAGCTATTAAAATAATAAGGCATATATAAGAGTTCTATTTTGTAAGAAAGGGCAACATATGTATTTATACAGTATAATGTTTTTCATATTCTCAGCAAAGCCAATTAAATTTTTTTGACATGAAGTCACTTGTCAAGTGATTTTGTCCCCAAATTACCACAAAAGACAAAATGATAATGATTGTATAATCAGTTTTAGTGATGTTAACTGAGGAACAAATATTATTCAGGTACTGGGGAAAGTCCCCTTCTCTTTTTTGAGCAAGGCAAATATCCCATTTAGAGGGTGCTCCTCTGATAATGCGGCTCTCCTTTAGTTATGGGAGCATCAGTGCAGATTTGGGTCTTTGGTCTCTCAAGTAGGACACTCTCATGTGGATAATTGTGCTCTCCTCCAGGGTAGCAAAAACAGAGAGCATCGTTCTTATTTGCATTTGTTTAACCATGAACACATATGCAGAAATGTCAGCCTAAATTGATCCTCTAAGCATGTGACCCTGAGAGATTTTTAATTTACGTAATATGCATCTCTCCCGCCCACACAACATTCAACTGTTATGCCATTAGATTTCAATAGTTTTCTTGTTTTTAGAAGTGACATTAGCTGGGACTAAATGGTTCACTAAACTATACACTGCTTTTTCAACAATAACGGCTATAATGTCATTTCTGTTTCTAGTGAGGCACAAATAAACCTAGTCTATGGGAAATCAGATTATCAGGTCATTGAAGGAAGAAAGTATCAATTTCCTGGAATTCTGTGAAACAAGGGAAAAGTAAAACAAAGGAACTACCAATGCCTCAGATTCAGATTTATTGTTGGATTACATACATGACATTCTGAGATTCTTTTTCTGTAGTCAAGGCAGAATTACCATTTATTGGTAGTGCAAAAAAAAACTGTACACAGCATATAGAGATAACCAGATAAATAACTGTAAACAGATAAAGAATGTAAACAAATCGACCGTGCAATACAGAAAGAATTCTTTTTAAAGAATCAATAAAGTGCACAAGAAAGAGTCCTTGAATGAGTCTCTGATTGAGTTTGTTGTTGAGGAGTCTGATGGTGGAGCAGCTGTTCCTGGAACCTGGTGGTGCGAATCTTGTGGCACCCATACCTCTTTCCTGATGATAGTAGCGAGAACAGAGCATGTGCTGAGTGATATGGATGAGCAGCGTTCCCAGTAGATGTTCTCGATAGTGGGGAGGGTCTTGCCTATGATGTCCTGGGCTGCGTCCACTACTTTTTGTAGAACTTTATGTTTGGTTGTTCTGAAGTCTACCTCACCATTCAATATTATCATTGCTGGTCTATGATGGATTTGAGCTCCTAGCTCTTGCTCCATCCAGTTCCCCATTAGTCTATTCCTCTCTTTCAAATACTTATCCAACACCACTTCAAATATATCTAATTATCTGGCTCTGCCACCTTGTGGCTAGTGATAGAATAGTCTTTCACAGAATCAATACCAGCCAGAACCAGAGATAAATTGCAGGCAACCAGAGATGAAATCAAGATGGAGATCTGATGACAGCAGCTAAACATCAAGAGTCAACAATTACTGATGGACATTTTGTAATCACTTTTCTTACACTTTATGTGTGTTCAGACTGGTTTCAAATGGTTGTTTATGTAAAATTGAAAATATGGGAAACCAGAAAGACTATCAAATGTACTCAGACCTTTGAGCAGATGAACACATCATTAATAGAGCATTTACAGAAAAGAGTCAATATCCCTCAATACTTTGATACATTTTAGATTATTATTCCTATCAAGAAGGATAATTGAAGATCACAAAAGTGCAGATTATGGAAATTTAAAATAAAAAAAACAGAATTATTGTAAATACATTGGCAGCATCTGCGAAAAGAGAAACTGAGGGATTTTTAATGTATTATTACCTGACAATAAAATGAATGTTTGAATCTTTGAATTCTTCAATTTACAATGTTTTGCCAATTTGCACAATATTGTTATTAACTTTTTGACAACGTCTTCATGTTTTTGATTCAAGGAAGTATTTTTCTCGAGATGGCAGAGGTCGACAGCATCGAGTCCACGCTGCTGAAGATCCAGCTGCGCTGGGTGGGTCACGTCTCCAGAATGGAGGACCATCGCCTTCCCAAGATCGTGTTATATGGCGAGCTCTCCACTGGCCACCGTGACAGAGGTGCACCAAAGAAAAGGTACAAGGACTGCCTAAAGAAATCTCTTGGTGCCTGCCACATTGACCACTGCCAGTGGGCTGATATCGCCTCAAACCGTGCATCTTGGCGCCTCACAGTTTGGCGGGCAGCAACCTCCTTTGAAGAAGACCACAGAGCCCACCTCACTGACAAAAGGCAAAGGAGGAAAAACCCAACACCCAACCCCAACCAACCAATTTTCCCCTGCAACCGCTGCAACCGTGTCTGCCTGTCCCGCATCGGACTTGTCAGCCACAAACGAGCCTGCAGCTGACGTGGACATTTACCCCCTCCATAAATCTTCGTCCGCGAAGCCAAGCCAAGCCAAAGAAGAGAATGCCATTATGCATGCATCAACATACACTACTGAAATTCTCATTACATACTTTGCTCAGACTGACAAAATTTCACCTAATAAAAGGCTTCCCAAAAATTTAACTTTTTTCTTACAAGAGATGAACGTAATCTTGTAACATTAATAATTTGGCTTTTCTATTCTTCCTGCCAAGGTATGATTTATATCATTCCTTATCATATTCCATCTGTCATCTTTTAGTTCAATCCCTTAGTTTGGGTTATAACTGGGAAAAAGTGAAATACGTCACTGGAAGGAGGATAATGGAGGGATGGAGAGGACACAGAGAATATCCTAGATAGGTTGAGGAATATCTTGTTTAGCATAAGGCCTGGGATCTTATTACAGATTGTGATTCTGGCTGGTAAATTAACAAGGGAAGTTAGAGATAAAAATCAAAGCAACGCTTTAAAGCTGTGCAGGAAAGGGTTGTTGCAGAAACTTGAAACTAAAAGGAGAATGTTGGAAATGTCCAGCAGATTAGGCTATGGCTCTGGATAATTAAAAACTTAATTGTGAATATCATATATGGTAAGTCTTACATCAGAATTAGCCAGTTCTGACTCAAACAGAAAAGGCATGTTTGAACGAAATCATTGAATTCAATACCGTCAAAAACTGCTGTGTTCATTCAGATGAATGATGTGTTGTTGTTGCTCAAGCCTATGTTGGACCTCATAAATAGGGCAAAGTAAGATTGGGATCCTATATCTATCTTTGTCTATTCATTCTTTCCCTGTCTTTTCTGTAGCATAATATTAACTTGTTTTCTCACTTTCCATTTCTGATCAAGGGTCTTTAACTCTGCTTCTCTTTCCATAGTTGATGTGTGACCACCTTTGTGTTTCCAGTATTTTCTAATTTTTTTTAAAAAAAGAGGAAACACATTTGAAATCAAATCTGGCTTTTAAATCTATTAATGAATTTAATTTTTTTTTGGGGGGGGGGGTTAAACTTACTGTCTCGAAGACGGGACTGCAGTGTTTCTTCCAGAAAATGGATCGCTGCATCCCATTGCTGTTTGTCAGATATGGAACGATCTTCTAAAGCATTGTGCTGGATGACTCGCTAAAGAAGAGTAAGAGGAATAATTAGATATGGATATCTAGTGATGAAAAAAAGCAAATCTGACACATTTCAGCATGCTTATACTTTATAATCTTGCATTTGGTACTATGCAAAGAATCACAACTGAGCTATGAGGTATACTAGGTCAATTAAGTTTAACTAAACAAGAAAGGAAAGCAGGTTTCATTGTGCAGGTATGAAATCTTGATATGTTCAAATTAAACTAAATATTAATCATAGGCAATTAATTTTAAGCAATGCAAGTTGAGGATTGGCTCAGATTTTAACATTATTGGCATATTTAGCCTTTTGCCAAATGAAAACATAGAATTTGCAAATGACTTTCTCTCTTGTCCCCAATATCTCAAGATGAGTGTGTATACTCCAATCTTTGCCCAGTTTGTGATTCAACTTTCTAATCATTAGAAGGGGGATTTTCCTGGCATAATATTAATTCTGCTAATAACCTGCGGTTCTAAATTTGAAAAAAACATGAATAGTCACAAATAACACAACCAAGCATCAGCAAAACTCATTAATATTGTCATACATAAATGTTGCTGAAAGCTGAAATTAAAACCTTATCAATTAGTTTGGAGCACAACCTTCCACTTTGACCCCACACAGACCCACAGTCCCAGTTTGTCCATGCCAAACAACGTGCCCTCCTGCTTTAGTCCTTGCCCTCATTAGGCCCATAACTTTCCGAACCCCTCCCATCCATGTAGTTATCCAACTGTTTCTGAAAGGTAAGCAGATGATGTGGAGTAAAGTTCTATCATACTTTCAACTGAACATAATTTGCTTACCATCAAGATAAATATATATAAAATAAGGGAGATGTATTTAATGTTAAATTTGTCTTAAAATTCTTTTGATCTCAATTTCAAACACGCATTCAAATAATGTTTTACTCTAGAATTTAAAAGAGTAGGGCTGAGCTCTGTACAACTGTCCAATAGGATCCTGCCAAAAATATTTTAACTCCTTATTCTTGGCCTTTCTCTGTATTCTTTGATCTTATTATTCCCAAGAAATTTATTCATCTTGGTCATGAAGGCATATATCTATTGGACATTCATATCTTCTGCTGGAGAGAATTGCAAAGATTTCCAACATTCATGATAAAATAGTTTTTCACATCAGTGACAAATCGATTCCCCTTATCCTGTTTCCTAATTTTAGTCTCTCCTGGAAGGGAATAAGCAACAAAATGCATCTACCTGATCAATCTCAGAATATTATACATTTCAATTAAATTATCCTTCATTCCACTAAACTTCAGAGAATGTACTCCCATTTTACTCATTTCCTCCTGACTGGCCAGCTCTTTGATTTGTGAATTAAATAAACCAGAGTTGTACACCATTCTTCATATAGATTTCCTTACTTTTACTTGCAACAAAGGTAGATATGCTATTGGTTGCTTTCTTGCTGAATCTCTAGACCTTACAGTATGTAGTGAGGGTGTAGGTTAATTGGGCGGCACAGTCTCGTAGGTCGAAATGGCCTGTTATCATGCTGTATGCCTGAATTAAAAATTTGGCTACTCCTGGGTTTTTTTGATTTCGACACAAGGACTCACAATCTGGATAAGTAGTAATTCCTGCAACCATGGATTCTGTACCGAAGATGGCAGCATCTATGCAGGGTAGCATATCACAAGGGGCTGCAGACTCCATGGAAGCAGAGGACCAGCATAAGGAACCTGAAAAGGGGAGAGTACCCCTCACTGAGAAGTACAGGAGACGACCGTACAGGATGGTGACCATCATAGCGGACCCGCGAGAGGCTCAACGGCTGAAGGACCAGGCTGCCAGAGATTGGCTCATGTGAACCAGGTTATTGCAACTTGGATTCGAGAGGGTTCGGAGGACAGAAAGGCTCCCGTGGGGTCTTGGGCAGTGAAGCCTTCCTGATCGTATCTAGGTTTGGATCTGGAGCACAGGTTGCTGTTGGTTTGAACTGGAGTCTGTGGGGCTGCAGAGGCAGCGGGAGTGCTGGAGCCAAATTCACGAACATTCAGTGACTCTGAAGGGTCTCTCTTTTGCTTCTTTCTGCTATTATTGGGGGCACTAGCCAATGCTCATGGGGATTCTTTGCCTTACAAAAGTTGAAGTACATCATGAAAATTACATTTTTAATGTATTATTATTACCTGACAATAAAACAAATGTTTGAATCTTTGAATTCTTCAATTTACAAATGTTTTGCCAATTTTCACAATATTGTTATTAATGTTTTGACAACGTCTTCATGTTTTTGATCCAAGGAAGTATTTTTCTCTCATGATTAGAATGCCATTATGCATGCATCAACATACACTACTGAAATTCTCATTACATACTTTGCTCAGACTGACAAAATTTCACCTAATAAAAGGCTTCCCAAGAATTTAACTTTTTTCTTACAAGAGATGAACGTAATCTTGTAACATTAATAATTTGGCTTTTCTATTCTTCCTGCCAAGGTATGATTTATATAATTCCTTATCATATTCCATCTGTCATCTTTTTGTTCAATCCCTTAGCCAATTTTTATCTGTAATATTCAATCTTTTTATAGCTTGTTTCTCCACTAGTTTTCTATTATCATTATACTTCAATATATTAGAATCTATCTCCACCCCCTGATCCTTTCGCAACATCTCAAACTCACCCTGACATTCTGAAAAGAGAAATTTATCTTTCCTCACTTTTCTGCAGTGAAGCAATCCTCAATCCACGTTGTATAGCACTCCTCGTCCTGTTTAACAATCTCATATACAGCTAACCATACAAACTATTAAACTAAACCTTGGAATATAATGATCAGGAAATCATTAACTACAGCAATGTAATTCATAAGAGGTTACACAAATCAACAGATTTTATACCAAACTGTCTTCAGCTTGCTCATTCCACTTGTGACGTTTTATACTTTCATCTTTGACAGCCTGTTTTAGTTTGTCAAATATATCATCATGGTCCTTTCCTTTGTGTTCAGACATAAAGCGAGCAAATTCATCCTCCAATGTTTCCCAAGCAACCTGAAAACAAGAGTGCAGTCCTGTGAATAAAACTGCTGTGAATGTTTAATTCTAAAATCATTGAATTAGGAATAATTACTCAAACAACTTTAATTCATATATTCTGGTATTAACATAGTTTGTGCATTTTCATGAGATGTATTCCCCAGTAAAAGCAATATTTAGTTGAGTAAGACTTTTTAAATAAATGTTCAAAATACACATGATAAATATTGGAATAAGTACAAAAGCTATCATATACAAACATATGGAATTGTCTGCTGGATGATTTATGATAACGCAAATCAAATTCAATTAATTACTTTAGAAATTCCAGTTTTTAAAACTGTTAGGCAGACTGGTCATTATTGGTCTCAGTCAATCGCCGATTGAGCGAATGGTTGTTTTGGTGGGATAAATAAAGATTCTTTGCACCAAGAAACCATAGTCCTTTTATTCCAAATAACTTTATTGCCAAAACATTGCACTGAGATACCAAGCTATATAAGCCTGAAAGATTTCATCTGCATTCTGCTTCACATGAGCAGTTTTAAAATGAAATCGTCTGGACAAACACAGATTCCCAATCTTTAAATGGACATATGTGGGTAACGTGAGAGGACAGAATGATGCTTGGCTTAGATGAAATCCAATTGCTTTATCTGATTCTACAGCTTTAGCACCAATGATGTAATCCCTTCTGTTTTCGTACCAGAATTGGCAGGGAATGGAAGACTAACAGAGAAGAGTAAGTAACAAAAATACTGGTTGAAAGAATGAGAGAACATAGACGTAAGAAGAAAGAACAGCAAGAAAGACTAAATAAGTCAAAGTAGGTACAGTACAACTCCTATTATCCAAAATGTCAGATAAACAGTATTTTCGGAGAGCAGCCCAGTAGCAACAGCAAATCACTTGCATCAATGTATAAACAACAAGGGAAGGCTTTTTAAGCATTAAAATGTTTAATTTTCACCAAAAAATGTGCTGGCTGCCACCGATCACCAAAATGAAGCCAACGCAACCGCCAATCACCGAGATCACCCAACCACCACTGCCGATCCCGACACGAACACAGCACTGCTGCTGATCCCCAGCAAGGCTTCCTGGGCCGTGTGCTGATGGAGGGAGGGAGGGAGGGAGGGAGGGAGGGAGGGAAGAGGAGGAGGGGAGGGAATGCCTCTGAGCCTGAGGTCCCCGTTCCTGCCCAGAAGGCTACTCTCCTTGATGATGCTGGGACAAGGAATTTTTCCAACCACTTGAGGCTGACAGACTATGGCATGCAGTTTGAGGGAAATAGTTGGAGAGAAAAGTCAATAGGGGAAGATAAAGAAGAAATGGAAAGAGAGAGGGGAGGGATTTACCTGAAATGAGGACAATTGTCATTCTAATTTCACGCCGGATTAATTTTTTTTTCAACCTGTGAGGTCAGTTCAGCTCCAAAGATATTTTGGATAAATGAGGATTTCTGATTGGTTTCCAATATCCTCGTTTATCCAAGATTCTAAAAGAAAAATTCATAACTGAGGAATTTTAAAAGAATCCAATTTTGGATAAACAGAGTTGTACTGTTAACTGTTTATGTCTTGACTCTTTCAAAGATAAACCACATAAATGAAAGTAGTTCTTTATGAAAGTATTCCTTTCAGATCCCTCTTCATGTGAACTGGCCTGGAAGAACATAAGCTAATCAATCACTGGTAGCAAATGACATCAGAATGAGTGCAAATATGCAAGCTGACTCAAACCTCTATAGCTTTGTGAGGCAGTTGTTTGTCTGTCCATTGTTTGAGCTTGATATCCACTGTGGTATTGAATGTCCCCGAATTCACAGACTGAGCAGCAGGAATGTATATGTTCTCCATTACATGAGTGGAGACCCTTTCCCAAAGCTTCCGCTGTAAAATTTCTTCCCTGAAAACACATTTAGAATTCCATTAAGATTCTATCCGACTAAAGAATTTCTTGTTCAAAATCTCACTTTCTGCCGCGCATGTGACGCTGACTATGGAGCGATCCTTTGGAACAAGTCTTAAATTACTTTCTTGCATACAAATATAAATAAATTAGCTGGCTGTGGAAAAAGCTTGAGGAATTTACTTCTAATTCGCACAAATTCCACTTTGCTGAAAAATTAATAATGGTATTCAAACTGATAGTCATATTTTAAAAAAATATTAAATAACTCCTCATGAAAAGGAAGTCTTCATTTTAACAGTGGATCCTCAGAGTAGATCATAAGAACAAAACTTTGATATTTATTTGCAAAATTAACATGCACATTTCTGAGGTTAACATAATATGTATCACAATCAAGATAAGATTATTCACAGGATTTGAAAAACAAAACCTATTGTCCTAGTGAGGATTTTTTCTGCAATCATCAAGCCAAATGCAGCTAGAGACTCATGGCATCTTTTTTAAAGACTGAAAAATTTTCACTGAAAAACAAACCATTTTCAAATGTAACAGGACACTGCCATGTCTACTAAAAGATTCTGATGAACATAGGGGTCTGCACAAAAGAATCCGACAAATGAGAGGTATAAAGAGGTTCATGACCTGCGAATAAATTTGTACTATGATGAATTTTGTGTTATAAATTTTAAATTTCAGCCCTCAAGTCCGTGCCACTCAATTTACAGCCAAATAACGTACACCCCTGGTACGTTTTGAACAGTGGGAGGAAGCCAGAGCCCCACCCTCACCGGGGAAATCCCATACAGGCACGGGGAGAATGTACAAGCTCCTTACAGACAGCGCAGAATTCGAACTCCAGTCCCAATCGCTGGCACTGTAAAGAAACTGCGCTGACCGCTATGCCAACTGTGCCACCCCCAACTTGGCAGTCCAACTATTTCTAGGATCTCTTCTCTTTGAATCTAGGGCAGAGAGCTACATCACAACACGTAAAAAGAATTAAATTCTACAGGATAAGCAGTATTTTGAAACACACAACAACACTTTAAAGTCAACCCTTAAAAAGTATCTTTATGTGGCAAAGCTTTGCAGATTACAAATCGGAGCATTCATTCTAAGGTCCCTTTTTTCCCCAAATTACCTGCGTCAGACTAACTTTTCTCTCCTAGATGCTTTTGAATTGAACAGCAAATAAATCTGGTTAATTCCAATATTTGGCTATAATAAATATTACATGAGCACAAGCTGTACAAATTAAGGCACTTTTCATGAGAAGCAGTTATTCAGTAAATGGGTTAGTCATTTGGTAATTCAAGGATCCTAATGCTTTATATTACTTTGGAGCATTAACGTAAAATAACATTCACATGCATAACATCTTTGAAAAATATTTTCCAGCATTTTCCTTTCATCAATGCATACTAGCAATTGATTGCAATTGATTCTCACTTGTCTGAACTATCACATATATTAAAAATTGATATCCACCAGCTGCCACTTTTCAGTTTCATGAAAACCCTATTTTTTCATATATAAACTTTCAGGCCAACAAGTAAAATAACATTGTGTCCAATTCATATAGAAACAAACCAGTTCAGAAACTGTACTCGCTTAGTGCTTATACTCTAATAAGATAACAACACAATAGAAAGCACCGAACAATTCATCATAAAATTGATTTAGTAACTTTGATCTATTTCCTTCTCAGTTTCTGAAAGTACTAATCTATCATGAATTCTCAAAACAACCAGGTACTTCCTTTAGGGAACAGATTTAGTCTTTCACTTGCAAACTAAAATGCTTCATTCTATATTATTGATCAATAGGACTATTAGGAATTAAACTGATCTTGAACCTTTTTCATTACGTCTCAGACAAGTTCAAATATATTGAAAGACTTTTTTGGTAAATGTATGATAAAATTTATAGTACTGTATAGGAAAGATATGTCAATTTATAGCAAAATTACAAAAGGAAACACAAATAAGAAAGAATGACATTTTGCATTTAGAGTAAGTGAATAATCACTGGATAAATAATTATATCCTTTGTCTTCTGCTTGAACACATACCAGTCATAGAGCAAGTACTGGAACTATTTTTATTGTAAATGTATTTTAGAACAATAACTAGTCTTATAATTCACATCACATATTTAGTTTTTTGAAACACTACAAATATAACACACATAATTTAAAAAATGAAAGAGTACATAATTATATTGAGAAATTGGATTTTACAATAAAGACTTTTCATATTCATCATTTTCTGATGATAATTACCAAAATAATTACCAAAAACACATCTAATGAGTTTGGACTTGAACACTACTTTATATTAAATACTATTAAATTAAAATAACAAGCAAAACTGAGATAGAATATATTAAAAATTTAAATGAATAGTTATTGATCAATTAGAAAATCAAAATTGTGGTGAAAGGACAGGGAAGTGGATCTGTGAAAAGATGCATTTTAGACCATGACAAATGGGAACAGTAGGAGATTATCATAATGTCTATTCCAGTTGCTATTTCTTGTGGTTTAATTCTTTATTCAAGAATATTTAAGGCAAAATAATTCTGCTCTTTATCAAGGTATATTTCCATTTACCTGCATTTTAATGATACTTAAACTACTGAATAATTCACATGCAAGTATTTTGAAGCGCAATCTGTACTTACTTTAGATATCAATCTCGCTAAAACTAACTTTTTGGATATATTCTATATGATGGCAAAGATGGGGGCGCTGCTGGTGGTGTGGACCCGCAGGGAGCAGAGATACAGTGCTCCCACGGGGTCCAGCTGCCCAGTCGATTGCGGTCGGCTCCACGCGGGCTTTGAACGGCCTGTTGAGGAAGCCAACGGTGGTTTTAGCTGCAATCCCGTGCCCAAGATGGGGGCACCTAGTAATCAGCAGCAGGCACAAGAGGCTGCAGACTCCGGGGAGCAGAGGACTGGAGCAGAGCACCAGAGGACGGGAAGATCATGCACCATCTGAGAAGGAGAAGCAGAGGAGATGACTTGCGGGAACCGTGACCCCGGCGGCGAACCAGTGACAGGACTCTGTGGCTGAGGGACCAGTGCATGTGGCGGGCTGCTGGCGACTCGAGTCAAGGAACCCATGGAAGTCATGGGCTGCTGGAGACTGCTGTCGGGAGACTCAAACCGGGCTGCGGACTGCTGAAGACTGGCTCAAACTGCCAGGAGGGGTACCAGGTATTGGAACCAGGATGTGGTGAGATACCAAGGGTGCTAAAGGGTTCCTGACTGTGTTGGAAGTTCAGATCTGGAGCTTGGTTTGCCAATGGTTTGGACTGGACTCTGTGCGGCTGTGGGGTTTGTGGAAGCGCTGGAGGCGAATCTATGAACTCTCGATGACTCTCTTTTGCTTCTCTCTCTCTCTTTCTCTCTGACTGTAAGAGGCGCTTATGCAATTCCTGCCTCCAGCAAATCTGTCTGCCTTGAAGCAGGCAAAATGAAATTTCATGTAATATGACACTGTTTTATTACTATAATAATAAATTGAATCTTGAAAATTAAGCAGCTAGATTTTTCTGAAAAATTCTTTTTAAATAGGGATTCTGATTTCAATTAAGAGGCATTTTCAGTATAGTTTCTAACAGTTGTTAAAGCACAAATTTAGATTAACCTCAAGATAACTTGTATACCAGAATATAGATTTAAGACATTGCAATAATATTTGAAGAAAAATAAATTCTCCCAGGAACTTGTAGTTATTTTACAATGATATGATGCTGCTCCATAGCTATATTTAAGAGAGAGTTAGATTTAGTACTTGTGACTAGGGGGATCAGGGGGTATGGAGAGAGAGCTGGAACAGGGTACTGAGTAGATGATCAGCCATGATCAAAATGAATGGCAGTGTAGGCTTGAAGGGCCAAATGGCCGACTCCTACACCTATTTTCTATGTTTCTGTGCTGAAGGCGTTTCAGTAAAAAAATCTTACAGATATCACATGAAAATTAAAGATAAAGAGGAAGGATGGAAGAATGTGAAAGAGCAAGTTGTCTCAAAAAGTATCTGCAGAAGCAAATCACATTTCCTATCTTTTCTTTTCAATGTTTGTAAGATGTAATAATTATAAAATGTAAAAGACAATAATTTTAGATGCCTTGGTGACAACACACAATTTTACTGTTGAAGAAAAAATATAAATGATGCTGCACCAAATTTACAGGTGTAAAACCATTACTCCTCATGTTTTTCTTAGATGCCTCATTGGCAAATGCCATTTTGTCCTGGCCCACATCTTCATCCCCAAGATCCAATTTCACTAATCTTTATCCATCCCAGATTTGGATTATCAAGATCCAGGCGGAACACCCTGTTTCTTAACAGCAAATAGAGGCCGCTGGATTGGGAGGCTGGGGTAGGTCATTCATGTACTGATGGCACAATATTTGCATTAAAAATTCTGTGTGAGAGTTTGTCTTGTGCATGTCATTTTTCGAGCAGTGTACTTGTGGGATCGTGATGCTTTTCTTTGATTATGATGGATTGAGTCAGATCTTCTGGGGTGTGGGTTTATTGTGGACAGGAACTGTTGAAGCTGCAAGGATATCTTGGTGTGAGGGGGGGGGGTTCATGGTGGGGAACAGTGCATTGGAGTTTGAGTATCTTGAGCATAGGGTATGACACATCAGTAAAGAGGTTACATTTGGTTAAACCATAATTATCAAAATAGAATTAATCTCCCTCATTTTATGAAAGCTTCATATGCACGGGGCTTTTGAAGGTATTAATTGATTACTTTTGAAGCTGAAGTATAAATAGAGGTGCCTCATTTATTCAATTTGAGACACTTGAGTCATTGTGCTTTGTTGCTGAATACTCTTGCCATCCAAAACAAATCAGAATCTGCAAATGCAGTAAACACATCTCCAGACGGAGCCCCAGATTTTACAGGTACCAGTCTGACTGACACCAATTACAGTTCTAGGATCAGAAATAGGCCTTTCTATGTCGTTAATGAGATTGCTCATGCCATCCGAGATTTTCCCATTTCCCTGTATTTGGTTCACATCTTCTATACTTCTCATACCCAATGCAATGTCTAAATGTATTTTAAAGGTCATTATTGCCTCTGTTTCTACCACTTCCTCTGGCAACTCACACTATGCTCTGTACCCTAAGGCCCCCCTTTTAATCTTTTGCCTTTCATCTCAATTTTAGAATGCCTTTTAATTTGAGAATCCCCAAGTGTGGAGAAAATATTGTGTTCTCATCTATGCCTCTTGTATCAAACAAGCTGTGGTATTTCCACAGCTGCCATTGGCGGGAACCTGGGAGAGCGTGGAGCTGTGACACGGTGCTGCTTCTGCCTAGTCTTTATGCCAACACCCCTGTGTAGGTTTTAAACAAGGCATTAGGTAGGAGTTTTTAAAAAAAATGTGAACCCAAGGAGGTTCGCAGACCATGAAGGATTGCAGGCTCTGGAGAAGCTCTGGGAGATCCAGCGCGGTGTACCAGATCAGGAGAACACACCCCTCGCCAAGATAAATGGGAGAAGATCAGACAGGGAAAGTGACCTCAGCAGCATACCAGCAAGGGGCTCGGAAGCTGAAGGATTCACATCAGGCTACAAACTGCTGGAGACTGGTTCGTGAAAACCAGATATCAGGATCAGGAAAGTGCAAAGGGCTCCTGAAGATCCTTGTGTTTAAGCAATTTCCTGAAATGTACTGGAGGTTCAGAAATGGATCTTGGGTCCACTGCTGGAACGTTCAGGAGGTTGTACGGCTGCAGATAGGAGACAAATTCACAGACATATGATGTTACTGAAGGAACACTCCTTTGCTTCTCCTTCTCTTATTGGTGGGGTCGCAGGCTAGCAGCATCTCTTTGTGCGCCTTTATGGCAAGCAAAAGTTGATAAATGTTGTGTATTTATAGTGTGTACATGACAATTAAGGAATCTTGATTTTATAAACTTCTATGGAACACTGTGTACCCTCTTTTGTTCCAGGGAGAAAAGTCCCTGCCTCACCTTACAATTCAAATCTACCAGTCCAAGTAACTTTCTCTTAAATCTTTCGGCATCTTTTCCAACTGAATGATATCTTTACTACAGCTAGGTAACCAGAGCTCCACACAATACTACATGAATGGTCTCCCCAATGTTGTGCAATGTTGTGAGATGATGTCCCGGCTCCTATACTCAAAGCCTTAACTGATGAAAGCAAGTGTGTCAAATGAGTTCTTCAGCCTATCTACATGTGTCATTGCCACTTTCATGGGACTATGCACCTGTAGCCCCACATCTCGGTTTTAAAACCCTCCCTAGGACCTTATTTACTGTGCAAGTCCTGCCCTGGCTTAACCTACCAAAGTGCACTCCTCGCACTTGTCCAAGTTATATCCCAACTGATATTCCTTGGTCCATTTTCCCAGTTAATCTGGATCCTCTTGCAATCTCAGATAGTCTTCTTCACTATCCACTATATCACTCATTTTGGTGTCATCCACACACTTGATAAGCATGTTAACTATGTTGTCATTGAAGTCTTTAATATAGATGACAAACCACAGCATTGATCCCTGATATACACCAATTCCTGTGGCACACCACAGGCCTTCAACCTGAATAATAACCCTCTAATCGCACACTCTTTCCCTACCATTATGCCAATTCTATAAACAATTTGCCAGCTCACCCTGGATCCTATCTGACCTGACCTGTGGGACTTTGTCCAAGGCCTGGCTTACGTTCACATAGACAATGTCAACCACCTTGCCTGATTCCATCTTCTTGGTCACCTCTTCAAAATAACTCAATCAAAATCTGAAATTAATTAATTTATTTGAAGTATTAACATTCCAATGGATTCTATTTTGATCCAATACAAAATAAGAATTACCAATGTTTTGGTGTAACTTGGCTTAAGCTGATCACTTCATCCAGAATCTCATTTTTGGCTTTTTCGTATAGCTCATTCTAATAAAAGAAAAAAATAAAATGAGAAAGAAATGCTAAATTACAAATATCAAAACAATTGAACATGACTTGAACCTTACCCTGTCCAATTCCCTCAGCTGAGGATAGTTGTTCTTCCATTCAGTCTCAAGGTTGAATCGAGTAGCTACCATAAAAAAAGTACTTCAGTTAATTAAGTGAAACAATTAAATTATCCTCAGAATGAAAGGACCTCTCTACAAATGGATACAAACATTATGTAACTTCTTTACTCACAAATTTGTACCTAAATTACATCAAAAGATGTAACTAATGAAATCCACTTCTGAAATCTGATGTGTGAAATCAGGACATTTCCATCCATTCCAGGAAAATTGATCAGCACATACTACAATAGAGACTTTTACACAACCACTTTGTCCCGGGATATTTGTGGCTTTTTTTATGCTACACATGCTGTCTAAAAAGCACCGACACAGAATGGTGGGGTCATTCCAGTCCTGGCCTTTTTTTTTTCCGGCAGCAGGCGCAGTAACAGCGCCGGAACGCCGTCTGTGTAAAAGGAGTGATCTGGCATTCCGCCACCATGATGGGAATGGATATGTTTGTGTACCATATTTTTTTGAGTGTATTTACTGGTCAGCATGCAAAACTTGTACAAAACATGCAAGTGGGATAACAGGAAAAATCTTTTTAATAATAATACCATTGTCCTGTCTCTCCCGGCGGTCTGCTGCTTGCTTTCTGTTGCTGTTGGCCGCTCATGGAGAGGGGTGAGGTCAATTACAAGTGTGGCTGAGTCCAGCCGCAACACAGCATGGTTTCATTCCCAGAACATCGTGATTTAATACTAGGTCAGCCAGACTGAGCTGCAATTATACAGCAAAAGTAAAAGGCAGAGTCGATTTGGCTGACAATGAGTAGTTCTCTAGGGAATACCTGATCGGCAGCACTTGGGGTTTAGACCATCTCGGATGTCTATGCATGCTCCCATAAATGCAGAAATCTGAAATGAGCTGGAGGTGAAAGAGGGATGCATCCTCAACTAGACTCACTGTTACATCAGGTGGATGAAGCACTGGTGTGTTGCTGGGAGGCGAATGAGAGATGATTTAATTCAGAAGCACATAATTCATGGTTTTGACAGAGGTGGCATGAATAAGATAAAAAGTATGTACCAAAGAGTACTGAATCTGGAACTCTACAGAAGGAGGTTGTGAATGCTCAGTTACTGAATGTATTCAAGACAGTCACTAACAAACTTTCAGATATTAAGTGGGAGGAGATTAATGTTAGGGAGTGACATTGTGATAAAAGACCAGCCCCACTCTGATCCCATTGCCCCGCTCTCAGCTGCCCACAGGTGTCTCATCACCTTGTACTGTGAGCAAGTTGGTCTGTGGGTTTTCCTCAGTTTGAACAGTCTGAAGCCCTCAACGATAGATAAAGGCGATACTTAATGTGGTATGTGAGTGGAATGAAAAAGTTTGAAAACCACTGTTTTAATCGTACCTAATTGACTCATTATATGCACGATTTCATAACTCTAAAGCAAAATATTTCAGTAACAATTGAGTCTAGAACAGTGGTTCTCAACCACCATTATCAGCCTAATTTCAACTTCGCATACAAGACCGGGGAATATTTTTGAGCCATTTTTTTGTCTAACATATCGTCAAATACGATATGCTATATGTGACACAAGACACCAACACTATCGTGTTATACGTCCCACCTCTTTTGTTCCTGGAATGTTGGCTTGCTGTGTAAAATGACACACTGACCCAGCATTATGCTGGCTTTGTTCGGTTCAGTGTAAACAACCAAAGTCAGCTTAATGCCAACTCTTCCTTACGGCAATATCATGGGATTTCTGTGTAAAAATCTCTTCTACAATGAGAGCAAAAGTGCTCTGGTAAATTCTATCTTTGGCTTGGCTTCGCGGACGAAGATTTATGGAGGGGGTAAAAAAGTCCACGTCAGCTGCAGGCTCGTTTGTGGCTGACCAGTCCGATGCGGGACAGGCAGACACGATTGCAGCGGTTGCAAGGGAAAATTGGTTGGTTGGGGTTGGGTTTTTCCTCCTTTGCCTTTTGTCAGTGAGGTGGGCTCTGCGGTCTTCTTCAAAGGAGGCTGCTGCCCGCCAAACTGTGAGGCGCCAAGATGCACGGTTTGAGGCGTTATCAGCCCACTGGCGGTGGTCAATGTGGCAGGCACCAAGAGATTTCTTTAGGCAGTCCTTGTACCTTTTCTTTGGTGCACCTCTGTCACGGTGGCCAGTGGAGAGCTCGCCATATAATACGATCTTGGGAAGGCGATGGTCCTCCATTCTGGAGACGTGACCCATCCAGCGCAGCTGGATCTTCAGCAGCGTGGACTCGATGCTGTCGACCTCTGCCATCTCGAGTACTTCGACGTTAGGGGTGTGAGCGCTCCAATGGATGTTGAGGATGGAGCGGAGACAACGCTGGTGGAAGCGTTCTAGGAGCCGTAGGTGGTGCCGGTAGAGGACCCATGATTCGGAGCCGAACAGGAGTGTGGGTATGACAACGGCTCTGTATACGCTTATCTTTGTGAGGTTTTTCAGTTGGTTGTTTTTCCAGACTCTTTTGTGTAGTCTTCCAAAGGCGCTATTTGCCTTGGCGAGTCTGTTGTCTATCTCATTGTCGATCCTTTCATCTGATGAAATGGTGCAGCCGAGATAGGTAAACTGGTTGACCGTTTTGAGTTTTGTGTGCCCGATGGAGATGTGGGGGGGCTGGTAGTCATGGTGGGGAGCTGGCTGATGGAGGACCTCAGTTTTCTTCAGGCTGACTTCCAGGCCAAACATTTTGGCAGTTTCCGCAAAGCAGGACGTCAAGCGCTGAAGAGCTGGCTCTGAATGGGCAACTAAAGCGGCATCATCTGCAAAGAGTAGTTCACGGACAAGTTTCTCTTGTGTCTTGGTGTGAGCTTGCAGGCGCCTCAGATTGAAGAGACTGCAATTCTATACACTCTACATTATTTATGGATGATCCAATTTGCATTGTTAGTCTTAAGGATATGAGCCATTCTTAGAATCTTTTCCAACATGATTAATCATAAATCACCACTCAAGCTTTGCATGCTCCTCATTCATCATTTAACTCCATATTATATTTCTTATTTTGATATTAGATAATTTGCCAGAAGCTAATTGACAAAAACATTTTTAAACAACTGGTGGAACTCTAATCTGCCATTTAATTGTATTTGTTAGATTGTATCCTTTTCTAAAACAACATTTCAGAGACTTCCAACACATCTTAAACCAAAAATATTGACCACTGAAACACAACTCTCTCTGGGATCAGTTAGATCAAAAGTTATTGAATTTGAACTAGGTTCATTTTTTTTTATACTGTAGTGTGTAATTGCCCATGTACTTATGCACCCAGCTGAATTTGGCTGAAATTTAAACATGACATCAAAGCCACCGACAACATCCGAAAAAAACACTTTGCACAATCCAAAGGTGCAGGTCCATTTCTTGAAAAAAGTCCGACTAATTAATTTTTGTCTCCAAAAATATGGAACAGAAAAAAAGCAACTATTCAATTTCTCTTTCAATAATCAATCCTATGTTCTCAAAAATATAGTTCAAAATCAAAGTTAGTATTCTTTGTATCTCTCATCAACAAAGATGCAATTAAGCAGGACAGCTCTAAATCAAGATAATATTCATGAATATTCACAATTCCTTAATTGTCACGTAATAAAAACAGTGCAATAATAAATGTAATTTCCTTTCATCTGCTGTAAGGCAAACAGATTTGCCATCAGCAGAAATTGCCTGAAGCCCCTTAGTCATTTATGTCATAAATATCTGCTTTATATCCATACATATACACACACAAATCTAATAATGCATTATCTTGTACATATTTATATTACCTTTAAATGCATCAGCTTGCTGTTCCACAGACTCTCGCACCATTTTCCAGAAACAATCTGACACTGCTAGGCTCAGGTTCTTAGTTGTCACTTGGTGTGCTTTCAGCATCCCTGTCCTACAAGGGAAAATAACTCAAAAGCTGGACTTGTATACCACCGTGCAGTTCCAGTGGGTATTATCATTCAGACTTAAGTACTGAAAACCTGTCTAGACCAGCAGGCTAGGGTATTAACAGATATCGTCAACCTCTCACTCCGTCAGGGTGTGATACCCACCTGCTTCAAACAAGTTTCAATTGCACCAGTGTCCAAGAAGAGTGTGGTAACATGCGTAAATGATTATTGTCCAGGGAGAATGAAAACTTGGCTGAATGGTGTAAAACAACCTCTCACTCAATGTCACCAAGAGCAAGGAACTGATTGTGGACTTCAGAATCCATTGATCACGGGGGATAAGAACTTTAAATTCCTGTGTGTCACTATCTTGTTAGTCCTGATCTGGACCCATCCTATTAATGCTACTGTGAAGAAAACATCCACTTCCTCAGGACTCTGCAGAGGTTTGGTGTGACATTAGAAATCTTGACAAACTTCTACAAATGTGTGGTGGAAAGTATATTGATTTACTGCATCACAGCCTGGTATGGGGGCACCAATATCCCAGAGCGAAAAATCCTGCAAAAGGTAGTGGACTCACCCCAGGACATCATAAGCAAAACTCTTCCTATCATCAAGAATATTAATATGGAATGTTGCCATAGGACAAGCTCTGTTCTCACTCCTGCCATCAGGAAGGAGGTACAGATGCCAAAGGACTTGAACTACTAGGCATCGGAATAGTTGCTACCCTTCCACTCTCATACTCTTGAACAACAGACTCAGAGATTCAATGAAGGACTCATTATTGTTCATCATTTATTACTGCATGTTTGCACAGTTTGTTTACATTTGTTTCTTTCTTTTACAGTTGACAGTTAAAAAGATTACAAAGGCTGGCCTGTAGAAAAAGAATCTTTGGGTTGTATGTGATGCATTGTATGTAATTTGACAATAAATTTGAACTTTTATTATCATTGAATGGCTTTTTGGTTTCTGCCAATCAATGCTTTATATAGATCAGAAGTCAGTTTTCAATTTGTCACAATATTGAGTGCCATTTTTATTTAGCTGACCCAGTCCAATTAGGCTAACTGGTAGAAAAAACAATCTGGCAACTCCACTCCCATTAACCAATCAATGAACTTCAGCTGTTATCAGAAGTTCCCAAACAAGTCGACTAATTCTCCCTCCACATTAGGCAGGAACTATAAATTAAAAATCAACAACTACAAGTGGAAGACAACAAGGAAATCTATTTGTATTTGAGAAAGTTTGTTGCTGAAGACAAAGATAAAATATTTGACCCTATTTCATTCAATAACTAGATACGAGCAGAATGAACCAAACAATCAAAGTTCAACGTGGAAATGCTTTTCTCAAAGAGTGGAATTCTCTGGCCAGAGAAGCAGCGAAGATGCGATCACTGAATATATTTACCACACATATACACGGAGAAGGAAAATGAAGCGTTATGGGATAAAGACGTGTAGATGGAACTGAGTCCATGGCCAGATCAACCAAGATCTTATTAAACGGTGGAGGAGGCTCAATGTGAATAGCCCACTCCTGTTCCTATCTCTTATATTCCATTGTTTAAAATGGAATTACATAGAAATTTCTTTTTGCAGAGGGCTGCAAATCTCTGGTGTTGTCTGCACCAGAGAGTGATGATGGCTTGGCTATTACTACTATTTAAAGTAGAGGCAGATATATTTTTGAAAGTACAGGAAATTGAGGGCAATGAAGGACAGGCACAAAAGAGGAATTAAGGCCAATGTAGACCAGTCGTGATGATTCAGTATGTTGAAGTTGGCTTAGGAGTGACATATTTTACTCCCACTTTCCCAAGTTCAAAAATCAAATTAATGAAACTAAAAAACTAATTTAATTGGACTCAGGTAATTTAATGTTAATTGGACTTGTAGTGTCTATCAAGTAGGGAGGGAGCCGATGGGAAAAGGGCTGGAGCTCATATTGGAGGTGTGTGGATTCTCTAAATCTGCTGTTGAAAGCAGCAAATGACTTGCCTGTTACATTCTTTCTTTCATCCTTTGCAAAACAAATCATCAAGAAAGATGCTAAGAATCGAAAATCTTACTTCAACAGTTTTGAATTCTGAAAAAAATCTCCTTCGTACTCCTTTATGGCATCAATACCTTCATTGGTGTTGCCTGTTTTTAAAAAAAAAACACTAAAATTTACACAAGTGTCTTAACCCAAAGATATAGGAACACATTATGTTCCTTAGCAAAAATATGCTTGCATTTATCCTACTTCTAAATGGCCTTTAAACATTATATTTTCTGGAAAAAGACTCCTTTGGCTGTGAAACCAAATTTGCTAATATTTGAAATCTTTTTAAAAAAAAAAGTGTAATGTAATCTCACCTCTGCCAGTAACAACTGCAAAGTAACCCAAAGCTTTCATTGGAAACAGCTTGCCTTCGACAATCTGTTGAATCTGCAGATGTACAATGTACAAGTAATGGTGGTAAGCCGATGCGAAGTTTTAAAATAACTATAAATATTAGATTCAAGCACAAAGTCAATTTAAACAATCACCAAGATAGCTATCAACAACTGTTCAGGATGGTTTTACATTTGTGTATCACAAGCCTTGAGTATGGGATATTAAAAGAAAATATCTATCAGGTGGATGGATAGAATCATCTCTAAACTTACCCTTTTCAAGAGTACCATAACTAATTTTGGAAGCACATCAGTCAGATGCTGTAAATCTATATTGACCAATGGTACTGCAATATGGAATTTTCAAGTCATGTAATTTCAAACCTAGCTACCTCCACAGTATGCAAGTTTAATAAACGTGTAGGAAATTATAGAGATATACCCTATGGTTAATCTTCTCGAGGGAGAGGGGAGTACACAAGGAAGTTCACGGCAGATTACACAAATGAGAAGTTACTTACTTTTCAGCAATTCTACTTTGTACATGGTAGTTTTGCCCAATGCATTTACTTTACTGAATCATTAATCACAATTGGACAGTTGTAACAGAAAAATAGGTTGAGAAAACCAAAATGAACACAAATATTTCACAATGCTTAACACAACGGAATGGAGTTAGTGTACAGTAATAATTTTTTGGCTGGACATTAAAATAAGTTGAATTTAATTTTGAAAGTACAGGTTGAGTACCCATGTCCGAAGTTCCGAAAAGATCCAAAAACTGAGCATTTTTTTAAGTAACGACATGACGTCACAGTGGAAAGAAATTCACCACCTGAATGGTTCTGTTGGCGCCAGTTTGATTACAAAAACAGTTAAAAAAAAATCTTTGCTTCTGTCCGGGAAGATGCCAAATGGAGCTGGGTCTAAGACTTCAGCATTGGCTGTAGCCGGAGTCGGTGAGAGCGACCCCATTCTCAATATTGGGTGCAGTGCCATCCGCATCAAAGTCGCTGCCCTTGGGCCCAGGCAGGATTGGGGACCTCAGACTCCTGGGGAGTGGGGACCTTGGGCTCCTGGGTAGGAGCAAGAACTGTAGATGGGGACAAGTGGCAATAGATGGGAGGTGTCGTGGACCGGCGGCAGAGATCAAGTTTTTTTGGGGTACATATTAAACATTATTTCATGTTAATTTTCATGTTGTTGTTTGTTGTCGCTGTTTAACTGCTGACACAAGTATTCTGCTGATGCGACTGTGCTGTTTTTGGTTTTTTTCCGTTTTGTTCCAAAAACAGGAAAAAAAGCTAAAACCGAACAACGTCTGGTCCCAAGCATTTCGGATATGGGATACTGTACCACATATGTACTCAATTCCTTTTTATTTAAAATTGTAAAATATTGAAACGCCCTTACTCGACTAGGACTGGCTAGATTTTTTTCTGCCAGATCCACCTTAGTCAATACAAAAATGGTACGTCTGCCTTGTGGATCCATTTGGCTGACCAAATCAGTTACAATGCTGCGTTCAGCATCTACAGACCCATCTGAAAGACAAAACAGTACATCATCCAGAGTTACTAGGCTAACTTCCGAAAGATGATATATTAATCAAATATTTTAATCATCTATGGATTGAATAAAGTCTGTTTAAGAAAACTCATTTGGACTTCATTACCAATTCATTCAAGAAACGCATCGTAAACAAACGCCTCACTTAGCCTCCAAGCGACTACTTTATTGACCGAAATCACTTCACAGACAATTATTTCTATGATCAAAGTCATGAAACTTATAATTTTGGATTTGTGATTTATAAATTTGTTCTAAATTTTGCATTGTGTAAAGTACAAGAAATATTGCAAAACATCACTAAAATCTTGTAAGCAACTTACTGCAAACTGAAGTTTGGCTAAGTTAATTTCATAAAGGCAAAGCCAAAATTTATGCATTTCAGATCATAACGTTTTGAATTGGGCAACTTGATTCAATTAGAACTTCACTGATAGATGAAATAATGTAAGCTTGTTCCTAACGTAGAGATATTAATATGTAATTTATGATCACAATTTACTATCAAAATGATTAAGAAAGATTGAACTACAAAGCAAAGCAGATGCGCCTTCATCAGCTGGATCGAAGGGCATTAGAGCATTGAATTCTTTTAAAAAAGCATTATTTTTGCTTGCATAGAATTATGATTTTATGATTTTAATACAGAAAAATATATTATTTAAAATATTCATACAAGAGACATAATATTCAAAAACATTATATCTGTTAAAATTAAACAGATTAGACGCTCTTTGATAATTAGTGTTCTGTTATATTGTAACTTATGTGGAAATAGTTGAACAGTATAATTCAAGGTATGAGTGTACCAATATCATATAAATGGGCATCAGTGGCTTTGCTCTCACATCCAGCAAAGTGAATAAATTAACATGCAATATTTCCTCACCAACAATGCTTTTTGATAAATAAATAGGAACCTTTACCTTGAATACAAAGGATGATGGCATTAGGATTCTGCATGTAAGCCTTGCTTATGCTAAAAATTATATCCTTGGTGTCAGCAGCCATTCCTGAAGTCACCGTCTTCAACATAGGGAAAAAAACCCATAAAGTTCAGTAAGGTAACACATTTCTGCCACTGTCCTGTAAAAAGGTTCAAGCTTTGCATAACATAAAAGGTCTGCTTATTAACATCACTTATAGTCTATTACATTTTCAAATACAAACTCAAATAATGGTTTTACAATGCAATAAATAATCTTTACATGAAGTTGAAGCATATTAGGTGAAGATATGAAGAACACATTCATATTATGTTAAGACACAGGGAACCCTAATCCTTTGTATAGAATCATTATTTCAAAATTATAATTCTGTTAATGCAGTTCCACTAATCTAACTTTTGATTTATAAGCTTAGTCCTATAAAGTATAAAAGTTTTCCTTTTTTTTTTTACAAAACAATACTTTCGGACACTGATACTTACACTGATAACACCAGGAAGATCTACTAATACCATTCGCTGTAGACCTGGACCCTTCACACTTAAGGAAATGGTCTAAAAAAAATATATATATATAATGAAAACAGTAATCTTAAATTTGAAACACATTTAAATATACAAAATATACTAAGTCAACCTATAGAAATTGATGCTTTTAAGCATCCATTTTGGAAACATCGAATTTTTAATGTTTAAAATATATTAAGATTTTCTCCTACAAGATGTTGATCAATTACAAAAAAAAAATCTTTCAAGTTCAATTAAAAATATATTGTTTTATACGTCATTACTTCAGGTTTGGTGAGATTTGAGCAAATGTGAACATTCAAACGTCAACAGCTAGCATTTTGAAAAACAAGTTTTGAATGCTATCAAATCTAATGCTATTATTCAAGCACAGTGCATGAATTACATTAACATACATCGCATTACTTCACCTCGGGACTGACAGTTTGTCCTTCCTTTACACTATTCCTCATTCTTATTTCTATTTCATTGCGCAATGCTGCTAGCTGCACAAATAGAAACAGAGAAACACATCAGCTTTGAAAATATAGCTGAGAAGCATAAAAGACAAGTATAGATCCAAAGACATGGAAATTTATTCTAAACCATTGGGAGACACAAAGTGAATAACATTCAAAAAGGCATAAGATTAATTGGCTCCATTAAGTCAAAGTTCACAATTTCTAAGCATAGTCAAAACAAAACAAAGTAGAAGTTGCAACCTGAACATTTTATTCAATTCTAATATTTGGTCAATTACAAACTTGAGACTAAATTTGCTTTGCAAAAACACGTTCCAAGACACAAAAACAACCATTCAATAATATTCTACAAATTGTGCATGAAACCATTGGAAAACATAGTGGTAGTGAAGTTAATCCAGGTAATGTCCAGCTGAGGGCATATCTTAGAAATGTTATCATAGTCTCTAACTATATCTATTTTATAACAACATCCATCAAGTATTCAGAGAAAGTTCAATTAAAATTAATTTACCCTAAAAGTCTGTTAAATTGACTTTCAAGCAATATAGAAATTCCAATCTAATTGATAATAATAAAAATAATTCAACCAAAGGAAAGCTCACTTATAATTTTTACTCTGTGTCATGTGTCATAATCTTCTCAACATCTTCAGAACTGAAATTTCACGTGGATTACAAAACATTTTTAGATCCTAAATGATACTGATCAAGTACAAAAAAAAAATCCCATCAGAACTCACATCTTCCTCTTTGGTGAGGTCAAATTCTCGTGAGCTGTCTTTAAATATTGCCACATGATGAGGACCTTCACTCAGTGTTACCTGAATAAAATCAAATCCATGATAATTAATTCAAGAAGAAAAACTCATGAATAAAAATGATATATGAAAACATTTTTTCCTTATTATTTGTTTATTATTATTGTGTTTGTTTGGTATTGTTATCAAAATATTTTTAAAACTATTTTGATCAATGAGGAGATGGTGCAAAATACAATAATTTAATTGGAAGTGTAAGTTCAGAATAAATTATTTGGGATACCATAAATATGGGGTTACTCATTTGTAGCTGTGACAAATATAACTTTCCTCTTTGAAATTTGATACAATTTTAATAACTTTTAGTCAGCAAACATTTCACACATTAATCAGCAAAAAAGCAATATTTTTAATAATTAATTACCAATAATTTTTACTAATATTAATAACATTACTTAAATCAATTGTACATTAAATAAATAGGCCATTTCAGTATTACCTCACATAGTTCTAAATAGCAGTTTTGCATGAAGTCCTACATTTGAATATTTGTTCAATAAAATCCATTATTAACACAAAAGAACTGAGGCAGAAATATTTTGGAAATGAGGAAAATAGAAATTAGTTTTGATATTTTTTCTAAATTTCTTAATCTTGCCAAAACCACAATGGATTATTTTCTAAATCATTTTAATGTACACATGAAGTTATTCCCCCATTGCCGCAAGCTGGTCAGTCAATGTAAAACAGAGCTATATTTCAAATTCAGTAACACCATGGGAAAAATGCAGATTCCCTTGTGGTTCGTAAAGCCAAAGCAAAAAACCAGTAAGTTTATTTTTCCTGCTTGAGCTGAACGGTAGGCACTGAATGGCTGAACTGCTGTGCAAAAGCTAAGAGCTGACTCCAAGCTTGACCTCAATTAATATTTAGCAGAGATATTCCCTTTACCTGATACAGACACAGCAGCCAAGTGTAGCATCCAAATTGCTACCTGGACTGAGATTAGGCAACAATGCACTGAACACACTGTAATTTTCATTTTACTTTGTCGGATTCAGCAAATATCTGAGCACGTTTCAATAAGGAATGTACAGACATCTTTTTTTCCCATATTTCCTGCGGTTAGAAAAAACTTCGAGTCTAACATTTTCTTTGATAAAAGATTTGATGCAAATTAAAAGGTACATTTTTACTACATATTAAAAATAAAAAGCGCTACAACTCAAATGAATGTTGCAAAAAGTAAAGCAACGAACACGGCAAATAATCACGGCTTCAATATTGAACATTTTTATTAGTTGTGTTTTGTGGTTTGGTCCAGACTTGCTATATTTTTTTAAGATCAAATTAATTCTGAGTATATTATTGCTCCTACAATTGTCCACAAATTATCAATGTGACACCAATGTAAATTCCAAATGCAGTAAAAATCCCTGTTATCTGGGATTTAAGCAACCAGCAACCGGCAAAAAAATTGAGAAATAAATATATTTTTAAAATTAAAATAAGAATAAATAGAAAATGAAAGTTAAAAATTGTAAAAATAAATGTTCTTCAAAGCAATTCACAAACCCTTGGTGAAGATGTGAGCAAACATTCATCCAGTGGAACACCCTGGTCATGCCCCACCCACAACAGCTGTTCGAATAAAGTTGAATAAAATGACGTCGTCCAGGATGAAGAGCGGTCTGATGCTGCACACCTCTGGGTCAACGGTCCCAAAGTGTCTGCCTAACGCTGCCTACTACAAGTCTTTATTAGTATATTATTAAGTATTTTAGCAAGGCTTTATCTGTGAACATGGGGGAGGGGGTTTTAACTATGATGATGACATGGTTGCCATAGCAGTTAGTCTAACTGTGTTACAGCACCCTTGACGGGGGTTCAAATTTAAATTTATATTTTGTAAAGTATGGGAATTATCTGATTAAAGTGAACTTTACATGATTATGGACTACAATACTGAATTTTTTCAAATTATATTCTGCACTGCCTTTTCTCTTTTAGACTGTTTATTCTTAATGCAGGTGTTTTAGTTTGGCATTGTAAGAGTGAGTTTCAAGCAACTGGAAAATGTACATATTTGGGGTTTTACTCCAATTCAAATTAAGACCGCATAAATGAACATCTGAACTAAAGTGAACAATTTACCAAAGGACAAATGAAATAATATTTATCCATTAGTCCTAGTTCACATCTTGAAATCATTATGCTCGACATTGTAGTTCTCTCTTAAATCCTGAAATCCTACCTTGACAGGTGCACGTGTCATCATTTCACCAGATCCTCGAGGAAATATTCTAGCTTGTGCAATCATTTCCAGTACACTGGTCTTTCCAGCACTCTGATCTCCAACGACAACCACCTAGAATTAAATTATTTCAACAAATTAAAAAGTAAAATCTTGTAACAGACATGAAAATCATCCGTGTAATGACTCAGTGTCAGAAACATTACTGATTTGTCCAATCATACCCAAGATTATTCAACATAGAAATACAATGCCAATGTTATATGTCTGTACCACTCACTATCTTATGTCTAATCTTGTCTTACAATGTTATTCGAGCAATGGAACACATTGACAATCTCTGCTCACCCGAGGTAGATGGTCCTGGGTGTTGTAGTTCGAATCGTAGTCCGATAAAATATCCAATACTTCAGAATACAAATCGATCAAAGACTTCTAGAAAGAGAATTGTTTTATTTAGGTTCATAATTATCTGGTATATCAAAATTGAAGAGCGATGCTTGAAAATGCTTTGAACCCAGTACTTCCAAAAACATTTAACCTTATAACAATGAGTTATAAAACATTGGGAAAGACCTTAAAATGAATTGGTTTTCATCTTAATTCAGACTAATTTGTAATGTTCATCAATCCAATGTAACCCATGGATGAGAGGAATTTAACTAATTAGAAAAAAAAGTGGTTTCTCTACTTCTTTGTAAAAATAGTAAGATGCCCAAAATAAATCTGGTATTGTTTCTGTTATCTACTAAGGATAATTTCCCTTTACATTTATCACAAACAACAATCTTCTGATGGAGAGATTAATCAGTAAACATCAAAGATTATATTGTTAACTCACTAAACTGTGATCAAGGAACATAGAGCAAGTAACTAAGGCCGAGAAAGAATAAAAGTGAGATTTTCATGGAACAAAATGAAAATGGATTTTAGCTCCTTATTTATTTTCTTCACTGCAGGGCCAATCTTCAAATTAAGTTTGCATGGTTTGCACGTGCCAGAAAATAAGATTGTAACTGGGATATTCCCGAGCAGTACAGCCGATTATTCAGCAGACCATTGGTTGCAGGACCATAGAATTGCACTGGTGGACTCAAGTGGAGAAGGATGAACCTAACAAAGTTTCCCAGCTCCAAGGAGAACTTGTAACACGTGTTAACATGGGCCACTTATAGGCAGCGTATATAAATCATTAAGAAAAGATGGCATTCATGAGAAAGGCAAGTAAAACTGTTTATTTGATTTAGTCATGTTAACATGTATGTTTTAAATTGATTTTAACCCCACTCTCCAATGGCCAGATATTTGGATGGAGAATACAAAAATAAAATGTGTACAATCAAAGTTTTCTTCTTCAAGAGCTCAACAACTTAAAAATGATCAACCATGGGAGAAAAAAATAAATGGATGATCCTTAAAAATTCCATCACTGCCGCAAAACCTATTTAGAAAAGGATAAAATGCATGGATAGAGCAAGTAAAATTTCCGCGTATTCTTCACTTAAGGAGCAATGATTAAGACGCATTATCTGACAGTAGCTTTGAGATCGCCTGTGTTTTCCAATAAACAGATTGTCATTCTCTTACTCATGACATTAAATTACTTACACGTTCATGCAATTTAAGAAACAATATTCAAAACAGCAAAGAGCTGAAGAGGATTCTAAACTATTGTAACTGATCTGTTAGTGCAGAGGTCCAGCAAGGAGATTCTTTATTTACTGACCCATGTGCAAGTTTTCAACCATAAATTGGTTGCCTTTCTCCACCACTTCAAAAATTATAAGTTGTAGTGTTTTGGCACATGCTGAGATTGCAAAAGGAATTACCAATGCACATGCCTTTCACTCAATATAATATAGGACCATCGCCTTCCCAAGATCGTGTTATATGGCGAGCTCTCCACTGGCCACCGTGACAGAGGTGCACCAAAGAAGAGGTACAAGGACTGCCTAAAGAAATCTCTTGGTGCCTGCCACATTGACCACCGCCAGTGGGCTGATCTCGCCTCAAACCGTACATCTTGGCGCCTCACAGTTCGGCGGGCAGCAACCTCCTTTGAAGAAGACCGCAGAGCCCACCTCACTGACAAAAGACAAAGGAGGAAAAACCCAACACCCAACCCCAACCAACCAATTTTCCCCTGCAACCGCTGCAACCGTGTCTGCCTGTCCCGCATTGGACTTGTCAGCCACAAACGAGCCTGCAGCTGACGTGGACATTTACCCCCTCCATAAATTTTCGTCCGCGAAGCCAAGCCAAAGAAAGAATAGCAGCTGATTAAAATTACAACTATTTTAATCATAAATAGTGAGATTTATGAAATCCAGATTTTTGGAAGTGCTAAAAGTGTCTGTATGTTCCATATGCTTCTATTCCCATCTGAAAAACATCTTCACCTTCATTTTTCGTTGATGAATGCCCTTATCATCTTTCTGAAGAACTTGTTTCCGCAGCTCTTTATTTTCTTTTTCCAAACGTTCAAGGATTCGTTGGTATTTTAACTGTGAGAAAGCAAATCGTGATAAGTTTCAAAGCATTTTTTTTGGTAACCGTACAATTGTAAATGACAGAATAATGGCATGAAAGTGATTGAACAGTTTGTGGTTAAGTTTTCTCATGCTATCCCAAACCCAAAGACAGAATCCATTTTTGATTTTAAAAAATTTCAATACACAAGAACCTTCGACACTCATTCACACAGAACAAGCAAATACAGTTTAATATTTTTATGTGGACATTTGTAGATTATATTTACATTGCTGGTGCATGTATGGTGATGCCTAATATTTTGACAGTGTGAAATTAAATGTTAAAAGAGCCCCTAGACGCATCGTGGAAATGTATTGTTCCTGCAAGTTATACTGATTTCTGGAAGTCTTAAATATGTGAATGTAAAATTGGTATATTGAAATTACTTCCTCAATAATAGTAAAATCATTTTTGCTTCTTTCTTATAACTTCCTGATCACTAGAAAAGGTCTGTATTTGTGCTGGTAAATGCCAACAATTGCACATTTCTCATACAAATCTGGTAAGTTTTGGGACTCTCACCCAACTCCGAAACTTACTGGCGGAGCTTCAATGGCAATTTCCTGGTTGCACACCACTACTTTTGTTTCCCTTATTTCAGGTGAAACGCTCTAGCCAGCCATTTCCTCTTGTATGGACCATAAGGGTTGTCAACAGGCTGAACTCAGAACTCACAACCCATCTTCAAAATGGGGTTTAAATAAGCTGCCAGCTTATTGTTGCAGGCTCCAAAAGCCACTGCAGAAACCGGTTCTTTCTCTCTCACTCTCTTAAAAAAAAAATCCTATTTGGTCTTCTCTTTCTCTCTCTTTCTGCTTGCCAAAACCAACTGACCTTCTTAGAACAGCAAACTGCAACCAGACAGATTGCGGCACCGGATCTAATCTTCCGAGCCTGTTCATCTGTTGCTTTCAAAACCTGCTCTTGAAATTCTTTAGCAAAGCAGTCTCCTTGTTTTATGTCTTTACAAAGGCTCTCGGTGCCTGCATGACTCACTTTCAGCAAAGCTCTTGCATTTTAAATAAGATCTGTTTTGTGAAGTGTTTATTTGTTTGTGAAATACACTCTAACCCACCCCCCTCCACAATCTATCTCCTTTAAAAATATATCTATATACAATATAAAATATATCTGTCACAACACATTTTGTTATTGTGCATCACGACTTGTCTCGAAGACAGGGGTGGGATGTCTACCTGCTGCAGTCTGTGTGACAAAAGCACTTGTGCAATGGTAGTTAACAGATAGTTCTAGTAGCATGAAGGAAAGGCAATATATTTCAAAGGAAGGATGATTTTTTTTGCTTGGTGCTGGAGTTCAATTGCCTCATCTAACCAAGAGAGACACGTCACAGATTTAGGAGGTGCTGTTGAAAATAATTTGGCAGGTTAGTAGACCATATCTTATTGGTGACACTGTTGCAATATCAATGCCATCTAACAGAGAGAGGCAAGCCATTTTGTGATCATGTTCCTTGATCACAATTTATATCACATCAGACACAAGATGCTTTTGCAAAGGCACAAAAAAAAACTTGTTTTTTTTGTGGGAACGGTTCCTATTAATCATCAAAAACCTAAAAGCTCACAGCACAGATGAACTTTACTAAGCACCCATATTCCTTACCTGTGTGCGTAAAAGCTCTTCTTGCAATTGTTCAGATTTGTCCTTGTCCGATACCTATTCAAAAAGTGAAAGAAACAAAATACTGAAACAGGAGAATTACATTAATGTGAAGTGAGATTTGGCCATTTTGACTGCTCAGAAAATAACATTTTTAAG
Source organism: Narcine bancroftii (assembly GCF_036971445.1). Taxonomy (NCBI): domain Eukaryota; kingdom Metazoa; phylum Chordata; class Chondrichthyes; order Torpediniformes; family Narcinidae; genus Narcine; species Narcine bancroftii. The sequence continues at coordinate 100,331,115 of NC_091477.1, read as the reverse complement.
GACAATTAATATTACTCCTTCATGTGACGTTCTCGATTTGGGTTCATCATATCTTATTGGTTACAACGTATCACAAACATAGTATTCATTTAAAGGGCTATAATAATTATAGCCAAAATTTAAATTTAGACATACAGAACAGTTACAGGACATTTCAGCCCATGAGTCCATGCTGCCCAATTTACACCTTGAGCCCCTGGGGAAAACCCATGCAGACACGGGAAAAACGTTACAACTACTGATAGACAGCGAGGGATTTGAATCCTGGTCCCAATCACTGGTGCTGCAAAGGCACTGCACAAACTGCTACATCAACCGTGCCACCCCTTTATTGCAACCAATACATTTTTCTTTTGTAAAATGTTTCACTGCAAATAAACTTGACAGATTTATGGATGTCAAAACAATTATTTACCTGGAATTATTTTTTAGATCTAAGCTTCTCCCTGATTTCACTCTGATCCAAATGGAACATTGAGGCAAATTACTTACTTTGGGTTGGTTAATATTAAATTATTCAGATATTGTAACATTTTAATGTAAATTTAATTATTATCCTATAATTAGTTGGAAAATAAAGATATTCAAGCTGTCAACTGGGCATAAAATATTGTTAAGGATCAACTGTGAGGGATAGAACCAATCTAATTCTAAGTGATTGATTTTAATGGAAAAAAAAGACAGGATGTTTTTTTAATAACAGGAATTGGATTTTCTTCTTTGGGGACAAATTGAATATATACTATGCCCTTAAATATGATCAAGCATATAGAATAAGCAGAAAATGCATATAGTATGTTATGTAACATGATGTCAGAAAATGATAAGAAATGGAAATGATACAATATATAAGAAATTGATATTATCAGAAGTGGAAAAGCAAACATTGACATTCCACTGGCTGGGAATGCACTGAGAGCAACTATTCATAAATTATTGGCACAGTATATGGATTTTTATATTAATTCTTACTGAAGTTTTAGATTAAGTAGACAAACTAGGTCAGATGTCACTAGTCTTTGGACAATATCATACTGATCCACATAATTCACAGTGAAAGAATCCCATGTAGTACAACAAATTATTTTTACTTTCCTATAAACTAACCCAATACTACTTCATGATATTTCATAAGCTTTAATCTGCATCCATAAGGGGTAGGAAGTTTTATTAATTTCTTTGTTGTATCTCTCTGCATAAATTTTCAAACATTAATAGATCACTCAAAACTATAATATCATGACCCCTTTGCTGTAGTAACTAATATTTCCATTCACAAGATAAAATTTTAGTAGTTCATTACGCAGTGGTTCTTTTATTTCTACTGACATACTCTTCTATTTTGTTTATTTATATACATGCAAACTAATTTAACAAGTGAACAGTCTATGGATAGGACAGCAAACTTCTAGTTAAAAACTTAAACTATGGTGGCAAATAATATTCTCCCAAGTATCTAGGAGGATCTTTCCTGGATCCAACACATAAATGGCATCGTGAAGAAAGCACGTCTGCGCCGTTACTTCCTCAGGAGTTTGAGGAGGTTTGGTATGACACCAAAAAATCCTTGGCAAATTTCTAGAGGCGTGGTGGAAAGTGTGCTGACCGGCTGCATTACAGTCTGGTATGGGTACACCAATACCCCTGAGCGTAAAGCCCTCCAAAAGGTAGTGGACATCACAGGCAAAACCATCCCCACTATTGAGAACATTTACAGGGAATTCTGCTGTTGGAGAGCAGCAGCGATCATCGAGGATCCACACTACCCAGCACACGCACTGTTCTCGCTGCTGCCATCAGGAAAGAGGTCTAGGTGACACAAGACTCACGCCACCAGGTTCAGGAACAGCTGCTACCTCTCCACCATTAGATTCCTCAACAACAAACTCAATCAGGGACTCATTTAAGGACTTTTACTTGTGCACTTCATTGATTTTTTTATTATTTCTGTATTGCAGTTGTTGTTTTTTTTGTTTACATGTATATGCTAAGAACAGTTTTTTTTGTACGACCAATTAGTGGTAATTCTGCTGTGCCTGCAGGAAAAATAATCTCATGGTTGTATGTGATGTCATATATGTACTCTGACAATAAATCTGAAAATAGCATAAGACACCAGTTAGAAATTACAATGTTAAAAATTTCAAGGATAAATTTGTTATTGTTGATTTTAGTTGCAACTTCTGGATCACTTCAAAGCAGATGCATGAGGCTGATAGCATTCATACATTCAACATCATGTACAAATATCAATCAAAAATGAGCTTATTTGAAAAGCTACAGATCATTAGTGATATGCATCATAAAATTAATGCATATTGTCCAAAAAGTTAGAATTGTTGCATATAGTCATAGCTCATTTCAACTGTATACAAAATGTCTCAACTTTGAATAATAGTCAATTAAAGCTTTTTTTTTCTTCAGTGGACTTCCAAAGAGTATTTATTTTAATGTGTAATATAATAATCAATTTAAATATGCACAATGTCCTTGAACAGAGCCAGTGGCAAACAATCAAGTTTGGGTTATCTCAAAGGATGGTTCAATCTATCACCTTTCGATTCTGTTGGGAGGAGCTGGAGCTTAATTGTTCGGCGACCCTGCGTGCTGCTTCTTCATGCTCCTGGATTTGCTGCTGGATTAGAATCAGTTCCCCAAGCACACCCTGCCATGAGTTTTCGATGGGTAAAAGGAAGGAATTTGGGACAAAAATAAAAAACAAACATAAAACATAAAAGACAAATGAACACATGAAAGGAATGGGAAAGTATGCAGAGCAAAATGAATAGAGGATTGCTGCATTTTGTGCCCGTTAGTAAGAAGCAAATAAGTTCAACAAAACCCTTTTGTAATACAAGGGGCGCATAGATTCAAAATCATCAATGAAAGTGACATCATCCAAATAATTTCAGTCATTAAATCCGAAACAAATTAAGCAACATTTCTATAAAAACAACTAATGACCTTTGATAATAAAATCACTTGCTCCATGAGGAACAAATATATTACTGAGGGGGAAAAAAAAAACAAGGAAAAAAAAAATCAGCTGCCATATTGTTTCCTAAAATCTTGCAAAATTCTCCTTTAAATAAACACACACAATAAATCAAGAATTCTGAAAATAAATATAAAATTTCCCAACAATATTTCTCATTATACTCTTCATTTAACAGCTTTTGTCAATGAAAGGGTTCCCTTATTTTGAAAATTCATTTCCTGTAGTTCTGAATCTTCTCTTCCCTTAATACAATACATTCTATTTTCAATACTATTCTTACAATTTCTCCATCCAAATAATTTCCCATACTCTGCAAAAAGGAGTTTCTGAGCATACAATTGGACATTGCTAAGCAACAGTTTGAGGCATCATGATGTCTGTTATCACTGTAAGTGAATTTCAGCCAAGTTCAATGAATTGTCAGACAGATGAAAATTTGGCAATACTGTATATTTCAGCATATGAGTCATGAACCCCTAAAAAAATTTCTCAAAATAAAAAAGGGGGTTGCCTGATAAGCCAGATATACTTTGAGACCTTAAATTCAACAAAAAAAAACAGATTGATGTCGATTCAATGTACAAGTCAAAGCTGGAAGCACCTTCCCACTGCTGGGCGCCGCCATAACTGGGACCCTGAGGTCGCAGTCACTGCTCCTGCCTAGTAGGCCAAGGTTCCTGCTTCTGACGGGAGCACGATGTCGCCGCTCCAGCTCCGTGGTCCATCACCACTGCTGTCCAGTAGTGCGAGGTATTTTTATTTTTACTTACTTAATTTACAGCTTTGTTACTTGCGCTACTTTTTAAAAAAAAAATTTAAAAAAAAATTTGGGTTGTTCTTGGGAAGTTCGGACAACCCGAAAAATGGGGGTCGACTTATATTCACAGAAAATGTGGTTTAACACAAATACCTCACAATTATAGTACAAAAGCATCCATCTAACAGTCAATTTCAATTTAATTTAATTCAATTCAAATGCATTTCACTTTAAAATCTGAATAGTCATCAATTTATTTCTGAAAAGTCATTTTGTTGGGCGTTTAAGAGATATATTAATAAAGTTGCAAAAATTAATTGACAGTATTTCTTCAACCCGTGTTTAATTAGGTGTCAGAATCTTTTCCATCCATCCAGTGAAACTCCACATTTAATGAACAGAGAAATCCATCACTGAAATGGGTAAAGCAATTCGAAATAAGTAAATGCTTTATCTTCCACATGTCCTTTACAAATGATAATAAAATGTAAAATTTGGCAACTTGGAACAGCTGTAATTTCAATGCATTTCAACATTTTATATAATCCAAATAAAAACTTACATTTTCCACATTGAGGCAAATGGCTTAAAGAACTATTTACTTTAAACTTGCCTTTTTATACTGCTTCCCATTATTGTTGAATCCCGGAGTATCAGATGCATTCATAGTGGTAGAATTTTCTGTAGAATCTACAACAGACAGAAAAGAGTGAACTCAAATGGCTCTGATGGAATATGAAAGTTTTGGTGTTCACGTAGCTTCACTTTCAACCTCAATGCCTGCGAATACCCTTGGCTTTTGTGCGTCTGTGCATCTTATCGGTGCAGCCACTGTATGCTAGTGGATGAGAAAGTGAATGTGTAAGATGTTTGGTTGGGTGCAATCAAGCAGACAACTTATGTATTGATGTTACTGAACTCAACCAGGCAAGTGGAACATGCTCCATTACAGTCCTAACTAGACCATGAGTCACAGAATACCTAACTGCTGACCAGTTCTTGCTGATACTTATTTCAGTGGCTGATTCAGTTAAATGTCATACCAATCCTGATCCCCTGCATCTCCTGGATCCTAACAATGTCCTTTATGCAGCAAAGACAAAGGTACATAACCAACGTTTCAGTCTTGAACCCTTCATCAAGGTACATAAAAATGTCTGCAGGATCCAGAACAAAATGGAAACAAAATTAACATTGACTTCTCTGGATTCTGCTTGCCTACTCTCCATTCTCTCTCCCTTACCTTTCACTTTGTCTTCTTTCCACTAGCTCTCCACCCCCTTCCCTCTCCATTCACACAGAGACATCCTTCCCCCCTGCTGTTGTGCCCTCCCTCCCTTATCCACCTATTACCTCCTGCCTTTGGGACCGTGCTCCTTCCCCTACCCCTCGCCACCCCCTCCCTCATTTTGACCGGGCGCCTGCCAAAATTTTTTCATAGCTTGATGAAGTACACTGTTAGACCTGCTGTGTTTCTCCAACATTGTGTTTTTACTGTTACTGGTGTGGGGAGGGGGAGTGCTCAGTGATGATAATGTCACATCAAGGAGGTGAGACTTTCTAGTGGAGATGGTCACAATCAGTACCTATGTGAATTAGTATGTAAGCGGCTACCACCTGATGCCTGAAAGTCTTGTTCCAGGTATCACTGCTGGTAGAGATTTGCAAATATCCATACTTCTGGCCTTGTGATGAAGGAAAGATAATTGAGGAAGCAATTGTAGATAGCTGGGAACGGAACAATGGCCTGAGAAGATATTTTCTGAAGCTGAAACAAATGCTTTCAGCAACTGCAATCAATTTTTTTTTAATGTTGTTGGGACAGCTAGTTTCACCTTGATTCCCAGTTGATTGCAATTTTCCTAGGGGCCTTGATGCCTCATCTCTGGAATTCAGTTTTTTTTATTATCTGTGATTAGACAAAGGCAGTAATGATATCTAGACATAAATGGAAACCAAATTGAGATTGTGATTAGGAGTGCTGATTATGTGCATTTAATTAATAAATCTATAGCCCTTTCCATTGACACGAATTCAAAAATAGGCTAATGGCGCAAATGCCCACATTGGATTTGTGGATGGTATAGTCGGACAGTTTTTCACAACAAAATGCAAATCCATGCAGTTATTACTGCAATAATTTAGTTAATATGATCGCCCTTTATAAACATAATGCATTGATCTGTAATGGAGCTAATAATTTGTTGTAGGTTTTTGAGGCAGAGTTCATGAACAGATACCATCCTTAAAATATATTACTTAACCACATTAAAATTTAACTAGGTTAAACTCTCTTTGATCTATTTACAATCAAATTTATCTTTTCACAACAAACCAAAATCCTTCTATTCAAACAAGGTGAAAATATTTTTACGCTGAAAAAGCAGGTGACAATTCGATCACAAATGACCTTAATATGAATAATGATGAAAATGTAATTGAAGTCAAAGGAGATATATAATTATCATTAATCTTTCAGCCAGTTTAGAAATATTTCATCAAGGTTTTAAACTTCCATCTGAAAAATGCACCTTCTATAGAAATAGAACCTTGAAATAATTTGTTGTTAAGTGCAATAAATCCTAATTATTTCGAGAATTTTACACATTTTGTTTCCATGGCGTTTTCTGATGGTGCAATATGGAAATGATCGAAGCTAAATTTCATAACTCAACGAGTAAAGCTCCAAAACGGATTTTTAATTGAAAGTGATACTCATCAAACAATAACCGACAGGGATACATTTTTTTCAGTGCCAATATTAACAAAATCTAATTTGTATTAATCAATTTTATTGGCTGATAAAATAGTCTTCAATGCTTCACACTAAATTAAGGCAAAGTGTAAAAGGGTTATTTATTTTTAACTGCAAGCAGATGGGTTAAATAACAAAAGGATTTACACACCGAACAACAGAAGCAGATCAGAGTTTCCTTTGACTTCATTAAACAAACTTTCACCTGTAAGAAGTCATCAAAATGCAAACACAAAAATAAATTAAACCTGCCCCCAATGTGCAACACACTCAACAGCACTACTCCTCGATTTGATTATAACTTTCTCATCAAAATCAATATGTTGCATCTCAGAGACTAATTTTAGTCATTTTATGCAATGATGTTCAACAGTATTTTCTAGTTATTTTCTCTACCAGATCAACCTGTTCTTCACTATGTGGCAATATTTGATTCTGCATTGCTTTTAACAGCACTCATCAAAAATATCCAGGATGAATAATTTTTGAATTGAATGTAATGTGATCATTATTGTGGTTTAAAATTTGTAAATAAAATATTTAAAAAAAAAATCCTGGGTAATGATGTACAGTCTAAGAGACGAAAATAGAGATGTCGATATCAGGGCATCGTAAAACAGGTGCATCCGCATTAACATAGATTTAAGGAAAAGGATAGTCGGTTTAAAGTTCTAGAAACAAACTGTTCAAATCGTTAAAAGATACTTGGCAGATTCACATAAAAATGGGAGAATGTTTTGCAGCATAATGATAAATATCTCAAGTATAATCGGATTTACTAGACAGTATTATAAAGGTACAATAAGCAATTACATTTGTTACTGCACAGTATATCATTTGATCCAGCCTGTTGGGAAAGGACTAGCTACAAGTCTTGAAGGTTCCATGAAACGATACTTTGCTAAGGACAGAAACCAAACCAAAATGTGCACTTGACAAACATCCAGGAAGAAAGAGACCTGAAGTGGGATGAAGTGATTGTTCAGGAGTCATACCTTTTCATTATTTGTAGGATCTAAGGAAAAAGGGTAGAGACTCATGAATGAATTGCCTCAGGAAAAGAAAAATAATAGTTATTGCTATCGGATGATCAACTCACAGCAGGTTTGGTCATACAGACTTTAAGTCTGAAGAATCAGAATGCAATAGAAATATACTGCTTGGTCACATCATCAAAAGCAAAGCCCAATGCATAAAGAACAACTCAATAGCTGGTGGATAACCAGATTATAGAACATTGCTCATTGAGAACCTACATATCAGAACATACTAGGTAATCTGAGATGCTTGAAAAGGTAGGTGATATTGGGATTCCTGCTTCTGGTAATGAAGTGAGAAACAAAAAAATGCACTGAGGTTGAAAGACAGCAGTGAGACAATGATTTGGTATTATGACTGAAAGCAAACTTTGTTAGCAAACGGAATTCAATTATATATGAAAAACCACGATGAAAACATAGATATTGCCAATAAACTGCTTTCTCGTCTTTTAGTTGATATCATTAAAAAGGCATCAATCAAAACACTAAAAAGCAGAGTTGACTAAAACAAGTAGAACAAAAAATGAGAATTCTGTAAATTGAACCAAAGAAATTGCATTTGAAGAAAATGTAAAATGAGTTGAAGATCTTGTAAGTGAAAGTATATCGTCACAAGAATGACTTATTATTGGAAGAATCAGTCAGCAGTTTCAAATTAGAGACATCCATCAGATCTCTGCATAATTAAGTCCAAAGCAAAAATTAAAGCAAAGTGCAAAAATATCGCACCAAAATCACAACATGCACATGACCTTCAACCCTTTTCACGTAGATTATTTAGTGACACTGAAATATATACACACCTGGTGTTAGGAGACTCTTGAGTTGATCCAGGCTTTCTCCAACCTTATCAAAATCTGGTAACAGCTTGGCAAGTTCTACATCATCAAAGATTTTCCTTAGCTTTTCTGAAGTTCAAAATACATCAATGTCAAAATTTTACATTTTCATTCATTTTTCCAGAATTTCATTTAGCAATAAAAAAAAAATCAGAGGAGCAGGTTATACAGCCCATCCAACCTGTTCCCCCATTTGTGCAGATCATGGTTGAATTCCTAAATAAATGATTTTATCCTCTAATTCAGGGCTCTTCTCTCTCTTTGGCTTGGCTTCGCGGACAAAGATTTATGGAGGGGTAAATGTCCACGTCAGCTCCAGGCTTGTTTGTGGCTGACAAGTCCGATGCGGGACAGGCAGACACGGTTGCAGCGGTTGCTGGGGAAAATTGGTTGGTTGGGGTTGGGTGTTGGGCTTTTCCTCCTTTGTCTTTTGTCAGTGAGGTGGACTCTGCGGTCTTCTTCAAAGGAGGTTGCTGCCCACCGAACTGTGAGGCGCCAAGATGCACGGTTTGAGGCGATATCAGCCCACTGGCGGTGGTCAATGTGGTAGGCACCAAGAGATTTCTTTAGGCAGTCCTTGTACCTCTTCTTTAGTGCACCTCTGTCACGGTGGCCAGTGGAGAGCTCGCCATATAACACGATCTTGGGGAGGCGATGGTCCTCCATTCTGGAGACGTGACCCACCCAGCGCAGCTGGATCTTCAGTAGCGTGGACTCGATGCTGTCGACCTCTGCCATCTCAAGTACTTCGACGTTAGGGATGAAAGCGCTCCAATGAATGTTGAGGATGGAGCGGAGACAACGCTGGTGGAAGCGTTCTAGGAGCCGTAGGTGATTTTGCATTTAGCATGGTAACAGGAGATTTTGGTCCATGAGTCCGTGCCGCCAAATTTACACCCAATTAACACACCCCCTGTACATTTCGAATGGTGGGAGGACATCGGAGCCCCTAGGGAAAACCCTCGCAGACACTAGGAGAACATACAAACTCCTTACAGACAATGTGGGATTCGAACCCGAGTCCTGATCGCAGGTGCAGTAAAGGCACCGCACTAACTGCTACACCAACTGTGCCACCCCAGGGAATATTTTTTCCTGTGCCCAAAGGTCCAGTAGTCTCAATTATATTTGAAAATACAGAGCATTTTGGCTAAGAGAATTCCAAAGATCCACACAAATGATTCACAATGACACATTGGAAGCTTCATTGAAAGACATAACTGTGGATAGGTAATGTGTTTAACATCTAAACAACAAATGCAGGAAATGCAACAGTTTATATTCCTTTCCATTGTAAAAAAAATACAAAAGAAAAAGTGATCCAACCATCCCCAAAAAAATGACAGTAATAGATTCAACAGGAGTTTTATAACGTTGCTGTCAAAAGCAGCAAGCTTGAAGATTGGGTGCAGTCAGAAATGAGCAAAAAATGGACCAAATGTTTGAATGAGGAACAAAAATTAGAATACAAGAGGAAAACAAACTGCTCATGTATTATAAAAGGATGTGATACATGACACCTCAAAAATATTAACAGGAATAAAGTTAACAGATTTATTCAAGAAAATCATGTCTGATAAACCTACTGAAGTTTTACTTTGAGGATGTAACTGGCAGAATAGATAAGGGAGAATCAGTGGATGTGGTATCTATGGATTTTCAGAATAACTCTGATAAAGGCCCGCATAGGAGCCTCGTGTGCTCATGGGATTCAGAGTAATGTTTACACATGCACTGACAACTGATTGACAGGCACAAAACACAGCAATAAATGGACTCTGGCAAGTGGCAGATAGCAACAAATGGGATACACCAGGGATCAGTGCTTAGCCTCCATGATTTGTAAGAGGGAACTGAATGCAATAATTTCTAAGAATGCATATAATACAAAATAGGATGGTATTGTAAGCTCTGAGGAGAATGCAAAGAGGCCACGTTGGGTAAGAAGGAAGATTCAAAGGGATTTTTTTTTATATAAAAAAATCTTTTTTACTATCAAAATCATTAAAAATATTTTAAAAAGAAAATGAAGGAAGATTCATGTTTGATGTAGTGTAACATGGATAAGTGCTTAATTTTTGCACAAGTCCTGATTATTATACAACCAATTTGAAAACAGTGTTTGCTTCTTAAATTCTGCCTCATTTCAACTGAATTGAAAGAATTTGTGCAATTTACCAAATGACTCAATACTGATTAAAAAGGTACTAAGATTTATCCTTTCAACATATGTTTTTGATTTTATGATCAGCAAAACTTATAAAATATCAAATAATTACTTGGCTCAGGAGATTGAACATGAAAAATCCAAAATGATTAAGTTAGCCAACTGTTTATTTAATAAGGATCATTAAGTAATGTAATGCTGAATTATCAAATTATGTTATTTAATCTCCAAAGAGAAGATAGTGATTTTAATAAACAACAACATAGCAATGGAATTACACCATCACTGTACAAATCATATTTTGAATTGTAACATCATTAATTTTGTCCTATTGAATTCAAAATTGCAACCAAAAACAGCTCACCAAAATCTATATTTTCATCCAGTTTCCAAACAAAGTCTGGAATTATCCATTTGTACTCTGTTAGATCTGGTATCATTTCCTTCCATTGATCATATGTCTAAGAAAAACATAGTAAAACTTAAATTCTTTTATATGCACTTTAAGCCTGACAAGTAAGTTATAGTTTTCATGCTTCAGAACACTTACACTCGGTAATTGTTGCTTACAATCTTGACGACCAAAATACAATACTCAATATAACAGTAAAGTTTGCATTACTGAAGTTAATGATAAGCTAAAACCAAAACACAAGCATCAATAAAGATGCTTCAGAACCCTCAAGTGACTCACCAATTCCCCTCCTGATGATCAACCTTCCCTTCAGTCTATTTTCATACCACACAAAAAATAAAAATTGACGGGCTTCAAATATACCTTCTTTGCTGTGTAACCACCTCCGACTGCTGATCCCAACACAAGGTAGCGAATTTTTAGTAGTCGAGTTGCTAGTCTGGCTAGAATGAAAGTTCGATGGGGAGAGGATCCAATTTTTAAAGGAACCACTTTTGATCCCTTTAGAGAAAGTCTGTTGAAAGTGGAGTATGGCTGAGCTTTAGAATTCCAGTGTAGCCTGCGCAAATGAACATGAGGTGCATTCAGGTGGTGAACAGCTCTGGATAGCAAGCACAGTTTCTGTTCAGGAAACTTCATTTTTTTTAAACAATATTTCTTCAGGGCTTGCCAGCAAGCTAAGCCTGGGAAGAGAGAAAAAAAGTAACATAATTATGTTGATTTCTATGTTGAATTTATCATGTGAAAAACATAAATAATTCAGAGATATGAAGAGGTTGTTGTAAGATAGAATAAAATTATGCTCCAAAAAGTAAAAATAAAAAAAAAACAGGAACTGGGCGAAACAGTGGCTCAGCTATTACAGCTTTTGCTTTACTATCCCAGCAATCCAGTCTCAATAAAGGGCCCTAACCTGAAAGGTGGATGTTGAGTTCCTCCAGAAGCTCAGTTTCCTCAACGTTCCAGCATCTGTTCTGTAGTCTTTATGTTTCACGAATTTGCATGTTATATGAATTAATTTTAAAACAAAATGGGAATTTTGAACAGTTGGCTCCAAAATTAAGAATATAAGAAATAGGAGCAGGAGTAGACCATCTGGTCCATCGCACCTGCTCCACCATTCAATGTGATCATGGCTAATCTGATGATAAGTTCATCCACCTACCTGCTTTTTCCCTCCCAATTCAAGCATCTTGTCATTTACAGAGATATTACAATATTCTGTAACTGAACTACGATTCCCAAGCTATAACAATATAACCCACACTTCAGAACATTGGTGATTTCCATTTGTTAAATGAATGCAAAAAAAATCATGATTTCTTTGAAAGCTCTAAATGCATCTTCTTTAATTCAGTTAAGATAAGTACAATCCAATACAATTCCATCAGCAGAAAAGCAGTAATAAATAAAAGGGTTACTGTAATACATCGATAAATAGTAGTCTTATCTGGACCTCTAGCATTAATGTCATCTTTATCAGACAAAAAAAGCAGATTTCAAATTTTATTTGAAATTCCAGCAAAATGTAAATTGTACACTTGTTACATTTTAAAAGCCTGTCATAGCTCCTCTCAGGAACCACGGTTTATATTTACAGATATTAAAGCCCATTGATACTGAGGACACACTGTGATGCAACTCTTCCAACTACAGTAAAGGTTTGGATTACATCATGAAGACTATCAAAACTGCATCTAGTAAGTTAACCAAATTGAAAAATCAATCATTTACTAAAAGAATAGAGCTACCGATTTAGTCATTTGACTCCAAGAACAGAATGAGCCATAAACAAGGTGCATCATTGAAGTGAGAGCAATATCATACTGGGCTTCAGCAAAGCAGTTGACAAAATGACACATGACAAACTGATGCAGAAAGTAAAACCTCAGGGATCCAAGAGAAAGTAGAAATTTGGATTATAAACTGATTCTCCTACAGAAAGAGAAGATTAAAGATGAATAAGACATTTTGTAACTGAGGTCCTTTTTTTTTAAAGCATTGCAGAGTACTTGGATTTCTTCATTTTTATATAAACGATATGAACAAAAGCATACGGGCAAATCCAGGACATACTGATGATACCAAATTTGGCAGTGTACCTGACAGAGCAAAACCAAGTTCATATGAAAGTTTCAATGGACAAGCTGGGTTGGCTCAGAAGTAATACAGGAAATCCAACCAAATTCAAAGGTGGCATCGTAAGAAGTGAAAGGAAGCAGAATGATCTTGGAGGTTATGCCCACAAATCCCTGATTATGGCATTTCCCCATCTGTTATCATGAGACCCAAACCATGGAGCACATCACCACAATGTGCCCATCACGATCTGCTAACAAAGGCACCACATTATTCATCCATTTTTCATCTGGTGGCCATAAGGTGAATTGACAGACTGTCAGGTTCTCTCAGGCATGTTCCCTAACACACAGGACACAAGAAGATTCCGGAGTCTCTCTCATAGCACAGAATGAGGTCTACAATCACACCTCTTTCGTTTACATTCTGCGTTGGTAACAGAACCTCTCAAACCTACAGTTTTATCGATGTGTTCACAACATACAATGGGAAAAAAAAAGCAAGCTTGTTTCCCTCAAAACGACCATGAAGTATACTTTTTACATACTGAAGGTATAAAAATATGACCCCAGAATCTCAGAATTTTATCAAACACAACATTTTATGAGCGAGAAATTGAATGACAATATGTGCAAATAAATCAAAACAGTGGAAGAAACATTTAAGTGGAGGGAAAAGGAAGAGAGATTTGGAGAAAAGGAAAGGTTTTCAAGAGAATTTAGAGGACACTTCCGTGTCTAAAAGATCTACCACCTCCCATCCGTTATTTCAAGCCGACGTCAAATAAAATGCCCCAGATGTTTAGTGCCTTATTGAGCACAGAACACAACCTGGGCTCCCCCCACCACCACCACCATCCCACCCCCCCACCACCATCCCACCACCCACCACCACCCCCCCATCCCACCACCCACCACCACCCCCCCATCCCACCCCACCCCCACCCCCACCCCCACCCCACCCCGGGTATGAAGGGCAGGGCTGGAGCCGATACCCCAGAAAGATCCACAGGGGAAGCAGGTCCCTCGCAACATCTGATGTTGGACGGGTGGTGGAACATACGGCCACCCGAGGCCCGGGTCAGGCCTGTCCTCAAGCGGCGGCCACGGTCCACCCGCGGGGGGTGGGGGGGTTCGGCTTGACAGCCCGCTACCGAGCGCCATCCCTGGGATTTGGGGAACGGCGCTTGGGACCCGGTTTCCCCGATGGCGCCTCCCCCTCCCTCAGTTCCCCTTTTCCTTCTTACCCGCACGGCCGGCGAACCACGATCATCGACTCGGAGCCCCATTCGCAAGCACTTCCGGGGACAGTGCAAGCTCCGGCTGGAAACGTGGAGCCGAGCGTCCGGTCCGCCTGATGCGCCCGGTCCGCCCTGCCCAGAGTGAGCTGGCGCGGAGGTGGGTGCTGCTTCATGGCGGGAAGATTTCTATGCAAAAATGCCAGAGAATTATTAGGCTGTAATTCACGCAAACTGGACGGGACGAAATGTAATAGAGAGTCTTTTGTATTTATCTTAATAGGGAAGTCCAGAACATAGTTAATCAGTTTACTAGTTTTGTGCCCTAACTCTGTTGAATGTAGTAGTTTCTTTCAGAAAACAATACCCCAAATCTGAGTCCTCTGCAGTTCTTTGGTTTAAACATATCTGATGATTTCTGAACATAACCTGGATGTCATTTACAGCACTTCCATTTGTCAGGGAAATACCATGTTTGAAAGGAACAAACAATATTAGTTGGGCCAAAGAGCAGATCAGATCCTCAGGCAGGCAAAATGGTAGTACTGATGATAAAGAATTTGGTAAAAAGAGTCTTGCTGAATCTATTGACACCCAGTTATTTATGTGCATACTGACCAAACATCAATTTAACCTGGTGTGAATAGCACTGGCCAATATTTCTGGATGAAATCAAGCCCATCATAAAAATAGAGCCAGTTCAAGTTGGTGTGCTGGCTGACATCTTCATTTCACAATGAACTACATTTCCTGACCTAGAATGTTGCCATGATGGTTCCACAGCCTGGCTAGTGTAAGGATCAGGACAGGTTGGATATGATATTTGTAAGTCCTCATACTCAGGTGAGATCAGGTTTGTTCTTGTAAACGTGAGAGTCATAGATTTATGGTGGAGAGCCAGCATCTTTTCCCCAGAGTGGCACTGGCCGATACCAGAGGACATCTACTCAAGGTGAGTGGAGGAAAGATTAGAGGAAGCGGGGGTGTTTTAAAAAAAAAACAGTGGTGGGTGTACTGACAATAACCATACCAGCAGTGCGAGTATAAGACAGCTTTAATAAACTAATATGTACACTAAGAGGTCTTGTCTCTCTGCAAGACAAACCTGGAAGGCAAGACTGTAGCTCTGGACTGCTTTATATACAAAGTCACAGGATGACCCCTGGTGACCTAGTGGTGTAATTACATATCACCATATTCACCCCCCCCCTTAAAAATGTTATTCCCCCACCACCACACCCCCCCCCCCGTCCTTTTTCCTTTGTTTGTAAGTTCATAAGTCCAAATTTTTCATGGTTTCAGTTGCCTTCTGGACCTCCTCGGTAGTTGTATAGGGGTGGGGAGTGCGGTCTGCCTTTCGGCCTTCTTGGTGTCGGTATGGGAGTGGGAAGTACTAGATGGCCATGTGGGCTGGGAATCCTCTTGTATGGGATTAGGTCCTCCCATCAAGTCTAGGGTGGTGATATTTTGTGGAGTGGGCGTACCCAGGGTCCTGATTTCCGGGGTGAGTGGTTTAGTCCTCTGGGGTGACTCGATGGATGACTGTTCTAGTGACTGCTGCTGCGTTCCTTGTTGATCCGTAGACATCTGTGTTTCCTCCGCATTGTTCACACATCCGGCCGGCTCGAGATCCCTGGTGCCCACCGAGTCTTCTCTTCCATCTGGGAATGTGATGAAGGCGTACTGAGGGTTCGCATGCCTCAACTCCACTTAATCCACCAGCGGGTCCGCTCTGTGGGGTCTGCAGTGCTTCCGGAGGAGAACAGATGCCAGTGTCATCATCCATTTAGGCAGCACTGTGCCCATCATGGCTTTCCTTGTGAAAGAAAATATACGGTCGTGTGGGGTCATGTTAGTGGCAGTACACAACAAAGAACGTATAAAATGTAGGGCTTCTGGCAACACTTCTTGCCATCTAGTAACAGGCAGGTCTTTTGCTTTTAAAGTCAAGAGGACCGTTTTCCAGATAGTGGCATTTTCCCTTTCGACTTGTCCATTCCCCCTGGGAATGTAACGTAGTGAGGCTGGTAGCAATCCCTCTCTCATGCAGGTACTGCTGTACTTCTGCACTCATGAATGCAGCACGGCTGTCTGTGTGTATGTAGTTCGGGTACCCAAATATGTTGAAGATGGGTTGGAGGCATTTTATAACAGTGGCTGCTGATATATCAGAACACGGGATTGCGAAGGGAAACGGGAATATTTATCTATTACATTTAGGAAATAGACATTTCTATTATTGGACGGAAGCGGGCCTTTAAAATCGAGGCTGAGGCGTTCAAAAGGTTTGGTAGCTTTTATCAGGGTGGCTTTGTCTGGCCAGTAAAATTGCGGTTTGCATTCCGCACAGATGAGGCAGCTCTTGTTCACTGACCTCACTTCCTCTACCGAAAATGGGAGGTTTTGGGTTTTAATGAAGAGAAACAGTCTATCGAATCCTGGGTGGTCCAGCTCATTGTGCAAGCTCTGCAACTGGGACGTGTGGTTAAGGATGGCACAAATGCCTCTGGACAGCGCATCCAGGGGCTCGTTGAGTCTCCCGGGACGGTATAGAATGTCATAGTTAAATGTAGACAATTCTATCCACCAGCACAGGATTTTGTCGTTCTTAATTCTCCCCCTGTTCTGGTTATCGAACATAAAAACCACAGACCGTTGGTCCGTGACGAGGGTGAAGTGTTTGCATGCCAGATAATGTCGCCAGTGCCTTACTGCTTCCACAATGGCTAGGGCCTCCTTCTCTTCTGCTGAGTGTCTTACCTCTGACCCCTGTAGGGTTCGCGAGAAAAAGGCCACCTGTTGTCCGTCTTGATTTAGGGTGGCTGCCAGAGCCACATCGGATGCATCCGTTTCTATTTCAAATGGGATCGACTCATCTATGGACCGTAAGGTAGCTTTAGCGATATAGTCCCTAATGTCTCTGAATTCTCTGGTGGCTGCTGGGCACAGTGGGAAAACTGAGGCTTTTATAAATGGGCGGGCCCTGTCGGCGTAGTTGGGGACCCATTGGGCATAGTAAGCGAACAGTCCCAAACACCATTTTAGTGCTTTCAGCGTGTGTGGGACTGGGAGGTCTAGGAGAGGGCACATACGGGCTGGGTCTGGGCTGATTTCCCTGTTCTGCACTATGTAGCCCAGGATTGGCAACTTCCTGGTGCTAAATACGCATTTGTCCCTGTTGTATGTTAAGTTCCTTTCCTCGGCTGCCTGGAAGAAGTGTTTTAAATTCGTGTCACGATCCTCCTGAGTGTGGCCACAGATTGTCACGTTGTCTAAGTAGGGGAACACCGCTTTCAGTTGGACTTATCTACTCTTCGGTCCATTTCTCTCTGAAACAGGGACACTCCATTGGTGACACCAAAGGGGAGTCGCAGAAATTGATACAGCCTGCCGTCTGCCTCAAATGCCGTGTAAATGCGATCACTGTTTCTAATGGGCAGTTGGTAGTATGCTGCCTTCAGGTCTATGTTGGAGAACACCTTATACTGCGCAATGTTGTTGACCATGTCTGCTATGCGTGGCAGGGGGTAGGCATCTAGTTGTGTAAATTTGTTGATTGTCTGGCTGTAATCCACTATCATGTGCAGTTTTTCTCCTGACTTTACTACAACCACCTGGGCTCTCCAGGGGCTGGTGCTCTACTCTCTGATGCCCTCCTGTAGTAGCCTGCGGACCTCTGTCCTAATGAAGGCTCTGTCCCTCAGGCAGTTCCTCCTGCTCTTTGTGGCTATTGGTGTGCATTCTGGGGTCAGGTGTGTGAACAGCAGAGGGGGTTCTATGTTCAGGACAGACAGGCTGCGGTGTTGTTTCTTCATAAGGCGTACTGGGGTGGGGGGGTTGCTGGTGAGGCCCATTGTTCACTATTGTAATGCTTTCTAATTGACACTTAAAATCTAACCCCAATAGTACCTGGCCACAGAGGTGAGGGAGTACTAGTAATTTGAACCCTTTGTATTTTGTGCCCTGGATTTCTAGAGTAACCCTGCAAAACTGTTTTACCTCAGCCACAAGGCTGCTAGCTGCTAACAGGATCTGGTGCTCACTCGGGCGTGTGGGGAGGGCAAGGCGGTTGACTAACCCCTGGTCAATAAAACTTTAAGTGCTTCCATTATCTATTAAGCAATTTACCCTCACATCATTAATTTTGATGCACTCAGTAGCATCAGATAAATTGTGTGGACTCGCCAGATTCATGCATAGGGAAGCAAGTCTGGCATGTCCTTCCATCCGATAGTATTTGGCATCATATTCATCTCCTGAAGACTGTGTACTATGCTCTGTAGCATTTGTCCAAGATCGCTGGCTGCACATGGCATTCTTCTTCTTCTGTTTGTCTGTGGAGAAAAAAGAGCTTTCCCGCCTCTCATTAGCATGAGAATGGGCCTTGGCTGTGGCCTTGGGGCTTCTGCAGACTTTTGCATAATGGCCACGTTTTCCACAGTTGGAACAGACATTTTCTCTGGCAGGGCAGAGGGCTCTGGGGTGCTTTCTTTGTCAACAGAGAAAGCACTTGGGACCCTCAACGTGTTGCTGCTGCTGTGAATTCCTGTGAGGCAGCATACTTTTCTTTTCGTGGGGCTAGAGGGTCCAGCAGTGTGACGTTTGTCCAAGCCCCAGGATCCTGTGAGTACTCCTCCAATTCTTTCTTGGTGCTTTCTAAAGCTTCTGCAATAGTCTTTGCTTCATCTAGCCCCACCATTCCTTTCTCCAGCAATCGATGTCTCATCTCGGTGGACCGTATGCCTGCAACAATTCTGTCCCTAATAAGGTCCTCCACATACTCCTCAGCTGATACTGCTTTAAAGTTGCAGCCTCTTGCCAGGTCTTTCAGAGAGAGTATAAAGTCTCTGGCGGACTCCCCTACTTGTTGTGACCTGGTCATAAGCCTACACCGGGAGTGGAGTTTGCTATGCCCCTCACTGTAATGCCTCTGTAAAATGCTTATTGCCTCTTGGTAGGACCTGGCCTCCTGAATAAGGGAGTAAGGGTGGTCTCCCAGCTGCGCGAACAGCAGCATTAATAGCATAAGCAGCTTCCATCCTAGTAGCTATCATATTAGTTTATTAAATTTTACTAACAATAACCACACCAGCAGTGTGAGTACAAGTCAGCTTTAATAGACTAAAAGGTCTTGTATCTCTGCTAGATGAATCTGGAAGGCTTGACTGGAGCTCTGGACTGCTTTTTATACAAGGTCACTGGGATGACCCCTGGTGACCTAGTGGTGTAATTACATATCACCACCTTGGGTGCCTAGAAGATCATGGTCGAGGCTGATTCAATAGGAACATTTAAAAAACTTAGATAAACACATGGATGTAAGAACAATGGAGGGTTATGGGATACGAGGGAGGGAAGGGTCAGATTAACGTGGAGTAGGTTCATATCCTTCAGCACAACATCGTACTGTTCTTTGTTATAAATACAGTAATTCTCAGCATCCACTGCTTCTTCTTTTACTGAAACAGAAATAAACTAAGCTTTGCCTCAGATGGCATGAACTATGTTCAAACCTAACTTTGACTGTTATCAATATGGAGATTGCATAGTCCCCCATTTCTATTGGATATTCTGGTTTCAATCCACTTTGCAAAGGTGTGCTGGTGAGGAAATTGGTATTATAAGTTACCCCTTGGTGTAGAATTAAAATGTGTTCATGTGTCTGAGAGGGAAAAAGTTGCAGGTATATAGAAACAAGTGGAGAAGAAATGGGAGTGAAGGGATTGCTGTGCTGGAACCTCGCACAGGGCAAACATTCTTCTAAGGCAGGGGTGTCAAACTCAAATTCATGGAGGGCCAAAATTAAAAACTTGGACTAAGTCGAGGGCCAAACTAAATATTTATTGAAAATTTTCAACAACATCTGCATGTTTTCTCTTCCTTCAACATATGTAATGTTAAACTTTTTCTTATTAAAATAAATGTTTAATAATAGTTTTGGATCAACTCTTTCATTGTCATTGGCCCATTTTCTTTAGCGTCTGAAACCGTGCACATGACGAGTCAATGAGGGATGATTAAAGCAGTGGTCTTCAAACTTTTTCTTTCCACCCACAGACCACCTTAAGCAATCCCTTACTAATCACAGAGCACCAATGGCACAGGGACGCAAGTGGAAAGAAAAAGGTTGAGAACTGTTGTATTGTGGTAACTCCACATCTGATTAGGTTAATTGTTAGGCAAGTGGTCAGAGAAGGACCCCCCCACCCCAAGAAAGGCTTAAATTACAGGAACAAAATAAGCTTCCATCTCACTGCTCCCAATCTTACACACAGTCCTGATGTGGAATGTGGGGTCGCAGCTCCACGTTCACCCGAGTTCAGGTGCTGTCTGTGTGGAGTTTGTATGCTCTCCCCTTGTCTTGGACCAACAGGTCGGTCGCCTGACGAAGGCACCCGAACCCCCCATTGAAACGCCGGCGTCTGGGGCGGTGGAAGAATTGGCTGAGAAGAGCGTGTTGCTCCCACCCCCCTCCCATGGTTGGAGAGGGATTAAACTGCGATCTCACGGCGCCGGGCTCATCTCCAACAAAAGGAGCGGGAGGCAGGGTCCGCCGCGCATGGTGCGAGGGGGAAGGCATCACCAACGAGACGTTTGGTCTGGCGTCGCCGCTGAAGCGCAGACCCAGCGAGGATGGTCCCCAACTCCAGCCGCGTCTGTGTGTCCGGGAGCCGGGCGGGCTGAGTGTGGCGCTCCGATCCCTGGGATTCGGGACTCAGATCCCTCCACACCTCCGGCGTCTTCATTTTCACCTTCAGTGTGCATGCGCTATACTGGCGCGGCGGCCAGCGGGCCAACTCTAATATATATAATATGATCTTGCGGGCCAAATATAATTATATCGCGGACCAAACTTGGCCCGCGGGCCAGAGTTTGACATGTGTGTTCTAAGGCATTATGATGCAAATTATTTTTTCAATATATTTATTCTATTTATGCTGCTGATCTTACTCTTCTCTGTTCAAAGCTGCTTGACTCTAGATGGTATTACATGCCTATCCATTAAAAAATTGGTCATTGCTGTCTTCCACCTGCCAGATTTTATAAGGTGCCTTTTACCATGGCAGTGCTCCAATTGGGTAATGTGGAAAATATTTTCTCCAGCTGCCTGGGGAATGAATGGAGCAATCCTTTGTGCTGTCACTATGGTGATGCAGCCCCGATTATTTCCCATTGATTGGTGACAACAAGAAATCATGCTGCTTATTATTGCAAAATGCTGTACAATATTCCCATTTATTCACATCTTTAACCTTCAGTCATATCACCAGTAACTTACGTTAAAACAGATTAGTCTTTATGAAGAGAGGAGTCAAACATAAGAGTCTGTAGACACTGTGATTTGAAGTAAAAACACAACATTAAAGAATCTCAGCAGGTCATGTACTTTATAGAGCAGAGGTAAAGATACTTAACTAACTTTTCAGGCTTGAGCCCTTCATCAAGGTATGACAAATTGTAGACAGATTCCTTTTATTCAGGTACCTCCCTATATTTTGTTTTTGAGTCCAATGTGACTGGGTTGTGTTATGTTTGCATGAGTGTAAACAGTTACTATAATCAGTCTTGTTAAGTCTGATGTGACTCTTAATATTGTGTTTTGTAATTGAGAATACCAGTGTGTGTTGTCCCTGTTGCGATCCCCTTGCATGTTCTTTGATAAAGATTCTTCCTGTGTTCGGCCCGTGTCATTGCCCTTTGTACTCACTGAACTTTTTGCCTTCCCACACAACATTTGTATACATTTTGGTTTGACCAATTAGAAATTACAGCACTTTTTATACATTTCCCCCATTTCAGGGCACCATAATGTTTGGGATATTTGGCTTCACAGGTGTCCGGGTATGTTTAATTGCTTCATTGGTGAAGGTATAAGAGAGCTCAGCTCACTTCTAAGCTTTTGATTACCTTTGGAGTCTGTAGTTGCCATTTTCAACATTAGGGCCAGAGCTGGGCCAATGAAAGTCAAAGAAGCCGTCACAATGCTGAAAAACAAGAATAAAACAGTAAGAGACATTGGCCAAACCTCAGGATTACTAAAATCAACAGTTTGGAGCATCTTTAAGAAAAAGGAACATACTGGTGAGTTCAGTAATGGCAAAGGGACTGACTGGTAGACCATCATTGCTGATGACAGAATTCTTCTCATAATGAAGAAAAATCCCCAACCACCTGTCCGACAGATCAGAAACATTCTTCCGGATGCAGGTGTGGATACGTCAAAGACTACTGACTGCAGACTTCATGAAGAGTAATTCAGAGGCTACACTGCAAGATGCAAACCAATAATTAGCCACAGGAAAAAGGAAAGCCAGATTACAGTTTGCCAAGAAGTATTTAAAGAGCCTGTAGAATTCTGGAAAAAGGTCTTGTGGACAGATGAGACCAAGACTAATCTGTAACAGAGCAGTGGCAATAGCAAAGTGTGGAGGTATAAAGGCACTGCCCAAGCTCCCAAAGCATACCACCTCATCTGTGAAACATGGTGGTAGGGTTAGTTATGGCCTGGGCATGTAAGGCTGCCACAGGTACTAGCGCACCTATCTTCATTAATGATGTAACTGCTGATGCCAGAATGAATTCTGAGGTGTATAGAAACATCTTATCTGCTCAAGTTCAAACCAATGCCTGCAAACTCATTGGATGGTGCTTCATCCTACAGCAAGACATAGATCCCAAACATACTGCTAAAGCAACAATGGATATTTTTCAAAGCTAAAAACTGGAAAATTTTTGAATGGCCAAGTCAGTCACGCAATCCAAATCCAATTGAGCATGCCTTCCATATGCTGAAGAGAAAAGGGGACAAGCCCCTGAAACAAGCAGAAGATGAAGATGGCTGCAGTAGAGGCCTGGCAGAGCATCACTAGAGAAGATAGTATCTGGTGACGTCTATGAATCTCAGACTTCAAGCAGTCATTTCAGGCAAGGGATATGCAACTAAGTACTGAACATGACTAATATACAATCCATTGCTGTGTCCCAAATAATATGGTGCCCTAAAATGAGGAAGTTATATATAAAAAATGCTGTAATTTCATGGTCAATCTAAAATATATAAAAATAATTTTGAATAAAATCTGGAATGCGCATTTTAATCACGTGAATTGTCTGATTACAAATTTAAAACTGTGGTGCCCAGGGGCAAATAAAGGAACAAATTTTTTTTTAACCGCAAACATTAAGGAAGGCATTGTAAATATACAGATAATAGCTAAGCGAGAAGTCTGCTGTTGCAGGGAACTTGTGCAGTACACAAAAATGCTCAAGGAATTCAGCAACTCACACAGGATGCGCAGAAAGCAAAAGGGAAGGGGAAGATGAGAAAGGAGATAGTAAGTGATGGGGAAGAGCAGAGGACTAAAAAAAGATGCTCTAAGCTTATTTCTCTTCTTCCTTGATCTGCTATGTCCTCCAGCACTTTGGGTCTTGCACTCAGTAAATAATAACCTCTGGGAGTCTTGCAGAAATTGTGCTCACCTTTTGATGAAATGACTCGGTGCTAAGGGAAGTTTGATCTCTATCTTGGGAAGGATTTTCTTGACAATGAAAATTTTTCTTATACTGATTAGAGTTTAAAAGCACCAAAGAAATCTCACTGAGACAAGTGAAACAGGAAAGTCTGCAGACGCTGTGATTGTAGTAAAAACACATCAAAATGCTGGAGGAACTCTACTGGTCTTTCAGCATCCATAGGAGACAAAAATATATTGCAGACATTTTGGGCCTGGGCCCTTCTTCAAGGAAGAAGCAGAATGAGCCAAGAGCAGGAAATCTCAAAATTCAGACACTGCTGGGTGGGAGAGCAATCCAGACACAAGAACAGGTATTAATTGGGTAATAATAAGGGGAGAGGTGAGGATTTATTATGTCTGCTAAAAGGAGACAAGGAAAGGGAGAGACAGAACTGGGGAAGGCAACAGGGGAAGAAAAGGAGAGGGGGTGTTAACAAAAGCCAGAGGTCCATATTAAAGCCATCTGGTTGGAGGGTGCCCAGACAGAAGATTAGGTGTTTTTTTTTCTCCAATTTGCAGGTGGTCTCAGTCTGGAAGTGCATGAGACCATGGACAAGCAAGGAAGTGAGATGGGGAATTGAAATAAGTAGCCACTTGGAAATCCACACGATTGAGGCAGACAGATGCTCAACGAAGTGATCTCTCAGTCTACACCCAGTCTCTCCAGTGTAGAGGAGATCACAAAACTACAACTATAACACTGGATGCAGTAGATGACCCCTGCAGATTCACAAGTGAATTGTTGCTTCGCTTGGAAGGACTGTATGGGGCCTGACTGGTGGAGAGGAAGGAGGTGTGGGAACAAGTGGAGCATCACGTGCAGTCACAGAGGTAGGCAATAAGGGGACAATTGGAGGGGGGGGGGGAAGAGAACAAGAGAATAACAGAGGGAGAGGTCCCTGAAGAAGGCAGAGAGGGGAGGAGAGGGAAATATGTGTCTATTTGTGGAATCATATAGTAGATGACGAAAATGGCCAAGGAAGATATGTTGGACACGGAGGCTGGTGGTGTGGTAGGTGACGACAAGAGGAATCATGTCCTTGCTGCGCATGGGAGCAGAGGGGTCTTAGCAATGGAGGATATGTGGGTAACCACCAAGTTGATAGTGGTAGAGGGAAAGCCAAGTTATTTGAAGGAGGAGGACATCTCTGATGATCTGGCATTGGAAGTCCTCTTTCTGGATGCAGATGCAATGGAGACAGAGACTGGAATGAATCTCTACAGGGGACAGGGTGGGAAGAGGTGTAGTTGTGAAAGTTGGTGGGTTTGTAGAAGATATCTCACAATGTGCAGCATACTCTGACCAACTAGACATTCCCTCCAACTTGGTATTTTTTTTTTTCTTTGGCTTGGCTTCGCGGACGAAGATTTATGGAGGGGGTAAAAAAGTCCACGTCAGCTGCAGGCTCGTTTGTGGCTGACCAGTCCGATGCGGGACAGGCAGACACGATTGCAGCGGTTGCAATAATGGCGTGAAGCAAGGCTGTGTTCTCGCACCAACCCTCTTTTCAATCTTCTTCAGCATGATGCTGAACCAAGCCATGAAAGACCCCAACAATGAAGACGCTGTTTACATCCGGTACCGCACGGATGGCAGTCTCTTCAATCTGAGGCGCCTGCAAGCTCACACCAAGACACAAGAGAAACTTGTCCGTGAACTACTCTTTGCAGATGATGCCGCTTTAGTTGCCCATTCAGAGCCAGCTCTTCAGCGCTTGACGTCCTGCTTTGCGGAAACTGCCAAAATGTTTGGCCTGGAAGTCAGCCTGAAGAAAACTGAGGTCCTCCATCAGCCAGCTCCCCACCATGACTACCAGCCCCCCCACATCTCCATCGGGCACACAAAACTCAAAACGGTCAACCAGTTTACCTATCTCGGCTGCACCATTTCATCAGATGCAAGGATCGAAAATGAGATAGACAACAGACTCGCCAAGGCAAATAGCGCCTTTGGAAGACTACACAAAAGAGTCTGGAAACTTGGTATATAGTATTTTTACATTCCCTTGTTCATCTTCTCTCTAACTGGCCCCATTCCTCTATGAAATAGATTACTTTATTCCCAGTTTACCATGGCAGCTATCACCTCTTCCTACAAGAAGTATTCTCTTTGTCTCTTCTATTTCTTTCCCCCATCCTCTCTAACTTTTAACTAACTTGATATTTCCTTTTTCTCAGTGATGAAAAAAAGAATCTAATCTGAAATGTTTACTCTTTCCTCAGAAGCTGGCTTTCAAGGTGAACATTTTCAGTATTTTCTGTTTCCATTTCAGATTATTTAAGTGTTGCCAATAGATGGTGCACTTGATGTAGAGTTGGGTAGAATGGGAAAATGTAAACAGGAAACTGAACAAGGTATCAAAAATTCTAACATTCTGGATGTTTTCCTTTTTCTTCCAGAGATTTTCAGTGGGATTTCTCTGAAGACAATGCTGATTTTTAAACTTTGTTCAGGAATGTACTAATGGATTGATGAATTTATGGAAACAAAAGCCACAAATAATAAAAGTAGATTATTCAAGAAAAAAATGCCTGGGTCTTTGATCTCCAGAGGATTGTAGATCATTAAACTCTTGAACCACCTGCAGTTGTGACATTTCAGCTTCACCCAAGAAATTAGGCATTACAAATTTCTTGAACTAAGATGAACTGCAGAGAGACACAAAGCTGCAGATTGTGAAATCCTGAACCAACAACGAGATGAACCCAGCAGGTCAGGCAGCTTCCATGGATGGAAATGGTCAGTTGTTTAAATGTTGATTCAAATAATTAAATCCCTCTCTTGTTCTTATTTCTCTCAGATACTCATTGACCAGCTGCATATTTCTAGTACTTATTATCTTTATTTTAAAATGGGGTGATTTTGGCAATGTCCCTTTTGGAAACAGTTGATATCAAAGCTATTTCAAGGAAGGGAGAGCTGTTTGGGAAACAAAAGTGTTTTCCCTCTTCTTTGAAAAGAGAATTCAGGATAAAATATGATTCAAATGGCAATTAGTAGTTGCTTTTCCCAAATACCAATTTGGTAATTTGGCTGCATGATCTCTCACTATTAGGCATCATGAAACCTTTTTTAAAATTCTATAAAAGGATCGTTTTTTTTGCACATGGAATTTGAAAATAAAATGCATCAAACAAAAAGAAAATTTGGATGTTGGAAATCAGGTACACACAATGACAAAGGTCACAAAAATCTGTAACAATTTCTTTAAAAGGTTCAATGCTGCTATTTCCCTTGGTTAAAAATGTGGAAAAATAGAAATATTGCACAGAATTTTGCAATAATAGATATGGTAAGGATAGGAAGATCCTCCAGTAGAATGGTGGTGTGGGGGGGGAGGGGTGGTGAAATGGTAACTTCCTGATTCTGCACAGTCAAAGGAAAATGTGGATATTCATAGCATTTTGTGTTGATTATTGTTACATACCAGACAAACAGCAATAGAAATTCACCAAGACGATGGTATTTTCAAAACAATAATTTTTATTAA
The DNA here is from genome assembly GCF_036971445.1 of Narcine bancroftii. Classification (NCBI taxonomy): domain Eukaryota; kingdom Metazoa; phylum Chordata; class Chondrichthyes; order Torpediniformes; family Narcinidae; genus Narcine; species Narcine bancroftii. The sequence goes on along the minus strand of NC_091477.1, from coordinate 100,303,822 downwards.
TAACTATTAACAACATAACACTAAACTCTAAACTTAACCCCACTATAGGGAAATGCATATATGTGTATGTGTAGCAGGTCCCAAAAACATTACAGTTTAGGCACAGATGTAAAAAGAATGCATTTTTAAAGTTCAGTTACTTTTGTGTTGAAACTCAGATTCTTTAAATTATTGCCCAAAAGTAATCATGGAGTAGGTGTGAGGCAGTCTTCTCAAAACCCACAAAATTCTTGTAGAGTTGCTTTCAGAGAATTGTTTCCCCCTCTTGCATAGACGTTACAGTATTGGTATTTCACACGATGATTCCACCAACTCAGGTCTGAGTCTGACGAAGTAACCTTCACAAAGGTTATGATCCAGAAACAAGGATGATCTTGCTTTCTTTTCCCCAGAATTGGGTCAGTCACAAGTGTCTATTTAAAGTGCCACCTCAGCACTGCTCTCTCTCTCTCGGCCAAGAGAAGCAGCAAAGTGGCCATCCTTTCCAAAGATACTGCAGTTCTGTGTTCCTCTTCTTGACAAAGAGAACACAAGTTATTTCCTCACAGAATCTTACTGTATTTCGAATCTCAGATGAAAGCTGGTGTAATATTAAATATTTCTCCTTGAAGTGCCTTTAATCACAGGACATGACCTCATTGCTGACTTTGAAGTTTCTTCAAATCACTTCAAAATTATAATTCAAAAGTAAATGACTCCTCTCTGTCTGCTGGGCACTGAATCAAAAGTCTTCTTTGTGTACACAGGTGCTTATCCTTAGCAACAGCAATTGAATGGACAATCAGTGCAGGTTTTATGGCTGTTTACACAGCTTCAGTTTAACAGACATTTCGACTTTCAAAACGGTTTGCGTCCACCCACAAAATCTCTTTACAAAGAAATATATATAACTGAAGATTAATAACACAATTCCATCACAATCATCTATAAACTGATAACTTTATAATAAACATAGAATTCAAATACAGCTCATTAACTTGAATAATTTATTCTCTTTCCCTCTACAAAAGCTGACTGATCTGCTGAGTGTTTTTAGATTTTCAGCATCTTGATTTTGGCAATCCAGTCTACCTTTTCATGGATTGAGGAAGCATGCATCATACAAAATTAAAGACCTATCCAAATGCCAAGGTGAGGCTCTTGCTGAATCCCTGATTTATGTTTTCTTTCAAGATGTATGTAGAAATTCTCATTAAGGTATGGTACTCGTTGGGGCACTGTATTCCTAAGGTTTTGACTTGCCTTGAAGCACATAAAGATAACATGCCAATTATCTGGTTATTGACTGCTATTAGTGGAGTATAGCCATGTGTATGAATAAGGTCAGCAACTGCTTAACATTACTTCCTTTTAATGGGCATCAGATCCCAAACGGCATCAAATTCTGTGGTGATTCCTTTTCATCCCAGCATGTCTTGGCAGAAATTTTGAATTTTTTTACTATTTCAAACTGACATCTCTTTAGTTCAGATGACTCATTGCAAACTAGGAATCATCCTTATCTAAGGATGTTTGATTAATTTTGTTCCAAATGTGCTTTAAGGCATTTAACTCTCTCATTCTTTATTGTTAAAAGTCATGTTTACTGTGCATTCAACCCAACTCTGCTTGATTCCATGCAATCATTTCCACATGGAAAAAGAGGGAACAAAAAGTACTTGGTACACCCTGTACATTACTAATTTCAGCACTGTTTCATTATCGAGTGCATGAATTTTCTGTTTGGGATTGTTATCATCAGCTGTAGTTTTGTCATTTTTATAAATACTGGCCTGAACCCAAGACCATTCCAAATGCAGGGGAAGATTGGGCACTTTAATTCAGGCAAACAGAAACTGTAAGTGCAGGAAATGGCATTTTCTGAAATTTAGTTTTAGCGCAATGAAGTTTCCACAAAGATCAAAACTGAATCAAAAAGCTTTTACCTCAACACTAAATTTTATTTGCTGCCCTTGCAAATAATACATTCAGAAAGTAGCTTCCGCTTATGTGTAATGATTCACCATTTGCGTAAGTGCAGTGGATTTTGTCTGTGAGGACAGACTTTTCCTGTTACAAATAAAACATACTTATTAATAATAGATTTTTAAAATAATACAAAACAGCAATTAGCAAGATATTTTCTTATGCTTTATTTGGAAGACTAAAACAAAGTGAACAGAAACAGCCTTTTTCTCCCCTAAATGTTCTTGTTCTCTTTCTAGTTTTGGAATAAGATACATTGCATCATCGGACCTGTAAAAGTGGAGAAGTGGAAATCCTACTAATTATGACAAAATCTGAAACTGGTATTTTTAGCCCCCAAGAAACTGTCCTCCAGCTTTTGTTTTCATCTCCATCCCGGTTCTCAATTTTGACATCCAATTTAGCTTGCGTCCCTTGATCTAGCCAACCCAAGGAAACACATTCAAAGTTCAAATTTATTTTCAGAGTACATACATGACAACCCTGAGATGCTTTTTCCTGCGAGCCAGTCAGAATTTCTATTTATCGGAGGTGCAAAAATTACTGTACTAAGGAAAAGATATGTATTCAAAAGAGGGAAATGTAAACAAGAAGGAAATGCAAACAAACTGTGCAAAACAGAAAATAAATATTCAATAACAAATAATGTGCAAAGTAAGCGTCTTTAAGTGAATCGCTGAATTTGTTGTTCAGGTTTCTGATGGTGGTGCAGTAGCAACTGTTCCTGAACCAGGTGGTACGATTCTTGTGGCACCTAGACCTCTTTCCTGATGGCAGCAGTGAGAAAAGAGCATGTCCTGGGTGGTGTGGATCCTTGATAATTGTTGTTGAATGGAATGTTACATCCAGTTCTGGTCACATCATTGCAGGAAGGATGTAGAAGTTTTAGAGAGGATTTACCAGAATGTTGGCTGGAATGGAGAATATGTCTCATGGAGTAAGTGTTGACCAAGCTAAGGCTTTTCTGTTTGGAGTGATGAAGGATGAGAGTTGACTTTATTATGTCACTAATCTATTATATACAAAATTAGGAGAGGCATAGATAGGATGAACAAGCAGTACCTTTTTCCCCAGAGGGACAATAACAAGAACCAGAGGACATCTGTTTCAGGTGAATGGAAAAAAGTTTTGGGGATATGTCCGAGATAATTTTTTTTAAAACACAGAGTTGTAGGTGCCAGGGATGGAGGTGGAGGCTGGTACAATAGAGACATTTATAACACTTAAATAGACACATGATGTGTGCAAAATAGATGGTTATGGGTGTGTGGTTCTGATAGGTTAGGTTGTTGTGGGCTGCAGAACTTGTTCTGTGCTGTTATGATCTATGTTCTCATTTGCACCTGCCAATTTCCATCTTTGTAATATTGCCAAATCTGCCTGTGCCTCAAACCATCTACTGATCATTCTCACCCATGTTTTTACCACATCCCTATCCAACTATTCCATTTTTTTGGGATAGCCTCCCACTTTCCAACTTGAGCTTATCCAAACAGCCATTGCCTTACATATTGAGTTACATCAAAATCTTTGCTCTACCCTCTAGGCTCCTGATTCAGCAATGCCTAGTATTTAAAATCCTCTTCCTTGGTGGTCAAATTTCACAACCTGCGAAGGGAACATCATCTGCCCATTATCAAATACCTGGAGGACGAAATGTGCACTTACAATTATACCACCTCATTCATGGAAGCAGCAGGCCAGACTATTTCTAACTACCGTAGTTCTTCTGAAACAGGACTAACAAAAATAATAATTGGAATATCTTTCAAAGTCTTAATAATATAATGGATTTTTGTGTAAAGTGAATAAAATAATGGTTTATTTGAGAAGCTATTTCCTCGGGAGAAAACAACAAATCGAGTTTCATGTGACCACACCTCCCGCCTTTTCAGCCCGGCAGCGCCCCCAACCCCAAGGCCCTCCCACACAGCATAATTTTAAACTGAGAGACCACAGTATCTGCAGCAGATGCCCTACCATCTCCTCGTGTGTGGTCCCTCCTGATTCGGCTATTGGCTGACATGGATTGCATGCCTGAATTGCCGTGAACACAAGGCGCAAAAAGAATTTGAGATTTATGTTTGAGTGGTAAATCGAAGAGGGAGAGCCTGAGATGTGAGAGTTGTGAGTAAAATGTTTGCTTTATTTAAAAACTGAAATGCAAATTGTGCCCCATGGTTCAGGTAGGTCGAGGGGAGGGGTTGGAGTAGGGAGCTCCGGTCACCGGAGTTCCCGACGCTTGAGTCCCAACTCCGTATCCTTCCCTCGGCCTACACCTGAGCTCCCGATGCCTGACTCTGAACCCTCCTGTGTGCCCCCTCTGCCTAGCACAGGCTCACCGGAGTCCAATGTGTGTTTGCAATAGTAGGCCGAGGATGTTTGTTATCTTGGTACCATGCCATTAGACTTCAAGCCAATGGAATCATCCCAAACACTTCTGCAGAAAGATTGGTTTGCTCTGTATGATAGATCATTCAATGTCAGATGATGCCAGGGCTTCCTGTGACCAATGTAATAAACACACAAGGGTGTGGTCATTTTCTTTTGTGGGAACTTGCTCTGCATAGATTACAACGTTTCCTCCATCAATTCAGCTCCTGCACTCTACAGGAACATCAATGGTTGTTCACCAGCTCAAAGGAATTGGGAGAGGTGTAAAAGAAAAGTCATTCATTGTTTCTTTCAGAGTAGAGGAGGGGTTCTTGGTCTGGCCAATGTGGAGGAGGCTACATTGGGGGCACCAAATTCAGTAGGATATTGTCTGAGAATGGAGTGCTTCATTTGTATGAAGATACTGTAATCAGTTGAAGTGAGAAGAAAGAGTTAATTAGGAAAATTGGAAACCGAGAGAAAGGCTTGTTCAGCATCAAGCTTAACAGATGATGTGAAGTCAGGACACACTATTTGGACACCTGGTTTTTGTCAGTGTGGGAATATAGTTGCCATAAATTTCCTCCTTCGACAGCTATATGAATATCCCCACAATCCATTACACCAAGAAGCACAAACAATTTTGAGATACTATATACCAGGGATTGATCTATAAATTATGTAAGTCCAAACTCTGATAATTGCAGACCATGTGATTATGGAAACTAAGAGAGATGTGAAAGAATTAAACAAATGTCAACGTGAAAAAGGATTTGGCATAGCCACGGATGCAAGATCTGGAAAATTTACAAAGAAATGGATCCATTTAACATTAGATGCCATTCAAAGCTTTTCCCATTCACATATTCCCGCTTCTTCAAGAAACAGGAAATCCTTCTTTTAGTGTTGGAGCAAATACCATAGTGGTCAAGCTTCTTAAGTAACCTTTGGTGGGGAATGACATCGATTGCTTTGGAGAAGTCAAGCACCACTAAATCAGTGGTAACATTGTTGTCTAAGTTTTTGGCCAGGTCATTTGTTGTCAGGATAAGCTGGGACTTGCATGATCTATGCTTCCCAAATGCATGCTAACTATCAGCAAGAATATTGTGACTATTAAGATGCTTCATCAGGTTGCTGTCTATTATGTGCTCCAGGAGTTTGCAGAGTTGCTTGTTATTGAAACAGGATGATGATTTGCTAGGTTGGAGGTTGAGCCCTTCTTGAAGAAAGGAGTGATGCTACTCTAATGTGAATTAAATTCAGAGGCCTGCCCACCCAACTTTGCTTTTTTTTTTGAAATATCTATTATAGTTTTCACTGTGGAAATTAATTTTTTGTTCAGTTATTGAGCATGGAGTTTTATTTTGTTCTATGTTTTGAAAGTTTGTTTTTCAAATATTATTTCTTTCCTTTCTAATTGATTTTAGACAAAGGAGGGAGAGACTCAAATTCAACCTGGATTCCACAAGGCCAGTGTGAAGGAGTTAGAATCTCTATTTCAAGTATGAGATGCACATATCTAAGTGAAATTGGTATTTGGGGAATTTTATAATATTTGAAATAAGTATTTTGGGAGAGTGGAATATTTGGGGTACAATCCTTAAAGTTGCTGTTGCTTTTACTAACAAGTTTTTTTTTCCTTAGAATGTCAAAATAAGTCACTGAAATACTGGTTCTATGTTTTAAAGTTCCTTTTAGAAAGTTTGTTTTGGTATTTGTCTTGGAAAATACAATTTTACTAATTGTAGGAGTCCCCTGAGAAAGGTGTAAACTGTAAAACAGTGTTCCTCTTCCCTTGATGTAAGGTTTGTTAGTGTTATCACCCTGTGGTTTTAAGATTTGTGCCCAGAAGGAGAAGACATTTTGAGTTCTAATTTTATGCAGTGGTTTTCACTTTGTTTTGATCCTGTGAATCGCAGTGTTGGGAAATGAAGGACCCTCAAAGTATTACTCAGTCTATTGTCACATTCTTATTACATCTGTGTCAATGGTGAATTTTGGTTTGGATTTACACAGCTAAATCCCCATGCCAAAGCTATTGAAGAAATTGTATTGTATTTATGGTGCCTGAGCCGGATTCTGGAAAGATATACTGTTGTAGGACTTGCCTCCAGACCTTGGCGACCGTAAAACTTTCCAAAAGACTCAGAATCCACAGTTAATTAGAATGGGAAATTCTTTGCCCATTGCTTCAACTATTGACTCACCCAAACCAGATGGATCTTGCCAGCTTAATAAAGTCACTCCTTTCGTTGTACCCACTGTTGCTACCAGCCCTGCAACAATAATGAAACAAGCTACCTAATTTTTCTTTGGCTTGGCTTCGCGGACAAAGATTTATGGAGGGGGTAAATGTCCACGTCAGCTGCAGGCTCGTTGGTGGCTGACAAGTCCGATGCGGGGCAGGCAGACACGGTTGCAGTGGTTGCAGGGGAAAATTGGTTGGTTGGGGTTGGGTGTTGGGTTTTTCCTCCTTTGCCTTTTGTCAGTGAGGTGGGCTCTGCGGTCTTCTTCAAAGGAGGTTGCTGCCCGCTAAACTGTGAGGTGCCAAGATGCACGGTTTGAGGCGATATCAGCCCACTGGCGGTGGTCAATGTGGCAGGCACCAAGAGATTTATTTAGGCAGTCCTTGTACCTTTTCTTTGGTGCACCTCTGTCACGGTGGCCAGTGGAGAGCTCGCCATATAACACGATCTTGGGAAGGCGATGGTCCTCCATTCTGGAGACGTGACCCACCCAGCGCAGCTGGATCTTCAACAGCGTGGACTCGATTCTGTCGACCTCTGCCATCTCGAGTACTTCGACGTTAGGGATGAAAGCGCTCCAATGAATGTTGAGGATGGAGCGGAGACAACGCTGGTGGAAGCGTTCTAGGAGCCGTAGGTGATGCCGGTAGAGGACCCATGATTCGGAGCCGAACAGGAGTGTGGGTATGACAACGGCTCTGTATACACTTATCTTTGTGAGGTTTTTCAGTTGGTTGTTTTTCCAGACTCTTTTGTGTAGTCTTCCAAAGGCGCTATTTGCCTTGGCGAGTCTGTTGTCTATCTCGTTGTCGATCCTTGCATCTGATGAAATGGTGCAGCCGAGATAGGTAAACTGGTTGACCGTTTTGAGTTTTGTGTGCCTGATGGAGATGTGGGGGGGCTGGTAGACTTTAGGGTCCATACCCCTCCCTTGACAGTGTCATTATAAATTTGCTCTTGCATTCTAGGGTCAGTAATGCACTGGAGAAGTCTTCCTCTGTTTTTCACCAACGTTTAGCTAAGGGGATGTCTTCTTTTGCTTGTCCTGAATGCTTGATTCAGTGTATACATATGACCTCCTAATGCAGACAATAGTGAGAAGGTACATTTGACTTTGATCAGCGAGCTGTTTCAGTTACTGCATTCCTTTGGATTAAAAGTTAACCCTAACAAGGGTTTCATGCTTGGGGATCACCATCATGAGAGGAAAGCAGAAAACTGAATGAAACATAGGGACAATATTTCTAAATTACCACTTCCTATTGATGTTTCTTCCCTCTGTTCACTATTGGATTTAGTTGGTTATTGTCAAAAATCATGTTCTTGCCATTACTATAAAAGCAGCACACCATCCTTTCCATTGTTTTAAAAGAATGCTCCATTGTACCGGACCACCAAATGTACTCAGGTCATTGTTGATCTTAAGTGTACTTTGGTTCCTACCCCTGCCCTTGGGTTCCTGATCCACCACAGCCTTTGCCAAGAAAAGTAGCAGCAATTGATGATACGGTAATTATAGATTTTTTGTCAGAGGACATACAAGATGTCACATACAACCCTGAGAATCCTTTTTCCTGTGGGCATGGCAGAATTACCACTAATTAGTAGTGCAAAAAAGGAATTGCACACAGCCTAAGCATATAAACCAACAAAGAACCGTAAACAAACTGAAAATCCATTAAATCACCAATAGTTGCTCAGGAGAGGACGGGCCTTTTAGTTTATTGTGTAGCAGGCCTTCACCCTCCGCTAAAGAATTTGCATTCATTGAAATCCCAATGCATTTATTTGAATTTTGGATGCCTGAAGCAGATGGTCAATGCATGCCAAATTACTTGACAGGTGTGTTCCCAAAGACTTTCATGTGCAAGTACATCACAGACATAGGGATCCAAAAAGAATTTAATGATATGAACACATGGTGATTGTTTTTAGTTATTTATTTTCTGCATATAAATTATTACTCAGTACTTTAAACATTGCACTATGAAAAAATGTTACTAACCCCTCAGGATAATCTAATTCTTAGGTCTTTATAGTTGGCGTTTACACCAAGACACAAGAGCAACTTGTCCGTGAACTACTCTTTGCAGACAATGCTGCTTTAGTTGCCCATTCAGAGCCAGCTCTCCAGCGCTTGACGTCCTGTTTCGCGGAAACTGCCAAAATGTTTGGCCTGGAAGTCAGCCTGAAGAAAACTGAGGTCCTCCATCAGCCAGCTCCCCACCATGACTACCAGCCCCCCCACATCTCCATCGGGCACACAAAACTCAAAATGGTCAACCAGTTTACCTATCTCGGCTGCACCCTTTCATCGGATGCAAGGATCGACAACGAGATAGACAACAGACTCGCCAAGGCAAATAGCGCCTTTGGAAGACTACACAAAAGAGTCTGGAAAAACAATCAACTGAAAAACCTCACAAAGATTAGTGTATACAGAGCCGTTGTCATACCCACACTCCTGTTCGGCTCCGAATCATGGGTCCTCTACCGGCATCACCTACGGCTCCTAGAACGCTTCCACCAGCGTTGTCTCCACTCCATCCTCAACATTCATTGGAGCGACTTCATCCCTAACATCGAAGTACTCGAGATGGCAGAGACCGACAGCATCAAATCCACGCTGCTGAAGATCCAACTGCGCTGGGTAGGTCACGTCTCCAGAATGGAGGACCATCGCCTTCCCAAGATCGTGTTATATGGCGAGCTCTCCACTGGCCACCATGACAGAGGTGCACCAAAGAAGAGGTACAAGGACTGCCTAAAGAAATCTCTTGGTGCCTGCCACATTGACCACCGCCAGTGGGCTGATATCGCCTCAAACCGTGCATCTTGGCGCCTCACAGTTCGGCGGGCAGCAACCTCCTTTGAAGAAGACCGCAGAGCCCACCTCACTGACAAAAGACAAAGGAGGAAAAACCCAACACCCAACCCCAACCAACCCAATTTTCCCCTGCAACCGTGTCTGCCTGCCCCGCATCGGACTTGTCAGCCACAAACGAGCCTGCAGCTGACGTGGACATTTACCCCCTCCATAAATCTTCGTCCGCGAAGCCAAGCCAAGAAGAAGATGAAAACTTGTTACTAACCCTCAGGATAATCTAATTCTTAGGTCTTTATAGTTGGTGTTTAAATAGTGCTTTGTGAGGTGTGGAGAAATGCTATATTTGAAGGACTAATCTGATTGACTCAGTGCCTGAAACAAGCTCTTTGATCCAACTGATCCATGCTGACCCATTTGGCAATGCGGACTCTTCCTCTTTGCCTGCATTTGGTCCATATCCTTTTAAGCCCTCCTATCTACATAACTTTCCAAATATCTTTTGAATATTGAAATTATGCCTGCCTCAACAGTTTCCTCTGACAACTCATTCTAAATACAGAACACCCTCTGAATGTAAAAATTGTATCTCTGTGAAAGAATAAGATTAATGAATATGCTTAACACACCTTAATGGATTAAGGTGTGAAAATACAACAAGCAGCTGCTTATGAGTTGGTGGGAACTTTCTTAACATGACCTTCTTTGTGCCATAGTGAACAAGACTGTATAAGAATGCCAATAGACTTTGAGTTAGGGACACTAACATTTCCCAGACAGTTCTAGACATCATATTATTGGAAGCACAAAATTGCTAGCTGTGCAACTCCTGTGAAACTTGTAAGGGCCTCATGCAGACCCCTGCCCAATAGGTGTATAAAAGGATGAATGAACACTCCGGTGCTTTGAGTTGGGCCTCAATGTAGAGAATGAGTTACTAAAATCTTTCTCTCATCATCCCCTTGTGTTACTAAGGTGAAATAAAGAAACTGTTGTATGCTTAATTGATACTACTTTTTTTTTGCTGTTTGTTTTATTACAGCATGGGCTGACTTCAACATCTCAGATCTCTCTGAAATATTCTCCTCACAAACCTATTCCCTCTCATTCCAGACTCTTGTATTTTGGGGGGAAAAAAATAACTATATGCTTTCATGCCCCTCATGATTATATAAGCTGCTGTAAGGTCACCACTCAGCTTATGACACTCTCGGGAATAAAGACCTAACCTATCCAACCTCTCCCCATATTCCTGGCAACATGATTGTGAATCTCCTTTTCAGCCCTTCTTATTGATGTTATTAACAGAGCTACCAGAACTGCACACCAAGTGTCCATACATGAAACAATGTGCCCAAACTCTTCCTTTAAAAATATTTCACTTTTGAGCTGTCTCCTTGCCTCAAACATCCTCTCCCAATCATCATCTGCCAGTTCCTGCCCAATTGCTCCAAAATTGGCCGTGCCCCAAATTAGTTTCTTAATTTGTGGACCAGTCCTATCTTTTTCCATACAATTTAAAAACTATTAATGTTATGGTCATTGGTTCCAAAGTACTCCACTACCTACCGTTCCACTGTCACTTCAGACACTTGCCTATCTCTTTCCACAAGAGGAGGTCCAGGGTTGCACAGTCTCTTGTGGGACCTTCAGTATATTGAATGAAGTTGTGACAGGGTTGAGAACCGATGCTCCTTTTGCCCTTGTTTATTCTAAGAATCATAGAGGCTTAACCAACATTTTATTGTTTGCACAGCAACAGTTTTGGTGTGAGAAGAGCCAGTCCCATTGAACTGAACCACCCAGGAGCAATGAAGCTCACGTGACTAAGGGAGGCGTGGTCAAAATACAGCCCCTTCAATAAATTAATTCCCGTGCAAGTACTTATTTGAAGTCTTCTTGGTGCCAGCTAGAAAGCAAGTTGATTTATGGAACAGCATTATAGTTGTTTCCAATGGGAGAAACTATTCAGAAAGGTCACCATGCTTTGCTTAATCCAGGAGAGGAGGGTGAACTGGTAAGAATATACATTTTTTGAAAGCTTCTTGAAAGAGTTTTGAGTTTCATGCCGAGGAAACTGATACTTGCGTGTTGTAAGTGTTAAGATTGTTTCGTGACAGAGAAATCTTGCTGTGTATATAATCCTCTTAAAGGTTGCTGTGGAAACTAAAATATTTTGTTTAGATCGAAGTCTAAAGCTGTGAAAGCTTTTTTGTCACCTGAGTTGATTAAATATGAAAGTTGACTTGATTTAAAGAGCAAGTGTGAGCTGTGTTGCACATGCAGAATTTACACCTGAAATTTCATTTTTTTATGATTGGTTAATAGTTTTCCTTGCTGAAGATGGATATAGAGATAAAAAACAAGAGGCACAAAAATAAATACAATTACAGATGAAATACAATTACACATAAAAATACAGAATCAATTGGCTCATTATTTCCAGTGCATTGAACCATGCAAACAAGGGACTTCTCAGTCCAGTAAGTCTACACTATTGACTTGAACCAGAAAGCAATAATTGCTAGAAATTTGCTGCAGTCATTTAGTCATTGAGGACTAAAGATTAGAAGTGCACTTTCCAAAGGTTGTGCAGTTTGGTGTTGAAAGTTTCATGTATGGACAAGATCAGCCTCTTGTCAGTCCTTTGCAGTACATTACCAAACACCCATCAACTGTTACATCGTTTTCAAATGTTCAGGGTGTTTTTGTAAAGAAAAGCCATGAGACAAAGCTTTAGTTAGCTGCCAGAATCAATGGAAAACATCACCTTCATGAAAACCAGGTAGACAACGGAGAATGAAATAATTAAACTGAAAACTGATTATGCAGAGAAAGTCATTATTCTAAAGCACTCAAAAAATATCAGAATATTCATGCCTGCATGATAGAACTCAGAAGAACTTAAATGCCTTGTGTACAGTCGGAACAGAAGCGCCAATTGCTTTTGAGGGCTGATTTTATGTTGCAAAAGGCATCAAAATTTTGCACCATGCATTTATTGGTGGTATCTCTGATAATATTTTTTTCTTTGGCTTGGCTTCGCGGACGAAGATTTATGGAGGGGGTAAAAAGTCCACGTCAGCTGCAGGCTCGTTTGTGGCTGACAAGTCCGATGCAGGACAGGCAGACACGATTGCAGCGGTTGCAAGGGAAAATTGGTTGGTTGGGGTTGGGTGTTGGGTTTTTCCTCCTTTGCCTTTTGTCAGTGAGGTGGGCTCTGCGGTCTTCTTCAAAGGAGGTTGCTGCCCGCCAAACTGTGAGGCGCCAAGATGCACGGTTTGAGGCGTTATCAGCCCACTGGCGGTGGTCAATGTGGCAGGCACCAAGAGATTTCTTTAGGCAGTCCTTGTACCTTTTCTTTGGTGCACCTCTGTCACGGTGGCCAGTGGAGAGCTCGCCATATAACACGATCTTGGGAAGGCGATGGTCCTCCATTCTGGAGACGTGACCCATCCAGCGCAGCTGGATCTTCAGCAGCGTGGACTCGATGCTGTCGACCTCTGCCATCTCGAGTACTTCGACGTTAGGGGTGTAAGCGCTCCAATGGATGTTGAGGATGGAGCGGAGACAACGCTGGTGGAAGCGTTCTAGGAGCCGTAGGTGGTGCCGGTAGAGGACCCATGATTCGGAGCCGAACAGGAGTGTGGGTATGACAACGGCTCTGTATACGCTTATCTTTGTGAGGTTTTTCAGTTGGTTGTTTTTCCAGACTCTTTTGTGTAGTCTTCCAAAGGCGCTATTTGCCTTGGCGAGTCTGTTGTCTATCTCATTGTCGATCCTTGCATCTGATGAAATGGTGCAGCCGAGATAGGTAAACTGGTTGACCGTTTTGAGTTTTGTGTGCCCGATGGAGATGTGGGGGGGCTGGTAGTCATGGTGGGGAGCTGGCTGATGGAGGATCTCAGTTTTCTTCAGGCTGACTTCCAGGCCAAACATTTTGGCAGTTTCCGCAAAGCAGGACGTCAAGCGCTGAAGAGCTGGCTCTGAATGGGCAACTAAAGCGGCATCATCTGCAAAGAGTAGTTCACGGACAAGTTTCTCTTGTGTCTTGGTGTGAGCTTGCAGGTGCCTCAGATTGAAGAGACTGCCATCCGTGCGGTACCGGATGTAAACAGCGTCTTCATTGTTGGGGTCTTTCATGGCTTGGTTCAGCATCATGCTGAAGAAGATTGAAAAGAGGGTTGGTGCGAGAACACAGCCTTGCTTCACGCTATTGTTAATGGAGAAGGGTTCAGAGAGCTCATTGCTGTATCTGACCCGACCTTGTTGGTTTTCGTGCAGTTGGGTAATCATGTTGAGGAACTTTGGGGGACATCCGATGCGCTCTAGTATTTGCCAAAGCCCTTTCCTGCTCACGGTGTCGAAGGCTTTGGTGAGGTCAACAAAGGTGATGTAGAGTCCTTTGTTTTGTTCTCTGCACTTGGAGGCGGTGGCCCCAGTCCAGGCACAGGGAGAGCAGCAGCGGCCCCGGCCCCGGTCCGGGCGAGGGGTAGACGGCGGCGGCCCCGATACGGGCAGGAGCAAGGGGGAGACGGCGGCCCCGGCCTCGGTCGTGTGAGGCAGGCAGAGGCCCCGATACGGGCAGAGAGTTGGAGGCAGCGGCCCCAGTCCAGGCACAGGGAGAGCAGCAGCGGCCCCGGCCCCGGTCCGGGCGAAGGGTAGACGGCGGCGGCCCCGATACGGGCAGGAGCAAGTGGGAGACGGCGGCCCCGGCCTCGGTCGAGTGAGGCAGGCGGAGGCCCCGGTCCGGACAGGGAGTGGGAGGCGGCGGCCCCAGTCCGGGCACAGGGAGAGCAGCAGCGGCCCCGGCTCCGGTCTGATAATATTAATACAACCCTAAAATGTATAAATGAGCAGGGGGGCAGTGCTGCTGTAGCACTGCTCTGGCACCTCAGGGGGCAGCTCTGGGCACCTTCTTATTGCTGTTTTTGGAGAGCTCAGGGACCTAAAAAAAATTAGCACTGTACCCCCCTGAAAATTAGACTTGAATTAGAGCAGTGTTGCATTTTAAACACTAATCTAATGATTGAATCAGCAATGTAGCATGAAGCAGGAACCTCTCCGATTCTGTGCATCCATTATGAGTCTTTTAGGTTTTATGACTGACAATTTGATAGTTTTAGGGCACTTCAACTGACTAACTATTTACTATATTCGTTCAACTGTCATAAATTTTCTTTCAAGTTGTTCACTGTATTGACTGGGAACTGTGTCACCATTCTATCTTCATCTCTGGGTTGAAAGTCCGATATTACTACCCAACAATACTGGGAGACCTTCATCAGAAGGACTGCAGCAGTTCAAGGAAGGAAGAGCTGAATGGCTGACTTCAGTCCTTCAAACTGTCCTGCTATTTCAATAAGATTTTGGCTGATCAACCATAGACATCAATGTTATCTTTGTCATATCTCTCGACCTTTCAAAAATCAATCCACCTCTTCTCTAAAAACTTTTCACGAACTAGCCTGCAAATTCCTTCCTTGAACTGCTGCAGTCCTTCTGATGAAGGTGTCCCAGTATTTTGTTTCTGGGCAACCTTAAATCATTAATTATTCTCTTTTGAGATAATCCCCTACCATCATACAGTTCCACCTTTTTCACCTCTTCTTTACTTACTTGCACTTATTTTTCCCTCTCTAATTTTTGTTCACCTTCTCCCCACCCCACTTTCTACCTCTGAACTCTGGGCTCCTCTCCCAACTTCTTTCCCCTTTTATAGGTGAAATATCACCCCCTTCCCTTTCTCATCTTGATCAGCAGCCAACACATGTAAAGTTGATTGACCAATTCTACCCACAGATGATCTGCTTAATTCCTTCAGCATTTCTATGTCTGATCTAAATTAGTTCACATGGTTTTGAAACCTGCCTCTTGCTGGATGCTCTTAGAATACTCAGATTTGAATGACACCCCTTCCATCAGCATGATCTAACTGGGAACCAACAGGCCATCGTCAAGCCTGTGCTGGGCACCAGACTCGGGTAATTCCTCTTCAGTTCCTTCTCTGCTACCTGATCCAAGTTTGCTTTGATGATACCATGTGGAAATGAAAGACTGAAAAGATTCAATGCTTCACACCTCAGACACTATTGAATTTTCGGCAATGAGTCATGACTGAACTAGACATTGAAATGGATGGTAATGATAGATTAATGCATTCCTGTGAGAGCCAATACATTTTTTCCCCAATGTGTGTCAGATGCGGTTGGTGATCTTCAAGATTACTTCCAACACTGGCACTGCTTGAGTATATATACTCGGTCGACTCCAACCGCTATTATACTCTCTCTGCATCCATGACTGTACTGTTAATTAGCCATTCCAACTCCATCTCCAAATTTGCCAATGGCACCACAAAAGTTAGCCAAGTATCAAGTAATGATGAGACAGAATACAGGAAAGAGGTTAAAACACTAGTGGCATGGTACTCAAAGTAGCTACAGAAGATAGTGAGAGCAGTTCCAAACATAATGTAACCTTCACTCCCCTCCATGGATTCCTTCATCATTTCCCGGTGCTGAGGAAAAAAGTCACACGTTGAAAGATCAATCACACCCTGGACTCACCCTCTTTTCCCTCCTTCTATCAGGGAGAAGACTAAGAGTGTGAATGCTTAAAGATAGTTTCTTCCCTACAGCCATTAGACTCCTGAATGAGTGTGAATGCTTAAAGATAGTTCCTTCCCTACAGCCATTAGACTCCTGAATGAACCAACAACAGGACTGTCATACTGCCCTTGCTTGATGTGAGCTGATCTTCCTTTTCATTATAATCCTATACCCCATAAATTGTGCTCATTTCACATGAATTGAGTTTTACAGCGTGTAAACAGATCCTTTGACCCAACTTTTCCGTGCTGAACAAAATGTCCCACTCATACTAGTCCCACCTGCATACGTTTGGACCATATCCCTCTAAACTTATCCATGATTCCATCCATTTTTTCCTTAAACATTGCCTCAACCACCTCCTCCAACATCACATTTCATACACTCATCAACCTCAGTGTATATATATAAAAAAAAAGTCCTTGTCTCTCTCCCCCCCCTCATCTTAAACCCATGTTATCTGGTTACTGATTCATCTACTCTAGGCAAAGACTTTGTGCATTCATACAATTTCCCTCATGATTTTGTATATTTATATGACCCTTCATTCTCCTTTGCTCCAAGGATTAAAGCCTTGCCTGCTAAACCTCTCCCTATGGCTCAGGTCCCCTACTTCTGCCAACATCTTTGCAAATCTTCTCTGCACCCTTTGCAGATTGAAAATATCTTTCTAGTGATGAAAATTGAACACAGTGCTTCAAATGGGGCCTCTCCAATGTCTTTACAATTGCAATATGACCTTCAACTTATTTTTCTCAGTCACAGACCTCCAGTCCAAAAAAAAACAAACAAACTTCCATTATCACCCTATGTCTTCTTCCATGAACCTAACTTTCTATCTATTCTGTTATCTCATCTTGGATCCAAAGCGATCCAACCTTCCAGAGCATTCTTGTCAATGCCTTGCTTAAATCCATATATACAGCATCTTGAAAGCTGCCTTCCTCAACATTCTTGGACACATCTTCAAAAATGTCAATTAGATTTGTGAAACATGTTAGAGATAACTTGTTAGTCCATTTGCGAAGAATCCTTCTCACTGTACTAGATGTTTTGTGATGAATAAAGTTTGATATTGTACAATAATTTTTATGGTTTCACATCAAGTGGGTTGCAATTTTATATCCTTCTAAATCATTATGTTCCTTACTCCCAAAAAGTGCAATGTCTTCACCTCTAAATTTCTAATATAAAACCAAATCACAAATCTAATAATGTATAGTGCTAATAACACAGCTACATTTATATAATAATTTATGACAATCTTTTCACCTGTTATTCATCACACAAGCTGTATTTACTATTAACCAGGAGGTTTATCTGCTTACATTAATTGCTGAAATATTTGAAATTCTGTGAAGGAAGAACTCTCACGTTATTTTACCACACCATTTGAGATCAATGTTTATGCAAATCCAGTCCATTTCCTGAAACATCAGCTGAGGATATTTATCCCATGCAATCCTATGATAGAACAAAAACTGGTTCTCCTTCCATCTTGGGAAGATTCTTCCATAAATAAACATTACTGAAATGATTTATGGAGTGTTATTCCTCCAAAAATGAACACAGATTTTGTCTCCAGGACAAGTCAAGTTCAAGTTTATTCATCATTTGATTGTACCAGTACAATCCAAAGAAACAGCATTCTTCAATCCACATTGCAAAACAGTGCAAACACACATATAGCCATAGCACACATACAGACAAGTATAGAACCTGTATACATACATTTAAAATAAATAGTATTAATTAGTGAAGTTTCAGAGAGTTGTTTTTTTCAGTTCAACAGTCATACAGCAGTCTAACTGCCCATGAGAAGAAGCTGTTCCTCAGCCTGGTGGTTCTAGCTCTGATACTTCTGTATCTTTTTCCTGACAGGTATAGCTGTAAGATGCTGCGCCCAGGGTCGTAAGACAATAAGACCATAAAATGTAGGAGCAGAAGTAGACCATTTGGCCTATTGAGTCCACTTTTCCATTCCATCATGAGCTGATCATTCTCCCACTCAGCCCCATTCCCCTGCCTTTTCCCCATAACTTTTGGTAAGGGTCCTCACTGATTTTATGAGCCCAACGATCCTCCACTGCTTCACCTCTAATTATTCAATGATAATGGCCTTTCTACATTAATAGTATTTTCCCAATAGGAGTAAATACAGTTATTTGCACAATGAGAAACAAAAAAATGATAGAATGACACAATTTGGCAAATATTCTTCAAGGAGGTTTATTTTTCCCCCCACGTGATTTCTATCACTCCACCAGGTTTGAAATGGAGCAACAGCAATAGGATGTATTTTAGATTTGTAGTTTAATTAAAAAGCAGGGACATAAGTTATTAAATTTAAGTAAAAAATTGAAACGGAGAAATTTACATTGCCATTAAATTCTAAAATCTTGATTAAATTGTATGACATTTAAATTCTGCTGCATATTTAAAATTTCTGAACTATAATTTGTCAGATAAAAGCTCATTTTAATCCTTCAGTTCGTTAACATCGGATTTTTTTCCCTTAAACTTTAATTGGATCATTATTATTCAAACTGTCTCAACCATCTTGTTATATCACATATTTTGTGGCAGGTTCATTGAGTTACAATGGATTTCAGAGACCTTGTAATTTTTTTCAGTTCTATGAGAGCCCAACTCAGTGGGTTTGGCTATGACTAATGTGCTTTAGCTATAGTCCTCCAGATTATGTAAATCTCTTGGCATGAGGGGAAAAAAAACAATGAATCTTTCAAATTTCCACAACCAGACGACATTTTGGGTAGTAGTTTGAAAACCTGACCAAGTGCATATAGTATTGTGGTTAGCCCTGTATCTACAGGAGTGCTTAACAGCTGATTATAGGTTCTGTTCTCATTTTCAATTTAGAATACATCCATATACAATACTATCTATATTAGTGGGATTTCTATGATCCGAGCTACAAGTAAAATGTGGATGCATTCCTATAGATTATAGTTAATAAATCTAGTTACAGGCGCTGAAAGCATTTATTGAGTACCGTGATGCAGTGATAAAAGTTACCAGGCCCAGGAAATCTGTTAAGTCTTTACTGGTATCAGTTGATTTGAAGCTTTTACGATATTTGTTTACGATCATTTATTTTTATAGTTTTCAAACGATAGGCAATTTAAACATAACTCATCTTCAGTGGCAGAATAACATGTTGTTCGAATAACATGAATAATGTACAATTCCGTCATTGTAAAACAAAACTTTCAGTGGCTCTTAAGAGATATGTTACTACTTGTCAAAATGTCTCCCCCCTCCCCCCCACCATTATAATATTGGTGGTTTATTGATTAATAATGTTCTAATTGCATATTATATTTCCTATCCTGTAAAGGAAATATTTGGTTATAAGACCTGCCACTGCCACAAAGCTCTGTGTATAACAGGAATGGTCTTGTCCTGTGGATTTCTGCTCCTTCTCTTTTACTGGAGACCCGAGTGGAATGTTTGGGCTGAATGCATTGAGTGCCCTCTGCAAGAAGCTGACACTGTCCTCATCAGAACTACAGTAAGTCTTTCTCCTATTTTAATAGAGTGTCATTTAACTTATAAATCGTAGTCTAGAAATTTCTCCATGATCTTTTTCTTTGGAGTTAAAACAGCACCACACGTCAAAATTAACAGCAAGAGCTTGGAACGAAGCCAAATTTAGAAAGCTGACTCTGACTTCAGCTGACAGAGTTGTTCGGGCACCTGTGTGACCTTGTAGTTGAAGATTCAGGAAACCTCAATCAGGACAAATAATAGTTTGGATGTGAGCTCTTTAAATCGCATGGTTTCTGGAGAATCAATTGTGTTTCTGTGAGTAAAGTCATTTTTTTTTCGGGCTCGTGAGAATGCAAATCTTATTGTTGATACATTTTTCATGTAATTTGTAAAGTTTTCTGCTGAATGAAAAGGCCGAGCTAAATAAAAATCCAGATGAAGGATGAGAAGACATGTTTCCCGTGGTGCAAATCTGCACACAAGTATGCTTAAAATTCTCGTGGTCCAGATCAAGACAGCAACATTTTGGGGGTAAGGGAGTTTGGGGTGGAGTGGACTGGTGGGAATAAGTACATTTTGAGTAACTCTTACATTTGAAGCTTATGAAAATACTGAGAGTGAACCAGCACCCAAAATATTCCTCAGTTTTATTCAGAACAATTCCTGCAAAGGAACGCTAATATTTGGAAGGCTTGTCCACTTTAGATATTTTGAAGGTTCATTATTTAATGGATGTTCAAGCTGGTGGCTTCTAAATTTTTCTCATTTTCTTGAATCCAATTTCTTAATGAATATATTTAAACACTGAGCCAGTCTAGGAAGGAGACGTTGAACATTATTGAAGGACCCCTCCACCAGCAGTGTTTATTAATTAAACAGGAAACATTTTTGAGAGACCCAGGAGTAGAACTAATGCTGCTCCTCGCCCCACTAATCTTGAACCCAGTATTTGGCCTTCTGCACTTACCTGGAATGTGTAATTTTCATAGAGGAGAAACCCCCTCGCAAGAGCCAGTTAGCAGTTTTTTTTTTGCAAATACTGTATATGTTTCTGTTCCAAGTATTTTCATTAAGTCAGACATAGAGTGTCAGGGTTCAGAAAAGGCTCCTTTCACCTTGCTGATGTCTATGCTGAACATCAATGTCCCATTTACAGGAATCCTATATCCAGCTCGCTTTATTCTCCCCACATTTCAATGTTCTCCCCACCACCCCCCAGCATTCTACCACTCACCAGCACACTTGGATATATTTAGAGTGGTCAATAAATCTATCACCTCTGGGATGTGGGAGAACGTTGGTGCATTTGGAGGAAATCCACATGGTAGAACAACAATGTGTTAACTCCATTGACAGCACTGAAGGTCAGGACTGAATCTGGGTTGCTGAAGCTATGAGGCAGCAACTCTACAAGCTGCATCTCAAGTAAAGCTGATGCTGTGAAAATCAGTCATTTTTGAGAATGGGCAGAGAGGAACTGATCAGCAGCATGTTCAATTTATTAATGGTGCTGAGGCCCATGTTAGTGCCATGTGCCCACATGGGGCATCAGATGAGGCCAGACTGATGCTCTGTTGCCCTTAGAGATTAAAGGGTGAAGGTTTAACTCTTAGTTATTATGTATTTTTCCTTAATGTAATACTTTCTTTTTCCCCATCTCTATTATTTATTGCAATTGTTTCTAAAAGGTCAGCTTCCTTTGCTCCAGAGGAAAATAAAACCAGTCCCTACTTAGTCTCTTCTCCGAACTTAAGGCCTCTAGACCTGGTGACATTCTTGTGAATCTTACATGCACCCTTTTCAGCTTAATGATATCCTTTCTGTCGTTAGGCACACAATACTCCAAATGTGGTTTTATCAATGTCTTGTACAACTGTAAGGCATCCCAACCCTTGTACTCAGTGCCCTGACTGATGAAGGCAAGCATGCCAAATGCCTTCTTCACCTCCCTATCTACTTGCATTGCCATTTTAAGGGAACTATCTGCTTGTACCCCTCAGTCTCCCTGATTTCCAATGTTTGGGGGCATATGATTAACTGTGCAAGTCCTGCCCTGGTTCAAGTTCCCAAAATGCAAGAACGTCCAAGTTAGATATGCCTTCTTTGACCCACTTTCCCAGTTCATCTAGATTCTGTTGTAATCTCATTAGTAACCTTCACTGCCCACAATACTAAACTATACCAGCAAATGTAGCATGGTGGCATGGTTAGTGTAGCTGTTAGCGCAATGCTATTACAATGGCAGGAATCCAGGTTCAAATCTGCCGCTCTGTCAGTAGTTCACACATTTTCTGAGGCCACGTGAGTTACCTATGGATGCTCCAGTTTCCTTCCACTCTCCAAAAAACATATGGGGCTTATCGGTTGATTGGTGTATTTGGGGCAGCACAGGGTCATGGGTTAGAAGGGATGTTACTGTGCTGCATCTTTAAAATTAAATTTTTAAAAATTGGAGTCATTCACAAACATAGTAATCATTGCCAATCATAATGTAATTAAAATAATTGATATAGATGACAAACAAAGTGAATTCCATTGGCTAGCTCACTCTAGATCCCACAAGATCTAATCTTCCACATCAACCCACTGCTCGGGACCTTGTTTAAAGGCCTTGCTAAAGTCCACGTGATCAGCATCGACCTTACCCTTGTCGATCTTCTTAGTTGCCTCTTGGAAAAATTCATTTAAATTTTCAAGACATGATTTCCCATTCACAAAGGCACATCACTAATCGCTCCTCGCCTTTCCAAATATCCTGCTGCTCAGAATTCCCTCCAGTAGCCTGCCCACCACTGCTGTTAAGCTCACTAGACTACAGATCCTTGCTTGTCCTTGAAGTTGCTCTCAAATAAAGGCAAATGTCTGCTATCGTCCAGTCTTCTTCTAGTATCTCACATGTGGCCAATGAAAATATAAATATGTCCCAGGAAGTCTTCCTACTATGTTGTGGAATACACGTGGTCAGGCACAAGGGATTTTTTTCTCTCACATTAAAGCCCTATAGGACTGCCAGCTACTCGTCTTTTATAATGTACATATGTTGCTTTCTTCACAGGAGTTGCAAATACCAGCTGTTCGTCAGAAGTAACTTTAATATATTCATGGGAAAAAGGCCCAAATGTTGTCTTATTTACAAGGGAGATTTGCAGAGCCACTTACGTTCAAGAATAGTTTTGATGGGTTCAAAGAGAATCAAGGTTAGAATATGTTATCAACAAAAGTGGGCTTTATTTATGCACAGAGGAATTCACAAAAGAGCACTCACTCATACAAACTAAAATACACAGCACACAGGCGCAGTATACCTAGAAAAGAGGGTTTAAATTCTTCATCACCCATAGGCACAGTTAGAAATTAGGGTTTAACTTCAGCACCCACCACCATGGGCACAGTATATCAAGAAATTAGTGTTTAATTTCTTCAGCACCCACCACCCACAGTCACATTATACCACATAACTAATGAGTACATACACATGAATGTGATCTCCATGATCACCACTGCTCTGGATCTGGGAAGGGTCCATTGAGTCAGCCCTCTGGAGCTGCTCATGGCTTGCAGCCTAGGCTTCAGCAACGGTCACAACTAATGAACACGTACACAGCAATAATACAGAAATAACTACAGATCAGGTACAAATAAATCATTGCTAAATATTCTCAACACCCAATTGGGAACATGAGAGTTAAACACACAGTACCATCAACTCTTTCTATCTCTATCAATCACAGCACACTAACAAACAGTAAATTAATTACAACTAATAAGTATATTAAATGAACCTGGTCTCCAGCATTGCCCACAACTCAGGATCCAAAATGGGCCCATTGAATTCAGCCCTCTAGAGCTGCCTGTGACCTGCAGATTGTCTCCACGCAGCAACAAACAAAGAGAGAGAGAGGGTAGAGAGTGTACATGCTCAGCTTTTTCAATGAAAGACTCATCCACATGACCTGTGAGTTCCAATGATGCATCAGCCTCACCTGTGGGCAAATCTAACAGTTGATTGGCAGGTGAGGTGATTTCTGACTAGGCTCCAGCCAGAGAGGTCACATGACTCTCCACATTCCACATACTCACCAGATTCCAGACAGAGGGGCTATATTATCCTCACAATCCACACTCTAAACCAGGTTCCAGACAGAGTGGCCACATGACCCTCCACAATCCACACTACAGCCACTTACTTCTATGTTATTTCCCTTATGCTTTACATCGCCAGTGAACCTTCTTATAGGTGCCCGAATAATGAAGTTTCTATAGTACATGACACAGAGAGATTGGAATGGACCTCTAACCCAATTGTTATCATCTAACTTTATTGGATATCAACTGGTATTCAAAGCTGATCTCTGTTTGCATTGGCTGCCTGACATGATACCTGAAATTAACCCTTTTGATGACAAGGAAGAAATATTGAGCCCATGAAACCTCTTTCCTCTCCTTGCAATTTTTCACACCTAGCTTGTCAATAAAGTCAAGTTTATTGTCATCTGATGGTGGAAGTACAACCTGACGAAACAGAGTTCTCCAGTGCTCGCAGACACACAACCAGATAATCGCAATGCATTGATGTCCCAGGTACCAGAATCCTTTACATTATAATGCAGGAAATTTCAACAACAAAATGAAATATTCATGGATGAGTAGAAGCAGGTGTGGATTGTACGCATCCTCTTCACAGTTCCAGGCTGAGCTTTAGGATATCTGACTCCCTCTGCTGATACTTTCAAATCTCTCCTTGACCTTGCTCTCTCCCTTTCTGCTCCAACTCTCCAAATATCTTTACCATTACAATTCTGCACCTTTTCATCTGTAAATGTAATCACCCCACCTTGGGTATCTTGATGCTTCTTTCTCCAGACCCTATCCTCTGTAATTCCATCCTCTCTTTCCTCAATGGCCATCTCCCTGGTTCTCCACTTGCCCTTGAAGCACCGGGGCAGCAACTATGTCAGATTACTTTTCATAGTTCTACAGCTCTACCATCCACAGCATCCCCATTTCAAGATCTAGGTCTCAGTGCCCCCCTGTCCAATTGGATGCATAATTTCCTGTCTGACTGATTTCAGTCAGTGAAGTTGGGTAACAACATCTCCTCAACAATAGTGCTCTTCAAGGATGTGTACTCAGTCCCCACTGTACACCTTAGGCTACACGGTCAAATACTGTTCTAAGCCCATTTTCATATTTGCAGATCACCCCTCAGTTGTGGGCCGAGTATCAAATCATTATGAGATGGATTACAGGAAGGAGATGCAAGACTAGTGGCATGGTGCAAAGGTAACCACCTCTCTCTCAATGTCAATAAGACAAAGAAGATGATAATTGACTTCAGAGATAGAGACTGCACACCTGTCTGCATCAATGGCATTGAAGTGGAAAAAGTAGATGACGACATTTTCAAAGCCCTGATTTGGGACAAGCACATTGGCATGATGGTGAAGAAAGCTCATCAATGTCTGGACTTTCTTAGAAGATTGCTGAAGTTTGGCATCTTCGCCTGCCCCTCAACCACTTCTACAAGTGAACCATCAAAAGCACGCTTGCTGGATGCATCATAGCGTGGTTTGGGAGCTGCTCTGATCAAGATCAGAAGAAGCCACAGAGAGTTGCATTTGCAGTTTAGAATTGATGCATTATCAATTAACCAAAAGACTGAAGTAACGGGAACTGAAGGCTTTTATTAGCTAAAGACAGACAGTATCTCTTGAGCTGCTGGCTCACACTTACTGGGGGCAGGGTTGTGGCATGACAGCCTTCATGGGGAATAAAGGGGAGGAGTCATGAGCCAGCCAGTGAGAGCAGGGCTGAACATACAAGGTCAAGGTATTTACATGCACAAGTGGTTTCACCACAGAATATTACGAAAGCTTCCCTCCTGTTCTTGGACTCCATTTATAGTTCCTGCAGCATAGGAGAGGCAGCCAAGAAACTGAAAGATCCATCGCACTACTGATACACGCTCTCCTCCCATTGGAGAGAAAGCTCAAGAGTGTGAAATCATGCACCTTAGTCTTGTAGTTGGTTTCTTCTCTGCAGCCATCAGTCTTCTGAATGAACCCCATATCAGTACTATTATGGTGCACTTTCTTGGTACTAATTCATTGTTTTGAATCCAAGCTCTATGCTCTGCAAATTAGGCTGTTGTTTCTCTAATTTATATAGTTGTATGAATGCTAGGGCTAGCTTACTAGACTGCTTGTAGTAAAATCTTCTCATTGTATGAGGTATAATGTGGCAATTTAACTGCAAACAAACGAGTCTCTTTAAAATCTCTGGCCAAGTTTTTGGTTATCTAATAACTTTGTATATTATTGGTGACAAATTTTGTTTGATAATCTCTTCTGCAATTTTTGTCAAAGGTGCAATAAATCTACTGTGAGTTAAAATCTGGTCTCTTGTTTTGATGCAGTTTCTATGAAAAAGATCTTTGCTAAAGTCACTGGGAACTTGCATTGTGTGGGTGAATTTGAATGGGCAATTGGAAATTTTCAAAATGAACTTGTATGTTCAGTAATTTTACTCCCTCATCTTCCCTTTCTCATTCAGGATGAATATAAAATCTGGAGCAAGAAAAAAGTAAGGTGGATAGACTTGTCCTCACTCAGTAGAACAACTGATACACAACAGCTAGTCATTTCTGATGAGACTTCAGTGCTGCATAGAATTATTATGAAACCTGAGTTGAAAGTAAGAGGTGATTTTTGCATTCTTCTTTTGATTGAATAATGTGGTTTGTTTAATTAAAATATTTCTGGAGTTGAAAATTTATTTTAAACAGTCGCAAATTACGAATCTTAGTATTTGTAGATTTAATTAAATGTTATGTTTCTTTTTCCAAAGTTTTTTTTTCATCTTTACGTAGGTACGGTATATTGAAGTTCAAAAGATAAGGTACATCTGGGACTTTTGGGAAAAACAATTTGTTAGATCTGGGTAAGTCTTTAGAAGTCTATTAGGGTTTCTCAAACTGATGAAATTTGAAGATTTTCAGATGTATTATTTATTATTTTATTATTTTAAAATTTATTATTTTATTCAGAGGCCTGGAAGAGAGTCATTCTTGCGCTGATATTCATCATAAATTTGGCTCTGGATTAAGTATCACAGAAGTATTAACCAGGTAGTTATCAAAGCAATTATTTGTCATGGTAGTATATCTTGATGACTTGTGTGTACAAACATTTGAAAGATTTGATGTTTGATTTTTTGGTGGACTAAGTACGGTAGTTCTGCTTGCTTGCACTTTCCTATTTAAAACATGTAACCATTGTCTTTGTGCATACTGTATATCCAGACACATAAACAGCGAACTTCTCTTTTTAAATTGTATTTTGAATAATATATTTTGGGGGAAGCACAGTTGGCATAGCGATTAGCGGAACGCCTTCACGGCACCAGTGATCGGGACCAGGGTTTGAATCCCATGTTGTCTGTAAGGAGTTTGTACATTCTCCCTGTGTCTGCGAGGGTTTTCCCCAGGGTCTCTGGTTTCCTTCCACTGGAGGTGTAGGTTAATTGGGTGCAAATTGGGCGGCACAGACTTGTGGGCCGAAATGGTCTATTACCGTATTGAATGTCTAAATTTAAAAAATTATAAATTATATTATTTTAAATTAATTGGTAAAATAATTTGAACCTCTTGTTCCCCATGAAGTGACTTATTTAGTGGCATATATTGCAAACACAATTATAAAGCTATAAAATATTTTCTTTAGTGCAGTGTTTTCAAAACAAATTGTAAAATACTGACTTCTTTAAGGGTTAAATATCCATCTCAGATAGAGCAGAATCTGAATGGGTGGAGTGAAATCAGAGTGAATTTCCTATAAGCACCCTCTCCCTTTCCCTTCAAGAAAATGCTTTGTTTATTTTTGATCAGACACTTGAGAATGCCTGGAATTACAATATCCAAAACAATAATGTCAGATGTGGAATTCCTGCAATTTGTACCTGAGAACTAGTGATTGCAAGAGCTTTACTAATTTCATAATATTCAACTAGGTTTAGAGAGTTGAGAAATTTTTTTATAAGGCAAGGTTTGCCCACTTCAAATCGCTGTGGACTGATGATTTATAGGAGGCAGATAATCACTTATTTTGGAATATTCTCGAGGGTAACATTTTAATCTCACTTCTGGATCTCCAACAGCAGTAAGGTACCACTTCTCCCAGTTTCTCTTCTCCCATTCTGAAGCTCCTCTTCCCCACTCCATCCAGCAAACATCCTCTGTGCAAATGCCACAAGGTGGAGCAGGAGTCAATAGCTGTGTAGGATTCTTGTGCCATCATACTTGTGGCATTCAGTTAGCACTGGAAGAAAGAAATTTAGACTACTTAACATTTATGTTTGCACTCACACATTTCATAATTGTTGAAAATAGAACAGTATAGCACAATTTCAGGCCTTTTAGGCCATGTGTCTGCACTGAAAGTGACTACTGCACAATGCATATCCCTCTATTCCCTGCATATTCATTTGTTGATCTATAAGTCACTTAAATGTTATTATTGTATCTGCTTCCACCACTGCTCCCAGCAGCCCATTTAAAAAAAATGCCATTATACATCTCCTTTAAATTTTCTCTCACCTTATTTTTTATCCCAGGAGAAAGGTTCCAACTGTCTACCTCTCACAATTTTATTAACTTCTATCAATGCTCCATTGAAAATAACCCAAGTTTGTCCAACTTCTCCTGTTAGCTTACACTCTTTAATTCAGGTAACATCCTGGTAAATCTCTTCTGTACTCTTTCGAAAGCTTCCATATCCTTCATATGTAATAAGTCGATCAGGTGATTTATGGGGTCAAAACATGATTTTCCTGGGAACTTTCTTGGAATTATACTGTAGAACAAGAACATCCCTCTCATGCCTATATGTTTTCTGTTTTCTTAAGCTAGTCTTTGCCATGCACAGGTTAACTAATATTTTGGAATCCTGATGAAAGTATCAGTCTGAAACATTGATTTCCATTTACTTCATATGGTTACTATGTGACCTGCTGTGTTTCTCCAGCATTTTTGTCTACTGCACTAGACCCCAGCATTTGCCGATTTCAAAACAGGCAGTTATAAATACTCAATTTCACTTCATTCAACAAAACTTCACATTTTCAAAGGATTTTACAGCATCAATTCCTGTTATGTGTAATTTTTGTAAGTTCTGTCAAAAGGATAACCAATCTGATTTATTTTAATTATCTGTCATGCTTAGCATTGTCAGCATTTTCTGTTTATAATTAGTCAACTTTTATGAAACAGTGAGCTTTCTTTTTAATTCAGAACATTATTTAATTTTCTATGAAAACAATATTTCCCACAATCATTTGTGATTCTATCACTCATTTTAGATTCTGAAAACATGGAAGTATTATTGTTTGTTTGTGTGGATCTGTAAAATCATCGTGTAGTTAAATAGTAACATTATGGAGATCAGAATACACTGTAATAACCCCACAATGTTTTAATGCAGGAGATTAATATTTGGACCAAATACAATTGAAATACAAATTTCTCCAATATGGAAGCTGCTTTGTAAAGAGGTAAATCTTGTTTTATGGTTTTTACTTATGATGCTACTGTGGTGAATCTCTGCTGAGCTGTCAATCTCCCTCTTGCCTAGCCTTGCTTAACTGACATTGGCCGTGTATTATCTCTACCATTAAGGACACTCCCCTTGGGTATAACTGTGTATGCACCCATTGTCTTTCATTATTGTACCATTAGTTTCTGCTACTTCATGAACTGGCACTTCAATTTTATTAGCAGAAACTAATGGTACAATAATGAAAGACAATGGGTGCATACACAGTTATACCCAAGGGGAGTGTCCTTTTTCTTTGACTTGGCTTCGCGGACGAAGATTTATGGAGGGGGTAAAAAGTCCACGTCAGCTGCAGGCTCGTTTGTGGCTGACAAGTCCGATGCGGGACAGGCAGACACGATTGCAGCGGTTGCAGGGGAAAATTGGTTGGTTGGGGTTGGGTGTTGGGTTTTTCCTCCTTTGCCTTTTGTCAGTGAGGTGGGCTCTGCGGTCTTCTTCAAAGGAGGTTGCTGCCCGCCAAACTGTGAGGCGCCAAGATGCACGGTTTGAGGCGATATCAGCCCACTGGCGGTGGTCAATGTGGCAGGCACCAAGAGATTTCTTTAACCTTTTCTTTGGTGCACCTCTGTCACGGTGGCCAGTGGAGAGCTCGCCATATAACACGATCTTGGGAAGGCGATGGTCCTCCATTCTGGAGACGTGACCCATCCAGCGCAGCTGGATCTTCAGCAGCGTGGACTCGATGCTGTCGACCTCTGCCATCTCGAGTACTTCGACGTTAGGGATGTAAGCGCTCCAATGGATGTTGAGGATGGAGTGTCCTTAATGGTAGAGATAATACACGGCCAATGTCAGTTAAGCAAGGCTAGGCAAGAGGGAGACTGACAGCTCAGCAGAGATTCACCACAGCTATGTCTTGCATTTTAAATGGAAGAAGTAAACTTTTGAATCACACTTCCCTTTTCCTTTTTTTTGTATAGGTCTTGAATCCATTTTATGCTTTTCAAATATTTAGTGTGTGTCTCTGGATTTCTGATGACTACACAGAATATGCAATTGCACTCATTATCATGTCTCTCCTCTCCCTTTCTTTGTCCGTTTACAACGTGCAGCAAGTGAGTTATAACTTACAGGGGATCCTTAATTCTTTGCATGATTCATCCATATTTTTCAGTAATGGTTGATCTGTTTTTTTCTTTGATTAATGCATTTCCCTAATATTTTAGTCTTTTAGTTCATATGAAAATTTCACTTTCCATTAAACCTTCATTGATTCCACCTTCTGAAATGTAATGAATTAATTATATGATGTTTTGATTTCATTGGAAGGGGAAGAGTCAATCCTTATTCTACCTTACTGTTTGCAGCAATCGATAAAATTGTACAGACTTGTGGAATCTCACAACAACATGAGGGTTACAATCTGCAGAAAAAATGGAGGTGAGCTACTTTCAGTGCTAATATTTTACTGTTTCACAGCTGGGATCTGTCTGTGCCCTTAATTTGCGAGACGTGGGTTAATTCTCGTTGGATTTTGTTTCACAATACATTGTCACCCCTTTCTTGTGCCTGTTTTTATTGAACTTTTGATGCCTCCAACAAGCCCAGCTTCTCTTTCTTGTGGTCAAACTGCACTCTACACTTTGACATTAACTATTCTCAATTTATCATGAATTTCTGGGCAGAACTTTCTTGTAAAGTGAAGCCAACTAGTAGGATGATAATAGGGTGAGTATTTTTCACTTTGAACCTGATTAGCTGTACAGTTATAGGACTTTGAACCCGTGCACTGGAAGGTGTATTCTGGTCCACCTTCCTGCTACTTAGGAATTTACTCAGTTGACCATTGCAGTGTCATGAATGGAGGAGACTTTTAATACTTTCATTTGTTCTTGAAATTTTTTTTTAATCTATGTACTGTCCATTCATTTTACCTCCTATTCCTCTGTGCTGAGCTTGGTGTTCTTCTTCTTCTTCTGTGTCTGCTCTTGGGTTTGTGTCTTCATTTTCTCTTCCTTGTATCTGTGTCTCTTCTGACTTTCTTGTTGAGCTGCTTGTCTCAGTTTGTTGGGTATTTGTTTTTCCATGGTTTCTTGATATTGGTCCTCTTCTTCTGGGCTGGTTATCTGTTGTGTCTCTTGCTTCCTTTTTTCTTTCTTACCCCTCCCGTTCCCGTTGCTTTCTTTATCTTCCATCTGGGGGCCCTGCCGTCGGGCTTCTTTCAGCTGTTCGTGCTGTGGAGTTTCACTCCACAGCTGGTCCCCCCATCCGTCAGTGTTCTCCCTGTCGTGCGCGTTGAGTGCCCCTGTTTGGCTCCATGAGCCATTTTTGCAGTCCCGCGGTCGGTGGGTCGCGACCCTGCGGGGTCTCCACTAACCTCGGGGAGCAGGGTCCTCTTTCCACGGCGGGTCCCTGCTTTTTCGTGCAGGTAAGGCCTTCACCTTTCTCTTCCGGCGTCTTTCTTTCTTCTTTTCTTCCTGTTGTTTTTGGCTTTTCTTTCTTAGGTGCCATTTTCTCCACACCTTTATCTTTTATTTGCTGTGATTTGTGTGTCTGGGGCTTTGCTTTTTTCTTCACTTTTTTCCTTTTTTTCTGGAGAGGGCTGGTATTCTCCTACTGGCCACTACTCCATCACATGACTCCTCCCATGAATGGAGGAGACTTGACATTTTATTTGTTTACCTCTTTTCATTGATGCAAATGTAATTTAATAGCAAGGCTTTATCTTATAGTTTCAGGCATTTATTTTTATATCCTAAAATCTAATTTTTGCAATTCTAGTCTAATTCTCTCTTCCCCCTCCCTACCCTTTTGCTCAGGTGCCTGCCTAATTTTGCTCATACCTTGATGAAGGGTTCAGGCCCAAAATGTTGGTTGCCCTTTACCTGCTCTAGATGCTGCATGACCTGCTGAGCTTCTCCTGCATTTTATACATTGCCCTATAATACCAGCATCTGCAGACTTTCCTGTTTAAATCTATTTTTTTTCCTTTTCCTTATAATCCAGGTCTCCATTACCAGGTCTGGTGATACCAAAGGCTTGATTTAATTTGCCTCCTTTCTCTTTCATTTTGGAAGTGAAAAACAATAATTTACATAATGTTGCTTCTATTTGTAGGGTATAAGGAAGTTCCCTCTAGTGAACTGGTACCTGGTGATGTCTTTATAGTTACGGGTAATAAGCAAATATTGTCCTGTGACTCTGTGCTAATCGAGGGGGACTGCATTGTTAATGAGAGCATGCTTACAGGTGAGAATCAATCTTTTAAATCTGAGTTGATATATTATCCTACTCCTTCCCATGAAAATGGAGAGACAAAATAAAATTGATTGGCATTTTCTTGACTTCGGTCCACCTTGAGATTCACTGACAATTAAGTTGAAGCAGTAATGTAACAAAGTGATTGAAATGGTAATTCTTCTCTGACTCTCAAGAGAAATTTTTTTTAAAAAGTGAGCATTAAATGCAGCAAATGGAAGGACCATTAACAGGTGGGAGAGACTGACAGGTTCTTGATTGCCAGAATAGATTTGTCCAAATGCAGGTTTTATTATTTTCTTATTGGAAAATTTGTGTACTTTTTGTGGATGTGATGTGGGATATAAGCAACCTTGCAAGCATTTAATCCACAGATAAGTTCATACTCTATTACGATCCTTGTTTGACTTTTCTCTCTATTACTTTCTTCTATCTGCATAAATGAAAATGAGTTAGGACAAAAGTTCCATCTTACGTAAGTTATCACTATAGACTGATTGCAGTTTGTTGACTAATATATTCTTTTATTTTTCCATATAGGTGAAAGTATTCCAGTTGTGAAGACACCATTACCAAATGCAACTACTCGTAGTTGTTGGAATGGTTCTACCGAAGATCATAAGCGCCACTTCCTTTTCTGCGGGACCCAAGTGATTCAGTCCAAACCAGCAGGACAAAGTGAAGTAAAAGCTGTCGTCTTTCGAACAGGTGAATTTTGCCTGGCATTAGAACACAAAAGATTGTAATTTCATCAGAATTTATATTTATCTTTATTACCTGTTATCACTGAGACAAAAAGCAGAATGGAAATGATGCAAGGAAAATCTATTCCCTGTGTCCAATCATGCCTGCTCGTTTTCTTTCTTATTTTCCTTGCAGCTAATGCTTATCATCTGGAGGATAGACAAGGAATTCTTGCACAAGAAACTAATGTGCATTTCATTAGATAATAAAGTTCTTGATGCAACAGCAATATATTGTATTATTCGGAGATCAGGGTTTGGCTGCACAGATTCAGCTACACTATTGGAAAGGAAGTCAAGAAACAAAATTGTTTATCCTTCCTTCCGGAGTGAAGGAAATTTGGTTGGAAATCATTCAAATAGACATATGGGAACAGGAATGGGCTAATTAGCTTTTGAAGCTTGAACTATATTATTGTTAGCATAGTGGTTAGTGCAAAGCCATTACAGCGCCAGCGATTGGGACCAGGGCTCGTTTGTGAAGAGTTTGTGTGTTCTCCCTGTGTCTGGGTGGGTTTTTCACAGGGGCTTGGGTTTCCTCCCATCATTTGAAATGTACCGGGGGTATAGGTTAAATGGGTATAATCAGGCAAGGGCCGAAATAGCCTTTACCGAGCTGCATGTCTAAATTTTAAAAAGTTTAAATATTATTATTCATGAAGATCATGGTTACTCTGTAATGTGAAGTTCATAACGCTAGCTCTTCCTATTATCATTTTAATCTCTTTGGTTAACAAAAATCTTTCAATCTCAGATTTAACCTCAACAATTGACCAAGCATTTTCTACGTGTAGAAGTATTTCCTAACTTCCCTCCTGGTTGAAACATTGTGGTCCCTAATCCTGGATTTTCAAAGTAGTGGGATTTTTTTTTTCTCTCCAGACTCCTCTTTGTATCTTCCATGTCCAACTTCAAGGAAATATAACGTCACTTTGTGTAATCTTGCCTTGGAATTTAACTCTTGGAGGCCAGCCACCATTCTGGTAATTAAATGCTGCACACGCCCTCCATGACCAATATATTGATTCAATAATGTTGTGTCCATAATTTATGACAGCACTCCAGTTTTCTCTAACTATTGCAAAATTCCTACCCTCTTTTGCCCAAGCCCTATATAAAGTCCTGATTGATGAAATCTTAAACATTTTCTAATAATATTGTCCATATCTGGGAAAAAGCAAGCAGATAGTTTGCTCAGGAATGTATTTAAAATAGAAGCTTATTTAATAGCTTTACTAATTCTGGTTAAATTTTTTTTTTGCCATAGGTGATAACTTTCTGTGCACATCTGAAGAGAAAGGCAATTCTTGCACCCACAAGATCTTTCTGCAAATTAAATCCATTAAAAAACCCAAAATTTTATCTTTTTTCAGGTTTTACTACTAGCAAGGGAGAGTTAGTTCGGTCCATTTTGTACCCCAAACGAATGGACTTCAAGTTGTACCAAGATGCCTTTCGATTCTTGATGTGCCTCACAATTATTGCAGCAATTGGGATGGTCTACTCAGTCTGCATGCTTCGGTCCAATGGGGTAAGTTCACCACAGTCACTGTAATCAAATGCATCAGGAGCAATGATTTCACTTCTTTCCCATTATTTCTGCTTGACCTGCTGCTGGGTGCTTCCACTAATAAGAATTTCTAGTTTCTGGCATTATTTGCTCCAATATCTTTCAGTCTCTCACCATTTAAAAGAAAAACCCCTCAGATTTTCTGTTTTCAACCAACGTGGATGACTTCACAGTTTTCAAATTTTATATAACTGCCTTGAACTTGGTAATTCACCTGGCCTGTCCACGTTGGATGTAGTCTTCCTCCATCATCCCTGACAATGCATCCTGCCATTCAGCTTTATGTTATGATCTAACTTGGATATGTTACATTTAATCAGCTCAACCAAATCATTGCAAAAGATTTTGCGTAGTTGGACCCAAGAAGTGATTTCTGTGTGGCAGCTTCTCAACCTAAAAATGACTAATCGTTCTCTTCTCTCTCCAAGAACGAATGTACTGTCCAAGCCTATCTATTTACCCCAGAACCATATGTTCTAATTTTGTTTAACAACCTCTTTGATGGCAGACCTTCCAAAAACCCAAATATGTAAGATTCACTAGTTTATCTTTATCTATTCTGCTAATCATATCCTCCAAAACCACTCTATCAGATTTGTCAAATGTATTGACTGTTTGAAAGTAAATTATTATTACTTTAGCAACTCATTCTACCACATTCCCAGTTTCTGAGATCAGGCTAACTGGCATGTAATTCATCACAATTCTCTTTCCTTCCTTTCATAAATAAATAGGATGACATTTTTGTCTGATTGGTAATTTTGTAAGATGACAGTCAATGCACGCATTATTTCCATGATTACTTTCTCAAAACATGGAGCCACAGCTCAACAGATTCCGGGCATTTATTGGCTTGCACTCCCATTCAAATCCCGTGCTGTCTGTAAGGAGTTTGTACATTCTCCCCATGTCTCCAAGGGGGTGTAGATGAATTGGGTGTAAATTGGACTCCTGGGCTGAAATGTCCCTATTACTGTGCTGTATGTCTAAAATTTACATTTAAAAATGTGATTTATAAATACATATATTGCAACAATGGAATAACATTGAAAACATGAATACATGAATTAATATTTTACATGGATTCAATCAGCTGGATGCTTTTGGCCAATGACCTCAGACCAGCCAATTCAACTGCTCCATCAGTAGCTTTCAAGATTAAGTGAGAGAAGGTGATATTGCTAATAATAACATTTACAACTTCACAGGTAATAATACAATCCATGTCTACATGCAGCAGGACCTAGATAATGTTCAGTTGTGAGTGAATAATGACCATTTGCACCAAAAGAAAGTATAATCACTACCGAGCATCAACTGGGAACACAGGCTATCTGGTGGGGCAGTTGAGGAACAGTGGAAGTCTTTCAAAACATTTTTTCACAGTGCACAGCAAAAGTATATTCCAGTTAAAAGCAAGGGCAGTAAGGATGGAGGGCAAGCCTTGAATAACCAAAGAAATAAAAGGAAGGCATCTAACTAAAAGTTGACGTGCAAAAAATTGTCAAGTGCAGTGGGAAATTAGGAATTCAAGAAAACTTTAAAAAGCAAGAACAACCAAGTAAGCACTAAAGAAATGGAAGATAAATTATGACAGTAAACTAGCACAAAATTTAAAAAAGTACAAATTTTAATAATTATATAAAGCAGAAAAGGGTGGCTAAAGTGAATGTAGGTGGTTTGGATGATGAAAAGGAGGAATTAAGAAATGGCCAAATATTTGAACAACTATTTTGTGTCAATCTTCACGGTGGAGGATATGCCTACATCTCAGAAAGAGATGTTATGGATGTGATGGGAGGGAGGTGAGGTCCTCAAAAGAATCTCTATCGCAAAAGAGGTAGTGCTGAGCAAACCAGTGGACCTGAAGGTTGATAAATCCCTTGGTCCTGATTAAATGCATCCCAGGGTACTGAAAGAAATGGCAGAAATGATAGTAGAGGGATTTGTGAATATTTTCTAATATTCTTTGGACTCTGAGCAGGTTTTGTAGGATTTAAAGTCTGTGCTTAGCTTGCCACTGTTTAAAAAGAAGTATGTCGACAAAATGTAGATCACTATAGACCAGTTAGCTTATTGTCAGGAGTAAGTCAAGTCCTTGAAGCTATCATTAAGGAAGAAATAGTGAGACATCGAGATAGAAATTGTTCAATCAGGAAACATAGAGTGAGTTCAGGAAAGACAGGTCGAATTTGACCAATTTACGTGGATTTCCAGGAGTTCAACAAAGTACGACAATTCTACAGATGCATAGAGATGGAGGTAAAGCATTAGCATGGATAGAGGACTGAAGGTCAGAGTTCAGACAAATAAGCATTTTTCCAGTTTGCAGTGATCAGAGTGGCAAAAGAATGGTGCTGGGCACACAACTATTCATGATATATGTTAAAAATTTTCAAGAGGAGACCAACTGCATTGTATCAAAGTTTACTGATGACGCTAAATTGAATGGAAAAGCAAATTCACAGACTGGATCAGAACTGGCAAAGAGAGGGGGGCCAGTGTGCACTTGTTTGTTAATACTGGCTGGGATTATATCGACCTCCTGCTCCACTGCTGTATAGCAAATATTGATAAAATGCAGACCCTTCTATATATATGTATATATATATATATATACATATATATATATTTTTTTTTAATTTGAACATACAGCACATTAACAGGCCATTTTGGCTCATGAGTAAATGCTGCCCAATTACGCTCTATTAACTTACAACCCTGGAATGTTTTTTGAACGGTGAGAGGGAACCCGAGCACCCAGAGGAAACCCACGCAAACACGGGGAGAACATACAAACACCCTGCAGCCAGCGTGGGATTCAAACTGTTGACACAAGAACAGCATTGCGCAAACCTCTATGCTAACCGTGCCACCCCTTACACCAACTGTATACCCTGAGAGTTCTCAATAGTGATTCTCACTGGAGTTTATATCCCTCCCAATGCGAATGCAAACAGGCACTTGCAGAACTTCATGATATGGTCAGTAAACAAGAGGCAGCCCGCTCTGACACACTACAAAACATAATGGTTGACTTTAACCAGGCATATCTCAAGAAAACCTTGTCCAATTACCATCACCATGTAAGCTGTTGTTTCAAAGGTCTCAGCAAACTTGATCATTGCTACACAAAGATAAGGAAGACTGCTGTTCTTTCCCGAGAATGCATTTTGGCAAATTTGATCACTTGAGGTTGCTCTTTCTGTTAGCATACAGACTAAAAAGAGAGGCTCCAGAGTTTAGGATAGCCAGAAGGTGGTCATGGAAGGCTGAAAGATGGTTATAGGACTGCCTCAAATCAGTGCATTGAGTGATGTTCAAGAACTAAGCTGAGGATCTGAATGATTACACTAGGGCCATTACAGACTTTATCAAAACTGCTTGGTCGAGCGCGTCATTCAAGGTTTTCCCCAAACAGAAGCCCTGAATGAACAATGAAATCTGGAAGTTGCTGAGAGCCAGATCACAGGCATTTAAATCCAGAGATCCAAAACACTACACAAGGAAAAGCCATCTCCTGGGCGAAGTGGAGATTCTGGATAAGAATGGAAACAAAGAAGGATGCCTGACAACTTGGCAGGGCCTAAAGGACATAACCTGCTACAGAAGTGATTAGAGAGCTTCATTAAAGGAACCCTTGGGAGGCAGTGAACAAAATATGATCGATTTATATTAAAATTTTGAGAAGGAGAGGCTGAAGTCTGATGTGACAGTATTTCAGTGAAGTAAAGTAAATTACAGTCACATGAGAGAGGAACTGGTCAAAGTCAATTGGAGAAGATTTACTAGAATGACACCAGGAATAAAAGTCAAATCAAATCAAGTTTATTGTCATCTGATTGTACATGTACAATCAGACGAATCAGCATTCTCCCGTTCTCAGTACAAAACATTCAGACACACAACCAGACATAATGCAAATACAGACAAACAATACATATGCAGAACCAGTATTTCATCAATATGATTTAAAAAATATTGTTTTCTGCAAATGAGAGTCTCGGATGGTTATTATGAGCAGTTCCTTTGGTCGTTCAGCAGTCTCATTGGCCATGGGAAGAAGCTGTTCCTCAGCCTGGTGGTGTTGTTTCCAATATTTCTGTATCTCTTCCCCAAAGGGAGCAGCTGAAAGATGGAATGTGCAGAGTAGAAAGGATCCTCAATGATTTTGCGCACCCTCTTCAGACAACAATCCTGGTATATCACATCGATGGGGGGGAGGGGGAGTAGGGGGCAGGGGAGACTCCCATGATTTTCTCTGCCACTCTTATGGTCCTGTGGATTGACTTCCAATCCACTTCTCTGTAGGAACCATACCACATTGTGATACCACTGGCTAGTATGTTCTCGAAAGAACTCTTATGGAAGGTTGATATAATGGTGGCCGGTAGCCTTGCTCCCTTCAGTCTTCTCAGGAAGTGCAGTTCCTGCTGCATCTTCCTGATAAGTGAGGAGATGTTGAGATGAAGTTAAGTGAATTCCAAGGAACTCCAAAGGTTAGCATTTGAGGAACTATGGTCAGCTCTTGGAGTACAGAAGGATGAGGGGGCGGGGGGGGGAAACCTCATAGAAATATTTTGAATGCAGAAAGGCCTGGACAGAGTAGATGTGGCAAGGGGATTCATGGACAAGAGGGCAAACCTTAAGGGTAAAAGGGTGACAATTTGAAACAGAAATGCGGAAACATTTCTTTAGTTAGTGTCGTGAGTCTGTGGAACTTGTTACCACAGGCAGCTATGGAGAGAGGTCATTGGGTGTATTTAAGGTGAGATTGACTGATATTTGATTAGTCAGGGCGTCAAGGGTTAAGGGAGAAAGCAGGGAAGTGGGGCTGAGTGGGAGGAAGGATCATGGTTAGAATGGCAGAGCGACAAGATGGGCTAATGGGCCTAAATCTGCTCCTATACCTTGTGATCTTGAAAACTAAATCCAGAGTACTAAAAGACATCACAGCTTCTTCCAAGATGAACTCAATGCCTTCTACATCCGTTCTGACTACAGAACAAGAAAGAATACAACTCATGATCGCTGAAGGGGAAACCAGAGGTGAAGAGGGTGAGAAAGTTTAAATACCTGGGAATCACTATCCCGGAGGACCTTTCCTGGACCAATGTCATCATGAAGAAAGCATGTCAGCGCCTCTGCTTCCTCAAGATTTTGCAGAGGTTTGGTATGACATCAAAAATCTTGGCAAACTTCTACAGATATGCAGTGGAGAGTGTACTGACCAGCTGCATCACAGCCTGTTATGGGAATACCAAAACCCTGCAAAATGTAGTGGATACCGTTCAGTACATCACAGGCAAAAGTCTTCCCCAACATTGAGAACATCTACATGGAATGCTTTCATCGGAGAGCAGCAGGAATCATCAAGGATCCACACTACCCAGGACATGCTCTGTTCTTGTTGCTGCCGTCAGGAAAGAGGTCTAGGTGCCACAAGACTAGCACCGACAGTCCCAGGAACAGTTGTTAGCCCTCTACTCTGAAACAACGAACTTATTTAAACACTCATTTGAGGATGCTACTTTGCAGATTATTTATTACTGAATATATTTTTTCTGTATTTGCACAGTTTGTTTATGTTTCTTTCTTTGTTGACATTTTTCTCCTTTGGCTACTTATATTTTCTTGAGTATTTTCTTTGCACTATTAATAAGTAGAAATTTTCCTGGCTCACAGGAAAAAAAAATCCTTGGGTTGAATGAGATGTCATGTATGTACTCTGACAATAATTATTGAAATTGTACAGAAGTTGGGATAGGTTAAGTGAGAGGGCAATCGTCTGGCAGATGGTGTACAATATTGGTAAATGTGAGGTCATCCAATTTGGAAGGAAAAATAAAAGATTACAACAAGTTGGACTTTGGCGTGATCCTGCACAAATTACAAAAGATTGCAACAGATTACCGTAAGTCAAAATAAATACTGTCCTTCATTGCTGAGGGATTGAATATAAGAGGAGAAAAGTTAGGCCACAAATTATGCAGGGTACTGTTAAGGCCACATGTAGTGTTCTGTGTACAATCCTGTCTCCTTAATTGCAAAAAGATATACTGGCTTTGGAGTTAGTACAGAGGAGGTTCATCAGGTTGATTCCAGAGATGAGGGAGGGGGTGGAGGGGGGGGGGTTAGCCCATGAGGAGAGATTGAGTTACCCGGGACTCAGTGGAATTTAGAAGAGTGAGATGGGATCTGAAAGAAACATAAAACGTATAAAAATTTGAAAGGATATACAAAATAAGGGGAGGAAATTTGTTTACACTGATAGGTGAGACTGGAACAAAGGGACATAGGCACAAAATTTAGGGGAGTAGATTTAGGATGGAGATGAAGATGAACTGCTTTTCCCAGATAGTAGTGAATCTGTCCAAGGATATTGTGGAGATTGCCTCATTATATATTTTTAAGAGAGAGTTAGATAGAACTTTGCACAGAAGGGGAATTAAGGGTTATGAGGAAAAGGAAGGAGCTGAATCCACAGCCAGATCAGCCATGATCTTATTGAATGGCAAAGCAGACTTGACAGGCCACATTGCCTACTCTTATTTCTTATGTTGATGTAGTTATGCTATTTGTGATATGTTTGATTTGCCATGGGATTATTAATTTAATATTGTTCTTAAAAGGTAGCAACTGGAACCATAGTGAAGAAGGCACTGGATGTAATAACGATAGCTGTATCTCCTGCCCTACCCGCTACTGTGACTATTGGTATACTGTATTCCCAGGAAAGGCTGAAAAAGAAGGGAATTTTCAGTATTAGTCCTCAGAAGATCAACATTTGTGGACAATTGAATCTTATCTGTTTTGACAAGGTGTGCTCATTGATATTTTATGTTTATTATTACTGCATAATCATTATAATGTGATAATTTCTTCAAAATTTTCTGAGCCAACCTAAACTTACGTTTATTTGTGAATTGATGAGGAACCCGTGAAATTCACCAAAATATTACTCAAACTTAAGTTGAAATCAAAAGTAAATTCAGTTGCATATCAGATCTGTCGAGCATCTTTATCCTATCTCAGTTGAATTTTGTCTTTCTCAGTACCATGTTGTATAAATATGTCAACAGCAAAGGGTATTATTTAATTATGTAAGCAAGATGAAAGGTTATGCATTTTAAGATAGCTCAGTTTCTTTTTCTAAATCTCAACCCAAAATATAATTTCCTCAAGAGAAACAAGGCACAACAAAATAATTATATCCGAAAGGCTTTAAACTCTTGCAGATTTAAATCGTAAGATATTTTTTCAGAAGCCAATAAGCTCTGACTTCACGTTGACATCCTTCCCCACTAGCTGCATGGTCCAGATTGGAATCATACAAAATAGATAGAAATATAGCATTCAACTCAACCGATTTTTGTCATTATTGTTTCTTGCTTAGTTAAATAAAATATAGCTCTGATTACAAATGTTATAGAAAACATGTTGTCATTTTGCTTTGAATATTTAGCATAATGCACATTAGTTAATATGTTTGAAATTCATCACTATTTTGCATACATCTATTAATATTCAAACTAAATGAATATTTCATTTTAATTAATTTAATATAAAACCATTAAACAATTGTGGACTGGTAACCTAATGGGTAATTCAGGCTCAGATACTTATCAAGTTATATGCAATATTTCCCTTTATGTTTGTCCATATTGCCATTAAATATATGTAATATTTTTATGCATTGTGTAGACTGGAACTCTGACTGAAGACGGGCTGGATTTGTGGGGTTTAGCTTCAACTAAAGGAAAAGGGTATGTAATTTGAAATTTCATAACCAGAAACATTTATGAAGTTTAATCAATGAATATGTTCAGTGTCAGAGAAGCATAGAAAATGTGTTTACATTAGATAGCCTCTATGAGATTGCTTTCAGCTGCTACACAATTGCATTGGAGGTAGCGTTTTCTCTTGGATATGAAATGTAAGCAGAACGTTGCATCAAAAGTCAGGACACCTGGAATCTATGATTATCAGGGCTTTGCTGCTGAGCAGCTGGCTGTGTTCCTGGCTGGACAGCTCATAGAGTGAATGAATAAGAACTTGGGCTAATTCCCAAGTGCAAGAATTATGCACCAGATCCAGGATGGTCCAATAAGGTGCGGAGATCGACTGATGGTACCTTCAGTATTTTGACTGTTTTGAATGCCAAAAAAAACATTTACTTTCCATAAAATTTACATTTTGACAATTTGTCTCAGTTGTCTTGGTCCAATTTTGTTCACATTTTGTGGATGGGGTGAGCGACAGCTGCCAAATGTGACATAGAAGAAAGTAAATACATCAATTGTCATTTAGTTTTCAAAAGTCACTGTAAATGTGTGAAAAAGAAAAAGTGTATATCATGGCTAATGTGATTTATGGTGTGAAAAATAAAAAATTTAAAAAAAAATTGTCATTTAGTTTTCAAAATAAAAAAAAATACAAAAGCTAAAAATTGGAAATAGAAACAGAAGGTGTCAGGAAAACACACCAGGGTCAGGTAGTATCTGTTTTTGGAGAAATAAGGTAAATGTTTCCAGCATTTTCTGTAAATTATTTTTTTGAGCTTAATGGTGATTGCAGTGGGCTTAGAACATAGAACATTAAAGCACAGAACAGGCCCTTCGGCCCTCGATGTTGTGCTGACCCGTATACAAAAAGTACTAAAGCCTTCCAGCCTTGTAACGCTCTATTTTTCCCTTGCCTAAGAGACTCTTGTAACAGAGTATTCTGAAGTGGTTTGGGAGGAAATGTTAGAGCAGGTTGCACACAAACATTTTAAAAACACAGAATTTTTGGAGGACTTTTGCAGAGTGCCTTTTGCAAGAGGCAACAAAGTATCGACAGCAGCTTGCCTGGGAGAGCATGTGATCTTTGCAGGCAGAGAAAGAAGAGTTTTGCTCTGATATGGTCTGCAAAATCTCTCCCATTTTCAACTTTTAAAATATTTAAGTGTAATATTTATCATTTAATAGTCCAAATAGTTTTCATTAAGATTTGATATAACAATCAGAAATGACTAGATCTTTAAATTATTAGCCATAGTTTCCTTATGATATTCTGTTTCTGACAAGCTATTTCTAAATGTTTAGTTTACGGAACATATTCAGGTTTAACAATGGAGATAAGTTACCCTGGGGGCCTTTCTTTGCTGCCATGGCCAGTTGCCACTCACTCGTTCTCTTAGACAAGACTCTCCAAGGCGACCCATTGGACCTAAAAATGTTTGAAACCACTGGTTGGGTAAGAGACAAACTACAGTATGTACATTAAAGGAGTTATTTTATTTTCATAAACAATGAATGAAAGTACTCCTACCACAGAAGAGCTTAGTGTTTCTAAATTTCAAATTATGCACGATTTAATCTATTTATGTGTATCTGCATCCTTCTGCAGTCTTTCACTGTTTGATATCTTGATCAAAAATCTTACCTTTAGGTCTCAGCTGTGTCTTTAAATGCTTGGGCACTCTCTAAAATCTCCAGCAGCTGCTCTTTAAAA
The DNA here is from genome assembly GCF_036971445.1 of Narcine bancroftii. Lineage (NCBI taxonomy): Eukaryota > Metazoa > Chordata > Chondrichthyes > Torpediniformes > Narcinidae > Narcine > Narcine bancroftii. The sequence goes on along the minus strand of NC_091477.1, from coordinate 100,259,676 downwards.
TTTATCATTATGATTAAGAATGCAGGATACTGTGGATGAAATAGAATTATTTGAGTGTTGTGTACTCTGTACTTTTCTATTTTTTAATATATACTCTATTTTTGATGTAGAATTTCAATTTCAATAAAAATATTGAAAAAGAAAATGATCATTAAAGCTAACCAACGAGTTTTTATTCTCCTCTTTTAATGTTTCTTTCTTACCTTCTAATATCTATGTCCATTTTTCAGTTATATATCTGTAATGATTTCCTGTGCTAAATGTGTTGTAAAAATATTGCTTTTTATTATTCGGTATTAATTTTGAGGGAATTGCAAAGCACTATCGGTTGGGCTGAGCTTGTAAAGGTTAATTAGCAAAAACAATTTATTTAATCGTTCGCACTTTCAAGGTTGACATGTTGCTAGTTGTGTGAAGATTGATAAATCAATTATAAAGTGTTTAAGAAGGCATTGTCCAAATTAGACTATCAATGGTTTATTTTGGCCATTATTGTGCTGTTGACAGCAATTAAGAGAATTTAATTATAATTTGAAATAAATGAAGCATATAACTGAACTAAAATGTCCATCTCTAAACTCAACACAGGAGTTAAAAGAAAACACTGTTTTAAAACAGCAAACTGAGGATGCATATTCATTTATTGTGAAGCCAGGACCTACAGCTCTTAAGGTAAAAGATATGAGTTGAAAGTGTTCTGTCACAAAATCAAGAATGTTTAATTTCTCCCACTTCTATTTGTAGATATTATAAAATCAAAGAAAGGATACATTAATGATGAGAGGAAATCCGAGATATTTTGATTTAGAAATTCGGCCTCTGTTGTATGTCTGTGAATGTATGGAATCAGAAGTGGATTTGAATGCCTACATGTTACATCTGTGGTTACTTCCTCACGCCCCCCCCCACCCCCCCACCCAAAGCAGAGAGAGATGAGAGGAGACTTCATAAGCCAATCATAAAAGCTTTAAAAATGGATCACACTGCTCAATCTTTTTAAGCATTTCATATCAGAAAAATCAAATTTGCACAAGTTGACCTTGAAGGAGAAAGGTGAGGGAGGAGGAGAATCAGGCATGGTATGCGGCTGTTGAGGAGGACCTTTACTGATTGTTGTACAAAAAGGCCTTCTCTGGCTATATTATCACTGTAATCTGATTCCTCTGTGGAACCTGTTCAATAGAACCTGTTCCATGCCTGAATAGGGTGATTCAAGGTGTGGAAATAATATTTATACCTACATCTCCAGCCCTTGACATTCTATTGTCAAGATCACATTGTGGAGTACCAGTCTATTACCTCCAGATTGCAAGATGGACTGAATGGCCTCCTCCTGCAAGCAGTATCACCAATGCAACTCCTGAAAGATTCATTCTGTTTTTGTGGTGAAACCTGCAAAAAAAACTCACACAAAACTTGCCATGGCTGCCGGTGTAGTGCAAAAGAAGAAACATAAATGTGTATAAAAATATCTAATTTTCAATCAAATCCTCTCCAGTACCCAGTCATAGGGGTTAATAGTAATTGAGGGAAATATTGCATATTGTTACATTTATAAAAGCGATGTTCTTCAAGTTTAATTGTCATAGGAAGGTCATAAGGCAGCAACATGGTGAAAACTAGATAAATCCTTTAACAGGCAGGAAGGAAACAACGATGACACTTCCAACCCAGGTACCACAAATGGAATAACCTCACACTGAAAATTTTTACTTCTTTTTTTTGTAAAACAGGGAGAGATTGAAAGGTGTTTCAGTCCAGTTTGTATTTGGGCTGAAAACAAAGCCAAAATTCAGGTTAGGAAAACATTGAGGAGGACTAATGCCATCCTTTATTGTATAAGGGTTGAATTATATCTCTACACAGGATGTTCCTGCAACAGAGGATGCAGAGATGGGTTCTATGATATGTTACATGAACAGAGGTTAAACAGATTGAACTTATTCTCCCTTGAATATAAATCCAAAAGAACATCAGAATTGGGAGTAGTCCACTTAGTCCTTCTACATTCAACAAGATCATATCTGATTTTCTATTTGATATTCCATATCTTTTCCCTTAATAGGAGAAATCTGCATCAAGGTTAATGTTGGACCTAATTTGTCCTTTAAATAAGATCTGAACTGAAGATAGCAGAAAAAATATGTATTTAAAACTCTGTAGCAGATACTACTGAATGAAGGCAAACACGCACAAAGGTAGTCAACTCCAGACTGGTTTATTGCAGACATACAGATCTTTTATTACCTGCCTGTTAATGAGCTTGTTAGTGAACAGCTGCTGGTCCACATGACCAACAGGTTAAAGCTATGAGCCATTAGCACCCTGTGCCTTTATCTGACCCACTTGCTGTACAGCACTGCTAACCTGTGATGTGTCAGGTAAGTCTGTGAACTGATAGTGGTGGTTTGCAATACTGCACTGTGTGTCTGCTACAACTCCATGTTTATTCCTAATTTTCTCAAATGTCATAAATTGTCCATACTCATAACAATCCTCAACATACTTGACCCCTCTCTGAGACCAAGTGACCAGGATTTTATTATCAATTGTTAATGAAATTAACATTTTGAGCATAGGGTGTTTTAGGTGAAAGATCCCCATCCCCAACCCCAATTAATTTTATTCCATAGTAATTATATGGTTAATAGGTGCCTTCTTTAGGGTTAGATAATTTAGAATTCCACTTATATCATAAAAGCTTTAAAAATGGATCACACTGCTCAATCTTTTTAAGCATTTCATATCAGAAAAATCAAATTTGCACAAGTTGACCTTGAAGGAGAAAGGTGAAGGGAGGAGGTTCTACTATCCTCTCACTAATCTCGTGCATCTCAATTTTTACCCATGAAGACTTGCCTGCTCTGTCAAAGAGGGAGGTGACAAACTTCATTTAGGTTTGCTCAAAAATATTTTTTTTGAAATCTGGGAGTGTTAATCCTCCCAATTCATAATTCCCAGTTAATTTATCAATAGAGACTCTGGAAGTATTATCTTTCCACAGAAACTTCCTGATGCATTTATTAAGGTCTTGAAAGAATCTCTGAGGTATAGGAATGGGCAAAATTTGAAAAAAAAAATTATACTCTAAGCAGCACATTTGTTTTAATACAGTTGACCCTTCCAACCAAAGTTATTGGGGAGGGCCACCTATTTATTAATATAATCTTCAATTTTCCAAAGCAAGGAAGGATAATTCAACTTGTATAAATTCTGTAGATTGTTATTTACCTTAATACCTAAATATTTAATCCCATTGAGGGGCCACTTAAATTGAGCATTTCTCTTAATTTGTTCATAATTCCTCCTTATAAGTGGCATAACTTTGCTCTTGTTCCATTTGACTTCATAACCAATATAATCCCAAAATTTTCCAATTTAGATTGCAATTTTTGTAATAAGTTAACTGGTTCTGTCAGATATATCACTTATAATAGGGTTTTTAATAGATTTTTAGATATTTAATAAGTCGAGGGATTTGGGGTGAGAGCAGGAAAGTAGTGACAAGATATACTAGTAGTGTTAATCAACTGAGTTGCAAAGCAGGCACTTTGGGCTCGATGGTTTACTCCTATTTTAGTGTTTTATGTTGTTATGCATCTAATAGTAATCATGCATAAGACTCAAAAATATCTTGCAAAGAAGTAAAATTTTCTAAAGCATGGATGCAAATGTATGTATTACAGGTGTCAAAGGCAGGAATTGTAGTCTTGAAGCAATACCCATTCTCATCAGCACTGCAGAGAATGTCAGTTGTAACCAAAGTGATTGGCAAAGAAAAGTTGACTGTCTACCTTAAAGGAGCCCCAGAGATGGTTGTTCGCCTTTGCAAGCCCCATACAGGTTTGCTTTGTTGTCCAACAGATGGAAAATGACTTCTGATGATGAGCAAGGCCGCATTTCATCCTAATATATAGCCTACCTCACTGACAAAAGGCAAAGGAGGAAAAACTCAACACCCAACCCCAACCCACCAATTTTCCCCTGCAACCGCTGCAATCGTGTCTGCCTGTCCCGCATCGGACTTGTCAGCCACAAACGAGCCTGCAGCTGACGTGGACTTTTTACCCCCTCCATAAATCTTCGTCCGCGAAGCCAAGCCAAAGAAGATAGCAGCTTTATGGGTGGAGGAATGGTGCTGACACAGCCAGTTGAGTAATCCACAAGTTTGAATTGGTGATGCAAAATTCAAAGACTGACATGCAGCTGCAGAATTGAAATTTGGTTAATAATCTGTTTTTTTTAATATAAATGATTGGCCACAAGTAGTAATAATGGCCACAAGACTACTGGATTGGTAGAAAATCTAAGCCCTCCTCAGTCTGGCTTGTAAGTTTTTCTGAGCCCATCAAAGTGGCTAATTCTTAAATGCCCCTAAAGGGGTCCTGCAAGTTATTCAATTCAAGGGCAACTAATGCTGACATATACTTAATCATGATGCAATTTGCAAGACAGAACTGAGGATGATGGTAGCTCCTTAGCAAACAAAACCAGTCGTATTTACATGCAGCAAAGCCTTTTCCGATATTTAAAGCATTAGCTGATGAGAGTAAAATTTGCGCCACATCACTTCTGACAAGAATGGCCAAAACCTCACGATCAACATCTTGGGGTTTACCCTTCTACAATAACTTGCCACATAGATCCTCTGGCTACAAGTGCGAGTCAGATGGAGGGTATCCTGTCGTGCAGTACTCTCTTTAGACACGTGGGAAAACTGTCACCTGCAGATTCTGTAGGAAATTTCACACCATTCTAATTTGAAAATGTATTGCTGGCCCTTTATTGTTGTGGGTTCTATATTTCGGGAGTTCTGCACCTAACTATACATTGATAGTACCTTCACCAGATAGACTGATGCAGTTCAAAAGGTTGCTCACCTGCACCTCTCCAAGAACAAATGGGGATAAACAATAAATGCTGGGCAAGTTCCTGGAAAAAAAAATGAATAAATAACAAAAAATCTAGAGTTTATGATCTTATTACATATTGCCAATTTGATTTTATTTTTATATCTACTGACAGTGAAGAGACTGGGGTTATAAATCAGATACTGGTCTTTAAAGGTTATATCTGCTACTGGACATGCTGAGTTATAAACTGGAAGTGGTTACCAAATATGCTAATTTCATTTTCACTTGGTCAACAGAAGAACCCATTTATTGGCAGAGTTAAGTAGTGTGTGAAACAGCTGTAGGATATGGATGCAGCTGAGGAGAAACAAAGCCCAAAAGAAGTGAATCTAAGTCTTCCAGAAAAAAAAACAATATGTACATCGCAAGTTCTTCGTAATATTAAAATCATTTTGTTGAAGTATGATTCAAGTAGGTTCCTAATTCTTCATATATCCATACCACTTTAAATTAGAACTGCCAACAACTTCAAGGGAACTAACTAGGGGTTCGAAAATATGGCACCTGCCAATCTTCTGCCTCTGTCCATCATATTTCACCTCTAGCTGGTTCACTAATTCCACTTGATGCTCCTATTACCACCCCTCCCATCCTGTCTTCTTTACACTAGCTTCACTTCTACATTTTGCCAGCCTCAATAAAGGGTTCAAAAAGTTGACCATTCTTTTTCTCCCACTCATGCTACTAGGACCCGCTGAGTTCCTCCAGCAGATTGCGCTTTACATTAGATTCCAGTCTATAGAACTGGGACAGACTCTACAATAAGAGTAGCCCTCCGTGCTCTAAGTATTCTGTGCATTTCAAACTGGGTGAAGGAATGAGGAAACTTGGCAATGTCCAAGCATTTACGATTGCAGATCTAGCTATGTATCATACAAGTAGAGAATCATGCAACTCAAACATAAAGAAATTATGTTAAAAATTAATCAAACTTTTGCAACACACTGCATAAAGAGAATGAGAAGACACATTAGGATGATACTGGAAATGCAAAGCCACAGGTAACTGGGATGGCATGGAGGATTAAGCCTCCTCCTCAGAACAGTGAAGATTTGAATAAAGTGTTCAAAGTCGTGCAGTGTTTTGATAAGCAAAGAGAAACTTTATGGAATGACAAAGGGCAGAAATAAGTAGTGGGGAGAAATTTAAAATGATTGATAAAACAATCAAGGGAAAAGGTGTTATTGTAAGAAAGCCCAGATTCCTGAATGACCAAGTCCTGTTTTTGTTTCTTATTCCTTTGTGACAAAAGACACCATCTGAAGATGAACAAAACTTGTGCAGGGAGTTGCAATCTGAATTTGATGCATGTACAAGTGGTATAAGCAGATTCAATAGTAACTTTCAAAAGGAAATTGGAAATATCCTTAAAGTGGGATAAGTCAAATTTTGGACAGGTTATAAGATGTTCATCAGTGCTTTGACTCTGTTCTTATCTGGCAAGTGAGGAAATATATTGATGCTTAAAAAATAAAATTGTCATACTTTTACATATTCTGCAGTTCCACGGAGTTTCTCAAGAGAACTGCAGCACTATACAAAGCAGGGTTTTCGAGTTATTGGATTTGCTTTTAAATCTATTTGGAATGGCAGAGACATCAAAGTGGCTGACTTAAAAAGGTGAGTTAAACAAACATGTACGCATCATGAAAATGACTTTCCTCTTCCAGAATGTTAATTATGCTGATTATAGTTGGAGTGGAAATGCACATCAGAGAAACATAAATTTACAAGCTTACACTTTTGTCAGAAGACTGAGAAGCACACAATTAAAATCAGGTGTGGGACAAATGATTGATCCTCCAGTACAAAGCTGATTCTAAGTGATGTGAACCACAGTTCCCATTTGTTAACCTGCATTTTATTACAAAATAAGTTTTGCAGAATAAATCTTTTAATGAAAACTGTTTTACAACATAAATTAGCTAAATTTATACAGACTTGTACAGAGGTTATGATCAAGAATTGACATTGAGCTACTTGAGCATTCTCTCTTTGTAAATCTTTTTGAAATTGCTTAAACAAAATGGTGATCTCAGCAACGTGGCATCATATGGAGTGTGGTTCTCATTTCCCTCAGGAATATTATTTTAAAAGACCACCAAAAGAGGTTAGATGCCACGTATTCGATTGCAACCTTTTCTTATGTTTCTTGGTGTTTAGGATTCCTGCAGTGAACAGATAACAGAATAAATAATGAAGGATGTAGTCTCACTACATTTATTCCTCCGCTATTTTCAAAAGTACTCAAGTGGATTGTACCTTCACTTCTTGTTATTCTCGGGTGTAAAAACAAAATCTGACTCAGAAATATATCCCCATCTGCAGTTTTTGTCGTGACATTATAATTAAATATAATTACCTGAAATGGAGGTTGTTAATTTTAAACGTTACCTTTTGAAATGTGATAAGTTTGCTGTGGTTGAGGTCCGACTTGCCATACCAACTGTGCAATTTTAGTTCTCTTTAAAACTAAATGGAATTGGTCAGGAAGCCATTCTAATGATGAGTTTATTAACGTACATGTTTCAATGTACATATACACTAAAATCCTTACTTGCGATGTCCTCGAGAAGTGAAGCACTGTCACTATTCTTTCATATAATCTGCATAGAAAGAAAGCCCAACCCACGCATTAAGTACAAAAAAAATAAACCCAACCAATTGAAAGTGAAATTTATTTCAAGACAACTTCATTTGCAAGTATCCAATTAGAAGATGTGAACAAAATAATCAAATCTGAGGACTACTTAACTGAAACTGGGATTCTTGCGTGTGCCTGCAGGATGGGGCTCAAGACGAATGCCTTGTGGTTTTGAGTAAATTATTTTTGAGAGGAGTCGAGCAATACCTGCTTCTATCTCGAACTACAGGTAGTTCTGAAATTGCTTCGACATGTTTACACATGTACATATATTTTGCGTATGCAATGTCGAGCATATCCTTTAGTTGTAAGAAATGCTTAGAGCAGTTATAAAAGGCATAACTTGGAATCTGTATTCGTTGCATATCGTAGATGAATATTCTTTGTTTGATTCACCAAAGGGAAGATGTAGAATGTGAGTTGATATTCCTTGGTTTGCTGATTCTGGAAAACAAACTGAAACCACAGACAACACCTGCACTGTCTGAGTTGTCCAAAGCCAGGATTCGAACGGTCATGATCACAGGTACTCAGGACAAATTTGTTGTGGGTTGCCTCACTTATTATGCTTTTGTTTTCAATTGTCTTATGGTAGTTATCAATAAAGAATTGAGTTATACAGATCAGGGACGTCTCAAATTCAATCTTTGATTGAACTAAGTTAGTGAAATCCTAGCAGAAGCAATGTAATATTGAACATAGGATCACAAGGGGAAAAGTGGATATGATTTCCATTCATAATTACTATCTGGTGATCGAACGGATGTCAGAATGGTCAAATAACTTACAGATTTGCACTCTGTTTCCAGGCTTCCTCCCACCTTTCAAAACGTACGGGGTTGTAGATTTGTATTTGGGGAGCATGGGCTCGTGGGCCTGTTACCATGCTGTAGATTTTTCTTTTTAAAAAAGAAAAGTTTGTTACTTTTGTTGAACTGTGCACTTGTCAGATGCAACAAATATAGTTCTTCCTAAAATCATTCCCATCACTTTTTGTATGCACAAGAGTAAATCTATTTGAATTGTTGGAGAAAGATTTTATCTTTAAAAAGCAAATCTTTTATTTTAATACTTTACAAATAGCTTTTCAGATGACCTAGCTGGTGAAATGCTCAGTGGGTCAAATAATTATGATATTGATTTCTGCTGATTAAGCAACAAAGTTATTTAAAACTTTTTTTTTTAAGGTGTGATCATTTTCTACAGGTGACAACTTGCAGACAGCTGTCACAGTGGCCAGAAATTCTGGGATGATTCCATTAGCTCATAAAATAATTGGAGTTGAAGCCTCAAAAGCAAAGATGTCTGGAACAGCGGTCATCAGCTGGAAAATAATGGAAAATGGCAAGAGTAATAGTCATGTTTGTACTGATGTAAGTACTGATTGGAAATCAGATGCTAGTTTCACAACAGTGTGTTTAAATGATATCCACTAACTACAGTGTTTCTTTTATGTTATTAAACCTCAAGGTAATCTAAATTTTGAGAAGAAAATTGAGCAACGTATCAATAAAAACATTAGTTGAACATCTTTTTGGAAATCCTAATCCAACACAGGTTTAACTTTACTGCTGGACTGGAGTGTTTCTCAACGAGAGGATGTTATTTTGCCTTGATATTGTACATCAATATTTATTTATTAGGGGTTTTAATGGAACATTATAATAATGTTACGAAACCGTGAGCTTTGGCAAATACTAGAGCGCCTCGGATGCCCCCCAAAGTTCCTCAACGTGGTTATCCAACTGCACGAAAACCAACAAGGTCGGGTCAGGTACAGCAGTGAGCTCTCTGAACCCTTCTCCGTTAACGATGGTGTGAAGCAAGGCTGCGTGCTCGCACCAACCCGCTTTTCAATCTTCTTCCGCATGATGCTGAAACAAGCCATGAAAGACCTCAACAATGTTTACATCTGGGACCGCATGGATGGCAGTCTCTTCAATCTGAGGCGCCTGCAAGCTCACACCAAGACACAAGAGCAACTTGTCCGTGAACTACTCTTTGCAGACGATGCTGCTTTAGTTGCCCATTCAGAGCCAGCTCTCCAGCGCTTGACGTCCTGTTTCGCGGAAACTGCCAAAATGTTTGGCCTGGAAGTCAGCCTGAAGAAAACTGAGGTCCTCCATCAGCCAGCTCCCCACCATGACTACCAGCCCCCCCACATCTCCATCGGGCACACAAAACTCAAAACGGTCAACCAGTTTACCTATCTCGGCTGCACCATTTCATCGGATGCAAGGATCGACAACGAGATAGACAACAGACTCGCCAAGGCAAATAGTGCCTTTGGAAGACTTCACAAAAGAGTCTGGAAAAACAACCAACTGAAAAACCTCACAAAGATTAGCGTATACAGAGCTGTTGTCATACCCACACTCCTGTTCGGCTCCGAATCATGGGTCCTCTACCAGCCTCACCTACGGCTCCTAGAACGCTTTCACCAACGTTGTCTCCGCTCCATCCTCAACATTCATTGGAGCGACTTCATCACCAACATCGAAGTACTCGAGATGACAGAGGCCGACAGCATCGAATCCACGCTGCTGAAGATCCAACTGTGCTGGGTAGGTCACGTCTCCAGAATGGAGGACCATCGCCTTCCCAAGATCGTATTATATGGCGAGCTCTCCACTGGCCACTGAGACAGAGGTGCACCAAAGAAGAGGTACAAGGACTGCCTAAAGAAATCTCTTGGTGCCTGCCACATTGACCACCATCAGTGGGCTGATAGCGCCTCAAACTGTGCATCTTGGCGCCTCAGTTCGGCGGGCAGCAACCTCCTTCGAAGAAGACCGCAGAGCCCACCTCACTGACAAAAGACAAAGGAGGAAAAACCCAACACCCAACCCCAACCAACCCAATTTTCCCCTGCAACCGTGTCTGCCTGTCCCGCATCGGACTTGTCAGCCACAAACGAGCCTGCAGCTGACGTGGACATTACCCTTCCATAAATCTTCATCCACGAAGCCAAGCCAAAGAAAGCAGAAGAAATAATAAATATTCCATTGAATCTGATGTTATTTTGCCTTGACATTGTACATCAACATTTTTTTATTAGGAGTTTTAATGGAACATTATAATAAATATTCCATTGAATCTAAAATTTGCAATGTTTTTAAGAACCAGGGCCCTGGTGAATTTCAAAGGATTGCTGGAATTGAGAGCTTATTAAATTTCAGGGTAGAATGAGAACTAGAGCCCAGTTGAATTTCAGGGAAGTGGAGGAAGGATTTATCTGCTGGGCCAGATACTGGACAATCAGGATTTGCAAATAGTCATTTCGCAAATTTTTAAAAGATTTTCTATATAATATTGTCTGGTACAGATTGAAATGTAATGAAGAGTCTTCAAATGTGGATTACTAACAAAAGTTCATAGTTGATGACATATTAAATAAATTACCTGTAGAATTCGTCAAAAGAACCAAAGACTTGTTGATCCAAACCAAGGCTTTTATTAGCAAAAGACAGGAGCTCTTCAGAGGTGGCCGACCAGTGCGGAATGATCCGACCTGGCTAGGGACACAACCCTTTAAGGCCCAGACAGTAGGCGTGGCTAAGCTCTCAGCCAATCGCTGTAAGCACAGTCATTACACTCTAGATACTGTAACTATATACATTGGTCTGTACTATCACATTACCTAATTCACTATTAGGATATTTGTTCAAATTTTACCTTTGAACTGCACATACTTTGATATTATTTCTATTAACACAACCTGAATCAATTTTCTCTTAGGTTTTGAAATAAATAGATTGTAATAATTCTGGTTCTCTGCCTTTAGCTTAAAGCATGATCATCTCTGTTTATATATTTAAGGAAAGTAAATTTCCCATGGGTGACTTTGGAAATAATAAAGACTTTCACTTTGCTATGACTGGAAAATCCTATGAAATTTTAATTCAGGACTTCAATCAATTACTGCCAAAGGTAAGTTACCTAATGCAATGTAATCACATTTAACTGACTCATCTTAAAATTTCTCCTGCCCATTCAACAATATTACCATGTACAAAGTAAACATTCAGTATTGCATTTTTTTTAATTTCAGTTGCTTATAAACAGTACCGTTTTTGCCAGAATGTCACCTAACTTGAAAGGACGCCTGATAGAGGAGTTTCAAAAATTGGAGTAAGTTTTATAGAAACTTTTTTTTTTTTTACAAGAGATTAAGACTTTTTTTAAAAAAAAAGTGGTCTGAGCATCCCACTGTGATTTTAAGCATGAAGTTTTTAGTTAGTAATTCATTGTTAGTGGTTCAATTTTATGAAAATAAAACTGTAAAAGAGTATTCATTTTTTTAAGTTTATATCCGTGCCTCACAATAGAAAATGCAGTTACTTTAAAACATTTATTTTCCTTTTTCCATTAATTAAACTTAATAATCAATTATTTGGCTGCAGTGTGATCATAAATCTAAAATATGAGCTAATTATAATTAATGTTCTTTTATTGATTTTACACAATTAGCTTCTCCAGAACAATTTTAATAAATACAGGTACTGCTAGTTTGTATTTTTGTTTCCAATTTTTACTTTTCACTGAACTATAATGGCACAAATGTATATTAAAAAATCTTAACATCTAATGAAATCATATTCATTAAACATTTGCTTGTCCATCCTGAATTATCCTGTTGTCCACCCTTATGAGGTCAAATTATTTCTTAAATAATTTAAAAAATATTGATTTCATTACTGGATATGAGGAATGTTTATACCATCATATTTGTCTCTGGGATATGCTTTCTATAACCTGACTGATTTCAGAATGATTCTTTGAATTTTATCTCCATGTAGAGATGTGAGACCTTAGTCCATGTTCATAGTTAGGATTTTTTAAAATGGCCATTAATATTTAAATGTACAATTTTGGATCAGTGTTGATACCCAAAAAAAGAGAATGTTTTACCATTTTCAAAACGTGTCCTGAATTTATTTGGAAAGTTTATTTATAAAAAAAAAAAAAAAAAAAAAAATCTGCAGATTAGGGCAGTGCACAAAAGTGAAGGAGAAGCTCAGTAGGTCACACAGCAACCAAAGGAAGAGTAAAAGCAGCTCAGGCCTTTGGTTGCTGCATGACCTGCTGAGTTTCTCCAGTAATTTTACATACTATAAATTGGATTTCTATGAATGATGGGCTCACTCTACTGGGAAGTAAACTGCTGATTAATGTTTTTTACTTTCCAGTTATTATGTGGGGATGTGTGGAGATGGTGCAAATGACTGTGGGGTAAGTTTAGCTGGAAATCAGCAGTTTCCTGTTCATATTTTTTTCATCCTGAAATTAGGCTACTCATGTTATTTATAAATATTTATATTTAGCAAGCTCTCAGTTTTTTTTTTCTGGAGTTAAATTATGCAAAGAGGATATCTGGAAAATGAGAATTGATTATAATGAAGGAGACTAGAACAGAAGTTGCATTAATTTCACAATATGTATATATTTCCAGCATTTTGATCTTCCAGCTCCTAATCTTAGAAATGAAATTAAATTGTGGTAATTCTTTTACTAAATAAAACTGGAATTGAGGTTTTCAACAACAATCAAGGGTTATCTTAATGCTCAAACCTTGAAGGGCTCAAGCCCAAATTTTTGGTTGTGTATCTTTATCTTTGCTCTATAAAGTACACCATTTGACCTGCTGAGTTTCTCTAGCTTTGTGTTTTTACTACAATCATGGTGTCTGCAGACTTTCATTTTTTACTAGCTGTGGAATTGGCCAGTATGTGATCAGCTTTGGCCTATGATGCATTTTACACTTTTTAAAATGTGGCTGATCTACATTTGAAATGAGGATTCGTGTTAGATTTCTGTGAAATACTAGGACAGCATGTTCTGTTTTGGTCATGACCACCTTCTGTGACTTTACTATACAGAGGCAGAAAATACCGGAAATACAGTGATGAGGGAAACAGTGTTAATGATTCAATTTGATGATTGGAAATAGGAATAAATGGTTCCTCAAAAAAATTGATTCCAGCATTTGCAGCATTTTGTTTTTTTTTCTTCATTGATATAGTTTGAATGTAATTTCAGATAAAAATCACCAAAGCTGCAATTTAAAAGAAATCTTGAAAAGTTTGTACAGTGAACAGTGAAAGCATGATCTAATTTGTATAAAGGCAACGTGTTTGTATTCCTAGGCTTTGAAGACAGCCCATGCAGGGATTTCACTGTCAGAACATGAAGCCTCTGTAGCTTCACCATTTACTTCAAAAATACCAAACATTGACTGTGTTCCACTTCTCATCAAGTAGGTCGACATTTATTTATTCAATCTCTAAAACAGTTGTGAGAACTCTCAGTTGGTCACAGTGATTTACTGTGAGATTATACTTAATTGTTTATTCTGTCAGTATGTTCATGTGAAATCCAAGTATTATGAGATAATCATTAAAAGATGATTTTGGCCAATGTGCTCACATTCTGTAAATCACTAAAATAAAGTTCTGGAACTGAATAAATACAGTTAGTTGACAGCACATCCATTGGAGCGCTTACACCCCTAACGTCGAAGTACTCGAGATGGCAGAGGTCGACAGCATCGAGTCCACGCTGCTGAAGACCCAGCTGCGCTGGATGGGTCACGTCTCCAGAATGGAGGACCATCGCCTTCCCAAGATCGTGTTATATGGCGAGCTCTCCACTGGCCACCGTGACAGAGGTGCACCAAAGAAAAGGTACAAGGACTGCCTAAAGAAATCTCTTGGTGCCTGCCACATTGACCACCGCCAGTGGGCTGATAACGCCTCAAACCGTGCATCTTGGCGCCTCACAGTTTGGCGGGCAGCAACCTCCTTTGAAGAAGACCGCAAAGCCCACCTCACTGACAAAAGGCAAAGGAGGAAAAACCCAACACCCAACCCCAACCAACCAATTTTCCCTTGCAACCGCTGCAATCGTGTCTGCCTGTCCCGCATCGAACTTGTCAGCCACAAACGAGCCTGCAGCTGACGTGGACTTTTTACCCCCTCCATAAATCTTCGTCTGCGAAGCCAAGCCAAAGAAAACAAGGAATAAATATTGGTTAAGATGCTTATCAATTACTAGCATTCCAAAACACTTATGAAGCAATACAAAGTTGTGACATATTGAATACAGGAAATAAAGGATATGGTTTGGGACAAGCTGCCTAGTCTTTAAATGTGGAATTTTTACAATATTGTATGAACAAGAAGCACATTTTATTTGTGATGCTTTGATAGTGAAGAAATTAATCTGCACCTTTTTTATAACAACATTGTCGTCACATCTGAAATATTCAGAACCGTGCTAAATCTTTTTGAGCAATTGCCTTCAATGTATGAGGTGATCACGTTACTCAGTTAATTGCCCAAAAAAAAGGCCATTGTGCGAATTTACGTTAATGGGTTGGCATAGCGGTTAGCACAACACCTTTACAGTGCTAGCGATCGGGACCAGGGTCCGATCCCACGCTGTCCTAAAAAAAATAAAATAAAAAAACATTTGTAAGTTCTTCCCATGTCTGTATGTGTTTGGGGGCTCTAGTTTTCCCACTGTTGAAAAACGAGCAGGGGTGTAGATTAATTGGGTGGCATGGACTCGTGAGCCAAAATGGTCTGTTGCAATGCTGCATGTCTAAATAAATAATTTTTTTTAAAAATGCTGTGCGGCAGGATTGATCATTACCAATCACTTTTTTTCCAACAAAATGATTAATTGTATCTTTACTACCCCATATTGAGTAGAGTATGTGATCAACAACAAACTGCATTGTTGTTTAGTTGCACATACTGGTACTTGCTTATTAGTTTTTTAGCAGGTGTACACTGTAATTTGTACTAATCAAAGATTGAAGAATCAATATTGAGCCATGCAGTCTAGATGAGAAAGGGTTAATTAAATGTAATACTATATTCAGAAACTAAAATGGAACAAAACTTTTGCAAGAAGACTAAAAGAGACGGAAATAAAACAAACTTTTTGTTATGCATCTTAAATAATAATAAAAATCCAAATGAATAAAACTTCAAAATTGCCAACCTGAATGTGCTAGGATTCGCATCCTTCCATCCTGTTTAAGCAATCAGTTTGACACCATGCACGTGCCTTGACTTTCTCTGACCCATTTATGAAGCAACATCCACAACTTGGATGAGACCCTTTTTATCTCTATCTAAATATCCTTTCCCGAGCATAAAAATTGGAGCTGATACTCCAGTGCTGTAACAATAGGGTGCGAAATTGTTGTGGGTGCTGGTTTTCAGTTATCAAACCAAGTTCCCATCTGCTTTCTCAGGTGAAGGTAGAAGATGGCACAAGATCATTTTGGGGAATAAAAAAAGGGATTAGTTCCCTATATTTTGACCAATCTTCACCCCTTAGTTAACACTGCTAACATAAAGTGACCTGTTGTTTGTAGGAACTAGCTATGCAAAAATTGGTCACAGCATTTTTTCGTAATGCTAGGTGGTAATACTTGAAAAGTATTTTATTGGGTGGAAGCACTTTAGAGTATGTCAAGCTTGCAAAATAGGTTGTACGTTATGAAAGCCTTTCTGTTTTCCTGTGGAAAAAAAAAAGTAGCACACATACCACGCATACATCTGAATGCCAATTTGGCAGTGCAGTGAAATTTATGGAAGACCAGAGCCATGTTGAAAGACATTTCCTGAATACTATGATGAATTGCTGTCCCAATTTCACTGGCACTATTAACCTCAATATTATTCTTCTCATTTGTATGACTTGGAACATCTCCTTTCTCCTGTGATACAGCTGGCACAATCGACAAATTTAAACAGTTTTTTTAGGATTTTCCAAAGAACTGAACTCGCTGCTCAGTATGGTTCTGTTTGTACGATCATAAATTGGCAGAATACCAAAACATGTTCTACTTTGAGAACTTTCATACCAATATGTTTGCAATTACCCCTTATTGGTGTGGAATCCCACCAATGTGTTGAACTTTATCATCATCTTGCACTGTGAATCATGCATATTGGAAAATCTTTGGAAGATATTGCTGATCACAATTGCAGCAATTGATGGTTTTTTTCCATCCTCCAAAATGTACTGGGGGTTGTAAGTCAATTGGGTGGCACAAAGCTCGTGGGCTGAAAGGACCTGATACCATGCTGTATGTTAAATTATATTAAAAAAAAAAAAAATTCTGGAGAATTCTGAAAGAATAAATAAGGAGATTTAGAATTCAGCATATATTGTTAATATCATTTGTTGATTTAATTATTACATTTGCTTCAAATACTACTTGAGCAAGCTTTTAAGGAAAAATTATTCTAATCTCAAAGACCTATTGATTCTAATTGTTGCAGGCAATACATTTCCTTAAATATTGTTAATCATTTAAAGCATTTCTTTCATTTCCCCCCCCACCACCCCCCCCCCCCCCCAAATATGATGCTTTGAAGGTTTAGTGATACCATGGTAATGCTGTTTTTCTAATAGTATAGTCTTTGTGTGTATGGCTGGCCCGCCTCCTTGCTGACTAACCCTGAGAGTCCCCCCTTGGAATACCCTAATAAAGTCCCTCCTCCAGTACGAACCCTGGAATTGGGCCAGCAACATGAGTGCATGTTCAGTCTTATGAGAATAAAAGCCTGTTGTTTGGCTACTTCAGTCTTTTGAAGTTATTGACAGTGAATCAATTTTATTCCCATAAATATTTTTATCACAGTGGACAAATTGCTAAGACTGGACAATTCGCAATTGCCCAAAACCCTAAACTGAATAAAGCTCTAGCTACACTGTTTCAATGACTTTCTGCAACCTCCGCTCAAGTCGTGGGATCAGACAGCAACAAGCTAAGTCTACTACGATTGTGGGTCAGGCATTACGCCTACATCGTAATCAGGAGCTGCACTATGTACGAAGAGGCAATAAACAAGTTCCAAAACCAGTACAGGTCTAGGACAAATGAAGTCTACACAAGACATCTCCTGGACTCTCGCAAGCAATAACCTGGTGAGCCCCTTGAAGAATACTTTCAGGTCCTACACGAACTTGGGTGAGCCTGTGGCTGCAGGGACGTTATTGCAGATGCCTTTACAGATGAGCTCGTCCTGGCCAAGGAAACAATGTGATCAGGATGTGAAAAGAGGGGACACTACACAGAAGTTTGTAAGTCCAGACCTTCTCATTTCACTAGCAGTGTCTGGCCAGTGTCACTTCTGGCATCACTTCCACCCAAAGCAACAGTACCTTGTGCATCTTAGCCAGTGTCACTTCCACACCCCCAAACAACAGCAGCATATGTGTGCCAAGGAGACTGCCATCTTACCGGTCTGGATTGTGGGTGCCACCTTACCAGCCTAGGTCAGACAGTGACTCAGACAACAAGCTAGTACTGGCATCTATTACTCAACCAGGATAGCCCTCATCAGCTCGCCCATTCGATGATGGAAGTGGAGGTAAATGATCGCTTAATGAACTGAATGTTTGATAGCTGGAGCACGGAGAGTTTTATACACTCTGATACCATGCAGAACTATTCTCTTGTGGTGGATCCGGTGAGTTTCAAAATCTCTATGGCCTCCAAAACCCACTCGGCAGAGATCTGTCACTACTATATAGTGATACTGACTACGTGACACGAAGTATAAAAGCTTTAAGCTGTTTTTAATGCCTCAGCTCTGCGCGCCAGTGATACTGGGGTTGGGCTTCCAGTGCCATCTCAAGAACGTCACTATGAAGTTCGATGGGCCTCATCCTCCCCTCAGTCTGCAACCACCAGTTTTAAAACCGCCTTCCCTCTGCAAGTGCCCAAGCAGCAAACCGTGATCTGCCAACTGCACATGAACTGTGGGCTGTCCACCATCGGATCTCTCCCCCGCCCCTGTTCGTCAATATCACCCCCAACTATAAGCCTTGCACTGACCTGGGAATCTCAACAAGGTCCAGATGCCCTGTACGAGGGTAAATTCACCAGCACGCGGTCCGACCGACTCCATGCCCTCCATAGCCCATGCCTCCCCAGGGTCACCAGCCTTTTTCACTTTTTCAAAGCCCAAAACCTTCCCTACTCCATTGACGATGTCAGGATGCTGACCAGTAACTCCCGAGTCTGTGCTGAGTGCAAACCACTCTTCTACTGGCCCAACAAGTCACACTTGATCAAGGACACCTGCCCCTTTGAATGCCTGAGCATGGATTTCAAGGGGCTCTTGCCCTCCTCGAACCAAAACATGTACTTCCTCAATATCATTGATAAGTTCCCATTTGCCGTCCTCTTCCTGGACATGTCCATGGCCACAGTCATAAAGACACTGTGCAACATCTTTACTCTATTTGGGTACCCGAGCCACATCTACAGCGACCGGGTGTCTTCCTTCATATGCGATGAGTTGCGTCAGTACCTGTTGGCATGGGGCATCGCCACTGGTAGAATCACCAGTTACAAGCCCAAGGGGAATAGCCAGATAGAAAGGGAGAACCCCACTGTTTGGAAGGCAGTCCTTCTAGCCCTGAAATCAAAAGGCCTGTCCATTTCCCATTGGCAAGAGGTCCTTCCTGAGGTGCTCCATGTGATTAGATCCCTCCTACACCACATGACCGAATATTTTCCTTCCCCGGGACCAGTCCTTCTCCACAGGCATAGGCAATACCATAAGACTGACCCACTGGTCGAGAAGGTCAATCTCCTCTATGACAATCCCCAATATGCCTACGTGGTGTACACAGATGGGCTTGAGGACACTGTCTCCGTCCGAGACCTGGTGTGCGACTGATCACCCAGTGAGCTCTACCACCAGATCAACCACTACAATACCCGGTGCCCCACCCCAGTTTCCGGACATGCAAACTTCCATCACGCATCGCATTGCCCAGGCAGCTGAGCCTCAGCCGGCACCACGGTGGTCCCAGAGACAGAAAAGACCACCAGACCAGCTGAATTTGTTTCCACTTCACTCCACCCCGCTGGACTTCCTTTTAAAAGAAGGGTTAAATGTGGTGAAACCACATTAATGCTATGTATTCTATTTGTACTGTCTCTGTGTATGGCTGGTCTGCCTCCTTTCTGACTAATTCTGTGAGTCCTCCCTTTGGAATTCCCTAACAAAGGTGGTTATGCCCAAGTCCCTCCTCCAGTGTGAACTCTGGAATTGGGCCAGCAACATGAATGCACGTTCAGTCTTATGGGAATAAAAGCCTGTTGTCTGGCAACCTCCAGTCTTTTGGCGTTATTGATAGTATATCAGAAGGTATTGTCCAGACACCACAGTGCTAGCTGCTTCCTAAAGTTGGATGTTGTGCATCATTCTGGGTTAAATGTATTCATGTCTTGATTTAAAAAAAAACCCAATTAATATAAAGGAAAATGGAATGGCAAATGTTTCCACAATAGGTACTGTTGAAACCTGTCCACAGTGGTGAAATGGATTTCATTGTTTTTGTTTTGTTTGTTGGAGTTGCTCGTGGGATTTACATGACATAGTAATTGCCAGGCAGAAAATTATTATTATTGTATAATTCAAGAATGTTACTGAGGAATATCAGCTTCCTCTGTAAAGATATGGAAGATAGGAGTGTTTAAACAGTTTATAAGGATTAATAGTGGGATTCATTAGATATATACATTTTTTTAAACCGTTCAGTGATAAATGTTTTTATTTTCTTTCTCCAACAGGGAGGGAAGGGCAGCACTGGTCACCTCATTTTGCATATTTCAGTATATGGCTATCTACAGCATGATCCAGTATCTTGGGGTTTTGTGTCTGTATTGGGTATGAGTAATTATTTCTATTTTTTTAATAGAGAAGAAATGAGAATCATGTCGCTATTAATTTCACTCAACCAAGTCGTCATCTAATTCTGTGGATTCAGAGCTCCATTTGTAACATATATCAAAATATTCAGATACAAAAACTGAATTAAAGAATAACAAATTTGTTATTCTAAATCCTGCTAATTACCTGACTCTAAAAAGAAACAAAAACCAAGAAATCTGAATCCACTTATTTAAAATTATTTCATTGACTTTAATTTATCTTAAATTCTATGATATGTTCTTTCTAATGAAGAGTCTATTTATTAAAATGCATGTGTTTCACAAGATAAATTTTAAATAATTTCAAATTTTACGGGTTCACTTTGATTTTTTTTTCATGAGAATGTAAACTCGTGCTATTTTTAAGGTTGTCAGTTTGCTTAATGATCCCATTTTTATCTGTACATTTAGTACTTGAATCTTTACAGATTAGTTATTCAAGGCAAGATCCATTTCTGTTTTCCCTTGGGAACCATATGTCTATAATTACAATATAATCAGACTGGTTGGATATTAATCAATAGCTAAAGCCAAGACTGATTTTCTTTCTTGAAGCAAGAATACTAGGATTGGCTACCTAGTAAAAGCTAATTAATGAAGGGCATCAGCAAGAATCAGATGAAGCACCTTCCTAAA
Source organism: Narcine bancroftii (assembly GCF_036971445.1). Taxonomy (NCBI): domain Eukaryota; kingdom Metazoa; phylum Chordata; class Chondrichthyes; order Torpediniformes; family Narcinidae; genus Narcine; species Narcine bancroftii. Next base: position 100,238,732 of record NC_091477.1, on the reverse strand, counting down.
CTTCAAAGTTCGTAATTCTTATTGAATGATGAACCCAGACTGATCCTTGCAATTTCACAACCCTATCCGCCTCATGAAAGCTTCAAATGAGCTGAAGTATTATTTTGGCAGCTGAAACAAGCTACTCACATGCCAATTCAATGTGATATAGAAAATGTAATTTATATTATTTTTAACATGGTCCTGTCTGTTAATATTCCTTCCCTGCACTGACAACCACTTTTCAATTGCATTGTTTGCAGACTCCAGTCTAACATTAGCTATGACATAGTAAGTTGCTTATGTTAATTTGTATCAACATGTATATGCATTAAATTATATTTTTCATTTCATTTTAGGAAGCAAATTCTTTTGGGAACTATCAGTTTTTGTTTGAGGATTTAGGTATTACAACAATGATTGGTATCACAAGTAAGTATTTTTCAACATTGCCAGTATTTAAATAAGTCAATGGTGCATAGCAAATGTCAGATTTACAAGAGAAAGAAAAATTTTTTTTACTATTTTACTATTTTGTTTTTTGATTTTCACACTCGTGTAAATTCAAATATTCAATCTCTTCCAACACCAGTAAACATCCAGAGTCTGTTTTCTATCCCCACATCTTTCCCACCCCCCTTTTTTTGAATATTTTATTTTTAAAATTTTCATCCACAATGTAGTCAATTACAAAGTAAATGAATACATCAAACGATAATCATGCATATATACATACATACACACATATTGTGTTTAATCCCCCTCGCTCTAAAGGTCCCTGAAAAAGGAAGTGGGAAATAAAAAGGAGCTGTAATAAATATAGAAAAAAGAAACAAAACAAGAATTACCCCAGAAGTACTTTTATTCCTTTGTATCTGCCCAAACTACAAATCTCCTCCAATAATTAAAATCTGAGTTACCCATACTATTCTTCTTTGGCTTGGCTTCACGGATGAAGATTTATGGAGGGGTAATGTCCACGTCAGCTGCAGGCTCGTTTGTGGTTGACAAGTCTGATGCGGGACAGGCAGACACGGTTGCAGGGGAAAATTGGTTGGTTGGGGTTGGGTGTTGGGTTTTTCCTCCTTTGTCTTTTGTCAGTGAGGTGGGCTCTGCGGTCTTCAAAGGAGGTTGCTGCCCGCCGAACTGTGAGGTGCCAAGATGCACGGTTTGAGGCGATATCAGCCCACTGGCGGTGGTCAATGTGGCAGGCTCCAAGAGATTTCTTTAGGCAGTCCTTGTACCTCTTCTTTGGTGCACCTCTGTCACGGTGACCAGTGGAGAGCTCGCCATATAACACGATCTTGGGAAGGCGATGGACCTCCATTTTGGAGACGTGACCTGCCCAGCGCAGTTGGATCTTCAGCAGCGTGGATTCGATGCTGTCAGCCTCTGCCATCTCAAGTACTTTGATGTTAGGGATGAAGTCGCTCCAATAAATGCTGAGGATGGAGTGGAGACAATGCTGGTGGAAGCATTCTAGGAGCCGTAGGTGATGCCGTAGAGGACCCTTGATTCGGAGCCAAACAGGAGTGTGGGTATGACAACGGCTTGTATATGCTAATCTTTGTGAGGTTTGTCAGTTGGTTGTTTTTCCAGACTCTTTTGTGTAATCTTCCAAAGTCTCTATTTGCCTTGGCGAGTCTGTTGTCTATCTCGTTGTCGATCCTTGCATCCGATGAAATGGTGCAGCCGAGATAGGTAAACTGGTTGACCGTTTTGAGTTTTGTGTGCCCGATGGAGATGTAGTCATGGTGGGGAGCTGGCTGATGGAGGACCTCAGTTTTCTTCAGGTTGACTTCCAGGCCAAACATTTTGGCAGTTTCCGCGAAACAGGACGTCAAGCGCTGAAGAGCTGGCTCTGAATGGGCAACTAAAGCGGCATCGTCTGCAAAGAGTAGTTCACGGACAAGTTGCTCTTGTGTCTTGGTGTGAGCTTGCAGGCGCCTCAGATTGATACATTATTAGTAATGTTTAAATATACACAGCACCATCCCCCTCTATTATCTAGGATGCAGCATCTGCCACAAAAAAAAGCACATAATCAGAAGCTTCCAGACCCTGACACCCTTAGCTCCAGGGCATCCATATCTTTTATCAATGTATCAACCTTAATAATCAAATTACACCAACCAATTAAATAAACACATCTCATTCCCTTGGTTCATTAAGAGGTAATGTCTCCACAAATCCTGCTGATTGTTTACAATCTGTAAATAAATAAATAGATAGAATATTTCTTGTTGCCATCAGGAAATGAGGTCTTCAATGTGGCTGGGTAACAAAGTATAAACTTGTATTCTTTTTTTCCCAAGTGGTCTTCTTAGTTGGATTGAACTCCCTTTTTCTAGTGAGCAATTATGTATTAATATTTGGGTAGAAGAGAAAAAAGATTATGTATTTTGTGTAGATAACAATAAAAGGGATCTTGAATCTAGATTGACAATATAAATCCCTTTGAATATCTGCTTGTGAAATGGCACTTTTTAATGTCCATATGTAAATTTATTTTTGGTATTTTTTACATGTATAGTATGTAGACATAAAGTAGCAAAATGTGTCAACAGAATAGGTTTGGATAACATTTCTACCAAATAGCAACAACAACTTCATTACAGTTGATCAAATTAAAATGCAGGCAATTATAAGTCTCACCTGTTAATACATGTATCAGGAAAGGTTGACTGGGTCTTTTGAAAAATGTAGAGGAAGACCTAATGGAGATTTTTAAAATGATGAATAGTTTTGATGGTATAGTTTGATGGTAATGCATCAAAACCATTCATAATTTTAATGGGAATAGACACAAAATAATAACCAAGAAAACCGACAGAATTAAGAAGAAATTTCGGTACCCAAAGAGTGGTGAAAACATAATTCACTACTACAGATTGCATGAATAAAGTAAATCAAATGTTTAAAGTAGTCTGGGGAGGTTCCAAGTTCCCATCTTCAATTGTCATCCAATTGCTTTGTGTCTCAGCAAAGAAAAATCATGCTCAAACATGAATGTGCCTGATAAAAGGCACATTAGTTTCAAGGCTTCTCCTTTCTAGCAGATTTTAAAGAGTTCATAATCAAGGTAACTGGAGCAGATTGGGCAGATGACCTTGGTGAGATTTGTTTCACAGAAAAAAATTGTACTTATAAATTCAAGAATACTTAATTTACTGCTTCTGGTCTGTTCACAGTGAGTCACTAAATACCTTCTGACTGAATGTTTGAGGAATGCAATGCAGCTAAATAATGAATCCCCCTTCTCTCTTACTTTCCCCCCCCCCACCCAACTCCAATTTCCAAACCAGGCCCACATCACATTAGGTACTACAAAAGAAAATAAATAGCATTTCGAGATTAACCAGGTTGTTTCTGACCCTTTACCTTTGAGAAGCAAGTTACATATCAAGTAGTGCTGCTGTCTCATTACTTCATGAGCTGGGCTCACTTTGGACCTCTGAAGGAATTTGCACATTCTCGCTCTAATGGCACAGGATTCTACCAGGTTCTCCAGTTGAATGAAATGTCTTCTGGAAATTACTCCCAGTGTGGTTTGAGTGACAGGAGAATCAGGGTAATTAATGTTGTGTTGTAATAATTACTTTATTTTTCATTTTTCTTTAAATGTAATTTTTTCTGTTTTATTCATGTGATAAAATCTTTAAATAAAGTTTTAAAAAAGAGAATCAGGGTAAAGTTGGTGGGCTATTTTATTGAAGGAATATATATGAATAAAATTGATAAGAATGCTCTGAGAACTGGATCAGACTCATTGGGTTAAATGGCATTGTTCTGCATTTTAAAAGAATATGACAAAGTTGGAAATAATGAAATACGGTCTGTACAAGGGAATTGTGCCGTATGGTTCATCCTCCTAAACCATTTTCCCACTTGCAGAAGCAATTTTTAGTGATTTGGAAATCAAGGGATTTAGAATTGGTCAAGAAGAGCAGAAGATTAATTTGCAGATGATGTTTTAATCTGTTTGATTGAACCTGAAACTTTACAAAAGTTGTATATTAATTTGGAAGATGGGAACATTTCAGGATATAAAATAAATTGGGATAAAGGTGAAATTATGCCATTAACGGAAGGAGATTATACTCAGTGCCAAAGGGATACTCAGTTTAAATGGCCAAAAGATGGTATTAAATATTTAGGGATTTGTAGGGATAATAATTTGAAGAATCTATATCAATTTAACTATTTGCCATTACTTAAAAATGTTGAGGAAGATTTTAAAAACTGGATTAATTTATCTATAACTTTAGTAGGAAGAGTTGATTTATAAAGATGAATATATTCCCAAGAATACAAATATCTTTTCCAAACATTACCTATTTTAATACATCAAATTTAAAAAAAAAAAGAATTGAATATTTGTATAAGGAAATTCTTCTGGAAAGGTAAAATGTTAAGAGTTCCTATAGAGAAGTTAACATGGACATATGAATTGGGAGGCTTACAACTTCCTAATTTCAAAAATTATTATCATGCAATGCAAATGAAACTACTTGCATCTTTTTTCGAAAGAGAAGACAAATCAGCATGAATAAAATTGGAGAGAGAAAATCAGAAGTATTTATATCTGTGGGATGCAAGATTGATATTTGGAGAAAAAGCAACACCATTGTTGAAACATCTGATTGATATGTGGAATAAAAATAAATCATGAAATTGGTGCAAGAGGATATTAATCACCTCAGATGCTTTTGACTCAAAATTCCCTTGTATTTTTTTCAAAAGACAATCAATTTTTAGATATTTGGTTTCAAAAGGGGATTGTAAATGTTGAAGACTGCTATGAAAGAGGTCAGTTCATGATATTTGAACAATTGAAAAGTAAATATAGAATACCTCAAAATACTCTCTTTTGTTACTTTCAGTTGAGAGCATATTTTAGATAGGTTAGGACCAACCATGTTGCTCCCTGCCTGTAGTGAAGTAGAATTTTTTATTAGAAGAGGAATTGTTAAGAAATTTACTTCTGCATTATATTTTTTATTGAAATCAGGAACTCCTAAATGTGGAGTCCACAAGTTTAGTCAGAAGTGGGAATTAAGTTTAATTGTTACATTTGATGAGTGAGGTTAGGATGATCTTTGTTGACTTATTATTAATGTAAAATATATACAGGTACTAGTTCAGTATAATTTCCTACATAAGTTATATCTTACACCACAAAAATTGAATAGGTGGAAATCAGATTTATCAGATCAATGATTGAGATGTAAAGAACTAAGAACTTTTTTTTTAACATTCAACTTGGTCCTGTTCCAAGGTAAGACCTTTTTGTTTGGAATTGGCAACTTTTTGGAACAAGTTACAGGTGTCTATTTCTGCAAAATCCAGATTTATTTTTATTAGGAAATGTTGAAGGAACAATACATAAATTAGTTATCAATATACCAATTAAGAGTTTGTTAGAATTGCATTAGCAGTGGCAAGAAAATGTATTGCAATCAGTCATGGATTTGAGTATGGCACGGTGGAATGCAGAAATTCAGAGTTGTATCCCTTTAGAAAAATTACATACATATTTAAGAAATAAATATGCTGTGTTTCTACAAATTTTGCACTCGTATACCCAATTATTAGGTTTAAATTTATAAATTTGTGCTTTCTGTACCTCTGAACGCATATGAAATCTAGAATGTATTAAAAGATATTGATAAAGTAGGTGTGTGGAAGATATTCCTCTGTGCAATCCTGAAAGTCTTTCCTTTTTCTATATAACTATATTTTATTTTTTAACATTAATTATTCTGAGGGTGAGGGTGGTGGATTTGGGACAGGGAGGTTTTTGGATGCAAGGATCGACAATGAGATAGACAACAGACTCGCCAAGGCAAATAGCGCCTTTGGAAGATTACACAAAAGAGTCTGGAAAAACAACCAACTGAAAAACCTCAAAGATTAGCGTGTACAGAGCCGTTGTCATTCCCACACTCCTGTTCGGCTCTGAATCATGGGTCCTTTACCGGCATCACCTACGGCTCCTAGAATGCTTTCACCAGCGTTGTCTCCGCTCCATCCTCAACGTTCATTGAAGCGACTTCATCTCCAACATTGAAGTACTCGAGATGGCAGAGGCCGACAGCATCGAATCCACGCTGCTGAAGATCCAACTGCGCTGGGTAGGTCACGTCTCCAGAATGGAGGACCATAGCCTTCCCAAGATCGTGTTATATGGCGAGCTCTCCACTGGCCACCGAGACAGAGGCGCATCAAAAAGGTACAAGGACTGCCTAAAGAAATCTCTTGGTGCCTGCCACATTGACCACCGCCAGTGGGCTGATCTCGCCTCAAACCGTGCATCTTGGCGCCTGACAGTTCGGCGGGCAGCAACCTCCTTTGAAGAAGACCGCAGAGCCCACCTCACTGTCAAAAGACAAAGGAGGAAAAACCCAACACCCAACCCCAACCAACCAATTTTCCCTTGCAACCGTGTCTGTCTGTCCTGCATCAGACGAGCCTGCAGCTGACGTGGACATTACCCCTCCATAAATCTTCGTCTGCCAAGCCAAAGAAAGAAGATTTATATATATATATTCATATATATATTTATACATATATATATATTTATATATATATACATATTTATTCATATATATTTATTTATATATTTATATATATACATATTTATTCATATATATTTATTTATATATATATATATCTATTTATTTATATATTTATATTTATACATATATATATTTATACATATATATATTTATATAATATACATATTTATTTATTTATATATTTATTTATATATATATTCATATATTTATATATATTCATATATTTATATATATATATATATATATACATTTATCTATATATTTATATATATTTATATATATATATATTTATATATTTGTATATATTTATATTTATTTATATATATATGAATGTAGTTTTACATTGCTATTTGTTTCTACTTTGTATGAATCTGATCGTATATTTGAAAAATTTTAGGTAAAATATTTAAAAAAAAAAAAAAATTCCCACTTTCCCTTCAAACTATTTTATCAATATCCCCCATGAACACCCAGATAATCAAAGGTTTCATTTTAATTAGGCCCATTTGGCCTTTCATGCATGAGGGTGAGGCAGAAGGAAGTAATAATTGAATCGAATTGGCCAAGTGAAAGGATGTGCACTTCTAAGTTCACTTTACTTCTAGATGACTTCTGAACTGATCAATAAACTGAAACAAACACACAAGTACAGCAGGTCAAATTGCCTTTATGTAGCAAAGATAAAGATACATCACCAATGTTTCGGGCTTGAGCCCTTCATCAAGGTGTGGGGAAACATGAGAGATATCCAAACAAAAGGGGGGAGGGGGGGCATGATGGGTGGAGGGAGGAACGCAGGAAAGGGGGGAGGGGTCTAGGTTAGGTGGAGAGAGAAAGGAAGTAGGAACTGGAATAACTAGTTAAAGGGCGGGGGTGGGGAGGCAAGCTGATTAGTGGAATGCAGTGAACTCAATGTTCATGCCCTGGGGTTGGAGGGTGCCCAGATGAAAAATGAGGTGTTGTTCCTCCAATCTGCGGGTGGTCAGAGTGGGGTAGTGTGAAAGGCCATGGACAGACATGTGAGCTTGAGTGCAACTCAGATTGAAATGGTTGGCTAAGGGGAGGTCGCTTTTGTTGCGGATGGAGAACAAAGTGCTGGGCAAAATGATCTCCTAATCTGCAACTGGTCTCTCCGATGTAGAGAAGGCCACACAGGGTGCACTTCTATGGAAGTGCAGGTGAAGTACTGCTTCACCTGAAAGGTCTGTTTAGGACTTCAGACCGTGGAGAGGGAGAAGGTGAGGGTGCAGGTATTATAACTCCTGCAACCACAATAGAAGGTGCCAGGGGGGCAATGGGTGGGGAGGGAAGAGTACACAAGGGAATCACGGAGGGAGCAGTCACTATGGAAGGCTGAGAGGAGAGAAGAAGGAAAAATGTGTCTGGTGGTGGGGTCCTGTCGTAAGTACTGGAAATTCTGGCAGAAAATGTGTTGGAGGTAGTAGGTGAGGACAAAAGGGATTCTGCATTTGTTTCTAAGGTCAGGGGGGCTAGGGCAGATGAGCAGGGAATGGAGGAGATGCGGGTGAGGGCCAAGTTCATTGTGGTGGAGGAGAAGTCGTGTTTGTGGAAGAAGGCAGCACCACCTCCCCGTAGCCAACCATTTCAATTCTGAGTCACACTCAAGCTCACATGTCTGTCCATGGCCTTTCACACTACCCCACCCTGATCACTGCAGATTGGAGGAACTACACCTCACTTTTCATCTGGGCACCTTCCAACCCTAGGGCATGAATGTTGAATTCACTGCATTCCACTAATCAGCTTGCCTTTTTCCCCCTCCCAGCAACTAGTTATTCCAGTTCCTACTTCCTTTCTCTCTCCACGTAGCCTAGACTCCCCCTACCCCCCTTCCTGTGTTCCCTCTCACCATCCACCTTCCCCCTTTTGTTCGGACATCTTTCACGTTCCCCCACACCTTGATGAAGGGCTCAAGCCCAAAATGTTGATGTATCTTTACCTTTGCAACAAAAAGGCACTATTTGACCTGCTGAGTTTCTCCAACACTTGTGTGTTTTTTCACTTAACCACAGTTGCAACAGAATTCTGTGTTTTACCCCCAGAAAAAAAATTGAAATACTTTTTTTTAAATGATAGATACAGCTTCAAATTAGAGTAATAAATCCAAAAGTTTATGTGTAATTGCCTTTGCATTTTTTTTTGTTCAATTCCCATGATGTTATCACAGTTCTGCAGAACTTCAACTGAAAATTAATTCCTTGAATACTAATTTTCCAGGCTGATGCAACAACCTGGAAATGGCTGCTGTTATGGTTCGCTGTATTGACGCTATTTTCAATCACATGGTGCTGGAATAAAAGTGTAATGCAATCAAAGTCTGGGCTGATATTTTTTTGAATATTTTAAGATGTTTTCCATACATGTAATTTATAAACATTTAAATAAAACAGTAATGATTAAGTTTTTAAAAATTACAATGGTTACTCTGCCCTTATTCTCCTCTCCCTCCACCCCCCTCCTGCACAAAAACTATAAGAAAAATATAAATGATATATATAGTTCTATGAAATATAGAAAAGGAAGAAGAAAATGGATTGCTGGAAGGACTGGTTCACACATTGGGATCCCACTATATTTGTAAGGCAATTTTAGGGAAGATGAATTATACAGGTCTTGTTAGGTCTGCTTTGTTCATGAATGAGTGAGTCAGACACCAGACTGAGTCGAAATCAAGGTTCTTTGTTCTTTATTATCAGATTGTAACACTTGCAACTAACAGTGTTAGTTGGAGAAGGCGCATTCTGCCATTATCAGCAAGTGGTGTTTTTTATATACCTTAGGTATATATAGGTAGAGAAACTTGTCCGTGAACTACTCTTTGCAGATGATGCCGCTTTAGTTGCCCATTCAGAGCCAGCTCTTCAGCGCTTGACGTCCTGCTTTGCGGAAACTGCCAAAATGTTTGGCCTGGAAGTCAGCCTGAAGAAAACTGAGGTCCTCCATCAGCCAGCTCCCCACCATGACTACCAGCCCCCCCACATCTCCATCGGGCACACAAAACTCAAAACGGTCAACCAGTTTACCTATCTCGGCTGCACCATTTCATCAGATGCAAGGATCGACAATGAGATAGACAACAGACTCGCCAAGGCAAATAGCGCCTTTGGAAGACTACACAAAAGAGTCTGGAAAAACAACCAACTGAAAAACCTCACAAAGATAAGCGTATACAGAGCCGTTGTCATACCCACACTCCTGTTCGGCTCCGAATCATGGGTCCTCTACCGGCACCACCTACGGCTCCTAGAACGCTTCCACCAGCGTTGTCTCCGCTCCATCCTCAACATCCATTGGAGCGCTCACACCCCTAACGTCGAGGTACTCGAGATGGCAGAGGTCGACAGCATCGAGTCCACGCTGCTGAAGATCCAGCTGCGCTGGATGGGTCACGTCTCCAGAATGGAGGACCATCGCCTTCCCAAGATCGTATTATATGGCGAGCTCTCCACTGGCCACCGTGACAGAGGTGCACCAAAGAAAAGGTACAAGGACTGCCTAAAGAAATCTCTTGGTGCCTGCCACATTGACCACCGCCAGTGGGCTGATAACGCCTCAAACCGTGCATCTTGGCGCCTCACAGTTTGGCGGGCAGCAGCCTCCTTTGAAGAAGACCGCAGAGCCCACCTCACTGACAAAAGGCAAAGGAGGAAAAACCCAACACCCAACCCCAACCAACCAATTTTCCCTTGCAACCACTGCAATCGTGTCTGCCTGTCCCGCATCGGACTGGTCAGCCACAAACGAGCCTGCAGCTGACGTGGACTTTTTACCCCCTCCATAAATCTTCGTCCGCGAAGCCAAGCCAAAGAGGGAAAGAGGATATGTACTTAGTAAATTATCATACCATGACATTGTCCAATGAATAAACTGTTGCTATCCTTCTCTGCTAGTTTCCTGCACATCAATTTGTCATCCCCACTCTTATCTTGAGAGTACAAGGTCACAACTGCATCTTGTTACGGCCCAGCACTGGGTGACTCCTTCTACATTCCCAGCTCATGATGTTTTTACCTAACAGTCTCAAGAGGCTAGAAGTACATTTTAACATATTTTCCCCTAAACTCTGCATATACAGGCTCCAAATTTGTAAAAAGTTAGCATTTTTATTTCTTAAATTGTATGTAATTTTCTCTAAAGGAATACACTTTGAATTTCTGCATTCCATCTCTCCATAACTAAATGTATGTCTGATTTCCAAGTCACTGCAATACATTTCCTTGCCACCTCTAAGGCTATTACAAATTTCATTTGGTATATTGATAACTTCAACTTTGGTCTTGTTCCTTCTACATTTTCAAATTAAAAATCAGTCTGGATTTTGTGGAAATACAGTGCCTGTAATTTGCTCTTAAAAAAAAAAAATTTAAAAATTCCCAAGTCCATCCAGAGACCTTACTTTAGAACATGATCATTCACCACATCTAAAACATTATTCTGATAAGGTTGATTTTATTCTATTCAATTTTTGCAGCGTTAAATATAATTTATGCAGGTAATTGCATCAAACAAATCTATTCTTTAAATTTATAATGTTTGTCACACAATTTTGATAAAGATCTGACTATCTTTTCTCATCAATTGTGATATTTAGATTTACCTCCCATTTCTGTCTAGATCTACGGACTCACTGTTTAATAGTTCTTGTAATAAAGGATACATTGCAGAAGTAAATTTCTATTTTTTTTAATATTCTTGAGAAAAACCGTATAGTCAGTTAGAATTCCTGAAGTTATAATGGTGATGGAGTGTATTTAAAAATATATATTTTGGAAGAGTATGATGTACATTTCAGATGATAGAGATTATTCATTTAATACAGGTGATATATTGGATGGGAGATTTTTTTGTTTACTTTTTTTTCTGCCAACTTCCTGTTTTATTGTATTTCAGTGAGTCTTAATCACGCATGTCCAGAGCTGGACCCCCATCAGCCACTTGGTCAGCTTATTTCACCACCTTTGCTGCTGTCAGTTTTTCTGAATGTCATTCTTAGCCTGGCTTTGCATGTGTTTGGATTTGTGATGGTCCAGCAACAGCCTTGGTACTCAGCCACAGATATTTACAGGTACATATAATAGTAAACCCTATTATCAAGTATTTGTAGCTGAAAAGCTTGGTTTTTGCCCCAGGGCTTCAGTTCACACTTGCCTCATCCCATTCCACTGGACAACAGTTTTTTTTTCCCCGAAAGGTTTGCTTCCTGAAAAAAAAATTGGGGATTATCATAGACAACTTCAAGCTGAACATAAAAGACAATTTCAGATTTTCTGTATCACTTAGGAAGTTGTAGAAACATTAAATTAACTTTTGTCGAATTTAGCATGTTTAATTGCATAATGACGCTGACACTTTGCGTTAGTTCAACTGACTTAAAAATGTTTTGCTGCTGATTTTCGTTTGTACTCAGCATCTGATGCCTCTCATGTGTAAGTGTCTGACAATGGTCAGCCAGCATTCATGGATTCCAAGTGCCCTGATATTGCTTTTCCATGGTCGTAATGTCCCGGTGAGACCTTTCACCATGGTCGTCACTGACTTCACCGAGATCAGCAGGGAAGACGTCCAAGACGAATGCAGAAAATGAATTTTCAATGACATGCTGCACTTCATGGTTTATATGTTTGAAGTCAACTTAATATATGACAGGAAATCACAAAAATAGTTTATATCTAAAAAAAAATTGTATGCGTTAGGAAGTTTTTAAGGTTCAGGAAACAAAATCTTCATCGTCCTGTTATCTTTCAAATATCTATATTTTTTTCCTATGTAACATCTTTGTCCATTTCTCACTTTTTCTTGTACTTTACAAGTCCTATAACCTAATCATTCTCTGGGTAAAATTTATGTTAAATTCACAAATGAATTTATTGATGATTCTCGCATACTTGTGGTTCATTTCTCTTGTTTGACTCATATTCAGAAATAATTTATGCACATGTGCCCAATCAAATATTTTAATTGTATTAAGAATATTCTGCCTCTTCACTTCCTCCAGTGTTTTTCTTTCCAGATACAGTTGAACTAGTCAGAGAATTGGATTATTGATCTGAAACACTTAGTTTCAGGAAATTTAAATAGGTAAATAAATCTTGAATTAAAAAATTAATCTGAACATCACACCACCAGATTGGTTCACTAATATCCTTCAGAGAAGGTGATCTGTTTCCTTATGTTGTCTATCTTGAGTGTGACTCCTGATCTACTACACAATTAGATGGCCTGGTTAAATTTCAGTTCAGTTTCATTTAGCAAAGTGTAAACAGTGCTAGTTTACAGAGGGACATTCCTGGTGAAAGGGGAGAAAATGAAGAACAATGGACTATTTAAACTTTTTCATTTGGAATAATGATAGAGTCTGATTTATTGCAAAATTTTTGCACCTTTTCCAGTGCCTCAATATACTTACTCTAATGTGGAAACCAAAAGCATTCATAGTTCTCCATGTGCAGTACCGCTTCCAGTTAAAAACAGGGAGTAACAATTTGCATTCATTTGAATAATAAGGCATTTAATGCTGGACACGCTGGAAGATCATAATAATTACAAATGTAACATGAACGATATAGTCTTGTTATATGTATTAATATGTGATATTTTTTACATTTGCTGGCAATATTTTGCTGGCAACATTTTAATCCATTGAATGAAAGATAAACAAAACTGAAAGGTTTGTGAAGCTTTCTGATATTTTCAATTGAAGTGATCAGCTCCAATTATGATAGTATAGACTTTCTCAGTTCTCCCTTCCATAAACAAGTTCTGCATAAATACATCCAGATTAATTAGTGAGAGTAAAAATTGTCTTTTGTAGTGGCACAACATAACTAAGAGAAAATTTATTGTATATTTTCCAGCTTGATTTTTTTTAAAAATTGTTTTCTATACCTACATATGGTGATCAACCAATGTCAGATTCCCACTGCACATATTATTTCCAAAGATCATTTGGACTGCTGCATTTAAAGCATTGTGTTTGTGTTCATTGTAGAGACATAATACCAGGAGGTGATGCTCTAATTCAATAGTCTTGTGTCAAGACTGTCCACACTACGTCTTCTCGGATCAAATGACACGAATCAAAACTAAAGTCTGATATCATTAAATTATCTTGTTTCTGAATCTTTTGGCTGCAGACTGTTCACAATGAACCAGGTGCTTAAGAAAGTGAATTAGGGTCACTCCCAATTTTTTCTCTTTCATTTGTTTGAACTGTTGTCTGCTTAGATCTTAGATTATACTTACCTCACGATATGAGTATCTACATTGATGAGTTCTCCCTTATCTACATTTTTCATATGAGGTCCAATCACTCCAGAGTATATCAACCATCGGCCTTTTTGCCTCTGTAGTGCAATTTGATGTCATCTGAAGACAGCAAATTATGTATTTATTATGTCTCTTCTGATTGCTTACTTATTCTAGTAACCAATTCAATAAATTGGATCAGGATAATGAAATGTGATCCCTCTTTCCTATTTCTTAAAGATTATTCCTAATAACTTCAGTGACTTCTAAACATTCATTTATACCAGTTGCAAAGTTACTTTCCATTAATAATCCCACTATTAGGCTAATTGGGAGTGATTTTGATAAAGCTAAAAGTTGAGTGGTAATGAATTAGTCATGACTTATACACCTTGCCACATGCTCTTTCTCTGAAACTGCATTTTTGAATAAAAGGGCCAAATATTCTTCTGACATTAATCCCATTCATATTGCGTAAACATACCAGTATACTGTACCAAATGTCATGTGGGACCTATCATTTTAGTGCTCTAAGATAAATGACATCTGGTATTAAAGCTCTTCCAACCTATTTCTAAAGGTTAAAGGGAAATGGATGATGTTGGTGGTTATTTTCACATTTGACAGAAATCTATTATCAGCAATATTATAGAATTTAAAAGTATTTAATATATTTTCTTTGCAGTGCTTGTAATTCTACAAATCTAATGAGTAATGAAGTAACAACAAATAACACCATGAATGCTGCTTCCATCTCCCGTGAATTGAATGACAATTACTATAAGAGTTATGAGAATACAACTCTGTACCTTCTTTCTGTTTTCAACTGCATAACATCAGCAATTGTGTACTGCAAAGGAAAACCCTATCGAAAACCAATCTATACTAACCGTAAGAAGCAATATTATTTTCCATTGACTGATTTATTTTGATTTAAAGGCGGATGCTTGATTTAATAATTGATTTGAGCATTCCTAACATAAGCTAATGATAACATATAGGTATTCAGTCAAATCTAGATTAGAATTTTTAGTTATGCCTCTTGAATGACCATTTATTTAAATTTGAGTTCTATTCGAGTGCATCATGTACCACCAAAAATGTGAAATGCAGCTCTCTTTCTGGATAATCTTATGGCAGCACAGATGAGGTGTTTGATGGGATTCGAGTAGAAGGAGTGAAATTGGAAAGTGTTCAACCCTGTCCATGTTCCAGAATCCTCAAATGAAAATATTTGGGGAGGGGCCAAATCTTATGATGCTTCAAATTCTGAGTATGCAAAGTATGTAGTTAAATACTAAAGGATTTATTCACATTGTTTAGTTGCTTCCCTCATGCTGATTTGGATCACTTCAATAGGATTAATTGAAAATAGTCCGCTGGAGCAAAAATGTGATCATTCCTCAATTATAGGAAAATTAATAAAACTGTTTAGCAGTTCTTGTGAGAAGTTCTGCTTATGGGAGGTCTGTCAAGATGTCATGGATTCTTATTTCCCATATGTCCAGGATTCCTCATCTCCTAATCTTAGAAAATACTTCTCAGAGCTAGAAATATGAAATCATCGCTCAGAAAAATAAGACTTCCACTGATGCTGGAAGTTTGAAGCCAAATAATACCGAATGTTATGTCTGAAATAAGGAATAAAAGCAGCATGGTTAACGTAGCAGTTAGCACAACACTATTACAGTACCAGCAATCTAGCTTCGAATTCGGCACAGTCTGAAGGGAGTTTGTACGTTCACCTCATGTCTGCGAAGGTTTCCTCCCCCACCCTCTTAAAAACTTACGAGGGTTGTATGTTAATTGGTGTATTTGCAGGACATGGAGTCATGAGCCAGAAGGACCTGTTACCACACAGTACGTCTTTTTTTCAATATTTTTATCAAATGCATGTTCCATAGGTACATAAAGTATTAGCAAATCTCATATAGCAATACAAATAGTACTGAAACCCTATATAAAAAAGAAAGATGAAAAGAAAAACACTATACTAAATATATAATTCAATCTCCTCTCTTCGGAGACTACTGACTAACATCAACAACTAATAATAAAAACAAGGAAGGTAAACATTGGGTTCAAAACCAAAGACTAGTTAATCTTACAAATTTTGAAATAATTAAAAGAAACCCATAAAGAAACAAAGTTTAGATTCATTTCAGTGGTGGAACATCTAATTTTTTTTTCCAAAGTCAGACATGCCATCATATTGGACAACCACTGATTGAGTGGGATGGACTCGTAATGTTTAATCTCTCCATCTCATGGAAATGGCTCTTCTTGTGATAAGGGAGGTGAGGGCAAATACATGGGATTGTGAGGCTGTCAGAATTAAAACAAATGGCCCACTTATTCTAAATAGAGCAATAAAAGGATTTGGAGTCAAATTAATATTAAGAATTAAAGACAAGGTACGAAATACTCCTTTCCAAAAATTGTAAAGAGAAGAACATAACCAAAGCATGTGATACAGTGAACCTTCTTCAGTTATACATTTAGCACACTGAGAAGAGAAATTAGAATAGAATTTAGCCAATTGAACTTTAGAGTAGAGAGTACTACCTTAAATTGTAATAATTAGTGATTAGAGAGGATGAATTCACTCATTCAGAATTGAATTCCATGTAGTTTCATAAAATGGCTGTTGAAAATCTTGTTCCCATAGCTTTTTAATTCTGTCCAGGGAACCATTCCTAGAATTTAAAAGCTATTTGTTTGTCTAAACTTGTGAACTTGTTTTTCATAATGATGGATTCACATGCACCCATTCCTCCTTTATTTCAGATATATTTATGATTCTCATTTTGGCTCAGCTCGGAACTTGTCTCTATTTCCTTTTTGGTGATCAAACTGCTGTATACAATGCACTTGGAGTAAGTATGGGTAGTTGTGAGTCTGACATTCAATTTCAGTGAAAATGCAAAGCAAATGTTGGAAGATTAGTCTTCTGTTTTATTTCCTCTCCTTTCTGCCATCAGTGAATTTTACTTCTATGAGTGGAATCATTATCCATTTTTTTATGCTCCAGTTTTCTGCTCTTTTCCTTCAGCCAGGTCACACTTAATTTTTGAAGTCAAGCAATTTTAAATTTAGACTTACTGCAATGGTAACAGGCCCTTCCAGCCCATGAACCCGTGTTGCCCAATTTCACCCAATTGACTACAACCCCGGTATGTTTTGAAGGAGGAAGGAATCCCACGCAGACACGGGGAGAATGTACAAACTCAGTGTCGGATTTGAATTCCGGACGCCAGCGCTGTAACAGTGTTGCGCTAACCGCTACACTGCCCAATTCTATATGATCTTGAGAACTTTCTGAAGGTTATTAAGTACATTTATTTACAGATACATTTAATGATTCTAAATGAATAACAAATACAAATATAGTCATACAAAAGAATATGATACAAAAAAATTAACTTTCTATTACCTGGAAGGCAATGATCCTATTCAAATGAATGAGATGAGCCACTTGTGCTTGACATGAACCTGAGGGTCCAGATATGTGGAGTAGGTGCTCTTTCGATTCAGGTCAATATGGAACTGATCTTGTAGTAAGGGACGGAGCAGGCAACGAATTATCAAAACTTTTCATTCTTTTGTGTTGCAAAGCTCAGCTGCTGAAGTAGGGAATGGGCTGATACATGAGAAAAATTCATAGTCAAAGTTAAATATAGTTTAGTCCAACAGATTCATGCATACAATTCATTTGCGAGGTTAAAGCAGGGTCATTACTGTAAAGACTCAGCTCAGAATCAAATTGGATGTTAAAGTTGCAAACAAACTGATAAGCTCTAAAATAATGTTCAGAACAAGAGATTGGGATTTGCCTCAGACCTTGAAGATAATGGCTTTCATGTCTCTATTGAATAATTGGAGAAGTTTGTTGCTAATCCAAGGCAGAGGGAAATGGGCAAGCAATCTATCAACGTATAGCCATATAATTTGAAAAATTAGCTAACATCCCCACAATTCCTTTGTTATTAAAAATAAAATTAGATTTATTAAATCACCATCAATCATTGAAATAGATAATCATTTAATGGCTTGTCTTAACAATTAATGTAAATGTAATTTTGTTTTTCAGCTTGTTTGCACCCCATTAAACTGGAGGTTTTACATTCTAGCTATGATTACTGTTCACTTCTTTGTTATAATGACCATTGAGGTAAGTTGAAGTACTATTCTTTTTTCTTTGGTGTTCTTAAGCCCATCAAGGAAGGCTAAGCAGGTTAGGTATTCTTTGGAATTTAGAAGAATGAGCAAAGAGCTTATTAAGACCAATACAATCCCAAGGGATATGACAGAGTCAATATTGAAATGTTTTCACTGGTGTGAGCGACTCAAACTAGGGGACATGCTTAATTTGGGCAGGTCATTTAAAACTAGGGTGCATAACAATTTCTTTTTGAGAGTGGTGAATCTCCAGAATTCTCTATCCCAAGAAGTTGGAGGGGGCTAGATCATAGAAGTATTTAAACTGGAGATGGATAAAGTTTCTGTATAGTCTTTTTTTGTACATTTTGTCACAATTTTGTAATATTTTCCATTATAAATTCTTGGTCCATGTAAACTGTCTATAGAACTTGTTTTATATGCTCATTCCATTGGTGGTACTTTAGCAACTTACTTTTGTAACTCCCCACTCCTCAGACTATACTGCAGACACACAACAATGTCCCACTAATTTGAACAGTATGCATTTTATGATACGTTATAAAAATTATCTGCATATAATTACTGTACATATTTTCTATCTAATTTGATCCTTGTCAGGTGGAAGTACTATGGAAGCTCCTGTCTATAATAGCTGGAATTACAACATGACGGGTTTTACATGTAGTTTCCATTATAAACATGCACATTGGAATTTGTAATTGGGAGAGTCATAAAGACAGAATAAGTAATTTCCCTGAGGATTTAATTAGATCTTAATATTCTGCTCCAACTTGTGTCTCAGTTGCAATCCACTACAGCACCAGGTAACATTTACTCTTGACTCTCTATATTCAAGATTTGAGGTCCTGTTATTGTTACATAAACAAAATACAGAAAAATTATTTTCCTTTGTTTGCCTTGTAAAGGTGCACAAAGAGACACACCACCAGTCCACCTCTCAGGGACATTGAATGTCTGTGGATCATGCCACCTTCTCTGATGCCACTGCCTCTTGCTCCTGTAACCTCCTTAGTCCAATAGCCTCTTATCTGGGTCAGTGGTGAACCCAAGCTCAAGGCATCAAAGAAACCCTCCTCACCCCCCTGTCTCCAAACACCCAACGCTAATTATCAGTACCCTCACAAATCCCATTCCTGATATCTGGTTCCCACAAGCCTGCATCTTGGAATGACTTCTTCAACCACCCAGTCCCGTGCTAATACACTGCTGTAAGGTCTTTTCCAAGGCTTCTCCTGCTTGGACGGTGGGTGTTCTCCTGTTGATGGTGCCCTGCACAATCTGTAACCTGTCTTGGGCATGGACCACTATGGGTCTCCAATATAACAAAAATGCCACCAGCCCAATTTTGGAGGTGGTTTAAATCTTTATTTGTCTCTACATTATTAGAAAGATTGTGCATTTTCTCCATGATCAGCTTGATCATTACCATAAGCTCAAGATGTTAGTATGATTTTCTTTTGGTTAAAGTATGAAAGTTGCAGAGCGATTGAAGAAAATGTTGGTTGGTGTTATTTCAATAGGAAATGATAATAGAAAACAGACATCTTTGGTTGTTTCTGAAAAAGTGTTGCAAAATAAAATCAATGAGGCGTTACAAGAAGATGCAGGGAATAATAAAGAAAGAGCCAAATTGGCCTCCAGGAGAGACTTCAAATTATACAACCTGTTGCATCGTGGATGAAGAAGTTCTGGAAGGGCATTCTAAGATAAGCTATGAAGATGATAAAAACTGTAAAGAATCACTGAATAGATTTGCAACACCTACTTCTGAGCAAATTGAGGAGGCAAAACTGCAAGAAAGAAATAATTCAAGAAGCTTATTTGTAGCATAAACAATGAATTTTAGTTCCACGTTTAGCAATTATTTCATCTCCCCATAATTCCAGCCGCCTGAAGATCCTTGGTAGAGATTGTGTTGCACACTAATGTACCAATATAAATATGGGAGTAATGAAAATTATTAAATATAATTCCTGTGTGTTATGGATACATGAAAGTAATTTAAGAATTTCTGGCAGTTCACTTTTAATATTTCACACTATTCTGTTTTTCACAGTTGGCATCATAAAAATACATTACGGCATAATGTGGTTTTTATTCAATCAAAATGATTAGTTTATATGAGATTCCTGAAAAGATTATATGATTACTTACCATTATATTTTCTGAAACAAGGTTTAAATCCATCATCTAGTCAAAGACATTAATGCAAATTGAATGCAATGTGTTTTGTATCAGTAACAGAGACAAATAATCCACATAATTATTATTGCTTAATTATCTCTGACACCAAACATCAACTTGTATACAGTATTTGGGGACAGCCTAATTCAGCATCTGTTAAAGATGCTGTTGAAGAATATAACAATAAAGACTCTCAATTTTTTAAAATCGGTTTTCCATCACACAAAAAACTTTCAAAAAAGTTGCACTGTTTTTGTATTTGGATGTGCAACTTTGCCTTATTGTTTTCAAGTAAATGTACCTATTTTTATAGAGAATGTATATCAAGTAATTGCTTTACAATAATTGCCACCTTCCTCTCCTCCTCCAACCACCCCCCATGCACCTCTTCATTCGGGCCCCTACCTTGACAAAGGGCTCAGGCCTGAACTGTTGGTTATTCTTTATGTCTTATAGAATATATGTAACCTGCTGAGTTTCTCCAACACATTTGTGTATTGTACATATAAATAACGGATTTGACACTCTGCCTGAAGATTTTTTTATTGCGGTGATGATTCCTGGAGTATGACATCTCTAGCCTACATGAATTGTCAGTTATCAAGGTTCTACTGTTGCTTGGAAGCCATCCCTAAAGAATAAAAATTCTTGCAACTCTCAACCAATGCTGATCTCAGTACAACTAGATCCCATCCTCCAGATAAACTCTGTTCCATTTTTCCTGTTGGGGTTCTTTATTTTTGTTAAAAATTCTTATTACCTTGTTTCTAAGTTTCCATATATCAGAACTTGCAAGGAAAACTGAGTGGATGCCAGTGTTCATGTTGCATCAAATTCACCAACACTGTTTTGCATATTTTTAAATGTAGAATCCTTTGATGAAGCTGCTGTAAGAATTCTTTTATGTGAGGGTGACTTTACCAAGATTTCCTTGATACCCAGAAAGGCCTTTCTGCTGTGAAGTAACATTTTAATCCAATGGGTTACAAGTTGAATTTTGACAGAAAAACTGCAAATTAACAAAATTAATTCTAAAAATGAAAAATGAAGGAATTTAAAAAGCCTGCTTTTTAAAGTTTTTTTTTTACTCTTTTTTTTCCATTTTCTGTTTGATTTTCTCTTTTGGATTTATGAGCATTTTATTATTATCAGTGATGGTTTAAGTGATTTAGATATTGAATGGTTAAGACATGGTAATAGCAAATATAACACTGTAACACTTGTCACATCTCAAGAAGGTGAGAAATCATTATTAGTATTTTTCAGTTCAGGCTTTAACTGCTTAAAATTGCATGATTATCCATTGATTAAAAATGTAACTCTCAAAGTGGACATTTGGTAGTCAACAAGAATGTGCTGTGCCAAAAGCCCTGTTTCCAATATGGTATGATTAGATGTGGGATTAGGATGGGGAAAGGATTTGGTTAAGGCATTATTTAATCACTCTTTCCAGTTTCTGATCAGTTTATTTTGAAATAACTATATTTATCAAAATTGTTTAATTTTACCACATCAATAGTCACCTCAAATAACTGAGTTTGAACCCCTGACCCAGTTCTGCCTTTTCCTTCAGGCGAAGGTTCTTGCTCAGCTCAACAATCATATTCTCTTCTTTACCTCCTATTAGCTTTGGGAGACTTGCTGAGTTCCTCCAGTATTTCTGTGTTTTTACTACAATCACAGTATCTGCAGACTTTCGTGTGTCACTCTCTTCTTCAACTTTTTGGGTCAATGATGACTTGCTTTCACTTCAATACTGTGGTTTTTGATGTGGTCGATGAGGCCAATGTGAAATGTGTAGCCTTCCTAGAAGAGAAAGGTAGGTGGGACTTGGAGATGAAATACTCCTTCAACTATTTTTCCTGATTTTTTTTTACATGAACCCAATGTCTATGTTATGCATTACATAAGGTTCCTATGGGACCATTTTTCAGTCATCCTTTGTGTAAGGAACATTTTGTCATTTATTAAATGAATCGATAGGCACTTTTAAGCTGCAGCACCTGGGTAGCCCTCCTGGACCCAGGTGTGATTACTGGGCACATTTTAAGCTACAGGGGAATTGACCCATTAAATCGCCATCCCAGTAATTTAAGGGGGAATCCCACCCCCACGATAACGCAGTAAGTGACATGTCACGCACTCAGGGAATCTATCGGTAAGTCTCCCCTGCTCCCCGCCCCCCCCCCACCCAAGGGCGGTCAGTCACCCCCACCCGCCCCCCCCAGTAATGTCTTGCTGCCATGAATGTTGATCTATCACAACCAGAGGGGCATTTGCAGCAGTGGAAGTTCGCAGCCCCCACCTCAGCGGCAGCGACCTCTCTCCCCCACAGCAGTGACCCCTCTCCTCTCTCCCCTGTGGCAACAACCCCTTTCCTGCTGATCATGGCACCTCCCCCCACAGCATCGACTTCACATCCCCCCCCCATTGTGACCTCTCCTCTGCCCCTCACCCCCCGGGTCCTGCGGCAGCAACCCTTCTCCCCCTCCCCCCCCCCCCGATCGCAGCAGGCACTTCACCCAGGGGTTTCTTTGTGACGCCAGCATGCAAACACTAACATCACAGGGGTCAATGGGTTGGCCATTTTGCTGTTCAAGCTGCCAGTTGATGCAACCTGGTTAAGTTTAACTGGGTTCCCTGACTACCTCTAAGGTAGGTCAGGGACCGGGTTGGATTTGGACCTCACTGACCGGGTCGTATCCTTTCAAGCTGCCGGGTGAATGGGGTCTAACTGGGAAAATTGCCCGGTTAACCCCATTTTACATGATAGCTTGTAAGGGCCTAATGATCAAATATTGGTCTCTAACTGTTCATGTGAGCACTGTCTGCATAATTCTACTCAATTACTCAGATTGGAATGCCCTTTGATTATTCATTGGAGAGGAGGGAGATTCCCATTCATCCTGGCTCCAATCAAGTGAAAAGATGAAAATAAGGAGCTATGCTACTGTAAAAAAGATGAAGAGTATTCAGAAAATTAGATGTGAGCAATTTCAATGTAGCTTCTGATAAACCTTTTTATCCAAGCAGTACCAACATTTATAGTTGTTTAATTTCAAAAGCCTTACACAACTGGCTTGTTTCGTATCAGTCTTTATTTGATATTTCTTGCTGGGAGAAGATTTCTCACACAGCTCAATCATAATGGTTAGAAAACTGACTGAGAATATTTTGATACTTGGAGTAAGCCCACGAGGCCACTTGCTAGGTATTATATGTGAGAAACAAAGAACGTTTATGTTTCATTTGGCATCATGGGCCTAGAGGCCAGTTCCTGTGCTGTACTGTACTATGTTCTCAGCATCATGAATTGTGGTTCAAATTTGGATGCAGCCTGGCTTGTAGAAAAATGGTGGCGCTGTTATTATGGCAACGCTACTGCTGGTGTGAACCCACAGGGAGCGAGGAACAGAAATGCAGCACTTCTGCGGGTCCAACCACCCAGTCAACTGCTGTCAGATTTGCACAATTTTGAAAGGCCCTTTAAAGGAGCCGATGATAATTTTATTTAAAATCCTGCGACCGTGGGGTCTGCGCCCAAGATGGCAGCAGCAATGAGGGGTTGTAGATTCCAGAGGACTGGCACAAGGCACCAGAAAATGGGAAGACCGCACCCTGTCTGAGAAGGAGAAGCAAAGGGACAACCACAGGGATGGTGACCACGGCGGCAGAACATTGAGGGGGCTCCGCGGCTGAAAGACCAATGCATGCAGTGGGCTGCTGGCGACTCACGGTGAAGAACTCACAGAGGCTGTGGGCAGCCGGAGAATGCTGTCAGGAGACTCGTGCTGGGCACCAGGTATCGAGGAGGTGCCAATAGTGCTAAAGGGTTCCTGACCATATCGGAGGTTCAGATCTGGAGATTGGTTGCCAATGGTTTGGAGTGCACTGTGTCGCTGCGGAAGTGCTGGAGGTGACTTGGGGTGGGGGGAGGAACCTCTCTTTTGCTTCTCCTTCTCTGACTGTAAGTGGCCCTTCAGGCAATTTCTGCCAATGGTGAATCTGTCTGCCTTACAGCAGGTTAAAGCAATTTCATGCAATTTGACACTTTTTTTATTTCAATGACAATAAATTGAATCTTGAACAAACACTTAAGAAATTGAAGTTGATGATCCATCCCACTAATTTTTACATGTTACTTAGCACCGAAGGAATAGTTTAAATGCCCTATTTATAAGTTCCAATTATATACAAGATTATAAATTATTTGCAGAAATTTACAAAGCATTTTTTTACATTCAATTTCTATCAAGCACCAATCAATAAAAGTGCCTAAACTTAATTGTGGTTACATCATCTCAACCAGAAGTGCTGCACAAATGTCATTAACTCTTTAAAAAAAAGCATTGTGAAAAAGATTCAAATTGATATTGTGTCTTCAGATTGTTTTTATTTTGAGTACAATCTCACTCAAGGTGCGGCACAGCTGTATCCTGCATCAGCCTCTCCAAACTGGATGCTACAGGAACCCCCACCAAGTAGGCGCCATGCTCAATCTTTGAGCCGATGAGGACGGAGACTGGAACACAGGGAGTCAGATGTTGAAATTTGGGGAACGCTAAGAAAATCAATGTATTGTGGCACTTTTTTTCATATACATTTTATGTAGTTGTGTTTAATTGGAGATAGCTTAAATTTGTGATATTTCACTGTCCTGCAGGAATGTACTGGCAGCTAAGGCCCAAGATGGTGGCGTAGCAGTCGCTTTCAGCGGCCTCTTTGGGACCTGGTGCTTCTGTTCCTACCCTGTTTGTACTAGTTGTTTTTAAAATAGCACTGCAGGTTTTTGGGGAAACATCTTTTTTTTTCTTAAAATTACAAAGCCAACTACTTTTTCAATGTTCTGGTTCTTATTTGTGATTTTTATTCCTGGTTATTTATTGAGCTATTAATTTCATCAATCAATGTAATTCTACAATAGTCACATTTACACAAGAAATTTTGCTGGCAATATGAGAATAACTCTTTTAAAAAAAAATCAAAGAATTTGTTTCTTATGAAACGTGCCTTCAGGACTTACATTTTTCCTTCTCGGCTATCTGCTTGTTTTCCCTTCCTAATCTTTGCTTATCTCCTTTTCTCTGATATAGGGCAATGAATGTAATAGCAAAATAAAAATAATATAAATATTTAGAAAATGCTTATTAATGAAACATCATTGAAGAACTCCATTCTAATTTACATACATTCAACAATTCATTCGAAGAAAGTAATATGTTTAGGAATAATTAGAGGTGGATATCAACTTATTGACTACCCACCTCTTCTCCATTCTACCAGTCTCGGTATGCTTTTACAGTTCTTGAAAATATTCTGATCTGCTTGTCTTTCTTTAAATATTTCTGTAAGACATTTGATTTCTATCTCACACTCTTAGTTGATCACATCATAGAATTTTTTTGTCACTTTGTGAGGAACTTGTGGAGAAAAAAAATTATCTTTTTGACGTACTAGTCATTCTCGCAATTTGATGGCCTGTCACTAAATCAATTCATTTTTGTCCCTCTCCTTTGGTAAAAGGCTGCCGGTTTCGGTATCCCTTTCATTTTCTTAGATCATTCTTGCAATTGAACAATCTTAATGGAGTTTTTTTTTAAGCATGTTGCTTAAATATGTTTAGTGTGAAATCTCACACCAACAGGCTTAGACAACGTTTTTTCCCTGCAGCCATCAGACTCCTGAACGAACCTCATATCATCCTGCTCTTGATTTTGTGCTTTATAAAGCTGTAAGAACGTTAAAGATGACCTGTGACACTGCTCACAGAAGAATCCTCGCAGTACCAGGTATAATATGACAAACTTGAAATTGAAATTATGTTGCATTTTGACCACTTTTTATTTACTTTGCATCATAATTGTGTATAATGTGTTTCGTGTAAAATGTGACCCCCCCCCTCATTTTTGAGGGGAAAGATTTTACCCCCGAGTATAATACGACCCCCTTCCGAGTTACACTGCCATTTCTCTCCCTCTTCTCCCCCCCCCAACCTAGTCACGTTGCCGTCTCTCCCCCCTCTCCCTCCCGAGTCGCACTTGCGTCTTCCCCCCTCTCCCTCCCGAGTCGCACTGGCGTCTTCCCCCCCCCTCCCTCCCGAGTCGCACTGGCGTCTTCCCCCCTCTCCCTCCCGAGTCGCACTGGCGTCTTCCCCCCTCTCCCTCCCGAGTCGCACTGGCGTCTTCCCCCAGTCGTGCTGCGGTCAATGTAATCGGCTACTGATAACGAGTGGTTCAAAATGCACCAGCAAACATCGTACTGCCCTCAGAGCTCTCAATGGTTGTATCTTCAAGTTGTCTAGAATGTAGCAGCAGTCGACTACATTGTTAAACCTGGCAGAATTTTACTCCCGTGTATAATGCGACCCCCCCCCCCCCTACTTTGTGCTCGAATTTCGGTACAAAATTTTCGCACTATTGAAGGCTTTCTATGATTTGTTAACATACAAGTAAAATTCACCAAGAATTTGAAAAGTTTAACATTTCTATCATGGATTTATTGTTGAAAATTTATTGGAAAAGGCTTGCATTATTTTAACATCACAAACAATGCTCAATGCTTTCTAAAATCATTTAGACTGTCTGATCTTTTTCTTGGAAAAAATAAATGAAAAGTAATTAAATTTAATACCGTATAAACTAGCTAAATTATGAGCAAGCAAAAGACATTAAAACCATAAATGTATTCATTTATTTTGAATTTTTATCAATTTTCATTTAGAGCAAATCCTTCAATAATTTCTTTGCCTTGACCTGTTTTGGAATAATCCAATCAATGAGAAGGCACTAGCCGCAGCTGTTACAAAAGAAATGGCATTGATAGCTCTTTTTGCCTAAAGAAACAAAAGAAAATTTGACAATGGTTAAACCAACAGGTCAGCAGCTTTAAAAAAAAACAATTGATTAGATTATTTGTTGATTACTGTGGAATGTGGATAAGCCATAATGAATACAGTTGCTTTACTTTTCAAAAATAGTAAGTTAGATACTTTTGTAAATCCAGAAGTAAGTTTGTCAAATAGAATAATTAATGTTATTCTTTGTCATATGCTTCTTGAAGGACAATAATTATTAACTCTTATCTTCTTAGTTTATTTGTTAAGCCTTATTCTTGGAAAGAACAATGAGATAATAATTTAAAAAGAACATTTATACAAAAATCCTTGTTATTGAACCCTTGAGTAAAAAAAATAAAATTATTTAAGATTTTGAATTATAAAAATAATGATCAATACTTATTTTCAGTTATTCAGAAATCAAAAGAATGGGTTTTACAGAAAAACTTAATGATGTGAGGTCTTTGCATTACAGATTTTATTTTAATCGACTTGTTAATATTAACTCAGCAATCATTTTGAAAGAATCTAGGCAAAGGCTTTTGATCTGTGCTTTCTGAAATAGGGAGTACAGTAATGATCATTATCAACCATCAGTGAGAGGAAATCTAAATTTTCTAAACTTTTTCATCTGTGATTAAGTTGATTACCCGTCCTTGCGCAAAGAAGGCGATCTGTGGTCTACTTGTGATACAAGTCACATACCTGGTCAGATACACCTTCACCATAACGAAGTAAAGTGACAAAATGTTCACAGTTATTCCCAAGCAAATCATAGGACACTTCCTGTCCAATGAGAAACTCAGCTCTCTTAATGATTTCATTTACTGGTAAAGGCATGTGGTTGTTGTCGTACTTGTTATTTATTTTGAAAGGGTCTTGTCCAACCACATCTTTAAGCAGCTGCATTTTTGCTATTGCCTTCCTGCTGAAAACAGACTTTGCACTAGTGAATGAAGTTGGAGGCCCCTCCTCTGCAAAAGAACAGTATGAGAAAAAGATGAGAGAAAAATGCAAGTATTAAATTGTATAATTGTAAAAGTATAGCCATATTTTAAAGGTGAATTTACAATAACAATGTAAATATTACCCATGTCATTGTAGCTACCAATCCACTTCAATTCCCTATTTTTGTGCAAACAGAAACATAATAGAGATGGTATAGGTACAGATGAGATTGATTGAAAAGAGTGTGTGTATGGTAGATACGAATGTAGTCAGATTCAGGATAAAGCATTGAGCACCAAGCTATCAAAGTAATCTAAATGCATGTTGGATATTTCCAGAACAAATGAAAATGCAGATGGGGTACATTTGAAATAAAAAAAATAAAATACTGTAAATATTTAGCACCTCGAGTAGGACTGTGGAGAGAAAAGATGATTAACATTTTAGGTTCATGATCTCTTCTAGAGATGATTTTTTTTCTTAGAAATGATCTCTAGAGGAAAAGAGATTAGTGACTCTCTGGGAACTTAAACTCCACTCCTGCAATTGCACTATTTTGAAAAAAGATGATCAACCTGAATTGTTGATGTTTCTATTTCACAAATGCTGCTTAATTGAGTCGTTCTAACATTTGCTGTGTTTATTTTGTATTTTAGTATTTGCAATTTAAAAAATTATATTTAGCTACTCATTTCTGCATTTTAGAAGACCTTTGCTCAGCCAAAGAGGATTTGAATTGAGTGTTCAGAATGTAAGTATATTTATTTGGACTAAGAAAGGATTTTATAAAATATAAGCATCTACTTTTAAATAAGTTCTAAAATTTACAAATTTAAACTCGAACAAGTACAAAGATTTACAACCCGAAAAGTTGATTTTCTCTTTATTTACCTTACCTAACGGTGTGACATTTATAACGTAACCATCTCCCAGGTACAGAGCCCAATGCTGATATGCTGGTCTAAATATTTCAATCAAGTCCCCAAGGTTCGGATCCCCAGGGTACTCCACACTAAAGTGGTCATTAGAAGCCATCTGAAAACAGAAACATTAATTTATTAAAAGTAATGTGCTAAGTATTCTGCATAATTGATAAGAAAAATATTCAAATTTAAAGTAACATTAAAATATTCAAATTACAATGTATTGGGTTACATTCTACAAACAAAGTCTTAACAAAAACATGCTGGATTCTAAAAGTCTGGAACAGAAGTAGTACATTAAACATCCATCTATAGAGAGAATCCATGCTGCTGAAGACCCAACTGCGCTGAGTGGGTCACGTCTCCAGAATGGAGGACCATCGCCTTCCCAAGATCGTGTTCTATGGCGAGCTCTCCACTGGCCACCGAGAGAGAGGTGCACCAAAGAAGAGGTACAAGGACTGCTTAAAGAAATCTCTTGATGCCTGCCACATTGACCACCACCAGTGGGCTGATCTCGCCTCCAACCATGCATCTTGGCGCCTCACAGTTTGGCGGGCAGCAACCTCCTTTGAAGAAGACCGCAGAGCCCACCTCACTGACAAAAGTCAAAGGAGGAAAAACCCAACACCCGACCCCAACCCACCAATTTTCCCTTGCAACTGCTGCAACCGTGCCTGCCTGTCCCGCATCGGACTTGTCAGTCACCAACGAGCCTGCAGCAGACGTGGACATACCCCTCCATAAATCTTTGTCCGCGAAGCCAAGCCAAAGAAAAGATAGAGAGAATCAGAGTGGCTGAACTTTTCATAAAAACTCAAGAATGCTGGAGCAACTCAACAGGCCTTGCAGCGTCTATAGGAGGTACATTCTCGATATTCAACTTTTGGGATCAGTTCTTGGTCAGGATTACACTTGAGCTCTGAACTCATCTGTTCTCTCCACAAGAGGCTGAGGCTGATTACTGTCCTGAATATTT
The DNA here is from genome assembly GCF_036971445.1 of Narcine bancroftii. Taxonomy (NCBI): domain Eukaryota; kingdom Metazoa; phylum Chordata; class Chondrichthyes; order Torpediniformes; family Narcinidae; genus Narcine; species Narcine bancroftii. The sequence continues at coordinate 100,208,858 of NC_091477.1, read as the reverse complement.
ACAGCAATTTCAGAGAACAAGTGAGTGGGGGGTGGGGGTAACACCCCAGAGATGAGTAATCATATACTGGCTGATCTAGAGAGCTATGTTAACTAAGAGCCCAATAAAGTTTCAAGGAAGCAGCATTGATGAATTGCCTTTACAAATTAAGGGAGATTCACATAAAGAGCATACCGGTATTTGTTTGATAGGCATTGAAGAATACTTAGAGGAGTTATTGATGTAATAAAACTCAACATTTCTTGACAATATTAAATCAAAAAGTCAATTTAATTTTAATACTTTTGAGCCAATTTAAAATTCATAATGTGTTAGGGAAAGGTTATCTATTCATGATCAGAATATCTACCCTTATAATTTCTCATTTTTTACCACACATTTATTAATAATCAAAATATTGCCAAGCATGACTGTTAATAATCAGGAACATCAGTTGGTGCCAGACTTGGCAACTTGTATTTGGCTATGATGCAATACAAATTCATCTTCTATGAAACATACCCAGCATAGCTGCAATATGTCTACTATAAGAGGCAAATTAATATCATAAAATCTTTCCAGTATTTTTCTTAATCTTTTTCTTCACCACATAACAGCAAAATCCCCAACCTGCACATCTTCTTGAAGTGAACTGCAGATATGCTCATCGTGTGCCATGTGTCTTAATTTAGTGTTAGTAATGAATTTTGATATTTATCATTCTATTGGCTCTTTGCAAATCATTTTAGCTAATTACAATAATTAACTAACAGTGTAGAGTGATTTTCCAAGCTGAGGAATTGGAAAATTTCTAATTGGTAGTCATTCATCACAATGTACAAGGCAATCTAAACATAAAAGTAATTATCTTGATAATTAACTTAAAAGATTCGAAGAATCAAAAACAAACACTGACTAACTCAAGGATTTCAGGTACTTCCAATAAGTGTATTGAATTACAACTGTCAATGAGGATTTTTTAAAGAGCTTTTATAATCTCTCTTTTGGGCATTATTTGTAATTGACCATGACCATGAGGAGAACTATGTACATAATTTCTTTTAACATGGGAGTCCTTTTGCATCGTCATGTTATAAAATCTCCAGTAAATATTGGAGATATCATCAACTTCACAGCTGGCTGTCACAGTCATTTGTAGTTCCACGTGATAAAATGTTGGCTGCATTTACTGCTGTTAAGATTTGCCACTATAACTGCTGTTAGGTATAACTGCTGCTAAAATTTGCCATTCTCCTTGATCAAGCTGACTTACTGTTGTGACCTGAACATTCCACACAGTTGTTTGGTGTCCGTCCTGTTAAAGACTGAAGTTACTGTACCGGTACAACACTATTTGTGAAATTTTAAAGCATATGTAGATTAAATAATTGATTGCATCAATGCCATTGGCCACTGTTGTACGCAGGGTGCCTTGGCCTTCCCAATATTGTTATGGTAATTTTCAATGAAGCTAAAGAGCTGTCATTTTCATTCCATTTTCAGTTTTCATTTTCTGGAATTCAATTCTATAGCTATCACAACAAAAGCTATAGCCACAGATGTTCCATTTTCATTTAAAAATGTAATACAAACTGTCAAGACCAAGGTCAGATCTGTTATTTAAGTTTTAGAAAAGGTGAGGAGCAATTTTTAGCTTTCTTTTCCAAATCAGGATATATTATTGTTAAGAAGAGCATTGCCATACTTTGATAAGTTTATTCACCCTTCAGCACCTGACAGACATTCAAGTTTGTATATTTGAACTAACATACATATTCACCACAGTGATAATTTAAATATCAGGCATAGGACCATATACTCAAAGGTAAGGCACAAATTATTCAAAATGTTCACCAATAAAGCCATAAATACATATATATATATATAAATATACTTGACAACATTTTCTCTTTTAATCACTTTAACCTTACTTTTCCCTAGAACAACATTCATAAAAGCAAATTCATTTTGTGTAAGCACTGCAGACTGCATTTTCAGTATGTATTGTTATCTGTTTTCTAACAACCATTTTAGAGATGAAGTAACTTTTAAAAGAAATTTTTTCCAACACAGATGAGATGCATTGTTTATAAAAATAGCAAAGACTTTAGATCTTTGATTAGATAATTTATACATAACTAATGAAGTTAATGGCAACAAATTTACATCTGAAGGGCAGCATAACTGGATGAAAGTGCCAAAAAAGACATTACTTTAAGGTTAGAGTGTGAAATTTTAAAGGGGACTTAGGATACCATTATCTCCATGCTGCTTGAGTTTATTCAAGATTCTTCTTGAGGTCATTTCCAGGCAGTGGACAAGGAATATCCAATTATGATCCTTCAAATTTTCCATCTCTCCAAAGAACATGGCCTGTTTCTGCTCCGTAAATGGTTATATGGTTAAGAGCCTGATTTTCATTCCGCACTTCATCAGATTAACATCAAAATCAGCGTGTAGCCAATGGGCCGAGTAATCCTCTTTATTAGCTCAGGCAATGGAAAAAAAACATTGCAAGGTCACGTGAAAAAAATAATAATTGGGCAAGTGTTATGGATAATCTAATATCCATGTCAGAGTTCATTTTATTGATATTGGAATATCTTTTTATCATGGATAATAAAAATATATATTGCCAGCAATCATGAAATAAAGATATTGTTTTGATAAATTAAAAATGTCTATGTACATTCCTTTCACAGCTGATGAAAGACATTTGAAGAGTAGACAATGCTTTATCCTTCATGTGCGATCATGCATAGAAAAACATTGAGCTTTTGTATAAATTGTGATGAGTACCTCGTGGTTTCTGGAATGTGCATCAGTCAGGAAGAACAGTATGGAGTGACAATGCTGTTCTAACTCTGAGAATAATTATTGAACTGTTTTATCTTTTTGGTCAACATAGTTAATATTCCTCAGATAAATACAAGTATAGTAAGATTGATGATCATATTAAGATTGAATTTTACATTCAGTTTCAGGGAAAGTGGAATGTGCCCAAGTTCAGTGTTTTAAACTTAAATAAGGCTGATCGTGAGGACATGGAAACTGAGGGAGCTGGTGAATTGGAAAATCAGATTAAGATTCAATCAGTTGAAATATAGTCATTAAAAGTGTTTTTTTTTCCCCAGAATTCACTGAATTGATTATTGCAATGGCAAAGAAAAAATACCGGTAGCAAAAAAAAAGTGTGGTACCAAATTGTAAAAAGCTGCCAGCAAGTTTTTGGATTCGACAGAATATTAAACCTAAATGATTAAAAGATGAACAAGGAATGAACAAAAAAAAAATCAGAGTAAAAAACAAAGCTAGTCAGGACTATTTAAAAAAAATCAAAGATTTTCTGTACATATTTTCTAAAATGTTGAAATTTTTCATGATCCTTTTCATCCACCGTTTCCCCAGCAGAGCATTCCATCATGTGTAATTAATTTTGTTCATAAGTCTCCCTTGAAATTTCACATTCTTACCTTGAAGTTATGTCTTTTTTGACACTTTCATCCTGGGAAAAAGCTTAGCTTCTCGGGAGTCCACCACCTGGGGACATCACTCTGTACCTGATCCCAATAAACCAAAGCTAGTGGGCATGAGGACTCAGGCTGTTTGACAATGGACAGTAAGTTTTGTGAATGGCAGGCATACTTGATGGGCTGAATCTATTTCGGCTCAGATCTCTTATCATCCTAACATAGAACTCGAACATTATAATGGAGATTAAAATTGCATTATGAAATGTGCACTGTGTGAAAGGCATGATGCAATCTGTCAACACCCTGCAAGACCTTGCTAAGATCAAGGCAGATGTGACTTTCATGCAAGACTGTGGCTCCATCTCTGAACTATTGGAGGTAGATGCAATGGTGGCCGTACAGTTTGTCCATATAGTTGGGGGTGGGGAGAGGGTCGTGGAATGATGGTCACCTCTCCAGTCTGTGTATCCTGGTGCTGGGAGGCAACTTTGTAGTTCAAAGGTTAAGGAGGTGATTGGTGGTGTCTGCTTGAGGCTGTATCATTCTGAGAACTTGACGATTCTGGGGATCTGGTTGAGAGTACCAAATTGTGTCAGAAAAATTAGTCAGAACTTATAACAAAGGTCCGTCAGAAATTGCGACTGTGAAAGTGACACTCCCTTTCAATAACAGGGAAGAACCTGTCAACAGATGTGGGGAGCTCTCAGTATTGCTGTGCAAAGTGCAGGTGAAGCCCATTCCCTGAGCCTCCACCCTGGCAGTCACCTGATTCATCTGTGGATCTAGAATGGAATGGATCTAATGGGTAGCCATGTACAAGCAAATTGACAATGAGGACAAATATATACCCAATATGGCCCTCATCATGATAACAAAATGTGGTTGAAGGAGGACCAGGACTGGCAGCTCAAGGATCTGAGGTACCACAGTTACAGGTGTGATAGGAACAGTGAGAAGAGAGGTGTGGGGATGGTTCCAAGATTAGTTAAAAATATCACTGTGGTGTTTTGAAAGGATATTGTTGGAGCATCCCTTCAAAGAGATGCTTCTCCAAGAGAGGCTTCCTTAAAATGCTTCCAATCAAACTGGGTGCTGTTTCTTTAACATGTTGGTCACATCGTCTCTCCACCTGTGTTTTCTGCGGCCACTTCCTCTCTCTTCAGAAGTAGTGAATTTGAGTACGCATTGTCCCAGTCTGCTGTCAGCCACAGTCATCTCCAAGCTTGAAGCTTGACTTGTTAGCTCTTAAAGGGATACTCCCACTAAAATGAAAATGGAGCACATAATATTTTTAATGGTTCCTTAGGCCAGCCACATCCAGATATTTCTTGATTTATTTCAAATAAAAAGGTAAAATCATAGTTAACAACTAAATTGCTCTTTCACATGTATACATATTCTTTGTTATGATTGGCAGTCCTTCGGTTTGAAGACACATTGTGCAGTTAATCTGTGGTCAAAGGTGACTTTGTAGTCCCAGTCTGGAAGCGCAGAGCCTAGCACAATGGGGGCACTGGAAATCTGTTTTTGTAATAACTGGCTGCTGTTTTGTGACACCCTTCAGTTTTCCATCGGTCTTCGGCAGCGCCTGTCTTCAAAACTGCTGTAAGTTTCAAGGCACAGGGCTTGCCAATGGGATCTGTCCGCAGCCGGAGCCTCTAGTTCTCTCGACAGGATGTCACAGTAGTGTAGGGGTTCCTTCGCAGTATCTATACAGCGCTTGTGTGGATGACCTTGAGGTCTCCTTCTCGGCTTCAGTTCACCATAGAGTGGCTGGCGAGGCATATGGTGGTCGTCCATTCTGATGACATGACCCACCCACCGCATCTGGCCTCTGATGGTCAGGAATTCAACGATGATGGACTTCACGTGACCCAAGACCTCCAGGTTGGAGACGTGCTCTTGCCAAAGAATGGAACAAAGGGCGTGCATGTGGAATTTCTCTAGTGTTTGATGTGACATCGGTACAGAGTCCAGGTCTCACATCCATATAGGAGAGAAGGGATGACCACAGCACTGTAGACTTTCAGCTTTGTAGAGATGTGGACGTTGTGTTGATTGAGCCTCCCCGGGGCCTGGCTGGCCTTTCTGATCCTGGAGTCAATTTCTTTGTTCAAAGACCCATCACTCGAGATGATGCTCCCCAAGTATTTGAAGCTGTAATAGTGGTGGAATGTATTCCTGTGACTGATTTTCTTATTTCCCTGGCCTTCCAAATAAAAGAATTCTGACCAGACAATACTCAGAATGCTTGTGACCAACATTTTGATGTCATTGATTTTCCACAAGCATCGATTAATTAGGAATGATGTAATAGTGTGAATACATGGTTTGAAAATTAAGACACTACATTAACAAGGATAATAATGTGTTATATTGTTTTGGGAAACTGCATATTATCTCATTTTTTCTATCCCAATATTTTTACAAATAAAAATGCAAGAAATAATAAATAAAATATATTGAGGCAAATCTTGTTAGTTGGAGGTGGAAATTCTAAGCAAAACCTTTGACGTTCAGCCACTGAAATTTTAGTAATCCTATGTGAGCGTGATTAAACAAACAAGTCTGATTTCAGGATGATTGGATATTCTTTCCAGATGGATTACTAAAATCCACCCATTCTAGAGTACTTGACACACAGGACAATGTTGGGCCTGATCTGATGTAACCTGGTAACACCTTAAATTTCAATGAGAACTGGTTGCGAATTGGCAGCTTTCGAGGAAAGTAAATGATTTTAAAATATCGACTGACTTCAACGTTTTTAACTATTTCTATAGGTTTTAAGTATTTAAATCAGTTAAAAATACTCAACCCATAAAAACATTTTAAGATGGTTAAACCTGCGATTTTTGACAAGAGTCAATGCTCCAGCTTTGATTTCTCTCAGCTCATTCCAGGGTGTGTGGCTCTGCACAACACTCCCACTCGCCTTGCAGCCAGTCTAGGTTCAGGACGTGTGCAAGAACTGTGGCAGCAATTCTGGGAGACAAGCTGGGGGCCCCTCAGCCCCACTGTAAACACTCTTTTCCTCTTTCTGATGAAAGGTTGTCACCCTGAAGTATTCTCCAGGGGTTTTTTTCTCCACAGATGTTGCTGGCTGACTCAGTATTTTGTGTTTTTAAAATTTTTTTGAGCAGTTTCACTTTCCCCCCCTCCCTGGCAGGTCCTATTCGTTATGGACAGTTGCATCCCCTCTACTGAAGGAATTCTCACCTTCACCAACGTTCATCTTCATGCCCCACATTTACAGTCCAATAATGAAAGTATGCAGATTATTTATGATGGCACTCAGTCATGTTACATGAGATTCGCACAATTTGACATGCACAGGGAAAACTCCAGGACTGGTTAGAAGCTTATATAATAAAAAACTATTGGATGATTGCTTGACTTTTTAAAAGCAGTTTAAAGCAGCATATTTTGCTCAAACTATGCATTGTCATCGAACGAATTTCTATTCCAAACCATCGGAAACCCAGTGAATTTCCAAAACTACAAACCGCAGCTGGTCATCTCCAATCTCGACAGCCTTCAGCCAAGGAGTTCGCAGCACAGTCGTGCCTTGATGAAAGATGGCGGGGCGCCAGTCAGGTGATTAGACGACGTCGCCGTCTGGAGACACGCTGCTTCTGCCAGGTCCTCTGAGAAATCGATGGGAACTGGAAGCTGGGCCTGTTGAGTCGGAGCTGGTTGTTTTAAAGTTCATTTTGGCTTGGCCTGGGAAAGGATGGCGGGGATTTTGTTTGAGGATATTTTTGATGTGAAAGATATTGACCCGGAAGGAATAAAGTTCGACAGAGGTAAGGAAAGGCGCGTCTGCTTTATTGAATCAGCCTCGGAGAGCAGTTTCCTCGCTTCCCTTTCAATCTGCCCCAATGTTTAATGCTCGATTGGTCAGACGGCTCATGTGGCTCCACCAGTATTTCCGTGCGGCCATCAGGGATTTAAACGTGTTGGCCTGGAAAGAGACGCAGAGGCACCGCTCGTCCAGCGCCCTGACCAAGAAGGAAACTCCTGGGAATCTGCCACCTCCTCTGATGCTCCTCCCTCCTCTCATCTCCCAGCTTGCTGGCTGCTCGAGCGGTGAACTTGGGCTCCAGCCCCCACCCCCCTTCCCCCCCACCCCTTCCCCCCCACCCCCCCTTCCCCCCCACCCCCCCTTCCCCCCCACCCCCCCTCTCCCCCACCCCCCACCCCCCCCTCTCCCCCACCCCCCCTTCCCCCCCACCCCCCTTCCCCCCACCCCCCTTCCCCCCCACCCCCACACCCCCCCTCTCCCCCACCCCCCCACCCCCCTTCCCCCCCTCTCCCCCACCCCCCCACCCCCCTTCCCCCCCTTCCCCCCCACCCCCCTCCTCCCCCACCCTCCCCAGCTCTAGTTCCGAATACCCGAGGCCCCTGGGGAACTCTACATGCGATCGGCAGCCTTGTCCTCTCGGGTCATTCTCCAGCAATCGACTGAGAGTCCTTCCCGTTTACCCTCCTGTGCGGTCTTCTCACGGGGTTTTCTTGCCAGTGCTCCTCGACCTAGTGAATATTTCCAGTAGCTGCATCACTGCCTGGCATGAGCAGAATTCCCTGCAAAAGGCCATGCCAGGACATGGCTCTGTCCTTGTCACTGGCATCGGGAAAGAGGAACAGGTGCCACCACCAGCTTCAGGAAAGAGTCCTGAATGATAAACTCAGTCAGAGACACCTTTAAAGACATTATTTGTTGGTGAATATCTATTTTCTGTATTGCACAGTTTGTTTGAACTTCCTTCTTGTTTACCTTTTCTAGAGTACTTTTTAAAAAAAAAATGACCAATAAGTAGATATTCTGGATAAAAGAATCTGAGGGTTGTATGTGATGTCATGCCACCACTGATCACCAAGACCTCCCAACTGCTGCTGCTGATCCCCTACACCAGGGGTGTCAAACTCAATTTCACGGAGGGCCAAAATTAAAAACTTGGACTAAGTCGAGGGCCGAACTAAATATTTATTGAAAATTTTCAACAACATCTGCATGTTTTCTCTTCTTTCAACATATGTAATGGTAAACTTTTTCTTATTAAAATCAATGTTTAATAATAGTTTTGGATAAACTCTTTCCAGAAGCATTAACAAATGAGAAATAAAATATTCAATCAATAATATTTCTCTATAGAGGATTTGTCAAATGTTGCTAGTGTGCTGTCGAATAGTAAAATCTGAGGGCTATTGACAATGTAGAATAACATGATTCCTGAAACAATCCAATGGGTGACTGATTGTGGGCATGAACTCTAGCAGGGTTATTTGCCATGCCCTTTTTCCATTGGTACAGATATCCTTTGATTGACACACTTTTCAAGTTTTATGCCTAATGAGCTTGTATCCAGGTGCAGGACCATTTTTAACTAGGAATATATTGATCACTGTGACATGAAACTATTGGAAGATCGTTTTATCCTGAGATTAAAGTTCATAATCCTTACTCAGGCCTGTGTGCGGGAGGGCGGGGTTTGCGGGCGATCGGGTTGGACGACGACAGTGCGGGGGCATCGGCTCTCGCTGCAGGGCGGCATCTCGGTGGATCAGCGGCCCCGTCACCGTGAGTCGCGGATCGGCCTGCGGCAGGGAGGGGGAGTGGGCAACGGTCCTGGCGAGGTCAGGCCCGAGGCCTCCGGTTCTGGGCGCTGGGAAGCGGCCTTGGCTTCCCCTGACACCGGCCAGGCCCCAAAACCAGAGTCCACTGTGAGACCCTGCAACATAAACAGAGGAGGTGGGGGTGATTAGCAGGCTGACGCCAATGCATTCTGGGATTTGTTGTATTACTGTGCATGTGCTATACTGGCGCGGCGGCCTGCGGGCCACCTCTAATACATTTTTGAAATGATCTTGCGGGTCAAATATAATTATATCGCGGGCCAAATTTGGCCCGCGGGCCAGAGTTTGACATGTGTGCCCTACACGAACCCACTGCTGATCCCTGGGGAGGTTTCCCGGGCCGGTGAACACTCAGTGGCGAGTTGGCGGGCTCCTGTCTCCCCAGTCACCTGAGTTCTGACTTCGAATCCTTCTCCAGGCCTACTGCACAGGCACACCGGGGACGTAGGCCGAGGGGAGGATTCAGAGTCGGTGTCCAATGTGTCAGGGAAGGAAGACCACTGAGCCCGAAGTCCTGCTCCTGCCCGGGAGGCCTCTCGGGACATGGGATTCTTTCGACTGCCTAGGGCTGGGAGACAGTGGTGTGCAGTGTGAGAGGGGGAGTTCGAGAAAAAATTCAATATGGGAAGGTAAAGAAGAAATGGAAACAGAGAAGGGAGGGAGTTTCCTGAAACGAGGACAATCGTTCTAATTTCATGTTAAATGAATTTTTTTTTCAACCTGTGAGGTCAGTTTGGTTCTGGGGAAAAAAATTCAGATAAATGAAGATTTCGGAGAATCCAATTTGGATAATCGGAGTTGTATTGTCCAATCTCTACTCTCAAAACTCACCTATTGCCAGCTCCTTCCCTTTATATGATATCATCTAATCAAACACCTCTTGCTCCCTTTTGATTTAACATGTAATTTTTCAAAATTTTTACTTTCTTTTTTTAAATCATCATTTCAGAATCAGAAAAATCAGAATTTATTGTCATGAACATGTTTGATACTCAGTGTTTTGCAGCAGCATTATTTTGCATTACACGTGCAAAATTTGCTTTAAATTACATTTCTGTAAATACACTATTAATAAATTAGTGCAAAAGAAGAGAAAAGGTGAAATAATGTTAGTGGTTCATTGTCCAATCAAAAATCTGATGGTGGAGGGGATGAAACTTTTATATCATTGGGTGGCTCCTGTACTTCCTTTCTGATGGTCGCAATGAGGAGAGGGCATGGCCTGGGTGGTGAGGATCCATGATGACAGAGGCTGCTCCCTTTAGTCAGCGCTTCTTAATGGAGTGATGACTTATTACCAATAAGTATCATTCTGCCTCAACCACAGGAAAAAGAATCTCATGGTTGATGAGATGTCATGTTCGCACTCTGATAATAAATCTGAAATCTCAATCTGAAAATCTGACTTAATGCCCACCCAATATGGTACTGGCTGAGTTCACAACTCTCTCACCCTACTATCAATTCTTGAACTACTCCTTTTTTATACCAGAATAGCAGTTATTCCATCAATGCATCAACTTCCCTTTCTCAAAAATCCCAATTTTAATACAACATGGAAGCAGTACTCCATAGAACAATACTTAGTTGTGGGATTAAGATCTAGGATTAGGTTTATTACAGGGTTTTTTTTTGCAGCATAACCAAACTAAGTTTTATGGCCTTTAAACCTAAGTAAAATTCTAAACCTACTTCCAGTTAGAGTAAAATCGCTGCATTATACCAAAATGTATAACTTCTCACTTAATGCTATTGAATCTTTCATAACTGGATTAATCACATACATATTGTGACTGCAGGTGTAAATATAAGGCTGGGCGATTTGCTGCCAATGTCTTAAATGTCTCAATTGCACCATAACTAATTTTACTGAGGAGGCTTGCCACAATTTCTTAACATAAATTAGAAATGAAGAAGTGCTGGTAATTTTTCAGGCACCTTTGTCCCATGAATAAAGAATTTGCTTGAAATTGATGCCTCTGAACTTTAGATGTTAAATGAAGTGTGTGTTATGAGGGAATGTTTGGTAAGAGATGAGATGTGATCTGTTTGGTGAAGCAGAAATGGGGAGGGGAGGTGGCTTTGTAAAGAGTAGCTGAAATGCCTATTTTTAAATACTGCAGAATATACTAGAGCCACAGAAGTTGACAGAAAAGAACTAAGCCTTTTGGCCCAAACTTGACCATGCCTGTGTTTTGCTCATATTCTCTCAAATATCTTTTCTATTTATCATCTTAATTCAAATTATATATGCTATTATAGCCTTTTTTGAATGAATTACCTGTTTAGCTGCAGAAAATAAGAAATTTGGTGCACATGTGCATTTTATTATGTATTTAACAGTAAGCTCATTATCATCAAACCTTATCTAAATATCTTTTGATTATTCCAATTGTCCCTGTTCCTACCAGTTTCTCTGGCAGCTTGTTCCATATACTATCCTCTATGTGAAGAAGGTGTCCTTTTAAATCTTAACCATCACTTTTAATCTAAGCATTTTGGGTTGCAGGGGAAGATGGGGGAGGGGTGGTGAAGGCCATGGCTGTTTACCTTATCTATGCTCCTAGTGATTTTATAACCTGCTCCTATATTGCAAGGAAAAAAATCTCTGGAATCCATCCAGTCTCTCTTTATTTTCAAGCCTACCAGTCCTGGCAATTGTGAATCCTTTCTGCACCCCTTTTCAGTTTAACAATCTTTCCAAAGCTGGGTGTCCAAACTGCGCACAATACTCCAGTCTCACCAACATCCTGTACAATTGTAACATGACATCCTTGTTCTTGTACTCTGCCCTGACCAATGAGGCAAGTGCACTAAACACGTTTTTTAATCACCCTATCTATCTGTGTCGGCACATTTGTGGAAATGTTCTGTGATACTCCCCAGGTTCTGACAATTCACTATGTTAATTCTGCCTTGGTTTATCAACCAAAGTCAAATGACCTGACCTCATCTAGTATGTTAATTATAAATGTACTGCTCATTTCTATGTTGCTCCGATGAATTTTCAGAAACTGTAGCTGTACTTTGTAAATTGTGAAATTAGTTACAGATTGTTGACAAGATGACAATTGAATGCAATATTTACACATTTTTGGCAGATAATAAGATTATTGTTGTCTTTACAGTTTCTCGCCTACACTGTGAGAGTGAATCCTTTAAAATGGATCTGATACTTGATGTAAACATTCAGATTTACCCTGTTGAACTTGGTAAGCCACTGTAATTATCATTTTAAATTTGAAAAACTAACTTTTACTTATGGCACGGTTGACGTAATGGTTAGTGCAAAGCCTTTGCAGCGCCAGTTATCAGGACCGGGGTTTGAATCCCATGCTGTCTGTAAGTGGCTTATACGGTCTCCCCATGTCTGCGTGGGTTTTCCCCAGGGGCTCTGGTTTCCTCCCACCATTTGAAACGTACTGGGGGTGTAGGTTAATGGGGTTGTAAATTGGGCTGCGCAGACTTGTGGGCCGAAATGGCCTGTTTACCGTGCTGTATAATCTAACAAAAAAATGACATCCATGAAACCAAGGTTACATGAGATATCATTAGTGTTCTATTTGCTGCAGTTCAGAATTATTTATTTCAAAATGACACGTGAAAGTATTTCAGTTTATGAATTGTGTTCATTTGAATTAAGCTGATTATTGATTATTTGATTATTGATTATAAACTTTGATTATTGATAACATGGATGTAATAAAATCTTCCATTTTTACTGCATTGAATATGGTGTGGTTAGTTTATTTGGATTCAAATTGGAGAGATACCTTGTTTGATCAAAGAAATAATTACAAATTCAGTCCATTGTAGACAAAATACAAATCAAAATGCATGTTTTGAATTTATGTTTTTATATGAGTCTTTTGTTCACTAGGGAAGGACTTTAAGTCTTAATTTTATTGTGCTGATCACTGAAAGCTTTTGTTTTACAGGTGACAAATTTCGTCTTGTAATAGCAAGTACTTTGTATGAAGATGGAACACCAGATGATGGAGAATACAATCCCACAGATGACAGGCCATCAAGGTACGTACAATTATACAATCAAAGCTTTGAAGGAGCTTTTTAGCATATTATGAGATGGCATCTCTTTAAATTAAACCCAATTCCTGTGTTACAAATTTACAGATTTTTGTGTTTTACTTCTTGTTTTCCCCCTCAGCTTTGATTTTCTATCTTAGTTAAACTATTCATAGAACATTACAACATAGTACATGCCCTTTAGCCCATGATGTTGTGCCAACCTCTATAAACCTATTCAACTAATTAAATCTTCCCTATCTTGCATATAATCCTCTATTTTTCTTGCATCCATCTGTCTGTCTAAGTCTTTAAATGTCCCTATTGTACCAGCCTCCACCACCACCCTTGGCAAAGCATTACAGGCACCCCACTACTCTTGTATTTTAAAAAAAAAAATTTAAGCCTGGCATCTCCCTTAAACTTTTAAACTCCCCTCATCTTGAACACTTACCCAGGAAAAGGGTGTTAGTTGTCCACCCTATCTATGCCTCTAATCTTGTAGAGTTTTTCATAACTCTGTTACCTATCATCCTTTATCACTCCAAAGAGAAAAGTCTAAATTTAAATTTTAGATATATACCATGGCAACAGACCATTTTGGCCTACGAGTCCATGCTGCTCAATTTACACCCCATTAACTTGTACCCCCCAGTATGTTTTTGAACAGTGGGAGGAAACTGGAGCCCTCAGAGAAAACCTACACAGACACAGCAAGAACGTACAAACTCCGTAGGCTTCAAACCCTGGTCTGATCCTGATTGATGGTGCTGTAAAGGCATTGCGCCAACCAAAAATTTTAGCTTCATTAATCTTGCCTTATAAGACTCTCAGTTCCATTATTGTAAGTTAGCATTAAATATCTTGCAACCACCCTTTTCAGATATCTACATCTTAATACTGAATAACATAGTTACTTCAAGACTTCTGCCTGGCTCATTTTTAGTTTCTTGTAAATCCGTTTTTTCTGGTGACATTTCTATTGCAACAATAAAGGGTTTCTAGTTATTTATGCCATTTAAATATGGTTTTGAACATTTTTATGCCTTGCATTATAAACTTGTGATATGATCCTGCCTCCATCATAAATTCAAGATTGGACTTGTTTTCTGATAATTCCAGTCAATTCAGTACATTTGTGATAATGAAGCTACCCTTACTAGCAGATAGCAGCAACTTCTACTTGTGTGTCATCTTTTTAATCTAAAAAATATTCTTCAAAGGAGTTTTATTGAAGAAAGGTTTATGGTAAACTATATTAGGAAGCTTGAAGGAGCAAAGAGAAATAGAAACAGGTGGTTATAGATGGACTTCGAGTACTGGAGCTTTGGCAGCCTGTGACGTGACGACTAATGACAGAAGGATGGAGATTGAAAGGATTGTCGAGATGCAGAAGATCAAAAGCAAGAACTTTAAAATTGTGGTCTGGCTTAACTAGGAAGAAATGAATGTCAGCAAAGGCAGAAATGATAGGAAATGGAAATTGATGTGAGGAAAAAATGCATGCAACAGTTGTGATGAGCTTGGAGAATGGAGCATAAGAAACTACTGAGGAATTTGTTACTCAACTCAAGAAAATGGATCTGAATAGAAGTTTTATTAACAGATGATTTAATGCAGGGAGAGTATTAGGTTATGTCATGTGGTTGTAATTTAGCCGGCTTAATGATGTGAATGAGGAGTAAAATTCATCTTGATGACAAATATGATAGCAAAGTCGTGACCATTCTTGTCAATTTTGAGTTGGAGGTTTGGAAATGAGGTTTGTGTGGAGGACTGCTATCTGAAATAGTAAACAGAGAATTGCAGAGATATATTCAACTAGTACATACAACCAAAGCAGCAGGACGTCCTGCTTTGCGGAAACTGCCAAAATGTTTGGCCTGGAAGTCAGCCTGAAGAAAACTGAGGTCCTCCATCAGCCAGCTCCCCACCATGACTACCAGCCCCCCCACATCTCCATCGGGCACACAAAACTCAAAACGGTCAACCAGTTTACCTATCTCGGCTGCACCATTTCATCAGATGCAAGGATCGACAATGAGATAGACAACAGACTCGCCAAGGCAAATAGCGCCTTTGGAAGACTACACAAAAGAGTCTGGAAAAACAACCAACTGAAAAACCTCACAAAGATAAGCGTATACAGAGCCGTTGTCATACCCACACTCCTGTTCGGCTCCGAATCATGGGTCCTCTACCGGCACCACCTACGGCTCCTAGAACGCTTCCACCAGCGTTGTCTCCGCTCCATCCTCAACATCCATTGGAGCGCTCACACCCCTAACGTCGAGGTACTCGAGATGGCAGAGGTCGACAGCATCGAGTCCACGCTGCTGAAGATCCAGCTGCGCTGGATGGGTCACGTCTCCAGAATGGAGGACCATCGCCTTCCCAAGATCGTATTATATGGCGAGCTCTCCACTGGCCACCGTGACAGAGGTGCACCAAAGAAAAGGTACAAGGACTGCCTAAAGAAATCTCTTGGTGCCTGCCACATTGACCACCGCCAGTGGGCTGATAACGCCTCAAACCGTGCATCTTGGCGCCTCACAGTTTGGCGGGCAGCAGCCTCCTTTGAAGAAGACCGCAGAGCCCACCTCACTGACAAAAGGCAAAGGAGGAAAAACCCAACACCCAACCCCAACCAACCAATTTTCCCTTGCAACCGCTGCAATCGTGTCTGCCTGTCCCGCATCGGACTGGTCAGCCACAAACGAGCCTGCAGCTGACGTGGACTTTTTACCCCCTCCATAAATCTTCGTCCGCGAAGCCAAGCCAAAGACATACAACCAAAATAACAAGAATGCTTGATGTCACCCAGGACATGTTTATTTGGTCACCTGGCTTGATTCTTCAGCATCTCCATTAGAAATGTCCTTTTCCTACAGAATGAACAATTAATGGAATTTATCAAATTTAACTACAGTATTATCTTTCTTGTGGCATCCACAGGATGTTGTAAGAACATCATATCTGTGAGCTTGCTTCAAGTTGTACAGCATCTGACTTGGATATATTTTATTATTGTATCACCATTGTTTTGCCATTAACCTGTATTCTATATCTAATGCCATTTGCACATTTTGTTAAGGAACTTTAATACTTTAATACATGGCAAACTTTGATACTTTATCTCACATCTAGAGTAAACCATATAGTTTTGATTTGTTTACGGTGGGTGATGTAAAGTGTAATAAAAATAGATCACCATCTTGAAGACTCTGGTTACCTTAACGAATTTGAATTGGGTTCTTTTACTCAAAAGCGGAGGATTTAATTGTATTGTATTCCTATTTTTAATGAAATAGAATTGTGGCTGACATGCAAATTAAGAGCTGGAGTTGGTAACTCGAGCCTTTTAGAGTGCTCAGTCTTTAAGTTACATGATGGTTGATCTGATTAGTATCTCAGCATCACACTCACCTATCCCAACAGTCTTTCATCCCCCTAATCCCCTTTATTATGGTGAATCAATCAAGATTTCTATAAAAGATTTAGACTCTGCTTCTATCATTCTTTAAGAAATAATACAAATGACCCGTAATATTTTGAAAGGGTTTCACTTTATCTCCCACAAGGAGCATCCTTGAGATCTCAGATCTCATACATTGTTGTCTTTTACATTTCTCATGCTGTAACAGCAGATATAAAATTAGTCTGTCTAGTCTTTCATCATTAGGCAACAGGTACCAATTTAGTAACTACACCCCTCCCCTTTTGAACTGCTTCTAATATTTACTAAAATTGGGAAATGTCAGAGAAAATTCAACAAAATTGCATTAAAGTTACGTAAGTGTGGATTTTTTTTCATTCACCAAGGGTCACTGATCTTTGGAACAAGTTGTAGGAATATGCAGTGAATGGGTGGATTGTTTGCAAATTTACAAAAGCAAATTAGATAAATTCCTAAATAGCAAAGGTTACAATGTACAAAAGTTCATTTCATTATTATGTGATGCATCTCCTTGGTTTCTGAAGTTTATTTGATTACCTTAAGAGTTTGAGAGAACTTTTACATTTTTCTGGATTATCCCATCTAAATTAGCTTTTAAAAACCTCTCCCAAGATTTTTCTATTTATAAATCAAAGTTGTGGAACTATGTATCCAAAGTGAGTACAGTGTGCGATTCATTATATATTTAGCTACTGACTGAGGATGAAGTGACTAGTGAAGGTGATGAGAGTCAGTGTTGAATTGTACTATCATAGGCTCAGACAGGATTATTTAATCCAAATAATTGTAAAACTGATCTGAAAAATACATTTAATGGTGTTTTAACAGGACCTGAAATTTTGTGTCCCTGAACAGTTTACGGGATTATATTTTTCACAAATATCCTTTTCTCTGGAAAAATAATTTTGAAATATTTCAGTGCTGTTGGTTGACTCTGCAAATACTTAAGAGAAGGTTGCTTTTTGAACAGACTGCTGTGAATCTATTTGACAAACTTTAGATGTAAAAATGTGTCTTTTGGTGTCGTTGCCAAAATATCAGCTTGAGTTTGAGGTCTTTAAAAGCCTTCAAATGTACACAAGTACACAATGGTAATGAATTTATGCTGAGCTTTAGCCAGTTTAAAAAAAGTAAACATGGAATATCACAACCTTGCTATGTTGTGCACAATTTGGTATTACAATTCCATTTCTGCGAGAATTTCATTGATTTGGGGAATTGATAACAAAAAAAAATTACATGAAGTGCTGCCTCAAAGGTTCCAAATTTTATCTTATGTATGATATTGAGATGTAAAATACTATCTATTTTTAAGGCTAAGTGCTCAAAAACACTGGATCAATCTCTTTCTGTCCCCAGCAGCCTGTGTTAGATGTTGCTTCCATGAAATTCTTAACATTACCAGACAATTGATTAAGAATTAGAATGTGATTTGGCAAATCTGACTTGATGTTAAAGCCTTTTAAAAGGTGCTTTAAATAATTGTACAGATTTTCCAAATATATTCCACAACATATTTCTATCAATTCAATATTTAGCTTTGGTTATCATTTAATTACCCTGCATATTTTGCTCATTTCCTTGCAAATCAAATACATTATTTTATTTTGTGTATTTATCTTCATTTCTATGCTATTCTTTCCTGAAGGCTGTGACATTGTTGTACAATGGAAAATTTCACTTTTGTATCTTGCTAAATCTCCATTATTTGTAATGAACTATGGCAATAAGTTTTGACAGAAAATTTGACTCTACAAGTTTGATATAACTTATCGCTTCTCTTGTCGAAGATTCACATGTATTTTCCCACATCATTCAACTTCCAAGAACTGTTACTGTTCTGGCTAGCTGTTCCTTCTCATATAATTACTACAATACCTGAAGTGCATGTAATTAGAGACTTTTGATCCTACAGATACTGGAATCTGGAGCAAACAAAAATCTGCTGGAGGAATTTGGGAGGTTAAGCAGCATTAAAGGCTGATGTTTTGGGTCAGAAGCCTTTATTGAAAATTGAGAAATTTGCTCAAGCAGATTAATATGTCTTCTTTGGTTTGGCTTTGCGGACGAAGATTTATGGAGGGGTAAATGTCCACGTCAGCTGCAGGCTCATTTGTGGCTGACAAGTCCGATGCGGGACAGGCAGACACGGTTGCAGCGGTTGCAGGGGAAAATTGGTTGGTTGGGGTTGGGTGTTGGGTTTTTCCTCCTTTGTCTTTTGTCAGTGAGGAGGGCTCTGCGGTCTTCTTCAAAGGAGGTTGCTGCCCACCGAACTGTGAGGTGCCAAGATGCACAGTTTGAGGCGATATCAGCCCACTGGCGGTGGTCAATGTGGCAGGCACCAAGAGATTTCTTTAGGCAGTCCTTGTACCTCTTCTTTCTGCACCTCTGTCACGGTGGTCAGTGGAGAGCTCGCCATATAACACGATCTTGGGAAGGCGATGGTCCTCCATTCTGGAGACGTGACCTACCCAGCGCAGTTGGATCTTCAACAGCGTGGATTCGATGCTGTCGGCCTCTGCCATCTCGAGTACTTCGATGTTAGGGATGAAGTCGCTCCAATGAATGTTGAGGATGGAGCGGAGACAACGCTGATGGAAGCGTTCTAGGACCCGTAAGTGATGCCGGTAGAGGACCCATGATTTGGAGCCGAACAGGAGTGTGGGTATGACAACGGCTCTGTATACGCTAATCTTTGTGAGGTTTTTCAGTTGGTTGTTTTTCCAGACTCTTTTGTGTAGTCTTCCAAAGACGCTCTTTGTCTTGGCGAGTCTGTTGTCTATCTCGTTGTCGACCCTTGCATCCGATGAAATGGTGCAGCCGAGATAGGTAAACTGCCAAAATGTTTGGCCTGGAAGTCAGCCTGAAGAAAACTGAGGTCCTCCATCAGCCAGCTCCCCACCATGACTACCAGCCCCCCCACATCTCCATCGGGCACACAAAACTCAAAACGGTCAACCAGTTTACCTATCTCGGCTGCACCATTTCATCAGATGCAAGGATCGACAATGAGATAGACAACAGACTCGCCAAGGCAAATAGCGCCTTTGGAAGACTACACAAAAGAGTCTGGAAAAACAACCAACTGAAAAACCTCACAAAGATAAGCGTATACAGAGCCGTTGTCATACCCACACTCCTGTTCGGCTCCGAATCATGGGTCCTCTACCGGCACCACCTACGGCTCCTAGAACGCTTCCACCAGCGTTGTCTCCGCTCCATCCTCAACATCCATTGGAGCGCTCACACCCCTAACGTCGAGGTACTCGAGATGGCAGAGGTCGACAGCATCGAGTCCACGCTGCTGAAGATCCAGCTGCGCTGGATGGGTCACGTCTCCAGAATGGAGGACCATCGCCTTCCCAAGATCGTATTATATGGCGAGCTCTCCACTGGCCACCGTGACAGAGGTGCACCAAAGAAAAGGTACAAGGACTGCCTAAAGAAATCTCTTGGTGCCTGCCACATTGACCACCGCCAGTGGGCTGATAACGCCTCAAACCGTGCATCTTGGCGCCTCACAGTTTGGCGGGCAGCAGCCTCCTTTGAAGAAGACCGCAGAGCCCACCTCACTGACAAAAGGCAAAGGAGGAAAAACCCAACACCCAACCCCAACCAACCAATTTTCCCTTGCAACCGCTGCAATCGTGTCTGCCTGTCCCGCATCGGACTGGTCAGCCACAAACGAGCCTGCAGCTGACGTGGACTTTTTACCCCCTCCATAAATCTTCGTCCGCGAAGCCAAGCCAAAGACATACAACCAAAATAACAAGAATGCTTGATGTCACCCAGGACATGTTTATTTGGTCACCTGGCTTGATTCTTCAGCATCTCCATTAGAAATGTCCTTTTCCTACAGAATGAACAATTAATGGAATTTATCAAATTTAACTACAGTATTATCTTTCTTGTGGCATCCACAGGATGTTGTAAGAACATCATATCTGTGAGCTTGCTTCAAGTTGTACAGCATCTGACTTGGATATATTTTATTATTGTATCACCATTGTTTTGCCATTAACCTGTATTCTATATCTAATGCCATTTGCACATTTTGTTAAGGAACTTTAATACTTTAATACATGGCAAACTTTGATACTTTATCTCACATCTAGAGTAAACCATATAGTTTTGATTTGTTTACGGTGGGTGATGTAAAGTGTAATAAAAATAGATCACCATCTTGAAGACTCTGGTTACCTTAACGAATTTGAATTGGGTTCTTTTACTCAAAAGCGGAGGATTTAATTGTATTGTATTCCTATTTTTAATGAAATAGAATTGTGGCTGACATGCAAATTAAGAGCTGGAGTTGGTAACTCGAGCCTTTTAGAGTGCTCAGTCTTTAAGTTACATGATGGTTGATCTGATTAGTATCTCAGCATCACACTCACCTATCCCAACAGTCTTTCATCCCCCTAATCCCCTTTATTATGGTGAATCAATCAAGATTTCTATAAAAGATTTAGACTCTGCTTCTATCATTCTTTAAGAAATAATACAAATGACCCGTAATATTTTGAAAGGGTTTCACTTTATCTCCCACAAGGAGCATCCTTGAGATCTCAGATCTCATACATTGTTGTCTTTTACATTTCTCATGCTGTAACAGCAGATATAAAATTAGTCTGTCTAGTCTTTCATCATTAGGCAACAGGTACCAATTTAGTAACTACACCCCTCCCCTTTTGAACTGCTTCTAATATTTACTAAAATTGGGAAATGTCAGAGAAAATTCAACAAAATTGCATTAAAGTTACGTAAGTGTGGATTTTTTTTCATTCACCAAGGGTCACTGATCTTTGGAACAAGTTGTAGGAATATGCAGTGAATGGGTGGATTGTTTGCAAATTTACAAAAGCAAATTAGATAAATTCCTAAATAGCAAAGGTTACAATGTACAAAAGTTCATTTCATTATTATGTGATGCATCTCCTTGGTTTCTGAAGTTTATTTGATTACCTTAAGAGTTTGAGAGAACTTTTACATTTTTCTGGATTATCCCATCTAAATTAGCTTTTAAAAACCTCTCCCAAGATTTTTCTATTTATAAATCAAAGTTGTGGAACTATGTATCCAAAGTGAGTACAGTGTGCGATTCATTATATATTTAGCTACTGACTGAGGATGAAGTGACTAGTGAAGGTGATGAGAGTCAGTGTTGAATTGTACTATCATAGGCTCAGACAGGATTATTTAATCCAAATAATTGTAAAACTGATCTGAAAAATACATTTAATGGTGTTTTAACAGGACCTGAAATTTTGTGTCCCTGAACAGTTTACGGGATTATATTTTTCACAAATATCCTTTTCTCTGGAAAAATAATTTTGAAATATTTCAGTGCTGTTGGTTGACTCTGCAAATACTTAAGAGAAGGTTGCTTTTTGAACAGACTGCTGTGAATCTATTTGACAAACTTTAGATGTAAAAATGTGTCTTTTGGTGTCGTTGCCAAAATATCAGCTTGAGTTTGAGGTCTTTAAAAGCCTTCAAATGTACACAAGTACACAATGGTAATGAATTTATGCTGAGCTTTAGCCAGTTTAAAAAAAGTAAACATGGAATATCACAACCTTGCTATGTTGTGCACAATTTGGTATTACAATTCCATTTCTGCGAGAATTTCATTGATTTGGGGAATTGATAACAAAAAAAAATTACATGAAGTGCTGCCTCAAAGGTTCCAAATTTTATCTTATGTATGATATTGAGATGTAAAATACTATCTATTTTTAAGGCTAAGTGCTCAAAAACACTGGATCAATCTCTTTCTGTCCCCAGCAGCCTGTGTTAGATGTTGCTTCCATGAAATTCTTAACATTACCAGACAATTGATTAAGAATTAGAATGTGATTTGGCAAATCTGACTTGATGTTAAAGCCTTTTAAAAGGTGCTTTAAATAATTGTACAGATTTTCCAAATATATTCCACAACATATTTCTATCAATTCAATATTTAGCTTTGGTTATCATTTAATTACCCTGCATATTTTGCTCATTTCCTTGCAAATCAAATACATTATTTTATTTTGTGTATTTATCTTCATTTCTATGCTATTCTTTCCTGAAGGCTGTGACATTGTTGTACAATGGAAAATTTCACTTTTGTATCTTGCTAAATCTCCATTATTTGTAATGAACTATGGCAATAAGTTTTGACAGAAAATTTGACTCTACAAGTTTGATATAACTTATCGCTTCTCTTGTCGAAGATTCACATGTATTTTCCCACATCATTCAACTTCCAAGAACTGTTACTGTTCTGGCTAGCTGTTCCTTCTCATATAATTACTACAATACCTGAAGTGCATGTAATTAGAGACTTTTGATCCTACAGATACTGGAATCTGGAGCAAACAAAAATCTGCTGGAGGAATTTGGGAGGTTAAGCAGCATTAAAGGCTGATGTTTTGGGTCAGAAGCCTTTATTGAAAATTGAGAAATTTGCTCAAGCAGATTAATATGTCTTCTTTGGTTTGGCTTTGCGGACGAAGATTTATGGAGGGGTAAATGTCCACGTCAGCTGCAGGCTCATTTGTGGCTGACAAGTCCGATGCGGGACAGGCAGACACGGTTGCAGCGGTTGCAGGGGAAAATTGGTTGGTTGGGGTTGGGTGTTGGGTTTTTCCTCCTTTGTCTTTTGTCAGTGAGGAGGGCTCTGCGGTCTTCTTCAAAGGAGGTTGCTGCCCACCGAACTGTGAGGTGCCAAGATGCACAGTTTGAGGCGATATCAGCCCACTGGCGGTGGTCAATGTGGCAGGCACCAAGAGATTTCTTTAGGCAGTCCTTGTACCTCTTCTTTCTGCACCTCTGTCACGGTGGTCAGTGGAGAGCTCGCCATATAACACGATCTTGGGAAGGCGATGGTCCTCCATTCTGGAGACGTGACCTACCCAGCGCAGTTGGATCTTCAACAGCGTGGATTCGATGCTGTCGGCCTCTGCCATCTCGAGTACTTCGATGTTAGGGATGAAGTCGCTCCAATGAATGTTGAGGATGGAGCGGAGACAACGCTGATGGAAGCGTTCTAGGACCCGTAAGTGATGCCGGTAGAGGACCCATGATTTGGAGCCGAACAGGAGTGTGGGTATGACAACGGCTCTGTATACGCTAATCTTTGTGAGGTTTTTCAGTTGGTTGTTTTTCCAGACTCTTTTGTGTAGTCTTCCAAAGACGCTCTTTGTCTTGGCGAGTCTGTTGTCTATCTCGTTGTCGACCCTTGCATCCGATGAAATGGTGCAGCCGAGATAGGTAAACTGCCAAAATGTTTGGCCTGGAAGTCAGCCTGAAGAAAACTGAGGTCCTCCATCAGCCAGCTCCCCACCATGACTACCAGCCCCCCCACATCTCCATCGGGCACACAAAACTCAAAACGGTGAACCAGATTAATATGTGCACTGTAATTAAATAGATAGTTCACATTCATTCAACAAAAACAATGTCAACATCAGACTTTATTATTATGAAATTTGATGTTTTGTGGCAGCATCACAGTGCAAACATTAATAATAATAACCATCTTACAACATTACAATAAAAAAAATCAAAAATAATAGTGCATGAAAAGTAAGGCAGCGTCTTTGGTTCATTGATTATTCAGGAATCTGATGACAGTGTGGAAGAAGCTATCCCTGTACCATTGAGTGCTTGTCTTTAGGCTCCTGTACTTTTTTTTCCGAAGATAGCAGAGTGAAGAGGGCATAGCCTGGGTGGTGGGGGGGGGGGGGGGGGGGGGGTCTTTGAGGATCGAGGCTGCTTTTTAAGACACCGCCTTATGTAGATGTCCTCGATGGAGTGAAGTCTGGTTCCTGTGATGTTATAGACTGAGTTAACAATCCTCTGGAGTTTATTCTTTTCCTAAGAGTTGGTCCCTCCATACCAGGCAGTGATGCAACCAGCCAGAATGCTCTCCATGGTACACCTGTAGAAGTTTACGAGACTCTTTGGTAGCATACCAAATCTCCTCAGCCACCTCACAAAGTATAGTTTCTTTGTGATTGTATCAACGTGGAGGCCTCAGAACAGATCCTCGGAAATGATGACACCCAGGAATTTGAAGTTCTTCACCCTCTCCACTACTGAGCCCTCGCTGAGGACTGGGTCATGTTCCCCTGACTTCCTCCTGAAGTCCACAATCATCTCCTTGGTTTTTCTTATGCACAAGGTTGTTATCATTACATCATTCAATGAGCTAATCTATCTCTGTCCTGTACGATTCCTCATTGCATTTGTGATTCTGCCAACAACTCTGGTGTCATTGGCAAACTTGTAGATGGCATTGGAATTGTGCTTGGTCAGATAGTCATGGGAGTATAACGAGTAGAGCAGTGGGTTAACCACACATGCTTGGTGCGCCTGTACTGATAATCAGTGAGGAAGTGACGTTTCCAATTTGTGCTGACTGTGTTCTTCAGATGAAAAAGGAAAGTTGCATGGGGTGGGGGGGGGGGGCAGGCAGAGGCCTCGAGTTTGTAGCTTTTTCTCTCTCTCAAAATCTTTTATTGTTTAATTGAAAACATATACATATAGGTTCCTATAGAACCAGATAAAATATATATTTATATTGATTATCATATTGAACATTAATGATAGTACATGAAATCACAATCAAACCCATAAGTATTTATTGCCCTGAAAAAAAGAGAATATGGAAAAAAAAGTTACTCTAACCCCTCCTACTAAACAAGGTTGAATTAATATTATTAGCAGCCTTGGAATTGAGCAGCGACCTCTGGAGGTCCAGCAAAGCACACCAATCTACCACATCCATGTACCTTAGTTATTGAAATTGTGGTAATAAACTATAAATGGACCCCATGCCTTTAAATCCTGACATTGTCTAATTTTGTCTAGACTCAAAAAGGACATAGTATTCTGTAACCATTGCAAGTGGGTAGGTAGAAAATTATCTTTCCATTTCAACAGGATTTTTCTCTGGCCAACAAAGTAGAAAATGCTAAAACTTGTCTTTGATTTGATTGTTAAATTTATATTCTCATCCTTGGAGAAACCAAATATTGCTATTAACAGACAAGGTTCAAAATTGACCCTGAAGATATCCAAAAAGGTTTAAAAAATATCTGTCCAAAATTTTTATAATTTTGGACATGACTAAAACATGTATCAAAGAGGCTTCAAACATTTTACATTTATCACAGAATGGATGGATATCAGGATAAATTTGAGACAGTTTAACTTTAGAAAAGTGTACTCTATGTACCACTTTATATTGAATCAAACTGTGTCTAGCATACAGAGAAGAATTATTGATAAGGCCTAGGATTGTGAACCAATCATCCTCTGAGAAGGATAAATTAAGATTGTTCTCCCATTCATTTTTGATCTTAATTAAGGAATCTGTCTTTATATCCAATATTTTATAATATAAAGCATATATTATACCTTTATGTACAAAATGTAGATCAAAAGGTGTGTCGTGTCTATAGAATTCAGATCAGGAAAACATGGAAATTCTGGAAGTTTATATCAAATAAAATGCCTAATTTGGTAAGATCTAAAAAAATGTGCATTTGGTAAATTAAATTCTGCCATCAGTTGTTGTAAAGATGCAAAATTTTGTTGAATAAAAAGATCTTTAAAGCTTTTAATCCTTGGCCAATTCCATTCTTCATAATCTAAAATGGAGGGCTGGAAAAGATGATTAGACAGAATCAGACTAGTGAACAAAAAAAAATTCCTGAATTGAACCCAAATTTTTAGTCACTGTCTCATTATTAAATTCTTTGTTAACTTTGGAATAGAAAAAGGTATGGATGAGCCTAAAACTGCCCACATGGAAGTATTCTTAAAATATTTCAACCATTTAGGGCAGTTATCTATTTTATGAAATTGTAACAACAATAATTTTTTTCTTATTTGTATTGCCCAATAATAGAATCTAAAATTGGGTAATAACAAACCTCCTTCATGTAATCTGAAGATGAATTTTATTTAATCAAACTTTCTTCCCTTGTCATATATATGATTCCCATGTATCAAAAATCTGGTAAATTATTAGGCACCCAATTGAAAGGAATCTTGGCTAAGAAACAAATGAATAGGTACTACAACTACTGATTACTTTAAAATAAATGATGTTTTTGGAGATATCTATAGTAAACTAAATTCTTTTGAGTTTAATAAGGAACAAGGTTTGATGAAGGACTTTTTAGATAATTTGAATTACCTACTATTTCTCATGAAAACCAGGAAAGTTTGGAGCCACCACAAGAGGAATTGCAAAAGGCAATATTTTCTTTACAATCAGGCAAATCTCCAGGTCCTGATGGATTTCTGGTTGAGTTTTATAAATTATTTTATAAAGAACTTGCTCTGTAATTGTTTACTACTAAATGAATCAATTCATGAGTGAAAGTTACTTCCTTCATTTAGTGAGGATTCAATTTCAGCGATCTTTAAAAGAAAAAGGGAAGGATCCCAAGGATTGTGCATCTTATAGACCTATCTCTTTACTTAATGTCCTCATGATGATCTTACTAAAGATCTTAGCTCATAGATTATTGAATATTCTGCCTGGAATAATAAATATAGATCAAACTGGATTTATCAAAAATAGATATGCTTATTATAACATTCATAGACTATTGAATATTATACACTCTCCTTCCACTCATTGAAATGAATGAATTATCTTTTTAGACGCTGTAAAGATGTTTGATAGAGTAAGATTTAAATTTGGCCCAGTTTTTAGACAATGTATAAAACTTCTATTTGCATGCCTAATTCATACTAATTTCCAACAAAGTTATTTAAAATTACATCGAGGTACTAGACAGGGTTGTTCTCTAAGCCCCCTGCTTTTTGATCTAGTGGTGGAACCACTAGCTATAGCTTTATGTGCAAATGAAGATTTTAAGTGGTTATTTAGAGGGACAATTGAACATAGACAGTCTTTATAGATGATCTTTTACATTTTGTGTCTAGCCCAGAGATATTGTTGTTACTTACACATTTTAGTAAGTTTGCTGGCTATTTACTTAATTTAAATAAGAGTGAATTGTTACCATTAAAAGGCTCTCTTACTTTATACTCTAATTTCCCTTTCAAGAAAGAACAATTTAGATATCTAGGTATCATAATAATGAAGAACATTAAAAACCTCCCAAAAAATTTCCTGATTTATTTAATCAAACTAAGATAATATTTATCTGGATGGTCACCATTTTCTCTGACTGATTGGTCATATTAATTCAATCAAAATGAATATCTTACCAAAATTTTTATATTTATTTCAGGTTGTAGCTAATTAATCAGCATTAAGGGAATAATGGTATTGAAGGCCAAGTAGTAGTCGATGAATTGCCGTTTTCGAGGTGATCCAGAGCTGAGTGGATAGCCAACGATATTGCATCTCCTGTGGAGCGGTTGTGACGATAGGCGAATTGTGTTAACTTGGTCATTAAATTACTTTTGTGAACTTAAGTGGTTTAACCATTAGAGTTAAAAAATAATTGAAACAATTGGTTTCTGTATGAGGAGTGTCATTATTGCAATATGTATGAGTCACGCAGATTGGAGACACATTTTGCATTGAGTCCAACTAAGTATTCTTGGTCCCAAATATATAAGGAATTTATTTTTATACTTTTCTTTTTTTTTAAACTTTATTTATTTGTTCAAAAAACAAATAATATATGACATATACAGGAAAAAAAAGAACCCCGCCCCCTTTTTATACTTTTCTAAATGTTATTGCTTTCCTTTTTTATAGGGCTGACCAATTTGAGTATGTCATGTATGGAAAAGTTTATAGAATAGAAGGGGATGAGAGTTCAACTGAAGCAGCCACCAGACTGTGAGTAAAAGTATGATGTATACTGCAATAGTTATTAACGGTATATATCTCAAATGTTATGCAGCATTTACATTATTTTTTACATATTTGTCCACCAAAATCTATCAGCAAATTCTTTCTTAAACTAGACTTTCTGCTTTGCTGTTCTGGCACAAATCTTTTCAGATCAGATTTAAAAGTTCTCGGAGAAAGTAATTACTTTCAACAAAAATAAATGGTTTTCTGAGTAAACTACTAATGCAGTGTTGATCCTTCAGCACTGACTATAGATTTTACATTGCAAAAAATTGTATATTAAATATCAAGATGTTGGAGTTCCTGAGAATGTGGTTATTACTTATCAGCATTTCTCCTTGAGAACAAGGCTATAGGTCTTTTGAAGCCAACAGCCTATGAGCACTGAATTCCTGAGTGGGGAACATTCCATGGGTGAAAACTTGAAAAATGCTGAATTATAAGGGCTGGGGAATGGTGTTAAGACAGAGGTGGGTGTTATTTCAATTCAGCTGCCATCCTCACCTTTCTTGTTCACAGTGGTGACTCCGTATTAATAATTTGATACAGAGAAAGCCAGGACAAATTGTTTTTCATGAAAAAGAAACAAGAGTAGGCCATTTGACCTTTCATGATTGTTCCATCATATTATTAGGTCAAGATTGATCTCTATCTGAACATCACATTCCTGGACTAATGCCATATCCCTTGATACCCTTAACATAAGAAAATTCTGGATTTCTGCCTTGAACGAACTTAGCAACTGAATCTTCACAGCCCTCTAGCATCAGGAATTCTAAAATTTCACTGTCCCCTGGTAGATAAAAAATTTCCTCATGTCCATCTTGAATGATTAATCTCCCACTTTGAGATGTAACTTTTGGTTCTAGACACCATAGCTAGAAGAAATAATATCTTGGCATCTATCCTTCAAGCCCTGTTAGTCGAATTTTACGTTTCAGTGAGATAATTTCCTATTATTTTAAATGCCAGAGATTATAGACTTGGTCTGCTTAACCTTATGTGAAAATCCTTCATCCCAACTGGAGTATACTAGTGGATATTTACACTATTGTGCATTTAAAATTGGGATTTGATTGAAAAGGTGATTAGACACCTTGGAGAATGAAAAATAAATGTTATTAAAAGCATCACTGATACTGATACATCAACATTAACAAAAACTTGCAATGAAATTAGGATTTGTATATTCTTCACAGATGATGACAATATTGAACAATTCTTCCATGATGCTATTTCACTAAACTCAAAATTAGTAAATACGTAGCTAACAGACTTAAAATGGTAATATGAGCCACAAACCCACTTATTAATGCAAACTTTATTTCTATGGACGTTTTACTCTTAAACATGTTTGATACTATTAGGTGAAACCATTGTGTGTTTTACCTGTAAATGCCATATATTCAGTGATAATGGGGAATGGGAGTAGATAGGAGAGAAGAGGACTAAAAGGCATGCCTGAGAAATATCAATAAAAAAAATCAAATTTGTGAATAAAAAAATTTAAATTAAAAATGTTTTAAACAATTAGAAATATTTATCTAAATGCAATTAATAGAAGTGAATTAATACTGAGCCATTCACATACCATTGAAAGTTATGGAGATCATCAGCACCAAGTCTTGCCCAGAGAAAGATTTCAGGACAATCTGGAAAAGACTGGTGCAGAGAAGCCAGCAATTCAGGACTTTGTGAAAGCACAGAAGGCTTCCTGAAAATTCAATTCTGGAATTTTAAAATGTACTTACTGAAAATGTAATAAAAATACTCAAAAAATTAATGTCTTGCAGGTCTGCTTATGTGTCCTATGGAGGTCTACTTATGAGGCTTCAAGGGGATGCAAATAATTTGCATGGCTTTGAGGTGGATTCCAGAGTATATCTCCTAATGAAGAAACTCGCATTCTAAGATAAAAAGAACAAGAATGTGGAAACCTTGAATTTGATTTTTATCAGTGATATCAAATTTGTTGATATTAATCAACATTATTTATCACCAAATGTGTAAATGTCCTACATTTTCAGTTCTCCCTGTTTCAAAGGAGATTATGTAGGAAAATAACTACTTGAAAATAATGTTCAGCCTCGTCATTTCAAATGAGAAAATTTTAAGTTGCCATTTCATGGAGGAAGAATACAACTTTTGATGTGTACAAAATGGAAGTATTTGAACAGTATCCAAATAAAAATATATTTCCTGATTTTCTTGAAACAAAACTGTGAAATAATGCTATTATTTTTAGATCTGAGTTAACTGTCTCCCCCCCCCCTTTCCTTTGGATGCTATGTGACCTTCAGACTTTATCCATCACATCTACAGATCTTGTTTAACAAACCTTTTAATTAAAGTCCCTATTTACATATTATGCAAAGCTAGCACACAAATAACAAATAACCAAAAGAGCCAATGGCACGTCGGCCTTTATCTCAAGGAATTTAGAAGCAAAGGAACGGTACTTCATTTCTACGTGGCCTTAACTGTTCTCTATCTGGAACATTACATTAAATATGGACATTGAACCTCTGGAAAAGTATACTGCTTTGGAATATCAGAAAGGTAACCATAATTAAAAAACATACCTTTATGTATACAGAACTTATCATGACGTCAGAATAGTTCTTGTGATCTAAATATCCACTTTATATCTAAATAAGTTGTTCTGAAATATATCCACTGTTGTGATTTAGACTCTGGATAGCTCATTTGCTACTCCAAATCCAATATACAGGAATAAAATAAGATGTCCTGATGATTGGGCTTTAAATAATGGGCAAAAGATAGTTGCACTGACTTTGCATTTAGATTGATTACTGAACAATGAGGTTTTAAAAAAAAACTGCTGAAGAACTCTGGAGGTCAAGCAACATCTGTAAAGACAAATAAGTTGTTAATTTTAAGATGAGATCCTACATTGGGACTTGATCGAGGTATTTAAAATAATGAATTTGGTGAGTTGAATTCAGAATGTGGTATGCAGGTGTAAAATTGGAAAGATCTTTATTCCACACAAAAAATAGAAATCTGCAACTTAACAACCCATTGCTGGGTCAACTGAAAATTTCAAGAAAAAAATTATTGGATTTTTGTAGAGAGTATGAAGGGATATTAAACAAGAATGGGAAAATGGATCAGAGACATAGAACTGTCATGATCTAATTGAATGGTAGAACATGCCTGTACCTATGGAGCTAGGAAACATAGATACTGTAAAGCCTTGTTAATTTTTATTTTTCCTTGTCAAACTGAAATTAATGTTATTTTATACACGTGTAGACATCATTCCCAAACTCATAGATACTACATCACACTATAAAATAAAGCTTTTATGTTTGGCTTGGTTCATATCTTTTCACACTCGTAGTCATGTCAGTTTTCCATTCTGTATGCTAACATCAAAAGGAGTTAACTGGAGAAGAGAAATTCACACTATTGCTCTAAGTAAAATGAAAATATACTGGACATGACAGCAATACATTATATTCATTGATTTACAATGTTGATAATTTAAAAGCAACAGTGTCCTCTAAAAAAAATGTATAAATGGAACAAGTATGTTTGATTATTTTTTCCAGATTATTACAACAAAAAACAAAATCCCCATGACTTTATTATGCACATTCCAGACAGCACAAGAAGATGGTGATGAAAATTATGGATAAAGCTAATTTTGATGTTGGCACAATGGATGGTGTAATAGAGAACCATGGTTTGAGAATTGGTTGGATGGCGAACATGGAATAAACAGGTTTTTATGTTCTGGGCAACAGGTAGCAAATTATGGGGTACAGTAGGGATTTGTGTACAAGCGTCAGCCACTCACCACATGTATGATCATTTGGATGAGGGAACTAAATGAAGCTTTACAAATTTGCAAATGACAGGTGGGGAGAGACAAGGGATATGAATGCAAAGAAGCTGAGAGGGTAAAAATATTATGGATGCAGGTTAACTTGAATATATCTTATGTTACCCACTGTGGTTCTGAAAAAAATATTTTTACCTGAATTATGATGGATCTCTTCTGGAGTTTGTGTAGTTTGGTCTCCTTACCAAAGGAAAGGAGTTCTTGCAATGGAGGAAATGCAATGAATTTATATTATTCTGATTTCTGAGGTGGCAGGATTGACAATGAAGAATGTTCTGAAGATCACTTGAGCTATCAGTTTCTCAAAGTGAAGGAAATGGGATTCTTCCATATCTAAAATTGATTGCTATTACTAACTTCTAGCATTTAAGTCCAGTCAGCACAAAATTATGAAGAAAAAAAGCTGACTCATCCGATTGAACATTTTAAGGAGACTACATGGGAAAGTTAATTTCACGCAAGTCTAGAAGGAACAGAAATAGGGTATTCAGCCCATCAAATCTACCCTACCATTCAATCATGTGCTGATCATTTATCCATTCAGTCATATTGCCCAGCCTTCTCCCCTTCTCCTTTCATGCCTTGGCTAATCAAGAACCTATTAATTTCTGCCTTAAATACACCCAACTTGGCCTCCACAACTGCTTGTAGCAACAAATTTCACAGATTCACCACACACTTGTTTAAGAAATTCCTCCTCATCTCTTCTAAGTTTCCACCCATCAATCCTGAAATTGAGTCACTTTGTCCTCTAGAATCTTCCACCATGGTACTCTACTCTGTCCATGCCTTTCAGCATTTGAAATGTTTAAGTGAGATCCTTCCTCATTCTCCTAAATTACAATGAGTACAGGTCAAGAGCCATCCAATGTTCCTCATATGATAACTTTTTCACTCCCGGAATCATTCTTGTGAACCTCTGAACCCTCGCCAATGTCAGCGCACCCTTTCTTAAATCAGGCCAAACTGCTCACAATACTTCAAGTGAGGTTTCACCAGTGCTCTAAAAAGCCTCAACGTGACATCCCTGTTCTTATATTCTATTCCTCTTGAAGTGAATGCTGACATTGCATTTGCCTTCTTCACCACAAACTCAACCTACAAGTTTACCTTCAGGGTATCCTGCATGAGGACTCCCAGGTCCCTTTGCATCTGGGAATTTTCAATTTTCTCTCCATTTAGAAAATAGTCTGCCAAATAGTATGATTGTACACTCTTTGACACCATTTCACTTGCCACTTCTCTGACCATTCTCCCAATCTGTTCTGCAACCTCTGTGTTTCCTCAACACTACCTGCTCCTCCACCTAAATATAAAACACAACTACATCAATTGAGGGTCCAATATAAAAAATATATATTTGCAAAATAGTAACTCATTTCTTTCACCTGGTTAATGTGACTTCTGCTCCTGAACCTCATTGCACTATATCAGGGCTGTAAAACGTCACTTTGATCTTCATGCAGGATTGCATGTTGTCATCTGTGAGACGCAAGCGATGTTTTCTTTTTATGTAGTTCATGCTGGAGAAAACCTGCTCGCATAAGTATGTGGATCCAAAGATCAACAGGACTCTGAATGCATATTTTTTCATGTTCATATGTGTCTTGGAAATTGAATTCCATGTTTCGAACACAAGTTTGTCTGGTTTGGGGAGGTTTTCAATTTCACGTGCTTTTGAGCAAGAATGGACTTCTGATGATCAACATCTTCAAGATTAGCTGTCAAGCTTCGGAACTTTGACACCCATAAGTCTTTGCCAGCTATATCAGCCAGGTCGATCTCAAGATCGGGTTGACTTACATCTGTAAATGCAGTCATATTCAACAGGGTTAAATCGATGTTTAGGGGAGTGACAGGGAAGGACAAAAGTGTTTTTTTCCTCTCTGAACTCACAGAATCTTTCCCCAAATGTAGTTTGCATTGCAATGATCTCATGCTGTAAATGCTCGTAATTGATCTGATTATGCTTCTTTGAACTCTTAAAGAGGGGAAGTGAGACAGCATACCTCTCTGTACATCTCTAGCAAACACTGTCATCTTGCGCTCAAACGCCAAAACCTCCTCCAGCATCTGCATCTCCTTTCCCCTGAAGACTTTTGTTCAGCATGTTAAGGTGTGCTGTCATATCCACCATGGAATGCAGCTTTTCCAGCCAATCTGGGTGTTTTAGCTCCAGAAAGGTGAGCCCTTTGCTTTCCAGGAAATTTTTTACAAGCTCCAGACACGCAGCGACATATTTTATGTTAATGTTACAAGATCACCTTAATCTCCAAAATAATAATTATTACATGGATAAAACTAACTAAATAAAAAATAATTTAAATAAAATAGTCATTTACTGTATTCACATTATTTTTTCAAAGTCACAGGGAGCCACGGCAGAGGGATGAAAGAGCCACAGGTTGCAGACCCCTGCCCTAGTCCATAGGGACTTGCATCTACACTCAAACCTAGTGGTTTCAATTGATCATAATGGACAAGAACAGACTCACTATCTAGCATATTTTTTCCACACTCAAAAGCATTTTGTGCACCATTTCCACTCTGAGGAGTGTTGCAGCAGTGCATAGAGTGGGTGCAGTTTTGAGCTCATTATGGATAAAAGGGCCACTCACATATTTGATTAGTGTACCAGGAAACAATAGAAGAGCTGTTCATGCACATCATCTGATCCCAGATGATTCTAGGAGTAGATGACATGACTAAAGCATACACACTTGTTGATTTAGATGATAATGCAGTCCCGACACTCAGTTCACACTCAATTCTTAATTCTGATCTTAATGAACAATCACTCCCAGCTCAAATCAACAAAGAAATCCCACTCGTAGTTACATTGTCATGTAGAGTTGTTCGACCTCCAAAATGTTATAAACCTTAAGCTCATGATGTTGTATTAGACTGTGTAATGATCAGCCTATGTATATTCTGTTATGTCATAATTCCATATTTAAAGTAAGGTCTGAAATGACCTCATACTCGGACATTGAGTTATTGATTTGAATTGAAACAGCAAAAACTAAATCTTTGATATTGTTAAAAGGATAAGATACAATATCTATTGTATGCACTTGTACCAAGTTGAAAAATGTGATCACATGTATTCTTGAAGACACATGACTTAAGAGTTATAGAAGTCATGATCTAGAAGGGAGGAATGTGGTATCTGTTGCATAATTAGTACCCATGGAATATCCTCTATAACTATATAAGGTAAAATGTAAGCTCTGTGCACTTTTGACTGAACCACCTTGGAAAGTGACTTGACCACAGCTTGGTCCATGTGTTATGTGAATAAACCACTTGAGTTTTAGATCTCACTCTATCAAATCATGTATGCCTTGTCTCTGTTCTTTTGACTGTGTATGTTAACTACTGGAACTTCAAATTATACTCATAGTTTCTCCAGTACACAAAACTTGTCTCCTATTATTATTTCTTCAGCATCATTTTCTCATGGTCCGATGTCTACTCTTGCCTCTCTTACTCTTTATATACTTGAAGAAGCCTTTTGCATCCTCTTTCATATTATTTGTTAGCCTACTTTCATTCCTCATCTTTTTCCCCCTTATGAGTTTTTAGTTACCTTCTACAAGAAATTAAAAACTTTTCAATCCTCTAACCACTATTTGTTTTGCTTTCTTGTTTGACCACTCCTTTGCTTTTAATGTTGGTTTTTACTTCACTTGTCAGCCACAGTTGTGACATTTGCTGAAACTCCATTTCTGCTCCGCCCTCTTCCCGACCAGAGCCTCGTTCCAATTCCAATTCTCATTCATGCCACTGTAATTCCTTATTACTCCACTGAAATATTGACAATTCGGACTTAAGTTTCTCTTTGTTAAATCTCAAATTGAACTCAATCATATTGTTATCACTGAGCCTTGATGGTTCCTTTACCCTAACTTCATTATGCACCTCTGGTGCATTTTGCAACACCTGTTTCAGTGCAGCTGATCCCCTAGTGGGTTCGTTAACAAGCAGCTCTAAAAAGCCATCTCACATGCATTCTACAAATTCCCTCTCTTGAGATCCCATCCCAATTTAGCTTTCCCAATCTATTTGCATGTTAAAGTTGCCCATAACATTGCCCTTCTGACACACCCTTTAAATTTCTTGTAATTTGTCCACAACCCGGCTACTGTTTGGTGGTCTGTATATAACTGCTAAAGATTTAATTTTTACCCTTGCCATTTCTTAACCCACGATTATTCTATATCTTCTGATCCTATGTCATGTCTTTCTAATAGTTTAATGTTTATTCCTTCCCAACAGAGCCCCACCACCCCCTTGGCTTACCTGCCTATCCTTTCCATACACTGTATCCTTGGACATTCAACTCCTATGACATCATGCTTTTGCCATGACTCCGTAATGGCCACAATGTCATACCTGCCAATCATCTACTTTTTTTCGTATGCTCCATGCATTTAAGTATAAAACCGTTAACTCTGTGTCCCTGAATTGAATTGAATATTTATTTATATAGCACATTTTAAACACAATGGAATATTGCTCCAAAGTGATGTACACCAATTAATAAAAGAATACACAAACACAAAATCAACCAACACAAAATACTATACTCTGGATGAGAGGGTCATCTTGCAGAATAGTAATGGTTTGGCAACAGGCTGCCTAAACACACTGATGTAGCCCAAACCCAAACTATCTGGGCAGGCATTGCAGTTCCCAAGACAACCATGACAAAAGTGAGGTCGAGACTTTTATTTGAGGTGAAGGGAATCAATACAAATTCGAAGCCTATCTTCATTTTTTAAAGCTGCGGCAGTTATAATGAGCAGCAGTGAAAAAAAAACGAGATAGCACTCTTGGAGTCTGGTGCAACATTAAGGTAAAACACAAGACACCTTAGACTAAACTCAATTTAGACTTTAGATGCAAAACATTACATAAAACTACCTAAGTTACAAGTTAAACTAAATTTATTATACATAAAACACTCAGTTGCAATTATATTTAAAAAAAATCTGTGCCACCAATACTTTGATTAGAAAGCAACACTAGCACCATAGGGTAGAAAGACCATAGCAGCTCTCAGTAGCTAGAGTAAGGAGTCTCTCCGTTCACATTCTCTGATGCCTGGGGTTATAGTATAGGCATCGCCGTGCCCCACAGGCACCCATGTTGCCACCAACCCCCACAGCACAGCCCATCAGGAGCACCCCACCAGTGTGAAGAAGTCCCGGCCCTGCAAACAGTCCACAGTCCAGCTCCATAACCTCAGTGAGGCATCCCCTCAAGCATGTCTGCCAACTGCACCCAGTGACAAATCCTGGGCTCCATCTCAATCGCCACAGCTCCACATCAGTCGTCCCGACCCCAGGCTGGGCTGCCCCGGCCTCCACACCAGTTGCTTAGGCCATACCGCTGTCCTCCAAGCCTCCACACTGACATTCCAGACGCCCATCTCAGCTGTGAATTGGCTGCAATTTTGTCCTATTTACATATTCCTTCCACACAAACTCCCTACCATTTGTTTCTACTTGTATGTCAACCATCTCTTTATGTCTTCACTTTGGTTCCCCCCCCCCACCAACCCCCCGTGTATCCAGTCTAACGCCCCTCAACAGCATTATTAAACCTCCCTGCCAGGATATTGATTCCTCTCCAATTCAGGTGCAACTCACCCCACTTATATAGGTCACCCCTTTCCCAGAAAAGTTCCAATGATCCAACAAACTGAAATCCTACCCCTTGCACCATCTCCTCAGCCATTCATTTGTCTAGCAGCGTATATAGGCGGTAAAGATATATCACCAACATTTCGGGCCTGAGCCCTTCTTCAAAGTATGAGTAAAAAACAGACAGGCTGCTGAATTAAAAGGCTGGGAAGGAAAGAAAAGGCAGGGAGAGATGTACAGATCAGCAGACAAAAGGTGTTAATTGGAAATGGAGAGGATTAAAGGAGAGAGGAGCCAAGAAGGACCCGTGGTGGTAGAAGTGAGTCTAGGTGAGTATATGGTCCTAGAACTTGAGAGCAGCAGGAAGTCCAGAGGGGAAGCAGTGAGAGATTCTCACAGAACTCCCTTCAGAGAGAGAACTTCTTCAGGATAGGCATCCCTTGAAGAGATTTCACAGTGGAACAACAGAATGGATTGAAACATGAAAGTCTGCAGAAGCTGTGATGTAGTAAAACACAAAAATGCTGGAGGAACTCAGAAGGTCCTGAAGTGTCCATAGGAGGTAAAGATATATAAATGACATTTCGTTACCTTTGAAGAATGGCTCAGGCTTGAAATGTTGGTTATATATCTTTATGTTCTATGGATGCTGTGAGACCTGTGAAGTTCCTCCAGTATTTCTGTGTTTTTACTACAATCACAGTGTCTGCAGACTTTCGTGTTTCACTCACTTGCCTGCACTATTTTCCTAGCTTATAGCACCAGGAATGATCCAGAGATCACCTTGGAAGTCCTACTCTTCAGCCTCTTTCTAACTTCCTCAACTTACTTTGCAGGACCTCTATCCCACTCCTGCCTATGTTATTGGTACCAATAGGAACCAAGACCTTTTGCTGTTCACCCTCCTCCTTTAAGAATATTCTGCAACCAATCAGAGACATCCTGGACCTGATGACCTGGGAGGCAACACACTTTTCTGGAGTCCCCTTTTGTGGTCGCAAAATCTCCTATCTGTTTCCCTAACTATTGATCCCCCATGACTATTGCTTTACCTGACCACCCTTTCCTTCTAAGGCTCAGAGCCGACCATAGCGCTATTGGTCTGGCTGTTGCCTTACTCAGTTAGGTCATCCCCTCAGCAGTATCCAAATAGGTATAGTTGTTGCTAAGTGGAATGGCCAAAGTGTAATCCTGCACTGACTTCTTTCTCCCCTTACCTCTCTCAGTGCTCACCTGTCTACTAGCTGAATCTTGCACTCTGGGTGTAACCACTTGTTCAAAAGTCTTACTGATGACTTGCTCAACCTCCTGGATGATCCTCATTTCATTCAACTCTAGCTCCATTTCCTCAATATGGTCTTTCAGAAGCTGGAGTTGGCTGCACTTCCTCAGTTGTTGTCATTAGGGAAACCATCAGATTTCACAAATTCCCACATCCTACTGCTATATCTGCCATCATTCCTATACTGTACCAAGACCAAATCAGCAATAAAGAAAGGAAAATACTTACCCCTCTTAGCTGCTTCTTGGTCTCAACCATTTCTTACTGAAGCCTCTTGAGCCAAGCTTCAGGTCCCTACTCCTACACTGGGCCACTCACACACTTCAACAATGACTGTTCTGCTTGTGCCTGCTTCACTTTTATTGTTCCTATTAATGAATCACATTTAGATTGGTCCGCTGAAGAGCTGAGACCTGCGAACGGTCCTTTTCTAATCTCTTCTCCTCGACCTGTGTGTAACTCTCTCTCCTACCAAATCTATTGATCCACTAAAAGCCCAATGATTTGTCCAGATGATTTTAACAAAAGTTTTCAGCTCTTCATAAGAAGTGGTATATTGGATCCAAAATTAACTCAGTAGTTGGAAACAAAAACTAACAGGCATTGATGGGTTCCACAGGTCTCAATATTCAATCCCTTGTTCTCCAAATAATTTGGACTTAAAGGTACATTGCATAAGATTTCCAGATGAGATTACTCTTGGATGTGTGGCTGAAATTGAAAGGAAAGCTTGAGTCTGCAGGAAGATATGCCAGGTAATTGGGGGAGAAAGTGGCAAAAGGATTTCAAACCACAGAAATATTTGATAATGC
Organism: Narcine bancroftii; assembly: GCF_036971445.1. Classification (NCBI taxonomy): domain Eukaryota; kingdom Metazoa; phylum Chordata; class Chondrichthyes; order Torpediniformes; family Narcinidae; genus Narcine; species Narcine bancroftii. The sequence goes on along the minus strand of NC_091477.1, from coordinate 100,168,843 downwards.
AAGTGAAAAAGTCGAATACAGCTATAGGATCACAAGAAATTGAATACCATGAGGCTTCGAAGGACATGGATTCCTGGAAATAGCTGGAAAGATCATTTAGGTAGTTAAAAGGCATTCAGGATGATTTTGTTAGCCAAAAAAATAAAATATAAAGAGGGAGAGGGTGGGGAAGATGTGTGGTGGTGATTTATCCTAGAATTGAAAGCAATATTAGTGCATATGGAGAAAGGTATACTCATTGGAGCGAGTACAGAATAGTTTATGGCAATGTGCATTTTAGCTATGAGGAATAGAGAAGGAAATAAATGTACGTGAAGTGTACAAAATTATGAGCTTAGGTTAGTCCTTTGTTCATTCAGGCGCCTTGCCGTTTGGCGTAGGCAAAAATGTCTCTCCATCCATCATGGTCTGTGACCCTCTGAATTGTAGTTATTGCCTTCTCTGTTTCTAACCATGATGTTAATCCATCTATCATTTTCATTCTTTGTCTGCCACTGCTTCTTTTTCCTTCCAGCTTTCCAGTTGTAACTAAATGTTCTAATGTATCTCTCTTTGCGTGATATGCCCAAAGAATTTTGATTGCTGTTTTCTGATTCTTTTAAGTAATGTATGTTATGTTTTTGTTCTTTGTAGAATTTCTTCGTTTGTTATTCTATCCGTATATGATAAGCATAGAATTCATCTCTGCTGCATTGATTCTTTTTTTCCATTTCCAATGAAAAAAAAAGGAAAAATTATCCTTTTGTAGAGGCATCAAAAACTGGTGGGGGGAGGGTGGCATAGACATAAAGCAAATAGATGGGAGATGGGAAATACTTTTCAACCACAGCAGCTGAAATTTACAAACTAAAGAAGATCTATTTGGACAGCATTTGGTTGTATATTTTAAAAGTTTAAACCTACGAACTGCATGTTGGCAGCATTAGGTTGGTTGTATAATTTTTAATTGTATGGATGAGAGGGACTAATGCCCTCCTCTGTCGTATATTTTTTGTATTCTCTTTGCTTCTACGTCATTTCTAGAATGCCACAAGTCTGGAGAATAAGATTGGGGAAGAACTGTGGATACTGGAATCTTGAGCAGAAAGCTGGTGGGAATCTCAGCAGATCAGGCAGCATCCATAAAGAGAAATGGAGAGTGAATGGTTCAGTTTAGGAAGAGTCCTGACTTGAACCGTTTCTCTCGATGGATGCTATTTGAACCATTGAATCCCACTAGATTCTCGCTGTTTGCTCTGGAAATAAAAGCATGCCTATCTTTAACATTATCTGGTGCTTTCCCAAAATAATTTTAATGGTAGAGTCAGTTTTTATAAGGTACACATAAGAAATTCCAATGTGAAACTGAAGGGGTTAGTGTACTGTATTAAAAACACAATGTTGGAGAAACTCAGCTGGTCAAACAGTGTTCTTTAAGTAACAAAGATAGTTACACAACAAACGTTTTGGGCTTGAGCCCTTCATCAAGCCATGGAAAAAAAATCTATATTTTGCTCACACCTTGATGAACTCACACAATTAAGACTCAGAGACGTGATGCTTTCTCATCCTTTACTTCTATTAGAGTAACCTGGCTACTGACATACAGGGTTATAAATATGGATGGATGACATGATGACGTGGGGAACATGATGTCTAGCAGAAGGCAGGCTTATATTGAACACTCTTCCTCTCCCCCCCCCCCCCCCACCTCCCTGTGCAGTAAATGCTGACTGGGCCCCTTCGAACTAATAAGATTACATCGGCCCCAGGACTACAATTGAGTATTTTTACTAATAATCAGGGCACATAGTCCTTAAAACGTTCATGTGATCTTATTTCTCTTTTGGACTGCCGCAGCGTGGTTTGCTGTGCCAGTCTTTGGTTGGGATCCATAGCTACTCCTTCGACAGCGACTGCCCATCTTAACTGCCCTCCTGGCTGTGTGTCTCAATTACTGGACTTCTCACTGGACTGCTCGGCTCCGCGACCATTTCTGCCCACCCCCCGACTCTGTCTGAGGGGTGGGATGGTCAGGGCAGGCCACGGCAGGTCTGGTTCCACCTCCAGTTCATGGACCTTCATGTCAGACAATGCTCGTAATTGGTCAAGGTGTCGCTTCCACAATCTATTCTCCACTGGAACAGAGTGTGAGCAGGGGCTCAATTTTTGTAAGATTACTCCTACCATCCACGGGTCTTTATGTTGTCTATAATCTATAACCAGAACTCTCTCACCCACTTCCAATGATCCAGATGAGGTCTGTGGCGATGCTGTTTTTTTTTGCAGTCAGAGAGCCAGATCTGTATGAACTGTGGACAGCCTGAGTGCAGTTTGCTGTTCTAAGAGGGTCATGTGGTTTTCTCTGAGTGAGAGAGAAAATTCAGTTCTACAGTTCAGCAGCAGCTGGGACTGGAACAGGACAAGCTGGCAAGTGTATGAAAAAAACCCCATTTTGAAGATGGGTTGTAAGTGCTTCGTTCAGCCTGGTCAAAGCCCTGGTGGTCTATACAAGAGGAGAGGACTGGCTGCCTAATGTTTCACTTGAAATAAGTGAAACAGAAAGGAACTCTGTGGTGACCTGAAAGAAGGAGGTCATCATCTGGAAAACCCCGACGGGGCAAGTTTCTTCGGCAAAGGGCTGATCGGAAGGAATCGGTTTGTGTCCAACGAGCAACAAATCCTCTCTCTGGAAACGGACAAGAACCATTTACCTTCCAAGCACCAAAGCCTGGTGAACTTCATAAATGCTAAATTCTGTGCATGGTATATGAATTGCCTGCAACCAGTGAACTTGGAGGAATGCAAAGTGAGATTGGACTGTGAACCCAAGAACTTTTCTGAACTGACATACACCACTTGTCTTGGTGAATTTCAATTGCGGCTGGGTTTTGGGGTCCTCTGGGCTATAATATTATGCTTTGCCTGGCTACTTGCCTGATGCTCGGTTTAATGTCCCACCCAGTCGATGTCAGCGCGGCGCCGTCCCTCCTTGGAGCTTTGGCAGTGATTTCTGTATTGAAATCGATAGGTTGGGATTGACACCGACGACCTTGGGCTGGAGGCCTGCCCGTAGGGAATATCCCCTCCCCCCCCCCGGCCCCGCCCCGCAGCCTCGGTTCCAGGCCAGGGGCACGACGACCCCCCGCTTTCTGCGGCTCCAACCAACGGACGTTCCCAGCGGCGGAGATGCTCGCGCCGGGCGGCGCGCGCCAGACGCGTGGCCGAGCTCGGCTCGCCGTGGCCGCGCGCCGGAGCGAGAGGGGACGGCCGCAGTGCCATGGAGCAGGGCGCCAAGCGGAGGCTCACCAACGTCGCCATCGGGTTACTCTTCCTCTTCAGCGGCATCGAGTACGGTGAGAACCTGGAGGGAGGGAGAGGGGGAGAGGGGGAGAGGGAGGGAGAGGGGGAGAGGGAGGGAGGGAGAGGGGGAGAGGGAGAGGGGGAGAGGGAGTGGGGGAGAGGGAGGGAGGGGGGAGAGGGAGGGGGAGAGGGAGGGAGGGGGAGAGGGAGGGAGGGGGAGAGGGAGGGAGGGGGAGAGGGAGGGAGGGAGGGAGTGGGGGAGAGGGAGGGAGGGGGAGAGGGAGGGAGGGGGGAGAGGGAGGGAGGGGGAGAGGGGGGGAGGGGGAGAGGGGGAGAGGGAGTGGGGGAGAGGGAGTGGGGGAGAGGGAGGGAGGGGGGAGAGGGAGGGAGGGGGAGAGGGAGTGGGGGAGAGGGAGGGAGGGGAGGGGGGGAGGGGAGGGGGGGAGGGGAGGGGGGGGGAGGGAGAGGGAGGGGTGGGGGAGTGGAGAGCCTGCTTGTGCATGGTAACCCACCCTGGAACGCCCATGACCCTGCCCCTGACCTGAACCGTGCCATTTACTGCCCCTGGCAGGGGCAAGGCAAGCAATGAAATCGACCTGTTTCGGACATTAAATTGTGGTTCGTGCCTTGACATATGCTGAACATCTGCTGCGTATCCTTGCGTATCGCGGCGTATCCTTGCGTATCGCGGCGTATCCTTGCGTATCGCGGCGTATCCTTGCGTATCGCGACGTATCCTTGCGTATCGCGGCGTATCCTTGCGTATCGCGGCGTATCCTTGCGTATCGCGGCGTATCCTTGCGTATCGCGGCGTATCCTTGCGTATCGCGGCGTATCCTTGCGTATCGCGGCGTATCCTTGCGTATCGCGGCGTATCCTTGCGTATCGCGGCGTATCCTTGCGTATCGCGGCGTATCCTTGTTTATCCTGTGTATCCTTGTGAGGACTCATCCCTTGAAAATAAAACGTTAACACAACCATGCGCTTAGGAGGTTGGCCTTTCCCTCCGTGGCTCCCAGACTATTATCCCAAAACCCCACCGATTTAACCTGGTGTCAGACCAATATTTTCAACCTGTTCGTTTGCCACGAGTTTAAAAAATACATTGGAAGAAAAAAAATTACGTTGACTTATTTAAAATTTACAAATTTGTATCTTCCATATAATATAATAATGCTCATTCGAATGATTTTGAAAAAAACTATTGTAATAATAGGTCCAGCTGTATAATCACTGTCCATGAGAAACGAAACATCATTGTGAAAGAATGGATATAGGAATCCTGCTTGGTCCAGGAGTATCATCAGGAAAAAAAAATGCAGCAATATCTTAATAATTATAATAAATAATTAACAATAATCAAGATAATTAAATGTTAAGATCAGCAATGAGCGGAAAAGCAGATAAGTAGGTAAAAGTGCAGCTGAAGAAAGATGAACACAGAACTGTTGAAATGTTCAAACCAAGTTGTTATAGACAGGATATATGCAATATTTTGAAGAGGGAAATTGGTTTGGTGTTTGAACATATTAATACTAACTTTTTAATCCGCCTGCAGTATGAATTATGACTTGTTTTATTTTTTCCACATTTTAAACCCATCTCCGCTTTTAATCCTCTAAAAATAGTACTACACAGAAATAAAGTACTTTATATTTTAGTGCATTATTTGAAAATGTTATGGAAAATTGACAGACATTTGAGTATATGTTTGTGCATTTATAAATATACTGGCCCATGTTGAGAATGGTTTGTGGGCTATCCAGTTTCCTCTTGACTTTGTGTTGCAGAGGGGACAAAGTCATTGGAGATGAATGATATTTTTAGCAGTAAATCAATCTTGAACAAAATTAATTTGATGTGCCCATTTTCATTCATTTCTTCTGGAATTTTATCATGGCATTAATACAAGTCCAATCTTAAAGTCATGCTAATATTATAGGGTATTAATTTATTGTGATGTGTTGCAATCAGACTGATTGTCAGAAAGACATTATTATTGTAATTTCATAAAAGTTTTTATGTCTATAGCTTGGAATAATTGACATCAACAGGAATGTTTGAACAATGTAGGTAATAATCAGAAGTCATTGATTTGTAGTAATGGAAATATATTATAAATGACATTTTGGAATGAAGTAAATTCACAATTAAATATTGTGTTTTCTAGCAGTGCTTTGAAGTGCTAAGGAATCCATAACTAGATATCTGATGTTACCATTAATTGGTAGATATGCTTTAACTACATTTGGGAGCATAGACTTTGTGTCACAGAAAATTATTATGGATTTTGACAGAACTCGATTGGAGGAGAGAATTGCAGATTTGACTAATGCAATGGGGATAGTTGTGAAGTTCCATTTAAATGGAAATAAATTGGAGGCAAAACTAGTGTAATTGGGTGAATTCAAAAGCATATTGTTTGTGTCTCAGTAGTAATGGAAGTAGTAAAGCTTTGTATTCTAAAGTTGGCTTACATTATGTGTATGTCTCCTGTAAACAGTGAATTTGATGTTTCCTGTTTGTTGCCTGCATTTTTAATGTAGAATTTTGAAAATCCAGAGAAAGATTTCAGAAATGGAACAGAAAATGTTACAAACATTCTATTACCAATTTTTTTTATGCCTAGCAGTTGTTGGCTCATTTAAGACCCTAAACCCAGACTTTGAATTTTATGGCTAAAAATTGGTGTAAAATTAAGGTCAGAACTATTAACACAGTATAAATCAGTAATTTTAGAATGTAGTTAATAATCTTACAGATCTATTCTGCACTTCCTTTTATAATTTTATGATGTGTTAAAACAAAATAATTCTCATATGATCTTAGGATCAGGTGGCTAACATACATGAATAAAGATTGAAACTTTTTTATACTTGAGCAATGTAGTGTTGTGAATAGTAGTGTAACAAGATTTTAAAAAGTAATTTGAATTGAAATAAAATGGATGCATTTCTCATTAAGTTCTCAGAATATACTGTAGGAAAGAAAGATGGGAAGCTTTAGGATTTAGATTTTTACAACTTTAAAAAAAAATCAAGTGACATCAAAATAAGATTTTATTTTTAGTTCAAGTTTATTGTCACGTGTACCAAGATGCAGTGATACAATTTGTTTTGCAAGCAGCTCAACTTGACATCTTGTATATATTTCCATAAATAAGATGTAGTGTAGAAGTGCTGAATTACAGAGAGATATCAAATGGTACAGACTAAAGGCAGTGTAGTTTTATTATTTTGTGGTTCAAGAATTGACTCATGAGAAAATTTAGGACGGAATTTTCAAGCAAGTGAGGCAGATAAATCGGTTGTTAACTTTGCCCCTACCCCTAAGTTTCTCATTTGGCAGTTATCCACAATAGAATTTCCATGACAGTGTTTGCAAGGTTTCAGGTATCCTTGATATGGGTCTCAATTATTAAGTGTTGTGGGTTATTTGATTGCTGATACTGATCCTGTCCCTTAGTCGTACTACTGCTAAGTACTTATGTAGCAGAAGATATTGAATGACATCAGAATTGCTCATTTTGATATCTGATGATTTTGCAAAATTTGAATATAATCTTTGATACCTCAGTTTCCCTCACTAATGGCAGAATAAAATTTATTCAGAAATAAACTACTGTATTGATGCAAACTCTGAAAGGTACAATTGTGTTTCCTTTTCTTGAGGGAAGAGCTGCAGTCAGGAAATAAGATCTGTATAACTACAGTACATCAATTATGTGGAACTTATACCCAGAATGGAAAAAGTAGCATGAGTGTTGTAGAGTGAAATTCTGCAGTTGCTGGAAATGGAAAGAAAAGCAGAAAATTCTGGAAATACAGAGCTGACAGCAATAGTGCCGGATTAAGGTATTGTGGGGCCTGTAGCATAAATTTTAAAGGAGCCCTAAATTGTGCCGGCTGGAGCATGCGCAGTGAGGGGGAAGCACTTACACTGAAATTAAACTTAGTATGAAATTGCTCCCATCTCCTCCCCACCTCATCCTTCATTAATTTAGCATCCTGTGTTTTTTTGTCACCCATCATGCAGCACAAGATACAATGTTTCTTTTTGGTATTTAATTTTCATCCAAATAATTTTTGAGCTTGCTGTGGATCTTAACTGTTTAAGTGGTTGTTTCTAATAATTCACAAAATAGCATCTCTTCTTGAAACTCTTCTTGATCAATGTATCTCATGTCTGCCAATTGAGAACTTTCGGGATTTCAACTTCTCAATAAGTTGTTTTTCAACATCTTGACCCATGTCATCTATTCTGTTTCAGACAATACTATTACTCAATGGGATTGCTTGGACATCTTTGTCACCTTTTGCAGAACTATTTTGAGAAACAATGATATTGTAGGTTTAATCAGTTCCTCCCCAATCGTATGATTCTTTCTGTGTTTTGCTATCAGTAGAGAAATTTCATATCTAGCTTTAAGGATACAATTCAGGCCTGTAGTTTGCGCAGTGAATAATGAAGTGATTTTTGATCTATTTTCAAACTTCTCTTTCAGTAATTTAAAATATTCCAATTTTGCATTGACATAGTTAGGATGTTTTACCTGCAAATGAGCTTCAAGATGGCCTGCTTTCATTGATTCATTTATCAAAGTCTGTTGACATAATAGGCAAAAAGGAGCAGGTTCATCATGTACAACGTACAGGTATAAACCCAAACTTCAAGAACTCGACTGAATATTGACGAACCTTTTGCTTGCTTGGTCTGCTCATTTTGAAAATACAACAGTGTGAACTGCCTGAAACAGATTAATACAACAGCATGTAATCCTTGAAATAGATTAATCAATTTTTTATTATGTCGTAGAATTGAAAACTGTAATAAAAGTAATAATCGAATCAAAAGAATTCTGACCCTAAAAATTTTTTTTTTAATCACTAGCGCAGTTTGAGACTTTTTCTCGCAGAGAATGCATCAAAACTGCGCTAGCCTCTTGCTTTACTTTCTGGAGTCCCTTTTTTTCTGATTTTTGGCATCCCCCTCAGGCTAGCATCTGCGGTGGACACCCCCTGCCACCCCCTTCAATACGCTAGTGCACAAAGATGTATACAGATACAGGTCTCACTCACTACTGAACTGAAAAAGTAAAGGGATATGGACATGATTGTTGAAATAATTTGGAATCCTCATTGCCAATGAAATAATTTGGAATGGAAACCGGTCAGAAAAAATATAATTATAATGTTAACCAAGGATAACAACAGTTAAAATAAAAGGAACAATGGAGAAATTACAGAGAAACATTGGAAGAGCAAAAAACATGTTATGAAAATAAAAAGAACAAAGTGATTTTACTTGGAAATTACCACAATTGTGTTGTACTGACAATGTTGCCGTCACTTCTTTCACACTAGCATAATGAGTTTATTTTCTTAAACCAACTTTTCAATTTTTCCCAAAATATTTCTACACCCCACCAAAATATTCCCACGTCCTACCTTGAGAATCTATGGCTTAGGCCATAGGGATTAGTGATTGGGGAAAAAACAAAATTAACCCACAATACCTATCTTTATGTATATTTGGGCTTCATATTTGTAAATATGCGATGTACTTATTTCTCAAATTGTATATTATTTTTTTCCAGCGGGACGAACTTTTGTATTTCTGCATGTAAGAGACCTACTTCCAGGTGACTGCAGTACATTTTCTTGCCACCGTCAATACTATTATCACAAACTTTCTTTGATTTGGTGGAAGTTACAATTTAGGATTGGTTCCTTCAACATTCCCTAATAAAAATAGAACATGATTTTTGTGGGTGTGAGATGCTGGTATCTTATTCTAACAATTCCCCTACTTTCACCTAAAAAGTCTCACTTTTGGACACGCCCATGTGGAATACAAAAAGGTACCTTCTTCTATACCACACTAAACGTATATATTTTGTTAAAACAAAACTTACTTACAGCGGCAGTAGTGGCTGGCTCAATATGGCTGTCATTGTTACCTATAATAACTTCATGCATCTGGAACTGCTCTGCATTTCCCTAGTGTTGATACTAACAGAGTGGTTCCAGCTGCATGGGGGATTATGTGTAACAAATATAGCCATTGCTCCTGCATTGAGCCATCTCCGTGAGCTACCGGGGCGGCCCTGAAGCGACCCAATCAGATGCTGGACCGGTGCTTCAGTGAACTCCAGCAGCACTGCATCCCTGCTGCCATGTCAGGAGTTAGATATGGGGGGGAGAAGGGGGTGTTTGACGGATGGCTGGGGCTAGGAGTGAGATGGTCGGGCAAGGCGAGGACAGTGGCGCCACCCCTTCAAATGACATATTCCTTCCTTGATGGAAGGTTATAAAAATTTTTGCTATACCCCTTTAAGCTCTCATATTTTATTTCCCAACAATTGCGCAGCCTGCAACTGTCATGAGATACAATGCACCCATAGTCTGTGTTAATAACCCCAATTAAAGGTGATAATAGGTTAAAATCACTAACTTTAAATTTAGCATCAGGTGGCTAACATACATGAATAAAGATTGTGCATTCCTCAAGTATAAAAAAAGTTTTAATGTTGTGAATGGTAATGTTATAAGATAAAGAAATAAATTGAGTTTGTAGTTTGGAGGGTGCAGATTGAACTCCATCTACAAAGACTGAAATAACCTGATTGTAAGCTGGGAATCTAGTATTTCATGTTTATTGCCTGTGCTGTTAATGTAGAATTTTGAAAATCCTGAAATTGAACCAAGTGTTATGCATGCAGTTAACCTTTTTGAAATCCCTAATATTTGCTGGTTCATTTAGGCTCTGTTCCCAATCAAATGTCTTGCAGTTTTACGCACTAAATTTTACATAGGGCCTTTGGCTTAGCTGGCTGATAAATATCTGGAATAATTGACAAATCTGCAAATTTACTAATCAATGTAGGATTTATGGTGACAGCAAAAGACACTGTTCCCAATTTTGCTCATTTGCATAAGCTCTTTAGTGCCCTCCTTTCTTTAGTTCCCTCATTTTTCACTTTTTCCTTTACATACAAAAAAGTGGGTCCTCTCCATTTTTTCCAAACTTTTCCCTCAAATCAATTTTTGTTCTTTTTGTCTCACCATATTTTTGTAGAGCAAGCACCCAAATTTGCAACTACCACATATTTCGGCATGCAAGTCGAGTCGTGAAACCCAAAAATTTTTCTCCAAAGGGGGATTGACTTATTCAGTGAATATACTTTTGAGACCTTAAAATCAGCTCAAAATCAAAAATCGTTGATTCGGTGCGCAAATAGACCTCGATTCGGAGTACGTCGACCCCTGAAAAAAACAAAGACAGCTGATTGTGACAGATATTTATTAAAATGTTTATTGAAAACAACAATTCAATTAGAACTCTTCAAGAGTTCTGCAAAAAAATCGCAAAAACCCTTCGAAATCACTCTTGCTGACATCGTCTGAGGCAAAGATGGCAGCAAACACATTCATGCTCTCACTAGTTAAATAGTTATATGGGTCCCAGTCTGTATCTGATGAGGTGGTTTCAGCTTCATTGTTAGTATCCCATAAGGCATCATCTTCTGTGTCATCAATTGCACAAGAGATCCCCCACTTTTTGAATGATTTTATCATAGTCTCTACTTTCACTTTGTCCCATTCCTTGAGCATGAAGCCACACAGCACATCGAGTAATGCAGCATGCATTGCCTTTTGTAAACTACTTTTCTGCATTCGACATCCATGTATTCCATTTGTTGCGCATGTGATCTTTGATTGGCTTGTTCAAGCAAACATTGAGAGGTTGCAATACAGATGGCAAGCCACCCTGCAAGTGTTATGTTGTGCTAATCTACCTTTATTTTCTCTGTTAAGTGGCTCCGAAACATTTCCCAGACCAGCAAACTCCGTTCTTTACTTAAACTGCCTGGCCATCTGCTCCATACATTATCTATCCACAGTTTAACTCCATTTTTATCTATCCAGCTTTTGTCGTGAAAATGTACAAAAATATCTGGAAGGAATTTTATTTTCAGTTTAATTTTGCGTTTGCAGATCACCATGGGTCTTAACTTCATCCCATCTGGTCCTTTCATGGCCTGTACTTCTGGTTTGCAGTTTTAACACCTTTCCATACCACTGTTGTATTGCCTATCATGTGAAATTCATAGGCGTTTCATCCATGTTGCCAATATTGCCAATGGAAACTGATATTTCTGCTGGTAACAAATAATCAAGATCTTTTGGTAGTTTCTGAGCGATTTTTTTTGTTTTTTTTTCTCCAGATTTTTCCTATTCATGAAATGGTTGACCAGCCTACTGTAGCTTCAAAGTCTTTACTGAGTTCTGGGTGCCACTTTGCCCACTGCAGTGCAAATGTTCTAATTTTATTTCAGGTGACTATGTAGCAATCTTTCCTCTGTTCATGTACCCATTCTGCAAAGTGCTTTTTAACTCTGGCCAATGAGTGATTCCCCTTCTCATGGAACATTGCTTTTTTAGTAATTTTCTTAAAGTCTCCTCATCCTCCAATCTCTTACCAACTTCTAATGTACATCAAATTTTTTTTGCAGCAGTACAATTGTTCATTTTCTTGGCCATTTTGATCACTTACAATTTGAAATTCACTTCAAACTTGTATCGTGTATTGCGTTGTTTTGATGGGCCCTCCATGGTAGCAATCACCTCCAGCCAATGCCCAGCAGATCAATGCGCGCACGCAGCAAAGAGAACACTGCAACTAACAGAGCACACACTCCGGCGCTCGACTTGTACACCAGTTAACGACTAATCTCAGGCTTCGCGATCTTTGGGGGTCAATCTATACTCTGGTCAACCTGCCGGCTGAGGCAGCCAGAAAACTGGGGTTGACTTGTATGCTGGATGTACCATAAAACCCTTAAAATCAGGCTGAAAAGGTGGGGGGGGGGTCCCCAAAATATACGGTATGTATTTCTATACCTAGCTTCAGATTCAAATTCAGAATTGTCATCTAAAGGACAATTTTTAACCCTTTGATTGACTTGAAACAATTACGTTTGAGCAAAAAATAATCTACCAATGTACTTACACTTATTTAAATGAGAGATGAGCCAATGGATACTCCTAGATTTGGATTATTTTTGCAAAACGAAAATTGGAATGAAAGTGCGAAAAGGCATAATTCAATTTGTAATCTAAAAATTTTTTAAACTTGTTTCAGCTGTAATACTTCCAACGATCTGGGCATATCTTCAGACACTTCACGCTGAACCTTATTTTCTGGGTTTGGGATTATCAGCATTCAGTTTTAGTGGGTTAATCGCAGGCCCTATCTTTGGACATGTATCAGACAGATCAAGGAGGACAAAGCCTATCATATTATTTGCTAATTTGTTTGAAATTGCAGGTATGTTGTAATTTCTTGCTATAATTTGTGAAATATTTACTAACAGAATTGTAGTGCTGGCTAATCAGAAGAATAGTGGGGTGAAAGATACGTGGAAGTTGCATTGTTTGCATTAAAATTATATATTTACAGCATTTTAAAACATTCTCTTGCTACATCTGTGCCAGTTTGTGCAATGATAATTTGTAGAACAAACATGTATTTAAGAATTCTGAGGCCAATTAAATATTTAAAAAAAATTAAGAGTATAAAGATAGATATTGGTAATTTGTTTATTAAATCCATAATGGGAAGTCAATATTGACACAGTGAATCCTAGTTTTTAAAATCATAAAATTGTTAGGCAAAAATCTACCTGAAACCGGTTGTGTCTTGTTAGAAGACCACTTGGCTAATAATTTTTCAACTAGAGATGAAATTAATTAATGAAATAATATTTCTGATGACTTAGTATCTGAATGTGGATGATTTGTTAACATTTTCATTGATAATATGAATAAGAATATCATCCAGATCTATCCTGTACAAAAATAATATTGACAAAGAATCCCACTCAAAATGGACAACTTTTTAATGTTTCTGCAAACCACTGGGAATTTTTGATTATCAGACTATCTTGATGACACAAAGTGAAAAATATGATTCAGGTGTAATATATTGATTGATTTTGGTGATTAATACCACACTTTGTTTTTAGGCAATTTTATGTACTTCATGGGATATTCAAAGTGGTTACTGCTTGGTAGTCGGCTTGTAGCAGGTAAGGTCAAGTTACAGACAGCTGTGTCATTGTGAGGTGAGCGTTCTATCAATATCTATCTCCACTATTTGTTTTATTCATATGATCATCCTTGTAATGTAAGATAATTGGCTAATTTTGATAGCATTGCAATTTTTAATGAAATTTGCAATTTAATTTGAAATGATTTGCTATGCCTTCTCTATTTTAAAAAAGAAGGTGAAAGATGTGGTTCACAGTCAACTTTTCAAAAACAGTTCGGAATGGGTCTTTAATTGCTGGGCTTTTCCAGCAAACACTCACATTGTGAATGGAAAAATAATTTGAATCCTCGGGAGTACTATAGATTGCAATGCTGAAGAACTGTGGGGTTTATTTAGATTCGACTAATAAACTGAACATTCATTTATGTGTCAATATGCATACGGTGATAAGATGAAGGAAGATTAAAAACAGCATAGACATTGAAATGGTAAATATTTATTGACAGATTATTGAATATATTACCAACGAAGATTTTGTAACATTTTCACTGTTGATCATTGATTTAAAAAAAAAACCCACAGGAGTCCCATCTTGATCAGGTCGTCAAAATCCTCCAAAATATATTGTGCAACATGGAGAAAATTGGCTCTGGGTAGAGGGAGATCTTGATGATCAGTTCTAGATACTTGAATATATCAACAAGTTCAAGCAGATAGAATAATGTCTGGTTGCCGGATCAGGCCCAAGAGTGAAAGTAATAAACGGATTTAAAGTAAAAACCCCAATTTCTAGCACCCATGGTAATTGGTAGATGCTGAATAAGCCAATTTGCTGGTTGCTTGTGATGGTATGTTGCATGGATTGCTAGGGGATGCCAATTTTAAACCTTAGTATTTTTACCTACCTGGTTCTTATAACCATATAACCATTTACGGAGCGGAAACAGGCCATGTTGGCCTTTCGAGTCTGCACCGGTTCACTGATTTTGTGCGCCCTCTTCAGGCATTGGTCCCGGTAGATCTTCATTCAATAATGATGGGCAAATTCAATACAGGTGGAATCTTATTGAAATTGGAAGCAAGATGGTTGTTTTCTGCCATTTTTTGCTGGTGGCTTGTGGCTGTTTGTTGCTTTATGGTGATTGCTGAAAACAAACTGCACAGTGAAGAAGTAAAAGAAATCAATTTTTCAAAATATAAGAGAATGCCAATTTTCTCTTTGACTATTATATGAAAGTGCATTGAAAAGAGGCATTTATTGACCTGCACCTATCTTCATTGGAAAAAATTATTTTCCCTGTCAAATTTTTGCTTTTCAAAGGGACAGCCATATTTTCCCACATTTTATTACCTGACATCAATTTTTTGTTTTTTCCATAAATATAGACATATCAAAAGTTTCCATTTTCTAAATATATAAGTATATAACTTTTTTTCTTACAAAACAAAACACAACAACCCCTTCCCTCCCTCCCTCTTCCAAGTATAAATCCATACAATTGGGTTTAAAAAAGAAAAGCTTCATTGGGGAGGTCAGTATTTGGGCCCCTATGTAGTCCAGATATGATTGCCATATTTTGAAAAATACGTCATATTTATTTTTTAGATTATATGTGATTTTCCTTTCTATAGGAATACAACTATTCAACTCTGTCTTCCATTGTGCTATCTGTAGAGGGGAGTCGGACTTCCAAGTAATCATAACGCATTTTATTTTTGCCACAGCTGAAGCTATTTTAACTACCTGACATGACTTTTTCATGAGCAATCTAATGTTCTATTGTGCAAACTGGAAGAGAATTAGGAATTTGTATCCTTTATGTAAATATTTTAACCTCCCTGTTAATTATTTTTCTGATTATTGTTAAATATATGCTAAATAAATCACTTAATTATCCTAGAAACCTAAGAAAGAGATAATTTCATTTGTTTATTTACTTTCATCAGCCCACTCTTCAACTTTCAGTCTCAGTTTAACAAAAAGCACCACTTTGTCTTTTATTTTTACCAGAAAAAAGAATGCTGAAAACTTTCATGTCATTGTGTTGTGGAAAAGATTATTGTTCTGTTTTCTGTAAGCATAATTAGACAACGGTTGAACATTGATTCCAGTAAATGATGTTCAATTTATCTTGCTCCTTCAAAGAAAAGTAATAAGTATATATATTTTAATAAATATATAGGGATTGGGACTGGTGTTGGTGCATGCATTTTTGGATATCTTACTCGTTCAACCACAACAGAGGAACGGGCTACAGTATTTGCCGTTGTCATGGCTGCACGACAGGCCGGGCTGTTGATTGGTAAGTTAATTTATTGAATAGTAAACATAAAAATGCAAAGCATTGAAGTGAATAAACATAGAATCCTTAATTATATTTTAAATTCTTCATGTCATGGATTTGTATCGCTCTTTCCTCACTCCTGCTTTGATTATATCTAGAAATCTCCTCTGACGCTTATCGAAAGCATCATTAACAATTGCGATGATTCAAAAATAAACACATCCCACCCTTCAACCAGCAGTTGGCAATAATTGTGTCATGAGCAGATGTATTTATCCTAAGAAATGGAAATGAAATCAGGACATCAGACTCAAAGAAACTTCACTTTCATGATCACTATTGAGCATATTTAAAACAATGTTCACATCTCTCTGCAATTTGTCAAATACAATATGATCCCATCACCAGGCCCATATTGCCCTCTCCTCCCCCTCACCACCTTCCACAGGGCCCTCTCCTCCCCCTCACCACCTTCCACAGGGGCCCTCTCCTCCCCCTCACCACCTTCCACGTGGACCCTCTCCTCCCCCTCACCACCTTCCACAGGGACCCTCTCGTCCCCCTCACCACCTTCCACAGGGTCCCCCTCGTCCCCCTCACCACCTTCCACAGGGACCCTCTCCTCCCCCTCACCACCTTCCACAGGGACCCTCTCGTCCCCCTCACCACCTTCCACAGGGTCCCTCTCCTCCCCCTCACCACCTTCCACAGGGTCCCTCTCCTCCCCCTCACCACCTTCCACAGGGACCCTCTCCTCCCCCTCACCACCTTCCACAGGGACCAGTCCCTCTGTGACTCATCCATTCCCACCAGTCAACCCCTTGGTACTTTCCTCTGTGACCACAAGAAATACCACTTGCACCTACCCTTCCTCCTTCACCACCATTCTGGGCCCCAAACAATCTTTCCTTGTGTAAGCTGTAAGTAAAATTTTATATTGTGTATATAATATAGATAAAATATATATTGCCTGGCCATCCTGATGCTCCTGTATCTCCTTCCTGATGGTAGTAGGTCAAAGTTACTTTGTAGTGGGTGGTAGGGATGCTCAATAATTCTTTGAGCCCTATATACTACGCTCCTCATCCTCCTTAAGAAGTCGAGGTACTATTGCGCCTTCCAGACTAATGAGGATTTGTGGGTCCAGGATAGGTCATTCATTATATGTATATCAATGAACTTTGTGCTCTCAATTCTTTCCACGACAAAGTCATTAGCCACTTTGTCCCAGGAATTAATGGGGAATTAACCAGTTAAGGGTCCAGTGGAAAAGGAAAACAATCAGCACGCTGGCATTAAATGATGTCAAATCACACTAGGGATTGACACCCTCTATTCATGCCCCTGACATCAGCTGATACTGGGTGCTGATTAAACCAGTGGAAAAAGGACAACTTCCATCCATTCCATTTAAAGGTAGACCCTCCAATCCCTGGGGATGAGTGTGTTCAGTGGAAAAGCTGTCAGTATCCCCGTTAAAGGTGGCCCAATGGAAACAGCACAAACAGCTTTCTATCCTGGGACACTGCATAGCCAATTAACTGGGATGCCAGTGGAAAAAAAGAGGCTATAGAGAATTGCGGAGAGTGGTTGACAATAATCCTTCTGAAGTCAACAATTGTCTCCTTTGTCTTGTCCACATTAAAACTGACACACAATTTAATTTTCAGTGCTCTTTTCAGGCATATTTTGTTATTTTTTTAACTGAATTTTTTTACAATTGTGGGGACATGAGAACAACACCAAAGAATCAGTCTCATTCCAATTTCTCATACCAAGTGCTTCATAACCATCTGACACCCTACATATGCAAGTGACCCTCACATTACAGGGTTAGAAGCGCTTGTGCTCTGAAGAAATAGTCAATACTGTATTATGAATTTTTTTTTGTTCGTAACCTGAAGCTTTGTTATCTGTAAATGCATCAACATTCAACTTTTAAAAACTGTGTTAATTTGTTTACTTTTATTTATTTACAATTAATGCATCAACTTCTCAAGATTAATGCAGATTCTTTATTTTTATGCATTTTATTTTATTTAGGACCAGGATTTAATATTTTTCTGAGACTTTGCAACTTCAACCTGGGGCAATTTAAAGTCAATAAATATACTTCATCTGGGGTAAGAATTATTATTTATCTTTTTAAAGTTTTATTTTGTGATATTAATGCTAGATTGCAGAACATAAGCAAATTAATATACTAATTACTGCATTTGACAGCATACAAGGCCCACGGGCATATAGACACCCCCCCAACCCGCCCCAGTTCAGTGGGAAATATTAAGAAAAACATTTTTAGTGTATTCACAGGTAAGCATTTAAAACTTGGACAAAACATGCAACTAGGACAACAGTAACAATCTTTTTAATAACAATACTGCTGTATTTTACAAGAGAAAACAAAAGCTGCTTCGCTATATCAGAAAACATTTTATAAAAACAAACTGCCTCTGTCGATACCCGCGCTGCTCCCACTGCCCTGCTCTTTCCTGACGGGGAGTGGGGCAGTGTGATCAGTGCGACGACTGACAGTGGACCGCTGGGAGAGTCTCTTGACAGCCCGTCACCAGCCTCCACACTGATTCCACTGCTCTACTCTGCCCCCCACCCCCAACAGTCTGCCACCAGTCAATAGGGGAAGGTAAAGAAGAAATGGAAACAGAGATGGGAGGGAGTTACTTGAAATGAGGGCAATCATTCTAATTTCCTGTTGAGTTTATTTTTTTCAACCTGTGAGGTTAGTTCCACTCCGAAAAAAAAATTTTGGATAAATGAGAATCTTGGATTTGTTTTGGACATCTGAAATGTTAATTTTTTTGGATAAATGAGGATTTTGGAGAATCTGATTTCAGATAATCAGAGTTGTTCTGTATATTTGCTTAAAGAAGAAAAAAAAATGCATTTGAATATGCCATTTGTTGTAGCCATATTACACAACACCAATGATGTCCAGCCTTTTAATGGAGCATCAATTAATATGATACTGGTCTGAACCTGTTGATTACAACACAAAAGGAAGCCCTTCAGCCCAATGGGCTTGTGCTGGTTCAGAGCAGAGCAGTTCCAACAGTTGCATTTCATCGCTTGTATCCCTGTAACTTGTTCCCTCTCGCATCTCCTTCAACTCTCCTTTGATTTTTAGCCACTTCCATGGGTAATTTTAAGTGGCCAATTAAGCTACCAACACCTCTTTGAGATATGGTAGAGTGATAATGTGTCAATTCCATCAGACGACCTAATATTAGGATCAAAGCAATTTGCGTGGGCAAATTGTTAGCGAGGCAGCAGCATTAACTACTGTGCCACTCTACTGTTGTTAAGCATGGGCCTCCTGCTGAAATGCAACAAACAGCAATCCTATTAATTGACAGGCAGCACAATCCTAGCATGCCCCCTCCATCAAAAAACAAGAGACTTGTGTTAATCTTACATTGTGATGTTTAGGCCCATTTTCAAAGGCCTGTGTGTTATTTAAACTTACCCCTTGGGTATGCATAAGTCGCTCACAAACTATTTTGTTTTTCATTTCCTTGCAGCTTTTCATGTGTTTTATGTGGATTATTCTTCAAGTGATTATTATCTTTATGTATTATGACCTTCCATTGGTTCCCAAGCCCAATTCTAAACGAACAGTAGTTTCAGCTGAAGAGGAGGAAGAACCTTTGATTGATGATGCGAACTATGCAGCTGCAGATAGCGACTGGTATGGTTCTCAGAATGAAAATGAAAAACTGCATGTCCCACGAACAAATGAAATGGATGGGGAAAATAGCTCAGCAGATGAATATCGATATATTCCTAATGGCCATGTTGATGATTACAAAACAAATAATAACCCATTCCACAATTTTAGTGTTGTTAAAGGTAGGTATCGATATTTTTTGTCATGTATATAAACTGAATCCATTTGTGCCACTCCTCTGCTTTTTGTGGTGTTCTTTTATAGATGAACAACCCTTTGAGATTTGACAAAATATAAGATACAGTTGATTTCAACACTGACTGTGCAGTACAACATCCACCTATTTTACTTAAATGCTACAATGAGTGTCATCATCTGCTTGAAATTTTAACTGTAAATGCCCCAATTTCTTTTATGGCTTTGTCCCAGAACTTACTTTCATCCATATTAAAAATGTTAAAACTACGTTTTCAGCTTGAAAGGAGTGTTTCTACTCACTGAATACTGTAACAATGAAAGTGTGAAGGAAGAGTGGTTCTGTGGATCAAAAGATACAGCTGGTAAAGGAAAGTGCCTGCAGAGGCAAGAATTTTGTGGAAGGTGGGTATAGAGTCCCTCCAGGCCAGATGTCAAGTGCTGCTAACTAGAGGTTCTTGGGAAGGTCTCTTAAGACTAATACCACGTAAGCACAGTCTATCTTTATTTTGGGGCAGACAGTACTGAAGGCAAATTCCTATGACCATTCTGCCTGGTCCTATGAATTGAAGATAGCTTTCATTCTGGAGTAAAGAGTTTGAATGATCATTCTTGTAGAGCAGTGAGCAGCATAATGCAAGATATGATCGAAATCAGCAGCCTGCCGTGATCTTGAGGCTGGAAAGTTGGGAGTGTCTGTGAGCATCACAGAAAAAACAATCACGAGCATTCAAGATTCCTTTATTGTCAAGTAATCGTATGGAACATGTAGTATTACACAAAATTCCCTCTACCGTAAGGCAGAAATATAGTCGACGTTAGTGTCGCCTGGCGCACCTTACAGTAAGAGAAAGAGAAGCGAAAGAAAGTCTCTTCAGAGTCGCTGAATATCTTGGATTTCCCTTCAGCGCTCCCGCAGCTTCTCCAGCTGCACAGACTTCTGTTCGATCCATTGGCAATCCCGAGCTCAAGATCCAAACCTCCGACATGATCAGGAACTCTTCAACGCTCGAGACTATTGAGGAGTCCTTCGTGTCCTCCGCACCCTCTTGAATCCTGGCTCCAATACATAGTTTCCACCACTCCGCAGCTTGTGCAGATCCTCTGACCTCAATTTGCCCACAACCTTCTCAACAAGGAGGGGGTGGGGGTGTTCTCCCTGTTTCTAGTGCCGTCTGGTTCCCCTGGAGTCTGCAACCCCTCGTAGCTGTTGCTGAGCACAGGCACTGCCATCCTGGGCACAGGCCTCACAATTGCAGGATTTTACTTAAAAATGCAATCGAGTCCTTTAACCAGCCTTTTAAAGCCTGTACAAAGCTGTCAGCGTTAGGATCGGGTAGTTGAATCCTTTGGAGCAGTGCTGTCGTCCACTCTCTCAGGTCTGCAGCAGCACTGCCATTACAGCAGCTCTGGTAGCCATTCAATTTTTTTTTCCTAAAACTTCCAGCATGTATGGACAAATCTTAGTGAAAGTAAGATACAGTTTTAAATGTCAAAGCTTCAGAAAAATATTGCACAAATAAAACTTGGCTGTAAGTAATGAAGTAATTTTTGTGACAAAATGTATGCTTTGTGTTACCTTGGTGTTTTCGTGCTTCTGCGGGCACTCTCCTTTACCAGCTGTTGACCAACAGAACCAAGCTCCCAGTTCACTTTCGTCATTACAGTATTCAGTGAGTAGGAACCCTCCTTTGTAGCTGGAAGAGTGATATGTGTGCAATAACAAGGCTCAAAGAATTTGATTTGCTGATTTTAAAAATGCCAGTGTAAACAAAAAAAATCCTCCAAAAGTACAGGAATTAATTTCTTAATGGACACCAAAACCTTCAGAAATGGGCAAAATATTGTACAATAAATATCAATTTCTGTTTATGGTTGAAAAATATACAATTTGATCATTGTTAAATTATACTAATTAATATATTAATACTTTTCATCCTTTGCCCTTGTGTTGAAATACATTGAAATGTGTGACTGACATTTCTCTAAGATGATAAGATTTCATGCTGCTCAGTGATCCTCATTTTTAAGTAATCCTGGGTAGTGAAAGGCATATTGTACACAGTGTAGCAGTAAATTGGATCTTGTTTTGTTTAACTGGACCAGTATGCAACCTCGTGCAAACCCTTGGGATTTCTGCTCTATATATTTTTTTGTTTTTATTTTCTCTTTTTACGTACTTCCTTTCCAACTGCAGGAAATAAGAATTTTGGTGCATATGTCCATTTTACAAATATATATGACAATAAACTCTTATATATTGCATTTTAATTTTTTCTTGATTCTTTTTTGAAAATTTTATTTTTCATTTGCATCAATACATACATATAATTCTTCATCACATAATAATACAATGTAATAAAAATGATACAAAATGATATGTAATTTTTTCTTTTTATCCCCCTCTCCAAAAGAAAAAAAGGAAAAAAAAACTGAATTTATTTATCATTCACTATTCATATATTCCTAACACATTATTCTTTCCTGTGCATATTAATTGGGAGGAGTGGGTGTTATGGTCAATGTGGATGGACTCTTACTGATGAAATCCATATATGGTTTCCAAATCATATAAAAATTCTCAGGTTGATTCCTTAAACTATAAGTAATCTTTTCCAATCTTATACAATTTTGAATTTCCATCTGCCATCTATCCAACCTTATAAAATTATCTGACTTCCATGTTGCTGCCATACATTTTTGTGTCACCGCTATTGTTACAGTCAAAAACTTTTGTTGGTAATTGATTAACTTCAATTTAGTATCAGTGTCATATAAATCACCAATCAAAAATATTCTGGCTCGACAGCGACTATGCGAGAGGTGTCTGAGGAGATTCAATATGTCACCAAAGACTCTCGTAAACCTCTACAGGTGTACCGTGGAGAGCATTCTGGCTGGCTACATCACTGCCTGGTATGGAGGTGCCAACTCTCAGGACAAGAATAAACTCCAGTGGGTTGTTAACTCACTCTGCTACAGCACAGGCACCAGGCCACTCCACAGAGGACATTTATATGAGGCAGTGAAATGAAGAAAGTTAAACCCAGGAACAATAGCAAACATGATAAAACTGTGATACTAATCTGGTTGAACTATAATCCAAGATTTATTTGCATGCATAGTTCAGCAATTGAGTGCAAAATACACTAATGATTCATCTTGGCCTTCTCCTGAAGTCTAAAGAATGACAAGTAAATATTCCACAGGTTTGGCCCATTTCACATTACTGAGAAACAACTAAAGACTGCAGTAAAGACTCTGATTTTAAAAAAAAACCTAGCTAGTACTCAAAATTAATTGCATTTCTATTCAAGATATTCTCATACCACTTCAGCATTAGCAGATATAAATGAAACAGCCTCCTATCCTCAAAGACCCCTTCCTCCCAGGCCATGCTCCTTCACTCTGCTATCATTGGGGGGAAAAAAGTACAGGAGCCTAAAGATGAGCACTCAATGGCACAGGGACCGTTTCTTCCCCACTGCCATCAGATTCCTGAATAATCAATGAACCCAAGACACTGCCTCACTTATCGTGCACTATTATTTTTTACTTTTTTATTGTAATGTTGTAAGATGGTTTCTAATCTGAATATTTTCACTAAGATGCTGCTGCAAACACTGAATTTCATGACCATAAATCCTGATTCTGATTTATTTATTCCAGAATACCTACGTGAGGAAGTGGTCGTTGTCCTTACAGCACAATTCATTACTCTCTTCAACCAGACTGCTTTAGAGGTATTCAAAGCTCCACTAGAATTAGCAATATGATCGTATGGTCGTTGTGGTGCTGATGCAATGTAGCATAGAAGTGAATCCAGACCCAGTGAACTCTCATGGCATTAGCTCAGACATTGAGCATGGAAACTTTCCTATTGGCTGAAGGAATGGTCATTGGCTAATTCTGAGAAGAAATAGTTAAGTATCAAAGGCACAAATATACTTTCAACAAACAACATCAACAATCACTTGATTGCACGTTACAGACCTTCTTAGAAAACTTAAGTGTCAGACACTGTTTGTAGCAGGTGACGTAAAAATGTGGTCCTGAATTTGGCCTTAGCAGTTTACATTGCGCAATTATGCTGAATTAAAAGAGGAGTATTTAGATGTGATCTGAGTAGAAATGAAATCTTCATACCAATCAGATTCTCCATTTTCCTGGTGATCAATGGAATGGATCAAAATTTGGCATTCCACAAGATGCTGTGGACCCTTGACCACAGCTATATTATAATCTGCCACAATCTACAACTTTGCAGATAGCTCAGCTATTTTTATCAAGCCAATAAGACAAATGTATTCATTGAGACATGAAGAAAGTTAAACCCAGGAACAATAGCAAACATGATAAAACTGTGATACTAATCTGGTTGAACTATAATCCAAGATTTATTTGCATGCATAGTTCAGCAATTGAGTGCAAAAGACATTAATGATTCATCTTGGCCTTCTCCTGAAGTCTAAAGAATGACAAGTAAATATTCCACAGGTTTGGCCCATTTCACATTACTGAGAAACAACTAAAGACTGCAGTAAAGACTCTGATTTAAAAAAAAAAGCCTAGCTAGTACTCAAAATTAATTGCATTTCTATTCAAGATATTCTCATACCACTTCAGTATTAGCACCCACCTAATGAAGTTTGTCCACCTACATCTGTCTGCAAAAGCAGGATTAAATCCAATTTTAATACCACTTCATATTTCTGTGTAATGTTTTGCATACTTTTGTTCAGCTACTTTGTCTAGCCTTTTGAAACATAATATGTTTAATGTGCAACAAGTTAATAGTGTATGTTTTTTTTAACTTTAGACAATGGTTACCCCAATCACACAGAAATATTTCAACTTTGGAGAATTGGAGAACAGTTTGATGTACTGTGTATGTGGTTTCGAGGTAAGTTAAAATAATGTCAATATTATGATGTGTTGTGAATTTAACTTTCAATAATCAACAGTTATTCAACACAGATTTGGGATGACCTTATTTTCTATTTTATAGGTAATAGTTGGATTTTTTTATTGTGAGGTGGCTGAGCACTAAATTTGCTGATCGAGTAATCCTGGCAATGGGTCTTATCATATGCAACATTTCTTGTATTTGGTGTTTAATATTCTTGGCAAAGCCAAAAGGTAACAAGTTTGTTATATTTGTGCCTACTTTCTTGTACACCTTCTAATTAGGTTTTCAAGAATAAACATTTCTCTAACAAGCTATTACTATTGATAGAAAAATATTGTTCTATGATGAAGTACATGCCCATTTCTTTATTCTGAATTGGGTAAATATGTCTGACTTTGAAATTAAAATACAAACACAAAATCCACTACATCTTCTTTATCTACCTTGCTTGTTACTTCTTCAAAGAATTCCAATAGATTTGCAAGCAAGTTTTTCCCTTCAGGAAATTATGCTGGCTTTGGCCTATCCTGTCACGTGCCTCCAAGTACTCTGTAACCTAACATCTTCCCAACCACTGACGTCAGGCTAACTGACCTATAACTTCCTTTCTGAGGCCTCCCTCCCTTCTTGAATAGTGGGGTGACATTGGCAATTTTCCAGTCCTCTGGGAGCATACCAGAATCTTGGTTACCGAAAGATCATTACCAATGCCTCAACAATATCTACCCCTGCTTGTATTTGGAAGCTACGGTATTTGCATATCAACCAAGTTCTTACAATTGAACTTAATTTGAACAAGAGGAAATAAATGCTACATTTTGATGATCAGGTAGGTCACAGAAAATTATTTATTGATGTTTCTGTTGGATAGTGCATGTGTGATCATATGTGAAAAATGTCTCTGTTTGCCTTATTTTGATTTAAATAGTTCCTGGTGATTCCCTCTGATGCTATTTTTTTTGTTATTACTATCATAAAGTATCAACTTTACGTATCAATGTGCAGCACAAGATTTCTATGCCTTCAGTGAAGGCATTCCTCTTTTATACAAGGAACAAGGTCTCCATTCCTGGTAGAGATTCATGCCTCTTCATCTCTGATAACTTGTGCCCCAACCAATATTTTTACTTTAAGGGTTACAAGTCTATAATGGCAGCTTATTCCATAGTACGTGTATTTGCAATGTATACAAATAAATACAATCATATTTTGTCTAATTATCCACAGATTTTTGTTTTGAATAGATTGGTTATAAAACATGTGATTCTCCTTTATTTACAGGAAGCTATGCCATTTTGCTATCAGAGTTTGTCATAGGTGTGTTTCTCCAAATTCTGGGGTTGCCTTTTGTTGCTGTGGCACAAGTATCTTTGTTTTCAAAAGTTACTGCAGAGAAAACACAAGGTCAGTTGGTTGTGGTTTCTTCTACAACTTTTTGTGATTGTATCGTAAGGCTACAGATCTACATTTTAGACTGCATATAAAACTATGCAGAGTACAGGGGTAAATGAGTGGTTTTACTGACAAAACGAAGAGGGCTCCAATTTGGTCATCGACAAGTTGAAACATGGTAGGCTGTGTGATTATCAATCCCTGCAAGAGAGGCATAATCAATTAATTCATTGTTCAAATCCAATAATGTTTAAATGCTTTTGCTGTTTAACTACGGTTTGTTGGACTTGCATTTTTTTTTCAATTAAAGCAGGTGAGTAATTTGGAGGTAAAATATGTCAAAGCAATGATAACACAACTGTTTTCTTGCCTTCAAGAAATACCATGGAAATTGCAGTGGGAGGTCATTTTATTAATTTTTAGGGTTATTTTGAAACCTGTGTACATTTTTTAATTCTGATCTAACAGAATGACATTGATTACATTAATCCCTTAGTGATTTGTGTCTTCAATGAGATCTAAGTTGTCCAGCAGAAGGAGAAATAGACACTGCATCAACAAGAGCAAGAGTTGTCTGTAGTTGTTAGCCTATAGTTAGAGGGATCAGTAGACAGGTGCAACATACAGAATCTATAGAGGATAAGCTTCCTCATATATCTGAACTCCATGGTTTAAGGTGACCCTGAGCATCAGATGGTGGCAGAAATTTACTATCAGGTGAAAAGATGGTCACAACTCACAGGAATATCAAGGGCACCAACATTCTCAGCTTCTTTGCCTTGAGATTTTTCTATCATGTTGCTGGTGATTTCAATTTTGGACTCACAAAGGCATAAATGATTGGATGGATGCTTGGAAAACTCATATACTTGTGCTCTGGTATCAGTCATATTCAATAGTAATCGAGGTTGTGACTGTCACTTCTCACAAATGCAAAGTCTCATGGACTTGACAATTAAGGAATCCACAGATCTTCCATGAGTATTCATTGACCATTTCATTAATGTGCAGTCTTGCAAAACTGCAAGATGTTTGTGCAGAATTGGAGAGAATTTAAGCAAATGCCACAATGTTTTCATCTTGCATAGTTAATTCCTACCTCAAACAAACTTGTTGGCTTCTTAAAAATGGATGTCCTCTTCAAATGTTTAATGTACATCTACACTATGTGTGTATCCTGTACAAGAACTCCCAGGTTCCTTTGTATCTGGGTATTTAGATTTTCTCCCCATTTTCAAAAAAAAATCTGCCAGTTTATTTTATTCTACCAAAGTGGTAGAATCTTTCCATATTATACTTCATTTGTCACTTCTCTGTCCATTCCCCTAATCCATATAAGTCCTTCTGCAGACTCCCTGTTTCCTCACCACTTCCTGCTCCTCCATCACCTTCTGAAAACTTGGCCCCAATGCCATTCTTTCCATAATCCAAATCATTAATATACAACATAAAAAGAATCATCCCCAACCCTGACTCCTGAGGGAAAACAACTAGAAACTGGCAACCAACCAGAATGTGATCCCTGTATTCTAACTCTCTACTTCCAGCCAATCAGCCAGTGTTCTACCCATGCTAGTATGCTTCCGTTATACCATGGGTTTTTATCTTATTAAATAGCCTCATGTGCAGCACCTTGTCAAAGGCCTCCTTAAAATCTAAACACACAAAATCCACTACATCTTCTTTATCTACCCTGCTTGTCACTTCAAAGAATTCCAATAGATTTGTCAAGCAAGTTTTTCCTTGAGAAAACCATGCTGACTTTAGCCTATCCTGTCATGTGCCTCCAAGTACTCTGTAACCTAGCATCTTTCCAACCACTGATGTCAGGCTAACTGACCTATAACTTGCTTTTTGCTGCCTCCCTCCCTTCTTGAATAGTGGGGTGACATTGGCAATTTTTCAGTCCTCTGGGAGCATACTGAAAGATCATTACTTCTTTGGCTTGGCTTCGCGGACGAAGATTTATGGAGGGGGTAAAAAGTCCACGTCAGCTGCAGGCTCGTTTGTGGCTGACAAGTCCGATGCGGGAGACAGGCAGACACGATTGCAGCGGTTGCAAGGGAAAATTGGTTGGTTGGGGTTGGGTGTTGGGTTTTTCCTCCTTTGCCTTTTGTCAGTGAGGTGGGCTCTGCGGTCTTCTTCAAAGGAGGTTGCTGCCCGCCAAACTGTGAGGCGCCAAGATGCACGGTTTGAGGCGTTATCAGCCCACTGGCGGTGGTCAATGTGGCAGGCACCAAGAGATTTCTTTAGGCAGTCCTTGTACCTTTTCTTTGGTGCACCTCTGTCACGGTGGCCAGTGGAGAGCTCGCCATATAACAGGATCTTGGGAAGGCGATGGTCCTCCATTCTGGAGACGTGACCCATCCAGCGCAGCTGGATCTTTAGCAGCGTGGACTCGATGCTGTCGACCTCTGCCATCTCGAGTACTTCGACGTTAGGGGTGTAAGCGCTCCAATGGATGTTGAGGATGGAGCGGAGACAACGCTGGTGGAAGCGTTCTAGGAGCCGTAGGTGGTGCCGGTAGATGACCCATGATTCGGAGCCGAACAGGAGTGTGGGTATGACAACGGCTCTGTATACGCTTATCTTTGTGAGGTTTTTCAGTTGGTTGTTTTTCCAGACTCTTTTGTGTAGTCTTCCAAAGGCGCTATTTGCCTTGGCGAGTCTGTTGTCTATCTCATTGTCGATCCTTGCATCTGATGAAATGGTGCAGCCGAGATAGGTAAACTGGTTGACCGTTTTGAGTTTTGTGTGCCCGATGGAGATGTGGGGGGGCTGGTAGTCATGGTGGGGAGCTGGCTGATGGAGGACCTCAGTTTTCTTCAGGCTGACTTCCAGGCCAAACATTTTGGCAGTTTCTGCAAAGCAGGACGTCAAGCGCTGAAGAGCTGGCTCTGAATGGGCAACTAAAGCGGCATCATCTGCAAAGAGTAGTTCACGGACAAGTTTCTCTTGTGTCTTGGTGTGAGCTTGCAGGCGCCTCAGATTGAAGAGACTGCCATCCGTGCGGTACCGGATGTAAACAGTGTCTTCATTGTTGGGGTCTTTCATGGCTTGGTTCAGCATCATGCTGAAGAAGATTGAAAAGAGGGTTGGTGCCAGAACACAGCCTTGCTTCACGCCATTGTTAATGGAGAAGGGTTCAGAGAGCTCATTGCTGTATCTGACCCGACCTTGTTGGTTTTCGTGCAGTTGGATAATCATGTTGAGGAACTTTGGGGGACATCCGATGCGCTCTAGTATTTGCCAAAGCCCTTTCCTGCTCACGGTGTCGAAGGCTTTGGTGAGGTCAACAAAGGTGATGTAGAGTCCTTTGTTTTGTTCTCTGCACTTTTCTTGGAGCTGTCTGAGGGCAAAGACCATGTCAGTGGTTCCTCTGTTTGCGCGAAAGCCGCACTGTGATTCTGGGAGAATATTCTCGGCGACACTAGGGATTATTCTATTTAGTAGAATCATTACTAATGTCTCAACAATCTCTACCCTTACTTTTCTCAGAATCCAAGGGTGAAATCCATCTGGTCAGGGAGACTTAACCACCCTTAGTCTATTCATCTTTTTGAGCACCTTCTCCCTTGAAATTGCACTCACTTTCCTTCCCTGAAGCACTTTGACATCTTCACTGCTGTTCAGTATACATCCTTCTGTTAACTGTAACAAGTTACCGCATCTACTTCCAGCCTAAACAATCCTGCTGCCTGCTCATTGCTGTTGCTGTCTATCATCTGCTATTACTTGTTTGTATAACATGAGGTGAAAACCTATTTTATTTGACTAAGTGAGGGGTGATTATCTGAATTGTGCGTTGCTGCATGAATGCTGTAACGATGCACCTACATCGGGAAGAAACTAAACTATGGAATATCTGTGTTTCTCCTGGAGCTCCATTTGTTTTTGAGAATTTAAACTCAGAAATTAGAGCTGTAAGCCCATGAATATTGTGACAGATTATGTTATATTTTATATTGCATATAGATATGTTTTAAAGGAGATAAATTGTGGCAGGTTTTTTCAGTGTAGTTCACATACAAACACTTCAAAGCAGATCTCATTTTAAATGCCAGAGTTTTGCTCGAGCCAGACAGTTCAGTGCCTTTGCGCAAACTTTGAAGAATCCCTATAAGGACTTCGCAAGTAGGTGTTAATTGGACATGCTGTGGAGTAATGGATTATTATTTTGGAAAGCAAAAGATGAACAAATTTAGAAGATTAGGTCTGGAGCCATAGTCTGTCTGAGTGCATTTGGCTGTTCTAAGAGGGTCATGTGGTTTTCTCTGAGTGAGAGAGAGAGAGAGAATTCAGTTCTACAGTTCAGCAGGAGCAGCTGGGACTGGAACAGGACAAGCTGGCAAGCTTGTGGAAAAACACTTTTGAAGCCGGGTTATGAGTTCTTAGTTCAGCCTGGTCAAAGCAAGAGGAGAGGTCTGGCTGCATAATGTTTCACTCGAAATAAGGGAAACAAAAAGGAACTCTGTGGTGACCTGAAAGAAAGAGGTTATCATCTGGAAAATCCTGGTGGGGCAAGTTTCTTTGGCAAGACACTGAAGGGGCTGATCAGAAGGAATCAGTTGTGGATGTCCAACGAGCAACAAATCTCTCTCTGAAAACTGACAAGAACCTTCCTGAACTGTAACGATTTACCTTTCAAGCACCAAAGCCTGGTGAAATTCATAAATGTTAAATTCTGTGCACAGTATAAGAATTGCCTGAACTTGGAAGAGTGAGAAGTGAGATTGGACTGTGAATCAGAGAACTTTTTTTGAACTTGTATATACATTACATACATGTGCGCTTAGAATTAGAAGGGGGTTAAGTTAATAGTAATAAGTTAAAATTTGATCCTGTTTTCATATTTAAAGATAATTAAAAGTAACTTTTATTTAAGTAACCATTTGTCTTAGTGAATTTCTATTGCTGCTGGGTTTTGGGGTCCTCTGGGCTCATAATGATATTCTGAATGCTACTGTTCATGTGATCATATTTCACTCGCTGCTGCAAACGTACATTGGCTGAATGTTAGTGACAGATTTAATTCTTTCGTTTAACTGAGATTACTCCTACTCCCCATTTCTCATCAAACTGTAAATGGTCAATTGTTGACAGAGTTAGAGAACCATTTTGCATTCTTGTTCTCCACAAGGTGAGGGAATAAAGAATCTGATGAATAGAATTAAAGGCTTGCTTTGAATGAATGAATATATGTGATGATTTATTAATGGTGATTGTATAGATGTGGCATTGTATTTAGCCAGACTGTACCCAATTTGATGCATCATCTAGAATTATTTCTGCTCTTACTTTACAATCACATAATCTTTAATACCATGTCGCTCATAGCAAAATTGAGGCTTTAAATTCCAAGTGGCAATCAAATTTGTAGATGATCATTTTGAGGTCATGTCCCCACTATAAATGGCCTCTTTTGCTGTTTTCAATGTGCTTGAAATTCAGAAACATTAAAAAAAAATAGTTGAAATTAATTTTTATGTCTGTGCTCTCATAAGATTATAATAGAGTTCAGAAATCCTGATTGAAGAACAGGACGTGCGCAACAACTTTCTGCACACAACACGTGTATCTCATGTCTTTTATATTCAAAACCCTTATGTACTGTACTTTCTATCTATCATGGCTCCCAGTGCTTGTGATAGCAGCAGCAAAGGCAAAGGAGAAGTATCAATTTGGAAGTGAAACAAATGGTTGTTAAACAACACAAAGATGGTAAAACAGTGAATGCTATTGCTTGAGATTTAGGCACATCGCACTCAACAATCACGACGATCCTCAAAAACAAACAAAAAATTCTGAAAGCTATAAAGCTAATGAAAATGCAAGAGGGACCTACAGGTATATCAGATATGGTGAAATTGCTAATGCTGTGGATTGAAGACCAAACACAAAAGCGAGTCCTCCTCAGCACGTTGACGATCACTGCTAAGGCACGAAGCTTGTTCCAGATGCTTAAAGAAAAAGCAGGGCCAGACTATGATAATGAATGTAGTGCTAGCTCCGGGTGGTTCAGGCACTTCAAACAACTGCATGATGTGAAAGTGAATGGTGAGTCTGCAAGTGCTGATGTGAAGGCAGCAGAAGAATTTTTTGAAAGCTAAGATAAACTAAGAGGGAGGTTATTTGCTCCAGCAAATTTTAATGTGGATGAAACCTCCTTATTCTGGAAGTGAATGCCTGAAAGGACCTTCATCCATAAGGAGGCCAAGTCAATGCCAGGCTTTTAAAGACAGAGTGACAGCACACACACACACACACACTGAAGCAGTATGTTCATGACTTTAAGGGATTTGAAAAAGATGATGCAATTGCAAGTACAGTATTAATAGAGCTGTTGTTGACATGGTAAACAATAACCTGAATTTTCAACAACATCTGCATGTTTTCTCTTCTTTCAACATGTGTAGTGTTAAACATTTTCTTATTAAAATAAATGTTTAATAATAGTTTTGGATAAACTCTTTCATTGTCATTGGCCCATTTCCTTTAGCGTCTGAAACCGTGCACATGACGAGTCAATGAGGGATGATTAAAGCAGTGGTCTTCACACTTTTTCTTTCCACCCACAGACCACCTTAAGCAATCCCTTAATAATCACAGAGCACCAATGGCACAGGGACGCGAGTGGAAAGAAAAAGGTTGAGAACTGTTGTATTGGTAACTCCACATCTGATTAGGTTCATTGTTAGGCAAGTGGTCAGAGAAGGACCCCCCCCCCACCCCAAGAAAGGCTTAAATCACAGGAACAAAATAAGCTTCCGTCTCACTGCTCCCAATCTTACACACAGTCCTGATGTGTAATGTGGGGTCGCAGCTCCACGTTCACCCGAGTTCAGGTGCTGTCTGTCTGGAGTTTGTACGCTCTCCCCTTATCTTAGACCAACAGGTCGGTCGCCTGACGAAGGCACCCGAACCCCCCGTTGAAACGCCGGCGTCCGGGGCGGTGGAGGAATTGGCTGAGAAGAGTGCGTTGCTCCCACCCCCCTTCCATGGTTGGAGAGGGATTAAACTGCGATCTCACGGCGCCGGGCTCGTCTCCAACAAAAGGAGCAGGAGGCAGGGTCCGCCGCGCACGGAGCGAGGGGGAAGGCATCGCCAACGAGACGTTCGGTCCGGCGTCGCCGCTGAAGCGCAGACCCAGCGAGGATGGTCCCCAACTCCAGCTGCGTATGTGTGTCCGGGAGCCGGGCGGGCTGAGTGCGGCGCTCCGATCCCCGGGATTCGGGACTCTGAGATCCCTCCACACCTCCGGCGTCTTCATTTTCACCTTCAGTGTGCATGCGCTATACTGGCGCGGCGGCCAGCGGGCCAACTCTAATATATATTTAATATGATCTTGCGGGCCAAATATAATTATATCG
This sequence comes from Narcine bancroftii, assembly GCF_036971445.1. Lineage (NCBI taxonomy): Eukaryota > Metazoa > Chordata > Chondrichthyes > Torpediniformes > Narcinidae > Narcine > Narcine bancroftii. Next base: position 100,135,672 of record NC_091477.1, on the reverse strand, counting down.
CGGGCCAAATTTGTCCCGCGAGCCAGAGTTTGACATGTGTGACATAGATGATGAGGACATTGAAGAACTAGAGGTGGTTCCTTAGGAACTAACAAATGAAGAGTTGCTGGAGCTAGAGCAAGAATGAATAGCTGAAGAAGAGGCAAGGAAAAAGGAAACTGCAGAAGGAGAAGAAGAATAGGTGCAGAAGAGGTTCACTGTTAATGGGTTAGCCAAATTCTTTACAGCTTTCTGGAATAATGAGGAGAAGGACCAGACACTGAATGTTTTTCACTGATAGAGAGGAATGCTCATGAAGTGTTTGCTGCATATAAAGAAATTTATAAAGGAAAGAAAAAGTAAGCTAGGCCAACAACACTGGGCATATTTTCATGAAGAAGCCAATACCTCCCCAAGAAAGGCCTCAGCAGAACCTACAGGCATTATAGAAGGCTGTTAATTAATGAAGGGTACTCGACCTAAAACTCTGGAGAACAGGGATGTGGATGATCATGATCCACTTTGATCAACTGTGTGTGATATAGGCTAAAATTGTGTTGACATAAAAGTTTAAAAAGTGAAGAAAAAAATTAAAACAGTTTAATTTTGTGTAAGTTCAGTATCTCATATAGCTTTGCGAAGTATACAATATGGTGTTTGCACAACGGCCACTTTCACAGATTGTATCGTGGACATTAAATGGCGCATACCTGTGCACAAGTGGCATATTGGTTTTTGCTCTTAAGGAATGATATATAAAAGTAGGGAAATCTCATGACAACTTCCAGAGCTTCCATGAGATTGCAGTTGAAGCAATGGGTGCAGTTTTGGCCTTGAAGGAGGAGTATACAAGCAGACAAGTTACAAAAATATCACTAGGTTGTTACCTGGGAAGAACAAATGGTTGATGAGGAAAGGCTCAGCAGACTGAGCTTTTACTCATTAGCATTTAGAAGAATATGATGTGATTTTATTGAAATATAAAATTCTCAGTGGATGGTTCCCCTCAGAGGGGAATGAAGGTCAAGGAAACATTGTGTTGCTGTAGATTTGTTTTTTTGTTTATTCTTTTTGACATATGTGAATCCGAACTCTGATTCTTTGATGATTTTCCCCATCTTCACCCCAACTCTTAGGTATCTGAAGAATATAACCCACAATTCTTTGGCAATATAAGTTCAGGTTTCTGCAACACGTTCAAAAGAATATAATTAAGACTGTTGAAGAAACTAGTTTTCTCATTTTATTCTGATTAGTCAACTATTCATTAAATAATATTAATAAAGGAAGGCTTTCATTCATAATTTTCTCTGGCAGCTATAGTGAGCCTGGTTTGATCCTGAGCTGATGCATTCTGGATGAAGTTTACACATTCCCCGTGTGACTGCATTGGTTTCCCTGGGGTGCTCTGATTTTTCTCGCTTATCCTAAAAGCATGCAGGCTGGTAGGTTAATTAGTCATCATAAATTGCTTCTTGTGCAGAGGTGAATGGTGGAGTCTGGGGCAAGTTGATGGGAATATGGTGAGGATAGGTTACAGGAAATGTGATGCATCATGGGCCAGTGTAAATTTGATGAGCTTCCTTCTGTGTTGTAAGGAAATAAGAAAATATTAAAGATATATAAATCTTGACATTGAAATTCATTTTGGTCTGTCAGTATTTCACTCTGAAATGTTTACTTTTTGTAGGATTCAGTCAAGGATTACGCCGTTCAATAGGAGGAATTGCCACAATCATGGGCCCTATGTGGGCAGGAGGATTAATTAATAATCTTTTTATAATGTTAGGAGTCATGATGGGTCTTCTGATGCTTCTAACTGTAAGTAAAATTAAAATTGTATATCTCACAAACATACAGATTATTATCATAATTTCTTGCATATTTGTAATTTATAAATGGGAAATCCACTTGGAAATTGCACAATTCTGGAGATTAATAATTTTGTAAAACTTGATAGTTATATGAACAGAGGGTCCATCCTACCCAGTATAGACAACTGCAAGGTTTCTGTTCAACAATATATAAATAATACTTGAATGTTGAAGCTCATTTATCTTGGATGGCAATTTGATTGAGATGTTGAAGCTCAGCTCAGTCTTGCCTCAAGAAGTTACAGTTTGAGGTAAGCTGTGGCTAACACCTTTCTAACTCTTTCAACAATTCAGACTCTCAAATCTAACTTAGAAGTGCTCCTGCGTGCTGAGATTATTTCTGGATATTTACAATTTTAGGTCCATCCTGGCATGTGTAGACCAGATACGTGCTCAATCAATATCTGTAGGTGTGTATCTGTCCATCATAGTATGGAAAAATTAATCATTTTAAAAGGTGTAGAGTCTACATAGAGAAGCTTGATCATGTGCATCATCTCAACCTTCTTGGTTTTGATAAAAGAGTGGAGAGTGTATAAGCTTTGGTTATTTTTTATCCAACTAGTAATAGTATTTACATGAAAATTAATTGTCTGAATTTGTCTAATTTTTTGCTTTAGATGATGATGATTTTGTCATACAGCTACTTGGTTGAACCTCCTCCAACAATGACATCATCTGTGAACAGGAGAAACATGGATGCTGACAATTAATTAAAGTAGTTGTGAAATTTTGCAGGAAGAAGGTAAATCCATGAGGAAAAAATAATTACAATTGACTATTAGTCTTTAAAGTTGATTTTGTATCATGGAAATGAATTTAGTAAAATAAAGACCATAGAAGGCTACTTTTACAACTCTAGCATGTCAAATAGTGTATTCATATTCAGAAATACAGCCTATATTTCACTACTCATTTTCCACAGTTCCATACTTTCTACCAAAATGCCTATTTGTTTTCATTGCAGCCTAGATTATCCTGTGAAGTCAAACATTCAATTTCAAGCATTCTCTACTCACTGGAACCTTCACCAATATTTTCTCATGAATTTTATCCAAGTTTACTTCATTCTAGTTCTAGTGGACTTCATTGTTACATTACTCCTACTTGGTTCTTTGACAGTATGATCCAGCTAAGTAAAGTTTGCAGTTCTGGAATGGTGAATCAGGTTTGACTCATCTAGGTTAACCTCCTCACTGAACTCAGTGTCATTTTGTTTTATTACTTCTATGTAGTCCCATTTTACTGACTCAGAGGAAGTTATTGCTGTTCTAGTAACCTCAAAACCAATGACTTGTGTTTCAGAAAAGGTCTCTTAGTATTTCTTTTTCCTATTCATATAAAGGGGGAAAAGTAATTCTAATAACCCTTTAACCAATGATTTTAATGTGGTTTGGTGATATTTCTTTATCAACCTCCAACAATGCAACATCTTCACCACTCAAAAAATATTACTGTAGAACAGAGTATAGACAGAACTGGCTGGAGTTTTGATAAATGCAATAATAGTACTGTATCCAGGGATTTGGATATCATAAACTATTCAAGCATTATTAAACATTCTATCATGTCCCCTGTTTCGTACCTGAAATAGTTGATTAAATTACACATTTTAATTTGCTCCCTATTCATGATGATTTTTTTTTGGCTTAGTCATTTTCTATTTTCCAGAGCAATGTTGACTTTTTAAAATGAAAACAGTTAACTGTTGATTTGCACAAAATGTTTTTTTCCTTTCCAGACCTCCAATGTTCCTGTGATGAATCTCCATGTCCCACTTGATACGTGTAGCTGCTACCATATTTAATGTGAACACCATTGTTCATTTGGCTTTTTTGTATATATTGGTAACTGTAAAAGAAATAAATTATGTCATAATTAAGTGATCAGATAAACTTTAGAAAGTAATATTAAAATGTCAGCAAATGATTGTAGTCCTGTTCATTTCAGATCTTGTAAGAATATACACTTTGTAAAATTTTATATTTTACTTACAAGCTATGATTGTGAGTAGATTTGTTTTTAAATCACTTAAATTAGTTGTCTTTAAGATTTAACAAAAACACTTTATCTGCATTCAGGTGTAAGTATACATTAATAATTATATGACTAATTGAAAATATATAAGTAACAATGTGAAACTACATACCTTTCATTAATGTATGAACCATCTTTTGTATTGAAAGAGAGCATGGCAATGTTTAAAAGAAAACCAATAAATCACTAATTTCATTCTGATTCCTGTTCTCTTAAAATTTATCAGCCTAATGCCAACTTTAAACACCAAGCATCATAAATATTAACTGCTTATATACCTAACGAAGTCAGCCTGGAAGATGGAGGCAGTGAATGTAGAAACCAGAGAAAACAACAGCTCACAAAACAGGCCATTTGGCCCCATTTGTACTATCATACAGATTCTGACAACCATAGAGCATGGAAACTGACCATCTTGGTCATGCTGACCATTAATTATCTACCTAATCTAATTTTCCAGCAGTCGGCCTTGGTGTTCTCTGCCATAGTAGTTCAGGTGTGGATAAGCAAGTAAAAATGGCTTAGGACAGTTGCAGACTAGAAGTGGACCTGCCCAAGATGTAACATCCACTTTCATTATTTTCATCATGGACCTGTCAAAGTCTGACCTTCCAGTTTAAGCCTTAAGTAAGGTTGAATTGTAATCCTGGTTCCTGAGAGCACAAACCAAGCAACTCCTGATGAGATACAAGTCAATGGCTGGAAGAGAACCAGGCTCATTTTTAAGTTTCTTCAGAAGTATGAAATAAAAAATATTCTCAAAGTCACCAGAAGAAAATTTTTGAACCTTTCTTGCCTATGTTTCCACCCTTTTACAATTGAGTTTTTGCTCACCAAGATTGAGATGTTACCAAGGTGTTCTGACAGAAATTATCTGGAAATCATTACTTCTGAGTTACAGTATATGGGATTTGATTCTGGACAAGCACAAGGTCTGTGTCTCAAGCTTCTCTGCTTGTTTGTGAAATCATTCCATACACCCATCGTTTCCCTGTACCTTTTATGTACAAAACTCTGTCTTTAAAGTTAACAGTTGACTACTATTATGGTTTATGAAAGGGCATTCAGAATTCTTCACAGTTATTTTGTACTTATCATTTTAATGCATGAATGTGGAGCAGAGTTCCCTGGTCTTTCCCTTTCACCTCTCTAGCATCTGCTTTCAACAGATCATCCTCTATAATTTCTGCCAGCTGCATCAAGATTTCAGTGCCAAACACATTTCCCTTCTTGCCCAAAGGGAGCTGCTCCTTTAATAGACAGGATACAGAGTTGAGTGAAAAAGTGAAAGGTTGAGTTCAATCTAGATAAGTGTGAAGTGATGCATTTTGGAAGGTCAAACCTGAAGGCAGAGTACATGGTAAATGGCAGGATTCTTAGCAGTGTGGAAGAACAGAGGGATCTTGGGGTTCAGATTCATAGCTGTATAAAACTCTGGTTAGATCACACTTGGAATATTGTGTTCAGTTCTGGTCAACTCATTGCAGGAAGGGGCTATAGAGAGGATGCAGAGGAGATTTACCAGGATGTTGCCTGGATTGGAGAATGTGTCTTATGAAAAAACACAATGCTGGAGAAACTCAGCTGGTCTAACAATGTACTTTATGTAGCAAAGATAAAGATACAGAACCAATGTTTTGGGATTGAGCCTTCCATCAAAATGTACCATATGCAGCAAGATTAACATAGCTAAGGCTTTTCTCTTTGGAGCAAAGAAGGATGAAAGGTGACTTACTAGAGGAGTACAAAATTATGAGAGGCATAGATAGGATGGACAGCCAGGACCTTTCTCCTGGGAAAAGAGTAGGAAACACCAGAGGACATTTGTACAGGGTGAGGGGAGGAAAGTTTAGGGAACACTTCAAGGGTATTTTTATTTATTTTACACAGAGTAATAGGTGGCACTGCCAGGGATGGTGGTGGAGGCTGATACAATAGGGACATTTAAAAGACTCTTGGGCGCATGGATGCAAAAATAAAATCAAGGGTTATGGGTGTGAGGTAGGGAAGGTTGAGTTTGTTGATTAGAATTGTGTCGGTCAGCACAACATCATGGCCAAAGGGCCTGTATGTATGGTACTCTTCTGTCTCCAACACTACTTATGCCATATCTTATGGCATCTTGCTATACACTGTGGGAGAATGCAACACTTGTCCTTTCACCTCTTCTCATTGACCAGGAATCCAAACAGTCCTTCCAGACATTCACTTGCATTTCATATATTGGATTCAGTGTTATGTTGTCTCCTTACATTGGAGATACCAAATACAGATTGGGTGATTGTTTTGCATTGGTCTGCCTGGGTGAACCAAACATTTATGTTGCTTTCCACTTTAACTCATCAAATCACTTCCAATCTGACCTTGTCCATGGTCTCCTGCACAGCTGCAACGAGGACCAGCACATATTTGAGGAACAACTCCTCTTTTATCTGGACACATTGCAGCCTTCTGGACTTGATATCAAATCCTCTTCCTTAAGGTAACTTGTTCTTTCTGGCAGCATCTGATTTGGTTATATCTACCTCTCATCTGTTTTGCTATTTTTTTTTCTCAATTTATGCACATGGTCTGGCCTCCTGGGCATGTCCCACAGCCTTCCCATTTACTATACATTGTACAGACAAATACACTTCATGTGCTCATAACTGATTATATTAACCCAATTGGATTTAACCTTTTGAAGCTATTCCCATCCCACCCATACCCTCCAACTACTGAAAATCACATTGTTTTTCTCTCATTACTGGTTCTGATGAAGGGACCTGCAATAGTAACTCTTTTCCTATACAGAGATGCTGCCTGAAGAGCTGAATGTTCACAAGATTTTTGTTGATTTTCCAGAATGTAGATAACGTGTTTAGATAGAGCTGAAATCTGCGTATTGTAGTAGATTTTTGTGTGTTTTCTTTTCCTTCAAATTTGTGTTTTTACAATATTTGAATTAAATTTAAGACCAAGAAGTTTTCAGTTCTTATTAGAGAATTCTGAAAGGCTTAACCAGTTAACACTGGACCCATTTTCTTTCCAGTTATCATATTCAAGCAAGAGTTGAGGAAGCAAAAGCTTCTGATACTTGGTTTCATCTTTAACTTTTTTGTTGTCCAGGGTTTTCTATTCCTAACTTATCTTATTACTCCTTACAATATCTATTTTCAGCTTTTACGTAATAGTTATTCCTTAGTGAATTTGGCTGTAATGCAATAATGGACAATAATGAGATGCCAACCTATTTTATGTCAAATCTGATTTACTTTTGAGTTCACAATCTTTATAGCCTAATATCATTTTTGATCAAGCCAATCAATTCTTCTTGGTTATAGCCAGAACTGAACTGCAGACAGGAAAGCTGCACACCTGCATTGCTTCGTCACTTCAGCAATTTCCTTTTGCAACAGTGGCTTAGTGACTTATGTACCTGAACATCTGGATCCTTTGCTCTTTCACTATTTATTGTATCTCACCACAAAGCAAATATTCCCTCCTGTGATTTCCAAATCCAAATTTGATCAACTCCCACCTCCTACATTGAAGTCCCATCTGTCACACATGCAGTCTCTTTTGACCTTACTTGTTCTGAGCACAGAATGTTTATTTAAAGCTAAATGTCATCTGTGTTATTAAAATGGAACTAGCTATTCACTTACCAAATGATGAAAAACTGAGGTCTCAATGTGGAACTTTGGGAAACAAGTTACGTGAACAAAAACCTTCATTCTCTGCAACCGAGAGGAATAAAGATAGTATATATATATTAGAAAAAAAATATACCATCTCCAAGTTTCTTGCAAGTCACACTGCATCCTGAATTGGATATTTATTGGGTTTTTTTTTCTTATTATTTGTCTCTGGATTAGAAAACTTGTCCACTGCAAAACCCAGCAACGATGGAATTTTGGGATGACTACATATGTCAAAATGTTTTATCACCTGAAATGGACTTCTTTTGGGAGAGGTTAGTAAATTATTAATTTTCCATTGCTAATCCAGGGAGTAGTTTTGATTTTCAACTGGATAATTATTTCCGTGTTTAGCAAACACATAAAAATACTGGACCAGGGAGGGGCAAGGAAATCAGATCAACTCTGCCTTCATGAGCCACTGATGTCCACTTCCGTATGAAATGCGGTTAAATAACATTTACAAAGGGTAGACCCGCCTCTCACACATAAACTCCATGAAACAATTACAGTGGGGAGCAAAATTGATTTCAATTTCTGGAACTGCCTATCTACCTGGAGACTTTACTGTGGTTATTACAAAATCTATTCCTCAGGGGAAAGGACGGTGGAGCCAATAGAATTGCATTAAAATGTCATTACAAATCAGACAAATATTCAAAGTATGTTCAACGCAATAAATCAGTCTAGAGATTGGATAGCACCACAGAATTATTAAACCTTTGCAACTTTAGCAATTGATTTTAGAATGAGCGTAACACAATCCCATCCAACTTATGTTGCCAATATGTGACAATCTGCTAAACAGGAGTTTCATTGAGGAAATGTTGTAAAGGAAACTACAGCGTCTGATTGCTTGGGGTAACATTCTTGTAATCCATATTCTATACGTAGTTATCTCCATAAATGAAGGAGTAGCAAAGACAGGAACCGAATGGAGAAAGGAAAGGAAGTTCTTCGGTCTTTACTCAACGCCAAACTGATTGTTGAGTGGGTGGTGAAAACAATGCCTCCTCGCACGTGTGCTACGGAAATCAATGAGCTTTTAAACAATCTCAGGCAATGCTGCATACAATTGTGTATACTACCTACCTCAAACAGAAAGAAGTAACTAGACAATTGTTAAAACGGGAACTCGGCATCTTTCCTGCTCCGCTTGGACTAATTCCACGGCAAAGAAGACAACCTTCCTTCCAATGTGGCAGCGTGAACACAGCAGGCAGTACGAGCTCGAATTGACCACTGTTTGACTCGGAATGCTGGAGAAGGAACTTCATCACCCTTTTGTCGATAAAAAGTGTTTTTTTTAAAAAAACATTTTGGGATTGGATAGAAAATAATTCACCCCTCCAAAAATTAATTTAGGAAACCATGGTGGGGTGGGGTGGGGGGGGGGGGGGGCTATGCACAGTGGAAATGCCTTTTATCATCTCAGGTCGCTCCGTTGAGCTTGGTGGGCAGGCAGTCAATCCTTGCTCGACGGTGAACGAGCACTCGGCTTGCGATCTTGCACCGCGCGTCCGCTGTGTCTGAACGTAAGTGTCATTTCATTTATTGTGCGGAACCGTGATAAAAAAATCAACCAATTCCCCCACTCAAATGGCATTTCATGTCGCTAAAATTCGTCGTTGCAATCCGATGTGTCCGATATGGGGGGGGGGGGGGGGGGGGGTGGGGGGGGCGTTCCCAGGAAAGAAAGTTTCCAGCCCAAGACTGAAGTTCCCACCCAGCGAGGCGGGTTTGACAGCCTCTCAACGCTGTCTTCATTCATTCAGGAAATAACACTCAGGTGTCAGCATGGGCACTTTCATTGGTCACATATCGCCCGGGTTTGCCTTCTTGTCCTTCGGTATTCTTTACTCCTTCAAATTTTCTCTGCTGCTACTTCGAGGCGAGAAGATCCCGCTGGTATCTGCCCCTCGTCCTGCTGGATTCAGGAGCTGCCTGAAGCGGATTCCCATTGAAGGGGTGCTGAAGCTCCTTTACGGTACGTTGGCAGTTATGGCAGAGTTCTTTTATCCTCCCGGAGTCTATAAACTGATTCTTTACAATAAAGAGAAGCCAGATTATCCATTCGTGCACCCCAACGAGTGGCAGCACGTCACCATGTACGCCCATTTCGCTCTCAGTGGTTGGGTGGACATCATCAACCAGGCTTGCCTGTCGAGACGCGTATTCCTCTATGAAAGCATTGCCATCGCAATCCCCTTTTATATTGAAGCCCTACTCCTTTCCAACCACATGCATGGCAAAGAACAAGTAGAAAACTCGGTGCACACCATGCTCCTTCTCGCCTGCTTCTTGGTTTGCCTCGTCCTCACGGTCGAATTGTGGAGACCCAATGATCCCATCCTTTGGTTCACCAAGACTTGCCTGGTGATGATCCAGGGAACTTGGCTCCTGCACGCTGCTTTCATTCTCTACAAGCCATTGACAGGCAAACCCTGGAAGGACAATGACATGGCGAATCTGATGTTCGTCATTAATTTTTTCTGCTGGCATATTGCACTGAACATATTACTTCTCCTGGCTATCTTCGGGCTCACCGCATTCTGGCTCAACCGGTGTTCCCGCCGAGGACGCAACCCAGCTTTCCAGAGGAGCAAAGAAACGCTCGACTTCCACCTGGAGATGGCAGATGGTGCAGCTCCCCGCGCAGAATACGAGAAACTGCACGCAGTCGAAGAGGAAACTCATTTGCTGCAAGAATGTGACCCTTAAATTCCACTGAAGCAAATTGATTTGGCCGGTTGATGGATGCAACCGGATCAGAGGGAATCTTTCGGTTCAATGTCACCTGCTCCTGCTCTTTTTCCCGCCACACTTCTCTCTACCTCTGCTCCCCGACTATTAATCCATATAGAAACACCAGTTCATGTCTTTTTAAAAAAAATCCTAAATCATCAATTGACAGGCCGGTAAGAACTCCACAACATTGAAAAGAGAAATATTAAATACCAGGCATTTAAATGTCAATGTTTCCTACTTGTTGGAAGAAAGTTAAGGTTTGAAGATGTGCAAGTATTGCTTAACAACATGATGACTGATTTTAGATTGCATATTCTTGGGTGGTTATGATAATTATTGATTACCATTCAATTAATTAGATCATCCAAGTTTAATAAATCTTGCTAATGTCGTTCAATACAACTAGACTATGAACCCGAAAAGCTTTTCTTTCATAATTTCTTTCCCAATCCCTTTTATCTTCCAAATATATCTAATTTTCCCATTGCCTATTTTCTATTGCCACCCAAAAGGAGTTAAAGGTTAAGGTTCTTTCCCAGGGCAACAGTTGACCTCATTTTCTTGATCCAGATGATAACTAGAGGTGGGGATTACTATGAGATAGTCAGTGTCCATCTCCTGTTCTGTTTGGTTCACATTCCCATTGGAGACATTTATTGGGCCTTTCAGGAACTGAATGCAACTATGTTGACTGTGCAGGGCCTTACTACCACCTGCAAGGTAGATGATGAATAGTGCTCCATTTGTCGGGGTAAGTGGAGGTCCAGCTATAAAAAAAAAGAAGCTCCATGTTCACCAGTGCAAGGTGATCCATTCGTTGCCCACCCCTTCAAGTGAATGTACTATGAGCAACACTTTGTCCTATATTTCTGATGCAATGTTAGGACACAGGACATTAAACTCTTTCACCTCCAAGTTCCCTTCCAATCATCCTGACTTGTACATCATTTGCTGAGATATCCAACCAAAGAGCATTAAAGAACCACTTTCACAAAACTAAGTGCAATGGATTATCATTGTCTTCTGGAGGAGAATTACAGATGGGTAACAAGAGGAACTACTAAGAAGCCCATTTTCTTAGACTGAAAGAATAATTCTAAAATCGTATAAATTATTGTCTGTTGAAATGATTTATTTTCAGCCATGACTTTCTCAACTTTTATTGGTCATGCTATTCATATACTATTTTGTTTGAAATTATATAAAGAAGAATAATTTACAGTCAGATCATCAAAATCAACCATAATGAAAAATGTGTGCGGCTCAAAGGAAGATACGAAGGATAACGTGCACAACATGTTATCCTTCAAAAGCAGTACTGATTGGATTATAGTTTATAATTTTGCCTGAAGGAAATAAAACATAATAATGGAAAAATGCTTTGATAACAAAAGGCTGTTTACCTTTGCTTGATGTAAATGTTTGAATGGAAACAATTGCATTTATAAGAAATACAAAGGCTGTGGTTTCCAAGATGCTGTGGGCCAATTTTCACTTGTTTGTTATGGGTGAAACCATTTGGAGTCCAAAGCCAATAAATATCAAAACAGAACGTACTAGAAACACATAGTAGGTCAGGCAAACTCTTTGGAATACTGATAAGGGAAGTCAGAAAAAGGAAGGGACCAATCACTGCAAACAGAGCAAAATGCTGGAGGAACTCAGCTGTTTTTTTTCCCAGCATCTATGGGAGATAAAGATATACTGGCGACATTTCAGGCCTGAGCCCTTCTTCAAGGAAAATCAGAAAAGGCAGAAGTAGGATGTATCAGTAATAACAATAACAACAATTTTTTTCTCTTTTTTGAATATTCCAAATTGAAGAGGAAGGGATAATATTGTTCATATATTATATCCATTGTATTAGTATTGCAATATATTGATGTTTCTCCTTTTTATTATTTGATTCTATATTGTTTACTATAATATGTTTTATAAAAAGATTGAAAAAGAAAGAAAGGGTATATCAGAAGATCTCAAAATTCAAACAATGGGGAGGAATCCAGACCAACAAACGGTGTTAATTGGATATGATAAGCGACTAGATAGAATTGATCCTGTGCGAAAGAAGACTGGGGTGGGGGTGGTTTTACTGTATCTGGAGTAGTCTACAGAACCCCAAATAGTCATCAGGATACTGAGGAGCAGATAAGTAGGCAGGACTTGGAAAGGCTCATAAATAACAGGGTTGTTGTTATGGGAGACTTCAACTTCCCAAATATTGACTAGCACCTCATTGATGGGGCAGAATCTGTCAGGTGTGTCCAAGAAGGATGTCTGACATGGTATGTGAGGAAAGGCTTGCTGGATCAGGTACTGGTCCTCTAGGAGAGGGTGCATTTCGGTGAAAGTGACCACAGCTCACGGACCGTTAGCATAGCTATGGACAAGGATAAAAGCAGAAAAAAATGGTAAAATGTTTAATTGGGGGCTAATTAAAATGGGATTAGGCAGTAACTAGGGAGAGTAAATTGGGAATGTTCTCAGGGAAAAGCACAGAAAAATGTGGAGGATGTTTAGGGACAACCTGCAGGTGGCTCTGGACATGTTTATCCCATTGAGACAAGGAAAGGATGGTAGGATAGAGAAGCATGGTTGAAAATAAAGGTGAGACCACTAGTTGAGAGGAAGAAGGAAGCATACGTATAAGATTTAGGAAGCAAATGAAAGGAGTTAGGAGAGCACGAGGAAGCCTTGGGAAGTAGGATTATGGAAAATCCTGGCATTCTATGCATGCATGTAGATCAGGAGGAAGAGGAGAATGATGTTAGGGCTTCTTAAGGTTAAAGGGGACAACCAAGTGTTTGGAGGCAGAGGAGGTAGGGGAGATCCTAAGTGAATTCTTTGCTTCAGTGTTTACCAGAAAGAGGAATCTTGGTCAAGTTGAGGTAAGAATAGAACAAATATATGTTTAAAGTATGTGGTGATTAAGAAAGTGGAGGTTCTGGATCTTCTTAAAAATATTAGGATTGATAAGTCCCCAGGACTGGACGACATCTACCTCAGGATTCTAAAGGAAGTGAGGGAAGAGATTGCTGGAGTGTTAGTAATGATGTTTGCATCCTCCCTAGTCACAGGGGAACTACCAGAGGATGGGAGAATAGCAAAAATAGTCACCTTGATTTATAAAGGTCATAGAATCCTGGGAGTTATAGACCAATGAGTACAATATCAGAAGTGGACAAACTATTGGAGAGGATTCTTAGGGACAGGATTTATGAGATGTATAGTCTTCTCAGAGAAAGGAAGAATGCCTTTGGGAAGGGTAGGTCATGCCTCACAAGCCTAATTAAGATTGTTGAGGAGGTAACAAAAGAAATTGATGAACGTAGGGTGGTAGATGTAGTTAATATGGATTTTAGTAAGGCATTTGACAAACTCCCCCATGGTATACTCATTCAGAAAGTCACAAGGCATGGGATCCATGGAAACTTGGCTGTGTGGATTCAGAATTGGCTTGCAGAGGGTAGTAATGGATGGAAAATTTTTTGCCTGGACATCATTGACTAATAGAGTTCTAGAGGGATCTGTTCTGGGACCTCTGGTCTTTATTTTTATAAATGACCTGGGGAAAGAAATACAGGGATGGGTCAGTAGGTTTTCAGATAACACAATGGTTGGAGATATTGTAGACAGTGTAGAAGGTTATTGTAGGTTACAATAGGATATAGACAGGATGCAGAGCTTGGTGAAAAAGTGACGGAGTTCAAGTCAGTTAAGTGTGAAGTGATGCATTTTGCAAGGTCAAAGGAGAATACAAAGGAGGATTCTCAATTGTGTGGAAGAACAGAGGGACCTTGGGGGTCCAAATCTATAGATCCTTCATTTGCTGCACAGTTTGATAGGGTAGTTAAGAAGGCTTTTGATATGCTAGCCTTCATTAGTCGGGGGATTGGGTTCAAGAGTTGAAAGGTAATGCTGCAGCTCTATAAAACTCTGTTCAAACCACACTTGGAATATTGTATTCAGTCCTGGTCACTTCATTACCGGAAGGATGTGAAAGCTATGGAGAGGGTGCAGAGCAGATTTACCAGGATGTTGCCTGGATTGTAAAACATCTCTTATGAGGCAAGGTAGTTGAGCTATGGTTTTTCTCTTTGGAGTGAAGCAAAATGAGGAGTGACTTAATAGAAGTCTACAAGATGATGAGAGGTACAAATAGGGTGGAGAACCACCTAATTTTTCCCAGGGCAAGAGTAGCGAACAACAGAGGAAATCTGTAAAAGGTGAAACAAGGAAAGTTTAGGGGAGATGTCAGGGGTAAGTTTTTTTTCCACAGAGAGTAGTGAGTGCCTGGAATGAATGCCCAGGGGTGCCAGTGGAGGCTGGAAGAATAGGGAAATTTAAAAGGCCCTTAGGTATATGGATGAAAGGAAAATAGAGCGTAATGAGGTAGGGAAGGTTTAGTTTTTTTTAATCAGGTTTACATAGGTTGGTACATAGGACCTGTACTTCTGCGCCCTTATTACAATAATAGAACCTACAGAACAGAAACAGGAATTTTTGGCCACTCTAGTCTGGTAAAACCTTTTTTTTGCCTAGTCTCTCTGACCTGTACCCAATCCATAGGCCTCCATAGTTCTCTCATCCATGTACCTGTCCAAATTCTTCTTAAATGTTAAAATTGAGCCCACATTCACCATCTCAGCTGACAGCTCTTTCCACACTCCCACCACTCTCTGTGTGAAGAAGTTCATCCTTATATTCGCCCTAAACTTTTCCCCGTTCACTCTTAATCTATGACCTCTGGTTTGTATCACCTACCGTAAAAGGAAAAAGCTTATCTACATTTACTCTGTCTATTCCCCTCATAATTTTAAATTCCTCCATCAAATCTCCCCTCATTCTTCCACACTTCAGGGAATAAAGTCCTAACCTGTTTATCCTTTCCCTGTAACTCAGTTTCTGAAGTCCGGATAAGATTCTTGTAAATCTTCTCTGTACTCTTTCTATCTTATTGATATCTTTCCTGTAGTTAGACAACCAAAACTGCACACAATAGTCCAAGTTTGACCTCACCAATGTCTTATACAACTTTACCATAACATTCCAGCTGCTATAATGATTTATGAAGGCCAATATACCAAAAGTTCTCTTTACAACCCTATCTATCTGTGATACTACTTTCAGGGAATTATATATCTGTATTCCCAGATCCCTCTGTTCTACTGCACTCCTCAGTGTCCTACCATTTACAGTGTATGTCCTTTCTTGGTTTGCCCTTCAAATAATTATTCTTAAACTACAATTACTGTTTATATTATCCCTTTCTGTCCCCTAAAAAAGGCATGTACACAAGGAGCATCAATATTCCCTCTCAGCCAAATCTGTTGGGAAATTGAAAGCCAGCTACTCACAATTATAAGATGGCTAATTCTACTCGGTGGAACTCTCGCACTATGCAACGCAAGCCCTCTTTCCACTGGCACCCCAGTTAATTGGCTGTGCAGTGTCCCGGGATAGGAAGCCCTTTAAACCATTTCTACTGGGCTATCCTTAACTTGGATATGTGATGTGCTGAGGTAGCAGAAAGCAAGCGCAAACTCAGTAAAGACTGTACAACATGCTTTATTCCAGTAAAAGTCTGAACACCATTTCATGACTTGGTGGCTCCCTGTGTGACTGGCTCAGGAGGGGCCGGCTCAGGTTTATAATTAGGTCGGCTGATTGGCAGCCAGCCAGGTGGAGTCAGCCCCTTAGGTGATCTTCCTACAGGTATAGAGATCACCCCCTGCAGTAGACTGGTGGTCGTGTCACCACAGGATACTAATTGCTTTTCCACAGAACACCCTCATCCCCAGGGTTCAGAGTGTTCTACTGTATGCTGGAAACAGATGACTTTCTGCTGTTCCTTTTCCTTTGATTTTATCAGCATGTCGGTGTCAGCAAATGCCTGGGATATGAGTAGGGGTAGAGGCAGTTAATCCCCGGTGTGAAATTATGTCATTTGACACCGGAGTTTGGACAATGCTCCTTTTCCACTAGATCCTGACCCAGTAAATTCCCAGTTAATTCCTGGGATAGGATGCCAGTGGAAAAGGGGCTATAGTCTACACTTCTGCACTACAAAATATTGAATTAGTAGATTCTGTAACTGGTATAGACAAAAACATAAATGGTGGAAATTCTATGTGTTGAATTAATCAACTTTAATTAAGAGTACATTTTTTCCTAGCATCTTTTTGAATGTGGACAATCTTAAATTCAATTCAATGGTGTTTTTGTTAAAGCTAATTAATTAAAAATATTACCTTGTGGAGTACCACTGGCCTCACTAATGTAGAATAATTTCAAGCAACTATATAAAGTAGAGGCCATCACCTTGGTTTGGTGCATGTTTATAATTTCAACAAACAAGGCAGACATCACTCAGCATGTCAGGCAGCATCTACAGAAAGAGACTTCCTGCATATTTTCAGAATTTTCAGTTGGTTTTACTTTTTATCATTTGCAGAACTATCTTTATCTGTCTTACCCGCACACAGTTAAGTATGAACAGTATGACTAAAATAAAAATAAACTGCAAATGCTGGGTCTTAGTGCAAATATGGGCATTATTTGAATGTACAGTAACTGCATTATTCAGTTTTCTTCCTTCAAACCACTGAAGAATTATGTCTGGCATGTTGCTTAATTGCAATGATTGATTGGCTGATTTGCAGGGTTATTTGGGAAAACCCCTATAAGCAGTTGTTCTTGGGTAGTAGCCATTGATGTAAAAGAGAACTAGATTTATCTTCAAGTGTAACAAACAGGTATCAGTGTTAAAATTTCAGACATCTGCATAAACAAACACCATATCTGTGAAAAGAGCAGGTGGCCACTTTAGAGACATAATTTTGGAAACTGGCATGATCATAAGGCAATATGGCCAGATAATAGAGCCATCAAACAAGATTTACATCAGTCTTGAGCTATTTTACACCATTGTGATTGACATCAAGGAAGTTTCCCAACTGACTGTTTTGTAACTTAGCACTTTAAATATGTTCATAGGTCATAGATTTTGTTCTAACAATCAATACATAGAGTGTCTGTGTATTCAGAAAGTCAGTTCCATAACACTGAGATTCTTTGAAGAGTTTGGAATATTGATGTAAACTACCTTGCCTCAAAAGATGTTTGAAAGTCCTGCCAGTTAAAATGTGGTCCATTGTAAAGAATATCCTTTGGTCAATCCAAAAATCTTGAAGTAAACTATGCAGGTGTAACTGTTGCCATTATTTAATCACCCCCTGTTACCAATGTGATTAAGAGTTCAGAGAGATCCTAATAAATTTTCTTATCGGGTTTCCCTGGCATGCCTGCTTGTGCTGGAATAAGATTGTTACACTTCCAGCTCTGGTATCTGGGTGGTTCATTTAAAGCCACAGTAAATTTAGTCAGTAGGTGATCATGGTCAATTAGTGATGGTCAAATGGTATTGGAGTCAGTTGGTAGAGGTAAATGGTGGCAATGGTCCAAATAAATAGATGGTGATGATCAGTCAGTGGTGATGATATTTACATGACTTAAGCTGTCAATCAGAGGAGCGGCAGAGTGCAGTCGCTGCGCACGTGAACTTCACAGAAACACTTCAAGGTTTAATTGCCAACTGGGAAGTGAGGTATTAATTGTAACTGGGAACAAGAGTAAATAAAGCAGTGAAAAGTGGCGACGCTGCCACTGGCGCGGACCCGCAGGGAGCGAGGGGACAGAGATGCAGTGCTCCCATGGGCTCTAGCTGCCCAGTCAACTGGACTGAATGTGTGGCTGCAGGGGCTGTGGAAGTGTTGGAGCTGAATCTATGGACCTCGGTTACTCAGGGCCGGGTGGGTGGGGGGGGGGGCTCTCTTCTGCTTCTTTTTCTCTCTCTCTCTCTCTCTCTCTCTCTCTCTGACTGACTAAGTCTGACTGTAAGAGGAGCTTAGACAATTCCTGCCCATGGTGAATCTATCTGCCTTGCAGCAGGCAAAAAGAAATTTCATGTAATAGGACACTGTTTTAATTCTATGACAATAAATTGAATCTTGTTGGTGATGGCTGATGGTTATTCTTCAGTATATGTAGTTAATTGATGGTGGTCAATAGGTGCTGTTATTTAGGAAATGGATGGTGGTTTTCATAATGGTTGGTGGGTAATGGGGGATCACTGATAGTGTTGTTCAATGGATGGTAGGTGATGGGTGGTAGTTGTCATTGGGTAGTAGTGGCAAATGGCTGGTTATCATAGGTAATGGTGGTAGTTGATGGTAGTGGTGGTGGATGCGTGGTGAAGATTGATGGGTGATGATGGCTGACAGAAGGTGGTAATTGATGCATGGCAGTGGTCATTGGTGGTATTGGTAGTCGATGGGTGATGGTCGGTCTATGGCTGGTGGTGGAGTTTGGTGGTGATGGTTAATGTGTCATGCTAATGATCAATAGGTTCTGATGGTTAATATAGTGGTTAGTGCATGGTGGATGGTGGTTATTGGATGGCGGTAGGTTGATGGGTGGTAGCGGTGGTTGATGGGTGTCAGTGATTGATAGGTCATGGTCAGTGAGTAGTGGTGGTTGATGGTAGTTTGTGGCTGGTGTTCATTGGTGGTGGCCAGTGGGTGCTGATTGATGATGGTGTGTATGGATAATATTCATGGTCTATCATAAGTAGACTAAGGGTGGTAGTAATGATCTATGGGTACCAGTGGCAATGACAACATTGAGAAGCGATGATGGTTAGTGGGCACTAGTTTTTGATCAAGGGCTGCTGCTTCTTATTGCATTGTGGTGGTTGATAGGATATGGGGGGAGGGGGGAATGGATGCCATACTTGATGAAAAAAATTCAGATGGAGCCATCCTGGGTTCATTAGCTGAGATCCATTTTAATTATTAAATCAGGGAATAATATTGGGTAGAAAGGAACCCTTCAATCTATCGTGTGTTCTTTGGCTCTGAGAAAGTACTCCAGAGTTTTCCAAAGGGACGTATTGCTATTCCACTTCCAGCATTAACTGAAATCCTACTTGAAAGAAGTTGGTGGCACTATCTCCATTGCATCTTCAGACAGTAGGATTCAGATTGTTGCATGAAATAGTTTTCTTTATATACTCTTGTTCTTTTGCCACTGACTTTAAATTGGTTACTTCTAATTGCCAACCTTTCATAATTGTAAATGGTTTTTGTTTACTTGTTTTATCAAAATCATACATGATTTTACACATTACTATCAAATGTTCCTCTAGGTTATGCTGAATTTAAAGAAAAACAAGCCCTTTTTTTCTATCTGTGTCTTGCTTAAAGGTGGTGGGAAATAACATTGAAGCCAATAGGCTGCAGCATTGGAAGCAGAGCTGGAAAACATCAGAGACCAGAAGAGCAGTCCTTGTAAACAGCTTGGCTGAAAATTGGCTGTGGATATACAATTAGCTGTGGCTGGGGAAGGATAGGAAAGAATGGAGCAGAGAAAGCCATAGATTCATTTGCAGGATCTGGAGGAGCTAAATTTGAATTGCAGTTCACAAGCCATTAATTCAAGTTCAACTAGAAGTAGTACTGCAGACTACAGGAGATGCTTTGATAGTTCAAAGTTCAAATTTATTGTCAGAGTACATGCATGACGTAACATACAATCTTGAGATTATTTTTCCTAGTGGCCAGGCAGAGAAAGATACATATACAAAAGAGAGAATATAAACAAAGAAAGAAATATAAACAAACTGACTGCAAATACAAAAAAAAAATCAGTGATAAATAATGTGCAAAATAAGAGTGCTTTAATAAGTCTCTGAGTCTGTTGTTTAGGAGTCTAATGGTGGAGGGGTTGCAATTGTTCCTGAACCTAGTGGTCTGGGTCTTGTGGTACTATACATCTTTTCTGATAGCAGCAGTAAGAACAGTGCATATCCTTGATGATTGCTGCTGCTGCTCTCCAATGGCAGCTTTCCATGTAGATCTTCTCAATGGTGGGGAGGGTTTTGTCTGAGAGGTAGTGGGCTGTGTCCACTATCTTTTGCAGGGCTTTCCACTCAGAGATACTGGTGCCTCTATAAAAGGCTGTGTTACAGCCTGTCAGCATACTTTCCACTACACATCTGCCAAAGTTTGCCAAGGTTTCCGATGTCATACTGAACCTGTGCAAACTCCTGATGAAGTAGAGGGGCTGGTGTACACCCTTCACAATGATCTTAGTTTGTTGGGCCCAGAAAAGATCTTACGAGATAGTGACACCCAGGAATTTAAATTTGCTCACCCTCTCAACCTCTGATTGCCTTGTGATCACTGGATCATGCACCTTTGGTTTTCCCTTCCTAAAATCTACAATCAACTCCTTGGTTTTGGTGACATTGAGTGAGAGGTTATTGTTCATTCATCATTCAGCCAAATTTTCAATCTGCCTTATGTATGCTGACTCAATGCTCCACATAACTTGAAAGTCAACAGGGATAAAATGTTGAGGAGCAAGGAGAGAGTAATTCAAGCCTCTGAATAATCGGTCAAATTTTAACTCCTTCCATGAACCACTCCCATCTAAGAGCAATCAAAAATGATCACCATATGTATGCATTATAAATAAGTGCACTATAACCATGGCTTACCCATAACATCCAAACATCTACCACTTATAAAACCAGTTTAGCAACTTTGAGATGGGCAGGCCTGGATGCATGCGTTCAAAATCATTCATTCATGCTTTTAAGATTATGTGGTAGATTAATTTATTTCCTTTTTACTTTAGATTAATTTTGGCGATTTTACAAAAAAATAAATCACATTGATTTCTGAGTCATGGCTTCCAAAATACAAATCCTGTGCAAATGAAAATCCTGTTTAATAACACAAATCCACGATAAAATTCCAAATGTATTTAAAACATCTTTTTCTTGCTTAAATATTGAGTGAATAACTATAAATTGTATTTGAAAGACATTGACGATAGGTAGAGATAGGAGTATTTAATATTGTTTTATCTCAACAGTGTTATCAGATCAAACAATGGCAGAGGTAATCACAGTAAACAAATTTGACTAAAGCTATGTTGTAAGATTTCAATAGCAGGCAGCCAAATTTCAGACCTTAAATATAACATTCATATAAGAGAAATGGGTAATTACAAGCTAAACGTAGAGAGTGCCACTGAGTTCAAATAGGGTTCGAAGGTCCAAAAATTTCAGGTAAAATTTTAAAGCCCCCTTTTCATTCACTGGTGCCATTTTTTTTGCAGGATTTTTTATGTGAAAATCCAGGGCAAGTGCCTCAATGTATCCATAATTTAGTTTAAAAAATTAAACGTTTCTCCTGGGGATTAATTTGAATCCCAGGGCAATGTTTGGGTAGGACAGTGCAGCGACTGCTTTTCTTGTCATTCCTCCAGTACTGGTGCTCACAGTGTGGTCTTTTCCACATTGAGGAAACCACCTATAGATTAAATTGACTCCTCTGCAGAACATCTCCATTCAGTCCACCTTTTGGCTGTCCTTCACTTCACTTTTCTATTTCACTACATCTCAGACCTCTGTATTTGGCTTCCTGCACTGTTGCCATGAAAGCTCAAGGAGCAACATTTAATCTTCTATCTCAGACATTGTCAAATTAAACAAATTCAAATGATCATTTATTCCAAATTCATGTTTGAAGTTTTTCAATCTTTCATGAACTCTCCCCAGTCACTGACTTTCACCTTTTGCTCTCTTCACCCTCTATACTTTCTCTGCAAGTTCAAATGTGCCTCATTTTTCACTTTTTTATGCTTCCTCTGACAGTGAAGGAGGCCATTCTGCCCATCAAACTCATGGTGACTCAGAACGATCTCATTTCCACAATTATGCTCTGCAACTTAAACTCTCCTCAACGCCCATCTATTCCACCCTGATTCTTCTGCTTCCCACCTATAGTCTGGAACTGATCTAACAAGCAGCATGTGCTTGGGGTACGGGAGGAAAACCAAGGAGAACATCCAAACTCCACAAAGATGGTGACAAGGGTCAGAAACAAACCTGGAATGCAGGACTGTGAAACTGCCTGCAGCATCATTAATCTCCCAGAAATTCTCCTTATTCTGAAGAAACATTCACTTTATTTCTCAGTCTATGGTTATCATCATATCATCAAGTGTTCTGTGGCCACACCTGCAATTTGGAATACAGTGAGACAAATCCATCTATCCCACATACAGGAAATTACTATTGTGATTGTCTGTAATATTTCAAATATTGCTCATAAAGTGGGCTGGTCGGCAGAATCAATTGGTGATCATTGAAGTGCAGCAAGAGGTTAGGAAGGCAAACAGTACATCCAGTCTTCATTGCACAAGGACTGGAGTTTAGAAATAGGGAATTATTACTACTATTGTACAGGGTACTGATGAGCACAGAGCTGGATTACTGTACACAGTTTTAGTTCTGTAATTTAAAAACAAATATTTAAAGATGAAATTTAGAAGACCTTTGACAAAGCCCTGCATGTCAGTACAGGCATACTAGGTCAGGCCACATGGAATTCTAGATATGTTGACAAACCAGATCCAAGATTTGATTGATGATGAGAGATAAAGAGCAATGGTTGAGGTGTGCTTTTCTGATTGGAATCCAGTAATTAGTGATGCCCTGCAGTGGTCAGTGCTGGAGCCATCGTTGATTTGGATGAGAATGAAGGTGAACTGATCTGTAAGTTGGCCGATGGCACAAAAACTAGCTGGAAGGTAGTAAAAAGCTAAGAAGGTTGGGAAGGGATGCAGAAGGACATAAATTGGTTGAACTGTGCAGAGGAGTGATGGCAGATGGGATTCAATCTGGACCATTGTGAGTATATTTTGGAACATGAAATACTAACACAGCATGCACAGAAACTCAAGGCAACTCAGGCGTGTTGATGTACAGAAGGACCTCGCGGTGCAAGCCCCTGGGTCCCTGACACAGATGGATAGGCGACGAAAGGACATTTGGCATGTTTGCCGTCACAGGCTGAGGCATTGAGCAGAAGAGTTGGGACATCATAGTTTAGCTGCAGAAAATATTGGTAAGGCTGTGATTGGAGTATTGTGGTACAGTGCTAGTCACCATACTACAGAAAGGATGTGGGAGCATTAGAAAGAAGGCAGAAGAGGTTCCACCAGGAATTTAAATCACAAAAATCTGTCAAAACCATGGATGATGCTCAGGAGGTCAAACATTATCCTTTATGTAGCAAAGGGAAAGATATATTACTGATGATTCAGGTTTGAGCCCTTCATCACGGTATGGGAAAATGCCGGTAGGTGTCCAGACAAATAGATGGGGCGGGGGGGGGGGGGGCTGGAAAAAGGCAGGAAATGATAGGTGGAGAAAGCACCAATGAAGGAGAGGAAGGATGGCTGGGTGGATAAGGGGGAAGGGAGGGGAGAACTGGAAAGACAGGAATGGGGGAAGGGAAAGAAGAGGCGAGAAGGTTTAGTAGAAAGCAGAAAAGTCAATGATAATACCATTTGGCTGGAGAGTGCCCAGACGGAAAATAAGGTGTTGTTCCTTCAGTCCACGGATGGTCTGGGTGGGATAGTACACAAGACCACGGAAGTCTAGGAGTGTGACTCAGAATTGAAATGGTTGGCTACTTGGAGGTCACTGTTGTTGTGGACAAGGAGGGGGTGCTCAGTGAAGTGATTTCCCAATCTGCAACCTTTCTTTCTGATGTAAAGAATGGCTCAAAGGAAGCATCGGAAGCAGTAAATCAGTCCTATGGATATACGTGAAATGTTGGGGCCCTGGACTGTGGTGAGGGAGGAGGTGTGGGTGCAAGTATTGCACCTCCTGTGGGAACAGGGGAAGGTGCTGGGGGGGGGGGGGGGAGCGATGAGTGCAGGAGAGAATTATGGAGGAAGCGATCCCTGCATAAGGCTGAGAGGGGAAGAGAAGGTAAAATGTGTCTGGTGGTGGGATCTTATAGTAAATGCTGGAAATTTCATTAGATAATGTGTTGAATGCGGAGGCTGGTAGGCTGGTAGGATGGTAGGTGAGGATGAGGAGGATTCTATGTTGGTTGCATCTGCGGGCAGAGGGGCCCAGGGCAGTTGAGCGGGAAATGGTGGAGATGCGGGTGAGAGTTGAGTTGTTAGTGGTGGAGGGGAAGCCACTTTTGTGGAAGAAAGCAGACATTTTGGAAGATCTGGACTGGAAGACCTAATCTTGGGAACAGATGCGGTGGAGATGGAGAATTTGAGAGAAGGGGATGAAATCTTTGCAGGGAACAGGGTGTCCAGGTAGCTGTGGGAGTTAGAGGGTTTGTAGTATATGTCAGTGGAAACCTTGTCTCCTTAGATGGAGTCAGAGAGATCCAGGAAGGGGAGAGTGTTATCAGAGATAGACCAGTGAGTTTGAGATCAAGGTGGAAGTTGGCGGCAAAGTGGATGAAGTTGATAAGCTCATTGCGCATGCATGAGACAGCCCTGGTATAGCCATCAATATACAGGAGGAAGAGTTGAGAGGTCTTGATTGCTCCACAAAGCCCACAAACAGACAGGCATAGCTGGGACCAATGTCTACTCCTTTGATTTGGAGGAAGTGAGATGAGTTAAAAGAGAAGTTATTTAGAGTGAGGAAAAGTTCTGCCAGGGTGGTAGTAAAGGGTGACTAGTCTGGTCTTTAGTCCAGTAAGAAGTGAAGTGTTTTCAGACCTTAGATATAAAGGGATTGGACATACATCGTGAAGATCAGGCTGCCTGGTTCGGGGAATCTGAAGTTAAGGAGGAGGAGATGGAGGGCAATGTAAGATGAAACTAGTTTGGTAGGTCAAGAGTAGGCAGAAACAATGGGTCTGCTGGATGTTTGGGTTTTTGTATCTTTGGTAGAAGGTAGAAACGGGCAGTGTGGGGGTGGGAGAGAATGAGATTGGTGACTGTGGAAGAGAGGTAACCAGACGAGATGGTATTGGAGATAGTGGCTTGATGTGTGGTGGAGGAGTCCTATTGTAGGGGGTTGATAAAAGGAGATGTCTGAGAGCTGTCGACTGGCCTCCGCAAGGTAGAGGTCAGTATGCCAGATCGCAACAATACCACCCTTGTCTGCGGGTTTTTTGTCTGGAATTTGCCTGGAAGGGAGGGCTTTACCCAGCGAGAGAGATGGGATAGGAATGGGTACTCATTGGAATGTAGAATGCTGAGGGGTGGCTTTATGGAAGTGTATAAATTTTTGAAGGTGATAGATAAGGCAGATCAGGTCTGTTTCCAAGCGCAGTGAAGTCTAAAAGTTGAGGGCACAGGTTTAGGTGTTAAAAGTGTTAGGGTAAAGTTTAATGGAGATATGCAGGTCACTTCTTTTACAGAAAGTTGGAGGCTAGAACGAGATGACAGAACAGAAAGTTGGAGGCTAGAACGAGATGACAGGAGTGGTGCTGGAAACAGAGAATAAAATAGTAGAATTTAAGAGGCTTTTAAATAAACACATGACAAAGCAAGGAAGAGAGGGATATATATAATCCTGTGCATGCAGTAGTGTTTCAGTTTAGCTTGGGCTAAATGAAGACCTATGGGCCAAAAGCCCTGATCCTGGGCCATACTGTTCCATGTTCTATTGAGGAGTTTTTTTCCACACATGGTGGGATGGTGGTTCTATGGAACATGCTAGAGAAAAAGGTGTGTAAGCACATTTTCAGCACTTAAAGGGCAGTTGGACAGGTACTTGGATAGTGCAGGCCATTGGAATTAGCATAGATAATCATCATGTTTGCATGGATGAGGGATCACAATGATTAGGCAATGAACAAACTTTAAAAGAGCAGATGAATTGCAATGACTTTTAATTCCAGGCTGGCACAGAAATAAAACAGGATGGTTGGCTCAATCATGAATTTCTGTCAAAAATAGTTATTGTATTAGATCTAAAGATCATTATTAAAAATAAGGTCACAGAAGCTAGCAAACCAAAGGAGTGGTAGATATTTAGAATTCTGAAAATTCGGATGAGACATTTAAGTGTAAGAATAAGACTGCAGAGATAAAATTGCAAAAGATTCTCGAGATATGTGAAGAGAGGAAAAAAAAGAGTAATTAAAACTTACAGTGAGAATCAGTGAAATGTGTAATTGGGAACAAAGAAATAACAAACTAATTAAACATACTTTTGTCTTGTTTTCAGGAGGAGGATACAAACTCTCCCAGAATCTTCTAGAAATGTTGAGGAACACAGGGCCCAATGAAAGAGAGAGGAACTAAATGAAGCCAGTGATAGTAAGGGAATTGAAAAGATTAAAGACTGCAAATTCACTTCGACTCATTGGTCTGCATCCAGAGTACTGGGAACTCACCATACACAAATGGGATGCTATGATGATCATTTTCCAACGTTGTTTTGATTCTGGAACAATTATGATACTTTAAAAATGAGGTAAAGTGCAAACAGGTATGTATAGGCTAGATAGCCTTGACGTCAGAAATGGGGAAAATACTATAGTTCATTTCACCATACAATGGTGGAATTCTTGGAAAAACCTTGGTGTGTGTGGTGGACAGAGCAGCTGCACAGCTGGACAGGCAGAATTGCCGCACTGAGTGGTCGGCACAGAATGAAGCGTGTGCTGACATCCCTTCCCTTTGTGAAGCGAGCTGACATCAGTCCCCTCTATGAGGCGAGCTGACATCAGTCCCCTCTATGAGGCGAGCTGACATCACTCCCCTCTATGAGGCGAGCTGACATCACTCCCCTCTATGAGGCGAGCTGACATCACTCCCCTCTATGAGGCGAGCTGACATCGGTCCCCTCTATGAGGCGAGCTGACATCGGTCCCCTCTATGAGGCGAGCTGACATCGGTCCCCTCTATGAGGCGAGCTGACATCGGTCCCCTCTATGAGGCGAGCTGACATCACTCCCCTCTATGAGGCGAGCTGACATCACTCCCCTCTATGAGGCGAGCTGACATCGGTCCCCTCTATGAGGCGAGCTGACATCGGTCCCCTCTATGAGGCGAGCTGACATCAGTCCCCTCTATGATGCGAGCTGACATCACTCCCCTCTATGAGGCGAGCTGACATCACTCCCCTCTATGAGGCGAGCTGACATCGGTCCCCTCTATGAGGCGAGCTGACATTGGTCCCCTCTATGAGGCGAGCTGACATTGGTCCCCTCTATGAGGTGAGCTGACATCACTCCCCTTTATGAGGCGTGTGATTGTTTAACATAAAAAAAACCAGTTGGTAGTTGACTCTTCTCTGGTCTCTGTGTTACTTGAGCTCTTCAGTTAGTACCACTAAATTAGTGACCCCGAAAGATGCTCAACATCTTTTGAGCCCCAACGGTGAAACATAATGAGAAAGCCTGCAGAATGGATACCACTACTGTGCTGCACACGGTGGCTGTGAAACTGCTCACCTTCTGGCCTCACAGACCAGGTCCATGGTTCCAGCAGGCTGAGGCTCAGTTCCACATTAGGAACATAAAAATGAAGCCACCAAATTCTGGTATGTAGTCACCTCATTGGATGAAGATTCTGCTGCCAAGGTAGATGATTTCATCAACAACCCGCCCGAGGAGGATTTTAAGGCACATTTCACGACTTTCAACATGTCTGACCTAGAAATGAGCACACGCTTACTCCACCTCGATGATTTGGGGGAAAGATCATCAGAACTGATGAATGAAATGCTTGCATTTGCAAACGGCCATTTCAACTGCTTAATGTTCAAGGCAGTCTTCTTGGAATGGCTCCCTCGTGACATCACCCTGCAGCTCTCTTCTGCTGACTTCTCCAAACCAAAGGAATTGGTGAGGAAGGCAGGCAGACTTCACAGGGTATGCAGCCTCCCGTGGCAAAGATTCAACAGATCACCTTGGACAGTCAAGTCAATGAAGCCGCCAGTTTTATGGCACTCCACAAGCTACCGAGGAAGAAAAAGCCATTGGAGAACAGTGAGTGATGTTTCTACCACAGAAAGTGGGGTAGGACTGCGTGCTGCTGTGTGCCACCATGCAATTATGTGGTTGACTCCCAGGGAAACGATAACGCCAACCGCCACTGATGGCCTCAGCAGTTGGCGACCTGACCGGCCTGTTATATGCCACTGATCAATTCACGGGATACAAACTGCTAGTCGACACTGGAGCTCAGCTCAGTATCTTCCCGTCATCCTCTTATGAGTGGGAATCTCAAGTGCCTCAAGCTGACTTGCGTGCCGCCAATGGCACTATAATTAACAGTTATGGTACCAAGTCAATACAATTGGTATTAGGTGACATGCCTTACCGCTGGACTTTCACGCTAACGGCCGTAGGACAGCCCATTTTGGGAGCAGACTTCCTGAGAGCACAGACAACACCTGCGACAATTGCTCCAGAGGGATTTTGACCTTTCTATCAACCCCTCTTCCAGACAAAGTTAAAGGGCTTCAAGGATTCCTGGGAATGGTTAATTTTTATAACAGATTCATTCCAGCAGCTGTCAGGATCATGAAGCCCTTGTTCCACATCCTCACCGGCAAACCTAAAAAAAATGCTCTGGACTACGAAGGCCACAGAAGCATTTGACAAAGCAAAAGAGGCCCACCCCCATATGCACGCTCCACTTGCACTCACACCAGATGTATCGGACATTGCCATAGGGGCGGACCTAAAACCAAAAATCAGCGGTCACTGGTAACTCTTGGTGTTTTTCAGCTCGCCTGAATTAAAATACAATGTTTTCAACCGGGAGTTGTTACCGCTTTATCTGTCCATCAAACATTGCAGATATTTTCTCGAGGGCAGGCATTTTACTGCATTTACTGACCAGAAGCCTCTAATATTTGCCCTTGCCAAGATTACAGATCCCTAGTTGGCGCATCAGCAGAAGCATCTAGCCTATATTTCTGAATTTTCTTCTGATGTGTGGCATTTGTCTGATAAAGATAATGTTGTAGCTGATGCCTTCTCCAGGACAGAGGTCAAGGCGATTACAGGAGGGCTGGATTTCCGGGCTCTCGTAATAATCCAACAGGAGGACCAGGAGGTACAAGCTTTCCATACAGCTATTATGGACCTGCTCTTAGTTGATTTTCCATTGGGCCCCAATCAGGTGAACATATTTTGTGATACTTCAACTGGCCACCCATGACCAATCATCCCACTGTCTTGGCAGTGGAAACTTTTCAACCACATTCACGGCCTGTCCTATCCATCTGTCTGCACAACCTTCAAGCTTATGTCCTCAAAATATGTCTGGCATGGCTTAAGGAAGCAGGTCACTCACTGGGTATGAACATGCCTCTCCTGTCAGGCAGCTGTCCAACTGCATACTTGAGCACCACTTCAACAATTTCCACCTATGACTCAAAGGTTTCAGCATGTACACATAGACATTGTGGGCCCGCTGCCCATGTCCAGAGGTTTATAGTATATACTAACAATGGTTGACCGTTTTACCTGTTGGCTGGAAGTTACACCAATGATGAACACCACGGCTGAAACATGTGCTCGATTCGGAATATCAGTCCATCTAACCTCTGCCAGGGGACTTCAGTTTACTTCAACCTTGTGGGCAAACCTGGCGAGACTTTGTGGTACGCAATTATACCATACTATGATGTACCATCCGCAGGTTAATAGGCTAGTGTCATGTTTCCGCCGGCATCTGAAACAAACCTTGTGGGCAAGATTTAACAGGCATCAGTGGGCAGATGAATTACTATGACTGTTCTTGTTGGGTATTAGAACAGCACCTAAGAATGACCTGGAGACCTCTTCAGCAGATTTAGTTTACGGCGCTCCACTCCTAGTACCGGCAGACATCACTCCTTCTCCAGCCAAAGATAGATCCTCGGTTAGAGAGGAATTACAAGAACTAAGAAACACGATGGGTTCCCTGGCTCCAGTTCCAGGAACTCATCATAGAACACCGCCTACATACATTCCTGCTGTTCTCGACTCTTTGTTCAATGTCCATCCCCTTTATGGAACATGCTGACATCATTCCCCTTTATGAAGCATGCTGACATCACTCCCCTTTGTGAAGCATGCTGACATCACTCCCCTTTATGAGGCGAGTTGACATCACTTCCCTCTATGAGGCGTGCTGACATCACTCTCCTCTATGAGGCATGCTGACATCACTCCCCTCAATGAGGCATGCTGACATCACTCCCCTCAATGAGGCATGCTGACATCACTCCCCTCAATGAGGCATGCTGACATCACTCCCCTCTATGAGGCATGCTGACATCACTCCCCTCAATGAGGCATGCTGACATCACTCCCCTCAATGAGGAATGCTGACATCACTCCCCTCAATGAGGAATGCTGACATCACTCCCCTCTATGAGGCATGCTGACATCATTCCCCTTTATGAAGCACGTGATTGTTTAAAATAAAAAAAACCAGTTGGTAGTTGACTCTTCTCTGGTAAGCTGTGTCACTTGAGCTCTGCAGTTAGTACCACTAAAGTTGATTTCAAGAATATGTTGTCAAAGGAGGTATTGAATCATATACATTTAAGAGGCATTTAGACAGACACTTAATTAGCCAAGATGAAATGCCAGTAATATATCTTTACCTCCTATGGACGCTGTGAGACTGGTTGAATTCCTCTAGCAGGTCTGGATATTTTTACTTAATTAGCTAAGATATAAGAGGCTGTGGATTTAATACAGACAAATTGGATTCATGTAGATGGCTAAAAAGATTGAAATTGGTTTTCTGCGTTGTTCATCTCTGACTATGAATCTAAAAGAGACAGGATTGGGCAAAATCAACTTGGGTTTGTGAAAGAGAAATTATACTTGACAAATCTGGAATGTTCCAAGGACATAACTCTCTCTCCATTATATCTAAGCTCAGACTTCTAATGACATTAACACTGTAATATATTATTTCAGCAAAATAACATTTTTGTTGCATGGTCTAATCTGTAAATTATTTGCAAATATTGCAGCCTTCACATTCAAAGTGGTTTGTTAAAAAATGCAGTAAGTGGACTTTTATTGTGTGCCTTGAATAATGGAAATAGCCAAAAATAATTTACCTGGTAAAAAATAGTTTACCAATAAACTAAAAATAGTTTTTTTTTCCCCCATACCACACAGAAACTGTTTACTTCAAACTTAATTTTGTCAGTCTGTAACTTGTCATCTGCGAATGAACAGAGCCAATATTTCTTGGCTCTTGATTGAAATGCAACAACACATTTAAGTTATAATAATTTGTTTCATCTTATTAAAGTCAACACATAACTGGAATTCTTGTTGCCCAATTAGCTTTAACATGCTATTGCCAGAAAATCACACTGAACAGAACCCTGATGCTACATTCTCATTTGGTCTGTTGCACTCTTGCTGATGCCAGACATTGCACAATAGTTGGCTCCAAATGCAGAACATAAAAGGAACAGATAAAGCAACAATTTAAAACATAAATTGCTGATATTTCCTTTACAATATTATCTCTAAGGCTTCATTCTTTTTATAAAAGCTCTTCCATCTTATTTGAAACCTTTTGTTTCCAAAATCCTCAAAAAAATGAAAATAAACTCTTGATTAATCTTGGAAATTTATATATGCACAAATCCTTATAAAGGACACTTGGCTGTGAAACTGAAAAGCAGCCTTTACAGGGCACATTTTTTCTGCTCATATTATCATCAGGAACTAGTTAAGGATGGTTACCTTGTATCTTCTTCTTTGGCTTGGCTTCGCGGACGAAGATTTATGGAGGGGGTAAATGTCCACGTCAGCTGCAGGCTCGTTTGTGGCTCTCAAGTCCGATGCGGGACAGGCAGACACGGTTGCAGGGGAAAATTGGTGGGTTGGGGTTGGGTGTTGGGTTTTTCCTCCTTTGCCTTTTGTCAGTGAGGTGGGCTCTGCGGTCTTCTTCAAAGGAGGTTGCTGCCCGCCGAACTGTGAGGCGCCAAGATGCACGGTTTGAGGCGATATCAGCCCACTGGCGATGGTCAATGTGGCAGGCACCAAGAGATTTCTTTAGGCAGTCCTTGTACCTTTTCTTTGGTGCACCTCTGTCACGGTGGCCAGTGGAGAGCTCGCCATATAACACGATCTTGGGAAGGCGATGGTCCTCCATTCTGGAGACGTGACCCACCCAGCGCAGCTGGATCTTCAGCAGCGTGGACTCGATGCTGTCGACCTCTGCCATCTCGAGTACTTCGACGTTAGGGATGAAAGCGCTCCAATGGATGTTGAGGATGGAGCAGAGACAACGCTGGTGGAAGCGTTCTAGGAGCCGTAGGTGATGCTGGTAGAGGACCCATGATTCGGAGCCGAACAGGAGTGTGGGTATGACAACGGCTTTGTATACGCTTATCTTTGTGAGGTTTTTCAGTTGGTTGTTTTTCCAGACTCTTTTGTGTAGTCTTCCAAAGGCGCTATTTGCCTTGGCAAGTCTGTTGTCTATCTCGTTGTCGATCCTTGCATCTGATGAAATGGTGTAGCCGAGATAGGTAAACTGGTTGACTGTTTTGAGTTTTGTGAACCTGATGGAGATGTTGGGGGGCTGGTAGTCATGGTGGGGAGCTGGCTGATGGATGACCTCAGTTTTCTTCAGGCTGACTTCCAGGCCAAACATTTTGGCAGTTTCCGCAAAACAGGACGTCAAGCGCTGAATACCTTGTATACCTATGTAACAAAAATATCTGCTTGAAGAAGTGTCACATGTTTACCACCCCTTGGCCCATGAATTCTCAAAGAGGAGAACGGTCATTGGTTTGGGATAGAGAATTCTCATTGCATGCATTGGGAGCTCACAGAGGTTTTCTCTAAGTGGCAGAAAGAGCATGCACACTACCTCACAAACTATCTACCTCAACTGTCTCATCAGACACCTCCAGCTTCACTTTGTGGAAGAGCTAGAAGTTCACACATTGGTCTCATTTGCTACATAGAAACCACAAGGCTGAAGTGGAAGCAAGTTATCCTCCATCCTGATAGAGCCCAATTCCATTTGTGCAGGTCTCGTTTCTCCTTTCTGTCTCCTGTCTCCTTTCCTTCTAAGATGCTCTTTAACTTTGAATAAGAATAATAAGTTATCTTTAGGTGGCTTTGCAACACCAACAAATCTCAAGAGTTAGGACTCTGCAAGTGCACTCAAGGCCTTTCGGGAGATCTGCTCACCATCACACCTTCATCAGTCATGGATCCAGTTCCTTAATCCCAAAATCTGGTTTTACACAGCCTGCGCCCTGATGTGAGGCCTTCGGCTGATGAGCCTCAGCCGGATCCTGCCATTGCAGCTGCTTGTGATCCATACAGTAACTAGACAAGACCAACAGAAGCATCCCTAAGGCTCAGCCCCTGCTGTGGTTTTCTTTCCCTTCAGACTACTACTCAGTGCTCCTCTGAGACTTGGTTTGGGGAGGGGGGGAGAATTGCAGATGTATTCTTGCTCTGGTACTGAGTCCACCCACCACTGGGATAGCCAGTTAACTAGGTGATTACCTTGAATTTATTGAAGTTCCTGCAGCACAACTTTAATTAAAAGCAGGTGTCTTGATTTGGTTTTAAATTAAGGAGTTATATTTACTTCTTCCCTATCTCATATGAGCTTCCCTAAATGAGGGAATTCTAGAAATTAAAAACCAATGTATCAATTATTTTGTTAGAGACTTATTTTTTATGATACTTGGATAAAGTTCATGATGATCAAAGGGAGAATATAGATATTCACACGAAATACAGTAAACCCCTATTATCCAAAATTCATGCAACCACCAGGGAAACACTTTAAGAGAGTTACCCCAATGGCGGGTGGCATCGACCAGCTCTTCATCCTGGAGAAAATAAATAAAAATGTAAATAAAAGTTTAAAATTGTAAAAGTATATGTTCTCTGAGGTAATATGTAAATCTTTAGTGAAGATGGGAGCAAATATTTTGTCAGCAAGGTGCCTTGGCTGTGCTTTGCTGGCAGGATCTGTTTGAATAAAGTCTGAATAAAATTGTGTTTGAATAAAATGGCGTCACTCAGCTTTTTAGGGCTGCTCTATGAAAGGTAAGCTTCATATTTTCCCTTCGTGATTCTAGCCAGCCTCCAGGTGAAGGCCTGGCATGTAAGGGCCTAGTGCCTCCTTATCCTTGTTTAGCAAGAGTCACCTGAACAGAGTCTTCAACTGTAAACTTGGAGGAGGGGGTATAAATATTAATGTTTGTCTTTTGGATGGCTTCTTGGACAGGGTGGATGCAGCGACAGTTAAATGTTTTCAAAGAATGTGATAGAAAATAAAGTAAATGCTTTAAGGTTTATATATTCATCAAGTAAAATTTATTTACAGTGTAAGTACAGAATATTATTTTTTGTCTTTCAAACTGTTTATTCTTATTGCAGGTCTATTATTTAGGCATTGTAAACGTTAGTCTCAAACAACCAGAAAACTCAGTAATCCCGCATCTATCAATCTCCGTAGGTGCTGGATTCCAGGGGTTTTACTGTATTAAAACAGACATTCCACTTAAACACTAGCAGATTAATGTTCCATTCAAACAGAGAAAGTAATGGTTCCAGATGTTGTCTCACTTCCATCTTCATATTGGCAATTAGGGACGGGCAATAAATGTTGACTTTGTCAGTGATGCCCAGATCCTGAGCAATAAATAAAATCCTCTGTCTAATATACTGTGACATCAGTGAAGGGTTAGTAATTGCATAATTCTATGTGTTGCCTTAGGAATAAGCACATAATTAAACAAGTGCTGCATTGGGCCCCCCTCCCCCCCCCTTGTAGATGTATGATTCAATCCGGGTGGTTTACAATGGAATTGAGGGCTGTGTGAACACATTTCTACTGTTACAACTTTGTGTGCCTAACAAAAGGTTGTAGTGACAGTTGTGAGATGATGCTGACACAGTGGCAAACAATTGAGTAATTTTATATCGCTGATGGTTTCATTTCAAAAGACAAAGATGGCTGTTATAAAATAGAACAGATAGATTTCTTTTGGCTCAACCATGGAAAATGATTAAGTGATTGTCACTGAACTAGTGTCCAAATACAGATATGGAGACATGAGTCCCGATTCCATCATAGCATGACCATGAGGCTTAATACAGCAAAATCCTTGTTATCCGAAATTCAAGCAACTGGCAACCTCAAGCAACCAGCAAAAAAAAAAGCAGAAATGTGTAAAATATACAGAAGTTTAAAATTGGCGTGCCTCACCGTTAGCTCTCCATTCAATAAAATACATAGTCTCAAGCAACTGGAAAACTTGCTTATCTGGTATCTACCAATTCCTGTAGGTGCCAGACACCAGGGTTTTTTTTAACTGTACAGCACTAGCAGTTACATGCAGTTGTAATTTAAAGAAAAGCCTTACTATTGATGTCTTTGAGACCAACTAGAAAAGCAACTGGTTTGAAAATGTCCAGATGGACTCATATTCATTGCCATGTAGAAGACTGCACTTAACAGTGCATTGCATTCACCTATCACCTCTAACCTGTTAGCCCGTGCTCCTGCCCCTTACCCTTCCTCCCTCTTCTCCTTTCTGCCTTCCTTTTCCTCTCGGTTACTGGGAAGTCTTGCTGTAACAGCCTCATAATTCCAAAGCTCCCGCATAATCCCTAGCAGGACGTAGGCGCAAACTGGAGGAAATCCACATAGTCATGGGGATAACATGCAAAATCCATACAGACAGCAGCCTACATCCGGACTGAAATTTATCTCTGTCACCATGAGGCAGCCACTCCACCAGCTGCCCCACTATGCTGCCAAAGGATGTTTAATATCACCTCTTCAATTCTAATGATAGCCATTTTTTTAATGACCTAATTTGTTCTTCAAAAAAGGCTTTATCTAAACTTTGTCCTTCTATTTCACCTTCTTTTCTTTGAAATTCTTGGTTTTCTTTCTCCTCTTCTTCTGTGTCTTTATCTCTGTCTGTGTCATCTTCTTCTCTGTATCTGTGTATCTTCATCCTTCTCTGGTGAGCTGCTTCTGTATCCTTGCTGGGCCTCCAGCTGCTGTGCCTCCTGCTGCAGGCCGACCCACTGCTGGGCCTCCTGCCACAGGCTGTCCCCCTGCCGATTGCCCTGTTGCCGCTCACCCTCTTCCAGCCCTTCATTCTCACCATTCTTCCTTCCTTCTTTCTTGCTTGCTTCCCCCAGCCAAACGCCCCAATACTGGGCGTCTTTCAGCTGGCCGCTCCACAGCTGGCCACTCCTCAGCTGAAGACTACCCTTCAAACTGCTCCTCTTGCAGCCTTTGCTGGTCAGCATTGCAGGAGCCTATGAATATGCACAAAGCACCACCACACCAGACTGTGACAACTACATCACTGTTTCTGCACACACAGCTGAGGGTCTTCCGCTTACACCTATCCTACTTAACAACAGCTACAGATGCTGCTTGAATCAACTCTAATTAAAATATTCAGTCAGCACCGGTCTAAGAAATCAATGGGATTGCAAGCAGGATCAGCATCCTGGCATGAAAAGGCCAACAGTTCACAGCCCAGCAAATGAGGGTAGCTCCTATGTGAATCACTGGTATACCCTAGATGCTCATCTGCTGGGCTGATTCCTGGCTTCCCATGGGATGTCACAGTGGCAGCCATCTGGAATGCATGCCTCCAAATGACAGGGGAGCCCCTGGATGAATTGCCACCATGGTGGAAACCCTAGCCAAAGATTAAGGGAAAGCTGGATGACTTTGAACTACCTGCTCGCAGGTGAAGGTGGTGTCGATGAGATGTACTATACGTACATCTCAGACAAGTAGGCGAGACCACATATGAGAGTCAGTGACTGACCCTAAAAAACAAACAGATTGGGAGCCAGTTCCCAGAGCACAACACTCCATGGGGAGAAGAATGACCCTTTTGGTCTGTGAGGCCGTTGTTATTTTCTGTTGTGACGATCCATTTATTCACCAGGCACATGCACTGTAACAATGTATTTACCTTTTGTAACGATGTATCAATGTATTTTATTGTAATATTGTTTTTACTTGTCTGTTTAATGATTAGTGACTGGTGTGACTTCCGAGTGATGGAATATAGTGTGGATTGTGTGGGTCACGTGACCTCTCTATCTGGAACCTGATGGAAATGTGGATTGTAGAAAGTCAGGTGACCTCTCTATCTGGAACCTAGTCTGAATTTGCATCACCTGCCAATCAGAATCAGAATTTATTATCATAAGCAAGTCACAAAATTTGTTGTTGTGTGGCAGCATCACAATGCAAACATTCATATAAACCACATTACAAAAATAAATAAAAATAGTTCACAAAAAGTCGAAGTAAGGTAGTGCCTTTGATTCATTGATCATTCAGGAACCTGATAGAACCGGGGAAGAAGCTGTCTTTGTGGCGCTGAGTGCTCGTCTTTAGGCTCCTGTACCTTTTTCTCGATGGGAGCAGAGAGAAGAGGGCATGGTGATAGGGGTCCTTGAGGATAGAGGATACTTTCTTAAGGCACCGTCTCTTGTAGATCTCCTCAATGGAGTTAAGTCTCATGCCCATTATGTCATAGGCTGAGTTGACAACCCTCTGGAGCTTTTACTTGTCTTGAGCATAGGGAACTCTGTACCAGCCAACCAGCCAGAATGCTCTCCACAGTGAACCTGTAGAAGATTTCAATATTCTTCAGTAACATATCCAATTTCCTCAAACACCTCACAAGGTATAGATGCGGGCAAGCCTTCTTCATGATTGCATCAACATGGAGGCTCCAGAACAGATCATCCGCGATGTCGACACCTAAGAATTTGAAGTTCTTGACCCTCTCCACTATTGAGCTCTCAATGAAGACTGGGTCGTGTTCCCCTGACTTCTTCCTGAAGTCCACAATTATCTCCTTGGTTCTGCTAATGTTGAGTGCAAGGTTGTTGGTGTGACACCAATCAACGAGCTGATCAATCTCCCTGCTGTACGCTTCCTTATTGCAGTTTGTGATTCTGCTGACAACTGTGGTGTCATTGGCAAATTTGTAGTTAGCATTGGCCACACAGTCATGGGTATATAGTGAGTAGAGCAGTGGGCTGAGTACGCATCTTTGAGGTCTGCCTGCATTAATAGTCAGTGAGGAGGAGAGGTTGTTTCCAATTAGTACTGACTGTGGTCTTCTGATGAGGAAGTCAAGGATCCAATTGCAGAGGGAGATGCAGAGGCCCAGGGTTTGGAGCTTGTTGACAAGCACTGACAGAACAATCAAGGTTGGACCCTGCCCATCTATTAGTGCACAACTGACCATTGGCTCCTTTAATCACCTAGTTATTATCTGGGCTGGACCCTCCACCTTACTGCACTATAAAGTCCAGTGCACAGATTAGGTCTTTTTCTTTGCTCTTCAGTCCTGAGACAAATTCTGTTCTACTCCAGGTTGTGAACTCTGGACAATGCTGGAGTGGAGTCATTGGGTAAGGTGTGCACTACACAGAGATCAGGGCTGTTAGATAGCATTGTAGCTGTGCCCACATTAGACCAGGAATGGCAGGTAGTGTTTTGTAATCCTTGGTTGGTATAAGTCTGTACACAGTTACTTGTATCGGTAGGTGCTAAGTCCGAAGTGACTGAATATAGTTTGTATCGTGATTGAGAATACTAGTGTGTTATCCCTGTTGTGACCCCCTTACGTGTTTTAATAAAGTGCCTTCCTGGGTTCAACCTGTGTCCAGTCTCTTTGCTCTTTGAACCCACCAAATGTTTCCTTTCCCATACAACAGCAGAGTACAGTAAAAACTCCTGGTATCCAGCATCTATAGGAATTGGTAGATGCTGGATAAGTAAATTTTCCAGTTGCTAGAGATTACGTGTTAACTGATTGGCAAACTAACGATGAGGCGTGCCAATTTTAAACTTTCATATTGTTTACTGTTTATATTTTGCTAGTTGCTTGAGGTTGCTGGTTCCTTGAGTTTCAGGTAACAGGGATTTTACTGTATTTGGGTTATCAGAAGCCACTTGATAAGGTGCTACATAAAAGGCTCGGGAAGAAGAGCTTGATATTCAGGGAAAAGTCAGTGAAGATTAAACTTTGGTTATCACAAAAATGAATAAGAACACACTTGTATTTTTCAGACTGGAAAGGCATACTGAGTGGGTGAATCCAGGATTAGTCCTTATCTCCCAATTATTTCCTATGTTTATAAATTACACAAAAATAGATTGGAGGGCATATTGCAATGAAGTTATTTGGATTCTAACATAGAACGTAAGCAGCCACAGACTGAGTGAGTATGGAAAAATATAGCAAATGAAGTTTAAGGTGTGAAGTCATGAGTAAGAATTTACAAGTAGGCAGATCTGGATGTTTTTGGTTGTGAAACACAAAAGGTTAGGTGGAGCAATAATTAAAAAGCCAAATGACAAATTGGTTTGAAGTTTAAAAATAGGTACCGTATACTCAAATGTATAAGATGATCGTGAAACTTAAAATTTTTACCTTAAAATTAGGGTCAACATACACGATGAGTCTTAAATTCTTACCTTGATGACAAAATTGTCACACCGCCGCCATCTTCCTGCCAGCTCTGATGCAGTCTTGCGTTAGTTATTTGTGAAGTCTGAGCTCTCCTCTGAGAGGTCCACCCACCTGTTTCAACAGATGTCGGCTCTGTACAGGAGG
Source organism: Narcine bancroftii (assembly GCF_036971445.1). Taxonomy (NCBI): domain Eukaryota; kingdom Metazoa; phylum Chordata; class Chondrichthyes; order Torpediniformes; family Narcinidae; genus Narcine; species Narcine bancroftii. Next base: position 100,095,890 of record NC_091477.1, on the reverse strand, counting down.
TGACAGTTGTTTATTTTAATATCTCCAAATAAAATTTAGACCTTTAAATTATAATTTGCAATTAAAATATTGTGATTTGGTTTTAACAGCATCCACTGGCCAGCATCGTGCCAAATTTAAAGGGTCCTCTTGTTCAAAGGGTATCGCTCAAAACTAACATTTTAGGTGGAAATTCCAGGGTTCATCCTAAACACATATTGTCCTATACAGCAGCATATACGGTAAGTTTTGTTACAATTTTTGATAAGGTTGAACTTGGATTAATGTACATAGTATTGGTCTCTTATTTGAGGTAAACTATGTTTGCAATGAAGCCAAAATACATGAGTATAATTTCTGGGTTGGAAGAGTTGTCCAATCGGAACAGTTCAATCTACATTCTTTGCCTTTTGTCTTAATATGAATGCATAACACAGTCCCTTTCAAATATTTAGTTATTTGCTGTAACATTAGACAACAAAGATTATGCTTCCTGATTATTTTTGGGTGTATTTTATGGATTTTTGGGCTGCTGATCACAAAACGTTTCCTTGAACGTTCAAAGTTCAAAGTTCAATCTACATTCTTTGGACTCCAAAAAAATGGATGGAGATTTTATGAAACCTATGAGATCAAAAGGGAGCATAAAGAGGCATAAGCTGAGATACTTCCATTAGTAAGAGTATGTAAAACAGAAAGACAGAGTTATAAGATAAAGGGTGATCAGTTATAAATAAGATGCCTCGGAATTCCTTTTCAAAGAGTGTGGGAAAATCTCTAGAATTCTCTATCCCATATGGCTGCGGGGATTAGATTATGGGAGGCATTTACAGTAGGTAAACAAATTTCTGAATGATTGAGAAATTGAGGGCTCTGTAAGATTGGAGTTAAGATCTGGGCCAGAGCAGCCATGTTGAATGGAGAGGCAGTCTTGAGGAGATTGACTCTTGCTCTTATTTCCTGGTGGGTAGGTGAACTAATTATACTGGACAACATTTTTTTCAAAAGATCTGCTTCCTAAAAAATAAATTGGGGATTATGATAGACAATTTCAAGATGAATACAAAGATAATTTCAGATTTGCTGTATCACTTAAGAAGATGGGGAAACATTAGATTAACTTTTATTGAATTTAGCATGTTTAATCACATAATGACGCTGACACATTGCATTAGATCAACTGACGTAAAAATGTTTTGCCGCTGATTTTCGTTTATACTCAGCCACTTGTGTCAGTGTCTAACAATAGTTGGCCAGCATTGATAGATTCAAGAATCAAAATCAGAATCAGAATTTATTGTCATGAACAAGTCACGACATTTGGTGTTTTGCGGCAGCGTTATAGTGCAAATATGCATATTATAACTATCATTGAACATTACTATAAATAACAAAAACAAAAATAATGGTGCACAAAAAGTAAAGCAGTCTTTGGTTCAGTGATTATTCAGGAATCTGATGGCAGTGGGGAAGAAGCCGTCCTCGTGCCGTTGAGTGGTTGTCTTTAGGCTCCTGTACCTTTTTCCTATTGGTAGCAGAGTGAAGATGGCATGGCCTGGGTGATGGGGGTCTTTGAGGATAGAGGCTACTTTTTTAAGGCATCGCCTCATGTCTGGTGCCTGTAATGTCACAGGCCAGGTTAACAACCCACTGGAGTTTATTCTTGTCCTGTGAGTTGATGCCTCCATACCAGGCAGTGATGTAACCAGTCTGAATGCTCTCCATGGTACACCTGTAGAAGTTTCCAAGTATTTTCAGTGACATACTGCATCTCCTAAGAGACCTCACATAGTATAGCTGCCGGTGAGCCTTCTTTGTGATTGCCTCGACATGGAGGCTCCAGGACAGATCCTTGGAGATGTTGACTCCCAGGAATTTGAAGTTCTTGACCCTCTTCACTACTGAGCCCAATAAGGACTAGGTTGTGTTCCTATGACTTCCTTCCTGAAGTCCACAATCATCTCCTTGGTTTTGCTGATGCTGAGTGCAAAGTTGTTGTCATTATACCATTCAACGAGCTGACCTACCTCCCTCCTGTTCGCTTCCTCATGGGTGTTTGTGATTCTGTTGACAACTGTGGTGTCATCGGCAAACTTGTAGACAGCATTGGAATTGCGCCTGGCCACACAGCCGTGGGTGTATAATGTGTAGAGGAGTGGGCTAAACATACATCCTTGGTGTGCCTGGTTGTGGTCTTCCAATGAGAAAGTCAAGGATCCAGCTGCAGAGTGGGGTACAGAGGCCGAGTTTGTGGCTTCTTGACCAGCACTGAGAAAATAATGGTATTGAAGGCTGAGCTGTCTGAATTGTTGCTTTTGAGCTTCCAGTTTCCCTAATCCCACTTCCCATGGTCACAATGCCCTGATGAAATCTTTCACCATGTTCATCACTGACTGCTCCAAGATCAGAAGGGAAAAAGTCTAAGTATGAATGCAGAAAATAAATTTTTGATGACATGTTGCACTTCATGATTTTGTATCTTTAAGTCAACTTAAAATATGACAGGGATATGTTTTATCTGGAAAAAAAACAGTACGTGATAGAAAACGTTCAAGGAAACGTTTTGTGATCAGCAGCCCAAAAATCCATAAACTACACCCAAAAATATTCAGGAAGCATAATCTTTGCTGTCTCTTTTTCTTTGGCTTGGCTTCGCGGACGAAGATTTATGGAGGGGGTAAAAAGTCCACGTCAGCTGCAGGCTCGTTTGTGGCTGACAAGTCCGATGCGGGACAGGCAGACACCAAGGGAAAATTGGTGGGTTGGGGTTGGGTGTTGGGTATTTCCTCCTTTGTCTTTTGTCAGTGAGGTGGGCTCTGCGGTCTTCTTCAAAGGAGGTTGCTGCCCGCCAAACTGTGAGGCGCCAAGATGGCATCTTGGTGCATCTTTGTTGTCTAATGTTACAGCAAATAACTAAATATTTGAAAGGGACTGTGTTATGCATTCATATTAAGACAAAAGGCAAATGCAAAATTGACTTTCTACATAAAATGTTAATGTTTTCTGCAGAGTAAACATGAAAGTGTATCCAGCATGAAATTAGTATGTACTCAAGGGAGAGGAATTGGTTCTTTGTTTGACAGGCCTTTTGACAAATCCCTTAAGAGGACAAAGATGCAGAGATGGCCCTCCCATTTTCTGGCAACACTGAGATAAAAGGGAAATGAGATACCTGGGCAATTAGCCAAAGTATGTCATGTATGCCTGTGGGCTTGAGCTGGGAGTTAACATCTAGGTCATCTTTTTCAGTTTGGAAATAAAATAATTCCACAATCAGATATGTCATCTCATAAAAGGGCCTTGTTGAAATTTTATTCTTGATCTTTAAGGAGGGCTGCATCTGAACTAATGTGGAATTTGATTTGACTTGTGCATCTATACCTGACTTCGGTAAAATAATGTGGTTGACTGATTTGCAACAAACAAGCATTTAACCTCAAAAGGTAGAAACTCACGTGAATAGGGTGGTGAAGAAGGCTTTTAGTATGCTGGCCTTTATCAATCATTGCATGGAATATAGGAGTTGGGAGGTGATGTTGAGATTGTATAAGACGTTGGTGCGGCCTAATTTGGAGTTCTGTGTGCAGTTCTGGTCGCCTAATTATAGGAAGGATATAAACAGAGTGGAGAGAGTGCAGAGAAGGTTTACCAGAATGCTGCCTGGGTTTAAGCATCTGGAGTATGGGGAGAGATTGGACAGATTGGGTCTTTATTCTTTGGAGCGTAGAAGGTTGAGAGGGGATTTGATAGAAGTATTTAAGATTATGAAAGGGATAGACAGAATGGATGTGGATAGACTATTTCCGTTAAGAGGAGGAAAGTTTAAAACAAGAGGACATGAGTTAAGAATTAAGGGGCAGAGATTTAGAGGTAACATGAGGGGGAACTTCTTTACTCAGAGAGTGGTAGCTGTGTGGAATGATCTTCCGGGAGAAATAGTGGCGGCGGAGTCAATTGTATTATTTAAGAAAAGGTTGGACAGGTATATGGATGAGAAGAAGATGGAGGGTTATGTGCATTGTGCAGGGAGGTGGGACTAGAAAGGGGTGTTTGGTTCGGTGCGGACTAGAAGGGCCTAATGGCCTGTTTCCGTGCTGTAATTGTTATGTTATATGTTATGTTATGTTATATACCTCAATGAACAATGAAATGAAAATTAAATGATATAATGATGCATTGAAAGGTATGGGACTGATATTGGGACCAAAAGTAAATGAGAAGCTGGGTCAAATGTCAACATTTTAAAACCCTTACTCTGGCCCATCTACAGTGCTTTAAAGATTATGGAGAATTGGGTAGACTATCAACTTCACTTATCAGATTTATTGTCAGAGTACATACGTGACATCACATACAACCCTGAGATTCTTTTTACTGAGGACGAGGCAGAATTACCACAAATTGGTAGTGTAAAAAAAATTCTCTACATAGCCTATACAGGTAAACAAATAAAGAACTTAAAACGAATAAGAAATATAAACAAACTGCAATACAGAGAGAATTTAAATAAATCAATAAAGTACACAATTAAGAGTCCTTGAATTAATCTCTGATTGAGTTTGTTGTGGAGGATGGTGGAGGGGTAGCAACTATTCCTGAACCTGGTGATGTAAGTCTGATTGCACCTATACCTCTTTTCTGATGGCAGCTGCAAGAATAGAGTGTGTGCTGGCTGGCATGGATCCTTGATGATTGCTGCTGCTTTCCGACAGCAACATTCCCTGTAGATGTTCTCAATAATGTGGAGGGTTGTGATGTCCTTTGCTGTATTGGAGGGCTTTAAGCTCAGAGATATCAGGGTCTCCATACTAGACTGTGGTGTAGCCACTCAGCACACTTTCTACCAAACATCTGTAGAAATTTGCCAGGGTGTCTGGTGTCATACCAAATTTCCACAAACTCCTGAGGAAGTAGAGGCGCTGATGTGCTTTCTTCATAATTCCATTGGTGTCCAGAAAAGATCCTCCGAGATAGTAACTCCCAAGAACTTAATCACCCTTTTCACCTCTGATCCCGCTGGTTTTCCCTTCCTGAAGTCAACAATCAGCTTCTTAGTTTTGGTTAACATTGGGTACAAGGTTGTTGTTGCTGCACTACAGTGTCGGCACCAATGGGTCTGGATGTCAGACCTGCCCCACTCCCTCACGTCAGTAGCGTTTAGGTTGACGCATGCTAGTGACTCTCTACTTGCCCCGACTGCATCACTACTGTGCATCAAGCTTCAGTAGTGTCTAGTGACACGATGCAATAAAAAGAGCATCCTTGTGCCCCACAGCATTAACTATAGGTAGATTCATGACAGCACTCCCCCCCCCACCCCCCCGAGCCACACAGTCATAAGTGTAAAGTGAGTAGAGAAAGGGGCTAAGAACACAGCCCTGTGGTGCTCCAGTACTGATGGAAATTATGGAGGAGATGTTCTTTCCAATCCTCACTGTTTGTGGTCTTGAAGTGATCTAATTACACAGTGGGGTATTGAGTCCTACGCCTTGGAGTTTGTAGACATCCCGAGGGTGAAGGTTAGTGCTTTAAATCATTTATTGAGGCTTGCAGTCTCGGACTTAACCTGTTTTGGAGGTTTAATAGCAGATTATAATGATAAAGAGCTTATTGCCATATATATTGTACAATATTCATATGCTCAAAATTTTTACTTGCTGGTTTCCCAGGTCAGTGAGCTGAAGTTACCTTTAGTGAGAAAATGAATGCCTTCACAATACAGGTTGTGGGCCAAGAGGAGCAGATGTAGTTCCCAAATCCTTCTTTTGACGAATCTTATCCCTCCATGGAAAATCTGAGCAGCTGTGAATCGGAAATTCCCTGAGATTAAGCACTCTTCCAGCTCTTCCCCACCCCTGAATTGGGGATGGATCGAAGTCAATCTTGTGGTGTGCTATGGTGTTCTTGTGGTTAAACCAGTTAAACAGGATGACTGAAATATAGGATCTGTCACAGCCAATTGTGCACAGAAACTGGGAATCTGAACTCTTGCTTGCTTCCATTTATATCTTCATGTATCTAATTATTGTTACTATTCAAGCCATAATTTCCAGTTCTAACACTAATATGCGGTTCTTTTACAGTTCTGGACCATAATATCATATAATCACATATTAGCTTCACTTATTACTGAACATAATTTGCCTGGAGACTTATCAGGCCAGTATTAACTTAAGTAACTATGAAATGATAGTGTAGAGAAATATCTTTGTAATCGGGTCATGAAATGCCAAAACTACACTCACAATCACAACAAGCTATTAGCACAAGAAGGTTATGGTTCTATAGTAAGGTATGAAGATCATACAAATATTTTGCGATGTCTCATTTTGAATATTATGGTATCCTTCACATTAAAAGACATGATGGTGGTACTGCTGGAGTTGCTGTAATGGCGGAGCTGCCACTGATGCAGACCCACGAAGAATGGGGAATGGAGACCTAGTGCTCCCGCAGGGTCCAACTGCCCAGTCTAACTGCCGTAAGCTCCATACAGGCTTTTTATGGCATGTTAAAGGGGCCGACAGTTTATTTTAAAATGCTGTGAGCGCAGGATCTGCGCCCAAGATGGCGGGGCCTATGATTGGCAGCATCCATGCGTGTTGCAGACTCCAGGGAAGTGGAGGGACTGGTGCAGGGCACCAGAAAACAGGAAGACTAACCCTTGTCTGAGAAGGAGAAGCAGAGGTGACTCACAGGACAGTCACCACAGCGGCAGACCAGTGAACGGTTCTGAGGCTGAAGGAACCACACAAGCGGGCTGCAGGCGATTTGAGGCGAGGAACCCACAGAGGCTGTGGACTGCTGGAGTCTGCAGTCAAGGGGCTCCCACCAGGCCGCGTACTGCTGAAGACTGGCTTGAAACTGGCTGAAGGGGTACCAAGTATTGGAACCAGGATGCGAGAAGGTGCTGAAGGCACTGGAAGGTTCCTAATCGTGTTGGATGTTCGGATCGGGATCTTGGGCTGCTGACAGTTTGGACTGGACTCTGTGTGGCTGTGGAGGCTGTGGGAATCCTGGGGCAAATCCACAGACATATGATGACTCTGGGCGGACTTCCTTTTGCTTCTCTTTCTCTGACTGTAAGAGGTGCTTCAGGAAATTTCTGCTGATGGCGAATCTGCCTTACAACAGGCAAAATGAATTTTGTGTAATATGACAGTTTATTACATGACAATAAATTGAATCTTGAATGATAGCTAAACAATGGCAGTCTTTCAAATAGCTAATATATAAATTTAATGAAAATATTTACCGTTTAAAAAAGAGACTCACACAAATAGTAAGCACCTAGAGCCATTTACAAATGTTAAGGATGAACTTTGACACCTGAAACCCAGGCAAATTTCTACAGATTTGCGATGGAAAGTGGGCTGCATTGTGGTCTGGTATGGGGACACCAATACCCCTGAGCATAAAGCCCTCCAAAAGGTAGTGGACACCTTTATATCATTCAAAAGTAAATGACTCCTCTCTGTCTAATGCCCATTGAATCAAAAGTCCTCTTTGTGTACACAGGTGGTTCCCCTGAGCCATCACTATTGTTCTAGCAATTGAATGAATCATTCAATTGTAATTTTTATTGCTGTTTTCCGATGCTGCCTCTTGGAAAGAGCTGCCATGTCTCATCTCAAAGAGTTATGTGTATGTCTGTGTCCCTGTTCAGCCCACAAAATCCCTTTACTAAAACATATATATAATTTTTAACCAAAGATTAATAATAGCAATTCTGTTACAAATGTGATCAACTGGGGTTCAAATCCAGTGCTGTCTGTAAGGAGTTTGTATGTTTTCCCTGTGTCTGCATGGGTTTCCTCCAGGTGCTCTGGTTACTTCCCTCCTTTCAAAAAAAATGTACTGGATTGTAGGTCATTTGGGTGTAATTGGACGGCATGGGGTGAAGGGCCAGAAGGACCTGTTACCGTGCTGTATGTCTTAAAAAAAGGCCACGTTGCTTATCTGAAAATGTCTGTGTATAAATCCTATCCCTAAGAATTTTCTCCAGTAATTTCTTAACCACTCACCAGACTATAATTCTTTTGGTTGGTCCTCATTGTCCTTTTTAAAAGTACAATGTTGGCTTTCTTCAACCCTCTGGGACCATGCCTGTGGCTAGAGAACATGAAGATCTCTGTCAAGACCCCAGAAATCTCCTCTCTTGTCTCTCTCAATAATTTGGGATAGATTCTATCATGCTCTGGGGATTTATCCATCTTAATGTTGTTCAAAAGAATTAACACCTCTTCCTATTTTAGCAATATGGCCTCTAATATCACCATTTCTCCCCTATTCTCACTATCCCCTCATGTCCTTATCCTTGGTGAACACAGCCTGCCGGAGGAGCTCAACGGGCCAAGCAGCATCAGTGGGAGAAAAAGAATGATCAATGTTTCAAGCCCATATGTTAAAGAGTTTCAGCTCAAAACATTAACCATTCATTTCCTCCCACTGGTGCTGCTCAACTGCTGAGTTCCTCCAGCAGATTGTGTTTGGCTTCAGAATCTAGCATCTGCTGACTTCAGTACAACACCCACCTCGTCTGGCTCCTGATATACATTCTCACCTTTCTTTCTGAGTGGTCTTCCCTTCTCCAAAGCTACCCTTTTGTTTTATGCATGTATAAAATGGTTTGGAATTCTTCTTAATCCTACTCTCCAAGGACATATCACGTTCCCCATTAAGCCTCCTGACTCTCTGTTTAAATTCTTTCCTGTTTCCTTTACATTCCTCAAGGGTCCTGCCTAATTCAAGCTTCGTAAACCTGACATTGCTTCTTTTATTTGACTAATTTTACAACATCTCTCATCATCCAGGATTCCTGAACCTTGCCATCCTTGTCTGTCTTCCTTGCAGGAACGTGTTAGTCTTGAAATCTGATCAGCTCACCTCAGATATGGACTTACCCAATAGCAGCTGCTCCCAATCTTCTCTCCCCAGTTCTTGCCTGATACTACTGTGATTATCATCCTTGCTCCGTTTTACCAAGTCCCTCTTGGGGCAGCATCAGGGTGAGAAAAAGAGTGGATGATGTTTCCGATCAGAATCCTTTCTTAAAATTGAAATGGTGAAGATATGCACTTGAAGAGAAAGAATAGAAAAGGCAAATGCATGTTCTTGCATGAGAAGAACAAGGATATCATACAGCTACAGGAGATGAGTAGGAGGATAAATAGAACAGTGGGGCTTATAGCATGCAATATGGAGTACAACTGTAGAGGTGGTTGGTGAGACCACACCTGGCATCATGCATACAGTTGTGGACTTTTTGAGACAATGCAAATTAATGCATGGGGTTGTGCCATGAAGCACGGGGCCGATTGGCATTATGCCCCCTGGAATTTAGAAAGACAAGAGATGGATTTATTTGATGAGGTTTAACTGGGTAAATAGAAGGAGGTTACAATGTAGGTGATGCCGGTAGAGGACCCATCACCTACGGCTCCTAGAACGCTTCCATCAGCGCTGTCTCCGCTCCATCCTCAACATTCATTGGAATGACTTCATCACCAACATCGAAGTGCTTGCGGACTCTGCCAGCTCGAGTATCGAATCCATGCTGCTGAAGACCCAACTGCGCTGGGTGGGTCACGTCTCCAGAATGGAGGACCATCGCCTTCCCAAGATCGTGTTCTATGGCGAGCTCTCCACTGGCCACCGAGACAGGTGCACCATAGAAGAGGTATAAGGACTGCTTAAAGAAATCTCTTGGTGCCTGCCACATTGACCACCGCCAGTGGGCTGATCTCGCCTCCAACCGTGCATCTTGGCGCCTCACAGTTCGGCGGGCAGCAACCTCCGTTGAAGAAGACCGCAGAGCCCACCTCACTGACAAAAGGCAAAGGAGGAAAAACCCAACACCCAACCCCAACCAACCAATTTTCCCTTGCAACTGCTGCAACTGTGCCTGCCTGCCCCACAGCGGACTTGTCATTCACTAACAAGCCTGCAGCAGACGTGAACATACCCCTCCATAAATCTTCGTCTGCGAAGCCAAGCCAAAGAAAGAACAATGTAGGAGATTGGCTAACTGCTTCACTGAACCCTAAACTCTGTTTGTGGGTTTAAACTTGAGCTTCCTGTAGCCAAACATTTGAACTTCTCTAACCATTCCTACAATGACTTATCTGTTTTCAGCCTCATCCATGGTCAGGGTGAGGTGAAATACAAACTTGAGGAACAAGACACCACCTTCCTCCTGGGCAGCTTTAAAGCTATGGCATGAATAGTGAGTTTTCTAAGTTGAGGTACCACCCCCCCCAAGCCCCCCCCCCACCACCTATATCTGATTCTACTGTTTACCTATTTCTGTACTCAATTTTTTCTCTAACTTTTCTTCCTATCTCTCCCTCAGCTTGACTCTTCACACACACCTTCGGTCCTGTCATCTCTGAGCTCCCCCCTCCCCCCCCCCACCTTTATTACCTGTGCAATTTTATTTTTTTCTTTCTTAGTCTTGATAAAGGGTTCAAACCTGAAATCAATACTGACCATTTCTACCCATGATGCTGTCTGACCTGCTGACTTTCCCCAACAACCCTTTGCCTACTCAACATTCCAGCATCTGCAGCTTTTGTGCTTCACTAAATGCCAGGAGGATATTGCTCCTAGCAGCAGAATCTAGATTTAGAAAGAGGGATTAACCATTTAAGATTTAGATGAGAAGGAATGACTTCTCTGAGGAACTGTACTTTCTTTGACATTCTTTCTCAGAGGGATAGATTCATTTTGAGATGGATGTTTTATTGGATCAGAGCAAATTGAAGTTTGCAGGGATTAGCAAGAAAGTGGACGTGAAACCAGAGTGGAGCCAACATTAATTTCCCATTGCATAGTCTATAATGAGACAACAGATCAGTGAAAACAAACACCTGAAGATTTTCAGAATCAGAATTTATTGTCATGAATAAGTCTTTGTAGATAACGGCTGCTTTTTTTAAGGCACTGGCTCATATAGAAGTCCTTGATGGAGTGAAGTCTGGTGCCTGTGATGTCGCGGGCCGAGTTAACCCTCTGGAGTTTATTCTTGTCCTGAGAGTTGGTGCCTCAATACCAGACAGTGATGCAGTAGATAGAATGCTCTCCATTGTACACCTGTAGAAGTTTCCAAGGGTCTTCGGTGACATAACAAATCTCCGCAAACACCTCACAAAGTCTAGCTGCTGGTGAGCCTTCTTTGTGATTGCATCAACATGGATACTCCAGAACAGATCCTTGGAGCTGTTGGCACCCAGGAATTTGAAGTTCTGGACCCTCTCCACTACTGAGCCCTTGATGAAGACTGGGTCAGGTTCCCCTGACTTCCTTCTGAAGTCCACAATCATCTCCTTGGTTTTGCTAATGTTGAGTGCAAGGTTGTTGTTGTTATACCATTCAATAAGCTGATCTATCTCCCTCCTGTACGCTTACTCATTACCATTTGTGATTCTGCCGACAACTGGTGTAATTGGCAAACTTGAAGACAGTATTGGAATTGTGCCTGGCCACACAGTCATGGGTGTATAATGAGTAGAGATGGGCTAAGCACACATCCTTGGGGTGCAACTGTGTAGATAATCAGTGAGAAGGAGACATTGTTTCCAATTTGTACTGACTGTGGTCTTCCGATGAGAAAGTCAAGGATCCAGTTGCAAAGGTGGGTATAGAGTTTGTAGCTTCTTGACCAGCACCGAGGGAATAATGGTATTAAAGGCCGAGCTGCAGTCGATGAAGAGCAGCCATATGTAAGAATTGCTGTTTTCGAGGTGATCCAGGGCTGAGTGGAGAGCCAGTGATATTGCATCTGCTGTGAAGCGATTGTGATGATGGGCGAATTGAAGTGGGTCTTAGGAGGGTGTCAATTCTGGCCATGACCAGCTTCTCGAACCATTTCATCACAGTGGAAGTTAATGCTATTGGATGGTACTTGTTGAGGCAGCTCACGATGCTCTTCTTGGCTACCAAGATGGTTGATGCCCTTTTGAAGCAGGTGGGAACCTTTGACAGCAGCAATAACAGGTTGAAAATATCTGTGAGCACTCCGGCTGGTTTCTTGGCAGAGATTTTCAGTACCCTGCCAGGTACACTGTCAGGCCTGTCGCCTTGTGAGGGTTCTCCCTCTTGAATGATATTCTGATGTCACCCTCAAAGACAGATATCACAGGATCCTCAGCTTAGGCATATCTGGGTATGGCAGGTGGGGCAGAGAATAGGTGTGCCACTTGCAGGGCGCACCACTCGCAGAGGAGGGTGCCACTGGCCTCGCCTTACCCACCCAAGATCTGAGTCCCTAGCCCAATAATTAATCTCCATCCCAGAGGTGCAGTGCTGCGATGCCAGGGCTCACTTGAGTGCCTTGGAGCGCCAGTACAGGCCGGCATCACAACAGGCCACTTTGGGCCGCTCCAGCACACAAGCAGTACTTGACTGTGGCTGAATGTGGGATCAATGGGAAAAAAATGGTTGACTTCCCTACCCATAATCCCCCACGCAGTACATGATTGTGTTATCTTATGGCTTTATTTTACAACATACTAGGTTTTCATGAAACCTACAATTTAATTAATTATTTAAATCTATTAAGACCTTTTAAATCTTTCTGCTAAAGTCATTTAAAAAGCCTATGATAGAGGAAACTATCAAACATCCTTGGAGCGTTCAATAATCTGTGGCCTGAGGCCCATTCCTCACTTGGTACCTGCAGGATGTGAACTGTTAACCTGTTTGGATTTCTGACAGGAAATTCTGGGTGGGTCGACACTGAGGGCTGCAGGTTTGTACAACAGATAGGACAATTTGGCCCAATACCCTCTTGCTGAGTTGATCTGTTTTACAAGCCCCTGTTTTTTTAAGTGAGTGTCAACTTTAAGAGTTAACACAGCAAAACTTCACAGCTCACAGACAGAAAGTCACTGTTAAATATTGACTTATAGAGTAATGCTCCGGAAGAAGACAACAGAACAATGGTGTTTATTTAGGAGAAACAGATGGTGAGTGAGGCATGATTGAAAGTCATGTGACTGGGACACATAGTGGGCCAAGCAACTGCGCAGTTAGATGGGCCGAATTGCCACCCCAGTCATCCGACACAAGATGGCACAGGCTCCTCTTCCATTCTGAGAAGAAGCCTGCGGTTGGTGACATGCATTGCCCGGGGGACGGTGCCACTTCCGTGTTGCGTACCGCTGGACAGGGAGTGAGGCTGCAACGTGCTGACGTCATTTCCGAAAGCAAATGCGCCCCTCACAGGAAGTGGGTGGTCTCCTCAAACAGCGTGATTAATTCAAAATAAAGATCAGTTACTGTTTCACCTCGTGCTGTGCGGATGTCCCTCATTTCCGTAGTGCTGCCATTAGCAGACACTACACATTATAAGAAGCAATATTGATTAATGAGCAACTAGAGATATGCACAGAACAAAGGTTGGGTGACTTTGAGTGAAATGGACAATTGTGCTGGTTTTCCTTGTCAGGATAAGCAGTGACCCACTTGTGACCATTGTAATGGTCATTTTGATTGACCCATGTCTGGGTAAAGGAAGCTGGATCATCCCTGCATTTGGATTGTGGCCATTTTAATGGTCATTTCATTTGACCCATTCCTGTTTTTTGGAAGCATCGTGGAAGTCACATGTTTCATTTCCCCTTTGCCAGGAAGAGGGGAGTGGTGACCATTATTCATATGGAAAACATTTCTTTGGAAGCAACTCAACAAGGATTCATGGGTTTTCAGCAGTCTGATCACATTCTTTTTTTTTTAACCTCCTTCTTAATTACTCCTATGCAACAGTTTAAAAGTTTTAGTTTCAACACAGAAAACTGAACTTTGAATTGACTTCCCAGAATTGTGCCAAAGCTGTAAGTAAGATGTTATATTATTAGTAATAATTATAAATATATTGTTAAAAATATTGCCTTGGTGAATTTCTATTGCTGCTGGTCAATGACAAAATATTTGTACTTTTAATTGTTCCTTTAAATTACAAGATTAATTACTGAAACCATAGAGTTGAATTTCTGACAGTGAATTAAGTTGGTATATTACAAGGTGCTTGCAAGTTTTGAACAAACTTTTCTTCCAATAAAAACGACTTGCAACTACAAGATTAATGAACCCATACTCTTGGCTTCTCAGTTCTGTTTTTATTTTGAACTGAGAGTTTGAACTGTGAAGGATGATTGCATATTAAATAATGCTACAATTTATTGACCAATAAACAACTGCAAATGAATCTGCAATAGTTTAAGAATTTAACAACTTGTTTTATTCCCATATTAGTTTCCACTGATGATACTGTAACCTTTTAGTGAATTTGGAAAAAAAATGGGGATTTACATAATGGCCATGTGTGCAGAACATTTAATATGCTGAAGCTATAGAACTAATACCTGAAAATACTTTGCTGAAGGATATATATACTGCATTCATCTTATGGTTGCTCTGTGGGATTAATTCTTTGTTAGAAAGAACGGATTCTGGAAAACTGAGCCAGCCCATTATGTTGATTGCTTTCATGGACCATTAATAGTTTGTCTCACAGTCCATTACTTTTATCGACTTTTCATAATTTTCCCATTCAGAATCAAAACATGCAATCTTATCCACAGCAAAATTGAAGAAGAGATACATGTGTGTTCAGGAGAATGAGCCACATTTGATTGGAAAGATTAAGCTTCTGACTTCCTAGCTTTGTTGGATTTTTAGTTCTCCACTCTTTCTCCTGAAATGTTTTGTGCTGTGAATTTGTTGCAAGTGTGAGCAGTGGGCTGGGGTTACGGACCTTTTGCTGATCGGTGGGATCTTCTAGTGAACACACGAGAGAGAAGAATGCGAAACAAATTTAATTTTTCTATTATTTGTGGGAAGGATATTATCCATTCCTGAACTACCTGCGAGAGTGGTAATGAGAAGCAACCTGAGACTGTTGTGGACTGGGTCGTCATAATTCTCCCACGGTTCAGTTGAAGTTCCATTTCTTTTTCATCCAGTGGTGATTCAAAAACATGTATGTTGTGAGAACACTTACTGCAAGCTCCCTTTCATATGCAAATTGCCTTCATCCTTCTGGTTGGCAACAGTTACTGAAGCAGAAGGTGAAGGCAAATGAGAAGTTGATCCAGAATGCATTTTCAAGCAGGACCACGATCACAGTGGAGATATAACACACATGCAGACAAACAATACATATTCAGGACAAATCTCTCTTTCTCTCTCATTTAGTAAATATTAAACTCTTGCATGGTTTGTGTGACCAGTTCCTTTGACTGTTCAGCATTCTCACTATTTAGTGGTGCTGGCTCTGATACTCTTTCCTAATGGGAGTAATTGAAAGATGCTTTGTGCAGAGTTGTAGGGGTCCTCAATGATTTTGCAAACTCTCTTCAGACAACTATTCTGGTAGATCATGTCGAGGGGTGGGGCGGGGGAAAGAGGTATCCTCTTTGACACTTTTATGGTCCTGTGGATTGACCTCTGATCCAATTCTCTACAGCCACCATACCACTGTGATTCAGCCGACCAGACCACTATCAATAGAGCTCCTTTAGACGTGATGGTGGCCAGTAGCATTTCCCATTTCAGGCTCCTCAAGAAGTGCAGTCCCTGTTGGGCCTTCCTGACAAGTGAGGAGATGTTGAGTGTTCATGATAGGTCACTTGTTAAGTGGACTCTAAGGAATGTAGTGCTCACTACTCAATACTAAGTTATTGAAGTGTACAGGTGGGTGGTTGTCCCTGGTCCTCCAGAAATCCATCTTTTCCATGTTGAGACTCAGGCTGTTATTGTCACACCATATCGTGAGATTTTTCACCTCTTCTGTGTAGTGCAACTCATCGTTGTTGCTGATGAGACCAATTACTGTTGTGTCATCTGCAAACTTGATGATACTGTTGAAGCTGCACCTGGCAATGCATTCGTGGGTATGAACTGGAGAGGGTTGAGAACACAGTCCTGTGGTTTGCCTGTGCTCAGTGTAGTGGCCCTTGAATGTTAATTTTGTGGATGGAAAAATAGAACTGAAGGGCAAAGGCCATTATCAAAAGGGCACAGAGAAACAAATCATATTTGATTCACTGTAAATAATCATTATTTTAATGTGATTTCTGTACAATGAGTTCATGGTTAGTAATGTAGACATAAAAGGGGATATCAATCATTCTTAATTAGTTTTGTTCTTTAGAAGATGTGTAGATAGATCCTAAATCTAAAATATCGTTTATTGAAGCTGCATGCATATTTATAGAAAATTAACTAAATAATGCCCTGAAGAGTCAAATTCAATGTAATTTTTTAAAAATTATATAATCACGGTGCTAATTTACTTATGAAGGTGCATTGACAGTTTCCATTCCAAAATCTCCACGATGGGTACTAAATCCCTTTTACTTGCCCAAGCAATGGAGGTCAGAAGGACAATTTTATGATATTTGACTCTAATGCTGTCAGGTGATTAAAGTCGAGGTACATATTGTTGAAATGTTGATGTGTTGTTAGTCGTTTTGTGTGGGTCTGATGTACTGTGGATTTTAACTGTTTATATTATAATTTTTGTATGTGTTTAACTTCTATTCTAACTTATAATTTATGTAAATATACTCCATGGTCCTGGAGAAATGTTATCTTGTCTTTAGCGTGTGAGCATGATATGAATGATAAATAAAGGTGACTTGACTTGATGATTCATTGCTCGTCGATATGAACATGACCGTTTGATCCACTCTTTTAGACAAATTTGACCCTGTTCCTGAACAGGGTGCTTAAAACTGTGACTCATTTTGATATACATTGTTCACAAAAATGATCACCGCAGCAAGTTGTTGCAATCTATGTCTTTCAAACCAATTATAAATGTCATTCTACAGTGAAATGCTAAACCAATGGGTTACTAATTTATAACCTGACAAAAGAGTAATTCCAGTATTTCTGATCATTTGTTAATTCTGTTCCCCCACAAAATATCCGTGCTTAGTACTGTATTTGAAAACAGACAATCTGCACTTAACAGCTCCTTCTCTTCTTGGGATCACTCTGTTTCTATAGGTTCTGAAATGGAGAATGAGGACAAGGTGGGAACGAAGGACTCTTCCACAGATGGAAGCACATTTCTGTAATGTGGGATGAATTAGACTGCTGAGGGAAAAGGCTAGTTACAGGTAGAATTTGTAAACACAGGATTGAAACTAGGTTGCTGGAGCTGTGCAACTTGTTTTATATAATGAAAATGGATAATAATTCTTATAAATGCATGGAAATTAGAACTTGTGTAACGTGCATCATTGCCTTGTTGAGAGGGATGAAGGTAAGCCATGTGACCAGCAGGTGGAGACAAAGAACTAGAATTGGCAGATATCAAAGCAAATCATTTTTTGAAGTCAGGCCTGGCACTAACTGGAACCTCATGTGATCTGACCTCTTCCACATTCTAGTATTGAATTCTTATACTTGATGTACCACAGAGGCACTATCAGGGGCAGTTTCTATTGCTTCTGGTCCCGGTGTATCAAAAGCCTGAATACCTACTGTTAAATTATCCAAAAAAAGAAAGAAACGTTTCATTCTTTCGTGGTCTTAATCCTTGCACGATAAGTGTCAAAATTAGCATGCACCATGCTAAATTCAGGATGAAGTCCTATTCAGTATGGCATTAAGTTTCAGAGCTCTTGAAGTAATTCAATAGTTTCACTGTGGGACGAAAGTAAAGTCATTTTTAACGAGGATTCGAGAGCAATTGGTCAGCTGATTTTAAAATCTAAGGTTACAGAGGCTGGAATCGATTGCAAAATTCTGAGGTTAATTAATTATATTGATTTTTTTTTTTACATTGTGGATTATAACTAATTTTCATGAGTTTTCAACTGTATTTTGAAAGGGACTTATTTGCTTTTGTCATGGTGTTAGCCTATACCATGGATTATGTCCCAGTTTGGAAAGATCAACGGGATGATCACAGATCTCTTCAACTATAAAACTACCTCTGCTAATGAGGAAGGTGACTCACCATGACTCCCACCGACTATTAACTTTGTCCCCAGTGAGATGAATCCTCCTTGATCATTTTCTGTCAAGAGCACCGATACAAACAGATCCATTCTCTGAGAAATGAAAGCTGTTTAGCCACCATCTTCTGTGAATCGTCGCTTAATTTAACTATTGGTTCTACGCTCATCTGGTTTAACTCTTTGAAAGAAGTTCTATGAGAGTTTCTCTCATTGCTCCCTATTGGGGCTCCCACTGCTATGATCATGCACTCACCCAGATTTGCTTCCACAGCCATATTTCCTTTCTGGCTACTTGCCTCCACTGTCATCTGGTGCCACGTGGATTCTAGCTTGGGTTCCAGGCCTTCCAGTTTGGCCCCACCAGGATCTCACGTACGTGCATGGACTACTGCTCTCTTCGCTTGTCTCGCCATATCCTATGGACCACCCTTACATTGATGCACAAATTCTAGCGGACCCTTGCCTTCTCATTACTACAGCTCCATACCTCATTCATCACCATTGCTATGTACCTCTCCTATGCTTCATTCTCCACCAGATCTTTGTGTTTAACCACCAATTCTATGCTTACGTGATGTAATATCTTATCATATCCAATTAACATTCTTTGGCTGTTGGTCTGGATTCCTCCCCCTTCATTCTTCCTCCCATAATCTCTCATCTTTAACTGAGATGCCAGCCTGCTTCTTGCTTACACCTTGAGGAAGGGTTCAGGCCCGAAACATCAGTAATATATTTTTACCTCCAATGGATGCTGTGAAACCGGCTGAGTTCCTCCGTCATTTCTGTGTGTTTTTACAGGTGAGTAGATGCTTAGAGTGATAGATTTCCCATCCAAATCACATTTCAGGAGAATTGTGCTTTGAATCTATCCACAATTTCAGAAATTACACCCTGAAGGTCAGTTTTAAAACAGATTACAACAGTACAAAAGCAGAGCTCTGGACATGGTGGAAATAAAAATTAAAAACAGAAAATGCACAAAAAATTGAGCAAGTCAGACAACATCTGTGGAAAGTAACAAAGTTTTAGATAAATGACCTCCCTGAACGCAAAAAAGGTTCAAGATGCAGAATGATTTAAGTAAGTTCAGAGGTAGATAAAGGAAGAGAGGGAGAAATAAAACAAGTGGAGTTAAGTCATTGAGTGGAAGGAAAGAGATATGAAATGATGTAAAGCTATGGCAGTGTAAGGCTAATATTGGTGGTGATGGGAGCAAAAGATGGATCTGGAGAAGAGCAGACCAAGAATTGCTAAATAGAATTACTACATGATTGTCAGTATAGACATGCTGGACTGAAGAGTCTATTTTGGTGTTGAATGTCTATAAACCAATGCGATGTAAATGGGAATAGGCGGTCATTATGAACAGATGGCAGAAAAATAAGAGGGATTATGATTTGAAATTGTGAAATCCAGGACCCTGACATGTCCAGTCCAGGATCACGTCTTTGCCCCTCTCCACCTTTATTCCTCGCTATTTTTTGAAATTCCTTGATATATTTGCTATCACCTCTTCCTACGTTTAGTCTCAATAAAGGGTACTGACCTGAAATAGCAAATGACATGGATGCTGCCAGAATCCTTTCAGCTTCTCATTGTTTACAGCCACAGAGTGAATTGGGAAGGAGTTGGAATGGTGGAGGGGTAGCAACTCATTATGAACCTGGTGGTGTGAGTCTTGTGCCACATATACCCCTTTCCTGATGCTGCAGTGAGAACAGAGCATGTCCTAGGTGGTGTGGATCTTTGATAACTGCTTCTGATCTCCGGTGGCAGTGGTTCCCTCTAGATTTTCTCGATGAAAGGGAGTGTTTTGCCTGTAATGTATTGAACTGTGTCCATTACCTTGTGCAGGGCTTTCCACTCAGAGATATTGGTCCCCCCATACCAGGCCGTGATGCAACCAGTCAGAATACTTTTATTACACATCTGTAGAAGTTCGCTAAGATTTCTTATGTCATACCGAACTACTGTAAACTCCTATGGAAGTAGAGGCGCTGGCATACTAGCTTCACAGTAATATTAGTGTGTTGGGCCAGGAATGATCCTCTGAGTTAGTGACTCGCGAGAATTTAAATATGCTCACTCTCTCCACCTCTGATAGCCCATGATCACTGAATCCTACTTCTGTTTTTCTCCTCTTAAAGTCTACAGTTAGCTCCTTAGTTTTGCAGACCTTGAATACAAGGGCTTTGTTGGTACACCACTCAACCTAGTTTTCAATTTCACTCCTGCTTGCTGACTCGTGTGGTATCATCAGCAAATTTTCCGATGGCGCAGTTGCCATACCAGGCCTTCACCAACAGGTTACAGTTGTCATACCAGGCCTTCACCAACAGGTCACAGTTGTCATACCAGGCCTTCACCAACAGGTTACAGTTGTCATACCAGGCCTTCACAAACAGGTTACAGTTGTCATACTAGGCCTTCACCAACAGGTTACAGTTGTCATACTAGGCCTTCACCAACAGGTCACAGTTGTCATACCAGGCCTTCACCAACAGGTTACAGTTGTCATACTAGGCCTTCACCAACAGGTTACAGTTGTCATACTAGGCCTTCACCAACAGGTTACAGTTGTCATACCAGGCCTTCACCAACAGGTCACAGTTGTCATACTAGGCCTTCACCAACAGGTTACAGTTGTCATACCAGGCCTTCACCAACAGGTTACAGTTGTCATACCAGGCCTTCACCAACAGGTTACAGTTGTCATACTAGGCCCTCACCAACAGGTCACAGTTGTCATACCAGGCCTTCACCAACAAGTTACAGTTGTCATACTAGGCCTTCACCAACAGGTCACAGTTGTCATACCAGGCCTTCACCAACAGGTCACAGTTGTCATACCAGGCCTTCACCAACAGGTCACAGTTGTCATACTAGGCCTTCACCAACAGGTTACAGTTGTCATACCAGGCCTTCACCAACAGGTTACAGTTGTCATACCAGGCCTTCACCAACAGGTTACAGTTGTCATACCAGGCCTTCACCAACAGGTTACAGTTGTCATACCAGGCCTTCACCAACAGGTTACAGTTGTCATACCAGGCCTTTACCAACAGGTTACAGTTGTCATACCAGGCCTTCACCAACAGGTTACAGTTGTCATACCAGGCCTTCACCAACAGGTTACAGTTGTCATACCAGGCCTTCACCAACAGGTTACAGTTGTCATACCAGGCCTTCACCAACAGGTCACAGTTGTCATACCAGGCCTTCACCAACAAGTTACAGTTGTCATACCAGGCCTTCACCAACAGGTCACAGTTGTCATACCAGGCCTTCACCAACAGGTCACAGTTGTCATACTAGGCCTTCACCAACAGGTCACAGTTGTCATACCAGGCCTTCACCAACAGGTTACAGTTGTCATACCAGGCCTTCACCAACAGGTTACAGTTGTCATACCAGGCCTTCACTAACAGGTTACAGTTGTCATATCAGGCCTTCACCAACAGGTTACAGTTGACCTAACATTTGTAGCCCCACCTTATCAACAGGTTTGATTACAATATTGAGATTGGATCTGGTAAACTGATGGCTGGCATTTCAGAGGGAAGGTGAGTGGGCAGCACAGTTGTTAGTGTAGCATTAGCACAGTATCACTACCGCACCAATGACTCAGGCTTGAATTTGACAGTAAGGAGTTTGTATGTTCTCCCTGTGTCCTTGTGCGTTTCCTCCAGGTGCTCCGGTTTCCTTCCACTTTACTAAGATGTACAGAGTTAGTCGGTTAATTCATCACGTGGATGTATTTGGGCAGCATGGGTTCCTGGACTAGAAGGGTCGGTTACTGTGGTGTATTTCCAAATTTAGTAAAATATAAGGTTACAGGGGAAAACAACTCAGCAGATGTCACAGCAGTGATGTGGAACAAAAGGACAGGGGATGGAAAGTGTCAGAGAGATGAAATGGCATTTTGGGTGAGAGGGTAAACCTGGTGATGGGGTAAATTCTTGACAAGAGATCAGCACTGGGATGAAGGAGACAACCTGAACAAGGCACAAAGCCAACAATTCAGTGAGGCTGAAGATAAAGTGAAGGCTTTAAATAGGACTCCGGGATGGAGGGGTGTGGGCCAAAAGACATAGTGGAAACACAGCAGTGGTTCAGGTTGGAAGAATGGGCTTAGAAGAAGGAGAAAGATCTTAAGGGATGTTGGGGGCACAGTGTTCTTTACTGCAAAGTGATTGATTTAAAGAGAAAAGTAGGATTCAAAGTGTTAATAAACAGCCCTGACTGAGGCACTGATGTCCTTTGTATCTCATTCCCTCAGGTGAAATAGCAATAAATGAAACCTGATCATGCAGAATAGCCTCTCTAGTTCAGCCAAGCATGTGTTCTGCATTATGGAATCAGAGAACTAGGGCATTTTTAAATGAGTGGATAAAATACAGGGAATGCTGATAATTAATAAACTAGTAATTTTATCGCTGAGAGCATAAACTAATGGGGATTTCAACTGTTACTAATTTTTTTTAAAAACTTGGCACATACAGTATATATTTCAGGAACTCCCACTGTGGTAGTTTGTACATCCTGTCCTACAAACCTCATCCTGTGCTTTGGACTCTTTTGGTTCATGAATGCTACTGGCACTCAGATATGCATTTTAGCAATGAAATTTTCATGTAGAATGCACAGAAAAATGGCATTTTATTCATGAATTTGCACCTTCAACCTGATTTGTAAGTAACAATAACTTTCGAGTACTGAGTCCAGTGAAATCTAGGTAAGACAATTGCATAGATCAATTCTTTAGCACATCAAAGCAGATTCTGAATGTGGATAAGATTTATCTTAATTTAAAATTAAGAATCATTCCAGATTTCTGGAAAAATAGGTGAGAGGCTATTGAGTGACTATGCATGGAACAGCGATTTTTCTTTCATTTTGTTTACTTATGCTTATGAATCCTGAGATGGCACACATTTACCAAAATCTTCACACATCTCCACTTTGGATTAGCAGCCAAATATAAATCTACAATTGCCAAATCACTTTACATGACCCTTGTATGACAGCTTTTTATCAGATCTGATCCAAAATGTCTATTGGGGAAGATAAATAAGAACTTGGTAAAGGTATTTCCTTTATGTTTTAAGATAGCTTCTGTTTGCAAATATTACAGTAAAATATTTTGTTCTTTATGTAAATTTAAGGTTTAAGTTAAAAGGGTAAATATCTGACAAGTCACTCCTGTGAACTGAAATAAAAATATATTTATAACGAGAATTAAAATTTGTTATGTGTTTTTTGTTTTAGGAAAATGTTCTTTGCAAATTTGACTGCAGAGGAAGCAAAAAGTACATGGTTTCATTCCGTCTCAAATTATAGGGTTCTTCCGTGTAAAATGGAAACTCCAACAGAACCTCTATGGTACATGCAGAAACATGCCTCTGTTTCCTTTCACAGAGCCAAAATCAATTCTTAGCTTTCCTCATACCAATGAACACCTCTTGGCTGTTGGTCTTGACTCCACACCTGGCATTCGTTAGTCTTTGTTCAGATGCCTTCCTGTTTTTGGCTTATACCTTGAAAAAGGGCTCAGGCCCGAAACATCAGTAATATGTCTTTACCTCCTATGGATGATGTGAGACCGGCTGAGCTCTTCTGTGCATTTTCACTTCCCCTTCAAACCTTCTGATAGATGGCCAGCAACTGGAGCAAGGGGAAGAAGTATATACCCCAGGAACCCTCTGTCTCAGGATTACCAATGTGTGAATAATGGTAAGTCAAAGGATTCTATTTGAGAACACATAAGTTATGCATTTAAAAAAAAAATCTTGCTGCAGAAATAAAGGAGAACACTGGGAAACTAATATTGATATTTCAATAGATGTGAGGTGGATAGCTGACAAGAATTGTATTTGAAGAGGGCCTGACACCCTACTCTCCCTTGCTGTGATTAATTAGGAAGTTACACCAGAGGACGTGAGTACAAAGTGAAGGGAGGGAAGTTTAGGAGAGACATCAGGGGTAATTTTTTTAAGCAGCAGGTTGTGGGTGCCTGGAATGCCTTGCCAGGGATTGTGATGGAGGCTGAAAGATTAGGGGCATTTAAGAGACTTTTAGACAGGCACATGGATGGAAGAAAATAGAGGGTTATGGGATAGGGAGGGTTTAGTACTTTTTTTTTTAAGGAATATATATGGGTCGGCATAACATCGAGGGCCAAAGGGCCTGTACTGTGCTGAAGTGTTCTATATTGATTAACCAATGGAAAGTAGAGAGTCGGGATACAGGGGTGTTCCTCTGGTTGACAATCGGTGGTGAGCAGGATGCTGCGGGGTCAGAGCCAGACCTGCAAATGTTCATGATGTACTATCTGGAAGAGGGAACAGACGGTAGTGTTTGCCGATGACACTAAATTGAGTGGGAAAGCAAATTGTGCAGAGGATGTGCAAAGTCTGCAGAGAGATACAGATAGGTTAAATGAGTGGGCAAGGGTTTGGAAGATGGAGCACAACGTTCACAAATGTGAGGTTATCCACTTTGGAAGGAAAAATAGAAGATCAGAATATTACCATATATGTTGTTGTATAGGATGATCCAAACTTAAAAATTCACTTGGTCTAAAAATCTTACCTTAATGGCAAAATCTTAACACTGCTGCCATCTTCTTTTCAGCTCTTGTGCAATCTCATGCATGCACTATTAGTTATCTGTGACGTCTCAGTCTCCTCCATGGGGTCCATCCAGCCAGTCCCTTTGCCATCGGCTCTGTACAGGTTTTAAATGGCCTGTTACTGGAGCCAACAATGGTTTATTTTAAAATATCCAAATAAATTGAAACATTTTACGTGGCAATTTATTGTTAAAAATTTTGTGATTGCATCCACTGGTCAGCGGTAAGTGACAGATTTGGAGTCGTCTGAATACAAAGGGTATCACTTAAAAAGTCAAAACCAACATTTTAGGTGGAAATACAATGGAATATATGGAATTTAAATGGCAAGTGATTGCAGCATGTTGCCTTGCAAAAGGATTTGGGAGTGCTTGTGCACGAATTGCAGAAGGCTGTTTGCAGGCGGAGCAGACTATCAAAAAGGGAAATAGAATGTTAGTGGGATTGAATTTAAGAGCAGGAAGGTTAAGCCACACTGTACAAGGTACTGGTGAGTCCGCAACTAGCGTACTCCGCAGTTCTGGTTTTCTTACTTGAAGAAGGAATCAGTACAGAGAAGGTTCACCAGGTTGATTCCAGGGATGAAGGTGTTAGCCTATGAGGAAATATTGACTAGTCTGCAACTGTAGTTACTGGAATTTAGAAGAATAAGA
Source organism: Narcine bancroftii (assembly GCF_036971445.1). Lineage (NCBI taxonomy): Eukaryota > Metazoa > Chordata > Chondrichthyes > Torpediniformes > Narcinidae > Narcine > Narcine bancroftii. The sequence continues at coordinate 100,070,652 of NC_091477.1, read as the reverse complement.
GAAGATCTTATAGAAACATAACATTATGAAAAGCATAGATAAGATAGAGGTAGGGTAAGTTGTTTACTTTGGTAGGTGAGACCAGTATGAGGGGAAGTAGCTGCAAGACTCACGGCAGTAGATTTAGGACCAGGAGTGTATCTACAGAAAATAGCGCCTATGACAGGGGTGGTCAACCTTTTACGACAGCATTGAGTCCATGCTGCTGAAGATCCAGCTGCGCTGGGTGGGTCACGTCTCCAGAATGGAGGACCATCGCCTTCCCAAGATCGTGTTATATGGCGAGCTCTCCACTGGCCACCGTGACAGAGGTGCACCAAAGAAAAGGTACAAGGATTGCCTAAAGAAATCTCTTGGTGCCTGCCACATTGACCACCGCCAGTGGGCTGATATCGCCTCAAACCGTGCATCTTGGCGCCTCACAGTTCGGCGGGCAGCAACCTCCTTTGAAGAAGACCGCAGAGCCCACCTCACTGACAAAAGGCAAAGGAGGAAAAACCCAACACCCAACCCCAACCCACCAATTTTCCCCTGCAGCCGCTGCAACCGTGTCTGCCTGTCCTGCATCGGACTTGTCAGCCACAAACGAGCCTGCAGCTGACGTGGACTTTTACCCCCTCCATAAATCTTCGTCCGCAAAGCCAAGCCAAAGAAAAGAAGAAAGAAGAAAGAATCATAATGAATGGCAACTAGGAGGACTCGCGAAATTTGGTCTTGGTGGCTACCATTGTTGTATTTGGCTTTGGCATTTTAATACGTTGAGAGCAGACAGGAGGATGAGGAAGAGTGGACAAAGCGGAGAAGAAAGGGGTGGGTGTTCTTTGTATGTCGGGGAGAGGGATGGGGTGGCACTGGCCAAAATCTTAAGATCTTGATAGCTGGCGTGAATCAGAAAAAAATGAAGAACTGTGAAGAACCTAGAGTTAGGAAACAGTTAAGGGTAGAGGAATGATGAAGTAACTGTTGGCCTTCTGTTCATGGTACCACTTGTGGACTTGCATCTTTAAACTGGAAGCTATTAAGTAAAACAGCACAATATAACTGGGCAACTGTGATCAATTAGTCAGATTCTGTAAGCAGTGTGTTGGAAGAAATTCTAATTAAAGGGCTGAGAAATTGAAAACTGATTTAACTTATACATTGGATTGAGATAATCAGAAACATTGTGGCAAAAATACTTGAAAACTTTTTCATGCACATGAACATTATTGTTTGAAAAGCAGGCAGGAAAATCCAATCTCCATCAAATTTATCCAAAGAGATGAAACTGGATTTTTGATAAATCAACACTAAATGATTCAACCCAAGTCATTTCATGAAATCTGGAGTATTGCTCACTTTCACAAATAGGGCCACCATTATAATAAGTGAGGTGACATTTTATAAATTGCAATTTTTTTTAGTGCTGGATTATATAGGAAACAACAATTCTTTTATGATGTGTTATACTCCAAATGAACATGAAATAGAATGAAGTGTAAATTTACTAAAAGTTGCCCCTTCATGAACTGCATCTCTTCTGGAATCACTCCTGGAAGTGGCATGGCAGTATTGGATGTCCTGATCTGGAGGTGATAGCAAGGACACAATGGCAGATAACCTACTTTAGTTACATAAAAACACATTGCTGGAGGAACAGTGTCATACTGAGTTTCTTCAGTGTACACTGTATGACCAGCTGAGCTTTTCCAGCATTGTGTTTTTACTTCAATCACGGTGCCTGCAAACCCTCATGTTTTACCCCCTTCTATCCTATTTTATTGTTGGGTTGGACATCTCAGCGATAGAGGTGGACAACAGGTGGAAGACTGGAGTTGATAATATGCCATCTTTTTCCCACCGGCCCTGTTTTTTATTTACCCCAGTACCCATCAAATTCCATCACCCCACCATACAAAATGAAAGCCTTTCTGCAATATGCTGAAGGATTTAATCTTTGAGAAACTAAGTCCATTTTGTCTTTTGAACCCAGACACTTCAGCTAAGTCAGGTCTGTCTCTTTAAGGAGTACTTGAACAAAAAATTGTTTTCCTTCTAAGTCTGCTTTCAGATGCAAGGCTTTTAGAGTTGTAATGTGGATTTATTGGCATCAAATATACATTGTCTGTTAAGCAATAACATTGCTCTCCACCCAGTGTTACTCCTGCATTGTTGTGTCCCATGTCATACGGAATTACTCAATTCAGATTCCTATGCCTGCTACATGTTGTAATTGAACTTTCAACATTGTGGTACCTGACTGAAAGCGATTAAACTATGTAGCAAAGGTAACTAAATTATTTGGAGTAAAATCTAATTTTAATCCACTCATTTATATCAGACAATTTAAAAATGTTAAAATATGATCATATTTAAAAAAAGCACAGATAATTTAATAAAAAAAGTAAAACAAAGTTTCAGTAAAAACATCTGAGTCCTAGAAATGTCTTTTTTTTAAAAAAAAAGTAAAATAAGAAAGTTGAATAAGCTATGTAAACCTTTCCACTCAGGGTTTGTGAAATGAGTGGGGGGTCATGCTGAAAGATTCAACTTATCCCAAATACATCAGCACTTCACAATTTGTCGGGTGTGTCCAGCTGAATCATCTTTAACTTCAACTCACCTAACTTGTATGTTTCAATGTTCAATTGTGAATGTTGGGAAGGATGTCTCCAGAGATTCTTTGGCAGTTGGTATAATTTGGCACAGTTGTTTTTCTGAATGTCTTAAAATCCAATAACTCAAATTTTTGGATTCTCTCTGCATTAGATTAGGTATCATTTTATTTTTCTTTTAGAGCTTCTCCAGGGCCAAGCCAAATTCCAATGTGTGCAAAGACTAAATCTGCAGATGTATTCAGAATTTATACCATATTTTCTATACTCGGTGGTCCAAGCAATGTAACAAAGTCCCAGAAGGAAAACAAAATCATCCTCTCGTTCATGCACTGAACTTGTAAGATGGCTTCTGAAATTTGGTCCATCGATCCAAAAGTTCAGAAGGAGAATCCAAGGGGCCTCTGACTTTAGCACCAGAGGACAAGATCCCTATCACACTTGTTTGCCTAGTCTAACTCACTTATCATGCACCATACAGAACAGTCAATGTTTGCACTCTCATTTTTGTATGAGCCCTGGATCAGCACAGATATACATGTCATTTCCTCACCCATAAATATGTGTCATTCCAATACATTAGAGGATATCTTGTGCATTCACAAGTTATTTCCCAGTACAGACTGGTATCTAATAATTTGATTTGAATTACTAACTGCTGTGTTCATGTTTGTGTCATTAGCGAATTTAAAAATGGTTCATTTAATGCACTTATCTGAATCATTAATCAAGATGTTGAATAGCAATAGTCCTAAAACAGTCTTTGAAAATAATTACCCAGCCAAACCTAATTGAAGCCAACCATCTGACTTTGATTCGATGTTACAAGAATCATTCCGTTCATTGTATGTTTCAAAATGAAATAAGTTGATCACATTTGCATTGTTCATTTGCTTGGATACTTCAGTATCACTGCTTCTATTCTAACAAGAGTTTGTGTAAAAAGAATGCTCAGTACAGTGGGAGGGATACAAGGCTATGGCTGACATGCTAATAGTCATGGTTTTTATTTATAACTGGTGCCTTTCCAAACAGGTGTGCTGCAGCTTGAATGCAGCTCAAATAGATTGCAGGACTTCCCATTAATTGTAATGGCCCATAGTTTTCTTTAACAGGCCAAAAAAACAGCATCTGCCATTAGTTAGGCTTGCCTTTGCATCTGAATGCCTTTTAAAATGTTTGCGTGGCAAGTTGCAGATAGTACTCTGGAATAATGGAGCTGGGAGACCAATGAGGCATCAGAGCAAAAATGCACAGCTGAAGATAGGAGAAGGTGTTGGTCCCCAGGTTCCCCGAGCACGTCCTGCCACTCCTTGTGTCATGGCTGATCTCTGCTGGCCTCAACTTCTCCTCTGTGCGAATGATCCAGAATCCTGTATTGTTGGGTCTTGCAAATATTTACTCATCTCCCCATTGAATGTCTCCAACGATTTGACCTTCACCATCTTCGAGGGCAGAGAATTTCAGAGATTCACTACAAGTGAACGAGGCACAATGCTATTGCAGTGCCAATGACTCGAGTTCAAATCTGGTGCTGTCTGTAAAGAGTTTGTACATGCTGTACCACTGTAACAGAACCTGAATTTTCTTCAAGCATAAAAATTCTAAAATTTAAATTTAGAACAAAATTTTCCACACCTCTGTTATCTCGTAGCTAAGTACTCTTGATTGTAACTTTCCCATTAGTGAGAACATTTCAACACCTACTCTGTCAAGCTCATTAGGATCTTATATATTTTGCTATGGTCATCCCTCATTCTTCTGAACTCCAAGGAATACAGACCAATACTGTCCAGACTTGATTGTAGGTCAGCCCTTCCACCCCAGGGAAAAGCATGCTGAATCTCATTTGGAGTGCCTCCAATGCTACAAAACTCCTTTTTGAACAAAAGAGTGTACAGCATTCCAGGTATGGCTTCACCAATATTCTGTACAACTGTAATAGAACCTGAAATTTCTTAAAGCCTAAAAAAATCACAATATAGGGAAGCATGTCTTTTTAACTACTTGTTGGATCTGTAATGAGAAAGCTAGATACCTCGTTCACTTAGAGTCTTTCTCTATTTCAACCATTATCTGCCTTTTCGTTTCTCTCACTAAAATTCATAATCCCAGAATTCCTTACAAATAAGGGATTCTGAAATGATTATTTTACTTTCTAATTACATTCTATTGTCGTAACAGTCAGGTATGCTGTATTTTGTATTATTGCACATTATTCTGCTTTCAGTAAACAGGGTATAATTGCTTGCTTATTTTGTTACTCCTTGGCAGTTCAGTATTGCAGCTAAAGAATCCATTGCCTTGCACTTCTAGTGACCTGAGCTCGATTCAAAGCTCTGGTGCTAACTGTGTGCATGTACTCCCTTTGACCATGTGATCTTCCCTTGTGTGATCCGGTTTGCTCTCGTATTCTAAAAGTTGTTTAGTTAATTGGCTGCAATGAATTGTACCTCATGCAGGTCTATTAGAAAATCCAGGGAAGAGTTGAAAAGATTTGTGAATAATAAATTGGAATTAATGAGAGAAAATGTTGGCTTTGCTGGTGGTTGCAGAGTTGGTGAGCCTCTTGATTTATCTAGGTCAGGGAAACGCCAAAGTATAATGGGTAGATTTTCCTGCATCATGTGAAACATGATTCAGGAATGAGCTGGAGTATTCCCGGACATTTTCAATCTCTGTTGCAGTCGGAGGTTCCCACTTGCTTTAAAAGGGCATCAATCATCCCAGTGCCAAAAAGAGCAGGTTGAGCTGCCAAAATGATCATCTCCCAGGAGCCCTCACATCCACTATGATGAAATGCTTTGAGGTTGGTCATGCCCAGAATTAACACATACCTAAGTAAAGACCTGGACCCACTTTGCTTACTGTCACAGTTGCTCCACAGCAGATGCAGTATCACTGGCTCTCCATTCAGCTCTTGTTCACCTAGACAACAGCAACTCATATATCTGGCTACTCTTCAATGACTACAGTTCAGTCTTCAACACCATCATTCCCTCAGTGCTGGTCAACAAGCTCCAAAACTTGAACCTCTGCATCTTGACTTCCACACTGGACGATCACAGACAGTATGAATTTGAAGCAATGTATTTTCCTCATTGACTATCAACATAGATGGACCTCAAGGATGAGGGTTTAGCCCACTGCTCTACTCACACTAAACCCATGATTGTGTGGTCAGGCACAACCAGTGACGTATCTGAGTCAAGTGGTGCCCCACTTGACATTGGTGCCCCATTTAAAAAAAAAATGCACAATTTTTTTTCCACACATTAACTGTGCCACTGCTGCCTGACTTGGTTTCCATTTTAAGTGTCCCTCACCAGCACTACACACAGGTCGTGGATACAGGTTGTGAGACGCCAATCTGTCTTTACCCCTTCCCTCCTCCTGATTACTGGGACCCACATTCCTGTGATGGAAGTCTGTTAGAGGTTTGTTTGGGGAGCAGGATGGGGAAGGCTGCAGGAGATCGGCGAGGTATTAATTGAAAAATCTCCATGGGTGGCCAGGGTGGATGGACGGTGGGGCTGTCATCACGTGGCTAGGGTGGGCTGTCAGTGGGGCGATCAGCGCGTGGCTGGGGCGGGCTTTCAGCTTTCAGTGCATGGCTGGGGTGGGCTGTCAGCTTGGCCATTGTGGGCAGTTGGCGGGACAGTCAGGATGAACCAGGGCAGACTGACGGCGGGACCATAAGCGGGAGGTCAGCAGGGCTGTTAGGGGATGGAGGGCAAAGCTCTCTGTGCACAGCCAGCGGAGGCTGTGACACCCTGCAGGCTGTCTGCTGACAGCCCACCCCATGTGCCGCTCTTCACCAGGCTGCTTCGGCTTTCGGGACCGCTCGTCGACACCAGCTGCTTAATGTGGTATCAATGGGCAAACTGGCTGGCGTCCCTGCCCATAATCCCCCACGCAGCTGCAACTGCTTTGCGTTTTCCTGGCTGGCACAGTCATTGAAAAGGTAACTGCTGTTGTAATATTGCTGGCTTGTTCAGCAGGGTGAACAGTAGAGTGACTGTTCTGTTATGCAACAATTGTCTGCAAAAGCCTGCACAGCCAGTTTGACCAGTTCCTGGGAAGAAAGGGCCATGCTGTGATGCACTGCTGCTTTATGAGTCTATTCAGTTCTTCACCCATGAGGTTATTCAAGAAACCAGACTTTACACACATTCCAGGAGTCTCAGGTAAAATCAGGAGGTGTTCTGTCTAAATTTTAAACTGATTTTTTTTTGTAACTGAATTATTCACATAAATCCAGGAAACTTGCATGTGGTGAGGATTTTTAAAAAATGTGTAGACAATTAAGGAAATTTATGTCTGGCAGTGCTTTGGTATGAAGATTTACATATGGATTTGCGGAGAATGCCAATAGCATAGGCAGCAGTGAAGCTGCTTTCTTAGACTGTAGTTCCATCAAAACTTCCACAACATTTCCTGACCTTTTTTTGGTTGAGTTGAACATTTTTCTAGTTACAATATTTACTGACTTTCAAGAATCTATCGCATGGTTCATCACGTTTAGTTCATTTAACAATTTTCTCTGATGCATTTTCTTTGTCATATTTTGTTAATTCACCACAGAAGAATCAGAATATAGTTCAAAACAATATAAACACCTGCAGGAATGGCAAAAATGAATAAGGATGGCCCACCAATTGTGTGGAGTTTGTATGTTCACCATGGGTTTCCATTTTATGCACCAGTTTCCTTCTTAATCTGAAAGACGTGCTGGCTGATTAATTTGCTACTGTCAATTTTCTTTTGGGTGCCAGGAGAATCGGGAGCATTTAATGGGCATGTGTCTAGGAACAGGTTACAGGGAGAAGAGGGCAAAATGGGAGATGTGACTGGTAGAAATGCTTGGAGAGCTGGCATGACTTTACTAAGCTAGTCATGGAGCAATACAACATCAAGTCATCAAGTGGGTACTACCATCCACCACCCATTTAATCCACCCTAATCCTTTTTATTCTCTCAGTATATTTATTAACTCCCTACCAGATTCTACCACAAGTGTACATATTAAGGGTAATGTCCAGTAACTAACTAACCTACCCATCTGCATGTTTTGGGGATGTGGGAGGAAAGTGCAGTACCCAGAGTCAACCCGTGTGGGCAGAAGGAGACTGTGCAAATCACACAGACAGCACGGGAAGTCAGGAATGAGCATGGGTCTTTGACACTGAGAAGCAGCAGTTCTTCGAGTTGTAAGAAGCTGGAAGAAAACACATTGACCCAGTGATAACTGCTGCTCAAAGAACAGTATATGGCTTTGAACAAGAATTGTGTGTGTGTGTGTATTTAAATAAAAATGTTATGAGCAAAGACTTATTGGGAAGTCACAGCTGTGCTATTAAAGTGACAAGGACTGGTGAATTTTATTTCTCTAGTCTGTAGGATACAGCAGTAACTGGCAGAAATGCTGCCTGCCCATGCCTGAAACTATAGAATGGGAGTTCTCCAAATTTGAAAGCATTTCTCAGAATATTATTTCTCGTGATATTGTATGGCTACCAGACGACAAACATGTCCATCCATGTGCTGCACTTTCTATTACTGCCAGAATGAACTTCTGTGTTTCCATTTGAAAAAAACAAGTTCTCCCTAATACAAAATCAGTGTTGTTTCTACAATTCCCTGCCACTTTCTTCCTACTGTATGAATGATGTGATTTGTTTTCATCAGTATCAGATGGCTGTTTTTTATATTGTGTACATCCTTATAAACTGTTCCAGCCAAAAATAATTAGTGGGATTTATGATGTGAGCCCACAGATAGTTATGTGATGAGTTACCTCCTGAAATGGTCTTGGGTAGCAGTGTAGATAACAAGCAGCCAAGTGTCCAATGTTACTATACCTCTCGACCTCTCAAAGTAATTCTTTCAGTGAGCAAAGTCCAGTCCAAGTTGTTTAACTTCAAACTTGTTATTCTTTAGGGGAAAAAAAATCATTAATTTATTTCCACCCCCCCCACCCCAAAGTACTGGTTAAATGTCCCAGGTGCCACAGCACAAAGCAGTGGCCTTGCTAACATACATTACAACATTAAAACTGTATAATATTCAAATCTCTATCAACAGCAGCACAGGGAAGACTGCTGTTACTCTCTGTGTAGTTAACAATTCATCTTTGCCAGATGTTTAATGAAGACTGAACCTATACCACTTCGTATTAACTTTTAGCCCTTAACTTTGAGAGTTGGGTTTTTTTTATGTTCAAGGAGAAAACACTTTCATTTACACTCAATTAAAGCTGTAGTTCTTTCACAATATTTTAATTCTATTCATTAAATATAGTTCATGATCATATAATTACTTTCAATGCCTCAAAGGTGCAAGCACTACTTTTTCATGACTGGTTTTGTCTTATAAGTGTGGTCTTTTTACATGTTGTGCATCCCATCTTAGACACTGAAGTTTATTATCTGTCTGGACGTGTACAATCAGATATAACGGAGTTTCTCCAGAACATGGTGCACACAATCTCACAGCCTGTGGGAAGAAGTTATTTGAGTTAATTGCAACACAGCTCCGATCATCCGAAATCGGATTCTCCTAAATCCGCAGTTATCCTAATTTTTTTTCAATATTTCGGATAAACGATGATATTTGAAATCTTCATTTCTCCAAAATTTTTTCGGAGCCGGTCTGATCTGGGACCCCGGGCTCCTGGCGGCGGCAGCGGACCTCAGACTCCCGGTGGCGGGCAGCATCTTTTTTTTTCGGTGAGAATCAAACTTTATTTTAACGTTTAAAACGCCTTACCTTGTTGTCTGTTGTTGCATAAACACAGTAGCAAGTGATTTGCTGTTGCTACTGGGCTGTTATTTTCTTTAAAAATGACCAGTTCTCTGTTAAAACCCGTTGTGCTGGAGTTTGGCAGCAGACGCAACTTTTCGTGCACAAATTTAAGCCCCCAAACAAACTCCAATAGCACCCCGACAAGCCAATCATTTAACCTGGGGTTGGGACTTAGTATAACGTGGACGGGTTTGGCCAGTATAGACCAATGATACTGAGGGGATGTGAATGTCTGATCTGAGAGGTCCTGCAGCAGGAGAAGCAACAATTCTTATGGTGAACAACTGGTGTCAAACAAGATACTTTCCTGTTTCCACTGTGTTTATGCCTTTTTCTCTGGCTTGTACCAATCGATGCTGGAATAAAATGTTAGTACTGTAACTGCATCCAATGACTGAATTATCATAAAATTGTATCTGGGTTACTTACCCATGTCCTTTCAGGAAGGAAATCTTGTGTCCTTACATTGTGTAACTTGTATGTGATTCCCATTATGTCGGAATCAGAATCTGGTTGTGTTTCATGAAGTATCTAACTAACTGATCAATTAAAGGACAATTCAGGATGGACAGTCAACTGCTCTCCTTTATTAAGTCGCTGTGATTCATAAATGCTCTCACTTCAGCTGTTTAGTAATGTTGGGGTGGCACGGTTGGTGTAACGGTAGTACAACACCTTTACAGCGGCATTGATCGGAATTGGCATTTGAATGCCTCGCTGTCTGTAAGGAGTTGATACATTCTCCAAGAGACTGCGTGCATTTTCCACGGGGGCTCTGGTTTCCTCCCATTGTTCGAAACGTACCGGGGGGCAGGTTAATTGGGTGTAAATTGGGTAGCATAGATTCATGAGCCGGAATGGCCTGTTACTATGCTGTATGTAAAAAAAAAAGTTAGTCATTGGAGATGAGGTAAAAGAGGGAATTTAAACTTGTTAGTGTTAATGTTGATTTGTGAGATAATGGAATGTTTCTGTTCTCAACTCTGTATCCATGCACCCATTCTGTTTTTTTAACAGTCTTTTATCTCATTCATTTTATTAGTAATCAACAATAATATGCATCGTTCTAGAAGTGGGAGGTCATTGTCTCACAAATCATGAAAATGTGACCAATAAGGTTGATTAGGACAGAGCTCAATATGCTGCTCTTAAAGGTTAGATCACATGGGACCCAAGGTGAAATAGCAGATTGGAAAGAAAATTGGCAGAAGGTGATCTTGTGGCATATGTAATTACATCACTAGGTCACCAGGGGTCATCCTGGTGACCTTGGCTATAAAGCAGTCCAGAGCTACAGTCTAGCCTTCCAGGTTCATCTTGCAGAGAGACAAGACCTCTTAGTGTATATCAATAATTTCAATGAAAATGTACATGGCATGAACAACAAGCTTGTGGATGGTACTAAAGTCTTTGATATTGTAGATGGTGAAGACAATTGACAAACGTTACAGCAAGATTTTGATCAGTTGAACAGGTGGAAAATGAAAGGTTGGTGGAATATAATACAGAGAAATGTGAGCTGCTGTAGTTTGGAAGGTCTAACATGGTAGGATCTACATAGTGAATGGTCGGGATCTGGGAAGTGTTGTAGAGCAGAGGGATCCAGGAGTACAGGCACACAGTATCTTGAAAATGGCATCACAGGTTGATTGGGTGGTTAAAAAGTCTTTGGCACATTTTCCTTTGTCAGTGTATTGAGTATAGAAGTTGGGAGGTCATGTTGCAGCTGGAAGTGGAAAGCTCTGTGTTTCTCAGCACTTTGAATACCTGATGAATTGGTTTCACCTCAACGATTATTTGAGCATTAACATTTCCAAAAACTTTTAGTGACATGACTTTATACGAGAAAGATCTTGCGTCACTAAATTGAGTTTTTTTGAGGAGGTAACTAAGAAGAATGAATTCAGGCCAATTTACATTGTCTATATGGACTTAAGAAAAGCATATGACAAGGTCCTGCATATGAACAGAAGCTTAAGGCTCATGGGATCTAAGGTAAACTAGATCCAAAATTGGCTGGGTGATAGGAGGGAGAGTATGTGGTGAGTGGATGCATTTCTGATTGGATGTCTGTGCTGGGACCCTTGTTTTTATTGTTTATTAACAAATTGGATGTGAATGTAGAAGGTATGATTAGTAAAGAAATACACAAAGACTGCAGATGTTAGAATCTTGGGCAAATAAAGAATTCCTGGTGAGCTCAGCAAGTCAGCATCTATGAGTAGAAATGGTCAGATAAGTTTGCAAGTGACAGATGTTATGGTTAGCAAGGAAAGTTGACAAAGGCTACAGCAGGATATAGATCAGCAGAAAGTTAGATGGAATGTTGGCAGATGGAACTCTGTTGATGAATAGCAGATAGTAGGGTGGTTTTGATAGAAGGCTTGTTTTTTGTAGGCCACTTTATTGAGTACAAAGATTGGGACATTATGTTTCAAAAAAACACTGGTGAGATGTCATTTGGAGTATTATAGGCAATTCTGGTCATTACATTATCAGAAAGGAGTAGTTGCACACTGAAGATAATGCAAAGGAGATTCACGAGGATGTTGCCTGCATTGGCAGCTGGAGTAAAGCTTGAAAATCTGCAGACACCTTGATTGGAAGATGAGTTTGTTTTCTCTGGAGCAAAGGAAGCAAGAGGATGATCTGAGAGAGATACATAAATTATAAGAAAAATAGGCAGGATCAATGGTCAGAATCTTTTTTTCAAGATGGAGGTGTTTTTAAAAAAAAGCAAGAGAGCATATGTTTAAAGTGAGAGGAAGGAGCTTTAAAGGGGTATTGAGGTGTATGTGTTTTCTTGTAGAGACTAATTGATATCTCGGTGCCAAAGGAGGAGGTAATCAGATACAATTGCTACATTTAGACAGACACTTACATTAGTAAGTTTAAAAGTACATCATCCTAATGTGGACATAAGTGGTTGATGTAATTGAGCAAAAAGGGGCCATTTCTGTGTTGTATAACTTTGTGTGTCCATGACTCTCAGGAAGTGCAAAGGAGTGATGACAAAGGTTTATTCACTATTTCACTGTGGTTGTGAAGCCACCAAAGCATGAAAAGGTCACCTTCTTTATGAATGGCTGATACATTCTATAGGCCAAGCATACACAGTATTGATTTGGAAGCAGTGTTTAAATGTGCATTCCACTCAAGACATTGTGTATATTGATGCATTTTATTGCACAGAGGGTCTGGAAACAAATGAGGAGAAATGACAAACTGATAGATACGTAATGAAAAAAATTCCATCATGTAGCAAGCATAAATGTTGTAATATATGGAATGATTTCTTGGCCTTTGCAATTTAAGATGCAGGAATGCATCTAGTATTTTTATTACAGGTAAAAGGCAAAAATATCCAAAACTTGTTTCTCCTTGTAATGTCTGTTATTTGCACACATCAGGTTTAATCATTAGGAAGATTGGATAGTCTGAGAATTTGTAGAAAGAAAAAAATGTAGTATTTTGTCATCTCATAAAAATGATTTAGTGACGATTTTCACTAAACACAAATGACGTTTTAAAATACTGACACATATTTTGGTGCATGTTAAAGATTTGTGTGTTGGGAGTGAAGCCATGAAACAAAATTGTCAAAGACACAAATATATTTTCAATTTTAACAAGGCTTGAGAGCAGTATTTTCGTTCTTTACTTCAAACTTACAACCCACCCACTATGTAGTGCCTGAGAGCTCATTTTGACAGTTTGTAATCCAAGAAATAAGATCTAAAAATAATGAGGAAACTATTTATAATAAGAGTATTATTTTTATTTTTTGCATCTGCCAAATATCTGAGAGCATGAGGAATTGGAATAATCTGATGGAGAAATTTAACATTATTTCTGAAATAAAATCTGCTGCTAATTGGGCTGAGCCATTTTTTAAGAAGTTAATGAGTCAAGAAATTGATTGAAAATGACATATTTGGTATTGTGATATTTGTCTTCATTTATGCAAGAGCTTTTGCAAGCTGAGGAGCAAGGTACCCAGAGGACTGTTAATACAAACTTTTAAAAGGGGCAATTTTATTTTCCTTACTCATCTGAAGAAGGAAGTCATCCATGTGGTATTGAAATAAATTGATCGCCCGGTTTTGTATTTTTGCTGTATCCTTCAGTAAAACTGTAGATGTGGGGAAGACTTGCTTTCAGCCAGCCAGTTACACATGTGAATAACTATTACACCACTTGTGGAAGAATACACTTGAAAATTACTTTTGACACGACCATTTTGGATGCAATGCTTTTTCATGGTTGAGGCAGTGGCTGTTCACCATGATTGATGCACTATTTGGTGCAGCTTACCTTGGCAAGAATGCAATAAGTTTATATCAAACTTCCTGCTGGTCTATTGCAAAATAGATATAAAACATATAATTTCTTGTTGGGCTCTTGTAAAATTTTACTGCATCAATTAATGAGTAAAAATTAAAAAAAATATTAAATTGATCTATGGTGTGGGATAAGCAAGTGCCTATCAAGATTCTTTTAATTCTTTTATTCCAATATGTTAGGGGATTTTTCAGTGCCTGAGGATATTTTTGGGAGCCTTGCTTTCAGCCCTTAGCAGGCTCCAGAATCCCATTTCCAACACCTGGTTCCCATAAGCCAGCTGCCAGCAGTCCGCGGGCTAGGGTGAGTCGTACACCCGCATGTCACTAGCAGCCCGTTGCCTGTAAGGTGCTCAGCTGCTGAGCCCCTCGCTGTTTTGCTGTCATGGTCACTTTCCTGTAGGATCGTCTCTCAGGCATCTCCTTCTCTGTGCTGGGTCTGCTGCTCACCTGCAGTCTGCAGCCTCTTGTAGTTTTTAAAACATACATTCGGTTCCTCTAACATACTGTTGAAAGCCTGTATGAAGCCATCAACATCATCACCGAGCAGCAGGGCCCTGTGGAGCAGCACTCTGTCACCATTTCCCGTTCTTCCAGGTCCGCATCAGCAGCAGTGCTGCTGTTACATTATTTTTAAAATGTTATTTTTATTTTTAATATTGAATATCTGATACTGGTCAGGTCATAAAAGAAGCCTGCCTTTGAAGTAATGCTTACATTGTGTGCAGTGCAAACTTTCTGTGAGGTGACGTAGTGTGCTCTCTGGATACCTTGGTTGGGAGATAGTGAAAAGCTGAAATTTTGAACATCTCATTCCAGCAACACTTTAAGCTAAAGTGATAGCAATTGTTCTGCAAAAGATTCTCCAAGAGATGCAAAGATTAGATGAGGAGAATCATTTGATATATACTGATACCTTGTTTTTGAATTTGTGCTTGACTGAGTAGAATATCTAAAAAATCTTCAAATCAAACAGTACTGACTTAAAATGTGCATGTAGGATTTTTTTTAAGCATTGTTTTCACAGGCCTATGAAAAGAATATTCTCATAAGCCAATGTGGTTTTAAGAAACTCAATGTGGATAAAAAAAATTAGCTGCATTTTAAAAACACTAAATTGCAGTTATTCAATGAAGTAATAAATCATTTGGGTGTCCTGTTTTAAAATTATCAAGTTCTCTGGAAACCAGTTGATAACTTCCTATTTAAAAAAAAATTGTCTATATTTAAGTTTTGCATGTGACGAACGCTGAAGTTGACAAACTGTTTTAGCCTTTCATTGAGAATGCTGAACTTGATGTGGATGATATGACTTAATGGCCTTTAAACTATCAATCAATTATTGTTTTCAAATCATTTTAATACTGTGGGGTGCTGTTAGACAGAATCAGACACACACAAGGTAAAGACTGAACAACAGGCTTTAATCCACAAAAACCTCCACCGAGTCAAACTGGCTGTGGCTGTAGCAACTCAGTGTGAGGCCTTGGGAGGGCGGCACAGGCTCATATCCCGGAGGGTGATTGACACCCGACCGGGTGGGGCTTGATCCATTCAGGCCCACTGATTGGCAGCCGGCCAGGTGTTGTCCTGTCCCCTTACACTCCTACAGGTACAGAGGTTGCCCCCTTCAGTAGGCTGGTGGTGTACCACCACAAATACATCAGTAAATGTATCTCGGGGAGGACCAAGAGCAAAATGCCAAAGCTGAGAAATCTGCAAATGTCCCACAATATAAAAGCAGCACAGAAAGAAAAAGCCTTTTTAAAAAGAAAAATAAACATTTTTTTCAGGATTTAAAGTAGTGGAAAATACTTGCTGTTTCAAAGAGGTTAGTATTTACACATAGATGCTTGATTCCCAAACAGCAGTTTCCATTGAAGTTTTCTCTCATGAACATATAGCAACTAACCCAGACCAAACTTTCCACACCAGAAGTTTCTTTAGATTGGGCTTTTTATGAGCATTTTTCTTGCTGATCCTTCACTTCCTTTTAAAATCGTGAAATTCTTTACCTGTTTAATATGCAGCTAATTTGTTGCTAACAGTAAGGCTATGTTTCTATACTTCAATTGATCGTGCATTTGTTCACATGTGACTTCTTTTGATTTTGGTGCATGGTCGCAAAACACTCTGCTATGGTATAATTTATAAGCTACTAAGATTTATTAAGCAATGCACAGTAATTGTGCAAAAGTGATGGTATTGTTTAGATTTACAATTGTTACTGATTTAATAATACTGATTTAACATTAGAACAAGTCAGTTACTTCTGTGGTGCTAAGTCACCATGTAAAGGTTATTCTTGCACATATTCTCAATAATTTTGCAGAATAAAGAGGGAAAGAATTGGCTGGAGAAACAGGTGACTGATATTGCTTTAATATAAAGCATACCAAGAAATAGAGATCAGGAGTACTGTAGGGAACACAGCAGGGAATTAAATTAATCTTTTGGATTTCCGAGGAGAAATCAAAGGAACAGTCACACCATGAGCTGAAATTAGTCTCGGAAGGAAAGGAAGAATTAGAAGCAAATTCTAAATGTTTTGCATAACACAAGGGAAAGCAAAAAAAAAAGTGACTTGGAGCTTACATTTATTTTATTTCACAAGGAATGTACAAATATATCCAACTCCAGGAGGGGAGATGATCTTGATTTGGCCTACGATTGTGTAAGAACTAATTTTACTAAGACCAATCTGATGAAGTCTAATCAAAGCCTGATGATGGAGTCATAAGAATATTTAAATTATAAACCAGTTGACCATGGGTATCAGCGCACAATATGGAATTTATGATGGTGAATTCTTACCATTTTACAGATAAATGTTATTGCACTGTCACTGGTTTAACAAGTGTCTGTTTCAGATTCAAGTTGTCATCTGGTTGATCTTGTTAGAAAACTAAAGATGCATAATGTCATTAGTTGAAAAATGTAACCCATGTTTTAGGTATGCAGTTTTGCAATGTCTACTTGCAGTAAGTAGAGTCTATGTCACTAACAAATTAAGCTTTATTTCTGCTTGTCGAATATAGACTTAATCAACTGAGGGTGGTGGGGGAATGGAATGAACTTCTGGGAGTGGTGGTAGAAGCGAGATCGATGTTAATATTCAAGGATAGGTTGGATAGGTATATGGACGGGAGAGGTGTGGAGGGTTATGGGCCCAATGCAGGTCAGTGGGATCAGGTGGGAGGTGATGTTCGGCACGGACTAGTAGGGCCAACCTGATCTGTTTCTGTGCTGTAAATGGTTATATGGTTATATGATCTTTTTACAATTTTAAACTTGTACATGGTCTCGGCGATGCACATTTCTCCATTCCATGGCTAATTAACACGATTTTGGTTGGCTAGACTGAATATTAAAATATTAATTGTTTGGTGCTATCTCTGAAAGAGTCATTTACCTTTAAATTAATAAATTACAGGATTCCTGTTAATTTCCTTTTGCGACAGAGCACATAGTAATTAATAATAGGATTGCCTTTTAATCTCATGTTTAAATCCTAGAGTTTAAATTTAAAATTTAAAACCGGAACACCCAGGGTGAACCCATGCAGGTCATGGGGAGAACATTCAAAATCTTTACAGACAGCACTGGATTTGAACCTGGGTCGCTGGCACTATATAGTGTGGCGCTAACCACCACATTATCGACCTAAAATAACATTTTACTGCATAATTCCTTCTATAATTGATGGTATGGCTTGAATTCACCTGGAAAATGTTGAAAAGGAATCATTCCAGAATTGTTTAAGCATATTCTGATTTATTTTTTCCACAAGTTGCAGTTAAACTATATTTCATGTAGCACTTTGCATCAGAAAACATTAAAATATATTTCTACACTATGCTATAAGGATTTGTTACCTAATACAGTTTATTCAGGCCATGGGGCCATTTTATAAGGGAAGTTTAATAGGACCAGTTTAATGACATTCAATAACAAAAAATAAGGTTACAATTTGAAGGCTAAAGGGCGACTGAAGAGGCAAAACTCCTTGGTAATTCAGTCAAGCCATTCTTGGTATTAGAGCACTTGCTTGTACACCAAGTTGATCTCTCACTACTATGTATTACCTCATGCAATATTTGGGTGACAAATTTATGCTTTCAACCAGGAGATTTTGACAGGAAGTTCAGATGCCAGATATATTTTCTTTCTACTGTACTAAGCGTAGAAAGCATGGTTTTCAATTATTTATAATTTCTTTGACTTTAACCTCACTTATACAGAATGTTGAAGTTGGATTTAAAAAAAAATCATTACTCAAAGTTGTTTTTGATTGTTATGTTTAGATAGTTTCAACCTCATTGATCCAAGTGATAATATAGTATATAAAATCTACTCTAGTTGTTATCTAGAGGTGTCAGGAATTCCAGGTGAAACATTTTGTCTTGAAATGTTGACTATATTATTGGCTTCCATGGATCCTGTCTGACCCATTGAGTACTTCCAGCAAGTTGTGTGTTGCTCCAGTTTTCTATCGCCTGTAGGGTCGCTTGTTTACCTCCCTGATTGCAGCCCTTCATTTAGTTATCACTTGTGGCCTGCATAGTTCAAAACTAGACACTGATTAGTGTAGACCCATTTGCAGTTTGGGAATTAAATGGGTCAGTTGATCATTTGGGTTGAGGGCTGCGCACAGATTTAATTCCCCTGCTTTTGCCCACAATGCCATTATTGCCTGCTGTGCCACTGGTCTGAACTTGTTTCAGTACTAAGTGTCATGTGCCACTTGTCTTGGGTTTTTGCAGTGTTGCAA
This sequence comes from Narcine bancroftii, assembly GCF_036971445.1. Classification (NCBI taxonomy): domain Eukaryota; kingdom Metazoa; phylum Chordata; class Chondrichthyes; order Torpediniformes; family Narcinidae; genus Narcine; species Narcine bancroftii. The sequence goes on along the minus strand of NC_091477.1, from coordinate 100,052,143 downwards.
TTTTTTTGTGATGGCAATAGAAGTTGGTATCAGTACTTTATGCAGCATGCATAAAGAAGGTGAAGTCCAAATTCTTGCCAATTCATTGTTCTTTCAGACTTACCTTTGCTGTGGCTGGTGCACACATTTGAATGGAGTCATCAATTTTATGAATGGACGCATTGAACTTAGTTGCAGATGGTGCGAAGGTCCGATGGCAGAGGACTGCATTTTAGGATTGTCTCATCACTGGACACTAAGGATTTATGCCCTCTTAAATATGTTATTGGTGAAATGTATAGAAATTAAAAATTGCTGCTGTGGTGGCACAAAATTAATATTATAAATGTATGATGAAAGATGAATGGTCTCTATTGTAAAATTACAGATTTTGTGAAAAAAAACATTTTTTTGCTCTAACAGTAAGTTCTGGTTAGGTTTGCTATTTTTCTTTATTCCACTTACATTTTTAGTACTTTAATACTCAGCATTTAACTGAATTATTTTAGTGGATATCAGAATCATTCAGAATCCAGTTGTGATATGTTGCATTTCGGGAGGTCAAATGTCAGGGAAGGTGTGCACTTTATGGGCTGGCATCAAAAGAATTGATGAGCAGAGGGTTTTGGTGGTCTAGGTCTATAGCTTATTGAAAATGGCCATGCAAGTAGATTGGGAGGTAAAGATGGTATATGCATGCTTGCTTTCATAAGGAAGTTATGTTGCAGTTATATAAAACTTTAGTAAGGCAACATTTAGAATATGTGTGCAATTCTGATTACCCTGTTACAGGTAGGATGTGAAGGCTTTGGAAAGGTACAAAGGGGGTTTACCAGGATGTTGCCTCATTTAAAGATTGGACAAACTTGGATTGTTTTCTTTCTGAGCATAGGAGGCTGAAGGGGATCTGATAGAGGTATATAAAATCATGAGGGGCATTAATAGGGTGGAACATCAGTATCTGCTAGAAACATCACACGCAAGAGGACATGTGTTTAAGATGAGGAGAGATGTGCAGGGAAAATATTTTACAGTGTAGTAGGTGCCTGAAACTGTCTGTCAGGAGTAGTGGTGGAAGCTAATACAATTGGAGCATAGAAGAGGCTTCTCAAACACAAGTATGAAAGGAATAGAGAGCTATTTATAGGTGGAAGCAGTGAAGTTTTGAGTTGTTTCTGAAATCGTATTTGGCACAGACACATAGGTTGAAAGGCCTTTTTCTGTGTGGTACTATTCAAGTCATATAATACACGTTTAACAGCAGTGAATTTCAAAGACAGAGGGGGCCTCAAGATCTGTTGCTGAAGATAAGGTCATCACTTTGCAGGAGGTGTGTGGAATAGAGAACTCCAGTACCAATGCTGATGAATCTGAACATTTCAACCACAAGGATTGTGATGGGTTCATAGGCAGAGGTTGGATAGGTCAAGCGTGAGTTATCTATCAGTTATATCAAAATGATGATCCTCCTTAAGGTGACATCTGATGTACTTCAGATTTGCCTTTGAAAAAGCACAAACAGGAAGTGTGATGTTACCCTTGTTCATCAACAATTTTTGCAATAAACTAAATTTTGCAATTTGTGTCTGATGTTTCTTCTATTGTGATAAAGAAGTTTGGGTTCTTTTATATTACTTATATTTCATTATCAACTCACGACCTTGTGGGACACTTCCATTTTGTACATTTAACCCAAGGTGGAACATTCCATCTCTGACACTTTCTAGTGATCAGGAGGATCACCAGCTCTCAATCACCACATTCCCTTTCTTTAAGATATTCAATCTAGCAACATTACATGGTAATACAGTATTCATTTCAATTTAAAGTTAAACACAAACATCAACAGCAGAGCTAATTCACTAGCGTGTCATATCTTCACAGCTCCAGCCAAGGTAAGTTCTGTCTCTCATACCAACCTCTCTCTCACTTTCTTATCAATAATTCCAAACATAATTTGATCACAGATCATTATATCTTGTAGCAATACAAAATTGCATGTTCTTGCTTTCAATTTCAAGTCCATTAAAAAAGTATGTAGCTGTGTGTACAAATGAAACACATACCTCTGGAATGTTTAATTTTTCTTTGGGTGAGCAGTGTCCATCAAACATCTCGATAACCTTATCAAACTTGCTCAGGTCATCTGCCTCATCATAAACAAATGTGTTGAAAACTTCTAGTGCTTAAGGTTCTGCCATGGTAAGTAGCGGTGCACTCTTCCGTCAATCTGGTTTGCTATCATGTCCAATGATTTGTAGATACAGCATGAATTGTTGTTTGAATAATCATCACTTGCGGCCAACATTCCCAGTCCAATTCACAGCATCAGGTGGCTTCACACTTCCCTTGTCTCCTGCTGATATCCATAGATACCCACTCCTGGTACCATGTGATGTTTATTCTATTGTGATAAACAAACTTGGGTTCTTTTGTATTATTTATATTTTATTAATCACTCACGACCTCGTGGGACACATCCATTTTGTGCATTTAACCTGAGGTGGGATATTCTGTCTCCGATGCCCTCTAGTCAGGAGGATCACCAACCCCCAATCACCATAGTGTCATGTTTTTGAGTGCATAAATAATAGAAGCAATGTGGTGATTGTGTTTGATCCATTATCAAATAAGATCATTTTCTGATCAATTATTCCCTCGGATTGTTTGTGCAGTTGTTCTTTATGTTCATTTAACTGAATTTAAATTCCTCAGCTGACAAGATGAGAACATCAGTCCAGAGGGTTGGATTGCTTGTCCAAAAAAATAACTATTACATTATCGGATCATGGTCAATCTGTTCTTCAAATGCTTTTAACTTCCCACTGACCATTTCCACTCAAACTCAACTAATTAAAATCAATAATTTCCAGCTAAAATGCTCTCATTACCATTAATTTATCCTACTTTTGATCAATTTACCTCCAATATTTCAATGCCAACATTTTGGTAAGTACGTTTCCCCATATCTGAAGTTCTGAATACTGAAAAGATCCAAAAATCAATTTTTTTTGCGACGTTTGAAAAAGCCATCGAGAAGAATTTCTAGTGTTTGATGCTGCAGTTATCTTGTAAGCAGAGATCAAGTTGTTTTTTTTTTTGGTACGTATTAAGCATTATTTCATGCTTGAAAAGCAAACTTATTTTTTGTTGTTGTTTAACACTCTGATACAAGGAATCTTGCTGATGCTACTGCCATTGTTCCGATAACTGAAAAAACTCTAACCGAAAATCTTCCAGACATTTTGGATATGGGGAAACATATTGTACAAACCAGGAACTTTTCTATTTTCCCCTCCCTTGCTTCCCTTGTAGGTGCTGGTTTTCCTGAAGGGAAAATGTTGGAGATCATCGGCAGGGGTTAGGCATCCAGCTGGGTGTACTGGTATGTTGCAATTCAAGCAAAACACAAAGGCAATTTCTGTCTGCTGTGTCTGCTCTTTTGCCAAGTTTCAAAGTGCTCATTGTGAATTATATCTCTCAGAGTTGGATTTTTACCCTTACTTGCTGGAATTTTGTATGTGTTTATCTATTAAAACAACCAAAACCAAATTAATAATTTTCATCTTAATCACTGGATTAAGATGCATCTTTTGTAAATGGAAAACAAAAAAACAAATTGCTGGAGGAACTCAGTGGGTCAAGCAGTTTCTGTGAATGCACAGGGATAGACAATGTTTTGGGTTGAGACCCAGTGTGAGGACAGATTGTGGTGGGCAGCTAGCCAATATAAAGGGGTGAGGCATGGAGTGGCAGTTGATTCATAAAATCAGGGAAGATGGATAGTGAACAGATCCAGAAGAGGGAAGGGTGGAGTCCGGGAATAGTAATGTATGGGTGATCAGTAAAGACAGATAAGGAAAGAGCAAAAAGGGGTCAGGTGGAGTTGGGGGAGGGGAGGGTGGAGGTGAAGACAGGCTGGCAAGTAATGATCTCCTCGTGTGTTTCCTCCAGGAACTCTAGTTTCTTCTCACCCTTCAAAAGGTATGGGGATTGTAGCATATTTGAGCAGCATGTGCTCCTGGAAATGAGAGGTCTGTTTCTGTCCTGTATGCCTAAATTTAAAAAAAAATTAAAAATTAAAAATCTCTAATAAACACTGAGACCCAATACTAATGTAATTATCCAACAAAGGAACTATATTGGTACATATAACTATGAATAATCTATGATACATAGCCAAATGGCAGAAAAAAAAATACTAATAATCTAACCTGTGGTGCGCTGTTAGCCAGAATCAGACACACACAAGGTAAAGACTGTACAACAGGTTTTAATCCACAAAGACTTCCACAGAGCCGGGCTGTCTGTAGCTGCAGTAACTCTGAGTGAGCTTCGGGAGGCCAGTGCAGGCTTATAATCCCAGAGGGTGATTGACACTCGACTGGGTGGGGCTTGATCCCTTCAGGCTGACTGATTGACAGCTGGCCAGGTGTTGTCCTGTCCCCTTACACTCCTGTAGGTACAGAGGTTGCCCTCTTCAGTAGACTGGTGGTGTACCACCACATTCACCCACTTCTTTAAAATTGTCCCGGGGGGGGGGGGTGGGGGTGGCAGTAACAAGGAATCGCACTCACTATATACATATAATATTTACAGATTGAGATGATCCAGCAGCCACTGGGGTCTCTGTGACTGTCGTAGGACTGGCTCCTGGTCATTGGTCAGAGGAAAAGTGGGGGGGGGGGCTGGCGGCAGGGATCTGTGTGGCTGGTGTGGTGCCGCGTGGAGGGGGTGGCTGGATGGGCTGGGGTCAACGTATGAGGGTCATATTGAATGGGTTGGGGGGGCGGTTCTGTCTCCCAAGGCTGAAGCAGGCCCCTGGTGGTCAAGGAGGTCCTGCGTGCCCCATAGCTGCCTGGGGACGGGGATGTATGCCCGGTCAGCGTCCTCCTGGGCTGGTGGGTGCTACTGCTGGTTCCAGGTCCCTGGTTGAGATGGTGTCCTCTCTGCCACTGCCGAACCTAACATAGGCATACATGGTTTGCATGTAGGAGGAAGACCTACTCGACCAGGGCTTCGGCCTTGTGTGTCTGTATGTGTTTACGCAGGAGCACCGGTCCCGGGGATGTGAGCCATACTGGGAGAGACATTCCAGTCGCCGATCTCTGGGGAATGAAAACAGATATTAGTGAGGGGTCTCGTTGGTAGCCATGCACAGCAGCGACCGAATGGCATGGAGAGCCTCGGGCAGGGCATCCTGCCAGTACTCAATGGCCCATCCTTTCAACCTGAGAGGCAGGAGGACTGCCTTCCAGACCACATTCTCGCGTTCCACTTTCCCATTGCCTCTCGGGTTATAGCTCGTTGTGCGACTGGTCACGATGCCCCTCGCCGTCAGGTACTGGCGCAGCTCGACACTCATGAAACTAGACCCCGGTCGCTGTGGATGGAGGCGGGGTAGCCAACCATGGTTAAAATCTGCCCCAGGGCCCTGATGACAGTGGCCATGGAGGTGTCCGGGCAAGGGATAGCGAAAGGGAAGCATGAGTACTTGTCCACTACTGTGAGAAAGTAGACGTTTCGTTTCATGGAAGGCAGGGGCCCTTTGAAGTCCATGCGAGACACTCAAAAGGCCTGAGGCGGGCGGAAGAAGTGGGGTTTACACTCCGTGCAGACCTGACAGGCCTCAGTCGTGTCCCTGACATCCCTGATGGTGTACGGCAGGTTTCAGGACTTAATGAAATGGTACAACCTGGTGACACTCAGATGGCAGAGGGACTCATCCAATGCCTGTAGCCTGTCATCATGCATAGACGCGCAGGTGTGACAGAGGGTATCGAGGGAGTCATTAAACTTCCCGGGGTGGTACTGGATGTTGAGGCTGCAGGTTGCCAGCTCGACTCTCCAGCACAGTATCTTGTCGTTATTGATCTTGCTCTTGTGGGTAGTGTTAAACATGAACGCCATGGCCCACTGGTCCATAAGGAGGGTAAATCTCCTGCCGGCCAGTTAGTGGCGCCAGTGGCAGACCGCTTCCACAATTGCCTGGGCCTCCTTTTCAATGGCAGAGTGCCCTAGCTTGGAGCCTTGGAGGGTCCTTGAGAAGAAAGCGATGGGATGGCCCTCTTGGTTGATGGTAGCAGCGAGGGCTACCTCGGAGGCATCGCTCTCCACCTGGAAGGGGGAAGTCCTCATCTACAGCCTGCATCGTGGCATCTGCGATGTCTTGCCTGATGCGGATGAAGGCTGCCTGCGCCTCGGGTGGGAGGGGAAAAGTTGTAGCTTGGGCCAGTGGGAGGACCTTATCTGAGAAGTGAGGGACCCACTATGAATAATAAGAGAACAGGCCAAGACACCTGCGGAGGGCCTTTAACGTGGGGGGAGGGGTAACTCCATTAATGGGCGCATCTTTTCTGGATCTGGGCCGATGACTCCATCGGCCACAATGTACCCCAAGATGGCAAGGCGGGTGGTGCTAAACACACACTTCTCCTTGTTGTACGTGAGGTTCAGTTCCCCGGCCATCTGGAGGAATTTTTCCATGTTTCCAGGTTTCTGGTCACGGCCACAGAAAGTGACGTTATCCAATATGGGAATGTCGCCTTTAGCTTGTGCCGGTCTCCCATGCGATCCATCTCCTGCTGGAAAACAGAGACCCCGTTCGTGACCCCAAAGGGAACTTGGCAGAACTGGTACAGGTGCCTGTCCGCCTCAAAGGTGGTGTAGGGCTTGTCCTTCGGGTGGATAGAAATTTCGTGATACTCCGACTTCAGGTCAATCATGGAGAAAACCCAGTAGCGGGCTATCTCGTTGACCATGTTGGAGATCATCGGCAGGGGTTAGGCATCCAGCTGGGTGTACCGGTTAATGGTCTGGCTGTAATCCACGCCCATCCTCTGCTTACTTCCCCCTTTGACTACCAGGATTTGGGCTCTCCAAGGGCTGTTACTGGGCTCAATGATGCCTTCCGCCACAAGTCGCCGCACCTCCGCCTTGATGAAGTCTCTGTCTGCGGCGCAATAATGCCTACTTCTGGCGATGCTCGACTTGCAGCCTAGCACAAGATGTGGGAAGAGCGCCAGTGGGGTGATGCGCAGTGTGGAGAGGCCGCAGGTTGGCCGGGGCTGGTAGGTTGGCATGCTGTGTAATGTGAGTGGAGGTTAACACTCTGCAGGTGGCACTAGAAATCTAGGCCCAGGAGGATTGGGGCGCAGAGTTTGGGCATGACCAGGAGCCTGAACCCTGTGTAAGTCTCCCCTCCCACAGTTATATTGGCCGAGCAGCACCCGAGGGTACCAATAGTCTTATTCTTGGTGAGGGCGATCAAGCAGGTGGTGGAGTTGACTTTTAATCTCAGGGAGTGGGCCATGCTCAGGTGAATGAAGCTCTAGGTGCTGCCACTGTCGAACAGGCACTTCGTTACCTGCCCGTGGACTTGCATGTCCATCATCGAGTGCCCGAGGTTGTGAGCGAAGTCCCTGGTCGGTGTGGTGGTGGCCAGGACCGTCTCGGAGTCAGAGTCATTGGTCTCCGGCTGTGCACAGTGATTTATGGCTTCCGGAGACATGGGGAGCGTCGGTAGGGCAGCCTGGTCATTGCCCATGTTGACCACATCGACATTGGTCATGGGGTGCGGGTTGTGGTAGCCGATGCCACCCGGAGATGTGGGCAGTGTCGGTAGGGCGGCCTAGTCATTGCCCGTGTTGACCACGTCGATGTCGGTCGCTGGGTGCTGCGTGTTGCCCCCTGCAGTAGCCTGGTGGTGTACCACCACATAACCCCACCTTTATGAAGTTGTTGGTTGAACATATTTGCTCCACTTCTGTAATAAAAAAGGAAACAGCCAAATCACTAAATGGTATCCAATTAGTCTTAATAAATTATTAAAATAATTAAGAAAAAGACCTCATAAACTTACAAAGTTAAAATTCATTTCACTAGTAATAGATCTAATTTTTTTTCAAAATCAGACATGCCATCACATCAGACATCCATTGGGTGTGCGAAGGAGGGAAAGCATCGTTCCATCTCATCAATATAGTTCTTCTAGCAATAAGAGACCCTGACAAACATATTCTTTTGAACTCTTATTGTCTTTTATTGATAAATGAGGTGATCTTTAGCATTATGTAACCATCTTTTAGGATGTTCCAGGTTTCCTTTTGGTTTCACAAGATGCCTGCTATTCAGTTCTGATGAAAATTTATAGACAGAATGCTGTGTTTTCTTCTGTGTGTTCAATAATATAAAAAAACTACATGTATTGAAATAGGAATTCAGTGAATCCAAAACTCATGATACAATAACTGTTCTTATTTCAAATTAATGTAATAAAAATCCATGATGTAGTTGGCATTCGAAAGTGCAGTTCTCTGAAATGTTTACTCTGGCATGTATTCAAAAAGCATTGTGGGAATATTATTAAAGGGCCACTGTAGGGTGAAGCTGAGTAGGAATGTTTTATGGATTTGCGAGAGATAAAATATGAACTCTCTCTCCCTTTTATTTGCTTCGATTGAAAGATCGAAATACATTTGCTAATTGCAATTGCTGTGCTCGCATTCATTTAAAGGGGAATAGAATATAAGATGAATGTTGAAGTTTGATAAGGTTTGAGACCTCACTTGGAGTATTGTGAGCAGTTTTGGGCTTCTCATTGAAGAAAAGATGTGCTGATATTGGAGAGGTTTCAGAAGAGGTTCACAAGAATGATTCCAGGAGTGAAGGGATTATCATTTGTCAGCTTTTGGCCTGTACTCATTGGAATTTAGGAGAATGTGGGTGGGTGGGGGGGGGGGGGGTGGTGGATCTCATTGAAGGCTTTCCAATGTTGAAAGGTATGGTCAGAGTAGATGTAGAAAGGTTATTTCCCATGGTGGGAGAGTTCAGGGCAAGAGACACAGCTTCAGGATTGAAGTAAGAACAGAGATGAGGAAGCCAGAGGGTAGTAAATCTATGGAATTTGTTGTCACAGGTGGTTGTGGTGGTCAGGTCACTAGGTGTATTTAAGGAAGAGATTGATGGGTTGTTAATTAGCCAGGGCATCAAAGGTTATGGGGAGAAGGCTGGGCAGTGGGGCTGAGTGGGAAAATGGATCAGCTCATGATTAAATGGGGCAAACTCGATGGGCTGAATAGCTTATTTCTGCTCTTATGGTCTTAAAATGAAGCCAAATTGGAAAAAGATAATTAAAAATAAGTAAATTAGCAAGCAAAGTAGTGATATAATTCTGCAAAAACAATTCTTCAGGAAAAGTAAAAGAGCAAGTCAAATAGATGTCAGATGCCACAAAAATAAATACAAAATTCTGCAGGATTTTCCCAAAATTTATGATAACACTGAAAGTGAGTTTCAAGCACTGTTGCATGTTTCTCTTGTTCGGTTTTTGAAACAGTGCAATCATCTATATGCATCAATAAGTTTTAGTGTAGTAAGGACTCTGTGTCTGGAGATTCATTTGGTAGTTGGGACAGGAGTGGTAAGAGGCATCCAAGTTTGGTGAGCCAATGAGTATATTGCTTGAGCACTCAGCAAAATTCAAAGTGCCAACAGCACTGAATGGACCATCACATTCTACCCCATTGTCGAATCCCCAAAGCAAGTTAACAGGTAAGACCAGGACTTGGGCCAAGACTGGCTGGTGGAAGGAGCATTGGTTGTGGAGGAGGGTGAGTTGCCTGTTGGGGTGAATCTAAAGCCTCTGCTGATGGGCAAGGGTCGAGGGCTAGAGCCAGAGTTAGAAGTTGTGAGACCACAACAGGGTTGTGATGACTGGAGAGTTAAGTTGTGAGGTTGGTTGGTGGAGGTACATTGGTGGTGGTGAGGAAATCAATCAGTAGAGTGTTTGAAATGAAAGAAGCACTATAAAGCATGATTGTGTCCACTAACAGGTACATCTGAACAATGTGATCTATTTTCCCAGGAATGTTGGTACAATGAGAGGTGCCTCGTCACATTTTCAAGGTGTCACATTTCAATCCACAAATCGGTGTAATTGTGTTCCATTTAAGAAATTGGGTTTCATAAGTGTGAAATTGAGAAACAAATATTTGTAGGCCATAATATTTTCCAAATCCTTATAACTAAATGTCAGTCAGGCAATATACTGAACATGTTCTCTTAAATGCACCCGGCTCTCACACTAATTGCTTTGCTCAACTCAATTATTCTTGCTAGCTGCTGTGTTGTTATTGTTAACAGGTTCTATTCTGAACTTGAATGGTATTTTAGAATCAGAATCAGGTTTATTGTCATGAACATGTGTCACAAAATTTGTTGTTTTGCACTAGTAGCATTGTGCATGACAATACTTGTGCAAAATTGGAATAAAATGCGGTTCTGTAAATAAATATTTTGAAATAAATGATTAGTACAAAAAGAGAAAAAGTGAGTTGGTGTAGATTCATTGTCCATTCAGAAATCTAATGCCAGATGGGAAGAAGCTGTTTTTGTAACTTTGGGTATCCGTCTTCAGGCTCCTGTACCCTTTTGCTCATGGTAGCAGTGAGAGAAGGACTTGCCTGGGTGATGAGGGTCCTTGATGATAAAAGCTGCTTTCTTGAGACCGCCTCTTTTAAACATGTCCTTAATGGAGTGAACTCTAATGCCTACGATGGTGTTGGCTACGTTCACAATTCTCTGTAGCCTTTTCCTGTCCTGTGCATTGGCACCTCCATACCAGATGGTGATGCAACCAGTCAGAATGCTCTCCATGGTACACCTGAATAAATTTGTGATTTGTGTCTTTGGTGATTTTGATTGATTTCAATGAATAGGCTTGGTTGATCATAGGCCACATAAAACAGGCCTGAGCTAATTCTGAGGTATAACTATCCAAGATTATGTTGCCAGAGACCAGTGCATCAATTTTCTGATTCCAATACAAAATTGATGACATCTCTATCCCTTCCCATCCCTTGGTATCTTTGTGCCTCAAATCAAAAGGAAAAATACAGCAGTGGATGGAACCCTTTTGATTTCAAATGATTAATATAATTGTCAATTGAAGGTGACTCTAATCTATCTCTTGCATTCAATTATGTTTCCTTATGGACATGTTAACAAGAAGTATCTGTAATGAAGTTGCTTTGTATAAATAGTTTATTAGAATGAAAATCATGAATAATATGTTCCACTGTAAAAAATTGCGCATGTAGAAGAGTATTATAGTGGAACACTACCATGGTTAAAGTACTCAAAGCTGGAATAGCTTGGGGCTTTTTCATAAAAGGAGCAGAAAGCTTTAGTACCATGTGTATCACTGGAGTGTCAGCTAACTGCTTTCTGATTTTAATGTGAGGGATTTTCAAAATTCTGGAGCTATTACTTGAAAATTTACTTCAGCAGATTTTCCAAAGCTTATGCAAGGTAAATCCATAACATAACATATTAATTAACACTCATTTTGCTTCCAGATTTATTTGAACTAATCTACATAAAAGCTATTATGCAGTCTAGTCCATCTATTTTCCCTCTTCGGTTAATTAATTTTTAACATCTGGTACAAGCAGAATATTTTATGAAGATTGTTAGGATATGATTTATCTTTCACTCCCGGTACAGATTATAACTTGCTCTTGACTTTCTCATATTTAGTTATCTGCAAGGTCCACTGTGAAATATGTTTTTATCCATTACAATCCCTCAATTGTTTATTTTAAATCTGTTGAGTAATTCTGCAGTATAAGGTGATTAGAGTCTCCTAAATTACATCTTGGCTGATTTATGTAATAAACATTTCAATAGCCTTTCGTATTTTATTGAAAATTGCAAAGAGTTTTGAGCAAATCATTATTACAGATGTTGAATGATGGATGGGATCAATGTTTTTAAAGAGCAGAGTAAATGAATCACACTTGTTTCCGCCATTGGCCACCATCCTTGGTATTTCACAATGAAGCGGCCTGTTGACAAAAATACATAAAGTTTGTTTTCTCAAAGCAATCCAAGCTGATTCAAGAAACAGCCGTTGCAAGTAAAATATTTTTGTTACCTTTATGACCATTGTGATTTCCAAGTAGACCAGGAAGTTACAAAGTTCAATTCCCTTGTCTGTGCTGAGTTAGTGGCTCTCATCTGGATGGGAACAGATGCCCTGCAAGTCGTCCTTGTGGCCTTGAGGGAGAAAGACAGGATTCACGCTTTCAGTTATTATTGCACCTTGTAGCAAAATTGTGTGTGCTTGATGGATGAGAACAGAGATGGATTCATTTGTTCTCTTCTTCTTCTTGTTAAGAATCTCAACCCTTGGCCCAATCTTGGCCAAGAGTACTGCCAAAGTTAGGGTACTGGAGGAAACGTGGTGATTGAATTATTTAATAATGAATATTGTTAGGAGGTAACTTCAACCACCAATCATCAGAATCCAAATCATTAAATCATAAACATTTTATTTTGATTCCTCTGTGAAATATTTACCTACATTAAATTTTACCAGGCATTATTTGCACACATTTTGGGATCATTCTGTAGTTTTGGGTTGCCTCCTTAGTTCCATTATTCTTCTTACCATGTGGAATTGGTAAATTTACATTTATTTTCAGAATCTAAGTTCTGAAGACAGTTTTCAAAGAATTGTAATTTCAATTCTGAATCATCAGGCATTTGGTGATGTTTCCACATTATAGAAAGATTGTGGAAGCTGTGGAGAGGGTGCAGAGGAGATTTAGTAGGATGTTGCCTGGATTGGAAAACAAGTCTTATGAGGCAAGGTTAGAAGAACTGGGATTTTTCACTTTGGAGCACAGAAGAATGAGAAGAGACTTGAAAGAGGTCTATAAGATTATGAGAGGCATAGATAGGGTGGACAGCCAGCATCTGCTTTCTAAGGCAGGAATAGCAAACACCAGAGGACTTATGTTCAAAGTTAAGGGAGGAAGTTTAGGGGAGATATCAGGGGTAATTTTTTTTTACACAGTGAATTCTGTAAAAAAACTGGAATGCCTTGTCAAAGATGGTGGTGGAAGCTGAAACATTGGGGGCATTTAAGAGATTCTTAGAAAGACAGATGGATGAAAGAAAAATAGAGGGTTACGGGGTAGGGAGGGTTTAGTACTTTTTTTTGGCTGGGAATATATGGGTTGGCACAACATCGAGGGCAGAAGGGTCTGAACTGTGCTGTAGTGTTCTATGTTTCATCCTGGCCCAAAATTCTGATTTGAGGAGACCATTCTTTTCAAGTCATTTTCTTACCTACTTTGTTTATCCAAAATGGTCCTAAGCTTTGTTTTAGAAATGAATGACCTTTGATTTAACTTGAAGTCACTCTAAAATCTCACCAAGAACACACAGAAGACTGCAGATTATGGAATCTGAAGCAACAAACAATCTGCTTGAGAAACTTAGCAGACTGAGCAGCATCAGTGGGAGAAATTTTTTTTTTCAATATTTTGACCTGTATCCATTCAAGACTGGGTTTGGTTCACTAAAACTCGCCCCAAGTCCTGTTTACTATCCCTATTTCTAATGTACCCTCTTCTACCCTGGGGAGACTGGAGGCAGACTTGGAGATCGTTTTGCTGAGCACATTTGCTCTGTCTGCTGCAACAGCAAGGACCTCCCAGTGGCCAACCACTTCAATTCCACACACAATTGCAACACTGACAAGTCAGTCCACAGCCTTATACACTGCCAAATCAAAGCCAGCTGAAAATGGACAACATCTCATATTCCGTCTCCACAGCCTCCAAGCAGATAGAATTAATATTGATTTCTCCAATTTCCGTTAACCCCCTATCCTGGCCTCTCTTTCTTCCTCTGTCTTTTCTTTTAGCTCACCTCCCCCTTCCCTTCCTTCTTCTGTCAGTGACCCCCTCCCCCCCACCTTTTTAGCTTTCTGTCCTCTTCCCCTCACTTCTCAACTTCTTTCTCTTCTACCTTCCCATCCGTTTCTACCTATTACTTCTTGCCCGTTGGCCTGGGCTCCTCCCTCCTCGCTTCATTTCCCCCCCCTCCCTTTTTATTCAGGTGTCTAGCTGTTTGCTCTTATTGCTGACATGGGGCCCTGGGGCAAAATGTTTGTTACCTTTTACTTACTATGGATGCTGCATGAAGCAGGCTATGGGCTGCTGTGACTGCAGACAAAGGTCTCACACCAGGATGCAGTTTGCTGGAGACTGGCTCGAGGCTAGCTGAAGGGGTACCAGCTATCGGAACCAAAATGCAAGAGGGTGCCAAAGGCACTAGAGGCTTCCTGATCGTGTCAAAAGTGTGCATTTGGAGCTTGGTTTGCTGATGGTTTGGACTGAAGGCTCTGTGGCTGCAGAGGCTGAGGGAGCGCTGGAGGCAAATCTACGGACACTCAGTTACTCTGGGGGGACACCTTTTGGTTCTCTTTCTTTGACTTTAAGGGGCGCTGCTGATAATGAATCCTTGTCAGCCTTAGAGTAGGAAATATTGTGCCATATAAAATTTTCAGTTTTATTACATGGCAATAAAAATAATCTAGAATCTTTCTCCACCACAATTGAATTTTACACATGTTCCACATCATTTGGTGGATTTGCCTTCCTGGTATTGTTCAATTGATAAAAGATTCCCCTCCCTTTGTTTTGTTCAGCCTTTCTTTATAACTCAATGCTTGTGATATCACATCATCTCCCAGGATGGACTACTTTGTTTTATCTCTTGGTAACCAAAGCATAGTCTGATGAGGCTTCTGTCTACCATTAACATGGAATATTTGAATTGATATTCTAGAGTCCCCCAACAACATAAGGTAGGATTTGCTTGGTTTTATCTCTTCCTATTGCATTGTGGGTTTAGAGACCAAATGCTTGAGTGATTATCACTTCCCAATTCTTTAGTTTTTAGTTATTTCTACACCATAAATACTGCAGTTATGATATAATTTATTTTGCTACTAACTGCTTTTTGTAATATAATTTTGGTGTGCTTATTAAACAGGGAACACAGAAAAAAATTCCATGCATGAAATCAGGGACAAACAGTTTAAATATTGTCTTTATTTGTATGTCCTCCACTCTTGTTCGTGACCACTATGTTAACGGAATCCAGTGAATGCTTGACTGAAATCTTGTGCCAAAATCTATCTATTGATAAATGGTCCAATAAATAAATTGTTTGTGTTATTCTGTTAACGCATCAATTACAGCATTAACTCACTCAATATTTTGGTATAGGAATATTTGACAATGCTTGTCAGATGATGTTAAAATAACTGGCATAATTTTGTTCTGCTATTCTAAATTAAAAGTCTTAATAATGTAGTTTATTGGGCTTCAAGTCTTGGAGAAAATGTGTTATCTTGTCATGTGTGATTCACCAAGTGGACTGTTATGTGTAATGTGTCATACCCAAGTCGTATGAATACTTCAAATATTAAAAGGTATTTAATTAAATGTGGCATGTGGACAATGAGAGTGTGAATATAATGTGTAGAATGTAACCTACTGGCCTCCAAGTGAACCGTGAATATTATTTCTGGCACATATCACAGATAAACACTGGGTATTTCTGAGTAGTTAATAAAATGTAGGCCTAAAGCCTTCAGTAACATGATGGGATTTTATCAGGGACCTTGAGAATGAGGTTCAAAAGTTCAGCTGCTTATTTTAATACGGTATCAAAGCTTGTGTTTCCTAAAGGCAGAGTGAAAGAGCATCTGGTTGCAAGGCAGTAGTCAAGCTGTATTCTACAGTGATCTATCACCGTCACATGATTTCCTTTCAGGGAAAAAAACATGAGGTTCTGACATTCTGAAATTGTCAATATGAATGTAATTGCATAAGATTAGTCGTTTTAATAAATAGATATACAGCTATAGCAAGGAATTCTT
Organism: Narcine bancroftii; assembly: GCF_036971445.1. Classification (NCBI taxonomy): domain Eukaryota; kingdom Metazoa; phylum Chordata; class Chondrichthyes; order Torpediniformes; family Narcinidae; genus Narcine; species Narcine bancroftii. The sequence continues at coordinate 100,036,425 of NC_091477.1, read as the reverse complement.
GACATTGATGTGACAATTCTGGTAATCGTTGCTACTTTGCCTTCTGGTTGTGTCTAACAAAGCAAACCAGTTGCATTCCTATTTGACCTTTTGTCTGCTGGATCTTTCTAATGCTTTTAGTATTTTGATATATGAGCCTTTATCAGCAGTTGCACATGGATGTCCTCAAAAATGACTGGCTAAAGTAAAAGTGCATCTCCTAAATTTTGGGAAAGGATTATGTTGAAATAAATTACTTCTTGAAAGCTGGCAATTGGCTTTAGCCAAAAAAGTCATCAGGTTCTGAGGACTGAGGGCCAAATTTTAATTTTTAAGAACACTTCATTGATATGTTTAAATGTGAACAGATCTGAAGTGAAATTTAGTCATTGTTTTCCTATGGCTTTTGCGATGTGATATTCAGGCAGTTAGCTTTGTTGATAACTTTGGTCAAGACAATTGATCACTCCAGATGATTTTGTAAACTGTGGTAAAAGCACATTTAATACAAGGTCAAAGTTGCAGCTGAGATGAGTCTTCTCATTTAATTCAATAGTTATAGGGTCATGGAATTATACAGCATAGAAATTGACCCTACCGACTGACTGATCATGATGCCTTCCTGAGCTCATCCCACATGCCTGCATTGAACCAATATTCCTCTAAACCTTTACTTTCCACAGGTCTGTCCAAATGTCTTTTCAGTGTTGTACTTCTAACCACCTCTAACAGTCACTTCCTCTGACAGCTCATTCCATACACCTTCCACCTTGCTCTTTGGCCCCCTGTGCATCTTCCCCTCTTACCTAAACCTATGCCTTCTATTACCAAACTCTGAGAAAATGACTTTGTCCTATCCACCTTATTTTTTTCCCTTATGATTTTACAAAGCACAAATTTCCCCCTCATCACTGCAGGGAAAAGAGTCCACAACCTCTCTAGTTTCTCCATATAACTCAAGACCTCCAGTCCTAGCAACAGCCTTGTGAATCTTTTCCACACTCTTTTGGTTCCTTCCCAGAATAAGGTGACCAGAACTGTGCACAATATTTCAAGTGCAGTTTCACCATAATTTGTACAGATGTCACAACTATTGTATTCTACGCCCTGTCCATGTGCCATATGCTTTCTTCGCAAACCTTTGTCACAATTTTCACGGAACTTTGTATGTGTACCCCTAGATTTCTCTGATCTGCAGCAGTCCCTAGGACCCTATTATTCATTGTAAATGTCCTACCCTGGGTTAATTTCATAAACTGCATCACTTAGCAATTGCCTGAGTTAAATTCCATCTGCTGTGCCTTTGCCCACTTTCCCAGGTGAACTGGTCTCTGTTGTAACCTGAGCAACTTAATTCACTGTCCACCATTCCAACAATTTATGCCAACTGCAAACTTATTAATCATATCTGATACATTCTCATTCAAATAATATATATAATATATATAAATAAAATAATCATTAATATGTGTGTGTGTGTGTGTGTGTGTACACATATAGATATATATATATATATATATATATATATATATATTGTCATTGTGGCAATCCGTCAAGGTCAAGGAGGATGGCCTTTGTTCCATTGATCTATTTATGTGCACTGCAGAGAAGAGATGGAAAATCTCGTGAAATGGAGAGATAGTAAGAACCTGAGTCTCAATGTGGACAAGACGAAGGGAATGATCGTGGAATTCAGGAGGACCAGGAATGACTACCCTCCACTGCACATCAACAACTCTGTTGTGGAGAGAGTAGAAAGAATCAAGTTCCTTAGAGTTCACTTAACCATTGAATTATTATGAACACTCAACATTATGTCAACCCTCTATATGAGCTCTATCAAGAGTGTCCTTGCCAGCTACATCACAGTGTGATACACTTGCTGCAGAGAAATGGATTGGAGGTCCATTCACAGGACCATTAGAGTGGCAGAGAGGATCACTGGAGTCTCCCACCCCACTCTATTGATGTGATCTACTGGGATTGTTGTCTGAAGAAGTTCCCCTTCCACTCGGCAAGCAGCAATTTTCAGCTGCTCGTATCAAGGCAGAGATACAGGAGTATCAGTGCCAGTACCACCAGGCTGAGGAACAGTTTCTTCCCATAGGCAGTGAGATGCTGAACAACCTAAGGAACTGCTCACAATAACCACCGAGACTTTCATATTCATGAAATAATATTTATTTATTTATTTGTATTTATTTGTCCTGCGTATGTAGTATTTGTCTGTATGTGAGTTATGTCTGGTTGTGTGTCTGCATGTTTTGCACTGAGGACTGGAGAATGCTATTTTGTCGGGTTGTATTTGTACTGTCAGAATAAACTTGACTTGACAGTAAGATTGTCACCAAAATGAACCTATATCTTGAAACTATTTTGCTTTCTGATTCAGCGAGGGTAGTAATCGAATGGTCTGCTGAACATAAGTGATTTTGTAATTGTGGTGGTACACCACTGACCTACTGCAGGGGGCAACCTCTGTACCTGCAGGAGTGTAAGGGGACAAGACAACATCTGGCCAGCTGTCAATCAGACAACCTGAATGGACCAAGCCCCACCTGGTCGGGTGTCAATCACCCTCCGGGATATAAGCCTGGGCTAGCCCTTTGAAGTCACTCTCAGAGTTTACAGCAGCTCTCCTCACCGCTGACTCTGTGGAGGTTTACGTCAAATAAAGCCTGTTGTACAGTCTTTTGGTTTTGTGTGTTGTGTGCTTCTGGCTGACAGCGCACCACAGTAATTTTAGAATTTATCCTTTCGGAATGAATTAACTTTAGCACTGAGGTTTTTTGACTCAGCCACTATGGAGAGGGGAATAATAATGTCAGAGGTTTAACAGAGTAATTGCAATTAAAGACATTTTTTTTGCTTAGAAGGAAGGAGAAAGAGAGAGAGAGAGAGAAATGCTGGAAGAACTCAGCAGGTCACGCAACATCTAAAGGAGGCAAAGACATATAAACCAATATCTCTGGGCCAAGCGTTTTGACAAGGTATGAGCAACAAAAGACATGCTCCTGAATAAAAATGTAGGGGGAGGAGAGAAGGAGGGGCAGGGGAGAAGCACCAGACATATTCCTCTCTCTGCTTTGCACAGGGACCGCTCCCACTGTGGCTTCCTCATGTACTCATTCTGTCTCACTGATCACCCCCTTGAAAGCTACCCCTGTAACCGCAGGAAATGCTACACTTGTGCCTATACCTCCTCCTTCACCACCATCAAGAGCCCTAAACAGTTCTTCCAAGTGAAGCAACATTTCACTTGAGAATGTGCTGGGGTCATTGACTATACCCATTATGGCCTATTCTACATTGGAAAGACTGGGAGATCATTTTGTTGAGCTCCTTCACTCCATCCTCTGCAATAACAGGGACCTTCCAATGGCCATCCATTTCAATTCTGCACCCCATGTGTGTCCATGGCCCTCATGTACTGCCAAACTGAGGCCGGTCACAAATTGATGGTACAGCACCTAATATTTTGTCTGGGCACCCTCCAACTAGATGACATTAACAATGAGTTCTTTAGTTTCTGTTAGGACACCCCCCTGTCTTTCTCTTTCCCTAACCCACTTTCTCTTTTCCTTCAGCCTTTCACCCCATGCCCTCTCCATTCAGAGAGTTATCCCATTGTCCAATCACCTCTCAGCTTTTTTTGTCTTCTGCCCTTTACCCGTATTCACCTATGACCTCTTGCCTGTTGGCCTCTGCTCCTTTCCCACCCTTCTTTCTCTCTTCCCACCTTTTTTGTTTATTCATTAATAAAGGGCTCAGGCCCAAAATATTGGTTTTCTGTCTTTGCTTATTACGGATCCTGCATGACCTGCTGAGTTTTTCCAGTACTTTTGTTTATTACATTACAATTACAACGTCTGCAGACTTTCCTGTTTAATTTGGTATGTATGTAAAAGTTCAGAACAAGAACAAATGTTTTTTTTCTATTTGATTTCTTGGATGTGGTTGTTTCTCAAGCAGCAATTTCTTGTCTGTTTCTAATTGCTTTTGAGGAGGTGGAGGTGGTGTTCATTCCTGAACTGTAGTCATTCCTCTGGTGAAAGCACTACTTGGCCAGGATTTAGAACCAGCTATCATAACTGACAACTTGACTTCGACATTGGAGTGGTGATGAAACAAGGGTCTGGAATATGCTGTCAGAGGAGCCTGGGTGGGTAGCTGTACTGGAGATTATAGGTCTTGCACACTGCAGCTACTGAGCACGAGAGGGAGAGGAAATAAATGGATGGAGTGATTAATAGCACGCCAATCAAAGTGATGCTTTGTCATGGAGAGTGTTGATCTCATGGCCTTCTACTCATTCAGGCATTAATTCGTCACGCTCCTTGTAAATGTGGAAAGACCTTGGGGTATCAGGAGGTGAGTCATTTATGATGGGATAAATGATTCACATGGTAATCATGTGCCATTTCAGTGATGGCCTCAGGAATTGAGAGTGAGGTACTTAGTGAAGTTGATGCCACCGAAATGCTGAGTGGTCAGATTTTATCCCGAGATGGACATTACCTGGCATTTAAATTGGTTTGAAACTACTTGAATGATCTTTCCTTTTTATATCTTCCTGGCTGATCTGCTGATTATTGAAAATAAAATAGACAGATATTACCCCATTGGCTCAGGTGAAATTTGGAGAGAAAGCTAATAAGTAGCACCCCATGTGTCTGCACTTGATATTCTGTGACAAATTACATTATAATCACCAATGAAACTACAGATAATAAAGATTATTCAACTGCTTTTTAACCGCTATGCCAACCAGCACAATTGGTGTAGCAATTAGTGCAACACCTTTGCAGCGCTCTCGGTAAGGAGTTTGCACGTTTTCCCCATTGTCTGTGTCGGTTTTCTCCAAGGGCTCCGATTTCCTCCCACCGTCCAAAACATACCAGGGATGTAGGTTAATTGGATGCAAAATGGGCAGCACGGGCTCATGGGTCAAAATGGCTGCATGTCTAAATTAAAAATCTTTAAAATATAATGTTGAGGGGTAACTGTTTAATCAAATCCTCAAGGAAGAAGGAGAGGGTGGGATTATGGATGGGGGTGGAGAAGAGGGCATAGGTATCATCTTTTGCATTTTTCAAGAGATTTTGTAATGATGCCAAAAAACACAAACTAACATCAGTAATGGTCCATGAAAAAGCTCACATATTGGTTAAAGTGGTATTGGTTTCCCCAGAGCAAGTCTCCATTCCTTTAATCAGCACAGTGAAAAGAAAACCATGTGCAAAAATTACTTTCCAAAGGATTATACAAAAGGCTTGTTAACTGAACTATGTTTCAATTTAATGAGGTTAAAGCAAACTTTCTTTGAAAAATACACCATCAAAAATTCCTTGCTGTTAAACTAAGGAGCTATTCTCCTGTCAGCTGACGTTATGTCAACTCTGACTCTAGAACTAGCATAATTAATTAAGATCACTTCATACTTAGTATATAAAGTAAAGATCAAAAACTCCTAGATTCTGCTGTGACACAAAATCTGTGTTTCGTTCATGAATTCCGGAATATGAAATTTATTGTACATTGTTCTAACACTGCCATATGTTAGTGATGGGGAGAAAATGCACAGGTAGGTTTGGTAGTAGCCCATATCAAGATTAATTTTGACCAGAACAAAATAAAATTACATTTAAATATTGAAGAAATGACTTAATATAAATGTTTTTCTTTTCTGAAATTCTATTTGGTCTGTTCTGGTTTTTCTGCTCGCCAAGACCAAGATGCTTTTTAGGATGTGATCTGCTACCAATAAAGAAATGAAAAATGAAGAGAAGCTAATGTATAAGCTGTTACACATGCACATATTGTACTAATTTATTTCCCTTTCATAACTGCATGTTTGTGGTGTACGCATGTCTTCACATGGAAGTTCCCATAACAACTACTTATCTCTTCTTAGTTCTGATTTCATTAAAGACTTAAATTTTTATCTCCTGTTAATGAGCTTGGCTCTTGAAGATTTCATATTTTTTTCCCCCTTTTATATAATTATCCCTTTAATGATTAAAATAAAATGGGGTTGAACTTGTCGACTTTCCTCAGTTGGATATGGAAAGATGATCTCAAAACATTTGTTTCCTTCTTTATGTGTAAAATGTGGATGTTTGCCCCGACAGGTGAAAAGTAAATGTTTTGCCTCTCCGATAGAGTGGTATACTTTAATAACCTTTTCTCAAAACTTGTTTGCTAATTATCTGCCAGTCTAGGCAGGAATCCACTATTTTGTTCTCTTGCAAGATTCCGAGCACCTGACATTAGCAGCTGGATGTGGGGATGAAGAAGTCCCCTTAGATGTGGGGATGAAAAAGTGTTTGTCGTCATTATAATCTAAACAATATAAGATTCTTGAAATATTTCCACTGCAGGATGACTTTACTGCTGAGGTATCAGAGGGAAATGTTCCTGGATTAGTTCTAGTTCTCCAATTTTTCTGAAACAAATTTTGTCTATTCTTTCAAGGGATGTCAGTGCCATGAACAAGGTCAGTATTTATTGCTCATCCTTGTTTTCTCTTAAACTGGCCTGCTTGATCATTTTGAAGGACGGATAAGATACGACCAGATTGCAGTGAGTAAGTCGCTGACTCTGCCAGATTGGAGGAGAATGCTAGTTATCCTTACCCAAAGTACCATAGGTAACCAGAAGTGCTTTACTGTTTCATGGCCTCCATTCTATTGTGCAGTTTTTGAGAAATTAGTTTTAAATTTCTCACTGCTACCATCTAGAAAGAGGTATAGGTGCCACAAAACTCATACCATGAGGTTCAGGAACAGCTGCTACCCCTCCACCATCAGACTCCTCCACAACAAATTCAATCAGTCTTACTTTTGCACTTACTTTGCACTTTTGCACTTTACGCTTACTTTTGTACTTCATTGATTTTTTAAAATCTCTCTCTGTGCAGGAACTCCCCTAGTTGGGACCTTTGCAACTTGCATCCATCTGCACATACGACTAAAAAATTGTTAATAAAATATAAAAAATAATAAAATTTACATGGTTTACGTTGTATTTGACAAACTATAACAGGGACACAGGGCATGTAAGAGCCAAAATGTGCGTACTTAGTGTCCTGAGGTCTGTGGTCTGGGCATGCGTGAGTCTTCGGTTGGCACATGCGTGGTTCGCATGTTGGAGTTTGGTTTGCGCTTGCTCATGAGTTAAGGGTGGAAATTCAATATTGCCAGGGTGCTTTAAAAAATTGACATCTGGAAGATGGAATCAGGCTATATACTTGAAAGGGTCAGATGTGAAGGTTTTAATGTAGGATCAGAGTTCAATGAAATATTGTATCAGGATACAGTATTAAATATTTGTGAATACTGGGAGAGAGGAGACCATTGGAGAAAACAAAAATTAAATAGTTAAGAACATTATGTCAGTTGATCAGAAAATAAATATTTTAGAGGAAAATGTACATAGTTTTGAGCATGGAGCACAAATAGAGATGAATTTTCATAAAATGTTGACATTGGGACTCATTAATAGTAACAAAAAGTGCTGGAAAAACTCAGCAGTTAAAGTTGCGTTGGTAGAAAGAGAAATTGGGTTACTGTTTCATATTAAGGAGCTTTCTTTAGAACGGGACCTTCAGCTATTACAGTGCCAGTAACCCAGGTTCAAATTGGTGCAGTCTGTAAGGTGTTTCCTGCTCTCCCTGTGTCTGTGTGGGTTTCCTCCAGGTGGTTCAGTTTCCTCCACTCCTTTAAAACTCACGGAGATTGTAGCTTAACTGGGGTATTTGGGCAGCGCGAGCTCGTGGACCAGAAGGGCCTGCCTAAAATGGAAACTCTGTTTCTTTTTCTGCAGTGATGGATGCAGGTATGCAGGTATGCATGCAGGTATGCAGCAGAATGTAAGTCCTGTATTCAGCTCCAAAGCTTGGGAGGACTTGAAGAATAGCTTTTTTTTTGGATTGAATCTGTGGCTGGGGTGTAATTAAAACATCTATCCTCTAAGAACGTATACTTGGGTTTTAGATGCTTCTTGATGGAGTTTGACTGTTGAAATAATTAAAAATGTTGAAGGTGTTTTGCATGCTATGTTTATATTCAAATGAAATTAGAAGTGCCTCATTAGCTATAAGAAATTAGTTACAATAGAAGAGAAGGAGCCCATAATAAACCAATTATTGACTTTGGGCAAAACAATGTTCAAGGAAGATCTATTCTGAACTCATTTGAGTGAATGTGCATTTGAAACTGTTACGATTTACCAATGGAGTGGATATTTTATAGCAATACTGGGATTCATTTTACCCAAGAAACCATCCATAGATTTATTGCAAGTAGAACTGGCAGGAAGTTTGTAATGGCTGCCCTCTAGGTAGAGTTTGTTGTGATTTTACTATTAGCAAACACAGGCACATACTAGATCAATTAGGACCAATAATACCATGCGTTAACACTGTGTTAATTACACTCTGAAACATTTGAGCTGGACATTTCTGGTTGTTCTGATATGGCTCCATCCTGGCCTGTAGCTTGCAGTCTGAAAAAGAAGCTGAATAGCAGCTTGTAAAAATTGTTTATTTCCAAAAGCAATTCTCATACACATTGACTTGGTTCTTCTACTTCTACTGTTTCTCGTCATCCTCCTCCTTAACATCATCATCATCATATATTTCACCAAGAGATAAAACTTGTCTCTCGAATCTCCAACCTCCCCTCCATTGAAGACATCTGTATGAGGTGCTGTTCAAGAAGGGAGCCAATATCTGGTTACAACCTCCTCTTGCTGCTACCTTCGGAAAAGAGGTTCAGAAGCCTGAAGTCCAGCACCCCTAGGTTTAAGAAACAGTTTTATTTCAATGGCAACCAACCTCTTGAACATCTCCTAGGCGAAGTGGTGTTTCCAGATGAAAATGGAAACAATGAACATTTGGCAGGGCCTAAATGACATAAAAACCAAATCCAGTGCAGTAGCAGACAGCAAAACTTTACTTCCAGATGAATTCAATGCTTTCTATGTCTGAATCAACCATGACCCCTGATGATCCTTTCCTGCCTGACGTACGGGCTGCCTTCAGGAGACTGAATTTGAGAAAAGCATCTGGTCGGGCCAGAGTACCCGGCCGAGTTTTAAAAACTGTGATGACCAACTTGCCAATTTATTCATTGATATCTTCAGTGTCTCACTCCGGCAGAGCATGGTACCCACCTGTTTCAAAAAGGCGTCAATTGTACCAGTGCCCAAGTAGAGTGTGGTAACCTGCCTAAATGACTATCAACCAGTGGCACTCACATCAACAGTGATGAAGGTTTTGAAAGGCTGGTGTTGAAGGATATCAGCTTCTGTCTGAGTGGGATATAGATCCGTTTCAATTCGCCTATCTTAGGGACAGGTTTACAGTGGATTCCATCCCACTGACTGTGCATAAAGCCCTGGAACTCTTGGGCAGAAAGATCCATACATCAGGATGCTCTTTATCAACTACAGTTTGGCATTTAACACCCTCAAAACTGATCAGCAAACTCCAAGGCTTGGGACTCATCACCCCATTATTTTAATTGGATCCTGGATTTCCTCTCTCCAGACCACAATCAGTGAGGATTAGTAAGAACATCTCCTCCACAATCTCCATCAGTAATGGAGCACCACAGGACTGTATTTTCAGCCCCCTGCTCTGCTCGCTATACACCTATGACTGTGTGGCTTGGTACAACAACACCACCATCTTAAAAATTTGCTGACCATACAATACCACGATACTGAGCTGTATAAAAAGGGAGATTGAGAATTTCGCTGAATGGTGCACCAACAACAACCTCGCACTCAATGTCACCAAAACCAAGGAGCTATTATTGATTTTAGGAAGGGAAAACCAGAGGTGTATGATCTAATGATCATTGAGGGATCAGAGATAGAGAAGGTGAGCAAAGTTTAAGATCTTGAGAGTCACTATCTCAGAGGATCTTTCCTGAACCCAACAGACTAATGGCATAGTGAAGAAAGTACATCAACACCTCTATATTTTATCAGGAATTTGCGGAGGTCTGGTATGACATCAGAAACCCTGGAAAATTTTTATGCATGTGTGGTGGAAAGTGTGATGACCGGCTTCATAATGGTCTGGTATGGGAGCACCAGTACCCCTCAGTGGAAAGCCCTGCAAAAGATACCCACCATTGAGAATATCTACAGGGAATGCTGCCATCAGAGAGCAGCAGCAATTATCAAGGATCCACACCACCCAGCATTCACTCTGTTCTTGTTGCTACCATCAGGAAAGAGGTATCGGTGCCACAAAACTTGCACCACCAGGTTCAGGAACAGCTGCTACCCCTCCACCATTAAACTTCTCACTTAATGAGGGACTTATTTAAGAACTCTTACTTTTGCTCTTTATTGATTTTTTTTCTCCCTATTATACATTCAATTTGTTCACATTTCTTTATTTGATTACACATGTACATTGAGTCAGTTTTGTTGTGCTACCAATAAGTGGAATGGTAATTTTTGCCTCACCTGCAGGAAAAAGAATCTCAGGGTTGTTAGTGAATTCATGTATGTACTCTGACAATAAATCTGAAATCTGTATCTATCCCAATCAGAAACTACTCTGGGACCACAAAATGATCTATTTGCAACAATGAAACACTTTTTTCTTGCACTAACTAATTAACTGAATATTTATGATTAACTATTCTTTTGTAATTATAATTGTGGTGGTACACCACCGGCCTACTGCAGGGGGAAACCTCTGTACCTGCAGAAGTGTAAGGGGACAGGACAACACCTGCCTGGCTGTCAATTAGTCGGCCTGAAGGGATCAAGCCCCACCAGGTTGGGTGTCAATCACCCTTCGGGATATAAGCCTGCGCCAGTCTCCCGAGGCCTCACTCAGAGTTGCTGCAGCTACAGCCAGCCTGGCTCTTTGGAAGTCTTTGTAGATTAAAGTCTGTTGTACAGTCTTTACCTTGTGTGTGTCTGATTCTGGCTAACAGCGCACCACAATAATCTCTTTCAGTACTGGGATAATTTAATATATACAGAGAAGTATATATTAGAGTTCATTTTATGAAGAACTTGTTTGCAAATTGTCATATATGGATGACAGTAAACATCACCATGCACACTATCAACACCATTTCATTGTGGGCCGACTGCTACAAATTGGAAGAAAGCTCTGAACTGGACACAATTGCTCATTTGCTGTTTTACAACATAGTAGGGACAGAAGAGTGAAGGAGGATGCTCCTTTGATGGCTTGGGTTTGGATTAAAGGTAGTTTGTTCATGGGCAAACTGAGGCTTGGGTGTTCATTAGTGTAGATGTAATTGTAACAGGTGGAGATGAAGGGATATTCAGAGGTTCATCATTCAGGATGAGAAGTATTCAAGAATATAGGATGTTAGAAGTGAGGGGTTAATGGTGAGTTAGAGGGCTGTTGGAGTAAGAGGCAAGCTTGTAGATGGAATTAGGTGGGAACTGGTGGTCAGGGTGAAAGTGGCACGGGATTGGTAACATGGATTGATAAGTTATTATAGGAATGGTCCAAATGGCAGGATAGAAGTTAGGGACTTTCTTGAGGAAGTCTGCACTCAACATAGTTTTGTTAAAACTTGAAGTGAACAACTTTTTGAACAGTGTTGGATAATTTTGTTCCAATTCTCCAACAGTAGCTGTGGACTAACCTTGATGTGCATTCGATACATTAATGGTATCAGTTATGGGGCAGGACTTCAGGCTAGGACCTGCTTTGTCAAATTTCCAGAGTGACCATTTTCAATCACAAAAGTGCTGAAATAAGCGTCAAAATGTCATTGAAGTTCCAAGTATGAGTGTCTATTACGTCTATATTTGGATTAGTTAAGGAAATATCCCTTTGATATCCCTGTTTACACGTGGACCCCAGATCTCCAAGAAGGCATCACCGTCTCTGATTTCAAATACCCTAGATTTTAATATAAAAGCTAACAAAGTGTGTGTAATGAACACTGGCACTCTTCACTCACAACTGACCACAAAGTGCAAACCTTTATGTATACTTTATTTTGGCATAGGTTCAACCATCTAAAATTTGTAATATTCAGAAGTGTCTGTCATGTGCTCAAGTATACATATTTGGGTTGGGGGAGAAAAAAAGGATCAGAAAACATTTTTTCCCCAGGTATTACTTCTACCAATTAGTCAAAGGTGACTTTTGTCTAAGGCTGTTTGTGTCAACGTCTGGAAAACCCATGTTGGAACAATGGATTGGTTGTGCTTGTGCATTAATAATTGGCTCGAGTACACTAATGAGCTCATCCACAGCTGTCAGCAGCGACAGAGAGTTTGCTCAGGTTCTAGGAACAGTAGAACTGAAAAAAATTAAAATCACAGCATTTAAACATAGTTTCAAATTTTTAACAAACAAGTTTTTTTGCATAAAATTGACAGATGTTATTATTTTGCCACCTTCTATGAATTTTGAAGATTAATCATTTGGGCAAATTGTTCTGAAAAAGTGAATGATTTTACTTAAATATTGCCAAATGTAAAAACAAGGTACTGATGCTGCTGTGAAAAACACACCCACCAGAGGTAACCGAATCAAAGGCTGTTTCAAATGAAACAAAATGGAGAAGGATCTACATCTTGATTTAGTTTCTGCTACAAATTCCTGCTGATGCCATGCGTGATCTCAGCTGAATGGTCAACTTTGTGTTTTGTTTAATACTTTAGTCGTTGCTCTTGTAACCTGACACATGGATGGTTAGTGATCAAATGTTGAAAGATTTTGATTGGATAGAGATGGGAAAATGATTTACAGTTGTGATGGAATCAAGAGCAAGTGGACACAATCTTGGAATTAGAACTTACCTCTGGGAGCAAAAATATGGAAGCGGGTAATTCTCTCTCAAAAGAATGTGGATGCTGAAACTTTCAAGGCCGAGGTTGATTTTTTTTTTCGGCCAGGATATTTAAGAAATATGCAGCAAAGAAGAGCTGAGAATTCCAGGACATCTGGCTCAATTCTGACCTTGGATGCTGACCACGTTGAATTTTCTTGTTCTTCTTGTGACCATGTCTATGCACTGAGTACTCTGGTTTCTTCCTGGAGACATTGAGCCACACTGCATGTCCATGTGGACCAAGGTGCCTTTCAATTAGCCTGCATTTGGTCTGCATCCCTCTAGAACTTTCCTGTGTATATGTCTTTTAAACATTGTTATTGTACCTGCCCCTACCACTTCTATTATACCTATCCCCCATTATGTTGAAAAAATTACCCCTTATGTCTCCCTCAAATCTTTTTCATCTCATCTTAAACTATGCCCTCTAATTTTATATTCACCTACAATGGGAAAAAAGGCTCTAACAACCCATCTCATCCATGCCCCTCATAATTTTATAACCTCTATGATGTCACCTCTTAGCTTCCTATGCTCCAGAGAAAACAGTCCTGGCTGATCCAATCTCTCCCTTATTCTCACACTCTCTAAACCTGGCAACCCTGTTCCCAGGAGTAAAACATGGAAGATTTTAGACATTGTGATTGAAGTAAAAACACAATGTTGGCAAAACATAGCAGGTCAAACAGTGTATTTTATATAGCAAAGATAAAGATACATAACCAATGCTTAAATCCTTCATTAAGCCCTATTCCCAGGGAGACGATAGCAAATGGCAGAGGACACCTGTTTAAAGTGAATGGAGGAAAGTTTAGGGGAGATGTCAGAGGAATAATGGTAGAGGCTGGTACAAAGCAGACATTTAAAAGACACCGATACGCACATGGATTTAAGAAAAATGAGGGTATAGACAGTGTGGATGGGAAGGGTTAGAATAATGTTGAGTAGCTTTATATAGGTCAGCACTAGATCATGTTGTACTATTTCAATGTCCTTAAAGTTCCACAACTGATCCTTAATGGGATCTATTGTTTCCAGAATTGCCCCTTTGCTTGTAACATATATCTCTTACGATTCTCATTACCTTGTCTCCCAAGGATGCGTCCTTTTTATGCCTTGCTGATTTCATTCTTAAGTGTACTCTTACATGTTTTTTGTTCCTCAAAGAATTTGCTTGATCTGAGCTGTCTATATCTGATGTATACCTTCTTTTTCATGATCAGAGCCTTAAGATCCTTCTTTGGCTAATGTTCCCACATCCCACAACCTTGATCTTCATTCTAGCAGGAAAATCTTAACCTTGAACTCTTCCTTTCTCACTTTTAATTGCCTCCCACTTGCCAGGCATTGCTTTACCTGTCTAATGTCATCAAAATGAGCTTACCCCAATTTAGGACTTCAATTTGTAACCATAAAAAGAAATCGTTGTTCCAGAATTCCCCTGCACTGAAATTTCAGCCTCTTGCCCACTTTCATTTCCCAATAAGAGATTGAATGTTACCCCCTCTCTCGAGGAGCTACATACATATTGCTTGAGTAAATTTACCTGGACATGCTTAATTGATTCTTCCCCATCCAAATCCTTAGGACGATAGAAATCCCAGTGAACAAATGTTTTCATTTTGGTAGATGTACGCGTGGAGGGTGCACATAATGAGAAGCATTGTTGGTGTGAATGGTTGGAGGCTTTATTCCAGGGCTGAAGTGGCTAATATGGGTAGGTGGGCATAGTTTTAAGGTGATTGGGAGTAGATACAAGGGGGATGTAATAATAACTGTATTTTTATGCACATAATTGCTTGAATTGAAAAAAAACAGTTTTGTAATAAATGATTTTATTTACAAAGATGGGCATGGGAAAAATGGTAATGGGGATAACATACACACATGCACTGTGTATAGCAAGTGTGGGAAAGTAGTCGCAGAAATAAAATAATGCACACAATTTATAGCAGGTATGAGAAAATCGCACCAGCAATAAAACATGCAATCCTACATGTGTGGGGAAGTAATAGACACACACACACACACACACACACACACACACACACACACACACACACACACACACACACACACACACACACACACACACACACACACACACACACACACACACACACACACACACACACACACACACACACACACACACACACCTGAATTGGGTACATACAAAATGGCAAAATTGAAAATTTTGACCTTGGCAGTCTCAGCAATATCTCTTTGGCCCGAGTGCCATTGTATTCTGAGAAACAGATTATCCTTGCGGGAGATTAACTGTGGTCTATGGAATGCGTATTGTCTCCTCTCCCAATTAAATGCAAATTGTTCATGTGAGTTGGAATGTAGAATACTACGCCCACGTGGTATATGTGTGAGTGCACGATACAAGAATATTTTAAGATTTTCCTTGTGTTTTATGCATGCAGGTGTTGTATGAGTGAAAATATATTTTTCACACAGATTGATGAAGACAGGTAAAATAAGATCTTTTAAGAGAGAGCAGAATGAAACTGAGAAAAATGTAGGATTATGCAGTAGAAAAATTCTAGACAGCTGTTAGAGTACATTATTCAGTCAGTCCAACACTGTGGGCCAAAGGGCCAGGACATGCTGTAGATTTCAATGGAAGTGGTGATGTCCCTTTACATAAACTAAGTATTTTTTGAAATATAGTTACTCTTGTAATGCATAAGAATGTAGAACCTAAATTGCTCACAAGAAAGATGTCTGCGAATGAAATACATTTGAATTACAGCCATAATTTATAGTGTAGGAAACCTGGCAGTCAATGTCCACACAGCAGTGTGAAGAAGACCAGATAATTTCCTTCAATTATGTTTGTTTAGACTGAGGAGAATCTCTTTTTAAAATGGTCTCTAACTGAGTTTGCTATTTTTTCTTTAGTTTAATTTTTCACTCAAAAGGAAACCTATAGTTCAGACTTTGCCAACCTAATCATCTCTCATATAAGTAATTTTTTCTAATGGGAGACAATATTTTATTTCATTGAACCATTCTTCTATTTTAACATTGTTTTTCAATTTCCACATTTTAGTTACACAATTTCTTGCTATTGCTGTTGCTCGGACGCAAAAATCTCTTGTTAGATTTATCGAATCCCAGCTTAATATCTTCATCCTATATATTGCCCAACAAAAAAACATTCTTGGATCTAATTCGACCTTCACTATCAATATCTTCTCTAAAACAACACATATTTCTCTCCAAAAATCTCTTACCTTTTCGCATGACCATACTGAATGCAAAAAATTACCAACCTTTTTTTACATCGAAAACATTGAACAGAGATATTCAAATTAAATTTATTCAACTTAAATGGTGAATAATATATTTGATGTAAAAAAAAATTATATTGAACCATTTGATATCTAGCATTAATTGTATTTGTTACACTATCTCTACACAATTTCATCTATATTTCTTCTTCTGTCCAATATGGGAGCCATATGAGATTTATGAATATAGACTAATCCAGACCTTCTAATCCAATCCCCCTATGAAAATATGGTATTTTCATCAAGAAATATTATGGTATTATTGATATGGCTATAATTATTATGATTAATGTGTTCTTTCTTTTCTTTTTTCTATCTGCAGGGATTAGAGATGGTGGGAGGTAGGTGAAAATTAAAAATTATTTAGTATCTATTTTGTAATGTTATAGCAAGTTAATTTGAAATGGATGAAGGTACTAATAAATAAAATTAAAAAAAAATATTGCCAACCTATATTTTAATATAGGTGGAGTTCCCCTTATCCGAAAACCAAAAAGTTCCAAAAAACAATTTTTTTTTTCGTGCCAACATGATGGAAAATTCAACAGCTATCCTGCCCATGTAGGGCTCTGGTGATTACAATCACAGTTTAAAAAAAACCCAAATCTTTGCTTCTGGCTGGGAAGATGCCAAATGGACCTGGGTCCAAGTATTTAGCATTTGCTGCAGCCAGATTCAGCAAGAACAATTCCGTTCTCAACATCGGGTTCGATGCCCTCCACATTGAAGTTGTTGCCTTGGGCTCCCGAGCAGGAGCGTGGACCATAGTCGTGGACTGGTGGTAGTTGCGGCGACTGGTGGAGGTGATGGGGAGGTGTCGGGACCAACGGTGGTAGCGGGGAGGTGTGGGGACCGGCAGTGGCAGTGGGGAGGTGGTTTTCTTTTTAAGCAGAGATCGTTTTTTTTTTGCTATGTACTAAACTTTATTTCACGTGAATTTTCCACTTGTGGCATCATGTCAGCGTTCAAAAAGCCTGCCGTTGTTTGTTGTTGCCGTTTAACCACTGATACAGGTATTTTGCTGATGCTGCTCTGTTGCTTAGTTCCATTGTTCCAAAATCCAAAAAAATCCCAAAACTGAAAAAAAGTCTGGTCCCAGGCATTTCGGATAAGGAGTACACATGCAAAAAGAAAATCTTTTCACTCTTCTGTGTTTATCATATATGTGTTCAAAATCATTATTATCTCAATTAACTTCAAAATAATGTACAGCTCTCTAATGTTCCAGTTGACCATAAATGATGGAACCTAATCTAACTATATATATTCTAATAACCTGCATGTCAACTGCCCTGACAGTCTTGTGACTGAGGATTTATATTCTTTGTGATTTTCATGATTTATTTCTCTGAATTCATTTAGCCTACTTGTGAAATGAAAGCATAAAGTAAAAGCTATATGAAAGAGTTACATCACCCTAAGTCTTCTTTGCAGGAGTAATAGTCACATTTAATAAACATCCTGTAATGTTAACAACCAGATGGCTTCTAGGCATATTTGTAGTTTTAACCTTTTTGAAATGACAGTTATTAGTCAGCTACCAAATTTAATTTCATTGCTAGTTTTTCCCAGCAATACTGTATTTTTCACTTCTAAGCTGAACATTTGGCTTGGCAAGTATATTCTCAGACATTTGACTTCCTAAGCATTTTGGTCCAGACGGTTCCATACAGTTTGGCTTTTTAAAGTACTATTTTACAGCTTACGACAATAGTTCCCTGTGTAGTTGAATGCTTTTGAATCAGTTCTCAATCCATTTCTAAATCCATAGTTGATGTATACTATACCTTTTGAAGTCAAGGAGGTCAACTGAGACTTTTTGCTCTCCTTGATGAATGCAGCGATATATATAAAAAAGACAAGTGAAATACGATGCTATAATAAATAAAATATTTACTTACAACTTGAAGGCCATGTAAAGTTATGATTAGGCAGTTCAGGACATCTATTGGGGTCTTCCTAAACCTTGCATTGGTTGGACCTGACAAAGTAAAGTTAACAATCAAAACTATTGGAAGAGTTAGTGTCCAAAGCCAGTGGAAGCAAAATGGGGTCACATCCTCACATGATTGATCTTCCATGCTCTGTGTTACCACAAAGGCACATATACTTACCTGCAGTCAGATGCACTTTAAAAATAGTCCGTATGCCCATTGAGTCATGCAGAATCATCGCCGGCCAACAAATCTCAACAGCTTGCAGTCCCTCAATGCAACAACATCACCAGGGAGGAATGCCAGCCAAGGAGAAAGGAAAGAGCAAAGTGATAATGCCAGCAGCTTTTAAATAAGCACATCACTGCAGAAAAAACTCCCAAAGTCACACAGGAGCTTCCTCATGACAGCACAGCTGGCTGGCACCACCACTGCACAAGCAGGTGTTTCTTCTCTGCCTTCCAGATCCTGACAGTGAGGTGCGGGCAGCTTCCCTCAGGGGAGGAGAGAAATAGACCCCGTGGAAAAACACAAACCTGCTTCCGTATCCCGGTTAGGAACTCTAGGTGTAAACAATGTGAAATATCTTTTTGGTTAGCTTACTGTTTGAGGATGGCTTGTGGGTGTTTTGTAATCTCAACAAGGTCAAGTCATAACTCTTATCTGCACCTATCATGTGGGCCTTAAGGAGGTGGGTCTGAGAAAGAGGGCAGCTCAGACAATGGCAGAGCCAGATGTAAGAAAGAGATCAAATGTAGGGTGTCAGTATTCGCAGCTGTAAAATGGAGTTGGTGCATCGGCTGATTCAGCAATGCAACCATTCCTGCTGTCTTTTGTAGCCTCAGCAAAATCTTGAAGGATAGAAATAAAAAAAACCAGGAAATGCTAAAAATATTCAGCAGACCAGGCATCATCAGTGGAAGAGCAGGGTCACCATTTGGGTTGTGGATCCTTTGTCTGATCCAGTTGGATCCGTGTCCATCTCCAGAAGCACATACCACACTGGGGTCATTCCGGTAACAACACAACACTGGAGAAGCTCAGCAGGTCCAACAGTGTCCTTTATGTAGCAAAGATAATGATATATAATCAACATTTCAGGCGAGTGCTCTTCATCAAGTGATTCTCTCTCACTGCTCCTCATCTGTAAAGTTCTCCAGTGCTCATTCCAAGCAGCTTTCAACACAAACCAGATGTGGACCTTTGCACTGCCACCTCATTTCATGTTGTGCTATATTCTTAGCTTTTAACATGGATGCAAAGTCATTAAATGTGGGGCCCATATTCCCCAGAGGTAAAAAAAATACAAAAATAAAATTGAAAGATCATGCCACTGGTTAGGTCAAACTAGAATACAATGTACAGCTTTGGATGAAAATAGCTGTTTTAATCTGAAAGTAAAAGAAATTTCTGTCCAAATTTTGCATTAGATTCAGGCACTCATGAATAGACTCTCCACCACTTTGGATCATTGCAGTGTGGTTCACAGGACTGTTATTATATTCATCTGTAATAATCCTAGTAGGGCCATGCTTTGATCACCACATCTATTCCCATGGAGAGAGCTTCCTGAATTCCCTGTATTCTTATCCTGAGGCATACTTAATCTTGCTAAAGTGGCAGTCATTGTTTTCTCACCATTATTATCTTGAGTGGCAGCTTGTAATCCTGGCCTACTAGCATACTTGAGCTTTGTGTTGCTCATGGTTGCCTGAGCAGTGAACCCTAAAGTAAGAATTTCCCCTGAGCCTCGTCATTGTCTAGCCCAGTGGTTTTCAAACTGCCCCCTTAACCCACATTCGACCTTAAGCAATCCCTATGCCATAAGTGCTCTCTTAGTAAGGGATTGCTTAAGGTCGAATGTGAGTGGGAAGGGAAGGTTGAGACCACTGCTCTAGACCCAATTGTAACTGAAATATTTTGCTTGAGAAAAGTTGTCATTGGCACATTTTCTTTGGAGTTATGAAACCGTGCATGTAACAAGTCAATTTGGTATGATTAAAACAGAGTTTTTAAACCTTTTTCTTTAGACTAACATACCACCTTAAGCAATCCCTAACTAATCACAGAGTCCTTATGGCATAGGGATTGCTTAAGATGAAATGTGAGTTTAGGGGGCAGTTTGAAAACCACTCCAGTCTTCTCATACATACAGATCCTCCAATATCTGACTCAAGCTAATTTATGTCTATAAATACCACGCTTAACTATGATCATCCAGTGTCAACCCAACATTTCACTGTCTCTTCAATTTGGAGGTTTTCACCTTGTATCTACTGAACATTGCATTGGTCTGACTCAACAGAAAGTGCTCTATGTATTTGCACAATGTGCACTGGCTGACGATAGCATGACTTGCCACAGTATCAGTGTATCAGTCATTTCTAAGCAGGGTTTCAGAACAAACTTTTGAGGTTGTTGCTGATCCGTCGAGTTCCTACTATGCATTTATAGATATTTCGATAGTCTATGACATGAACATCATCCTCATCAGGTGCTCCCTGCTTCTGTCTCCTCACAGTCCAGCTCTATTAAATCTACGTTCCCCATTGAACCTGTTTTATACTCTGAAGCAGACAGGTTCCCCTATCTTGAATGGCTTCCTTCAGGTCCCCTGTGTTCTCTGCAATGGCCATCCTGAGCTCCTGGCCGCTTCCACTCTCTTTCCCATTCCCACACTGACGTGGCATCCCCACCCATTTCCTCTTTTATATTTCACACCTGCTTGGACCACCAATCACCCACCAACCCCTGTCTTATTCCACCCCTTTCCACTTCATACCAGTTATTTTCCCTCATCACCTTAAGTCAATGAAGGTTCTCAGTCAGAAACACCGACTTTCCATTTCCCTCCACAGATGTTGCTTGACCCACTGTCTTCCTCCAGTGTATTTTTTTGCTTCAGATTCCAGCATCTGGTCTTTTGTACCTACAACGGGAACATTTGATATGAATTGATAAATACGTAAAGGCTTTGATTGAATTTGTATTGATAGGCCATATCCCCTTATGGGGATTGAATGATAAAAAGCCCTTCAATGGCATAGCGGTTAGCGCAATGCCTTTACAGGGTTGGAATCCAGTGCTGTCTGTAAGGAGTTTGTAGGTTCTCCCCAGGTCTGCGTGAGTTTTCCCTGGGGGCTCCAGTTTCCTCCAACCATTTGAAATGTACCGGGGTTGTAGGTTAATTGGATGATAATTGGGCAGCACGCACTTGTGGGCCAACATGGCCTGTTACCGTGCTGTGTGTCTCAATTTTAAAAAAACTTCAAATTAATTTAAATTTAATTCAAAATTTAAAAATTTACAAAGATCCTTATATAAACAAAATACTTCAAGTACAGAGTAATATCTTTAGAAAATATACTTGCAAAAAAACTCCGAAGGTCAGAAAGCTTATTCACTCAGAGAACCAACACTAGACTGAGGTGGAATGCATCTATTCAGCTGACTTTAAGATTTATGCAACTTTACCCAATTTAATCACTGGAAGCTGCTCAAAAGTAATCAAGTGAAATAATTTGAAATGTGGGGTAGTTTGTTCAATAATCTACATCTTTTCTAATTCCCATTTTGTTTCTGAAAGTATTTAAGCCTCTTTAAGCTATCCTTTTAATGGGGGAATGTGAAACGGAGAGAGAAGCAACACCTTATTTTCCACCTGGACATTATCCTACTCAAGACAGCTAACTCTTTCTGTCCATGAAAACTGGACATCTCTGTTTGCCATACTTGTCTATTTTTCTTTGTTGTATGGTTAGGCCTATGGTGAGGCACACCCCTCGACACAACAAAATTGTACATTCACAACACATTACACAGATATCAATCTTAATCAGATTTATAAGGCTTAATAAAAGCTTTTTCAGAAAGATACCCTTTGTTCTACCTGTCACCATCTGCTATTTAGCCCAAATTGTTTCATTCTTTCTCACTTCCAACAGAGTCTTGGACCTGAAATGTTAAGTGTTCTCTTTTCCACAGATATTTCCTGGCATGAATTTTTCATGTATTTTCTCCTTCCCCCCCCCCCCACCCCCCCAACCTCACTTCCTGCACCATCGTGATATTCCTTGAATTCCTTAACCCAGGGTTTCCCAAACTTTTTATTTCCACTCACATACCTATGGCATTACTTAAAAATTGTATGTGAGTGAGTGGATAGAAAAAGTTTGAAAAACAACTGTTTTAATCGTACCTCATAGACTCGTTATGTGCATGGTATCATAACTCCAAAGGAAATGGCCCAATGACTATTTTCCTCAAGCAAAATATTTCAGTAACAATTGGGTCTGGAGCAATGATTCTCAACCTTCCCTTCCCACCCACATACCATCTTAAGCAATTCCCTTACTAATCACAGAGCACCGATGGCATAGGGATTACTTAAAGTGGTATGTGAGTGGAAAGAAAAAGTTTGGGAAACCCTGCCTTAACCCTTTGGACTCCGGCCATTTGCAACCTTTCATAATATACAGTATACTCAGTGTGGGTAAACTACATTACGAACACCAGTATGAACCAACAGGTGGTTAGGTATAAAACCAATCCTGGAAAATGGGGATATGGAGTATATGCACTTCTTGGTAGTCCTTGAAAACTGGACTACCATCTGGACACTGCATCTACTTTGTCCTTAAAATACTGTTATATATATCAATGAGGTCAGGTGCCTGATTCAGCAAAATTATTCCATAGAGTTCACTGGAACTTGTTTCAATTTTGCTTTAACTATTTCCTGAAATATTGCGACCGTTCCCATTTGTAAACTTTCAAATGGTTTGTACGTATGTTTGAACTGACTAGACACATTGATATCATATCTTTCTCCAGCTATTGTCTGACCTGCTGAACAGTTCCAACATTCTCTGTTGAGAATTCCAGCATGTGTGGTAGGTTATCCCATTCTCCCAGCATTGTTTCATTTCTTGCTCTCCTGTTCTTATTCATCTTTTTCAATTTACATCTCTATCAGGGCACATGAGCTGCAATTAACCAGCCTTCATCACCCTGCCTCAGATGGCATCCTCCCCACTTGTGTCAATCAATCACTTGGCTTTATACTCCATTGCACACATCTTGATTGTTCTCTCTAGCCCTTTTTCTTTAAACTCAACAATTTCTAACTTTTTCTGTGTTCAGAATTGAGTTGAAACATTGACACAATAACTTTCCACAATATGTCTGACCTGCTGAACATTTCCAGCATTATTGTACTAGAGAAGAGGGGATGAAAAATGCACTTTGACCCTTGTAAATGGAAAAATCAACTCCATACATAAAGGACAATTTTAATTTCTGACTTTGTCATATTGAATTGACCAGATCTGCAGTCTTTGGTCCAATATTGATCTCGCCCCTTTGATTTTTGATGATTGGACTGTTAAGTATTTGATGTTATACACAGTATTGTATAATATGACGCAATTTCTAACCTCCTTTAACAGAATAGATTTTATTGAGTGAAAATATGGAGAAAAGATAACTTGCATTAAAAATCAGTAAATCCTTCAATTCATTTAATAATTGCTAGTATAAAATATGTCATGCACACATTTTATGGTTTCCTGTTTAATATAGGGCTCACATAACATTTCACTTTACCACATTACTGGTTTACTTTCAAAGATGGTACCTGGAAGTATAACTTAAGTAAACAGAAGAGTCAAATATAACTGAAGTCAAATTGAGAGCAATGGAGATATCTAATTTTATTAATTAAATTCTGACAGACTACTTACACTATGATAAAACTGTTGGGTGACCAGTTTTCCCATACTGCTGATTTATTACTCTAGTGGCAGAATGTTTGTTGACTTTTAAAGCAATTTTCCCTCTCAATTAAATTACACTCAATCCTGTGTCAAGATAAACATAAAATTGAAAAAAACCCCTCGAGTCTGTCGTGAGAGTAGATATATGCTTGCGAAAGGTAGTAGTTTTAAAAGTAGACTATTTTCTCTGTTTTTTAGGTGGAGAAAATTCTCAGAGGTGTGGGACCAAGGGTCTTATATGGTGCACAACACTTGGTTATCACAGAGTGTGTCACATGGGTACAGCTGGCTTTGGGCTATTCAGAATCCCATACGAACTGGAAACGGTACATGGAGCCATAGCTTATGCTGTGGCTTGAACCACTGCTGGAGAAACTCAGTAGGTAGAGCAACATCAGTGGGAAAAAAATGGATTGTTGATATTTCAAGTTGAAACCCATCTTCCAGCTAATTTTCTCAGGAACACTTTGGACAAATGAACTGTACTTGAAGCAAACACTAGAAGCTGCCACCCTGAAGGTTAAATGTATGGTTTACTTGGATTTTAAGTGAGATGAACATGGAGACAGGAAGACCAAAATTAACAAGCACATTTACCAAATCATTCCTTGCCTTAGGATTTTGGTTGGGAGAATTTGCTTCACTCTGAGTGGCAAGCTTCATTGGATGTTGTGATTAATTCCTGCTGTTTGTCCTAGCTCTGGGCTTGTCTTTGCTTTATTAGATGTGCTCAGTAAGTGCTGTAGTTTAATCTTGTTTGAGATCCAATCTCCATGCCTTAAAATGAGATCATGAGTTTACAGGATTAGTGCCATGGGGGAGCAGGGGGAGGGGGGTGGGAGGCATCTGTAGGCATTGCCCACCAAGCGAGGTGCTGTGCCCTCCATACTCTCACGACCATTGCTCGCCGGCAAACCCACCCCTTCCCATATCACTAGTGTGCGTCAAGCAACATTAGTGTCTAATCTGATCCATGCTAGTGACTCTCCCAGCAATAAAAGCAGTGTTTCATCTGCTATGTCAGAGGGATGGAGGACTATAACATTCGTAAGCAGGTAGTTACCAGATTCCACCTGCACACCCCCCCCCCCACCCCCACTGAGTGTGTTTATGAACCAACCCAGTCACGCTAATGCCTCCCTCATTCTGACGCCAACCCTGTGAGTTTACATAGGGTGTTAAGTACACATTTAAGCAATTTATGTGCATTGTTGCCGAGATATCATGAAAGATGTATAGTATAATATGTCCAATCTTGTATCCACACTTTTTAATATAAGTGAAATATGAACTCTGGCTATCATTTACAAATTATGCTGAGAAACAATATGGTTGGAACAATAGTAGTTTCTCATTTAGAACAGTGTAAACACAAGATGTCTCTGAAAGAGGTTGAAACAAGCCAGACATATTACAATTAAGAATGCAACATTGATTATAAACATTTTCCATTAGGATCATCTTTCCAAGGCAAATGTGTACATGCCCAAAACTGACAATCCTCTAGACATTAGAGCTGACAGTTTTATGGAAGAGAAATGGATTAGTAAAGTCAGACAAATGACTCACTGACATTGTCTGCAGTGATTCTAAGAGCTACTGATAGCTGTGGTATCTGGGATATGCATAACGTCCCAAGTTTGTAAAGTCTAAAAGAAATCCAAAAAGTGTTTCTCGTCATCGCCCTTGTTGCAGTGCATCTAGGGTAGTGTAAAGTGATTGCAAGTGTTTGCAGTTATTAGACAGCTGTTGCCTCGAGCATAAGAAACTGTGAATGCAAAATGGGTATAATCCTTGGATTCTTTGTCTCTTAAGCCTGACCATGTACATATTTGTACAGATGAAGCAAAATATGATGGACATTATTAAATATATTGACTAATTTTGGTAGTTTTCACTTGTGTTTATATGTTCTTGCCCTTATGCCAACAAAATGTAGCCTCAATAAATTAAAATTTTGAAGGGGGATTAGATTCTTTTTCTTTGCAAGTTCTCATTATTAAACAGACAAATGACTGATCGATTTCTAATCACATGCTGACAAGAAACAGGCTGATGATGTATGTTGGGTGCTATGTCCTGCAGTTACAGGGCATATCAGTAGATGGCAATGTTGTTCTAGGGATATGGAAAATCCTCTGCACAACTTTGCACAGGAACATGTTTCTGTGGGTTAAATACTCATTTCGTCAAATAGCCCTGAGTTACTCAAAAAAGAATTTGTAGCATGGTGCACTGGCATTGAAATCACCCGAGAAATGCATTGCACTGAGCAATTCTGTGAAGAAAAAAAGAGTTTTACTGATGAAACCACAAGACTCGTACCACCATCCTCTACCATCATTCTCCTAAAGAACAGACTCAATCAGAGACTCATTTAAAAAGTTCAGATTTATTGTCAGATTAGATACTTGACATCACATACAACCCTGAAATTCTTTTTCCTGCAGGTCAGGCAGAATTTCTACTTAATAATAGCGCAAAAATAAAAATGGTACTCAAGAAAAGATATGTACAGGTATACCCTGCTATACAAAAACTAGAGCGTTGATTTCTATGGGAAAATTTTTCAGCATTCCTATACCCAGAAAATAACCCATCAAGTCATACCAAATAACACATGAAACCTAAAATAATACTAACATATAGTAAAAGCAGGGATTTTATGATAAATACATAGCCGATAGAAAGTAGAAATAATGTATGTAGTTTCACTTATCAGAATTGGGAAGAATGAGTTTTGACAGCCCCACCAGTCGCCCTGTGCCCACCCTGCCTACTGCGCGCTGACAGACCCATTGGCCACCTTGCGACTGTCCCGCTGAGCGTGCGCCGACAGCCCCGCCAGCCGTCCAGTGACAGCCCCACCAGCCACTCTGTGACCACCCCACCGGTTGTGCGCTGATGGCCCCACCAGCCACCCTGTGACCGCCCCGCCTGCCGCGCGCTGACAGACCCACTGGCCACCCTGCGACTGTCCCGCTGAGCGTGCACTGACAGCCCCGCCAGTCATCCTGTGACAGCCTTGCCAGCCACTCTGTGAGCACCCCACCGGTTGTGCACTGACAGCCCCACTGGCCACCTTGTGACCGCCCCGCCTGCCGCGCACTGACAGTCCCACTGGCCACCCTGCGACTGTCCCGCTGAACGTGCGCCGACAGCCCCACCAGCTGCCCTGCTGGCTACTTTTTTGTAAAAGCAAAAATCCTTTCGTAAAAGCAAATTTGTGTAAAGTGAGTATTCGTAAAGCAGGGTATAACTGTGAGCAAAAGTGAGAATTGTAATAAGGAAAGAAATATAAACAAACTGCAATATAGAAAATAAATATTCAATAACAAATGATGTGCAAAATGAAGGTCCTTAAATGAGAACCAGATTGAGTTTGTCGTTGAAGAGTCCGATAGTGGAGGGGTAGCAGCTGTTCCTGAACCTGGTGCTGGGAGTCTTGAGGCACCTAGACCTCTTTCTTAATAGCAGCAGTGAGAACAGTGTGTGCTGGGTGGTGTGGATCCTTGATGATTGTTGTTGCTCGCTGATGGCTGCGTCCCATGTAAATATTCCCAATGATGGGAGAGTTTTTCCTGTAAGGATACTTACTTTGTGCAAAATATTTAAATACCTATTTTTTTTTTCTGTATTTGCACAGTTTGTTAACATATTACTCTTGGTTTACATGTTTCTCTTGGCAGACATATCTTTCTCTTGAGCATATTTGTACTACCCATAAATAGAAATTCTCTCTGGCCTACAGGAAAAATAATCTCAGGATTGTATGTGATGTCATGTATGGACAATAAATTTGATCTTTGATTCAGTTAAGGACAGCACTTTGCTAAGTGCATATATGGTGCAATTTTTAGTAAAACAAGTCTGCGATTGAAATAAAAGCAGATTAAACTCAGCAGATCAAACCATGAACTTTATCTAGCAAAGATAAAAATACAAAACTAATGTTTCAGGCTTGAGCCCTTCATCAAGGTATAAACAAAATGTGGGCAGGTGCCTGAACAAAATGGTGGTGAGAGATGGCGCAGGAGGAGGAGCACAGTCCCACGCAGATAGGAGGTAATAGGTGGAAGGCAACATGGCTGTGGACATGAGTCTGGGTGAGTAAATAGTCATAAAGATTTTTTAAAATAATTTTTTATTTTTCACACTGTGAACCATATCAACCAAAATATATATAAACATTTCTCATTAAATATATACAGTGGCATTTTCTCCCTTTTTTTCCCTCCTGCCCTCCCTCCCCCCTCCAAAACCAATAAATATTCAACATATACTATACAATAAAACCATGAAACAATGTCATCACACAATGAAAAATAAACAAGAAAAATGTGGCATCTACTTTTACACACTGGATCAAGTTGTTTTGTCTTCTTATCATTTTAGGGGGTGGAGGTCCGAGCCAAGGCCTCTCTGTTATGTTCTATGTATGGTTGCCAAATTTGTTCAAATAATGTGACTTTATTTTTTAAATTATATGTTATTTTTTCCAATGGAATATATTTATTCATTTCCATGTACCATTGCTGTATTCTCAAGCTCTCTTCCATTTTCCAAGTTGACATTATACATTTTTTGCTACTGCTAAGGCTCTCATATTAAACCTTTTTTACGCTTTATCTAATTTGAGGCCTAATTCCTTACTTCTTATGTTACTTAGAAGAAAGATCTCTGGATTTTTTGGGATGTTATTTTTTGTGATTTTATTTAATATCTGATTTAGATCTTCCCAAAACATTTTCACTTTGGTACATGCCCAAATTGCATGTACTGTTCCTATTTCCTTCTTACAGTGAAAACATCTATCTGATAATGTTGGATCCCATTCTTTTAACTTTTGAGGCGTGATATATAACCTGTGTAATTGAAGTGCCAGTTGATGAAGCAGACAAACCTGATGTGGTCAAACAATAATCATGGCTTTTATTAGCAGAAACTCATGGTACAATAATGAAAGACAATAGATGCATATACAGTTATTTCCAAGGGGAGTGTCCTAAACAGTAGAGATAATGCACAGCCAATGTTAGTACAGCAAGGCTCACCAGAGGGGAGACAGGCAGCTGGGCAGACATTCACCACAGTCTCCCCTCGGCAGAAGATGGGTTAAAATCAAAAGGACAGCTGCTAGGAAAGACTGAAGCAAGTGATACATGGATAGCATGTTTGGCCTTGAGATACTCTAACAGCCAAAATACGCCAGTATCTAGCAAGCAATCGAAATATAATGAGATGTTTTATGAATATGTCGGCCTATCAGGTTGTTTATGAATTCTGGTGCTTCATCTCAAAACCTTGGGAACTGGTACAGGTCCTGGGTCTGTAGTGTGGAAAGGACTGGCTTCTGGGCCCGCTCCAGAATCGCCAGTGTGAGGCAGTGGAGCCTCAGCATGGCCATCTGAAAGCTTACTAGGGGTCACAGGCTGGGGGGTGAGTCCAACCTCTCAGGCTCACTCTGAGTAGGGGTGTGAGGAAGAGGCGAACCAGGTGAGGCCAGATCTCTTAGGAGTACAGTGTCAGTACTCCCGCCTGGGAATTTAACATGAGTGTAGTGGAGGTTAGTATGCAGTAGCTGAACTGGTTGGACTAGGGGGTCTGTTTTACTTGCTCGAGCATGGCTCTTCAGCAGCACGGTTCCAGGCTCAGATAAACAGGCTAGCAAGTCCATCACAGTTTCAGATTTCCTAGGAAAGGCAAACATACGTTCATGAGGTGTTTGATTTGTTGCAGTACACAATAAAGACCGAATAGAATGTAGTGCCTCAGGCAGCACCTCCTGCCACCGGGTAACAGGGTAACCATGTGTTTTTAAAGCATGATTAACAGTCTTCCAGACTGTAGCATTAGCCCTTTCAACCTGCCCATTACCCTGCGGGTTGTAGCTCGTGGTATGGCTGGTGGCAATCCCCTTTCATAGCAGGGCTCGCCGCAGTTCAGTGCTCATGAATGCTGAGCCTCTATCGGTATGAATGTAATTGGGAAAACCAAAAATGCTGAAAATTCTGTCAAGTGACTTAATGACAGACGCTGATGAGACATCAGGGCAAGGTATCGCAAAGGGAAACCTGGCATATTCGTCAATTACAGTAAGGAAATATACAGCCCTTTAAAATCTAAGCTAACCTCTCAAAAGGTCAGGTTGCCTTGATGAGAGTGGCCTCTGGAGCTTTGAAGTAATGCAGTTTGCATTCTGCGCAAACAGGACAGCCTTTAGTCAGTTTCCTGACTTCTTCCAGAGAGTAAAGAAGGTTGTTAGCCCTTATGTAGTGGAAGAATCTCGTGACTCCTGGGTGGCACAGTCTGCTATGGATCTCTTTTAGCCCCTCCAGCTGAGCACCAGCAGCAGATCGTGACAATGCGTCAGAGAGGGATCATTTAACCTGCCCAGTCTGTACTGGATCTCATAATTATAAGTTGAGAGTTTTATTCGCCAGCGTTCCATCTTATCGTTCTTGATTTTACTTTTGTGTTTAGTACTAAACATGTAGGCTACAGATTTCTGATCAGTGACAAGAGTAAATTTTCTGCTGGATAGAAAGTGTCTCCAGTAGCGAACAGCTTCAGTAATAGCCTGGGCTTCTTTTTCAATGGCAGTATGTTTAAGTTCAGGTCCACGTAACATGCAAGAAAAGAATGCCACAGGTCTGCCCTTTATCTCCTTAACAGCGGAGATAATGCACAGCCAATGTTAGTACAGCAAGGCTCACCAGAGGGGAGACAGTCAGCTTGGCAGACATTCACCACAGTAACCAGTTATACTGTATCATGCGTAAACTTGTGTTTATTGTATTTTTCATAGTTCTAGAACATAACTTTTCATATGCTTCATTTTTTATCTTTATGTTTAAATCCTTTTCCCACTTTTGTTTAGGTTTATAGCTTATTTCATCATTTTCCTTATCTTGCAGCTTAATATACATGTTCGTTATAAATCTTTTAATTATCACTGTGTCTGTAATCACATATTCAAAGCTGCTTCCTTCTGGTAATCTCAGTCTGTTTCCCAATTTATCCTTTAAATAAGCTTTCAGTTGATGATATGCAAACATTGTACCATGAGTTATTCCATATTTGTACTTCAACTGTTCAAATGTTAATAAATTATTTCCCAAAATACATTTTTCTATTCTTTTGATTCCTTTTCTCTCCCATTCTCTAAAGGAAAGGTTGTCTATTGTAAAAGGGATTAACGGATTTTGCGTCAATAATAATTTTGGTATTTGGTAATTCGTTTTTTTCCTTTCTAAGTGGATCTTCTTCCATATATTAAGTAAATGATGCAATACTGGTCAGCTTTTATATTGCACCAGGCTTTCATCCCACTTATAAAGTATATGTTCTGGTACCTTCTCCCCTATTTTATCTAGTTCTATCTTACTCCACTCTGGTTTTTCCCTTGTCTGGTAAAAATCTGATAAATACCTTAATTGTGCGGCTCTATAATAATTTTTAAAGTTTGGTAACTGCAAACCACCTTGGTTATACCTCTCAGTTAATTTATCTAATGCTACCCTCGGTTTTCCCCCTTTCCACAAGAATTTCCTTATTATTCTCTTTAGTTCATTAAGAATTTCTCTGTTAAGGGAATTGGCAACAATTGAAATAAGTATTGTATCCTTGGGAAGACATGCATTTTAATGCAATTTACCCTCCCTATCAACGTTAGCAGTAATTCTTTCCAACGTTCTAAGTCTTCCTGCAATTTATTTATTAGTGGCTGATAATTTAGTTTGTACAGGTGGCTTAAGATATTATCTAACCTGATACCTAGGTATCAGATTTCTTGTGTTTGCCATTTAAATGGCGATTCTTTTTTAAATTCTATATAATCCGCATTACTCATTGGCATCACTTCACTTTTATTTGCGTTGATCTTGTACCCCGATATTTCTCCATACTCCTTCAATTTCTTATGTAATTCTTTTATTGATATTTCTGGTTCTGTTAGGTATACTATGATGTCATCTGCAAATAAGCTGATTTTATACTCCTTCTCCTTTATTTTTATCTCTTTTATTTTATTTTCTCTTCTTATCAGTTCTGCCAATGGTTCTATTGCTAAAGTGAACAGTGAGGAGGATAATGGACATCTCTGCCTAGTTGACCTACTTAATTTAAATTGGCTCGATACATATCCATTTACTGTTAACTTCGCCAATGGTCTATTATATAATGCTTTAATCCAATTAATATATTTTTCTGGTAGATTGAACCTCTGTAATACTTTAAATAAATAGTTCTGTTCTACTCTGTCAAAGGCTTTTTCTGAGTCTAAATCAACAGCCACTGTGATTTTGGAGCTAGTGCTCTGTGTGCCCTTTCTATTTCCATTTCTTCCTGCATTTCTGTTGTTCCCAGGACCTTCGGGATCCATTCTTTTATAAATTCCTTCATATCTGTGCCTTCTTCATTTTCCTTCAGACCCACTATTTTTATGTTGTTTCGCCTACTATAATTTTCCAACATATCAATTTTCTGAGCTAACAACTCTTGTCTCTTTAATTTTTTTGTCACTTTCTTCCAATTTTCCTCTTAAGTTGATTACTTCCATTTCTACAGCCATTTCTCATTCTTCCACATTTTCTACTCTTTTCCCTATTTCTGTCATGACTAGTTCTAATCTTTGCATTTTGTCTTCTGTTCTTTTCATTTTTCTTTTAATTGCTCTAAATTCTAATGACAACCATTCTTTTAATGCTCTCATTTGTTCTTGAAAAAAAGCTTTATCTATATTCTGTCCATCTGCTTTACCTTCTATTTCTCTGTGAAGATCTTGATCTTCTTCTTCCTCTTCTTTTGTGTCTGTACCTGTGTTTGTATCTTCTTCTTCCCTTCTTTGTATCTGTGTCTCTTCTGATTTTCCTGATTAGTTGCTTGTATCACTTTGTTGGGCCTCTTCTTGCTGGGCCTCTTGCTGTTGGTCTTCTCCTTCTGAGCTGCTCATCTGTCAGGCCTCCTGCTGCTGCTCCTCTTGCCATTCACCCCGTTAACTTTCTTTCACTCCTGGTACCTCACACCCTCTCCTGCCACCTTCCTCATCGAGCCCCCCCTCCCATCGGTGTTTTCTTTTACCTTAGATTGAACACTGCTCATGTGCGACTCCTCACACATACGCAGTTGTGCACTTTTGTTTGGCTCAGAGAGTAATTTTTGCAGTCCACCGGTCGGGAAGTCGTGACTCCGCAGGGCCAACACCAACCTC
The DNA here is from genome assembly GCF_036971445.1 of Narcine bancroftii. Taxonomy (NCBI): domain Eukaryota; kingdom Metazoa; phylum Chordata; class Chondrichthyes; order Torpediniformes; family Narcinidae; genus Narcine; species Narcine bancroftii. Next base: position 100,003,374 of record NC_091477.1, on the reverse strand, counting down.
GGAGAATGGGCGTTCTTCACCACCATAGCTCCCTGTTCTTTCGTGCAGGTAAGGCCTTCTTCTTTCTTTTCCAGTGACTTTTCTTCTTTTTTTCCCATTGTTTTTACTTTTTCCTTCTTGGGTGCCATCTTCTTTCTCTTCTCTGCAACTTTATCTTTTATTCCTTATATTTTATATTTGTTGAATTTTGTCTTTTCTTGACTTTTTTCTTTTTTTCTGGAGAGGGCTGGTTTTACCCGACTGGCCACTACTCCATCACGTGACTCCCCTCCATAGTCATAAAGCTTGAGGGCAGTTGGGAGTGCAGATGGGGAGCAGCATGAGAGAATCACGCAGAATGGAGAATGGATAACAATGTTGGTTTAGAAAACACTTGGTTGGCATTAAACCTATTGTAAAACACTGGAAAATGAATAATTAGCTTCTGATTTTTGTATATTTGTCCTCAGGTTTTGTAGTCTTTACAATACCTTTGACCAAAATTGATGAAACATCCATTTCAGTGTGTGTTATACAAATCTTTCGAGACCAACAATCTGCTTACTTTCACACTTTATTTACTCACTGCTGTGAACTGTAAACTGGTGTTTGGATCCTTTAGGGCCTGCTTTCAATTCCAGTATGTAGAATACACTTCTGTCTTTCTAACTATTTATTCCCAAGTTACCCATGGTAAGTCGACCACTAGTTTATAATAAAAGAACGTAAAGTCAATCACTTCTTTCACTTTGTCATTGAATGGTGGATTTCAGTCTAAGAACAGAAACACTGTAAAAAGACCAAATGTACAAGTATCATGTCTGGTAGGCAAGAGGCATCAACTTCAAAATTATTTGAATAGCGGAAGGAATAAAATGTGCATATTGTCATCTTTAGTGCTAATGGAAGCTGAGATGCTATGATTATAATTTCTTGGGAAGAGAATATCCACGATTGCTTTGACAGTCGGGTGTCAGCTCTGAATTTCAAAGTATATTTTTATCTCAAAAATTTAAAAGAAAATGTTTTTACTTCAGTGCCAAAACTACAGTGCACTTCAATTTTGTTAAAAAGTTAATAGAACTCACTAGAATGCATATGAACAATAAAATCTGTCATCAGCACCAAATTTCTAAAACAAAATGTAAATTAAATTATGGTATGAAGTTCATAAGAGTGAAAATACATCTTTAGTTTCCTATGGATATGTATGACCTGCTGAGTTTACATAACTGTTATTCTGAAGTAGAGACACAGTAACAGGCCCTTCTAGCCCACAAGCCTGGGCTACCCAAATAAACCCATGTGAATCCCATATATCTTTGGAACATGGGAGGACACTGGAGCACTGATGGACAGGATAAATATACAAACTCCTAACACACAGCAGCAGATTTAAGCATGGGTTGCTGGCACCTTAATAACATTGTACTAATTGTTCTGCTCACTGCGTTGCCTTACAAAGTGAAGAAAACTTGGTAGATATTCCACAGAAATCAATCAGCATCCTCGCATCTTCTCACAGGTGGTACATTCCAAAATTTCTCTCGGCATCCTGGATCGTGCAGAATTTTAGTTCCTCTGTTTGTTGAACAAATTTGATTATAAATAAGTGAGCAAATCATACTTTAAACTGCTGGCTTTTCATTGGAAATAAAATTCAACAAAATCAAACAGTAGTGTCTTGTTGTGGGGAAGATTTCCTCTTCTTACTAGCTACCATAAAGAGACTAATTTGCTTGAAAGAGTAGATTCGTGATTTCCACCATCTGGTGCCCAGAGGATATTCCACTTCATTATCACAAAGAATCAAGATTACTTTCGCAGCAAATCTAAGTGAAAAACTCAGCCCACCATGGGCCATGTCAACTTGTTTCGAAGATTTGGAGAGAACAAGAAGTAAATCGATAAATGCTGGAAGACAAGTTTTAATTTTAAAAGTCTGAAATGTATTGGGAGAAGAGAAAAATGGATGAAATTGATTTTTTGCTCACTTTTTTAAATAGGGCTGTTTGTGAGCCAAGGATCACCCTCTGGTGTCTGTTCAGATCTGGAACTGACAAGAAAACAGGTGTTGACAAAAATGTGATTTGAACTGCAGATTCTGTAGGGACTCAATGAAATTCCACTCTTCCATAAGATTGAGTGAATATTTAGTCAAAAAACAAAATCTGGTTAAGATTTTTCAAAGCCTGCTTTGGAAATATTTTGGGTAAGCTTTTCCGAAGACTTTTGTATTCTTCTTGGCCTCAGTAAAGAACTTACAGCTGACACAGTCCCACCCTGCTCCACTTTCATCACTGACTTTCATTCATGAGGGTATGTTTATGACTTAGCTTCATAGAGGGATCTCTTGAATTCCAAAATATAGAATTATAAATAAAATATGGAGCCAGTTATTATTGTGATTGCACTTCATTTGTGTGATGAGTGGTGCTTAAAAGGATTTTGGAGAAAATGGAGAAAAGATCCACAAGAATGTGGGAATATTAAAAAAAATATAACAATGGATCATTTTGAGCAGGTTGGGATGTTCCCCCTGAAAAGGGAAGGATGAAGAGCGGACCCCAGTAATGTAAAAGTTGTTATTCTCTTAAATCCGTTGAGAGGTTAGCTGCTGGATTAGGGCCATCTTCTGCTCATATGGATATGGAAGATTGTCAAAACCCATGCCAGATGACTAATGGTGGTAACAATGGACCTTCTGTTGCAGTAAATGTCATTCACTCTTGTGCCTTCCACTCAGATCTTCATTGGTTATGCTACAGATACTGGAACTCTTCATCTTTCTCTTATGAGTAGGAATACTCTAGGACCGTTTTTGTTCCAGAGTAATGGTACCTTTCAAAAGACTTAAAATTGAATTTCTCACCAATCTCCACTAAAGAGACACAATTGTAAAGAAGTGAAACAGGAACACCTGCAGAAAAGGAGTACATGATGGAAATACTCAGGACATTTAGTGGTGAGAAAAACAGCAGTTAATATTTCAGATCAATGATCTTTCATCTCAACTGAAGAGAACTTCGTTAAGATTTGCAAACCTTAAATGTGGGTGACCTTCATTGAAAAAAATGCCTCCCCTCTAAAATTAGCCATGAACATAGATTCTTTGTAACATCTTATCTATTGAATGCAAATTTGGTCTGGCTGTCAAACTGCATCAGATGCTAACTGACAAACTGTTTAAGCAACTTTGCCACTCATTCTGTCACTCTCATGATGCAAAAAGAAATGGGAGCATGAAGTTATAATGTCTAGTAAATGGATTAAGTGAGTTGGGACACTATGGCAGATGGAGGTCAATGAGAAGTTTGAGGCCATTCATTTTGGATCGTGGAAATAATTGTGATATACTAGGAGTTATGAACAGATAGAATAAGCAGATGTGAATGTACAAACATGTCTGAAAGCTATTACATGGATAATTAAATGTTGGCTCTTAATTCAAAGGAACTTGGATACAAAAGAGTGTAAGTAAACTTTGTGTTGTTTAAACATCCTCTAGAACAAATATCTTATCCCAAGCACCAAATCCCAGGAAGGGGAATATTGATATTGGAGGTTTGGAAGGATATCAGGACTTAGAGGGTTTAATTAAAGAATCAGATTCAAAATTTGTTTATGAAATTTGGTATTTTTTCAGAAGCCTCAGTGGAACAGTTCATATTATAACCATCTTACAAAAATAGTGCAAGGCACTGTCTTTGGTTCATTGATTATTCAGGAATCTGATGGCAGCGGGGAAGAAGCTGTTGTTGCACTATTGACTCCTGTTTAGACTCCTGTTACTTTTTCCTTGATGGTAGTAGAGTGAAGAGGGCATGACCTGGGTGGTGGGAGTCTTTGAGGATAGAGGTTGCCATTATAAGATACTGCCTCATGTAGTGAGGAATGAAGTTTGTTGCCTGTGATGTTGCAGGTCAAGTTAACAACTCTCTGGAGTTTTTTTTTGCCGCCTCCATACCAGACAGCGATGCAACCGGCTAGAAAGGTAGACCTGTAGAAATTTTTGTGACATACCAAATCTCCTCAGACACCTCACAAAGTATTGCATCAACCTAGAGGCTCCAGGACGGATCCTCAGGGATGTTAATACCCAGGAATTTGTAGTTCTTGACCCTCTCCACTTCTGAGCCCATTGAGGACGGGGTCATGTTCCCCTGACTTCTTCCTGAAGTCCACAATCATCTCTTTGGTTTTTTTAATGTCGAGTGCAATGTTATTGGTGTGACACCACTCAGTGAGGTAATCTATCTCCCTCCTGTATGCTTCCTCATTGCCATTTGTGATTCAGCTGACAACTATGGTTTTGTCGGAAAATTTGAAGGTAGCATTAGAATTGTGCCTGGTCATACAGACATGGGTGTATAATGAATAGAGTAGTGGGCTAAACATGCATCAATGAGGAGGAGAGGTTGTTTCTAAGATGTACTGATTGTGGTCTTCCAATAAAAAAATCCATTGGCAGAGAGTGGTTTGGTATAGAGGGCCAGAATTTGCGAGAATAGCACCAGACCAGCACTGAGAGAATAATGGTATTGAAGGCTGATCTGTAGTCGATGAAGATGATTTTGAGGTGATCTAGAGCTGAGTGGAGAGCCAGCGATATTGCATCTGCTGTAGAATGATTGTGACAATAAGCAAATTGCAGTGGGTCAAGATCTTTGCTTAGGCACGTGTTAATTCTGGTCATGACCAGCCTCTCAGAGCATTTCATCACAGTAGAAGTTAGTGCTACTGGGTGGTAGTCATTGAGGCAGCTCACACTAATCTTCTTGGGTGCCTGGATGATTGATACCCTTTTTAAGCAGGCAGGAACCTTTGACTGCAGCAATAAGAGGTTGAAAATGTTCATGAACTCGATGGCTAGTTGGTTGGCACGGATTTTCAGTACCCTGCTAGGCACACCATCAACACCTGACACATTGCGAAGGTCCTCAGAGACAGATATCACATGGTTATCAGCTTTTGCAGGGATTCTAGTAGGTACATTTTGGTTCTCCATCTCAAAGCGGGCATAGAATGTGTTCAGTTCATTGAGTAATGGAGCATCACTGCCATCTATGGTGTTTGCCCTAATGTTGTAGGCTGTAATAGCCTGCACTCCCTGCCATAACTGGTGTGTATCTGTCTCTAGCTTCCTCCAGAATTGCCACTTTGCTTCAGAGGTGTCCTTCCACAGATCGTACCTGGATTTCTTCTAGAGATCTTGATCTCTGGCCTTAAATGTCCTTGTTCTCATCCTCAGCGGATTCTCTGATTCATCTAGGGCTTCTGGATGGGAAACAACCGGTATTTGAACATGGGCACACGCTCGTCTTAATGAAGTCAGTGACACATGTTGCATATTCATTCAAATTCTTGAATATATTCCAGTCCACTGATTCAAAACAGTCCTGCAGGTACTCCTCCACATTCCTCGACCACACTTTCTCCTTCTTCACTACTGGTGCTGTGGTCCTCAGTCTCTGCTTGTACAACAGGAGTAGAAGCAAAGCCAGGTGATCAGACTTGCTGAAGTGCAGTTGTGGTATGGTTTGGTTAGTGTTCTTCACGGTGGTGTAGCTATGGTTGAGTGTGTCGAGCCTGAGCCCTTCTTCAGTACCATGAAGAAGGGTTCAGGCCCAAAACTTTGGTAACATAGCGTTACCTTCCATAGAAACTGCGAGATTGGCTGAGTTCCTCCAGCATTTCTGTGTGTTTTTACTTCTTGAAGCCTGTCACACTCATTCTATTGTGCTAAGTAGCTGCATGGCAATCACTCTACCCACCTCAACACTTTTTAAAGAGTTTTGGAGTGTTTACTTCTGACACAGGTGTCATGTGGTGACTGAATGAAATTTTTGTAGTCTAGCCAGGGTCAGCGCCAGAACAGAGGAGGGGAGGCATTAGGATGACTGGGTGGGGCATAGTCTGACAGTAATAGACTCAGTGAACATGGTGGTGGTCTACCTGCCGAGCGATGTCAACCTCCTCCATCTCTCTGATGTAGTAGCTGAAAGCGCTGCTTTTATTGCGTGGAGAGCCACTAGCGTGCGTCAAGCTGCACACTAGTGATGTTTCACACACACAAGTGACATGGGTGGGGGAAGGTCTGACGACGAGCACTGGCCTCGAGCATATGGGGGAACAGCACCTCACAAGGGGGGGGGGGGGTGCATGCTGCGCAAGCATATGTGGGCACAGCATCCAGCAAGGAGGGGCCATGCCTGCAAATGCCTCCCTTTGGAGCCAACCATGTCTAGCTGCAAAAATTGTAATTTGAGAGCAGTTCACATTACTGCTGAGCCTTTAAAATTCAATAGAATTTAAAAGTAACATTGAACAGAGTGATGAGCGTGTAGAGCTCACAACCTAATCTGGTAATACCAAAGATGCATCACCGCCATCTTCTGTATAAACTTGGCAAATTTGTCCAACCAATGTTTAGAATCAAGGCGGTACAAAACACGTCCTGGGAGTTTTCAAAGCAAAATATTTATGTTCTTTCCTCACTATTTCATCTCAACTAAACTCTAATTATCATTACAATAATTACATTTTAAATGAGTAAATTATTGACTTCCATTGCTAATCAGTGGTTTTAAGGTATAACTTCGTTTGAGATGTCAGTTCTCATTAGTTTGCAGTGAACATGATAGAAATCAGAAGGAAATACTGCCTAGGATGTAACCTACGTCTGAAACTGAAGTGAGGCTGCATTGATTACTCAATAAAATACCACTTTACTATATCCTGATGGCCACTGAAAGCAGCTTATCCATATTGAAGTGGCCTCTTTTGTTTAAAATCAAGAGTTTCTGTTTTCTGTAACAAGAATTTAGATAATAAGCATTTAATCTTTTCACCTTTAACCCAGTTGGAATTGCTATGAACTGAGGAAAATAAAAGTTTTAACAGGTGACCAAAATCCTTGTGTTGGATTTTCAGCTACAGTCCATTTTCAATCTTTCAGGCCAGTTGCTGTTGTCAGGCCTCTGGCTTTCCAAAGAATTACTTCAATGACAGACCACTCAAGCTGTGACACAAACTAGCAGCCACACCTCTGTCCCAGAAGTATGTTGGCATAATTATGTTGATCCATTCACCCCTTGACACGAATGAGTAACCAGTTGCCTGCTTTGCTGGCCAATAAGTGGCATTCAGGTCAGGCAGTAGACACCCAGAATGAAAAGAAACTTATCACATGCATTATGGTTAGGGAACATTTTTTTTCTTTTTCAATCTTTTTATTAAACATATTATAAGTAAACGATACATGAGGAAAATAGAATACAGAATCAAACATCATTATATTGCAATATTTAATACAACATATAACATATAACCAGTTTACCTACCTCGGCTGCACCATTTCATCTGACAAAGAGATAGACAACAGACTCGCCAAGGCAAATAGTGCCTTTCGAAGACTACACAAAAGAGTCTGGAAAAACAGCCACCTGAAGAAACACACAAAGATCAGCGAGTACAGAGCCGTTGTCATACCCAAGCTCCTTTTCGGCTCTGAATCATGGGTCCTCTACCGGCATCACCTACGGCTCCTAGAACGCTTCCATCAGCGCTGTCTCCGCTCCATCCTCAACATTCATTGGAGCGACTTCATCACCAACATCGAAGTACTCGAGCTGGCAGAGTCCACAAGCATCGAATCCATGCTGCTGAAGACCCAACTGCGCTGGGTGGGTCACGTCTCCAGAATGGAGGACCATCGCCTTCCCAAGATAGTGTTCTATGCAGAGCTCTCCACTGGCCACCGTGACAGAGGTGCACCAAAGAAGAGGTACAAGGACTGCCTAAAGAAATCTCTTGGTGCCTGCCACATTGACCACTGCCAGTGGGCTGATATCGCCTCCAACCGTGCATCTTGGCGCCTCACAGTTCGGCGGGCAGCAACCTCCTTTGAAGAAGACTGCAGAGCCCACCTCACTGACAAAAGACAAAGGAGGAATATCCCAACACCCAACCCCAACCAACCAATTTTCCTTTGCAACCGCTGCAACCGTGCCTGCCTGTTCCGCATCGGACTTGTCAGTCACCAACGAGCCTGCAGCAGACGTGGACATACCCCTCCATAAATCTTCGTCCGTGAAGCCAAGCCAAAGAAAGATTACATTATAATATATTGAACAATATTATCCCTTTCTCCTCAATTTGGAATATTCAAAAAAGAGAAAAAAAATTGTTAAGACTCCATGTAACCAACCAAAATAAACAAAAAAGTGCAAAAAAAAGGCTGGGCAGCCTAAACTGAGAGTTCACTACAACAGATCAATACAATCATTTATTTGGTCCTTGCCAATAAAAAAAACAACAGAAATCCATAACAGTCTGGAAGGTAAAGTCAAAATATAAATTAACTCAAACGAAAATAGTTTATAAAAGGACACCAAGTCTTCAAAGTTAATAGAGGTATCAAAAGTGCAACTTCTAATTTTTTCTGAACTTAAACATGACATAACTTGAGAGAACCATTATATCAAAGTAGTATCCTTCCATTTAAATAAATGGTTCTTCTGGCCAACTGTGTAGTAAAGGCTACAACCAATGTGCAGAAGTGGGAACTGGACCCACCTCTGGAGCTATAATTCCAAAAATAGCAGTCATTGGATTAGTTTGCAATCTAGTACCCAGTATAATTGACAAAGTCTTGAAAATATCTGTCCAATGCTGAGCAAGACCAAAACATATGTGTTAGTGTGGTCACTTGTGATTAACATCTATCATACGGGCCAATTTATCTTTCGACCTATGGTCCCGATGTACCATTTTAAACTGAATCAATGTGTGTTGAGCACATAATGAAGAGGTATGAAACATTCCAAAAATCTTTTCCCACATTTCCTCTGGGAGAAGTGACTGAAGTTTCAATTCCCAAGATCCTCTAATTTTCTTGGTAGAGATCGATTCCAATCTTAATAAATTATTGTAAATATTACCTATTAAACCATTATGGGAAGGATTCAAATGAAAAAGAGTATCAACAAAATCAGGTTGATATGATATAGGAAAGTTAGGTAATATCTTATTCAGAAAACTTTTAACTTGGAAATAGGTAAGAAAATGTTATATTTGTTAGATATTATATCAAAAGACATTGAACATCCATTTATAAACAGATCAGAAAAATAGACAATCCCTTTGCTTTTCCAAGAAGAAAAGGCTTGATCAATTATAGACGATGAAAAAAAAGTTGAGATAAATTGCAAAATTGAAACCAAATCCATAATGTATATTTACATATTGGCTTAAAGGAATATCTACAAATCTTAGAAAGTGTAAAAGGAAGAGCACCTCCCAATAAGGAAGCTAATGAATGTCTGTACAGATTTCAGTTCCAAATCTGTCCAATGAGAGCATTCAGGTTTGTCATAGGAAACATGAACTTGGGTTCATTTTGCATCCTGTTTAAGAGTTCAAAGTGCACATATCCTTGTTCCTAACTAATTTTTACCATCAGTGGGTTAATATTTGCTGGATGAAGCCATGGGTTGTTGTCATCTTGTGCAGCAAATGGTTTGAAGATGTATAAAAAATGAGACTTGGGCAAGAAAGTAAGGCATTATAACAGACAGAGACAGTAAGGAAACAGGCCATTGAGCCCATTGAGTCTGCACCAACCATAGAACAGTACAGCACAGAAACACCCCCCTTCAACCCTTCTGGTCTATGCAAACCATTTTTTTGCCTAATCCCACTGACCTGCACCCAGTCCATACCTCTCCCATTCTTAAATCTTAAGATTGAGCCTGCATTCATCACTTCAGCTGGCAGCTGATGATACTCTCATCATTCTCTGTGTGAAGGAGTTACCCCTCATGTTCCCCCTAAACTTTTCCTCTTTCACTCTTAACCCATGTCCTCTGGTTTGTATCTTACCTAATCTCAAAATGCCTACCTACATTTACTCTGTCTATCTCCTCATAATTTTAAAAGCCTCTATCAAATCTCCTCTCATTCTTCTACACTCCAGGAAATAAAGTCTTCACCTGTTTAACCTTTCCCTGTAACTCAGTTCCTGAATTCTGTGCAACATCCTAGTAAATCTCCTCTGCATTCTTTCTAACTTATTGATATCATTCCTGTAGTTAGGTGAAGAAAACTGCACACAACACTCCGAATTTGGCCTCACCAATGTCTTGTACAATTTTATCATAACATCCCAACTCCTGCACTCAATACTTGGATTTATGAAGGCCAATATGCCAAAAGCTCTCTTTACAACCCTATTCACCTGTGACACCACTTTCAGGGAATTATGTATCTGTATCCCCAGATCCCTCTGTTCTACCGCACTCCTCAGTGCCCTACCATTTACTGTGTATATCCTTTCTTGGTTTGTCCTTAACTATTAGCTTCACATCAGGAGACAATGGTAAATTACAGATCAGATCTTGGTGTCTGCCTGTACTCTGACCTTTTTTGCAGCAGGTCACTGAGGTCCACAGAATGGAATGTTATCATGACCATCTTCTCTGACCATGCAACAGCAGAGCATTTTAATGCACAGGGTAGAGCATGCCACAACCACTGGAATAAATTCAAAAGCATAATGAACTGCCAGGACAGTAAAAGCACTGTTTTAAGACTTCAGTGGTCTTTTCTCTTAAGTTAAGCAGTGCAACATGTCTTGGCACATCTTGTGTTCATTAAATTTTCTTGTCCCAGAGAAATGCTCTTCAATTTAACTGTCTGCACATTCAGCCCTTGTTGTTAAAGTGTTGCTGAAGGCCCATGACAGAGGCTTGGCTTTCCTTGAAGAGAGCAGACTGACCATAGCAGCCTGATTTATGATGGCACCTTACTGGTTTTCCTTAAATGAGGTCTAAACTACCAATGCTATTTGATCCTCCCACCACATTCTGCTTTCCATCCACGACATGCAGAATCTTGTCTGTCTGCCAAATCTATGCATCTTTGGCTTTCAACTGCTGGAGAGTAAAGAAACAAGGTTATGGTGAATTGACTTGATATAAACTGTGGTGTTTTTTTTTTCCCTTTAACTTTTATTTCGCTCATCTCTGACTTCACCAAGGGAATGTGTATCTCTGTCCAGATGGTTTGTACTTCCTTTAACTGCTGTGAAATTATATTAGCAAGTGTTGGCACATCTTTTGATGAATGGGCAATGGCCAACTGGCTATGTATGGTCAACAGGGAACTTGCCATCTGCAGTAAGGACACTTGGAGCCAATGAGCAGAAGTATTAGCAATACCCCACGATGTGAAATGGAAAAAAATAATTTGTTTGCGGTGTTTCATTTGCATCTATTCTGCTGGATGCAAATACTCATCATTAATGCCCTGCACGTGGAGCTTTGCACACTAGTGGTTTACATAAAGGTTTTGGTCTCCGTCCATTTATTTAGAGCAATCAGGTCAAAAACAAAGTCAGAGACCTCCCTGTTCACCAAAATAATGGCAAAATCTGAATTGCTGAGCAAGAAGATTTGCATGAAATAATGAGGCCAGTAAGGCTCTCTGTTAAACCTGCCCTCAGCCACATGATAGGGACATGAGGCATCTTTTCCAACATGATCTATTTTGCTACATCCTTAAAGTATGAAGGAAAAGTTACAAAGTATTGAAAACAACTGCCAACTCTGATCATTAAGCAATTTCCCACAATATCAGTTGAGCATTTATATTAGCTAGAGAAAGTCAAGCAATTTCTGTAAGCGCAGGGCTTCACTTGGAGATGTCGAGGAAACTACCATTCCCTGTATATAAATAAATCCTACATACATTATATTAGAGGTGCAAATTTGGATGTTCTCCAGTCCTTGCCAGTTACTACTTGTGACTTGTAGGATATCATGAAACCCTCCTTCTTTTCCTCTGCTTTGCCTGAATAAAAGTTCGGTCTGCTGCAAATAGGTTGGCTGATAGAATGATGCAGTGGCACAGGCTGCCAGTTCAATCTGTTTTTTACTTTTAGATTCTGCTACTTTCTCTTGCTCTTGCTATTGAATGATGAATTACACTTAACTGAACATATCACGGATGTGTATGTCACACACCTGAACAAGGGCTCATGCCTGAAACTTCAACTGCGTCTTGCTTTCCATGGATGGATGCTGCACAGTCTGCTGAGTTCCTCTAGCACTTTTGGGTATTGAATTCCACATGCTCTTGCTTCTGGTTGAAGTTGACAGGCTTGGTATTATTGCTAATGACGGGTGATGCATTCCATGCAAATATAATGTGACGCGTATAGTCCCACGAATGACCTTGCATTAGCTTGGGGAAATGCCAACCGAGGGAAAATGGAAGAACAGCAGCGCAATTTATTTGCTTCAAGGAGAGGTAGGATGATGATAGAGAATCATTAATCTGTCTGAGTGTTTTGAGAAGGAATGAATATGATTGATGAAAGCAGATAGTAGATTGTCCGTATAGACGTTAAGGCATTTGTCAGGCTTCTGGATGGCAGGCAGGCCTAGAGGTCAAGGGACAGAGGATCCAAGTGAGCTGGCTGATTGGGTTTAAAATTAGCTTGATTGATGTGACGCAGAGTATAATAGCAGAAGGTTTCTTTTTATTGGAAATCTGTGATCAGTGGTGTACTGCAGTGATCTGTGCTAGAATCCTTGGTGATTGTAATACATTAATGATCTGATTGTGCAATACATTCATAATGTATGGAGATATGATTAGTATTTTGGGAAATGACCTGAAAATGGATCCTGTTCTGGATAGCAAGGATGGTTGATTAATCCTACAGCAAGATATAGATCAGATGAAAAGTTGGGCAGAGTGTTGGCGAATGGAATTTACCATGGGTGCAAAGAAATTTTGGGTTGTTCATTTTGATAACTTTGCCTCTACTGCATTTATTTAAAAATTGTTCAAGGTCATTGTCTGAATGGGAGCAATAAACAACGCTTCCTGCTATTGGTTTGGTACAGATTATTCCTACGTGTTTGGAATGACATACAGCCAAAATATATTCTCTCAACATTGGTGTCATCACTCTATGAACCCTATCATTTGAATCACATAACAACTGAAAGCAATTGTGGTGGAATGATTTCAATTTCTTGTCAGTATACTGGTAAAACTTTGCCGTAGTCCATTGCTTTGTGTGCCTCAAATACAATCACAATTGATGTTGCTTTTGCTGGATGGATTTAATCAATGCAACATTTTTTATAGCATGTCCTACCTGTTCACAGTATGACACTTCAGTCAAGCATACAAAGTGGGTCAGCTTGCAATAGACTGGCTTTGGATTTAGTTTCTTACAAAAGTGCATATGACTTACTATGGCAGTATAGCAATCTTTACATTTCGATCAATGGTTAAGGTGTATCTTCAAAGGTGTAACATTCTTTCATTTGAACATTTATTTCAGCCATGGAATTTGGCCAACTTTAATAGTTTGATAGCTGTACAGTAGTTCTCTAATATCCGTAAAAACATCAACAGAGTGGGCTTTCAGCAGTAAGTTGCTTTCTATTAATGGTTTATAATTAAATCTGTGAAAGTAAATGTTTTGTCTCATGAGCAAACAGATTGTGACAGTAGCAATTGACATCTCAATACATTGATTGTTAAACAATACCTTAATTTGAAAATGTATGTGTTGCTTCTGTTACTGTGTGTTGTATGAATACTGTACAATCCTAGTTACAGACTTTCTGAATTGACATCCAAAATACGAAGCCCTTTTTTCTGTTGCCAGAGAAATTGCATTTGATGGTTGAGCCTTGGATTTGCTGGCTGTTGAAATGTGACCATTCTTTTGGCAAATGAAATGGCTTCTCAAACAGATTTGACTGAATCTGTAATGAGCACTGCAAAGATATCAACAGAATGAAATGCTCTCACCAGTGTGATTTTGACTTGGTTTTCTCTGCTGCTGTTTAGCATTGAGAACAGTCCAATTGTAAGTTGTCGCTTGCTATATCTTCCTAAACCCTCATCATTTGTATTATTTCCCTTGTACATCTTAAGGAAAAAAAACTAACTTAAAACCAAACACAATCTGCAGGATCAGCGACTTCAGTGGGAGAAAAAGAACTGCTTGACCCACTCAGTTCCTCCAGCAGATTGTGTGTGGCTTCAGATTTCAACATCTTCAGTCTCCTGTGTGTCTCCAGTAACTTCACAAAATTTGGCTCTGGAGATATTATATAGATTATTAGATGGTTGCAAATTCCTCCTGACTGCACAAGTGTGTGATAGTATCTAGGGTCAATCGATGTGTATGTCAGAATAATAAATTGGATTACTATAGGATTAGGTGTAAATTGGTGGTTGGCCCAGACTCTGTGGGCCAAAAGGCCTGTTTCCATGTTGCATCTCTCCATGATTCCATAACTCTCTGATGCTCAAAGCTAAAACTTAAAGCTATTTCTACTCACAATGAAATGACGTCAAGCTTGACGCAAAGCATAGTTATAATACCTTGTTTTCATCACTCCATTTTAGGAGGAATTTTCGAGACTCAATGTATCAAAATTAAGTTAATTGTCAATTAAAATTTCTGGTTTATACTAAAAGGCACTTGGAGAATCTTTCATAGCCCTACTCCATATTGGTCACAAATGCACAATGAAGCCTCTGACAATTTTCAACTGATCTCCACAAGGTGAGGAGGTTTTTGGAGATCATAAACAATATGAGGTTTGTTTTATGTGGATTATTTTGTCATGTAAGCAGAAAATATGGTTAATATGCAAGTTTTAATACATTAAATGAAATTCTCAAGAAATCAAACAATTTAAATGAGGTGATTTAATGTATTAGGCTGCCAGGGAATAAACTATTCCTTGTTAAGCTCAAGTCTGCAGCTTCACAGTTTTTTCTTATCGATAGTAGATAGTAGTAGATAGTATTCATCAGTAGATAGTAGATAGTATTCATCAGTAGATAGTAGATAGTATTCATCAGTAGATAGTAGTAAATAATATTCATCAGTAGATAGTATTCATCAATAGATAGTATTCATCAGTAGATAGTAGTAGATAGTATTCATCAGTAGATAATATTCATCAGTAGATAGTATTCATCTAGATAGTAGATAGTAGTAGATAGTATTCATCAGTAGATAGTATTAATCAGTAGATAGTATTCATCATTATCATATCAAGAACAAACATCAGTTTTTGCAATTCAACACAAATTTTGTATGGGAAACTTTGTTAAAAGAATAGATAGATAGCCAATAAAAAAATTCTTTAAAGTAGCTAACTTTTCTCATTTAGACCTCCCACAAGTTTTGATGAAAATGTAATTTATGAAGTGAGAAATTTGGAAAATGCTGAAGAAGTACTGCATGAATGGTTTCACAGTCATACCTCAATTTTGACTGATAATGGGATTTAAAATTCCCATAAAACATACAAAGACAAATACAACTGAAATAAAAATGAAAAATCACAGAAGTCATGATAAAAACAAACATCTGTATCATCCAAATAGCACATCCAAGAAACAACAGCAAATATCAAAATGCAGATAATTAAACACCCCTCCTCCTTTTGTCCTCAACCTATTTTATAGTTATTGTTTCTTCAAACAACTAAGGATTAGCTTTTCAACAGGCAACCTGATGAAATTTATTAATGTTGTATTTCAAATGGTTTTTCTCTTTCTTCCTATCAACTTGTCATTGGCCTGAAAATGCTCCACTTATGATTTGATACTCATCTGATCAATTAACTTATCCCTCAAGGTATTGGCTCTCCAAAGGGAAATATACAAATTTCAGTTTCAAAATACAGTAGAAGTCCAAAAATCCACACTGCTCAGGGATTGGGTCGGTCAGGATTTTCCAGATTCTCAGGCAGTACTTTTAAAATTCAAATGTAAGGAGGAATAAAGAAGAGACAGAAGAAATTTTGATAGTTTATTCATTTAGAAATGCAGCATGCTTCATTTATCAAGATGAGCAGTCTTAAGAAAAAAAGTCAACACTTGACAAAAATTTAAACAATTTTTTTAACCACAAGTTGTGCACAAGTTGGTTGCTGAACTTCATACAATAGGAGAAGGAGAAGGCCATTTGGTCCATCAAGCCTGCTCCTGCCTTCAATGAGATCCAAGTTGATCTGATGATAGAATCATCTCCATCTAGCTGGCTTTTCCCCATAATCCTTAATTCCCCTACTATGTAAAAATCCTCTAACTTTGTCTTAAATGAATTTACTGAGGCAGCTTCCACTGCTTCAATGGGCAGTGAATCCCACAGATATACCACTCTCTGGGAAAAGTAGTTCTTCCTCATCTCCATCCTAAATCTACTTCCCTGAATCTTGAAGCTATGTCCCCTAGTTATACTACTATGCTTCAGTTAAAAGTAACTCACTGGTTTTAGGTGTTTTTTCCTGTCATTGGAATTAAATGCATGCAGGTCTTTCCTCTATTCATTATTGTGTCCATTTCTCAGTCTCTGCGATTAACATGTTTTTAAAAAAGTAATCACTGCAGTCTTTACGAGCAGAAGCTGTATTTTGCAGCCAGCTTCTACAAGCTTCAATTACTCCAAGTGTTCCAGGAGACCACCCTTGGGGAAAACCCTCAAACAATTTATCATTTTCTCTCACTTTAAATTTGTTTGTTTTCCACTTTATTGGCCCATCTTCATAGCAACCATCAGAATAGCAGTGTATGGAAGTACAGAGCTGTTGCAGGAAATCCCACACAAAAGTCTAGCCAGCCTGTTCCAGACAAATTAAACTAAATGTTCTCTGAATCTCATGGCTTTATTCTTTTCCTAAATATATCACATAATGCCACAGATTATAATAATTGTTGAAAAATTTAAACAACAATTTTAAATTAGTCAGATCTACCCTTTGCATTTATATCATTTTTTTGACTATTCTCACTATTTCCATTGCCATATTTGATGTAAAATGAAATCTATCATCTTTCCCAGAAGTCCTCACCCCTCTTATAACATTTTATTTTGGACAGAAAACAGGCAAGCGTATATTCCTGATTCCACAACATCCACTTAACAGGTGTATCTCCTGAGATCATCACGTAGATTAATAATTGTCAGATTACCATATCTCTCTGAGCCATTTATTTTTTTGCATAGCTGTCAGATTAACAGACACAATTCTCCTCTCCTGGATTTCTAAGCATTGCAGTAACCTTGAATAATTGCCAGGAATAATATTATTTTGAAAACACAAGAATTTGAATCATTGACGTGGATAGTGATGTGAAAGACTCGTTTAGTTTGATATCACCGGTGAGGTACTAAAAAAATGTGGAATCAGTTGGGGAAAACCACATCAAATCATCAATTAGAAGCAAGTCCGCAGCCACATTTTCCTCCAACAATGGAACATATTCATAGGGGCTTTGGCTTCAAGGCTGTTGTCCATGATACTTGAATACATTCCTGAAGGCCATAGAGTAATGCTATCCCCCAGATAATTTGCACAAGTGAAATCTTGAAAACGCGCATCATGTGTTTGGATTTGGTATATTTATTCAATGCCAGGCAGCAGTGTGAGTAAAAACATATTTTCTGATGTCAGAACTAAAATTAAAGCACAAGCAAACTTCTCAATTGAAATTGGATACAATTCTTTCTTCTGAACTTCAAAAAAAGTTAATATTGGCTTTAAGTTCAGTGCCTCTGGAAAGTCTGAGAAAGTTTGTACAATGCACTCACAAAGGAGGCCATGATATTCCTGGTATTTTAGACGCTAATCACATTTCCTGTCTATAGAACAAAATAATTTGCTGAGGGAACTCAGCAAGTTGAACAGCATCTATGGGGGGAGAAAAGAACTGTCGATGTTACAGGATAAAGCAAGAGTGGTGAGGGAAGATAGCCAGTACCAAGAGAAGGAGTAGTGAGGTGAGCCAGTAAATTACAGGAGAACCAAGGAGAGGTGAAAGATGATGGAAAAACAGAGCCAC
This sequence comes from Narcine bancroftii, assembly GCF_036971445.1. NCBI lineage: Eukaryota > Metazoa > Chordata > Chondrichthyes > Torpediniformes > Narcinidae > Narcine > Narcine bancroftii. The sequence goes on along the minus strand of NC_091477.1, from coordinate 99,985,506 downwards.
ACCAGCAAGGCAGGGGGATGGGTTTAGGAAACAAAGGTAGGTGGAAGCAGACAAGGAGGAAAAAAGGCAAATGGAATGCAGAGGGGAAGGTAAAGCAGGAGACAGCTGCAGAGAGTGATAAGCAGGGACACAAAGATTACCAGTGCTGGAATCTGTTAAGTAACCCCTCCAGGTACCAGCATCTGCAGTCCTTGTGTCTCTAGATGTTCTGGATAATCCATGCCATGCCCACCATCAAAATAACTACATTGCAACCATTGAATATGAACAATCGCACATTTTCAAACATTCACATTGCATGGAAAATGAGAATTATGAAAATACCTCCAAATTTTGAACCAAAATTCTCTTGCTGAGTAATTTGGCTTTTGAACTGTCAAAGGAAATAGGTTCCCATATATATATTCCCTGAAATTCAGGGAATCCAATTAGCAGCAAACTGTGCAACCATTATGAATTTTTGTGAAAAGACTGAAAATAAATTGCTTTTCAGGGACACAACGGGATCATCTGGGACCACATCCAAACACAGTTTAACTTATCTCATTTTAACATTGGCCCAGCATGTGTTCATTTTCATCCTTTTATTCTCAGGAACAGAAACTCTGCTTGACCTTTGTAGCAGAGGACCAGAAGAGATCAGTATTAGGAAACATGATTAGCATTTAATAGTATCAGAATGTTCTAAATTTTAAATTTTTAATTTTTAATATTAAAAAAATTAGACATGCAGCATGGTAACAGGCCATTTTGGCCTATAAGTCCATGTTTCCCAATTTACACCTAATTAACTTGCATCCACAGTATGTTTTAAAAAGTAGGAGAAAACCAGAGTCCCTGGGGAAAACACACACAGACATGGGGAGAATGTACAAATTCCTTACAGACATCGTGGGATGCTAACCCCGGTCCTGATCGGTGGTGCTGTAAAGGCATTGCACTAACTGCTACGCCAACCATGCCACCCTTATCCCTTGGGCTGTTCAAAGGTGATTAGAAGGGTTAATTCCTTTAACATGCATGAATTAGCAGTAGAATGAACTATGTAAAATCTGCCCTTCTGTAAAGGTTACAGATAAAAACATAGAGAGCAAAGGGAATATTCTATCCAGAACTTCTGAGTGCAATTGGTTCCAAGGAGATAATGCATCAGCACAAGTCCATCAAGCAGTGGCCTTGTTGGTGTCAACCAGTTGAATTGGACAAAGAAAAGACCTGGCTTCTGAATTCCAAATATTCCCAATATTCCTTGGACCCATCTATGACAGTCATCCCAAATCCCCTGTATGGAATATCAGTAGATGTACACCTCCTATTCTGTGTTGGTCAACACTCGTGTAAAAGAAAGCAGGCAAGGGCCCCTCCATGACAGTAAATAGTTGATAGGTACTAGACATATAATCAGTTGTCAAATCAAATCTAAATTCTTTTGCAGCAGTTAAGGAACATATTTAGCTTTGGTGTAGTTCTTCCAAGAATCTCAGTGAAATAACATGGAGTTGTAAGGTTTGACAGTACTGATCGGGAAGGGGTAATGATGAAGTCAGAAGGCAGAAATGAGTGTGGGTGCTTGAGGAATGAATGGATAATTTCATGGAATCCTTCAAAACATTTGCTGAACCTCATTCCTGGAGGCTTGTAGCACTGTTTGGCTACTTTCTCTTTCTCATCTCCTTTTTTCCTTGCTTTTCCCCTTCAATGCAACTCCATCATGTTGAGTATGCTTGCAGAACATCCAGCAAAAGACTAGCTATATTTGACTTTGCTCTGTGCTAGACTGTAGGACTTATCCTGTGTCATTTTGCTATTGTAACTTTAATTTGTGATGTAAACTTGCAGAGATCAGACTTCTGATTGTCCACTTGCTCCTGTTTCTCTGTGAATGGTCCTGTCACATAACAATTGTTAAAAGAATTCTTAATCCATTACCATATATAATTAAACTAAACTAACAGTATTGGATATTTTTTGTTTTTTTTTCTTCGTCCATTACCATATATAATTAAACTAAACTAACAGTATTAGATATTTTTTGATTTTTTTCTCTCCATTGCAGTCTGCTTCTGCCCTAAAAGGTTAGAATAAAATGAAACCTTCATAAAGTAAGTCTATGTGCATTCAAGTAGCACATTGAAACTGTACTGGCAATGACTGACATAAGACCAAGAACATCTGAAGACCATTCACTTGGAAGTTGGTCACGAAATAAGTGACCTGCTGAAAACAAGCATTAACATTTTTGTCTGAGTAAATTCGAAGCCTTAGATTCTAAATCGAAGTATTGAGTATAGGAGTTGGGATGTTATGTTCAAGTTGTATGAGACATTGATGAGGCCAAATTTGGAGTATTGTGCGCAGTTTTGATTAACTACAGGAAAGATATCAATAAGATAGGAAGAATACAGAGAAGTTTACTAGGATTTTGCCCAGACTTGAGTTACAGGAAACGGTTAAACAGGTTAGACTTTATTTCCTTGATTGTAGAAGAATGAGGGGAAATTCGATAGAGGCATTTAAAATTATGAAGGGGATAGACAAAATAAATGAAGATGGGGTTTTTTCACTGAGAGTAGGTGAGATACAAACCAGAGGACATGGATTAAGATTGAAAGGGGAAAAGTTTAGCGGGAACATGAGGGGGAACTTCTTCACATAGAGAGATGTGAGATTGTGGAATGAGCTGCCAGCCAAGGTGGTGAATGCGGGCTCAATTAAAAAAATTAAGAACTACTTGGACAGGTACATGGATGCGAGAGGTATTCAGGCTATTGACTGGGTGCAGGTCAGTGGGACTAGGCAAAAAAAAAGTTCAGCTCAGTCTAGAAGGGCCAAAGGGACCTGTTTTGTGCTGTAATGTTCTATGGTTCTATGGTTCCATGGGATATCTATTGCAAGATAAAACCTGCAGCATAAATGAATGGATATACCAAAAGCCTTAGACTTCACTCAAAGCAAAATATTTCTTTGCATTGTGTTAACTCCTGAGATCATATGTAGATAATAAACAATAAATTAGATTTCTATTTTCCAGAATTATTTTGGATTTATGACGGATTCATTGAATCATGCATATACTCTCAAACTATTATTCTAAACTTGCTGCACTCATCCACATACAAATCTTGCACATTTGTCAATAGATATCAAATGTATTCTTTGTGATTTATATTGTTTACTTTCTTCTGATCTTTTGATCTGTTATTTGGTAAACACTGAAATATTATATTTAATAAGAATTGAAGCAGATTTCTCTTTCCAATTTTTTTATCGTTTTATCTGTAAATGGGCAGGCATAGGTAAAAATAACAATATATAACCAACAAAGAAAATATATATTAACAAAGAGCTGTAAACTAAAACAAACCAAAATGTATATAAAGCAAAAACTATTCTAATGGTCTAAACCCCACCTTTGTGAAGTTATAATTAAACATTTCATTAATGTAAGAAAGAAAACACAACCAAACCATAAAATGGGATCCAATTCTGAAATTAATCAAGGAAAGGACCCCTTTAACTTAGAAAATTAAGGTTCATTACATTAGTAGAGTATCTAATTTTTTCCGGAGTCAAGCATTCCATCACATCAGATAACCATTGAGTATGTATCGAAGGGACAACATCTTTCCATCTCATAAGTATAGCTTTTCTTGCAATAATAAGAGGAAAGGCAAGTAAGTGGGATTGTACTCAAGACAAATTTAAATCAGCTGACCTACTAACTCCAAATAGGGCAAGAAAAGGATTAGGAGGCAAATTAATATTAAGAACTAAAGATAAGGTGCAGAAAACATATGAAATAATGTATCTTCTTCAGTCTTATATCGATCATACTTTTTAAAATAAAAAAAATTTCACACTATGAACCATATTGACCAAAATACACATATCCTTCTTGAGTATACACAGTGTCATTTTCCCCTCTCCCTTCCCTCCATCCTTCCCACCCCCTCCCCACCCACTAAATTAAAATAAAATTTAGCCATTGAACTTTGAAAAATTGAAGCAGGTTTGAAATGTGGATACTCTTGGAAAGAAGTGGAGGGCCAAAAGGAATCTGAGAGAGTTTATGAACTATTTGGTGCCATCTATTTTGGATTTGAATCTTCTTGGGGTCTCTTGTTATGAGGTCCACGAGCACATGATCTCACCATGGGAAAAGTATTCCATCTGCCCTACCTATGCCTTTTATAATTTACATATTCTGATCAAGTAACCCCTGGCCTCCACAGAAATCAAGCTCAGCCTATCAAATCCAGGCAAAATCTTTGAGCTTGATTTGCACCCTTGCTAGTGTAGGCACATCTTGCCTCAGTTTGATGGCCAGAATTTCACATCACATTCCAAGTGCAATCAAACCATTGTTCTATAAAGTTGCAACATTATGTCCTAACTCTTTTATCTTTTTAATGGCAAGCATACCATGTTCATTCTTCACCACCCTATCTGCCGATGTTGCTTCTCTCAGGGAACCATGACTTGAACTCCAAGTTCCCTTCATTCAGCAGCATTCCCCATCACTGCACTATTTACTATATACACACACACACACACACACACACACACACACACACACACACACACACACACACACACACACACACACACACACACACACACACACACACACACACACACACACACACATTATATATATTTATATATCCTATTTGTATGTATTTGGCTTGTCCTATCAATACACCAAACATTTTATTTTCCAGATATTCACCAAGGTAAATGGTTACTTAAACAAAAGTTTCTTTTAATTATCTTTAAACATGAAGACAGGATTAAACTTTAACATATTACCATTAACTAAACTAACCTAACTTAAAGCCCTTCTAATTCTAAGCGCGTCTATGTAATGTGTGTGTAAGTTCAGAAAAGTTCCTTGATTTACAGTCCAATCTCACTTCTCATTCCCCCAAGTTCACTGGTTGCAGGCAATTCTTATACTGTGCAAAGAATTTAATATTTATGCAGTTCACCAGGCTTTGGTGTTTGAAAGGTAAATGGTTACTGCTCAGGAAGGTTCTTGTTGGTTTTCAGAGAGAGATTTGTTGTTCGCTGGACACCCATAACTGATTCTTTTTAATCAGCCACTTCAGTGTCTTTCCAAAGAAACATGCCCCATCAGGGTTTTCCAGATGATACCCTCTTTCTTTCAGGTCCCCACAGACTTCCTTTTTGTTTCTCTTATTTCAAGTGAAACATTAGACAGCCAGTCCTCTCCTCAGGTATGAACCACAAGGGCTTTGACCAGGCTGAACTAAGTACTCAGAAGCCGTCTTCCAAATGGGGTTTTTCCACAAGTTTACCAGCTTGTCCTGTTCAAGTCCCAGTTGCTGCTGTTGACTGTAGCACTGCAGAACTGATCTCTCTTTCTCTCTCCCTCTCAGAGAAAAAGCCCGTTTGACACTCTCTGCTTGCAAAACCACATAACCCTCTTAGAACAGCAAGCTGCACTCCAGATATCCTATGACTCTGAACTACTCCTCCGATCTCCTTCATCTGTTGCTTTTCAAAACAACAATCCATTAGTGAAGTCTCTTGGGCACTCCCCAAAGTTTTTGCCAAGGATCCCAGGAGCCACCCTGTCTGGCTTGAGCAGATCTCCGGTATTTTAAATGAGATCTGTTTTGAAGAGTTTATATGTGACCTACACTAAAAAAACCCTGCCCCTATTTATCTCCCAAAAACATACGTCACAATACATATCAGCCTTTATTGGTAATCTGCTCCATCAATGATCTTGGCAGATGGACAATGGTTTTGTTTCATCCTCTGGGGAGCTGACACCCATGCCACCATTGACCTCAGCCTTAGCTGGCTGGACCTTGTATCCTTGTGATTTATGTCCTCTGTAATGTTGGTAAATCTAAAGTACTTGTGAGATGTGAGAATAAAGATTATGTACATTTTCAATCATGGTGTTGATGAAATCGTGATAATGGCTGTCTCTACGGTGGCAAGCAATTACCATTGGATCGTAATTCCTACTGTATCTTATCATACTCCACATTGTACTACAAGGGAGAAGGAAGGGAAACTATATGTCTGATTAGCTAATGTACCTGATGTAGATGAATAGATGAATACCTGACTGTCCCTCAGAGTTATGAGTTGTGGTTTGAGTGCGGAGAAATGATAATTATTTGGGGGAAGATAAATTGATTGGTAGGCACGATACCTGATTGAAGGAGAGCTTTGTAAGGTGAATGATTCAGAGTTGCTGAAGTTTATGGTGCTGTTTGTGGGATATAGCATTGAAAGAGGTTTTTACTGAACTTGACCACATGTGAACTGATTGAACTTAATGAGAAAGGCCTTCAAGTCTGCAGGGCTTGACACTCACTGGCTTCTGATCATTTGGCTAAGATGACTCTACCTCATTATAAATAAATTTAGTTCTTTTCCTCCAAGCCAATGGCCCAAGTGTGAAATTCTTGGACCCACTCACTCCATTAATTGTGTCTTTCATTACTTCAAAATGAGGACCCTAATGACCACCTTCCCTGTAAATGGGGTGCACTCACTTTAAGCTGTTCCAACCTCTCCCCATTTCGGCCACTGCGCTCCAGCCACTTAACCGCAGGGTCACTCTTGCGGTTGGGCTTCCTGTCAAGTGAGGAGATATTATCTGTTCAGGATCTTCTTAAGTAGACTCCGAGGAACCTGGTTCTCTCCACTAATAAGCTGTTAATGTGTAGTGGAGGTAGGTCACCCTTGATCCTCCTGAAGTCCACAATCATCTCCTTTGTCTTGTCTTTGCTGAGACTCTAATTGTTATTCTCATACTGTTCATGAGAGTTTCCACCTTTCCTCTGTATTTCACTCAACAAATCTTGTTGATGAGTGACCAGCATGAAGCTGCCTGCATCAAAAGCAATGAATCTCATCATCCTGTTCCCATAGGCATGCTTGCAGGCTATCAAAATCTTTAAAAAAATGGACTACCCCCAACCCAATGAAATTTAGCTCTGGGTATTTTTTTTGTTAATCATAAAAGGTTTGTAAAATCGGAAGTTGCAAAACCATCTTGCTCACATTTTATACAGAACAAATGCAACCTTTGTAACTTTACGACCCATTGATCATCCTCGATATTTCCGTGGCAACCTAACTTGTACAAATGGTAGAGGATTTATTTGACTGATAATAAAACATCACATAATAAGCAGAAAACTTGCAATCTCTTGCATAACATCAGACAAATAAATGATGATATTATAGTCCTTTCAAAAGCTGATGCTTTGGAGCAAAGTTAGCTTTGATGATAAGTGGGTAAATGGTTTGCCAAGCACTAAACAATTAAAAAAAAGCTCAAATCAAAAATATTAAACTATAGCTATCCATAAAATGTGCTTTATGTATTTGCTTTTGCAGGGTGGTGTGTGTGTGTGTGGGGTGGGGGTAATGGTTAGTTGAGAAAAAAACACGAAGAGTCACATGCAGATAAAATAAAGAAGTGTGAATTAATTAGATTTCATTGAGAGATGAGAATAAGGAACACTTTGATCAAACAAGCGAATAGCACAGAAATGGGCCTTTCTGGGCCATTTTGTCCCTGCTGACTAATGTCCAATGACCCTTTTTAGTCCCCGACACAATTACTGGTTCAAATGCCTTTTCAGTTCAAATTTATATATCATCCGATTGTAGCAGTACAACCTGACAAAATAGCGTTCTCCAGCCCACAGTGGAAACAGTGCAAACACATGATACATATACAGCATACACATGTACATATATTAAAATAAATATTATTCATAAATAGTAGAGTCATGGAGAATTGTTTTAGCAGTCATTCAGCAGACTTGTCTCAATGCCCGTGGGAAGAAATTGTTTCTCAGCCTGGTGGTTCTGGCTCTGATACTTCTGTATCTTTTTCCTGACAGGATAGTAGCTGGAAGATGCTTTGTGCAGGGTTGTGGGATCCTCGCCGATTTTGTGCACTCTCTTCAAACAGTGATCCTGGTAAGTCCCATCAGTGGGGGTGGGGGTGGGGGAGGGCAATCACGGTGATCCTCTCTGACGTTCTTATAATCCTGAGCGTTGACCTCCAATCCAATGCTCTTCATCAACTCTTCTACACCGTGATGCAGCCAGCCAGGCCTCTCTAAATGGAGCTCCTGGAGAAGGTTGACAGAGTGGTGGCTGGTTGCCTGACCTGCCTCTTCAAAGGAAGTGCACTCGCGGTTGTGCTTCCTGTCAAGTGAGGAGATATTATCTGTTCAGGATCTTCTTAAGTAGACACCGAGGAACCTGGTTCTCTCCACTAATAAGCTGTTAATGTGTAGTGGAGGTAGGTCATCCTTGATCCTCCTGAAGTCCACAATCATCTCCTTTGTCTTGTCTTTGCTGAGACTCTAATTGTTATTCTCATACTATTCATGAGAGTTTCCACCTTTTCTCTGTATTTCATCATTGTTGCATATGCGCAAAACTACTGTCATTGTAATTGTATCTGCCTCCACCATCTCCTTTAGAGGGCATAGATTTAAGGTAACAAGTGGAAAGCTTAAAGCAGAGTTGCAGGGTGAGTGTTTTACACAGAAAGTGGTACATGCCTGGAATGTGCTGGCAGGAGAAGTGGTGGAAACAGACATGATAGCAACATTTAAGAGGCATTTAAAAGGTACAAACAGATGGGATGGAGGATGGCAAACCATGAGTGGCACATAGGATTGCTTTAAATTTGCATAATGCTTGTGGGCCCAAAAGTCTGCTCCTATACTGTAATATCCTATGCATGATGTAATGGGATGGAGGTTTTTGTCTGATTAGAGAATAAAAAGACAGGACCAAGAAAGTTGAAAAGTCAAAAATTTAGTCCTTGAATATAAACAATTCTTGCATAGTTTGACAGGGTGTATGCAGGACATATAAGGCAATCGAACAACTGAAAAGTGGCAAAGCAGCAGGTATGGATGGAATCCCCCCAGAGGTCTGGAAGGCTGGCGGCAAAACTCTGCATGCCAAACTGCATGAGTTTTTCAAGCTTTGTTGGGACCAAGGAAAACTGCCTCAGGATCTTCGTGATGCCACCATCATCACCCTGTACAAAAACAAAGGCGAGAAATCAGACTGCTCAAACTACAGGGGAATCACATTGCTCTCCATTGCAGGCAAAATCTTCGCTAGGATTCTACTAAATAGAATAATACCTAGTGTCGCCGAGAATATTCTCCCAGAATCACAGTGCGGCTTTCGCGCAAACAGAGGAACTACTGACATGGTCTTTGCCTTCAGACAGCTCCAAGAAAAGTGCAGAGAACAAAACAAAGGACTCTACATCACCTTTGTTGACCTCACCAAAGCCTTCGACACCGTGAGCAGGAAAGGGCTTTGGCAAATACTAGAGCGCATCGGATGTCCCCCAAAGTTCCTCAACATGATTATCCAACTGCACGAAAACCAACAAGGTCAGGTCAGATACAGCAATGAGCTCTCTGAACCCTTCTCCATTAACAATGGCGTGAAGCAAGGCTGTGTTCTCGCACCAACCCTCTTTTCAATCTTCTTCAGCATGATGCTGAACCAAGCCATGAAAGACCCCAACAATGAAGACGCTGTTTACATCCGGTACCGCACGGATGGCAGTCTCTTCAATCTGAGGCGCCTGCAAGCTCACACCAAGACACAAGAGAAACTTGTCCGTGAACTACTCTTTGCAGACGATGCCGCTTTAGTTGCCCATTCAGAGCCAGCTCTTCAGCGCTTGACGTCCTGCTTTGCGGAAACTGCCAAAATGTTTGGCCTGGAAGTCAGCCTGAAGAAAACTGAGGTCCTCCATCAGCCAGCTCCCCACCATGACTACCAGCCCCCCCACATCTCCATCGGGCACACAAAACTCAAAACGGTCAACCAGTTTACTTATCTCGGCTGCACCATTTCATCAGATGCAAGGATCGACAATGAGATAGACAACAGACTCGCCAAGGCAAATAGCACCTTTGGAAGACTACACAAAAGAGTCTGGAAAAACAACCAACTGAAAAACCTCACAAAGATAAGCGTATACAGAGCCGTTGTCATACCCACACTCCTGTTCGGCTCCGAATCATGGGTCCTCTACCGGCACCACCTACGGCTCCTAGAACGCTTCCACCAGCGTGGTCTCCGCTCCATCCTCAACATCCATTGGAGCGCTTTCATCCCTAACGTCGAAGTACTCGAAATGGCAGAGGTCGACAGCATCGAGTCCACGCTGCTGAAGATCCAGCTGCGTTGGATGGGTCACGTCTCCAGAATGGAGGACCATCGCCTTCCCAAGATCGTGTTATATGGCGAGCTCTCCACTGGCCACCGTGACAGAGGTGCACCAAAGAAAAGGTACAAGGACTGCCTAAAGAAATCTCTTGGTGCCTGCCACATTGACCACCGCCAGTGGGCTGATAACGCCTCAAACCGTGCATCTTGGCGCCTCACAGTTTGGCGGGCAGCAACCTCCTTTGAAGAAGACCGCAGAGCCCACCTCACTGACAAAAGGCAAAGGAGGAAAAACCCAACACCCAACCCCAACCAACCAATTTTCCCCTGCAACCGCTGCAACCGTGTCTGCCTGTCCTGCATCGGACTTGTCAGCCACAAACGAGCCTGCAGCTGACGTGGACTTTTTACCCCCTCCATAAATCTTCGTTCGCGAAGCCAAGCCAAAGAAGATGCAGGATTAATTACTCTCCATCTACCTGACCACCCTCCTTCACTCTTCCAATCAATTTTCTTACTTAATCTGATTTAATTGGTCCCTTGCTTCTCCATCTGCCACATCCCCTGATCTCATACGAATCCTCACTCTGGTTCTCTAGTCTAGACCATCTTACTGATTTTCTCCTGTCTTTTTTCACTTCTTCCCTCACCTCTGCTAGCTTCATCATGGTGGGAGTGAGAGGATGAGGTGCTCCTATGTGCACAAACCTTGCAAGGATCTTACAAACCTCACTCTGCCAGAAGGATTTGAATAAAACAGCATAACATTGGTATTTTAATCTGCCTTTCTAAACATTTTGCACATTTTATTCCAGATTTATGCAAACTTTAGGGAAAAAAAAAACCATTCTGATCTAAGAGACTCAAAGCAATTTTAAAATCTGTTAAAGGTATCAGCATGAATTCAGCAGTGGAGCAAAGCCTTCTTTAAATTGAATGTGGGATGACATTGCATAATTGGTCAGCATCGCATCAACTGAGGACCTGAGAAATGGGAATAACAGTGTCCAATTTACGCTCTGTTCTGTATATCATTTTTCCAATAGTCCAGACAAATGCAGCCCAAAATATTTAAATCAATGTGTATTTCATACTGAAATGACTTTATGTATCTGCTAATGGGTTTAGTGCATGACCCCACACCATTTAATAATGATAAGGTTTGCTCAGTGACTTGTACTGTTTGTTTTGTTTTTGGCTTGGTATTAAAAGTATGATTTTAGGGGAGGTTTAAAATTATTAAAATGATTGCTGTGTCTAATAGGAGTAAAATATTTGCAAAATTTACATAGTTGCACAGAACAATTCTTGTAATGAATTCCCACATTGATACATTTATCTTTCTTTTTCAAACTGTTTACTGAGTAATATCAAATATATATGCGAGTTACATTATATTTACAAGTCTATAGATAAAATAACAATTAGTATTTAACATATATATTCTTAAATGCCTAATATATATATATATATATATATATATCATAAATTTCTTCTCATGAAAAACCAAAAGAAAAAACAGAGAAAAAGAAATTTAAATGTTTATTACAATATCCCTCAAACTAATTGAAACAAAAAAGAAGGAACCGGACTGTTCATTCTGATAGTAAAGTAGGAAAACAAAGGGGTTTCTGGTTAAAATCAAATTTACCCCATATGGAACTAGGAAAGAATCCAATATAAAATTATGATTCTGGTCAGGTCACTCATCTGAGTGCCACTGGTACCATAACCTGTTGCACGATCAGGTGGTTGGTGACTAAACTGGCTCCCCCACCAGGTTTGCCTGGTGCAGAGGGTGGAAAACAAGACCTGTCAAAGACCAGACGAACCCCCTCTTAGGGTCAACAGCCATCTAGCAAACATGTGCAGTGAAGCATGGAAAGAACATCGAAGCTTGGTCTGGGCATTAACTGCCACCTAATTTTCCCTAGCCATCTTAGACTTTGCCATGCTGCTGGATCTGGGAGGAGATGTCGGGAGGGTGGGTCTAGACCTGTACAACTTCTACTCATCTAAGTCCATTCACGCACACACTATTCCTTTCTGAGGAAGGCCACAAACTGACTGAAAGGAACCATCATCATCCTATGGGAAGGATAACCAGAATATGGTTCTTAAACTATATGGAAATATTAAATAAATGGTTGCCAAACTTCTTCAAATTTGAAAGATGTATCAAATGTCCAATTCCTAATTTTCTCCAAATTTAAAAACGACATGACAGCAGAGAACCATTGAAGTAGAGTAGGTGAGTTGGGATTCTTCCATTTAAGTAATATGGCTTTTTAACCAATAATGTTGAAAAAACATGATTCGCTGTGCATATACAGGCATATACCTAGCCTCCAATGGTGTGATTCCAGAAATAGCTGTTAATAGATTTGGTTGTAATTCTAATCCTAGAACTTTTGTCAGGGTTTTTTTCCAAAAATTATCTAGTTTTGGACATGAGCAGAACATTAGGGTTAGGGTTTAGTCTGCCGAACTGACAAGGCCACCTGTATCTTTCTGCAGACTAAAGTGGCTACCTCAACTTTGCACCTATTACAAATAGGGTTTACATTGGGAAAAATATGGGGCAACTTATCTTTAGATGTGTGCCCGATGTACCACCTTGAACTGAAACAAGGAATGAAGGGCACACATTGATGAAGTATTTATTGGTTGAAAAATATGATCCCATTGATCGTCCGGAAGCAATCTGATACATTTATCTTGTTTCTTCCACATATTAATGCTGGGGTTGCGAGCTGAACAAAGTCAACCATTGAAACTGTGAGCATGCCATCACTACAATTTGGCCCATTTACTGGTTGGAAGAATGTTCAAAAATAACACACATGGCAACTGAGTTATAAGTCAAAAGTTTAAGCCAGTGGCTTAATAACACAAGTCATTATTATGTGTTCATGAATATTAATGTCAGAAAATAAGAAGTGTGAGATTATATCGCCCCTCAAGCTAAGGCTTCACCTTTCGGGTAGCTTCTGGGATGATCTGATATTAACCTCAGTTCCTTTATGCTGCTTGTTTTTCATAACCCAAATTTCGTCCATCAGCCAGAAATCTGTCTGTGAATAAAGTAATTGACTATATTCAAATATTCCATTGCTTTCAGTGGTAGAGAATTCCAAGATTCAAAACCCTCCGAGAGAAGAAATTCCTCCTCATCTTCATTTTAAATAATTTGTTGAGTTTTAAATTGGCCCATGAGAGGAAATGCCATCTTAGCATCAATCATCTCAAGCAACCTCCCATCTCCTCTCTAGGTTCTTAAATACCTAATATAATCACCGCCCATTCTTCTGAACTCTAATAGATAAACACCAAAGCTGTTCAAGTTTTTCCAATGTCCTTCTCAGATCTGCCTCTAATGTAAATATATTCACCTTAACTTTAAATTTTAAATTATTAAAAAATTTAAACATACAGCACAGTAACAGGCTATTTTGGCCCATAAATCCATGCTGCCCAATTTACACCCAATTAAGCTACACCCCCAGAATGTTTTGAACGGTGGGAGGAAATTGGAACCCCTGGCGAAAACTCATGCAAACACATGGAGAATGTACCAACTCCTTGCACACAGCATGGGATTTGAACCCCAGGCCTGATCGCTGGCGCTGTAAAGGCAGTTTGGGTCTATCCCTATAGACTCAAACTGTGTCCATTTTTCAGGATTGAATTCTACTTCGCATTGTTCTGCCTAACTGACGAGGCCACCTGTATCTTTCTGCAGACTAAAGCATTCCCCTCTCAATTTCTGCTAATTTTTGTATTATCTATAAACTTTTGATCATGTGCCCAACTTCTAATTAGTTATTGGTTATAAAGACATAGAACATTACAGTACAGGCCCTTTGGCCCATGATGTTGATGGTGCCTAATATCAAAACAAGGGTTGAGCTCAGTGGAAGCTCACTGGTAATAGGCTTCCAGTTCCAAAAATATACCTTACATTTTGCTTCCTTCCACTTACTGAGTTATAGATCTCTTTGGCTTGGCTTCGCGGACGAAGATTTATGGAGGGGGTAAAAGTCCACGTCAGCTGCAGGCTCGTTTGTGGCTGACAAGTCCGATGCGGGACAGGCAGACACGGTTGCAGTGGCTGCAGGGGAAAATTGGTTGGTTGGGGTTGGGTGTTGGGTTTTTCCTCCTTTGCCTTTTGTCAGTGAGGTGGGCTCTGCGGTCTTCTTCAAAGGAGGTTGCTGCCCGCCAAACTGTGAGGCGCCAAGATGCACGGTTTGAGGCGATATCAGCCCACTGGCGGTGGTCAATGTGGCAGGCACCAAGAGATTTCTTTAGGCAGTCCTTGTACCTTTTCTTTGGTGCACCTCTGTCATGGTGGCCATTGGAGAGCTCGCCATATAACACGATCTTGGGAAGGCGATGGTCCTCCATTCTGGAGACGTGACCCATCCAGCGCAGCTGGATCTTCAGCAGCGTGGACTCGATGCTGTCGACCTCTGCCATCTCGAGTACTTCGACGTTAGGGATGAAAGTGCTCCAATGGATGTTGAGGATGGAGCAGAGACAACGCTGGTGGAAGCGTTCTAGGAGCCGTAGGTGATGCCGGTAGAGGACCCATGATTCGGAGCCGAACAGGAGTGTGGGTATGACAACGGCTCTGTATACGCTTATCTTTGTGAGGTTTTTCAGTTGGTTGTTTTTCCAGACTCTTTTGTGTAGTCTTCCAAAGGCGCTATTTGCCTTGGCGAGTCTGTTGTCTATCTCATTGTCGATCCTTGCATCTGATGAAATGGTGCAGCCATTTCATCAGAGTTATAGATCTATTTAGATCCTAAAGACCTTTTTATTTTAGCAACATGACTACCCTGTGGGATCTTGTCAAAAGCCTTGCTAACGTTCCTACAAGCTACAGCGAATACATTGCCTTCATTAGATTTACTTGTTACCTCCTCAGAAAATTCCAGAAACTTTTTCAGATGCTACCTTCTTTTAACAAAAGTATACTAATCTAATCTAAATGGTCGCTGCCTTTCTAAATCGTTTGCATAACCATATAACCATATAACCATTTACAGAGCGGAAACAGGCCATATCGACCTTTCGAGTCCGCACCGGTTCACTAGAACAACTCCACTAGCTCAACCCTCCCGCTCTCCACCCATAACCCTACAATCCCCTCACCTCCATGTACATCCAACCTTCTCTTAAATGACAGAAGGGATCCTGCTGCAACTATCTCATTCGGAAGTTCATTCCATTCTGCCACCACTCACTGAGTGAAAAAGCCACCGCTAATATTTCTCCTAAAGTGTTGCCTCCTTACCCTTAACTTACGGCCTCTTGTTCCAACCTCCCCTGCCCTCAGGGAAAAGAGTCTGTTTATGTCTAGTCTATCTATTCCTTTCATAATTTTATAGCATCTTTGCTAAGAATGGTTTTCAATTAATTTGCTCACTATTGGTTAAACTAACTGACCTATAATTGCTTAGTTCATTTCTTACTCACCTTTCAAACAGTGATGCAATGTTAGCAGCCTTTCAGTCCTCTGGGACCATTCCTGTAGCCAGGAAGGATTGAAAAATGAAGGTCAAAGCCTCATGACTTCCTCCCTTGTGTCTTCTAAAAACCTGGGAAAAACTTTATGCAGGTCTGGCTTCTGATGTATTGTCAAAGATGATAAACTCTTAAATAATTCCTCTTTTATTATGTTTATCCCATGCAATATTTTATTCTACAACACTGAAATTGACCTCCTTTACTGTGATAAAGCTTTCATTAAGAATCTTGACAAATGCTCCTCCTCCAGAAAAAGGAATCTGATTTCCATCTCTATAGACCCTTTACTTATCCTTTTGCTCTTTAATTACTTTCAAAATCACCCTTGGATTTTTTTAGATTTTACTTGTCAATATTTCTTTGTACCATCTTTTTAAAAATTTTACTTTTTAATTTCACTTCTAATTTCTGTATTTTCTTAGTTTTCTTATGTATTAACTTCTTTCCATCCAAATTCCACTTTCTTTGCCTTTTTCTAACCTACATTTTTTTAGTTTTTTTAATTTCAAGTTGCTGTTTCTGGTCAAATTTTGCTCAGTAATTTCTTGTAAAATCTATACCATTTATTTTGCCCAACTATATCTAAGTATTGTACATGGGGGGAGGGGGTGGGGGTGTTGAAGGTGTTCCTAGAAGACGATCTGCATTGAAATGTTTCGGAATATGAAGCCAAATTATCTGGAAATGCATCAAGAAGTTTGAATTGAAAGAAAGTGTGCTTACATTTTTCACAAAATTCATGAATATGAACTTTTATTCAGTGGCAATTTCCAAATTTCATGAGGGTGAATATCTGTATGCGAACTGGTCTTCCATGGGGGTTGTCTGTACTTGATTGTTCCATAAAACATGTCTGTGGACGATTGTAACATTTGGCAATAATATAAATCTAGCATTGCTGGTTGGTCACATGTTGAAAGTTAGGTACTATCACCAAAAAATAAATGCCTTCCACTGATTATACCAAATTATACATTGATTATAACTTTCCCCATCTGATCAACTCGTTTTTATACATCTTTTCTAATTTTATTTTCCCTGGGAGATGGTCAAAAGGATCTTCAGGAAAAATAAACATCATTTAACATTGTCTTTGTGCATTTAGATGCATACAGACACAATTAACTGAGTAATTGTAGGATAAATAAATAAAAGTATTCATATAATATATGCCTGCTCTTTTAATACTGATGATAATTACTTAGTTTTTTTTATGATAATTTAAATGCCAAATTTTGATAAACATTCTCAGCAAAGACACCAAAAATGCATCTCTTAGGAAATGTAAACATGACATGCAGGAAATATTTAAAAAAATGAGAGCAATGATCTTGGGAAAAGAAAGTCCACTGGTCCAGATGCTCATGCTATGCTTGATGGAATATGAACGAAAATCATTGAGAGTATTTTTATTCAACTGGAAAATTGAAGAAAGGCATTTATGAGGATAAAGAAAATGTAGAACATTGATGCCTCTGACTCCCATCTGAGCCCTGGCCATCCTCGAACTGGAGCTTCCTACACTGACTTCAACCACGTGGTTTGCGACATATACTCCCACTGTGGTCCTGATCTCACTGCTGGATCCCACTCATTCATCCCCCTCAGTACTCCTTACCCTTCCCCATCCCCCAACATCCCTCCCTACACTACCCCCCTCTTAGCCCCTTTTCTCCCCAACCCCCTCCTTCACACTTCATCACCCCTCTCTCTGGTTACCCCCTACCCTCTGCCTCCCAACTCTGACCCCACCCCCCACCCTCACCTCCTCCCTGTGACCTCCCCAACATTCTCCCTCCCCTGCCAACATTCCAACCCTTCACCTCCTCTTTCCAACCTCCTCCTCCTCTCTTCTCCACCCTCTGACCTCCCTAACTCTCCTAATACCCCAACACCGATTCCCACTCTGACCCCTGCTATGTCTTTACTATTCCCTCTGACCGTCCCCTCTCTGAGATGGAGCGCTCAGTTTTTACCTTCATCCCCCTCTGCCCACACCTTAATGAGTTCCACTCACGCCACAGTGCTAAATTCTTCTTTCGCCTCACTTCCATGACTATGACTCTCTAGCCCTCACCCTAGACCCCTTCTCCCGCTTTAAGCCTTCTTCCTCCTCCTGGACACCTTGTCCAGGCCAGCTGCCTGCTGTGGACCTTTTTTCTTTCCAATTGCCACCGAGAAATCAACCATCTCGACTTTACCATCCTCCTCTGAAAACTCTTCCCTTCACTCTCTCCACAACAATTCCAACCTCACCATCAAACTCAAAGATAAGGATGGTGCTGTTGTGGTCTGGCAGACTGACCTCTACCTTGCCAAGGCCAGTTGACACTTCTCAAACACTTCCTCCTATCTATACCTCTCACAGGACCCCACCATGGATTATCAAGCTATCTCCAACTTCATCACCACTGGTCACCTTCCCCCATGGCTGACAACCTCATTGCCCCTCAATGCCACACTGCTTGTTTCTACCTTCTACCCAAGATACACAAACCCTACCATCATCTGGGTAGACCCATTGTTTCTGCTTGCTATTGCCCACCGGACTCGTTTCTTCCCAAGTCAAATCCCTCCCCACCTATATCCATGATACCTCATATGCCCTCCACCTCTTCATTGGGTTCAGATTCTCAGTACTGGACCATCTCATCTTCACAATGGATGTCCAATTCCTTTATACCTCCATCCCCATACAGAAGGTCTTAAAGCATTTTGCTTCTTTCTGGACCAGACATCACCACTCTCCTCCACCTGGCAGAACTTGTCCTCACTATAAATAATTTATCCTTCAACTCCTCTCATTTCCTCCAAATCAAAGGAATAGCCATGAGTACCTGCATGGGTCCCAGCTACGCCTGCCTGTTTGTGGGCTTTGTGGAGCAAAGGGTGCTGCCTCATGCACCTGTGATGAGCTAGTCAACTTCATCCTCTTCGAGTCTAACTTCCATCCCGATCTCAAACTCAGCTGGTCCATCTTCAACAACACACCCCTTCCTGGATCTCTCTGTCTCCATCTTAGGAGACAAGCTTTTTACCAACATATTATAAACCCTCTAACTCCCACAGCTACCTGGACTACACTTCTTCACACCCTGTCCCCTGCAAGGATTTTGTCCCCTTCTCTCAATTTCTCCATCTCCGCTGCATCTGTTCTCAAGATGAAGTCTTCCGTCCAGATCTTCTGATATGTCTGCCTTCTTCCTCAAATGTGGATTCCTCGCCACCACCATCAACTCAGCTCTCACCCACTTCTCCTCCATTTCTGGTCCATCTGATCTGGCCCCTCTGCCCCCAGAATAACAAACATAGAATCCTCTTCATCCTCACCTACCATCCCACCACCAGACACATTTTCCCTTCTCTGCATCCCTTAGGGACTGCTCCCTTCGTGACTCCCTTGTGCACTCATTCCCCCCCCCGCACCCCCCCCAACCCTCCACTGCTGACACTTTTCCCTGTTGCTCCAGGAAGTGCTACACTTGTACCCACACCTTCTCCTTCACCTCTGTCCGGGATCCAAAACTGGCCCTTCAAGTGAATCAATACTTCACTTGTATATCCACAGGATTGATTTACTGCATCTGATGCTCCCTTTGTGGCTTTCTTTACAAATTTGAAGATTGCTTCCCTGAGCACCTTCACTCCATCTGCACCAGTGACAGAGACTCCTAGTAGCCAAATGTTTTACTTTTGTGTCACACTCCACATTCACAAGTCTGTCCATGTCCTTATGTACTGTCCCACTAAGATCACCCACAAATTGGAGGAATAACCCCTGATTTTCCGTCTTGGCACTCTCCAGCCAAATGGTAGTAACATCGACCTCTGGTTTCTGCTAATCTGCTCTCCTCTTCCCCCTCCCCTCTTCCCTTCCCCTTTCCAGTTCTCCTTCTCTTTCCCCTTCCTTCACCTAACCATCCCTCCTCCCCTTTAACTCTGCAACAACACCTCCCCCCCATTCTTTCCCTGCTGACATTTTCCCATACCTTGATGATGGGCACAAGCCCAAAACGTCAGTTATGTAATTTTACCTTTGCTCTATAAAGGACGGACAGTTGAAGACTAATGTGGAACATTTTCAGAAAGCATACACAAAGTGCATGATCTGGTTGGATTTGTCTTGTTATCAATAACCTTTGCAGAAAATCTTTTTCACCTTAATTTCTTTATTCACATGCAGAATGTTGAGTTTGCCTTCTGCCAGTAATGATGTCCTGGTGTATTGTGTGAAGAGGGCTTTAACATAGGCTATCCCACCCTAGTGCATCCACCTGCACATGTCCTTGGCCTTCTAAAATATAGGAGCAGCTGTTAAACATGACATTCATTTGGTCTTTCAAGTTATTTATACCTGTTGTGTCTCTGTAGTCTTGGCAAAGACGCACAAACATATGAAATTGATTCTGAAATTTGATATAATGAAAGCATGTATTGGAGTTAATGGATTATTTAGGAAGCTACTACAATAAACTGAAACAAAATGATCACATAGTTGGTGCATATTTGCACTGGATGAATTTAGACCAATGGTGCAACCTGAGAGCTTTCTAAAAGGTGGGAGTACAATTTTAATCCCTTGTTCTTTAATAATTGGAATGGAAAAACAAAGTTCATTGAACAGTCAAATGGGATTCTGTATATTATACAAAAGACTAAAGGATTTTCTTTTTGGGTAAGAACTACACCACCATAATACCTTAGGAGCACCAGCATCTTTAATAATATAGTCTTTCACATGGGGAAAAAGAGAAAGAATGAATATCATTGGTTTTCAACAGGTATATTCAGGTTCTGTGGGGAAAAAAGATAGAAATTTACAAGCAACAGATGTAAGTTTCCTTGTAATAGAATGACATAGTGCCACTCTTACCTGACAATTACATAAAGATTTTCCAAGACTTTAAATCTAAGTTTGAATATTCCTCTGTTCATGGAATAGGTAGATGTATTTATTATACATTAATTCAGCATGGACAAAATGTTGGAATCAGAGATAATATATGGTAAATTATATGAAAACATGTAGTTGAGCACTTTTCCAGTTGACTTCTGGAAAGAACCACTTTTAAATGCAGACTGTTTAGCACTTAAAATCCTCATAAATAATTATGCTGGTTGAATGTGTTTTCTCCAAATACATAGGTATTCATGATTTGAAGGCCTCACTGAAGAACATTGATATTTTAAATATATTTTCATCATGAAATGATACCACATAAAAGATGTTATATCCCAAGTCCTCCCTGCCCCTTTGGCTCTTTGTAGAGCTATTCAATGAGTCCTGGAACCATAACCCTGTGAATTTTTTTTTTAGACTATGTATCCAATTCCTTTTTAAATTTAATTTACTTGCACTTCTCTTTCAGGCAGTGCATTCTAGATTGAAATATTTCACTCTGTAAATAAATGTTTCCTCGAACCATCTTTGCACGTTAAGACAGAGATTCACATGCACATCTTCCATCCTTGTCTAATCCTTATGATGTGGTCTCTGCACAGATGAGGACGCCATTTAGCTGGGTGCCTGGGTTCTGTCTGCAATGGCTATCTTGAGCTCTTAGCTGCATGTTATTTCAACTCCCCTTAATGTTCCCACATCTATCTGTCCTCAGCCTTTTTCACTATCAGGGTAAGGTAGAAAACTAAAAAGATAACACCTCAATTTCCACTTAAGCAGTCTGAAGCCCAATGGAATAAATGCTGAATTTTCTAATTTTAGATGACCCACACCATCAGTTTCATTTTCTCGTTCTGATCTATCCAAGTTCTCTCAAACCCACCATATACCCTCACCAGCCAATCCACCCCATTCAATTTCATTCACCTCCCAACCTGGCTCTTTCTGTCCACACACTTAGCCCACCTGACCTCCATTCCTTCTCATAAAAGTTCCTTCTACTGATCACCCCTCCTTTATCTGGTTCCACTTAAAGTGGCAGACCTAACCGAGTTCATCACTGGGCCCCATCCCCCATCCATCTTCTAAAAAACAGCTGACATCATGAAGGATTCCCTGGCCATACTCTGCTCACTGCTCCCTTCAGTAAGGGGATGGGGCCCAGTGATGAACTTGGTTAAGCCTGCCACTTGATGTTCAGCATCTCTTGGTTCAAGCACAGATTTTTTTTTCCCCAACAGCTATCCCTGCACTATCTTGACCACAATATAACTTCAGGAATATTGAAGCAGCTCATTTGTTTGCACAACCACACTGTTAATATTAACCTATTTATCCTTGTATTTATTTATTTTTTCTCCCATGTTGGTTTGTGTTAATTTAATTTGTAATTTTTAGTATGTTTTATATACCTGGGTAATTGCAACAAGCAAGAATTTTATTGCATCTGTTCAATGTATTTGATAATAAGATCTTGTCATCATCAGCTTACTTATCATATTCACAAATCAGGAACTTTTATTATCTCCATTTATCATCTTCTACGCTTGACTTTACTTCCACCTTTCACCAAGCTGGTTCTATTTGCCCACACCCCTCTCCTCATCAGATTCTTCTATAGTGTGTGCAGTGTCTTCTACAGTGTGTACACTTTTACTTCTGTGTTGTTTTCTTTTGGAAAAACATTGTTCTGCATATTCATTTTGCCCTTTGCATTTATTACAGACTTTCCCATAAGCTGGGGATTGCTTTGGCACATGTTCAGTACTACATCGTTTACAATTGAATGTCTCTCCATTTTTTTGTTGTTTTCTATGTCTCATATTTTGTTTGTGTGTGCCCGGGTACTGTGGCTATGACTATGCCTTCATTTGCACTGGCTTTTGCACTCTTACCAAACTTTTTTGCATGCTGTAGAGCTAGCTCATTGACGTGGTGTATCTTCAGAGCTCTAGCTAAGGTAAGCACTGTCTCTCACAGCAACCTCTCTCTCATTTTCTTATTATAATTCCAAACACAAATTTGATCATGGATCATTGAATCTTTCAGTGATCCAAAATTGCAGGTTCTTGCTTTTAATTTTGTCTGATAAAAAAGTATCAAAGCTCTCTCCCTGCAGTTGCGTGAGCGAAACACATACCTCTCGAAGTTTCATTCTTCTTTGAAGTGGTGTTCATCAAGCATCTCGATAAAAGGCTCGTTTGTGGCTGACAAGTCCGATGCGGGACAGGCAGATACGGTTGCAGCGGTTGCAGGGGAAAATTGGTGGGTTGGGGTTGGGTGTTGGGTTTTTCCTCCTTTGCCTTTTGTCAGTGAGGTGGGCTCTGCGGTCTTCTTCAAAGGAGGTTGCTGCCCGCCAAACTGTGAGGCGCCAAGATGCACGGTTTGAGGCGTTATCAGCCCACTGGCGGTGGTCAATGTGGCAGGCACCAAGAGATTTCTTTAGGCAGTCCTTGTACCTTTTCTTTGGTGCACCTCTGTCACGGTGGCCAGTGGAGAGCTCGCCATATTACACGATCTTGGGAAGGCGATGGTCCTCCATTCTGGAGACGTGACCCATCCAACGCAGCAGGATCTTCAGCAAATTTGTGCTGTCGACCTCTGCCATCTCGAGTACTTCGATGTTAGGGATGAAAGCGCTCCAATGGATGTTGAGGATGGAGCGGAGACAACGCTGGTAGATAAGGGCAAAAGACTGAAAATAAATGCGCAAAGATGATTGTATTTTATTATGTTCAGCACAAATATTATTCAATGAAGAGCAATGAAGCAACATCACAAAATTTTTCCTTTAGGCTAAATTTTATTGCTCTCAGTTATACAAGGTCTCAAGCTTTTAATCTGGGCCAACAAACTGTTCAGATGGAAATCTTGAGCATTTATTTAAGTTTCTGGAGGCACTCTTTTTGCATTAGAGAATATGTAGGGGGTGATTGTGTTTGGAATTATAATAAGAAAATGAGAGAGAGGTTGCTGTGAGAGACAGTGCTTACCTTAGCTAGAGCTCTGAAGATACACCACGTCAATGAGCTAGCTCTACAGCATGCAAAAAAGTTTGGTAAGAGTGCAAAAGCCAGTGCAAATGAAGGCATAGTCATAGCCACAGTACCCGGGCACACACAAACAAAATATGAGACATAGAAAACAACAAAAAAATGGAGAGACATTCAATTGTAAACGATGTAGTACTGAACATGTGCCAAAGCAATCCCCAGCTTATGGGAAAGTCTGTAATAAATGCAAAGGGCAAAATGAATATGCAGAACAATGTTTTTCCAAAAGAAAACAACACAGAAGTAAAAGTGTACACACTGTAGAAGACACTGCACACACTATAGAAGAAACTGCTCTCAGTGATACACTTTTCACGGGCACAGTAGTGCCCAAAGTGAACATTGTCAAAAAGGATAAATGGACTCTGTCATTCTATACAAACGGAACAAGTATTCCTTTCAAGCTGAACACAGGGGAAAATATCAATTTGATCTCTGAGCGCAACATCAGGGCAATGAAGATAAAGCCATACATCCATGCAAATACCGTACTGCTCAAAGTCTACAATGGACAGATCACCGACTCAAAAAGTACATGTAAACTCAAGGTTGAAGTTAAAGAGTACCACCTCAGGTTCAAGATAATCCCAGATGGACATCATTCCCTGCTAGATGACAAATTAAGTGAAAATTTAAGCCTAGCCGAGAGGGTGTACCACATTATCAGTGACAATGCACAGATATCTTCAAGGAGTTTGGACCACATCAGTACGAATTGGAAACAACATCTCCACTTCACTGATCATCACCCCAATGATGCGTGCTTAGCTCACTTCTCTACTCATTATATACCCATGACTGTGTAGCCAGGCACAATTCCATTGCCCTCTATAGGTTTGCCAATTACACCACAGGAGGGAGATGGATTAGCTTGTTAAATGGTGTAATGACAACAACCTTGCCTTCAATGTCAGCAAAATAAAGGAGATGATTGTATACTTCAAGAGGAAGTCAAGGGAACACGACTCAGTGCTCATTGAGAGCTCAGTAGAGGAGAGGGTCAAGAATTTCAAATTCCTGGGTGTCAATATTTCTGAGGATCTGTCCTGGAGCCTCCATGTCGATGCAATCACAAAGAAGGTTCACCAGCAGGTATACTTTGTGAGGTGCCTGAGGAGACTTGCCATGTCATCGAAGACACTCGTAAATTTCTACATGTGTACCATGGAGAGCATTCTGGCTGGTAGCATCACTGCCTGGTATGCAGGCACCAACTCTCAGGACAAGAATAAACTCCAGAGTGTGGTTAACTCAGCCTGCGACATCACAGGTACCAGACTTTACTCTATCGACGACATCTACATGAGGTAATGCCTTAAAAGAAGCAGCCTCTATCCTCAAAGACCCCCACTATTCAGGCCATGCCCTCTTTACTCTGCAACCATTGGGGAAAAGGTACAGCAGCCTAAAGACAGCTTCTTCCCCGCTGCCATCAGATTCCTGAATAATCAGTGAACCAAAGATACTGCCTCACTTTTTGTGCACTATTATTTTTATTTATTGATGTAAGATGGCTATAATATGAATGTTTCCACTAAGATGCTGCTGCAAAACAATGAATTTCATGACTTGTTCATGACAATAAATCCTGATTCTAATTCGGATACCGGATTTTGAATGCCATTCATTTTTCATTCTCATTTATTTCTTGTAAATGACAGGAATGGCCTAGTGCAGCCTTAGAAGGCAATATTAACCCCACAAGATATATTCAGAACATCTGTTGATACCAGATACTACCAAGAGAGCATGATCTCCAGCTGAGATCTCTGCAGCCACATCCTAAAGATGACCCATCACAGCCTTATTGTAATCATTAGCGTTGAGTCTAGTAAAGCACTGCAGTCTTTGGCTTGGCTTCGCGGACGAAGATTTATGGAGGGGGTAAAAAGTCCACGTCAGCTGCAGGCTCGATAACTTTGTCAAAATTGACATGAATATGATTGGGGCAACACAGTTGCTCAATTGCCTATATCAGGAGTCTAAGCATATATCGCCATGCAAGGCATTCATATTGAATGCCTTGGCAAAAACAAATGTATTGAAAATCTCTTGAGATTTAGGCCCCGCTACGATAAGTAGCGGTGCAGTATTCCGGTTTGCTAATGATTCCAATGGCTTGCAGGTACAGCATCAATTTTTGTTTAAACAGCCTCCACTCATAGTCAATATCTCCAGTCCATTTTACAGCATCAGGAGTTTTTAAACTCTCCATAATTTCTCTGCTGATATTGACTGTCACTCACTTTGCACACTGTCTTGTTTTCTTTCACTCCTGTGCACAGCAGCACACTCCTGGTGTTTCTTCCACTCCTGCTATCATGTGATGCTTCTTTTATTACAATAAAGAAACTCAGATTCTTTTAAAATAATTAGATTTATTAATTAAGCCAACAGCTCTAAGACAGTACACACGCAGGAAGGTTCTCACATGGAGGCCTCTCTCTTGAATATACCCAGGATACAACAGCATTCCCAAGATGCTACACGCTCCATCTCCGAATCTTCCTGGTGGTAGCACTCTTATCACTACAACCTTCTCCATCACCTTCTGTGATACGATTCCGGTATCGGGGAGTCCAGTCAGA
Source organism: Narcine bancroftii (assembly GCF_036971445.1). Classification (NCBI taxonomy): domain Eukaryota; kingdom Metazoa; phylum Chordata; class Chondrichthyes; order Torpediniformes; family Narcinidae; genus Narcine; species Narcine bancroftii. The sequence goes on along the minus strand of NC_091477.1, from coordinate 99,959,224 downwards.
AAAGAGCTACCAAGCCTAAAATTACTTTCCAGGACTAGGCCAATCTACCTCACTATCTTGTGCTGGAGAATTTTACAGTGTGACTTTTTCTTTCCCATTTTGGCTGTTAGGAACATGAATGATGGATGAAGTTATCTATATGTATTGTTCTCTTGATATCTATGGGCATGGGCTGTATTTTGGACTTTCACAATATCACCTTCACAACATTCTTCATTTTAAGGAACATTCAAATATTCAATATGAATGCCTTGCATGGCGATATATGCTTAGACTCCTGATATAGGCAATTGAGCAACTGTGTTGCCCCAATCATATTCATCATTTACAATGCAGAACATGATGCAAGAGGCTAATATTTATTCATTCACAGTGGCTTCCTATGTCATGTGCATGCTGTGGTGAGTAAGTTGATTGTGCAACTGCAGTCATTGGTGGGATCAATTAAATTTTGCAACGCAGGAGGTCATTTGACCCATTAAGTTCACGAATAGTGGTTAAAAAATCTAATCTTTCCCTACAGAACTCAGTGCCTGGTTCTGCAGATCAAGTACACTTTCAAGTACAGTTTAAATGTGATTACTGTTTCTGACTCTTCCAGGCCCCTACCACCCTCTGATAGATCTGTTTTTCCCTCCTCTTCAATCCCTTTGCCATTGTTTTTAAGAGTACCCTTCTTTGGCAGAGGTAGCTAAATTATTCCTTCCTAAATCCTTACTTAGATTCTTTTACTATGTCATATTTCTCAAAAAAGGGTTTAAAGTTATTTTAATTCCAAAGAAAACAGTCATATCCAATCTTTTTATCACAATTTCATTGACATGGCAACATTTTTGTCAATCTCTTCTGCACCCCGTCCTGTGTAGATAATTAGATATAGAATGTGTCAACAACTCCCAAAATTTAGGCAAAATATGGCTGCAAATATGTACAGTGCTATACTATTCTATGATCTCCAACACCTGAAAATACCTGTCCAGATACTTAACAGAAAGCACATTAATCTCTGGAGATAAAAATAAATAATTACATCATTTCTTAAAAGGTTCTCAAAATAACTAATCTGTGCATTCAGATTAAAGCCGCATCCCAATCAGAAGCCAAAGGGTTCTATTGAGTTTCCACTGGTAGGGGAGACTAGAACTGGGGGATATTGCTTCAGGAGTTGAGAATAGATTGAGGATAGAGAGGAGGAAAAAATGTTTTTCCCCCAGAGAGCAGTGAATCTTTGGAATTCCCTGCTGAAGGAAACAGTTGAGACTGCCTCATTTGTACAGTCTATTTAATACACAGTTTAATTAGTTTTTTGCATAATAGGGGAATTAAAGGGTTATGGCAGGTAGGTAGAGCGGAGTCCTCAGCCAGATCCGCCATGATGTTATAAAATAGCAGATCTGGCTCATCAGGCCACATAGCCTATTTCTGCTCCCAATTCTAGTAATCTTCTGCACTTTAACCAGTGTGTTCCCTTCTATATTTTGCATGCAGTAAACATAGACATTTTCCACTGCAAATGGGTGGCATGGTTATCATAGCGGCTAGGGTGATGTTATTACAGCACCACAAACTTGTATTTGAATTCAAGTTGTCAGTAAGGAGTTTATATATTCTCCTCATGTCTGTGTGGATTTTCGCCGAGTGCTCCAGTTTCCTACCACTATCCAAAATATATAGGGTTGAAAGTTATTTTGGGTTTAATTGAGTGGCATGGTTTAAATGGCTAAAATCAGCTTCTATCGGCAAGACTATGCCTGGAAGAGAAATTTCCTTCCAAATATAGTAAAACCCATTGAATCCAGAATTCAAGCAAACAGCAAATGGCAAAAAAAGGAACACAAAAAAATAAGTAAATAAATAGATAGATAGATAAATAAAGTGAATAAAAGTTTAAAATTGTTAAAGTAAATTTTCTCTGAAGTCACACAAATGTTTGGTGAAGGTGGGAGCAAATATTCAGCCAGTGGAGCGCTTTGGTCATGGTTTTCTCATAGCAGCCAGTTGAATAAAGTTGTGTTTGAATAAAATTACATCACCCAGGATGAAGATCTGGTTGATGCTGCTTGCTGTTGGGGTGACTCTCTTAAAGTTTGTCCTTATCCTTGCTAAGTAAGAGTCTTTTTCTTTATTAGCGTATTATTAAGTAAGGCTTTATCTGTAAACTTACCAGGGCGGGGTGGGGGGGGGTTAGTTTTCTATAATGTTATAGGTAGTCTTTCACGTGGTTCTGTGGATGAGGGGGAACCTGCAGATGCAGCGACAGTTAAATGTTTTCAAAGAATGTGACTGAAAATAAAGTAAAAATTTTTAAAGTTTACGTATTCATACAAGTGAAGTTTGTTCAGTGTGAGTACAGTATAGTATTTTTGTCTTTTAAAGTGTTTATTCTTAACTGTTTCTACAGGTGTGTTAGGGATTGTAAGAGTGAGTCTCAGCAAATGGAAAACTCATTTTTCTGGGATCTACCAATCCCCTTAGGTGCTGGACACCAGGGGTTTAATGCACTTCTGAATGATCATGCCTTAATCTCACAATTTCTTTAGCTTCCAATTGATCCAATGCGTGATTTGAAAGATCATTTGTATTTACTTAAATGTCTACAATTAGGATTAATTTGTCATTCAAAAAAAGTTCCTCCATTATGTTTCCCCTTTTGTGTTGAATATTGAGGATCTGTTACGACATTTAAAGAGAAACAAATCATATTCACTGGATACTTTCTTCATGAAAAATAAGTCAAATACTGAGTGCGACCAATACCGAGCACTGATCTAAATGACTGAATCTGAGATTGCAATAGTTTTTTTGTATGGTGAAGATATTGAAAATGACATCAGCTGGTGAAGACAAGCAATGTGTTGGATTACAACACTTGTTGCACTCCTGTCAGTCTATGTTGTTCAGATTGATGGGATGAAATTTCCTTTTCTATCTCTGGGTCTAAACTGAAATTAAATCAGAGAACGCCTATGCTTTTAGAGTGAGCAGGCAAGCACAGCATAAAAAAAACCCCTTGGAATATTTAATTTCAGAAACAATGTTTACCACAGACTTGTCTTCTGGATTGATCCTGACACTGATTTCCATCTATGAAACATATTACACTTTTTTTACCCAGAGAAGTGTGAATCTGTGGAATGCTCTGCCATAGAGGGTGGTAGAGGCAGATTCACTGATTATGTTCAAAAGAGAGTTAGATAAGACTCTAGTGGGCAAAGGAGTTAAGGGTTATGGGGATAAGGCTGGAAAGGGGTACTGATGGTAGTGATCAGCCATGATCTGTAAAATGGCGGTGCTGGCTCAACGGGCCGAAGGGCCTACTCCAGCTCCTATTGTCTATTGTCTATTGTCTATAATATCTTTCAACCGTTTCCTTGAGTTTTGACAAAACATTATAATCTACATTTGCTTCTGTCATCCCTTGGGTTATTAAAACACTCTTCATGAACAAATATCCATAATTTTCCTTCAAATAAACATAAATGTGATGTATATCGCAGTAAATTATATTTGAGTGAAATTGGGATTGGAAGTTGCACAATTTAAGACCCAATGAATTATCAGGCTGTAGTATTTGCTAATGGCAACGGTACCGAAATGAGAGACGTCCACAAAGCACGAGGTGAACTAGTAAACGAACTTTATTTTGAATTACTCACGCTGCTCAAGGAGATAGCCCACTTTCTGTGAGGGGTGCGCTGAGCTTAGGAAATAACATCCGCATGTCCGCATGTCGTGCGTCACTCTCTGTCCCCAGGCAACATGTTTCACCAACCGTGGGCTTCTCCTCCGAAGGGAAGGGGGCCCATGGGGCAGCGATTCGGCCCATCTAACTGCGCAGTTGCTCGGCCCGGTACAAAGCCTTCAATAGGAAAGGAAATTGAGATATCAAATAGGTGGGCTACAAAACAAATTGCTTTGTTCTTCTAACCAATGAATTTCAACTCCATGACTTTACTTGCTCCTGAGTTTATGACAGCATGCTCTCCCTCCAATTATCATTGCTCAAAAATACCAAACTTTCTAAACAAAACAATAAATTTTAAACCACAAAACGTACAACTGTGGAAGTAATTAATTTTGAGATTTGCAAATTATAAATTCCCAATGAAGGCCCCAGAGAGTGTGTTCTCCACAGACATGTTTCTGACCTTCCTTGACCAGTCAGCACCACAGTGGCTGGAGGGTATCAATGATTCATAGGCACTACTTTGACCTCACTTAACTAGATTAAATTGGACTTTTTGTTCAGGTTAAATTCCATCAGAAAATAAAGTAAAGAGGAAAAATATCCAAGAGTCAAACAATGTCCCATTACAGGCCTTTCTCCTTTAGGTAGACTGATAAGACCATCAAAAGTGGGAACAAGCCATTCATTCCCTCGAGTCTGTTTCATCAGCCAACAGAATCATAGCTATTTCAAATGTCCATTTTCCATCTACAACAATGATTCCCTTACTGATTAGAAATAATTTTTCTCAGCCTTAAATATACTCAAAGATTCAGGACCACTACTAAAATGCATTTGAAGGAATCATAATCCTCTGAGGATTTTTTTTCATATTTTAGTCTTAAATACACATCCCTTCTGAAATCATGGTCTTTGGTTCTGGACTTTCCCAAGAGAAGTATTTATTAACATTTACCCAATCTAGGCTGTAAGCATTTTTTGTGTTTCAATCAAATTGCCTCCCATTCTTCCATGGAATCCTGGCCTCTAATTTTTCCTCATTGGATGAGAGGACAGTCCCTCCACTACCAGATGTCATCACAGATAGCCATCTATGAATGGCCAGCATCTAAAAGGTGGGGAAGCAAAATTGTTTGCATGTCTTGCTGGTGTCTTACACAACTGCAGTAAGACTTCAACTTGTATATAACCAAGTCTATTAAAATAAGGAACTGAGTGAAACTCAGTGTGTACATGATTCCCAGCTTGAACAAGATACTGGGTCCACCTTCTCCTGAATGGGCAAACAAGAATGGGCCATTGTATTCATTAGGTTCATACAACTAACCATCCACTGCATCATCAGATCAAGCTCCAACAGTGTCATCAAGTTTGCAAATGTGACACAACAGAGGTTGGCCTCATCAGCAACAAAGTTGAGTCACTTCAGAGAAGAGGTGTAAAATCTCATAATACGGTGCAAGATTAACAACCTGAATCTCAGTGTGGACATGATGAAGGAAATGATCGTGCAATTCAGGATGACCATGAACGTTCACTCTCCACTGTACACCAATAATTCTATAGTGGAGAGCACCAAGTTTCCTCACTTGTCAGCAGACACTGCACTTCTGAAGAGACCATAATGTCAACATTCTGTATGGCCGGCTTCATTAGTGTGATGTGGTTACTGCAGAGAAGTACATCAGAGGTCATTCTGCAGGACCATAAGAGTGGCTGAGAGGATCACTGCTGTCTTCCTCCCCCATCAAAGTGATCTTATTCCAGGATCATTGTCTGAAGAGGGCACGAAAAATTATTGAGCACCCCTTCCATTCTGCACAGTGCACCTTTCAGCTGCTTCCATTGGGAAAGAGATAGAGAAAGATCAGAGCCACAACCACCAAGCTGAGGAATAGCTTCTTCCCACGGTCAGTGAGGATGCTGAACGACCAAAGGAACTGCTCATGCTAACTCTCCGAGACTCTCATATTTCTGAAACAATATTTATTTATTTATTACATATATGAATAATTGTCCTGTATTTGTATTTTTTTGTATGTGTACTATGTCTGGTTGTGTCTACTTGTTTTGCACTGAGGACTAGAGGATGCTCTTTCATTGTGTTGTACTTGTGCAATCAAATGACAATAAACTTGACTTGACTTGCATATTGCTGTTGGGAATAAAGCTGTCCAGAGTACCTGTTGAATGTGAACTTTTTATGACCCTCCAGCTCACTGGCACCTGGAATCAAGATGCTATAATCAACAGCACATTAAATCGAAACGTTAAAGCTATGGATGAATCCAAAGAGGACTTTATTTTGACCTTAGAAATATCCTGGCCTGCATCCCAGAGGGAGTAAACTGATCGACATGTGGAATTTTAATGGTAGTGCTGGATAAAGCACAAACATCTGGAGATGCATAATTGGCAAGGGAGAAGTTGGGAAAGCTTACTTTGGTAGGATCCTCCTACTGCTCAAATGTGAACAGTACAGTCTTGTGTTAATCAACACGTTGTTTCATTCAAGATACAAGCAGAAGAGCTCAGCAACTCCTGACTGTGACACGTATACTTGTCAGTTTAAGTTGTTGTCCAAGTGAAAGACTGCCAGCATATTCACACATTTAGGGTGGCAGATTCACACAGTTAATAGAACAGCTGCCTCATTCGTTTAGCGACCCAGGTTCAATCCTGCCTCTGGTGTTGTTTGTGTTGAGTTTGCATGTTCTCCTTGTGACTATATGGGGATATGGCAGGTACTCTGGTTTCCACACGCTCGGCTCAAAGTTGCCTGCTCACAGAAATTCTTTCTCAATTTCATGCCTGCTATGTATCTGCCTCCGAGCCATGATTTTAACTAATGGGTTTATGGCAGACTGGTGTCAAGCAAAGCAGCATCATTGCCTTAGCTTTTTTCCCCCTCACTGTTACACTGCACTTCATCTCCAACGGGCTGCTCTACAGGTGTAATGGGAAACTGTTCAACTTATAGCTCAATACAGGAACCTTGGCCCCTGCTTCAAGGTTGCCCTCCATCAATCATTTTGCTGCAGTATACAGACAATGTATGCAGGAACACACGGTTATATGCCAAGCTCCAAGTCTTCATCAGTTTCCTGAAGTGTATGAGAGGAGGGGTCTCTCATTCAAATTATTTAAATCCAAGAATTTCCATCATTCTGCTCTGGAATACAACACTGCCCACTGTTCTAAAGGTGCTCAATGGGATTCCATAAACCATGGACAGATCTCCATATCTTGGTGGGGAGGTCATCTCTCAGTGAAGTTAGATATACCATTCACTATTGCCTTCAGTCCTTCAACATTATCTTGACCAATCTGAGAAAGAAATCATGTTTAAAGATCAAGGTCTCAATCCAGAATAAGTCAAGGTTTACTGGGTAGCTGGTTCTCTTGCTTCCCCCCCTCCCATATAATCCTGAGATATATCAAAAACACTGGAAGATATAACCAGCTCTACCCCAACAAAATCCTCAAAATCCACTACAAGGATAAGCAAGCCAATATCAGTATCATCTCCTAGTCCAACATTGAGACCCTAGTAAAACTTAGTAGGGTCCACTGAGCAGGTTGTGCTGGTCACATGCCTCACACCAGAATCCAAAGCAGGCCTAATATTCAAAGATCTGTCATGAGATTAAATTACTAAATGGATAGAGGGAATGATTCAAGGATGTTCTCAAAACCCCTCGGCATGTCAAACTTTCCAACAACCCAGAAATCCCTAGCTTAGGGGTACTCAAAATAGAAATTGAGCATTTGGCAATAGTGTGAATTAGTAGCATACAAAAGTTCAATGTAAGTGATAAATGGAACAAATCACCTCTCAAATAACCCACCTGCCTTTCCAGTCTAGTCTCTCTTATCCTCCCCCCTGGCTCAGCCTGACAATCTCTCATTGGCCTCATCAGCCATTTCATTGCACAGAGTTTGTGCTTAGAGGCAAGTTCTCCTTGATGCCAACTGAGTGCTGAAAAGGGAGGAGATGCTTTCATAATGTTAACAATACTTATTTAATAATTATCCAGTTGTAGCATTAAAATACTATACATGCACTAAATTTTGTGTTATAATGTTACAGCATAGTGGAAGGGTCTTTCTGGCTCATGAAGCCCATGGTTGCCCGATTACACCCAATTAATCTACCATCTCCATACTTCTTTGGAACATGGGAGGATTCCATTGCATCTGGAGAAACTCATGCAGGTCATGGGGAGATTCTATAAACTCCTTACAGATTCCAACCTGTTGCTGGCATTATGCTAACCTCTAAGGTAACCATGCTGCCAAAACCTGATGTAATGACCTCCTGCACTTCCCAGTTTTCTCTGTTTCAGCCTTGTTTCTGTAGCTTCCTTTGCCAACACAACACTTACTGCAATTATTGATCTGGTTGTTCACAATTTGATTTTCTACTTCTCAGCTTGGATTATACATCATAGAGCAGTCCAATATTCTCTAAAGAGAGCCAACATCAAATTGTTAACATTTTCAATAAGCCTTCATCATGGTAAAGAAAATGTGCTCTTGATATTAAGATTTTACTCCATTAAAGGCCATCAGCAACTTGGTGCAATTACTAACTTTGACCCTGATCCAAGATTAGTTTCTAAGTTGTTTAAACATTTTGGTAAATTCCCCATCCAATTGGAGGGAGTTCATGACCAGTTGGTTTACCAGGTCTTGCAGGCTTGTTGAAATAATACTTTATATTTGTTTTTATTTTTTGACTTATCATTTGGTTCATCTATCCAATCCTTCACCCCTACTTCTCCCAGTATGCCCTCCATCCTTCCTCCCACCAAAAGCATGCATTGTCTTTGCTGGTGCAGAGACCTGGAAACGGTTACTATTATTTGTTAAGATATATGAGGGCATGCTAATCAGCAAATTAAAAAGGATTGTGTAATATGTAGCTTTAGAAGGTGGAGAATAGAATACAAAATATAGGACATGGTGTTACCTCCTCACGCTCTGTATGTGGGCCACAGCTAGAGTTTTGTGCATGAGTCCATGCCAAATTTAGACAGAATTTCAAAGCCAGGGTAGATTGCAGAGAAAGTTTAACAGGATGATGCCTGAATAAAGGAGGATCTGGAGAGCCTGTAGAAAAGAGGACTGTATTTATTACAAATAAGGTCTGATAAAATATTCAAAATTGTGCATAATTATGATAGGTCAAGTATGGAGAAAGATTTTCCCATGATGTGATGGAATTGTGTTATTTAGGGAAAAATACATTTCTTAGAAAAGGCTTTGTGGGTTGACAGGGACACAGACACACAATTACACAGAGAGAAACCATTTTTGGAGACACAGCATCTGGAAAAGAGAGCTATAAAAATTAGAATTGAATGGTTCATTCAATTGCTGGAACAATAGTGTTTGATAAGGAGAAGCACCTGTGTACACAAAGAGGACTTTTGCTTCAATGATCAGTGTACACAAAGCCATCTGTTTGTGGCCTCACCAGATAATTCAGAACTGTATCAACTCATACTTTTGGAAGGGATGAGACTTCAAACAGAATCAGAAGTGATATCAAAGCAAGTCATGTGATTCAAGACATTTGAAAGCTGCATTTTAATATTGTACCAAGAAACATCTGTGAGGAAAGAACTGCTTGTGTTCTCTTTGTCAAGGAGAGGAACAGAATTGCAGTGGCATTGGAAAGGATGGCCACTTTGCTGCTTCTCTTGGTCAAGAGAGAGCAGTGCTATGGTGGCATTTTAACAGCCACTTGTGACTGACCCAATTTTGGGTAAAAGAAAGCAAGATCATTCTTGTTCCTGGATCATAATTCATTGTGATGGATACTTTTAACTGAGTTTGTGAAAACATTGTGTGAAACCCAGATACTGTAACGACCATGCAAGAGAGGGAAATCATTCGTATGAAGAAACAATTCTCTGAAAACAAGAAATTTGTGAGTTTTGAGAAGTCTGATGCCTCACACCTACTCCATAATTACTTTTGAGCAACAATTTAAAGAATCTGAGTTTCAATATAAATGTGACTGAACTTTAAAAATTGATTCTTTTCAAAATCACCACACACACACACACACACACACACACACACACACACACACACACACATACTTGCGCATAGTGGGATTAAGTTTAGAGTTAAGTAAGAAGTGTTATATTATTAATAGTTATTAATTAAAATTTTGATTTGAAGATATCATTGTCTTAGTGAATTTCCATTGTTGCTGGCCTAGGTCATAACAAATGGCAACAGAAGATCACAACAATAATCTTGAATGGGAATATGCAGTAATATCATCTCGAAGAGGGATGTTAAGATCTGGAGCACAAACCTGTCAGTATGGTAGAATTGAATTTTATGGTAACTTTCAAAGAGTAAATTGATATGCAGTCAAAGAGGATTAATTTGAGGATTTACAGAGATAATGTTTGAGTGTGGGAAGAAGTTGGATATTCTTTTCACATAATAGATAAGGGAGGATGGCCTGTTGCTGTTCTGAGACTTTATGATGCATCATTCATAGGATGATGTCTTTCCATGACTTCCAACTCTGCTTGGTGATTGCACATTACTCTTGGTGACATGTGTCCAAGGCATAAAATTAATTAGGAATCCATCACAGCACATCTCCTTCTGTTTTTTACTGGTCATCAGCAAAGAGGATGTTGAAGACCCTGCCTCGGAATTTAGGTTGATGGAATACTCTTTCTGTACTGCATTAAAAGAAAAGTTCTATGAAATTGTTTTTGAATTGGGTTCACAATCTATTAGTTTAACATTTTAGTGATAATGATTTAATTAAATATTGATTTTAAAAAAATTAACATATTAAGTTTATTTAAACATATTCGCTTCTCTTGTGATAAATTCATTTTGGGGTTATATATAAAGCAAACACTTAGCTGTTTGGGAAAAATTCAGCTCTGCTGTGAAAGGTAAGAGTTCCTGACTGCAATGCAGCATCACACTTCTCTCTTACATTTAGGAATCGAGAATAATACGGATATTCCAAAAAAGAATGTTGATAGACATTTTTATCATATAAATCTTAAAATTAATCAGTATAATTTTTGTTTTATCCATTTATCATTTTTTCTCTGTTACTATATTAAGGGGGCATGATGTTTAAGTTAATGGTAGTACAATAAGTAGTTTGAACCATTGGGTCAAGAGCAGTGGTTCTCAACCTATTTTCCTACTAACATGAAGTAAACCCTAACTAACCACAGAGCACCTATCACATAGGATGCCATGGGCCCACTGTGGTTAATAAGGGATTACTTGAGGGAGTACATTAGTGGAATGAAAAAAAGTCGAGAACCACTGATTTAGAGACACAAGTTCAAATCCCATCAAGAAAGCCAGGACATTTGGATTCAGGTAAATAATTAAATCTGCAATTTAAAATAAACTCTTATCAGTAACAGTGATTCCATAAAAATGCTCATTATCATAAAAAGTCATTAATGTCTGAACTTCTTTCAGTTCAGTGGAAACAAAGCTTGGCCAATGAATGCTTGTGATGCTTCAAATTTAAAAATACTGGTATGTTGAAAGAAAAATTTAAAAATAATTTAATGAATTATGGCATGAAAATGTTATTTTAACAGTAATAAAGCTTTTGAAAATCAAATCAGCTGCTTAAATTTATGCTAATTCATTACATCGAGGAGATGAGAGACTTTCTCTTCAGACAACAAAGATAAGAAGAAATCATGTTATCTTTTTGAGGTTAGGTTTTCATATTTACTTAACAGCATTAAATACCACTGTGATAAATACAACCATTATATCTGGGCTTCAAAGCACAGTTCACTGTCACTCAAGGAACATGGTTTTCGAACTAAACCAGATGTAAAAGCACAGCATTAAGAATGTATCCTTTCCATAAATAAGTCAATGTTAATGACTTACAATGTATGAAAGATGATTATGGTCTTGCATTTTTATTTTAATCTGTGAGTTGCTAAAGTAAATTTCTACTAATAATATGTGGAGTTTGGCTTTATAAGATGAGCTTGAAATTATTGTGACTTCATTTTTCCACAAAGGACAGCAGGTGCATTCAATTTTATAAAGTGCCATTTTAATCCAAATGGTACTTCCCTTTGAAGAAGGCTCATTGAACAGACAGAGGGGGCAATTTCTGAGCATTCCATCTCTCAACAATGAGTGGAAATTTCCAAGAAGTATGCAAGTCATGTGTTGTACTGAACAGAACATTATTTACATTCCATTTAGTTAAGTAAAGGTTAGTGAGGTCATCATGGTCCTCAGCCCATTAAACAGCAAGTCCAAGGTAAAAATGCATTTCCATTCTGAAGATGAATAATGTTTTTCTTTTATTTGAAAGGTAAAATAGCTGATCCAATATAATTTATTGTTCGCAATAGTAAAAGGTTTCTGAAAAATTTTTTTAATTTTTATTTCAGTTATCTTTTTATATCCTTCATCATTTCTTTGCAAATAAAAATTGTAAAAGCATCTTGTACATTTTCTGCTAAAACTGATTGATGAATCCTTTGAATAGATTGGAACAATTCAGTAAAGCAGCTATCAGAAGTTATTATCAACTGAGTACACATTTTGTATGTTGATTAACACTCGATGGTTTTGAACTTCTGGTATGCAATTCATAATTCAATGGTATTTTGCTTGATGAATTTCAAACTTACTTTTCTCAGTTATTTTTTGATGTGTTTGATAGTTTTCTATTTTTTTCCCTTGCTGTTACTTGGAAAAATCAAATGGTTGCCTCCGATACCCTGAACAAGTGGGTGTTTAGAGGGCAAATGAGGTTACCAGCTGAATCACTGTCAATTTTCTGTGCTGTCAATATTACCCCTTAGGAATGAGTTTGCTATTCTGCATGGACTGCACCACAGCTGAGCTATTGAAAAATGGCACCAGAGGGTCTAATTTTCTGTCTGATAAATCAAGGGCAGTCTGCCTCTATGTGTTATGCATGTCATGGCTATAATCTCCCTCAGGAGTTTCAACTGCTGAGAATTAGATGCTGCACTTACTTTAACCAGCTTAATGCATTTTCTAAGTAAATGGCATATTAACAAACTTTTGCTTCAGTCTTTCTAGTATATTTTCATGTTACCAATGACAATAAATATCTGTAACCTGGTGAAACTTGTTGAGACATTTTCACAGTAGCTTAAACTCAATATAAATTGGCATAAGCTGGAGAAGTAGCTGTTACCCAGATGTTTTTTTTTAGGTAATGAGAGAGTTGGGAAGGGAAAAGAACCTTCCAGGGTTGAAGTCTGTTCTTTCTTTTCTTTGGCTTGGCTTCGCGGACGAAGATTTATGGAGGGGGTAAAAAGTCCACGTCAGCTGCAGGCTCGTTTGTGGCTGACCAGTCCGATGCGGGACAGGCAGACACGATTGCAGCGGTTGCAAGGGAAAATTGGTTGGTTGGGGTTGGGTGTTGGGTTTTTCCTCCTTTGCCTTTTGTCAGTGAGGTGGGCTCTGCGGTCTTCTTCAAAGGAGGCTGCTGCCCGCCAAACTGTGAGGCGCCAAGATGCACGGTTTGAGGCGTTATCAGCCCACTGGCGGTGGTCAATGTGGCAGGCACCAAGAGATTTCTTTAGGCAGTCCTTGTACCTTTTCTTTGGTGCACCTCTGTCACGGTGGCCAGTGGAGAGCTCGCCATATAATACGATCTTGGGAAGGCGATGGTCCTCCATTCTGGAGACGTGACCCATCCAGCGCAGCTGGATCTTCAGCAGCGTGGACTCGATGCTGTCGACCTCTGCCATCTCGAGTACCTCGACGTTAGGGGTGTGAGCGCTCCAATGGATGTTGAGGATGGAGCGGAGACAACGCTGGTGGAAGCGTTCTAGGAGCCGTAGGTGGTGCCGGTAGAGGACCCATGATTCGGAGCCGAACAGGAGTGTGGGTATGACAACGGCTCTGTATACGCTTATCTTTGTGAGGTTTTTCAGTTGGTTGTTTTTCCAGACTCTTTTGTGTAGTCTTCCAAAGGCGCTATTTGCCTTGGCGAGTCTGTTGTCTATCTCATTGTCGATCCTTGCATCTGATGAAATGGTGCAGCCGAGATAGGTAAACTGGTTGACCGTTTTGAGTTTTGTGTGCCCGATGGAGATGTGGGGGGGCTGGTAGTCATGGTGGGGAGCTGGCTGATGGAGGACCTCAGTTTTCTTCAGGCTGACTTCCAGGCCAAACATTTTGGCAGTTTCCGCAAAGCAGGACGTCAAGCGCTGAAGAGCTGGCTCTGAATGGGCAACTAAAGCGGCATCATCTGCAAAGAGTAGTTCACGGACAAGTTTCTCTTGTGTCTTGGTGTGAGCTTGCAGGCGCCTCAGATTGAAGAGACTGCCATCCGTGCGGTACCGGATGTAAACAGCGTCTTCATTGTTGGGGTCTTTCATAATGTTGTGTGAAGATAGTTAGTGACGTGAATATGTTTGAAAAGAATATGTGCTTATATCAACACAATTTACTGAATAACTTGAAAAATACATCGATATTCCTTTCTTCAGTGCCCTCTGTTCAACAAACATAGTATTACTTTGTGTTCTTTCATCTAGGACCACTGTAAATTGCAATGATTTCTTTGTGAAAATAAAGGCAGTGCTGCAGGAGCTGCAGTAAGGGCAGTGCTGTCACTTGTGTGGACCTAGGAGAGCAGCACCATGCTCCGAAAGGTTCAGCTGCCTGGTTCTAATGCCAACAGCTCTGTACAGGTTTTAAATGGAGCTGACTGTTTTTAAACTAAAACCCAACAACCATGGGTCTGTACCCAAGATAACGGTGCCTGTGGCACACTCTAGGAACAATGGGCCAGTGCAGGACATCGGAAACAGGGAGAACACCCCTTGTTGAGAAGGAGAAGCAGAGGAGATGACCCTACAGATCACTTACCACAGCAGTAGGCCAGCGAGTGGTTCAGTGGCTGAGACACCCACACAGGTTACGGGCACAGGTCGCCATGAAAGTCATGATATTCGGTGTAAACATTCATATTATAACCATCTTACAACATTATTGAAGAACTTTAAAAAAAGTGCAAGTAAGGCAGTAGATTTGGTTCAGTGATTATTCAGGAATCTGATGGCAGTGGGGAAGAAACTGTCGTTGCACTACTGAGTGTTCATCTTTAGGCTCCTGTACCTTTTTCCCATGGTAGCAGAGTGAAGCGGGCATGGCCTGGTTGGTGGGGGGTCTTTGAGGATCGAGGCTGCTTTTTTTAAGACACCACCTCATGTAGTTGTCCTCGATGGAGTGGAATCTGGTGCTGTGATGTCACAGGCTGAGTTAACAACCTTCAGGAGTTTATTCTAGTCTTGAGAGTTGGCGCCTCCATACCAGGTGGTGATGCAACCAGCCAGAATGGGCTCCACGGTACACCTGTAGAAGTTTTCAAGAGTCTTCGATGACAAACCAAATCTCCTCAGATACCTCACAAAATATAGCTGTTGGCGAGGCTGCTTGAGCTTGCAACATATTCACTTCCACTGTCTGCCACCTTGAATGGAATAGCTGGAGAGTCCATGTTTTCTATTTACTTTATACCAGATCACAGACTTGCCTCTGTCTCAAACAGCAACATCTTAGACATTATAAATATGGTGTAAGTGGTCACAATAGAGCTGCTGCTTGAGCAGAAGTTGTGTTGCCAACAGAACATCAATGAAAGCCATCAGCTGCCAGTTAACAACAGTGGCTGGTGTAACAGTCTACATCAAGTACATAGAGTTCTTAAAGGTACCATCACTCTCACTTATGCTACACACTTTATTATACAATCAACTAATAAAAATAAAACGCTTTAAGCTTCTAGAAATTACAACCAAGCAGCGAACAGAGACTTAGAGTGACATCTGGCAATGTATTTGACCAAATTGCTGCAGAAGTAGGAATGAAATTGAGGGAAGTGATTTTGCAGGGCACAAACTGCTGGGATCACAGGATGAGATGTACTATTATTTCAACCTCCTTCCCGAAACACTTTGCCTCGTGTGCTAGACTTGGGAAGAAGTGTCTGGTGGAGGATTAACTTGTTTTCCATCAACCTCTTGCCTGGTTCACATAGAAGCTCTTAGAAGGATATGGCCACACCATCAACAGAATCCCAGCAGTATATTGGTAAAGTTCTTCAGTTGTCTAGCACATACACCTCTATTCAGAAGAGAATCACATAGAGGATAATAAACCAAGTGTCACCCAAAGCCTGAGCCTAAAGACTAGTGGTATGATCAATCAAAGAGCCATGCATTATGTTACATAAAAAAGGAGATAAATGTATAACACCATCTCTGTGTTGTGCTGTTTATGGATTGTTCCCTCATGATTAATCTAAATGGTTTCTAACATACTCCTTACTCTAGTGTCTTGTTGTGAGTGAGGAAACCGGTTTGGTAGGTCTCAAAGGCAAGGAATCAGTACACATAGTTTTGGCAATGAAGGATTTTATTTACAGAAGGCAAGAGTGGGAAATGGTAACAGATGCAGCACACATACGTGCACAGTTTACAGCAGCTGCAAGAAAGTAATAGCAGCATTGAAACATGCATACAATTGATAACGAACGTGGGAAAAATATCTTGGGTACGAAGTATACAAAGACATACACATATACAACGAACTGAGTACATACAGTAATCAAGGAAAAATTAATACGATGCCCTACCACGCCTTGACTCAGTGCAGGCATGGCTCTATGCTTCAAAGGACACTAATTAAATCCTCCAAACCCGTTTAACAGTGCACACCTTACATTTACAGCTTATTTACAGCTTAGAATTCAATCTCTAGTACCCTTCCACATTTCTAGGGCTGGAGTGAAACAGGTGGTCCCAATTTGGCAAGAAGGGAAGAACAAAGAACACATGGTACCTTTATAATGCTGGAGGATCCAGCCCAGGACATTAGCAGGATTATTGGCTCAGCACCAGGAGGGTTAATCCAATTACAACAGTCAATAGCCCAAGAACAAGTGCAGATAGGCTGTAGAGTCCAATCCAGGAAATTTACATGGATCCAATGGCAAGGTGTGCATTAATGGGTGAGGCGACAACCTTGATTGGCAACTGGTGTTTCCTCTGACTAGCTAGGGGTCAATGCACAGCCCTTGCCAATATACCTCTCCCCTTAATTTTACATCCTAAGTACAACTCTCCCAGGCGCAAATGCTCATTTCCATCAGTTGTTAGAAGATACCATCACCTTTCAACATATTCCACCATTTCATATCTCTACATGATTCCCTTCAAATTGTCTTGCATGATTCTCTGGATTAAATTGGATAAAGTCGCACTTATACCAAACCAAAGTAACCACGTTCTGTCCCCGTACTTACAATCTTTTACAACATGGAATTTCTTCAATGTGAAATATTTACAGCTTAGAATTCAATCTTAGCATTCTTCACTTTTTAGATTGAGGCATTTTTGACTATATACTGTAGGTAAACAAACCTATGAAGGTTGGGATCCTAAATCATTACTGTGGATTGTGTACACCAATGCCTCTTTGTAGAGCAGAGCAGTTGGGAGAGATGGAATTTTGTTCATTCCTCATGATATAAACAAAGAAATAATGGGATAATTGATCTATCTATGGATGATTGAATTGCAGATTTTCAAATTTTTTTGTGCAATGCATTATCTTTACTAAAAAATTTAAAGTTACTGGTAATTTGGATAGCTCTGGCCAACAGTGATTGTATTGTTGCAGGATCAGAGTGGTTTTCATGTTGCCGCCACTTTGACTTAAAAATACTGGTCTAAGAGGCCTGACAGCAGTTTTCATTTTATTTCTCTGAGTTCACATTTAAATATGAGAGTTATTAAAATGCATTACTGTAGCAAGGTAAGACAGCTAGGATGTTCAAGTCATCGTTTCATGCATCCGGAATTTTCAGTTTTAATATTGCAATATCATAGACGTGGAACGTATTTTATTTATGAAGTAGTTTTCAGAATTTAAATAATGACTTTTTAAAAGAAAATACTCTCACTAACACCAGGAACACAATGAACTTTAATTTTAAATAATCTTAAATCTTTCAATTAGTTATGGAAATTGGCAATTTGGCCCACTACACGCATGCTGACCACAGATCAGAACAATATTTGGAGCCCAGTCAAAATGCTAAATTGTTTACCAATGTTCTTCAGAAGTATAAAACACCATCTCTACATGCTCTGACCTATGCATTATTCCATTTCCACATTATCTGATTGTCTTAGTGTCTTCTGAAGTGGCCTAATAGGTGACTCATTTGTAGAAATAACCAATCAAGGATCTGACCTATCATCTCCTCAGGTTACACTAAAGATGGGTAACAAGTGTAATCTTCCCATCTTTACCCTCAAAGGATAAGAATACTCTTGCCTTCAATAAATGGTTTGTCTCAACAGAATATGCCTATCAACTAGTTTGCAGGATATAAGCTTCAGCAAGCCGCTGGGCATAATGGATAGACAAGCTGATGTGTCCCCTGAAACATATTGGTATAAATGGTTGAAGCACAGGGATGGTTGCAGGAAAAAAAAAGTAATCTTGCAAAGGGACTCAGCATTTGACTCCAGAAAATTGTTTCTTTCTTTCTTTTGCTCATTTTGCTGTGACTGATGCATTCAATCCATTTCCAACCTGCATTTTGCCAGTGAACAGAAGAAGGCCATGTTAAAATTTTCTAACTTGTCAATGTGCTGCCTGGTCTACACTGTCACATCCTGTTGCTGAGAATATTGATCTCTGAATGTTACTTAGTGAGTCCTCAAAGGAATTGAATCACTTCCCTGCCTTCTGTAGGCGAGATTCAATTTTGTTCTTACAGTTTTTAAACTTTTATTTCACATTTCTACTCATCAAAGAAAGAGGTGGAACGTAATCATTAGTCCCTCTAAGCTGTGCGCATGCACACGTGCTTTGCAACCAGTGCACAATGGAAACTGATGTGTGCACAAAAGGTTAGATAGCTTAAATAATGTAGTAATTAATAATTATAGTTATTGAAAATAATCTCTTAGCTAACTGTTTCTGTTAAGTAGTTAGTCGGTTTTTCAAAGACCACATTTGCACATCAATAATTTACGACACCTCATCTTTCCTGTTCCATGAGAGATAGGCTGTGCCAAAATTATCCTGAATACAATTTCAAGTTTACATTTGCACAAGCATTCAGTGCACACATACTTTTGATAAAGGAAAAAAAAGACTTTTTCACACAATGACTACAAAAAATTAGAGGGAACATTGAACATAATCCTATCTTTTTGAAATTGTGCATGCTCATCAAACCGAAGGATATTATAACTGCATGATAGAACACTTTCCCATTTCAGAAATCCAGTACCAACATTAAGGACAGTTGGGACAGGTTAGATGTAAGGTAAAGCTCTTTTTGTTCCACCCCAATTTCAAAAGATTATGTCATATTTTAACAGTAAGATTTTTTTGCACCAAATTATCTTTGTTGCATATTGGAAGGAGACTGCCATTATATTATTATATTGGGTCTTTGTCTGTTCTCATCCACTAGGAACTGTAATAAGACTGACAAGTCTCATTTTGGGCATTATTCGCACACTCTGTAAAGAGGTACATTTTTCCCCTCATCATTCTAAAGTGGTTACAAAAGCCTGTGTTATAACGAATATTAACTCACCGCATCTCCTGGTTTAACTTTGAACTTTTGCACCCAGTAATATCATAAAGTGTAATAAATTAAAATTACAAAAAAAGTCCTTGAATCTAATTTAATTTTCTAGTCTTATTAATAGATGTCCTGGTAGGTGCAGCTGTGGTAGTGTATTTGAGTAACCATGAGATAAAATTAATTTTTGTGGATTGGGGTGTGAGAGTGACTACTTTGTGATGGATGACATTGAGCTTCTTGAAAATGACTGAAATTACACTTACCTGGGCACATGAAGAATTGTCCCATGTAGCCCTGGGAGGCAACGGGGTCAGATCCTTTGGAGTTGCATCAACAACCATGGGATTTATCCATCTGGAGAGTTACCTGTCTAGTGTCCACAAGATGCTGAAGGCAGGTAATACAACTCCTGACCGTGTGCTGCAAGTTAGCACAAGCCGAAATAAAGTTTTGTTTTCATTTTCCAAAGTATGACATTGACATTTTTTACAGCTATTGATGTTTCTTGGGTAATTTGTAATCCATCTAAAATAATCCAGAAATGTTGTATTTCATTACATAAATTGCATTACTTTAAGGGTTTTGACATCAGAGTTGACTTTATATGCTAATTATCTGTAATCTTATAATGAAATGAACAGATTCTGCATCACTTTGAATGATTAAAACAGGCAGACCTTAACCCTGTGACCTCCCAGCAGTTTCTGATTTAATGCAGTTGCTTGGCACTTGTCGTCCCTCAGGAGGTATATTTTAAAATCTTCCAGATTTAGGTTAATTTTAATTGATGATATAATATCCAGTGCAGAAAATATTAGGAACAGGCTTGATGTGTGGAAATCTCTGTGGAAACTCTACAATACAATCATGATGAATTTATGGTACAATTAGTTGCAAGTAAAATGGCTTAATATTCTAACCAGGTTCCATATTGCCTTTGGCATGACCCTCCTTTGATTCAGAATGCTTTACCTGGTTGTTTTATGGTAGAATTTTACACAGAGTTCACTTCAGAGCATACCTTCAATAAAACCATATTTCTTTTTCAAAATGAATTTTCTTTGTGTAGCTGGAACTAAACTTACAGAAAAGTAATTATTGTTCAAACAAATGGTATTATTTAAGAAGCCTCTTTTAAAATTTACTTTGTTTCAGCAGCGTAATGTTCTTCACATTTTGCTGAGGTGAGGTACTCAATCAATACAACACTGAATTGAAGCTTTTCTTCAATACTGCACCTTCAAGGTGAGAAACATCTTCACAACAAACTGAAGTTTGATATTTTTAAATTACAGACAGAATTTATCTGAAGTGTGCAGCTCATTTAACAATGCAGCAAAGTTATTTTTCAAATGGTAGTTAAATTTACAGAATTCTAGGTTACAAATTAAAATTGTACCAACTAGGTAATATTGGAAAAAAATAATTTGGTTTTTGTCCTAAGTTTAATGGGGTTAAGATTGTAAGGGAAAGGTAGGTCTTCTTGAAAACACAGAAGTACCCAAGTTCTGAATGGGTTGGAAATACTGTATTTTCACTCATATAACTTGCACACACATATAACATGCACATTCCTAAATGTGCACATGCATATAATGTGCACACACATATAATGTGCAGAAAATCTTAAACTAAGTAAAAAATAGTTTCATATAGTGTGCATGCATATACCGCACACACACATATAACACACTGGTGTAGTAGTCCTGTCCAGAACCTTCATAAAATGTCCTATAAAAATTACAAAAAAACAAAGCGATACATACACAGGTAACATTATCAGCCTGCATTGCTATCACCTGCTTTCGATCTAGCCTAATCAGTATAAAAGGCCCTTGCATTTAGTGCTATTTTTGAGATCTAGAGTACCGGTAGTTTTTGACAATGCGAAGAGTCAAACACAAATCTTACACTGCTAATTTCAAACTGTAAGTTGTTACCAGAGCAGGAAAAACTGGCAACAGAGCGGCAGCAAGAAAGTTTGAGGTTGGCACATCATCCATTCACAAATGGAGGAAAGAGAAAGATGAGCTGGAGAAGATTAATCCATGAAAGCAAGCACGTCATGGCCCAAAAGCTAAACGGCCCCAGTTAGAGTCTGACTTGAAGAAGTGGATTCTTAGTTTTAGAGAACAAAATCAGACTGTATCTACAGTCACCATTCAGATGAAAGCAAGATTATTGGTATGTGAAAGAGGCATTCTGGATTTGAAGGCAGGATTCCCCAGGATATCAAAGTTTCTGAAATGAAATGGATTGCTGGTAAGAACTAGAACATCTGTACGTCAGCGACTTCCAGACGATTGGGAACAAAGAAACCATTGATTTCCACAGCTTTGTTGCCAATTAAATTTGCGAATTTAGAATCACACCTGTGGATGTCATTAACATGGATGAAGTCCCAATGACCTAAGGCAACACCAGAAACTAAAAGCCGGCATAATATATAATGATGTTGATGATTCCACTACTGATGACGAAAGCAGTGACTGTGTCGACTACAGTCGACTACAGTAGCAGGATGTCCTAATGCATTTTAATGATGAGAGTGAACAATCGTCTTTGAAGAATTTGAAGGGGTTACAGATGATAATAACACAGACAGATGTGTGGTCCCTCAGTGTCTCCTCTCTAAAATGAACAATGACCTCCTTTGGGTGGCATGGTTAGCGTTGCAGTTAGTGCAGTGATATTACGCCGCCAGTGGGCTGATATCGCCTCAAACCGTGCATCTTGGCGCCTCACAGTTCGGCAGGCAGCAACCTCCTTTGAAGAACGCAGAGCCCACCTCACTGACAAAACCCAACCCCCCAACCAACCAACCCACCAATTTTCCCCTGCAACTGCTACAACCGTGTCTGCCTGTCCCGCATCGGACTTGTCAGCCACAAACGAGCCTGCACGTTACCCCTCCGTAAATCTTCGCCCGCGAAGCCAAGCCAAAGAAGAAGATTACAGCACCAGTTACCGTTGCTGTCTGTCAGGAGTTTGCACATTCTCCCTGTGTCTTGAGTAGTTTTCCTCCAGGTGCTCTTCCCACCCTCCAAGAACGTACAGCAGTTTGTAGATTAATTGGCGTATTTTTAGTTATTTTTTTTAAAACTTTAACATGTTGTCCAGCTTTTTCACTTGTTATTTCAGATGTTATATGAGATATAACATGAGACACCTATTGTGAGCCTGACAGGGTCCTTAAGGGTTTCAGGAGGCAATGGAGGCAGATAATGTTCAGGAGGTGGAATCAGAGGCCTGGGTGGTCATAGCTGTAAAGTTTACAGTATTTATGGAAGTTTGTTTATCGCTGATCATCAATATATTTGACAGACTTTGGTGTTGATTGAACATAGCTTCCAACCTAAAAGATCATTTCAAAGATCGTGTATCTCTTTGAGCAGGCTTTGTGAAAAATAAAAGCAGATTAAAAAAAAAATGTTTGTTTGCAAGTGATGGCTATATCACTTCTGATGTGATTAAAGTTAATTCTTCACCTAAAATCACACAGCCTGGAGGAGGCAATTATTTAACACAGCCCTGAACATAGGATTTTTTTTTGACTTGCTTCAGGAAAGCATAGAGCTTTTTAAATGAACAAAAAAAATCCAATAAGCAATTTACAATTAATAAAATAAGCTCAGAGCTCAAAGTTCATAATTTATTGTTAGGGTACATAATGACATCACACGCAACCTTGAGATTCTGTTTCCTGTGGGCCAGGCAGAATTCCTACTTCGTGGTAGTGCAAAAAAAAAACTGTACTTGTAAAAGGTATCTAGACAAAAAAAGAGAAATGTAAACAAGAAGGAAATGCAAAAAACCGACTGTGCAATGCAGAAAGATTCAAGAATAAATAACGTGCAAAGTAAGAGCCCTTAAATGAGTCTCCGATTGAGTTTGTTGTTTCGGAGTCAGAGTGTAGAGGGGTAGCAGCTGTTTCTGAACCTGATGATACAAGCCTTGAGGCGTCGATATCTCTTTCCTGATGGCAGCAGTGAGAACAGAACATGCCCTGGTTGGTGTAGATCCTTGATGATTGACGCTGCTCTCCGATGGCAACATTCCATGTAGATTGTGTTGATGGTGGGGAGAGTTTTGCCTGTGATGTACATCAACCACCTTTTGCAGGATTTCCCGTTCAGAGATATTGGTGCCCCCATAACAGGCTGAGTTGTAGCTGGTCAGATCTGTAGACATTTGCCAAGGTTTTCAATGTCACACCGAACATCTGCAAACTCCTGAGAAAGTAGAGGTGCTATGTTAATAATTAACATGATGTCAATAATAATGGTTTGCTTCTCATATTTTCTTGCCATTCAGTCCATCATGTGTATGATGGTTCTCAGACTATTTCAATTGATCCCATTCCACCACTTGTATCCTGTTCTTCTGAGACCCATCTACACTCATGGCAATGTCCAGGGAGTTCACTGGAAAATTCAGATGCAATCCACAGCAAAAATGTGCAAACATCACACATTCAGCATCTGACGTGATTGAACCTGAGTTACTGAACGTGTGCAGAAACAGCATTTGATGCTCTGCCATTGTGTTACCTTGTGCATCTGAAGCAGGAATATTAAAGCAGCGCTTTTTCATTTTTCTATATGGCATGTGCCATACACTTGTTGGTTCATTTATATGTTCACATAGTGCTGCAGTCTGAAATGAATGGAACAAATAATCTCAAATATTAACAGAGATGGAGTGGAAGAGGGGAAGCTGAAAAGAGGGACTGAGGATATCAAAGAGTTACAGTTGAAAAAAAGCAGAATCAAATGACCATGTTTAGACCTCGTTTCCTGGCAGAACCCTGCCAAGCTGAGAGACTGGCTGGCTCTCAGAGTCGTAAGCTTTTTATTACCAGGCTTCAGTCAAGGAGTAATGCAAGTGAGGGAGGGAGATATTGACGGGCAAGAGTTGGTAAGTGGGGAAGAAGCGCTTAGAAATGGGAAGGAGAAGCAATTGTTAGAAAGTTATGGACTAGGCAGCAACAATTAGTAAGTCACATGATGGTGGGGACAGCAGGGTGGTTGAAGGGTTTTACTTGTGGTCAGCTGTGATGCAGATATATCCAGGGTAAACTCTAGTCTTCCTCCTGTGTTGACGTTTACAGTTGCCTGCAGGCCACAGAAACTCAGCTGGTCACTGATGAAGCTGGAACAGGGAAGTCTAGTATTTAAATGAGTGAACTACCTGATAGGGTGATTTGGTTGTCTATAATTCATCACACCGCCATTAAAACTAAAAGTTGGGCCCAGATCTAATTTGTGATTTGATCTGCATCTTTTTATTCTCCACCTGGCCCATATCCATTGTTTTCAAAAAAAAACATTTGTTCCAACCCTATTTCTATTACCATTAAAAGCAGGAGTAATTAATTTAATTCACTGGCTTGTTGGCATGGATTATTACTCATTACAGTAAATAAATGAGTTTCATTCAGGTTAAATCAAAGCCAGTCAAAATAAAACAATTCCTATAAAGGGCAACTTATCAAAATCCAAACATTCATTGTGGAAGATCAATCCTTGAGCTACTCATTTTCATCGGAGAGCAAACATAGAAGTTTTATGACAATGTGATGCTGAAAAGAAAATGAACCAGGAGTAGGTCATCTGGCCTGTTGAGCTGGCTCCACCATTCAGTGAGTTGATAGCTAATCTGGCCATGAACTCTAACTATCTGCCTTTTCTCCATAACATTTATCTGCCTTTTCTCCATAACATTTATCTGCCTTTTCTCCATAACATTTAATTCCCCTACCATGCAAAAATCTATCTAACTCTATTTTAGATATACTATTTTAGAGCCTGTACTGCTTCCTATTCACTGGGCAAAGCAGTTCCTCCTCATCTCCTTCCTAAATCAACTCCTCTGAATCTTAATGTTATGTTCCTTACCTCTAGTCTCAACAACCAGTGGAAACATCTTTCCTGTCTCTATCTTATCATTTCTTTTATATTTTTATATGTTCCTCTAAGATCGCCTCTCATTTTTCTAATTTCACTGAGTATTGTTCTAGGTGACTCAGTCTCTCCTCATAGGCGAACCCACTCATTTTCTTGAGTCAACCTGATGAACCTCCTCTGAAGCATATCCAAAGCCAGTATTTTCTCAAGTAAGGACACTAGAACTGTTCACAGTACTCCAGATGCAGCCTCACCAGTACCTCGTATAACTGCAGCAGAACCTCCCTGTTCTTAAATTCAATCCCTCTAGCAATGAAGGCCAAAATTCCATTTATTTTCTTGGTTACCAATTGCATTTGCAAACCAATCTTTTTTGATTCATTCACCCACCCTCCCAAATCCCTCTGCACAACAGCATGCTGCAATTTTTCATTTTTTGAATAATAAACTGATTAAGATGACCTCACATTTGCCAACATTTTACTCCATCTGCCAGACCCTTGTCCAGTCATTTAACCTACCTATATCTCTTTGTGGACTCTACATCCTCTGCACAATTTGCTTTTCCACTAGTTTAATGCCATCATCAAACCTAGATATGCTACACTTGGAGACATCTTTAGTGAATATTGTGAATTGTTGTGGGCCCAGCGATAACCTCTGTGGCACTCCACCCATACTGATTACCAACCAGAGAAACCCCCATTTATCTCTACGTTCTGTCTTCTATTGGTGAACCAATCCTCCATCCACATTGATACTTTAGCTCCTATGATGCATGAAGTTACATGGCTGCATGGATGTTTTTAGGAGGCATCTTGTCAAACACTGACTGGAAATCTACCTGTGAGCATTCTCATTGTATCCTCAGAAGGATCAATTTCTATCCAGATGTCATGTTATTTATTTCTTAACAATAGCCTCATGCATTTTACTTACTACAGACTTTAAGCTAACTGACCTACAGTTATCTGCATTTTGCCTACGTCCTTTTTTTTTAGCTGTCTTTCAATCTGCTGGAACCTGCCCAGGGTCAGAGAATTCTGGTAAATTATAACCAATGCC
Source organism: Narcine bancroftii (assembly GCF_036971445.1). Lineage (NCBI taxonomy): Eukaryota > Metazoa > Chordata > Chondrichthyes > Torpediniformes > Narcinidae > Narcine > Narcine bancroftii. The sequence continues at coordinate 99,932,925 of NC_091477.1, read as the reverse complement.
TCTACTATAACTTATACCATTTCTTTCAGTACCATGGGATGCATTCCATCAGGAGCACGGGATTCTTTCGCCTTGTATTTGTGCAAGTTACTGGCGGTTTAAAACAGTGAGGCTCTCTCTTTCTCTATCTTTGTTTATCTCATTTTCTCACCCCCTGAGGAACAGGATATTCACTATGTTCACAGCAGAGAAAGAGAGTGTGTGTTTTAAAATATTGGCTACCTTAGCCTTAGGTATTTTCAAAATGTTTTCAAAAGGTTAGCAAGTTGTATCCATTTTCTTTTCTATAATAGAGAAACTGAGCAGAACCATTTGTATTCTTGTGATGTTATTATATTTATTCATATTGTTCATGGTACATCTTTTATGTTAAACAAAAAGGTGATGTTTTAAAACTGTGTCACTCTAGCTTTCTAAGATACTTTCTATGACAGCTACAGTCATATTGCTAAAAGAATTGTACAAAATGGGACTACACATTTTATGGTCCTTGGACCACATTACTGTCCAGTGAGAAGCTATCAAAGATGTATTTTGTGTTTAGAGGAGGTGAGACTTCTTTTACAAAAATGAATAATAATGCTGAACCCAACCAACTATGGTACTGCCTACTTACTTCATTATGATAAGGAAAATTTGACTAAGTTCCTTTCTGAACATAAGAAATAGGAGCAGGAGTAGACCATCTGGTCTGTGAAGCCTACTCTGCCCTTCAATGTGATCGTGGCTGATCTGATGATAGTCTCATCTCCACCTACCTTCCTTTTCTTCATATTTATTAATTCCCCTACTATGTAAAGATCTATCCAACCTTGTCTTAAATATATTTACTGAGGTAGCCTCCACTGTTTCAATGGGCAGCAAATTCCATAGATTCACCACCCTCTAGGAAAAGCACTTCCTCTGCATCTCCATCCAAAATCCATAACCCTGAATCTTGAGGCTGTGTCCCCTAGTTCTAGTCTCCCCCACCAATGGAAGCAACTTACCTACCTCTATCTTATCTATGCTGTTCATAATTTCTATAAGATCCCCTCTTATTCTTCTATGCATGAAGACAGTTGAAGAAATTTATTTCATATTTATCTTGATTCACAATAATATTTCCACCAAAGTTTTAAAAACTATTTTAAATGCACTAACATATTAAAATTTTTGTTCTATTTTGAAAGCTGCATTTATGCTATTATTTTAGTTTTAAAAATACACTATTTTATAAGAAAATATAAGCATTTGTTACTATTTTTTCTCAGCTCTCACTTCACTGTTCCATTTTCTGTCACTGTGTTAATGATCTTATCTTCCATGTTTTCCGCTGATTGCTGTGTTTGTTTTTACAGAGTATTTCACTCTGTGTTGAGATATACTCAGAACTTGGTGGCCAACATAATGCAGCTAACCTTGACATTCATTTCCTTTTTACAAGTTGATTCACACTCAATGCCTCACAAATTTGAGCAGTGTGCTTTTAATAATATGTTATGGGTGTGGTGTACAATTTGCTCAGATTGCAGTTAATGTTTGCTGCCAAAAGTACAGTCTGTTCTCAATCAAATCCCAACAGCATATGATGAACTTTGGGTCAGAATTGGTTTTTACAATACATCATTAGCATGTCCAATGTTTTCAGTAGTGTTTTACAGTTGAAAGATCCACACACTGCAGTTTCATTTTGCTGAGGCTGTACATTGATCATTCTTTAAAAAAATATATTTACGTGATTACAGGTCATCATAAAACTGTTTAAACAATTCATAAATTTAGATCTTCTTAATTAATTTGTCAAATATTATCTGAGGCTGTGTGATATCTGAAGTATTAGCATTGAGAGTACTATTTCAATACATTTTGGGATTGATGCTTTTTTTTAAACTACCTTAATTTTGTTTGATTTGGGTGTGATTTTTCCATCTCATTATATTCTTTCTTACTATAATACAGCTGGATTTGGACCTGCTGTTGAAATATGTTTGGAGGTCCTGTTGAAAGAAAAAATGCACATGCTTACACGTTATAAAAAGCAAATATTTCACAGTGAAATACTTCCTTCACAAGTGATTTTTAATTTTAAGTTAGTGTAGAGATACAACAGGGTAACATCATGCCACCCAAATACACTAATTAACCTGCGAATGCACAAACTCCTTATAGACAGTGTTAGATTCAAACCCAGGTTGCTGGTGCCATAATAGGGTTGTGCTAACTGCTACACTAACTGTGCCATCCAAGATTTTGCTTGAAACCAAAGTTTCAGGTTATTTAAAAATAAATAACCTTTTTATGAGAAGGCAAATAAATGCATGGTTCAAAATATAAGACAAGTTCAGCAGGATTAATACCCTTACACAAATTACCATTGAATTACTGATGCTGTGGACCTTGAGAAGCAACTCAATGAATTGTTCAGAATGTATGCTCAGGTCAGAATTTTGGACAGATGTACTGCAATACAAATAGGGCCGAACAGGAAAACACACAAGTGAAGGGCTGAGCAGAGTTCACAGGAAGAGGAAAGGCAGCCTGAGGGTGTAGTCTGAACGTAGTCATTCAGATTTGATTCAGAACATAATTTCTAATCCTGAGTGTGAGTTTTTCTTTACAGAATGAAACAAAAAATTAGGTATGAGGTCGAGAGCAGAAAACATCAGAAGATATGAATGTCAGGATCTAATTAATAATAGGGGGATTAGTGAATAGATGCCCACCTTTAGGGATTTAAATAGCAAACCTGGTGGTTAAATTATTGGATTAGTATCCAGAAACTTGGAGAAATGCTTGTATTCCATTATGACAGCAGGGTATTTAAAAGTTTCCGTAATTCTAAAAATCTGGGGAAAAGAGCTGGTGTCAGTAATTGTGACCATAAAACTATGTTAAACTCAATCTGGTTCATTAATGTGTTTCAGAGAAAGAAATTGACCTTACTTGGTCTCGCCCTTATGTGGTTCCAGACCCACCAATGGATGAATGAACTGCATCTGAATCCATCTGCTGTTGGTCTTCTGGCAATAACTGTGAATGGTGCTGTGTGTTGAAAGTTTTCACTCTCAAACATGGGGTCGTGATTGGACTAAAGAAAAAGAAGCATTGCAAATAGACCTATTTCCTCCTGCTTTCTATGTAAAAGTGTGAATACAGCCATTTTACTGAGGGTAGACCAGACGAGTAATAATTTCCAGGTGAAATTGTGCCCATTAGGAAATTGGTTCGTGCACCTGCATGTGGAATTTACCAATTAAATTTTACCAGCATCAGTCTTGCACAAAATGTATCACAGGTCCTGCACTGAACACTTCCTCCATTGCTGACATCCATCAAATCTGTTAAATGCAACTTATATCATTCATTTCTCTAAATACACAATTTGGAGTGAAGAAGAATCAGAAATAACTCCTATTCACACCATCTCCCAGCCTCAGATTTTAATGCTTAGGTTTATAGAATTTGCATAGCCTTTTTGTACAAATAAAATTTAAGCTGCCCGTCAATCAGTCCACACCTCACTCTCAGGGCTCAGGAAGCAATTAGAACAACTACATTATGGGGAGTATCCTGATGCACGAGAGCACAATTTCACCCTCATGTTTTCCCTCATCTCTGTGGCAGCCTGTCCCACATCTTTTTTTATAGCTGTCAAAAGGCGAGTTCATCCCAGAGCTCAGTGCACCAATGATAACGGGGTCTGTGCAGGATGGGGTCCTTTTTAAATTATAAATTTAGTCATACAGCACAGTAACGGACTCTTTTGGCCAATGAGCCTGTGCTTCCCCAATTACACACAATTAACCAACAAACCCCAGTACGTTTTGAATGGTGGGAGGAAACCGGAACATCTGAGGAAAAACCACGCAGACACGGGGAGAACATACAAATTCCTTACAGATAGCATGGGATTTGAACCCTGGTTCTGATTGCTGGGGCTCTAACAGCGTTGCGCTAACCGCTACGCCAACCATGCCATCCTTACAGGCACGCTACTGCTTTCAATGTATTTTTGTCCAATTGTGCACATTTTAGCAGGTGATCTGAATGAGTCCCTTGTATGAATTAAAACAATAAAATGATCTTTCTGTACAACACATCTTCAGTTCATCAAAAGAGAATGAATTAAAATTTTTAAGTCAGGAAAATGTACACTATAGCTTAAGATTAACCTGAGCAAAGAAATACATTTAAAAAACAGATGAAAATGAAGAGATGTCAATACAATAAATATTAATTGAGTAACAATTTAATCAGGGAACATGAACAACCTTCAAAGTATAACATACATTTTTATAAATATGTGTCCTTAATTATTTTTGTCTTCCCATGGAGGTCTTTGATTCAATAAAAACTGGAACATGATATATGATGTGATAGTTTATGTCTCCACTTGCAGTCAAAGATCTTGCCCATTGGCAGTGGACATTGCAAATTTCAGGGCATGATTTTTGCAGCTTTCCTGGCTGTAAGCTCGAACCTCTTAGGATGGTAAAATGAAATGCATGACGTATTGCTAATGTAACAATAAAGTTAAAATACCCCGACTAATGCAACATACTCTATATGTCAGACTTTTATCTAAATTCATATGCCACTGATGGTATTCTGGAAGAACACTAACCTTACAGCTAACAGACCTTAGAACTATAGAGTTGCCTTTTAAGTGGACTATGAATAAACAGAGATTGTCCCTTAATTGTGAAGGTTAGGTTAACTGACTGTTTTGAGAATGCCTTTGTTCTCTCCTCTTTGGGCATCTTGAGTATCTAGCTAAATGTCATTTCAGCTCCCTTTCTCCACTTGGCCTTTCTCTACTCTCATAGTGAGGCCAAAGCAAACTAGAACAGTGCCTGATATTCCACTTAGGTAGCTTAAACCATAAAAATATTAACATTGAATTGCCCATTCTCCACACCTACTGTGCCTAGTTCTGACTATCATCATTTCACCTAGGTTCTTCATCCATTCAAAATGCTCCCTTTCATTCTTCCCCACTGGATCCACATGCCCATCATCCTCCTCATCTACCAGCTTCTCTCCCACCCTTCCCCCTCAAATCAATATCCTGGCCATATTTCCTCTTATACCCTGCAAAGTCCTGATGCAGTGTCACAACCCGAAACAATGCCACATCCCTTTTGCCTCCAAAGATTTGCTTGAATTCTTCCAGCAGTTATTTAATGCTCCAGTTTCTACCATCTACAGCCTTTCTTCCCACTTGTTCGCTATTGTTTGCCTCAAGTTTTCTGAGAAAAATTGCAAGTTTTGTATGAAACCATTTGTAGAAAATAATCCACACTGATATAGCTTTGCTTTCTGAAAGTAAGGAAGTAATATTTATTGGCATTGAACAGACCTTTGCATATAGAATATCTAAGCCATGAATCAGCAACACCATGTAGATAAGCCGTAAAGGTAACACATTGTATTTCAACCAATTAAATATACTCTTTCCAATATCTGATCTGCCACATTATGTGATAAAAATACATATTTTGGAATTAAAATTGTTAGAAATCAATGCTTTTCACATTGTGTCATAGTGGGAGAGAGACTTTCAAGTGACAATTTTTCGTGCAGGGAAGCAAACAGGTAATTAATTAGCTAATGTCTCAATCTCTTGTTGCACTCAGGAGACCCTCGCATTATGGCTCCCTCATTTTCCACCACATGTACTGGTATGATGAGGATTGCTGCTGTTTCCCAGCCTCATTTGAGAATGGAAATTGTACAAAGTGTGGCAAGCCACATTGATACAGCTGTATCCTCTGAGATGCGTTGCTGGGACCACCCAGTCCCAAGGAGCCTACACTCGAGGAGGCTTGTATGAGCTCAGTCCTGTTCTTGGTGGTCACATGCCTTTGATTTTGTCTGTGTTCTTTTGGCATTGTGCCAGTGTGAGATTTTCATAGACATTCTGGAGTTTTCCCAAGAGAATCAAATACTCAAGATTAAATTACTGCTGCAAGATGAAAGCATTATGCCAGTTCCCTGGAATATACACACAGTTGTCTTGTGCAATTTCCAGGATACAGACAGGAATATGTACCAAACAAGAAGCCATTTAGCGCATTGTGACCATACTACTCAGCCAATCTTACCTTTACCACTTGGTCAAGATCACATGATATAGGAGCAGAAGTTGGCCCATTGGCCCATCAAGTCTGTTCCGATATTCTAATCATGAGCTGATCCATCTTCCCACTCAGCCCAACTCCCCGGCTTCTACCCCATAACCCGTGATGCTCTGACAAATCAATTACATGTCAATCTCTCCCTTAAATTCACCCAACAACCTTGCTTCCACGGCTGCCTGTGGTAACAAGTTCCACAGACTCGCAACTCACTGACTAAATAAATTTTTCCACATCTCTGTTTTAAATTGATGCCATTTTATCCTGAAGTTATGCCCTCTTATCCTAGAATCCCCTACCATGGGGAACATTGTTGCCACATTTACTCTGTCCAGGCCTTTCAGCATTCAAAATGCCTCCATGAGGTCCCCCTCATCCTTCTGTACTCCGACAAGTAGAGATTTCAGATTTATTGTCAGAATACATACATGGCATCACAAACAACCCTGAGATTCTGTGAGTAAGGTACAATGTTCACTTATTGGTAGTGAAAAAAAAGTCCAAAAGCCAAGAATTGTTCTTCATATGCTGACCTTTTCATTCCTTGTATCATTTTAATAAATATTCTCTGAACCCTCACCAATGCGAGCACATCTTTTCTCAAATAAGGCACCCAAAAATGTATACAGTACTCCAAGTGAGGTCTCACCAGTGCCCTATAGAGTCTAAACATTACATCTCTGCTCTTGCATGCTATTCCTATAGAAATGAATGTTAATACTGAATTCATTTTCTTTATTCCTGACTCAACCAGGAGGTTACACTTTAGGGGATCCTGCACAAGGACTCCCAAGTTTCTTTGCACCTCAGAATTTTTAATTTTCTCCCCATCTAATTAATAATTGGCCCGTCTATTTCTTCGACCAAAGTCCATGAGTGTACACTTTTCAACATTGTATTTCATCTGTCCCCTCTTGGCCCATTCTCCTAATCTATCCAAGCCTCTCTGCAGCCTTTCAGTATCCTCAGTACCACCCGCCTTACCACCTGTTTTGGTACCATCTGAAAATTTAGTCATAAAGCTAACGATTCCATAATCCAAATCATTTATATACAATGTAGAAAGAAGCAGCCCCAACATTGACCCCTGAGGAATACCACTGGTAACCAGTAGCCAACCAGAATAGGATTCCTTTATTCCTATTCTGTGTTTCCTGCTGACGAACAATGTTCTACCCACGTAATTCCATGGGCTTGTTTAGTAGCCTTATGTCATTTTGTTGAAGGTCTTTTGAAAGTCCAAATACACAGCAGCCACTGAATCTCCCATGTCTATCCTACTTTAGATCTCTTCAAAAAATTTCAATAGATTAGTAAGGCATGATTTTCCTTTCAGGAAACCATGCTGACTTGGGCCAATATTTTCATGCTCTTTCAGGTATTCCATGACCTTGTCCTTGACAATTGACTCCAATAGCTTCCCAACCACCAATGTCAAGGCAGGCTAATAGGTCTATAATTTCCTTTCTGCTGCCTCGATCTTTAGACATAGGTCATGATTTAAAGTTATAGGTCCAATTACTTTTTAAATGACGTGAGGATCATTCCTCCTATCCATCTATTAATAACTTTGAATATGTACCCTGAATTTTTGACTGCTCAGCTATAGAAAATAGTTTTTCACTATTTAATTTTTAAAGGATGAGAAGACCTTCATAAACATACCAGGGTGAGGTTAATGGGGTGTAAATTGGGCAGCATGGACTCATAGGGTTGAATTGGCCTCTTAGAGTGTTGTATGTATAATTTAGTTTTTAAAAATGCTGAAAATCACAGCCAAAACTTTCACTGTTACAAAGCTCATCAGAATGATGCCATGATGGCGACATGTGTATATATACAATGGAAGCCTGGACAAGAAGGGGGCAATTTTCTAGCCTGGACAAAAAGGATGCCATTTTCTGGAAATGTGGCCTATTGGTCATCTGACAAAGAAAACATTGACAATCTACTTAACATGGCAATGCACTGCAGCCTGGGAGGAGACTGTAGCACAAAGATTGAAAGTGGGAGCAATTTTGACAGCCAGTGATAATCATGACCACTTGATTCCAGAGGCAATAGGTCTCCTTAAGGAGATGGTAAGAAGCCTCTAGTTGCAAAGGTAGTGATATTGAGCATGGCTAATTGCCACAGCAATGGAGTGTGCCAATCTTTTGAACTATTTGACATAGCTTTACATAACGTAACTTTTTCATATTTAACATGGCTATAATAAAAATTGGTCAAATGCTTTCAAAGAGAAGTATGTTGGCACTTTAATGTCCCTCTGTCTAAGTGGAAGATCGGCCCATGAGTAAACATCCAGTTTCTGCTGGCTGCCACAATGACAAACCTTCCCTATGTTGTGGAAGGAAAACGATCAAGTTGGAACTATCCTCCACTGAATTCCAAAAGACTGGCTAATGAAATGAAAATAAATGAAGAATAAACAAATCCTCCAGTTATGCTGGGAGAAATGTAAATGATTAATTTTTGTGCAACAGTCATTATAATGTAGTTTAAATTAATTAGTGCAGATATTGAGGAATTTCACAGTTGAATTTAGTCATTAATTAATATGTATTTTGTTGAATGGGTTTCAACTCTATAATGAAGAGAAATCTTTAACAAATTGTTGAAACTGCAGGTTTTCTTGGCTAGGAAGTTAGTTTATTTAAACAAGGATTAAGTCTATGCAAGGAACACCAAACATCTAGGTATCAGGGTTAATTTTGAGAGAAGGTTCAGTAATTTTGAATGACAACATTGTGTTCCAAACATCCCTCGGTTGCTGAATGCAATCTTTAATATTCCAACAGTTACTTTTTCCAGATGTTTTATAATTGTGAAGAAACAATGGGATTTTGGCAAGAAACATAGTTTCAGTAAAAAGGAATGGGACTGAACAGCTCAGTTGATCCAGCAGGGCATCCTCTAATATCCAATCATAGCAATATGTAAATTAACAGAAGTAAAGCATTAATAGGTCTGGAAATGCAATAATTTTTTTAGCTTCATAGATTGAATATTTATTTAGCCTAGAGGGAAATATATAATTTCTGGTTCCATTATTAATACAGCACTCTGGAAATTCAACTTTTTCCCATTAACATGGATGTTGAAATATGCATGGATAACTTCATTCCCTGGGAATACTCTTTGTAAAATTATTGCAAGGGAACATAGATGTGACTCCCATCCCTCATTCCATACTGGATAGTCAAGATCTAGTTTCAGGAACCCAACCTTTCCATAAAATGATGATCCTGATTCTCCAAGCATCTGACATTCAAGACCCTCCAATGTTCTGTACAGCCCTGCAAATTCATGACCCTGGTCATCTTTTCATGTTCCCCTGCCAACCCACTACTTATCCTGGCTGTGCAATCCTTGATAGGATCTTCATCACCTTGCTGCTAATGTTCACTCTTCATTGAATCCCTAGACTTAAACATTCCCAAATGGCATAATTACTGTTACATCACTTGTATCCGATGATGAGTTGCTGAAACTTTCTCCAATAGGGGGTGGGGGAGGGTGGGGGGGGTGAGGGCATATTGAGCGCTGACCTACTGCAATGTTTCTTCATCTCTCTTATGTCTACATCTATCTTATTACAAATGGAAAGCTGGTTACCATTCTAGTGCACCAGAAAATCCAGTATAATTCATGAACTTCATCCTAAACCACAACAAAATATCTTTAAACTTCTGCAAGATTCCTTATTATTGTAATTTCATTGTTTACCTAATATTGAAATACTCTTGTTAACAATGTTATATTCTTCCAAATTTAAATTGAATTCATGTCGTTGTTTTTTATTTAATCCTAGAACAGTTCAGCACAGTCCCACCTGTCTGTGCACCTGATAGATATCCATCCCTTCATATTCATTACATGATCTGATTGAATCTACTTCCACCACTCCTAGTAGCCCATCCCAGACCCCCATCAATCTCTGTGAAAATAATGTATGTGCTCCTCTCATCACCCTTGAACTTGCTCCCCTCACCTTAAACGCATGCCCTTGAGTGTGTGACACTTTCACTCGATGGATAAAATTCAAATTGCCCACCCTATCAATGGCTCTCATGAATTTAGCCATTTCTATCAGGTCACATCAGTGACCTGATAGAAATGATATATTTCCCTCTAGGCTAAATAAATATTCAATCTATGAAGCTAAAAAATTATTGCATTTCCAGACTTATTAATGCTTTACTTCTGTTAATTTACATATTGCTATGCTCCAGAGAAAACAATTTATCCGACCTTTTCCCAATATGTCATATCCTCTAAACCAGGCAAGATCCTGGTTGTGTTTTTCTGTACCTCTCCAAACCACGCTGCCACCCTTTGACATATTGACATGCCAGTCAGTATTGCAGTAATTAAAGTCTTCCTTGCTGACAATCCTTCTGCTTTTGCAACTTGCAATAATTTGTCTACAGTACATATCTTGTCCTCTTTTTCCTGGTGGCTATTATGAAGCCTCAATTGTAATCACTAATTTGTAATCTAATTCAATGAGATCTATGAATATGTTAAAACCCACTATTAATTTGACCAGTTGTAATTTATGGCGTTTATTTTCTCTGTATAGGTAATTGTTCTGAACTCAGAGCCAGCTCTTCAGCGCTTGACGTCCTGCTTTGCGGAAACTGCCAAAATGTTTGGCCTGGAAGTCAGCCTGAAGAAAACTGAGGTCCTCCATCAGCCAGCTCCCCACCATGACTACCAGCCCCCCCACATCTCCATCGGGCACACAAAACTCAAAACGGTCAACCAGTTTACCTATCTCGGCTGCACCATTTCATCAGATGCAAGGATCGACAACAGACTCGCCAAGGCAAATAGCGCCTTTGGAAGACTACACAAAAGAGTCTGGAAAAACAACCAACTGAAAAACCTCACAAAGATAAGCGTATACAGAGCCGTTGTCATACCCACACTCCTGTTCGGCTCCGAATCATGGGTCCTCTATCGGCACCACCTACAGCTCCTAGAACACTTCCACCAGCGTTGTCTCCGCTCCATCCTCAACATCCATTGGAGCTCTTTCATCCCTAACGTTGAAGTACTCGAGATGGCAGAGGTCGACAGCATCGAGTCCACGCTGCTGAAGATCCAGCTGCGCTGGGTGGGTCACGTCTCCAGAATGGAGGACCATCGCCTTCCCAAGATCGTGTTATATGGCGAGCTCTCCACTGGCCACCGTGACAGAGGTGCACCAAAGAAAAGGTACAAGGACTGCCTAAAGAAATCTCTTGGTGCCTGCCACATTGACCACCGCCAGTGGGTTGATATCGCCTCAAACCGTGCATCTTGGCGCCTCACAGTTTGGCGGGCAGCAACCTCCTTTGAAGAAGACCGCAGAGCCCACCTCACTGACAAAAGGCAAAGGAGTAAAAACCCAACACCCAACCCCAACCAACCAATTTTCCCCTGCAGCCGCTGCAACCGTGTCTGCCTGTCCCGCATCGGACTTGTCAGCCACAAACGAGCCTGCAGCTGACGTGGACTTTTTTACCCCCTCCATAAATCTTCATCCGCGAAGCCAAGCCAAAGAAAAGATAGGTAATTGTTTTCAATAGGTACATTGAAAACATGTCATAGTTCTTAAGTATCCCAATTTTCAACTGTTTTTTTTTAAAGATCAATGAGCATTTTTCTTATTTCTAAAAATGATTTTGTGATTTCAAGATACTGAGATAAAATATGGACTTTTTAGCGAAAAGCATTTTTCTGGAGGAACTGAACAGATTGAGCAGAATTTGGATGAGAACCCTTCATTAAAACAGCCAGCATCTGCAGTTTCTTGTGTGTCCCTGTAATTTTTAAAATCTGTTTCATGACATTTTCATAAACTGATTTGAAATGAAGCAGCAAGCAACTTCACAGCTAATTGGCATGGCTTTTTCCTGTTTTCTTCACACATGAAATAAACATAAGATAACTTCTTGATGATTCACTCAGACCTTTTACCATTGCAATCTTCTGGTTAGCAAATAGGTCACGAATAGATTTAAAACTGATGATAAATACTGTAATATTTGCTGTATTGTGAATATTGCCTCCAGCGGGTGTTGTGTTATATTCCCAGCTTTTCTATTTAGAATATTCGACTATTTCCTGCCATTTATGGTGAATCTCCAGAGATTTTAAGGTAAATTTCTATCTCATTGCCAATAATTCTGGAATGCTTCATTATTTTTGGCAGAAAATAATATCAATAATTTTACACTATCAAAAAAAAAGTATTTTTAAAGAGCGGTACCGTTACAGGCCCAGAGGTCTCCAAAACCCAGCAGCAATAGAAATTCACCAAGACTTAAACAAAAGTTGCTTTTAACTTATTACTGTTAACATAACTTAACCTCCTTCTAATTCTAAACGCACATGTATGTAATGTGTATATGTTCAGGAAAGTTCTGTTTCACTGTCCAATCATTCACCTCTCACTTCTCCAAGTTCACGAGTGTTAGGCAATTCTTATACTGTGCACAGAATTTAACATTTATGAATCTTCATCTCAAAGTTAAATGGTTACTGCTCATGAAGGTTCTTGTGCTGTTTTTAGAGAGATATTTGTTGCTCATTGGACATACACAAACTGATTTCTTCCAATTAGTCACTTCAGTGTCTTGTTGAAGAAACTTGCCCCATTGTGGGTTTTCCAAATGATAACCTGTTCTTCCAGGGCACCACAGAGTTCCTCTTGTTTCCTTTATTTCAGGAGAAACACTCTAGCCAGCCATTTCCTCTTGTAAGGACTCAGAATTCACAACCCATCTTCAAAATGGGGTTTTTCAACAAGCCTGCCAGCTTGCCATTTTGCAGCCTCAATTGCTACTGTAGAACTGACCTCTCTCTCTCTCTCTCTCTCTCTCTCTCTCTCTCTCTCTCTCTCCAAAAGAGAAATCACTTATTTGTTTATTCTCTCTCTGCTTGTAAAAATCACATAACCTCTTCCAAGGCTCTAAACCCAATAGTCAAAAGATCTCATCAGTATCTCTGAGCTTGGACTTTATTGCCCATACACAATAGTTCAGCATTATTCATTGTTTCTGCAAAGTCAACCAGAGCCTCAATGTCTAGCTTTACCAAAGCTCTTGCATTTTAAATGAGATGTCTTTTGTGAAGTGTTACTCTGTTACAAAGTGTAACGTAAACTAAAGCCCCACAATCTATCTCTTTTAAAGACATATTTTACCCATAACTATTCTAACATATCCCATAACAGCACTATGTTTTGGCAGTGAAACAAGAAAGTCTGCAGGTGCTGCAATTGTAGGAATACATAAAAGTGCTGGAGAAACTCAGCAAGTCCTGCAGGGTCCAGAGGGGGGAAAGACATCTAACCATTGATTTGGACCTGAGTCCTTCTTCAAAAAACAGACAGGTATGTGGACAAAAAAGGTGGAGCGAAGAGGGAAGAAGGTGTAGGGGAGGAGCATAGGCCAAGAGGTCATAGGTAGACATGAATCAGAGGGCAGGAGAGAAAAGCTGAGAATTGATCGAGGTTGGGGTTTAGCTCTGTGAATGCAGAGCTGGAGGAAAGGAGACAGAGGGATAGGGGGAGAAAGAGAGAAAGAGAGACGGATTCAGATTTCAGATTTAGATTTTAGGTTTATTGCCAGAGTACATACATGACATCACATACAACCCTGAGATTCCTTTTTCCAGTGGACGTGGCAGAATTACCATTAATTGGTAGCACAAAAACGACTGTACACAGCGTAAGCATGTAAGCAAAGAACTGTAAACAGAAAGCAAATGTAAACAAACTGACTGTGCAATACAGAGAGACCAAAAAGAAAATCAATAAAGTGCACAAGTAAGAGTCCTTAAATGAGTCCTTGATTGAGTTTGTTGTGTGGAGTCTGATGGCAGAGGGCAGCAGCTGTTCCTGAACCTGGTGGTCCGAGTCTTGTGACATCTCTTTTCTGATGGCAGCAATAAGAAAAGAGCATGTGCTGGGTGGTGTGGGTTTTTAATGATTGCTGCTGCTTTCTGTTAGCAGTTTTCCCTGTAGATGTACTCAATAGTGGGGAGCGTTTTCGCTGTCATGTCCTGGGCTGCATCCACTACCTTTTGGAGAGCTTTACACTCAGTGATATTGGTGTTCCCAAATAATCTGTGATGCACCCAGTTGGTATGCTTTCCACCAAATATCTGTTGAAATTTGCCAGGGTTTCTAGTGTCATACCAAACCTCTGCAGACAGAGGTTGGGAGCTGGAGATATAAGGATAGGGAAAGTGAGGGGTGGGCCCTAATTGAAATGGGCAAAGTCAATGTAAATACCATCTGGTTGTAGGATGTCCAGATGAAATATGAGGTGTTGTTCCTCCAATTTGTGGGTGATTGCAATTTTGACATTGCATGAGACCATGGCAGAAATGTCGATGTGGGAATGAGGATGGGGTGGCGGGGGTATTGAAGTAGATTGCCACTGCAAGATCCACTCTATAAGAGTAGACAGATTTTGGTAGTTTTCTTACAGAAATATTCCCAGTGCTTGCAGCTTGTTCATATTTTATGTGACAAATTTTATTGCTGAACAATATTTTCTGATGCTGCTTGAGAATTTCTTTTCACAGTATGTTAAAAACTCTCTCTCCTGCTGAGATGTGGAGGATATGGAATTGGAGATATTTAAAGAAGGGGCTGATGATTGTTTTGAAGGATGGGCAAATTGAGAAACAATGGGGAATTGGGTCAAAGAATTGATCCTTGGGAGACATGGATCATGATAATTTTGGGACATACCTGAGAGATGAGGAAGCCTTTTTCTGTTTTCTTGTGTAATTGTGTTTGGGTATCAAATGTGGATAATTTAGATAAATTTAAAGGAAAATAGAAAAAAAAAACAACACATGCAACCTAAGAAGTAACCTTACCCTAATTTGAGTATCAATTAAGTTTGATTATAAAATAAGTTTAATTGCAAATCTTTGATCAGATTTTCTCCTTATTTACATATATAAAAACTGAATGGCCAGTTCTCTAAAATGTTCACTATTTTCAGGAAATATGAGTTTTATTTTGGAAGATGCACAGGGAGAAAATATTGTAAAACCATGGGTCAAAAAGCCCATGGGAAATTAATGGGAAATTCATGGAATTATAAAAAAAATGCACGCCACGAAAAGCCAAAAATAAGAAAGCTAAGTTTGGGACACCACGGATAAATTAGAAAAAAAATTAAATCACTGCCAAGGAAAGAGATTGCAGAATACAAGACTAATCCAGCCATAAACTTTCAAAGCAGGTTGCAAAAAACTTCCATAGACATGCAAAAAATTAAAAGATGTGTAGAGCTCGTCGAAAGAATCAAAGACTTGTTGATCCAAACCAAGGCTTTTATTAGCAAAAGACAGGAGCTCTTCACAGGTGGCCGACCAGTCTGGAATGATCCGACCTGGCTAGGGACACAACCCTTTGAGGCCCAGACAATAGGCGTGGCTTAGCTCTCAGCCAATCGCTGTAAGCACAGTCTAGATACAGTAACTATATACACTATGTACATTGGTGAAAGATCTGTACTATTGCAAGATGAGAAAAATATAATGCTTGTCTCTGACAGATGCCCTGTTGAGGAGCAGGGACATTGAGAAATTAAACAGATATTTTGTAAATATCTTCATGGGGTTAAAAAAAAGCTCCTAGAAGCAATAGAGAAACAATGGATTAAGTGAGGAACTCAAAGAATTAACAGGTGGAAAATAAATACTGGAGAAATTAAAAGTACCGGTACGGAAATGTGATGAAATACCATAACCTCAATGACCTGCTTTCAAAGGTTTTGAAATAATGGCTATGCAGTTAACTGATGAATTGGCTGACATCTTCCAAAATTTTCAAGTTTGACAAATGACTGCATAAATTGAAGGGTAGCAAGTGAAACACCCCGCCATCCCCTCCCCCACTAATAGAAAGGAGGGAGTAATGATTTAATATCATTAGTTAGGGAATTGCAGTAATCTACTACTAAGGAGGCGTAATTTCCTCTCAGAAAATATAGGATTGAGCTGGTTTGAGCTTGGATTGTCAAAGGGGAATCATATTTGATTTTTGTTTTACATTATAATGATCAGATTAGATCAGGGTGAACTGGTTGGTATGATATATTCAAACTTTTGGAAAGCCTTTCATAAGTTATCACATAAGAGATTATTGACGATCAAAGAGCATGTTTTTGTGGATAACAATAAGCACCAGATAAAGAGTAAGAAATGAAGATCATTAGTGGGGCCCAGATGTTCGTAATCTTTATCAATGACTTGGATGAGAGGCTTGAATGTATGAAAACTACAATGTTGGTGGGTGGCAGTGTGGGCTGTTATCAGGAGGCAAGGAGGCTTCAGGAAGATTGAGGCAAATTAAGTGAATGGTCAGGACATGGCAGATGTAAAATAATGTTGGCCATCCAGTTTGGAAGAAAAACTAGAATGATGGGGAAAATCTAACTAGTATATGTGTTCATGGAATGAAAGTTAATAAGCAAGCACAGCAAAAATGGGGAAGGTGAAATGCATGTTGGCCTTTATTCGAAGATGTTCAAAATGTAAAAGTAGAGATTAAAGGATATACTTCTGGTCGAGTTGGCAGACAAAGATTCACCTTATGATGGGTTTGCTGTATGAGCAGATGTTAAGCAGACTGAAGAAAGTCAAAGATTAGAAGAATGATTTTTAAATTTTTTTTTAGATATTTAGCACAGTAACAGGCCATTTCAGCCCACGAGCCCGTGCCACTCAATGACACCCAATTGACCTGCAACTGTTTCAAGTTTCAAGTGGTGGGAAAAAACCAGATCCCCCGAGAAAAACCCACTCAGACACGGGGAGAACATACCAACTCCTTACAGAAAGTGCGGGATTTGAAACCTGGTCCTGATCGCTGGTGCTGTAACAGCATTGCCCTAACCACTAAGCTAACTGTGCCACCCGAAGAGGTTATAGAAATATACAGAGCTTAACAAGGGTAAACATGACAATCTTCCATGACTGGGGTCTATTGGACTCTCAGTTACAAGGTGCAGCCCATTCATGTCACTGATGAGAATAAATTTCTTGCTCAGAGTGTCGCTAAGTGTTGGAATTCTATAATGGTCTTGGAGGCTCAATTGTTGAGCACAATTCAGATTTCAGATTTATTGTCAGAGTATATACACGACATCACATACAACCCTGAGGTTCTTTTTCCTATGGGCCAAGCAGAATTACCACTTATTGGTAATGCAAATAAACTGTACTCAAAATATACATGCAAACAAATAAAGAAATGTAAACAAACTGACTGTGTAATACAGCGAGAAAAAAATCAATAAAATGCAAAAAGTAAGAGTCCTTAAATGATTGAATTTGTTGATGAGGAGTCTGATGGTGAAGGGAAACAGCTGATACTGAACCTGGTGGTGCGAGTCTTGAGCCACCTGTACCTTTTTCCTAATGCAAGCAGCAAGAACAGAGCATGTGCTGGGTGATATGGATCCTGTGATAATTACTGTTGCTCTTTGACAGCACCGTTCTGTGTAGGTCTTAGATGGTGGGGGGGGTTTGCCTATGATATCCACTACCATTTGCAGGGCTCTACACTCAGCTGTCTTGGTGTCCCTGTAACAGACTGTGAGCAGCCAGTCAGCACACTGCCAGTCAAGGTAGAGATCAGTAGATTTTTAGATTTTAAGGGAATCAACTGAAACACAGTCATGTGACATCAGGGTAAAAGGGCATTCATGATCTTATTAGATGTTGGAGCAGACACAAGGGGCCATTTGCTCTTCCACTCCTACTCTGTTTCTTCAGTTCTTATATTCCTAAATTCAAGGACATGCAAGAAGTAGTTGGGATGTGCAAGAAGAGGACAGAAAAAAATGAAGAACTTTGCCATAACTTAATACAAACTGCAGTACTGTGAAAGCTTGTAATATGTTGCAGGAATCCAATTTTAATAGCTCTCTCTTTAAGGAGAAACATTATTTTATATACATTTTGGTCCACTTTTTTACTCCTACCACCACCACCTGTATTTCTCTCACCTTCAACTTTATTCAGATAAATAGTTATGTCTTAGGGCCCTATGAGCTCTTTCAATTTCAATCTTATTCTCAAAATGAGCTTCTCCAAATATTTTAGGAATCCAATTTTGAAAAGAAAAAAGAGTCGCAAATGGGCCTTCTTTCCCTTCTGCTAGACCCACTATTTTAATATTATTTCTTCCGCTAAAATTCTCCAAAATATCCACTTTATCTGAAAGTTTTTCATTTACTGTAATTAAAACCGTAGTTGTTCTTCCACATTAGTCACCCTGTCTTCAACACGTTGTAGATCATCTTGAACTTTAATAAATGTTTTTTTTCCATTTTCTCTTAATTTCACATCCAATATTTTATCAGTTTCTTGTTTCATCTCCTTAATTTCAGCTTTAATCTCAGTCTGAACTGACTTTAATGCTTCTTTCATTTCTCCTTTTATTACTTTAAATTGTTCCATTAACATTAAGGATAAGTCCTCTTTCTTAAAATAGGATCCAAATTTAATTTCCTCCATTACCTCCTTTTATTCCTTCTTACTCTTCTTCCTCTTTTTCAGCTGAAGAACCTCCTCTTGAACTCGATTCTTCCTCCTCCTCTGACTTTTCTCCAAGGTGCTGCTACACTCTCAGTAATGCTTTGAGCTTCGTCGCACCGTACATGCGCGACTTCTCGCACGTGTGCGGTTCACTTGTGGGTTCTCCACCGACACCATCTCTCCACACTATGGTGGGGAGGCGCTGACAGGAGTCCCCTCCAGCAGCTCACTGAGTTGGGAGGCAGAACAAAGTACAGTGCCCTGCTTCGTCGTCAAGCTAGGCCCAAGTTCTTTTATCTGCTTGTCTTCCCGTCGGGTTCCCGATGTCGTCGCTATCATTTTTTTCCTTTTTTTGGAGGCATCATAGGTGTAAAGTGAGGAAGTTTAAATACACTTTAAAAATATTTTAAACTTCAAACTTTTTAAACTAATTTCCCAAGGGAGACAGGAGCCTACGTATCAATCTTATGGCATCACACGACATCCCCATATGGCTTCACCAGATAATTATTTAAATTCACTACTGTGAATGCAGTATGTCAGAGGTAGGCAGAGTTTTAAAAATTGACATTGAACAGGAACTAAATTGAGGAAAGTGTCTAAAATTGTTATCATTTGGATCCATCTTGAGGTAAACAAGAGAGTCAGATGAAATATGACGTAAGTTTCACTATAGCTTCATACAACAAACTAAACACCTTATTATTAATCTTCCGGGATGTGCAATCCCCTTCCTCCTGATGGTATCTCAGACTAGCAGTAACAGAAAGCAATCTGTTGAACTTTGCTTCCCATCTGTAACATGCAGTCAGCAGATATCTTGGTGTTGATTTTAAGGATAATACTTGAAAGAAAAGAAGAATTCTGAATTCTGAATTAAGTACAAATCACCATTTCTGGCTTGGCTTTATTTGATGTACAGCAGAAGGAAAATCTTGCTCCTACAGTTTTTTAGGGAGCATCTTTACATCTGACACTACTATGTTAAACAAGTCATAATTGCACTATACTCTACATGAACAGTGAAATGTGCCCTGAAGGAAAAGATGACAGAAGTGGGTAGAGGATGCAATTGTATGAAATCTTGTGCTAGTGGTAATGCATTGCTTTCAGGGAGCGGTTTATGGTAATATCAAGTGTGCATGTGCATGGGATCTTGTTCTTGCAGCTGGTTGAAATTTCTACACGTATTGAGAAATGTGTCATTTTCTTCCTATTGATGAACTAACCTGTCAAAGTGTCTGATGTGATCCGAGAGGGTATTTCCATCCCAGAACAGATAAATTAATCTACTGTATCTCTCCCACCACAAGGTATAATGACAGCAGGATATAGAGCTAGCTTTCCATACTTTTTAAAAGCCAGATCTTTTGCACTAAGGTTATGCAAAATCTACTGGGTCATGCTAGATACAGCACAATCCATATTCATCATTAATTGAGTGTAATTAATTTATGTATGTGCAAATTAAGCTGCATGTTGATAAACATCTCATAGATAATTACTCGGAATATCTTTACATTTAAAAAAAAGTTAAAATATATCTGTAAATTATATTTGGAATGCAAGAAATTCATGATGTATAAATTATGACCGTGCTTCTGCAAAGAATGAAAACATAGATTGATTTTTATTCCTTGCACTGATACAGTTATTGATGAGTTGTAATTCCAACCACAAATTATTAAAGAAGAATATTATGATGAACCATTCCATTAATGAAGATGGTGAACAATGGCAATTGAAATACACAGAGCCATTGTTCGAGCAGATATGCTCCATTAGCTGGTATGGATAGAATGTCTTTGTATCCCAAATTTTCTTATTCGTGTTCAATTGTAACTTACTTGGATATTAAAGTGGTAAGATTTTCTAGAGTTCCAAAAACCCTAATTTGGCTGAAAAGTGAAGCATGATAGAAATGTAATGTTACATGAATTTGCCTTCCGTGATACAATACATTGTAAGATAATTGAAAGAACTGAGGTTCTTAAGAAGTCGAGAAAACAGAACTCAAATGAATATTTGGCAGATCAAAAGGGAGAACTGACTGAAAAGCATTAGTTTCCCATTAATGATGATGACATACTTTTGTCTGCTTTAATTTCACCTATCCACATGAAAATTTGCACAAATTCAATCTCAAACCACATTATAGAATATTGCAAAGTGCTGAGAGAAGGATTACAGGTATGTACCTGCCATATTCCATTCATCATTGCTACACCTAACAGCATAAAAAAGATTGTAAAATGTTCTCCTTTTGGGAGCACAAGTTCAAAGGCCTAAAGGCCTATACTTGTTCCTTTTTGCTTAGATACCTTAAAAATGAACAATCATTCATTAATAAAATGGAAGCATAATAAAGCAAATTAAACATAATCTGATAGAAAAAGAGATCCAGTTATACAATAGTGAAATATAAACACCCATTAATCTAATCATATTCCTGCTCAAATTTTCTGCAATGGCGTCACAATGACAGAGAAAACCTCAAATGGCTAGGTCTACTTTATTTTGCCAAATTTATAGTTAACAATTGGGATCACCTTAGATGAAATTCCAAGTGCCCATCCAGAAACACATGTTACATTTGGTTGTAAATGAACACTAATGCCAAATGGAGAATGAGAAAATGACTAATTGGCCTGTCAAATATTATCCCTCAGCAGGTCATGTAATAATTCAATTATTCATAAACTTAACTTATAGCTACTTATTTCATCATGAGAGGCCAAACTGATTTCAGATTTTCAAAATGCAATTAAACTGTACTGAAGAATATCTCTGTCACTCCAGACTCTCACACCCAACACAAAAGTCTCATCTCCATCCTCATCCCGCGGCTGGTTTTGAATAACACAAAGGATGCCATGTTTAGTTAATTTTTGTTCTATTGTGGAAAAATTATTTCCATTTCTGCTTGATGCTAATTTTTGCAAAGTATTTTTTATATTGTGGTTACCAGTGAGTCATTTCCTCAACATAATTTCTATTTGTTTTAAAGGTTTGGATCAATTGATTCTGAATTTTGTTTTCTGTTGATGAAAATTACATTTGCAATGAATATGGAAAGTCTTCTATCAAGCATGGCAGAATAAATTTTGCATAACCACTTGATATGCTGAAGTCAAGGACTTCTGCTTTGAAAAGCATAATCTGTGGTTTTATCTCTTCCTGGTATTTTACATAAACCTTCTTGTTGGAACAACATTTATTTATCTTTGTGAGTTATTGGAACCAATCTGGATCAGGTTAAACATGTCGACAGATTTGTTTGTTAGCAGGATGGAATTGACTCATTCCAGGATCCTCACAATCTATATGTGACTATCACAATGTGACCAACGTATTCATAGATGTTTTCAACATCTCACTTCAGTAGACCATGATTCCTATCTGTTTCAAACAGGCATCAACCAAGAAGAGTGTGGTAAAATGCCTAAATGACTATTGACCAGTGGCACTCACGTCAACAGCGATGAAGTGTTCTGAAATGCACTTGTATTGAATCATATCAACTCCTGTCTGAGCAATGACTTGGATCCTTTCCGTTTCATCTGTTGTAGCAACCAGTCTATGGCAGATGCCATCTCACTGGCTCTACACAAAACCCTGGAACACATGGACAGCAAAGATGCACACATCAGGATGCTCTTTATCAACTATATTTCAGCATTTAACACCATCATCCCCTCAATCAGCAAACTCCATGACCTGGGACTCAGCACCCCACTGTGCAATTGAATTCTTGATTTCCTCACCGCAGACCACAATTAGTGAGGATTGGTAAGAACATCTCCACAATCTCCATCAATACTGCAGCTCCACAGTGCTGCATTCTTAGCCCCCTCTTCTATTCGATTTACACCTATGACTTCATGGCTCTGTATGACAACAACACCATCTACAAATTCGCTGATGATACCACGATAGTGGGTTGTTTATAAAAGGTCAGTGGGTCAGCATATAGGAGTGATATTGAAAACTTGGCTGAATGGTGTGCCAACAACAACAACCTCACATTCAATGTCACCAAAACCATGGAAATGATTGTTGATTTCAGGAAGGGAAACCCAGAGGAATGCAATCCAGTGATCTTTGGGGAAACAGAGGTGGAGAGGGTGAGGACATTTAAGTTTTTGGGAGTCACTATCTTGGAGGATCATTTCTGAACCCAACACACTAGTGACAACATGAAGAAAGCACGTCAGGGCCTCTAACTCCTCAGGAAATTTGCGGAGGTTTGCTATGACATTGGAAACCCTGGAAAATTTCAACAGATATGTGGTGGAAAATGTGCATCATGGTCTGGTATGGGGTCACCAATAAAGCCCTGAAAAAGTGTAAAGCCCTGAAAAAGGTAGTGGACACAGCCCAAGACATCACAGGCAAAACACTCCCCAGCATTGAGAACGTCTGAAATCTGACATCCCTCTGAATTTGACCTGAATCTGTCTGCGTTGGGTTTAAAGCAGTAAAGTTCAATTAATTTAAATGGTTTATTTGCATAATCTGTCATTGTTTTTAACATTGTATACTTTTTAACTCTAAAGTCTATGAACATTACAGTTCTCTTTAACCAATTGGTTTCATATACCTCTCATCCTGATGAGCACGGAGGTCATCGTTTCTATGTGCAATCTTCTTCACAGCTAACTTGTAAACTGGTGATATTTGTCCTTTAACTGCCTTTTGCCAGAACACAAAAATCACATGTATGGATAATGCACACATACAATTCTGTTCCATCTTCAACTCAATTTTGTCTGGGTATAATTCTTGTGAAAGTAATGGAAATGTCACCCTGTTTGATATTCTATTTATTGTCACTCAAAGATGATTAGATGAGAAAAGGTCTTGGTTTATCAGCATTTAAAAGGCTGATGGATGAAATTCACACCATCAAAAAATGTGAACATTAACATTTCCGAAAAGCTTGTAGATTGAATTTAGACTTTGAGAAACTATAGCTCTTCCCTGTCATGAAACTTGAAACCTTTGTGAATGCACAGACCACAGGGTTCAAAGAAGAAGGCAAGCCTCTCGATTTAACTTAACACATGTAATTGTATGGCCTGATTACTTGGTTTATTTCCTTGGTTTGGTGTAAAATCCAATATATTTATGTCTCTGCTGGAACATCCACTTCTGCATTCCTTCTCCTCACAGTATGTCTTTAATAATTCATTTATAAGCCCTGTTGGCTCCTCATTGCATGAAAGTTTACGAAGCTTGGTTAATTTATGTGAGTGTAAGCCACTAAACTGTTTTTGCAATAAAGCTGGCAGCATCTTTTATTGCCTGATTTTTATTGTTAAATATGTTCTTGCAGCAGTCCAAGCTACATCTGGACCCTTAATTCCAAGATGCTTCCTTGACATCTTATCCTTGTCCATAACTATCTTGAAAGTTAGAGAAAAGTGATCACTATTCCCAAATGTACCTAAATAAAAGTCCAGTCACTTGGCTGGATTGATTTGTCAGCACTAGCCTCCCTACCAACATCCCCCTCCCCCTTCCTTTTTGGGCGATCCACATGCAGTTTTAAGAAATGCTCCTGGACACACTTAACAAATTCTGCAACATCTGAACCTCGGCCACTAAGGATGTCCCAGTTAATGTCTCCTACCACAACAACCCTATTGCTTTTGCAACTTTCTATTATCTGTCTACTTATCAGTTCCTCCCTCTCCCAGTGGCTATTGGGAGCCCTATAGAATGATTACTCTGTCAGAGTGATTGAACATTCTTATTTCAGATCGCTACCCAAACTGCATCACTTTGGCCTATCAGACCATGAGGTCTTTTCTGAGTGCAGCTGTGACATCCTGATTAGCAATACTACACCTCCACCTCTTTTTTTTTAACCTCCTTCTCTATCCTATCTAAAACAATAAAACTCAGTAATATTTAATCAGAATTTATTGTCACAAAAATGTGTCAGAAAATTTGTTGCTTTGTGGCAGAATTACAGGTGCAAAATTGCAATAAATTACATTTTTAAAAAATAAAAAAATTAGGTACAAAAGAAGAAAAAAGGGAAGTGTCTGTGGGTCAGTGTCCATTTAGGAATCTGATGGCAGAGGGGATGAAGCTGTTTTTATGCCATTGAATAGTCATCTTCAGGCTTCTGTACCTCTTTTCCGATGGTAACAGCGAGAAGAGGGCATGGCCTGGGTGGTGACAGTCCTTGAGGATAAAAGTTGCTTGTAGGTGTCCTTAATGGAGTGAAGACAATGGCGCTGGCTGAGTTATCAACTCTCTGTTGCCTTATCCTGACTTCCATATCAGAGTGTTATACAGCTAGTCAGAATGCTCTTCACCATACACCTGTAGAAATTTGCAAGAGTCGATGACATATAAAATCTCCTCAAACTCCTCACTAAGTATAGCTGTGGGTGAGCCTTCTTCATGATTGCATCAAGATGGAGGCCCCAGAGATGTTGACAGCCAGGAATTTGGTTGCTAACCCTTTTCCATTGATGATCTTTCGATGAGGACTGATTTGTTTTTGCCTGGTTTTCCCCTCTTGTAGTCCACAATCAATTCCTTAGTTTTGTGAATATTGAATGCAAGGTTATGATTCTGTTGATCTCATTGGCAAACTTGTAGATGGCATTTGAATCGGGCCTCACCACACAGTCATGGATGTCGAGTGAGTAGAGCAGTGGGCTAGGCACACATCCTCGAGGTGTGTCTGTATTGATTTTCAGTGAGGAGGAGATATTGTTTCCAATTCATACTGACTGTATTCTTCCAATGAGGAAATCCAGGATCCAGTTGCAGAGGGCGGTGCAGAGGCTTGGGTTTTGAAGCTTGCTGACCAGTACTGAGCGCATAATAGTGTTGAGAGCTGAGCTGTAGTTGATGAAAAGCAGCCTGATGTACATGTTGCTGTTTTCTAGGTAATCCAGGGCTGAGTGGAGAGCCACTAAGATTGCATCTGCTGTAGAGCGATTGGTATAAGTTAATTCTGGCCATGACCAACCTCTCAAAGCATTTCATCACAGTAGATGTGAGTGCTACTGGATGATAGTCATTGAGTCAGCTCACTCTGCTCGCTTAGGCACTGGTATGGTTGATGCCCTTTTGAAGCATATTGGAACCTCCAACTACAGCAACAAGAGATTGAAAATGCCCGTGAACACTCCAGCTAGTTGTATGGCACAGATTTTCAGAACCCTGCCTGGTAAGCAATCCAGGCCGGATTAAGATATTGCAGGGGCTGTAGCATTTATTTTAAAGGGGCCCTAAATATTGCCGGCTGCCACATGCACAATGAGGGGGGGAAGTGTGACTGCAGGAGAGTTTCTGACACTGACCCTGCATGTCCATTTTGGTAAATTTGAAATAGTCTTAATTATTCTTAACAAATTGATGCTAGTTTTTTCACCATATATTCAGTAGGTGTTTTTAAACCGCAGCACCTGAGTAGCCCTCCTGGGACCCAGGTGGATCTTTTAAGCTGAGGGTGGATTGACCCATTAAATTGCCAACCTGGCAATTAAAGGGGGATCCCGCCCCAGTGATGATGCAATAAATGATGCGTCACACAAACTAGTCTCCCCTGTCCCCTCCATCAGCTGTCACTCACCCCCCCCACTGGCTGTCAGTCTCCCTCTACTGTCAATCGCGCTCTCCCCTTCCCCACGGCAGCGACCCCTCTCCCCTTCCCTGCAGCAGCAACTCCTCTCCCCTTCCTCATGGCAGTGACCCCTCTCCCCTTCCCCATGACAGCGAACCCTCTCCCCTACCCCACGGCAGTGATCCCTCTCCCCCTTCCCCACGGCAGCGATCCCTCTCCCGCTGATCGTGGCAGGCACTTCACCAGGAGTTTCCCTGTGACACCAATGCATAAGCGCTGACATTACCAGAACAACTGGGTTGGCCATTTTCGTTATCAAGCTGCAGGAGGACGCGACCTAGGTGAGTATTACTGGGTTCCCTGACTACCTCTGTGGTAGGGCATGGACCTGGTTGGATTGGGATGACCCTGAATGGGTTGGAACCTTTCAACCTGTTGCATGAGCGGGGTGCTAACTGGGCAAATCGCCCAGTTAACCCCATTTTACACGCAGCTTGAAAGGGCCGAGTGATTACCAGTGGTGTATCTAGGGAACATGGCACCTAAGTCAAGCACTGAAATTGTGCCCCCCCATTAAAACTTACTTACATATTTTGAACTTACACTGAAATCCTCCATGGTTAAAATTTACTTACTCATTTTGTTAAAACAAAACTTACAGCGGCAGCAGACACTGGCAGCTGGAGGCCGGCTCAATGTAGGATCATTGGCCATCTTTGTTACCCATAATCCTCCCGCAGCTGGAACTACTCTGTGTTTCCCATTCCTATCTGTATCTTGCAGCTCCCCTGACATGTCAACGAATGAAACCAGCCAGTTGACCGAGGGAATGAGGTGAGGATAATTTTTTGTTCCACTAAAGTGCGTTTCCACTTACACTTCATTTTCATCTTTGTTCAGTGGCTTTGACATTAAATGTGATAATTAGACAAAATTTCTAACCTTAAATTTAAGGTTATTAACACAGACTCTCAGTGTGGTATCTCATAGTTGCTGCACAAAGATGAAAACAAAAATGTTTCTCATAATTAATAGTACATAAATGCGGGGGCCCTTGAAAATATGGGGCCCATAGCCTGTTCTACTTTCACTACTACGTTAATCCAGCTCTGGGCCTGACGCCTTGTGATGTTTCTGACGTTGGCCTCAGAGACAGATATCACAGAGCCGCTAGCTTCTTCATGGATTCTCATTGGTACTGTTGAATTCTCCTTTTCAAAGTGAGTGTAAATGGTGTTCATCTTATTGAGTAGTGAAGCATCACAGCCATTTATGATTGTTAGGGTTTGCCTTGTGGAATGTAGTTGCCTGCAAGCCTTGCCTTAGCTGGCGATTATCTGTGTTTTGAGCTTCTCTTGGAATTGCTCTTTACTGCTAAGATAGCCTTCTGTAAGTCCGTACCTGGACTTTCTGTTGAGATCTGGATTATTGAGCTGCTAATCCTGTCTCTCTTGTACTTACGTCTTTATAATGGCCACAACATCACAATTCTAAATCCTGCTCCAGGCTCTGCTTTCTCCACAAGATTCCTTGCCTTTAAATAAATATATTTCAGCCCCTCAGTCCTGTGGTGACCACTCACCTATGCCTTCCTTCCTTCTTTTCAGACTTGCTTGCCCTAACATCTGCCTTCTCCTCAAGCCCTCCACTTGTTGTCCTGCATCTCAGTTTCCCACCTCTCTGCCATGCCAGTTTAAAGCCTCCCCAGCATATCTTCCTGCAAGGATATTGGTGGCCCCTCAGTTAATGTGTAACCCCTCCCACTTATACAAGTCCTGCCTGCCCTGAAAGAGAGGCAAATGTTCCAAATAACTGAATCCCTTCCTCCTGAGCAGCACCTTTTTCACTCAGAGTGGTGGGTATGTGGAACAAGCTGCCAGAGGAAATCATGAAGGTGATATAATTGTAATTTAAAAAAAAAGTTTGGAAAGGTATTTGAATTGGAAAGATTTAGAGGGCTGTGGGATGAACTCAGGCAAATGGGATGAGCTTGGTAAGACAAATTGGTCAGTGTGGACAAGTTGGGCCAAAGAGCCTGTTTGCATGTTGTTAACTTCTATGACTCAATGATGTCAAAGTTCTTCCCTATAAAAGGACTCAATAGCATTGTTGGCGGTCCAGGTCCTGCATTTCATTTGCCCCAAGACTGGAATAGCCTCAGTAATTTGAGAGCACCGCTACAGTGGGTAAACATGCTCGCCAACTAGAGCCGTATCATGAGGAAAATCCAGACAGTGATCTCTTGACTGTTATCTTCACACCTCTGACTCTCAGTACACAGTCCTTGCTCTGAGTTCATTGTGGTCTTGGTTCTACTTGTTTTTCTTTGCATACAGTATGTTAAGACATTATAGATCTGGCACTTAATCATGGCAACAATTTCATCATAATTTCTATTGATCGACTTTAACAGCGGAGAGCAGGGGTGGGCACGGAATGAGCATTTCTACCTGCCTACTGAATGTTCAGTAATACCAAGAACAATTTTTACATCATTAGCCTCATTCTTACATCCTCTACATAATGCTGCAGCCCACTTTAATCTGGTGAACTTTGACCCTGTATGTTTGTGCAGAATTTCAGAGGCTCTGCGCTGCTTTTATGTTACATCAATCATCTGTGCCAATCTGATTTGACAGTAAAAATACAACACCTGAGAGATGTGCCTAGAAATGGTGAGATATAGGGTGTAGATACAATGCGAGTCCTGCTGTGGCAGGGATAATTATAGAGCGAGCAACTCAAATCTTGAAGCAACACAGTCACACTTCTAATATCTTGATGGATCATGGGGTGCCTTTCAGTACAGGCAACCACAAAACACTACCATCTGCTACAAGATGTGTAAGTTTGTTTTAAATTTAAAATTTTGGAAATGCAGCATGGTAACGGGACCCTTTGGCCCACAGGTCAGTGCTGCCCAATTACACCAATTGACCTACAACCCCCAGTAAATTTCTTTTTGAATGGTGGGAGGAAATCAGAACATCCAGAGGAAACCCATGCAGAGACTGGGAGAATGTACAAACTCCTTACAGACCGTACCCTAGGCACGGGCTGTAACAGTGTGGTGCTAACCGCTATGTTAACCATGCCACCCTCCAATAAGCCTTATTGTAAAACATAAGGAGCATGCCCGATAAGGAAGATGATAATAACTGGGGTGGGGGAGAGTGCCAAAGAACCAGCCTAACAAGGAAAATGTGTCTGCAATGTTCCAATTTTAAAATCTCTTGGAGCAACTTCAGATAAATCCCAGGCTCATTTATCTGACTTCAGTGAAGGAATTTACATCTGTATATATTTCACAACACCAGAAAGTCTCAAAGCAACTTCAAAGGCAACGATATATTTTAAAAACTTAGTCACTGTTATAATGGATAGAAACATGGCAACCAATTTGCTCACAATTAGTCCTTTGAACAACAGTAAGATAAATGACCATGTAATCTGTGGGCAATGAATATTTGGTCGGGATGAAGAACTTCACTATTTTCCTGCAAGTATCATGGACCTTGGTTTAATATGTTGGCTGAGAAATAGAACCCATGATTGTCAAATCATTTTTCTCCTCCTCGTGCGTCTTTTAGGAAAGAGGGTGACTTGCTTCCACTCGAGTTCTATGGGTTGTGAGATAAATGATGCGGGAGCTGCCAGATTTGCCACAGAGGAGATTTGGTGAATCAGATAGTGTGATAGTATGGGAGATGGTTCACTCCTTCTGCCATTCATACAGGACTACTGTGTGCTCTCAACCCATAAACCAGAAGTTCGCAGTGCCCATCCAAATGATCCTACTCTACAATGAATGATCACGAGTCAACAATTCCCAGAAGTAGGTTGGGATGTTGTTTTTTTGAAGGGAATTTTGAGAATATCCTTGAATTTTGTTTTCCTCTGAATACACCATAATGTTTTCTGTGACAGTCAGATCAGAAAAGATCAGCATGCCTGGCACATGAATGACATATTCTGCCTCTATAATTATAATCAGGCGCTCAGTGTTGGAGATGATGGCCTGGCGCAGGTCACTGACCATTGATTTGCCGATCTTGAAAATTGTGCATTGGTGTTATTTCCAATGTTTTGAGGTAGCTGCAGAGGTACTTACTTGGAAGCGGATAGGACAGGAAATCAGTGAAGCTTGGTAGAACATGGGTTGTGGTGTGAGCTCGTGGGCTTCAAATATTTTTCCATTCAAGAGCCAAAGATTGGGCTGATGCATTTAAAAGTCATAATGAATTTCATGATCATTGTCTGCTTTCATTGAAAATTTGACGCAAGATTTGGGAAGTAATCCATGTTTCCCATGATCTGGCATGCACTTAACTTTATTGAGGGTGGAAATAAACACTTGGAACAGAAGGGTATAGGGAAGCTTTGTTTTGCAAATGTTCACTGAAAGCCATTCTCGCACCATGAGGGAACATAATTACAGTCAGATACTGTGATATGGAGCAAGAAACAAACTGCTTGAGAAATGCATGGGCCAGGCAGCATCTCTGTGGAGGCAAAGGGATGGCCCACTTTTTGGGATGAAACCCTGTATCACGACTATTTTCTTAATTGAGGTTATGGTGAGCATCCTAGGATATGTTCTGCTCAATATTTTAAATCAGTGGTTTTCAAACATTTTCTTTCCACTCACATACCACTTTAAGTATTCCCAATTCCATAGGTGCTCTGTGATTTGTAAGAGATTGCTTAAGATGGTGTGTGAGTGGAAGGAAAAAGTTTGGAAACCACTGTTTTAATCATACCTAATTGACTCATTGTGTGCACAAAGGAAATGGGCCAATGACAATTTTTCTCAGTAACATTTGGGTCTAGTGTAGTGGTTCTCAACCTTCCCTTCCCACTCATATACCACCTTAGGTAGTAATCCCTTACTCATCACAGAGCACCTATAGCATAAGGAATACTTAAAGTGATATATGAGTGGAAAGAAAAAGTTAGAAAATCCTAAATTAAGTTAAAGGATGGGAGAGGTGTAAACTTCATTTTTAAAATTTTTAGAACCGGCAAAATTCACCCGTACTCTCATGTGACAGTATTTAGTAGAACGGAACGACAGTCCAAGCATGGATCCCATTTATTTGTTTGGCTGCACAGGAAATCATTCAACAAGAAGACAAGAAGAAAGCAAATTGCCATTTGGTTAATTAGAAACCAAAATTTATTTTGAGGTACATCCATTCCTGTGGTTGCATACTCCAGATATTTTAAAGCTTTGCTTTGTTTTTATGAAAGTGGTATTGGACATTTTCCACTGTGGAGATGAATCTGATTGGAGCCTGTAATTCATTGAGAAGCTCCCATGTATGTCAAGCATGGAAACCAGACTCACAAGAGCTTTGAAGCACAATGAAAGAGTTCTGTCGTGCCAAAGGGACTTGCTCAGATAACTAATTAGCAAGGCAGATGAAATATCAGAGAAGCGCTTGGACTTGTACACTAAGATCCCTCTGCTCCTCAATATTTTCTACAAGTTTACATTCATAATGTATCTTCTAGCATCAATGGTACTGCGAACATTTGTCTTTGTTAAACAAATGCTATGTAACACATTAGCAGAAAAACATACAAGGTCCATTTTAGCCCACCACAGGTACTGCCATGTATGATGAATATATGGCCCTGTCCTGTCACATGTAGGTTTTAAAGCTTCCTGGTGTTTTTTCAGCATTCAGCTCTACCTCATGTTAAGAAGGGATAGGAATATGGGCAGGTCTTACAGCACATCAAATTTGTTCTAGTGTTCATTTTGACATTTATTAAATCTATCACAACTCATTTTAGCCATGTTCTATAAAGTCACAGTGCATGGAAACAGGCTCTTTGTCTGAACTCATTGATGCTGACAAAAGTTGTCCACCCAAGCAGGCCGCATTTGTCTGTTTGGCTCATCTCCCTCTAAAACTTTCCAATTTATGTTCCTTCATAAATGTTTAAAAAAAAATTACAATTGTGCATGCTTTGACCACTGCCTCCTTCCATGTACCCACCAGCATCTGTGTGAAAAAGACACCCCTCAGGCCCCTTTTATATCTTTCCTCTCTCACCTTAGTTTTAGATTTCCCTACCTGGATAAGGGATGATGGATCTTTACTTTGTGAATGTTCTTCATGATTTTTTAAAACTCCATGAGTTCCCCACTCAGCCTCCTGCACTCCAGGGAGTAAAGTCCCATGTTCTCCAGCCTCTCTTTATCATTCAATCTGTCAGTTCTGGAAACATTGTTCTGGACCATTTGTAGGTTAATGATGTTTCCTATAGCTGTGTGATCAGAACTGCACACAATGCAACACAATGTCCTAGCTCTTATATTCAATGTCCAGGGGATAAAATCAAGCATATCTAATGCTGTCTTGACCTTGATACATTGAGTTGTCTAATCCACATCCTTTAAATCTTGGATTCACAAAATATTTGGAGGTTTTTGTGGGGATAGAGAGATTTCTAGTATCCTTTGTATGGCACAGTTACTAGAACACAGTACTGCAGTTAGTGGAGTTGCTGTCTTGTAGAACCTATGACCTGGGTTCAATCCCAACCTCTGGAGCTACTTATGGGAGTTTACACATGCACCATGTTGCAATGTTGATTTTTTTTTTCTCAGGTACTTTGGTTTCCTCCCACATTTCAAAAATGTGCAAGTTAGTGATGAACTGTTCACTGTAAGTTCTCCCATGTATGTCAATGAATGGTAGGATCTGAGAGAAACTGATGTGAATGTTGAGACAACAGGGTTACATGGAAAGTCAACCAGGAAATGAAGTTGCTTTGAGTTAGGAGGAACTTATGAATTGCCTTCTTCTATATTGTAAGGAACCACAGATCCAGGGCTTCTTGAAGTACGGCATGAAAATCTGCAGATATCGTGATTGAAATAGACACACAATGCTGGAGAAACTCAGCTGGACAAACAGTGTCCTTTATATAGCAAAGATAAAAATACATAGCCGACATTTCGGGCTTCAGCCCTTCATCAAGGTATGGAAAAATGTTGGCAGACATCCAAATAAAAAGGTAAGGGGGAGGTATGGTCACAAAGACAGGAGGTAATAGGTGGAGAAGGGAGGGAGGGCACAGGAGCAATCAAGGGGAGGAGGAATGGCTAAGGTGAATCGAGGGAAGGGGATGAAGAGACCTGAGGGAAAGAAGACGGGGGAGAAGGAAAGGGAGGGGGAGAGGAGAGCAGGTTAGCAGAAACTGGAAAAGTCGATGTTGATGCCTTCTGGCTGGAGTGCGCCCAGACAGAAAATCAGGTGTTGTGCCTCCACTTTATAGGTGGTTTTGCTGGGATAGTACATGAGCCCTTGGATGGACATGTGATTATGGGAGTGGGATGCAGAACTCCACTCCCTTCCATCTTGATTCACCTAGCTGTCTCTCCTCTCCTTGCTAACTGCTGTGCCCTTCTTCCCTGCTCCACCTATTACCCCCTGCCTTTGCGACCATGCCTCCACTATTTCCTTTTTATTTGGATGCCTGGTGACATTTTTCCATACCTTGATGAAGGGCTCGGGCCCGAAATGTTGATTATGTATGCAAGACTTATTGAACTCAGCTTTCAACTGTTCCATTTAATTTTGCCATTTTCTCCTTGATTTGCCCACCAGAAAAAAATAATCCTGGTGCATCAACTCTTTTAAAATCTTGACTCTAATAATTTGGAACAACATGAATAGATCCACCCTTGACTATCTAGGTTCAAGAAAATAAATGTCCATTCTATTTGACAATCTGTTTTTACGATTTATCCCTGTAAAATCCATGAATTTGCACTGCACCACTCCAGGAATGATGGATCTTCTTTTCTTGTATGCAGAGCTGATTGCATTGGTCTAAAAAGGTTCTGACCAAATTAATAATTTCCCAGGATTATCATCCAGAATTCTTTAGAAAATATTTTGTTTTATGCATTTTTTTCACATTGTGGAAATAGTAGGTCTCAAAATGAATTGAGAGTTCAGATGCCACTTGGGATTCCTGAAAAATCTCCCCAGCAAAATATGGAAGTCCTGGGAGTGGAGATTAATTTGCAAATCTTGAATGTGGAGGGTGATTGATTCCAGGGTATTTTATGATTGAGAAACTGTCAAAGACTGTTCATGTGATCCCAAGAAAAGCACCCACTGCTTTCCCTAGCCTGAGAAAAAAAAATACTCAGAAGTTGTTACCTGCTCTTTTAGGTCAAGCCTTATTTTGGTATCAACAGTGCAATTCACATGCTCATACCTTAATTTTCAATTACCAGAGTCTTTCACCTGGAACAGGCAATTGTTCTGGTTGCCCTCTTGAGGACCTTTATGAAAATGGTGGCTTTGCAAAGCAAAACTGCAACATCTGCAATTCATTTAACTCTTTTAAAATGGCACCATGCCATAAGGCACTTTGTAGGCTATCATTAACCAAAATCTGAAACCAAGTCATGTCAGGAGATAAATGACCAATTGCTGGATCAGCAAGGTAGGTTTTGAAGTGTTATTTTCCAAAGAATTGAAAGTGTTTTTTTCAAAGAATAAAAGGAATGCAGCAGAGAGATTGAGGGAAAGAATTCCTGAGTCAAGAACATTAATAGCAGAATGGAAAGTTATCAATTGTGGAGTGCTTTCACTGGGAGAAGATAGATATTTTGGAAGATTCTGCAGCTGGTGAAGGTAGAGGAAGGGGAATGAACATGGAATGATTTGAAACTAATGATGAGAACTGGAGGCCAATATAGAGAAACACAGGAACTATATCTGCTGCAATCTTGAGCAAACAATGAGAAGGTGGAGGGGCCCATCAAGTCAAACTGCAATGGAGGGAATGAGAGCAGCAAGCCTTTATTGGGCCCAATGTATTTCAGTTGACACAGGAATGATTGATTAAAATTGCCTTGTGTAAGTTGGGATATAGAGAGAAGAAAAAATGCGGCCAACTGTAGCATGGCTTGTGGAGGATCATGTGCAGTGTTCCCTCTAAGCTGTGTGATGTGCGCACAAATGCTCTGTGAGTGTGCATTGTTTCCTTTGTGTAGACACACACACACCATTTGTGCGCACATCACACAGCTTAGAAGGAACACTGGTCATGTGACCTCTCCATCTAGAACCTATTTAAAAGTTGCATCACCTGCCAATCAAGGTTGGACTCTGCCCACCCATTAGTGCACACTTTAATCACCTAGTGATTACCTGGGCTGGACCTCCAGCTTACTATAAAGTCCACCACATGTAGTAGGCCTTCCTCTGTTGCTCCTCGGCCCAGAGATGAATCCTGCTGTTGACAGTACTGGAGCAATCATTAGTAAGATGTGCATTATAGAGGGATCAGGGCTTGTACACTGTTGTGGATGGCATCTGAGCCATGCCCATGTTAGATAGGAATGGTGGTTGTGATAAGCTTGTAAAACAGTTGCTAGTATTGGTAATATTAAGACCTATGTGGCTGGGTTGTTCTGTGCTTGTAAGAGAAAAAGCAGTTGCTGGTATCAGTACTATTAGGTCTGATGTGACTGGCTACACTGTGTTGAGTTATTGAGAATACTTGCGTGTGTTATTCCTGTTGTGATTTCCCCCTACATGTGTTTCAGTGAAGATTATTTCTGCATTCAGCCTCTGTTCAGGACCTGTTATTCTTTGAGCCCATCAAACTTTTCCCTTCCCACATGGCTGAACATTACAGCAGTTACACTGTAGCGATAGTGATGCCATTGGTGCAGACCCTCGGAGAGTAAGGAGTGGAGACAGTGCTCCTCTGTGAGGTCCATTTACCTAGTCTGACTGCCATTGGCTCCGTACAGGCTTTTAATATGCTGTTAAAGGAGTTGTTTATTTTACAATCATGCAGTTAGCAAGGTCTGGGTCCACGATGGTGGCACCTATGTTCACTAGCGCCCTTGAGGGGGTTAAAGACTTTGGGTAAGCAGAGGACTGACATGGGATACCAGAAAAAGGGGAGATCAATCCCCACCTCCCCACTTTGAGAAGGAGAAGTGAGGAGATAACCTATGGGGCAGGTACCACGGCAGCGGACCTGCAAGGGGCTCTGAGGCTGAAGAACACACAGACGGTGGGCTATTGGTGAATCAAGGTGAGGAAATCACGCAGGCTGCAGGCTGATGGTGACTGTGGTCAAGAGACTCACACCAGATTGCAGACTGCTGGAGACTGGCTCAAGGCTAGCTGGGGACTGGCTCAAGGGCTTCCTGGTCATGTCAAAGGTTTGTATCTGAAACTCAGGTTGATTTGGTCTAGACACTGAGTGGCTGCAGGAGGGATGGAGGCAAATCCATGGAGATTTTCTTTTGGTTTTCTTTTTCTGACTGTGAGCAGTGCGAGGCAATTTCTTCTGATGGTGAATCTTGTTTGCCTTATGGTAGATTAATGGAAATTTCATATAATATTGTTTGTGTATTATTACATGAAAATAAATGAATCGAAGCAAGTAGACTAAGCTGAAATTGGTGTTGGAGATATAGCAGGAGGAAAAGATGGTCATCGTGATAACATGCATATATAATAGAAACTTCATTTTGTGGTTAAATATGACTTGATACTGATGAAGAGACTGTTTCAGATTGTTGCCAAGTAGAGGGATAGAAATGGTGAATTGGGATCAGAATTTATAATGGGCAATTGGAATAACTGGCTTCAAACTTCCCGATAGTTGAGTGAAAAAAATTACCTTCAAAAGAGATGGCAAATAACCTGACATAATTTTCAGATCCCTGCATTGGACCACACCAATCCTTAGATATATTGCCGGAGGGGGAAAAAAAAGCATTGAAAACCCAAATGACATTCTTAGTTATGAAACTAAAGAAGAAATATTTGATGCACTTCTAAGAATTGTAACATGAAAGAGGAAATAAATAATAATGATTTTTTGCATAGGAACCAAGAATGAAAAGGATAGTTTGTGTGTTGAGATGTAAGTGTAGGAATATATTGCCAATTTTTGGAAGTAAAGAAATATTTATTTTCTTTTGTAAATCATATTTATTCAGCATAGATTGGTGCTTATCAAAATAAAAGCAAATGCTGAAATGTAAATATTGTTTTCCATACACAAAAAAATCTGTGCACTTGGAAGGAATCATTCCATCAATGCCTCAACTCCATCTGTCTCACAAGTCAGGGGCATATCAATGGAAAATAGTGCCTAAAGCAAACAGTGAAATTGAGCCACTGTCCTTTGCTCTTTAAGGTTGGCCTGCCATTTTGCGGGGCCGAACGGCAGCCCCAAGTCAAACTGTGACCGTACAGGAGGTGTCGCAATGGCGCAGGCTGCTTTTCTTCTTCCCTCCCCTCCACCAGGCCGCTCTTCCCCCCCTCACCCACCCACTGCTCTGCCCAGGCAGCATGTGGTGTAGTCTGACAGCGGATCCACATCACTGGCTCCCTGACGATCTATGGGGCAGCGAGCCAATGGAAAACTGGCTTGGCACTGACCTGGCCAATGGGAAGCACAGAAGGGAGGGGCCATGGTCATTTGGAGGGCCCCTGCAGTGCATACGGTTGGATATGGCTGGGACCAGTAGTGCCCCCTCCCCCCACCCCCTTCAAGCAGCACCCAGGGCACATGCAGGACTTATAAATGCCACTGAAGGGAAACTGTATTCTGGGAATTGAGTATTGCAAGCCCCAGTGAATATTCTCCCTTTTTACAAGGCTATAAAATAATTTGAGTCATTAATAATTTGAAAAGGAACAATTTAATGCAGGCAAGATGTAGGAAAATGGTATGATACTTGTAGATAAAAGTCAGAGGTTTACAGTGATTACCTCCTCTGTAGAACAACATTTACCAACCACAAATTGACATTAGTTGATCTGCTGGTACATTTTCTTTTCTAAAGGTTGCAGTAGCACTGCCTGTTTTAGATCCTCTCAATGCTGAAATTTCTCCTATTGTTTTTCAGGTTCTACACATGACCATTTCTCATTTTATTGAGGAGGAAATGGAACTAATCCAAATTTGGCACAATAAAAGAAAGAACAAAACCTGAAATAAATCTTCCATCAATGAATTAAGATATGAGTAAGTGAATTCTATATATATTGGCTGAATGGATCAAAAATGTGAAAGGAATTATTTCCAATATTTCCTTGGAGGCATTTTAATTTATTGTTAACTTTTAGGTACAAGTCAATTGATTTAATATATAAATTATATGAGTGAAGCACACTCAATTTATCTTGCTTCAGAAAGAGATGTGCAAACCTTGAACTGAAATTGAATCCAATATGTTGACTTCTTTGTCCAAACTAGATTTTTCTTTGCACAGTACATTGTGAAGCTGCAGATGATATTGTCGAGGTGAATTTTCTACCAGTGGCCCTAGCAACAGTGATATTCCTTTCATGTTATTAGATGATGTACATCCCTAGTCTTGTGTGATTTATTTGGCCGCGGTATTTTTTTTAAGGACAACTCGTGCACTAACCACATGACTAATAGTCCGAATACTCCTGAGATTGTCTGATCTCGAAAGTTAAGCAGATTCAGGACTGGTCAGTACTTGGAGGGGAGTCTGCCTAGGAACAATGTGCTGTAGGTTTCTGTGAGGGACGCTGGACAAAGTGGTGACTCTCTGTCTGCCTTACAGTTGACAAAAGCTAAAGAATTTCATGTATGCTACATTCTAAATGTAGTATTATGTGACAATAATAGAACCTTTACCTTTACTATTTTTGAACTAAAAACAGAAAATGCTGGAGACAAAAGAGCTGGGTCACATCTGAAGAAAGCAAAACTGAGTTTTCAGAACTTTTGTCGGCATTGGGAATGCAAAAAAAAAGTTAATTAGCAATATTTTTTTTCACTCTGAATTTCAGCATGTTCTATTTTTATTTCAGATTTCCAGCACCTGTAGATTATTTACATTTTATTGACTATTTTCTGATGTTTTTATTGGGGATTGCTCAAATTAAAAAAAAATTGGTTTCTGGATTCCTAAAAATATTCTCAAGAGGTCAAAACAAAATTGAACTTTTTGTGAGCTGTTAGAAGTAGAAGTGAACACATTATTTGTCAAATAGTTCAGTTGTTTTAAAAAGTCAGGTTTTCTGTTACTAATCAGTGAGTATTATCTTAGGAAGAGAATACCTGACTTGGAGCACTGACTGTTCATTGGATTGATTGCTGGGATGAGAAAGCTGTTCCATGGGTAAAATGATTCTGTTTTCTGGAGTTTAGATTAAGGAGGTGATCTCAATGGGGGAAAAAATGTTCACATAATACTTGACAGAAGTGATGCCGAGAGGTTGTTTGGCCTGTCTGGAATGAAAACTCATCATCCCAGACTAAGGAGTTGACCATATTGGACCAAGATGAGAAGAAATTTCTTTGTTCAGAGGACAGTGAGTCTTTGAAATTCTCTGCCCTTGGGGCTGTGGTTCTATTGACGAACTACTACAAGATAATGATTGATTGAGTTTTGGGAATCAGAGGATTGGGCAATAGAGTGGAAAATTGAGATGATCTAGACATTTCCCCATGCTCTTATTATAGGTTTGAGCTACTTCAGTACCTGTTTCTGATATTTAATGGAATGCTCTGATTATAGATCATCTGTCAGGAATTTGCAGCAGATGTTTGTAAAGAGGTTTTGCTTTTTAGTTCATTATTTCCTAATGATGATCAAGGTTTTTTTAAATTGTATTGCCTCTACTAGATTTTATTTCAGTGAATTCCTGAATGATATTTTACAGAAGGTGAATGCATGCTGCTAAGCTTTTAATCATGGTGAAATGATGTCTGCAGGCACAACCTTGTTAACCTAATAGGAATTAATAGATAAAAAGATTTGCTAATGAGCACTAAAGAACAGACGTATGAAGTTTTTAGCAGTTTGAATTTCATTACATTAAACTATTCCGCAGATTTTTATCAGGTAGATATGACTTTGCTCTTTTTAATACAAGCTGATTGTTGCATAAAAAACCCATTGTGTTGATTGATGCTTCAGGTGATTGAGGCAGTTAGCTGTTGAACTATGCACACAAAGACGAGACCCAGCTTGCTCCTCTGTGTTTTATGGGTGAGTCTGATCGAACCTCTCAAATTCCCCGATGAACACAGCCTGCCTGTGATCTCAGGGAACATGTTTCTTTGTGTTGTTCACACTGAATCACTGCTCAATCAGACAGCAACACTCCCAAACACTCCCAAAGCAGTGCATGTCAGTTCCTTGATGTTACTGCTTTCATCAGTTAATACATTAAAACTCTGATAACTAAACTTCGGATTAGTTGTGGTGGACTAGAAGATTTTGGGGACTAGTGAATTTCTAGTACTTTAAATTCACAATTTTTAGATGTTAGATAGTGCTATAAATAAATTTTCTCATTAATTTGGCCAAGTTAAAAGGTTTGGGACCCTGGTGAGTTTCAGGATATCTTTGGAAATATCACCTGTGAGACTGCTTGCAAAACATCATATTTCCCAAGAGTCACATCACATATTATTAAAGTTTAATAATGAAAAGAAAGCGAGCTCTAAAGACAACACACTTTTATGAGAGCAGCAGCTTAACTAGTACTTCAACAATGAATTATTCGTAAAGATACAATTTTATTCATATGGTTGGAACTTTTCTGTGCCTTTGGCAATTGCTGAAAGAACCTCTCTTGTGGACAAGACTGAGCTCAGCAACTGCACCCAGTAATTTAAGGTTGGAGAATGGTCTCTATGATGAGATTCTAAAGGATGCATGGCAGGACTGTGGATCAGAAATTAAAGAAGTTCATTTCTAGATGAGAACATTGCTGAAGGTCTGAGCAGGATCATTTTGTTTTAAAAGTACATTGCTGTGGCTTGCTTGTCAGGGGTAATTACTGTTTAGTATGTTTGCTTGTAACCATGTGTTGCCTTTGGAAGCTTGGAGCAGATTAGATTGAGAAAGTATTTGATGATGCCACAATATTAGTTGTGTTTAATTGCCTTGTACACATTCATCAAAGTAACCGGTAGTGTCACATAAATGTAACATTATTGCAGTCGACTTCACACCACAGACTACATCACAGTGGATGAGTTACATGACCTCCGAAAGACAGCTGCTCAGCCACCTACGGCTCAGAGCTCAGAGACTCTCAGCTGTCAAATAATATTCAGCTGTTAGGAGATGCATAACATTGTTTCCATAGCATAGGATCAGACTGAAGAGTACAAATTCTACCCATAGTTGTAGCATTTGATTTCAAATCCAGAGATGGAATATTTTCCTGGCAATCCTTTTTAAAAGGCACTGTTATGCCTCGTACAAGAGCCTTTTAATATTGTCCCCATAATATCAAAATATGCACACATTGAAAAAAATTCTCTCTCAAATGTCAGGATAATAGCCTTGTAATTGCAGTTAATTGTGCTATAATTCTGCAGAGGACCCATGCTGATATCTTCTAGAAGGAGATATTTATCTCCTTCTAGAAGATATCAGTATGGGTCCTCTGCAGAGGAGTGTTTATCTCATCATTGATGTGTAATAAGTAAACCAGTAAACATTGCCAATCAGGAGGCCCTTAAACAGTTAACTCGAATAGATGTATTAGAATCACAAACTTAAGTCGTACTGCTTGGAACAAAATGAGTGTTTTTTAAAGTGGGAGCCTTAGCAAAGATTGCAATTTCAATTTGGTTCAGTCTGCTCTTAGTTTGGATCGTAGCAGACTGAAATGAGGCATTCTGCATTTTTGACAGATAATTATACATTTAGATGTTGGAGGTAGATTTCCAGATGAAAGCAGTTGTAGTTCCCTTCAAAAATCCATACGAGTTTTTACTGGTGTATTGCAGCAGACTCTTGCGTTGATTTTAGTTGCAAGTTTCCTGATTGTCCTTTCCTTCTTTTGAGACCCATTTTGCTATAAGGCCACAAGATTTCTCAAGTATGCGTGCTTAGTTAATTTTTCCAGCAGTTAATTAAAGCCTTTGTTGCAAGCTGATTGATGCTATTGTTGTATGGTCGGTGGTCGGTGCGGATTAACTATCACCCAGGCTCCTAGGCTGAGCTTTAATAAGGCTACCCTTGACCTTGCCCCCCTCACCCCATCCTTTGTTAAATAGAATAAAGTTACATTAAATGACTTGTATCATCGTACTAGGTATAATGTATTACATATAGAAGCAAGAAATTTAATTGTAGCAACAATCCGTTCCAGAAGTGCTTTCATGTAATCAAGTTCTTACTGGTATTGTCGAATAATCAAGCATGGTCTTCACTTGAAAACAGTTTACAGTTAAAACAGAATGCCTTACCTTACTTGTGCTTGGAGAACAGCACAGCCAACATCTCCTGATTTTCTTGACATTTATAAGGGAGCGGTAAAACATGGACATACGAAGTAATGTTTTTGTTTACTGTCATAGTTTATGGATTTCACAATACTGGCATTCATGTTCCATCAGGATTTGCTCCATGCCTTTAATGAGTATACATGCATGTTTAACACCAACTCGTGACCTAATAACATCATTAAGATAAACACAATCTCACAGCTGCAGTACAAAGCCCTAAAACCGTTAGTTCTAAATGTTTTATGTTTGGAGCCTAATTTAAAAAAAAATAGTATTTGTAATATTCCAGATAGGACAAAAATCTGCAAAAGTACTGAACTATCATCCAAAGTACTCAATTATACCATTTTTTTTTTGCTCTTAGGATCCCTCCCTTCTGGGCTCCTTGGCTGAAGACTACTCAGCCTAATGGTTAATCTGCCACTGGCAGTGGTTTCTGCATGTAGTTTGTAACACATGAGGAGCAAATACCATGAGGAGCATTTTATGATTGTTTAATATTCCAATCTATTACAACGTACATTGTTAAATAGCTCATATTTCTCTACACAAAACTAAAAGCAATGTACACCAGAACATCATTTGCAAATAAATCCTTTATTTTAGCCAATTAAAATTTCTATGGATTTCAGATTGTATAGGTTAGTGCTGTGGTTCTCAACCTTTTTCTTCCCACTCACATTCTTCTTTGGCTTGGCTTCGCGGACGAAGATTTATGGAGGGGGTAAAAAGTCCACGTCAGCTGCAGACTCGTTTGTGGCTGACAAGTCCGATGCGGGACAGGCAGACACGATTGCAGCGGTTGCAGGGGAAAATTGGTTGGTTGGGGATGGGTGTTGGGTTTTTCCTCCTTTGCCTTTTGTCAGTGAGGTAGGCTCTGCGGTCTTCTTCAAAGGAGGTTGCTGCCCGCCAAACTGTGAGGCGCCAAGATGCACGGTTTGAGGCGATATCAGCCCACTGGCGGTGGTCAATGTGGCAGGCACCAAGAGATTTCTTTAGGCAGTCCTTGTACCTTTTCTTTGGTGCACCTCTGTCACGGTGGCCAGTGGAGAGCTCGCCATAAAACACGATCTTGGGAAGGCGATGGTCCTCCATTCTGGAGACGTGACCCATCCAGCGCAGCTGGATCTTCAGCAGCGTGGACTCGATGCTGTCGACCTCTGCCATCTCGAGTACTTCGACGTTAGGGATGTAAGCGCTCCAATGGATGTTGAGGATGGAGCGGAGACAACGCTGGTGGAAGCGTTCTAGGAGCCGTAGGTGGTGCCGGTAGAGGACCCATGATTCGGAGCCGAACAGGAGTGTGGGTATGACAACGGCTCTGTATACGCTTATCTTTGTGAGGTTTTTCAGTTGGTTGTTTTTCCAGACTCTTTTGTGTAGTCTTCCAAAGGCGCTATTTGCCTTGGCGAGTCTGTTGTCTATCTCATTGTCGATCCTTGCATCTGATGAAATGGTGCAGCCGAGATAGGTAAACTGGTTGACCGTTTTGAGTTTTGTGTGCCCGATGGAGATGTGGGGGGGCTGGTAATCATGGTGGGGGCTACTTTAAGTAATCCCTATGCCATCGGTGCTCTGTGATTAGTAAAGGATTGCTTAAGGTGGTATGCGAATGGAAAGGAAAGGTTGAGAATCACTGGTCTAGACCCAATTGTTACTAAAATATTTTGCTTGAGGAAAGTTGTCATTGGCCCAT
Organism: Narcine bancroftii; assembly: GCF_036971445.1. Taxonomy (NCBI): domain Eukaryota; kingdom Metazoa; phylum Chordata; class Chondrichthyes; order Torpediniformes; family Narcinidae; genus Narcine; species Narcine bancroftii. Next base: position 99,888,674 of record NC_091477.1, on the reverse strand, counting down.
TTCCTTTGGAGTTATGAAACCGTGCACATAACAAGTCAATTAGGTACGATTAAAACAATGGGTCTCAACCTTTTTCTTTCCACCCACATACCACCTTAAGAAATCCCTTACTAATCACAGAGCACCTATGGCAGAAGGAATACTTAGTGGTATGTGAGTGGAAAGAAAAAGATTGAGAACCACTGAGTTAATGGTTAACTGCTAATGTTGTTGGTATATTGTTTATTTAACTCTTGTTTAAAACCAAAATCATGGGCAGGTCATGGGTAAATTATTTGAAAAATCTAATTTTATTCCAAAAAAACTAATTTGAGGTAATATTGAAGGGCAAAACATGAATATCAGCAATTAAAATTTTAAAAAAGTCTCCTTCGTTGTTGATTATTTTTTGCAGGTAATTGTTTACAAAGATTTGGTATCTTCTGGAATTTTTGTAAATTTCTAGTTGGCAGCGATTACCAGGTGTTGAAGAAATTTGACTTGAACTGAAGACCACAAAATATTTGTTCCAGGATGAAAGTCCTATAGTTACTATTCACCTTGAAATACTGTTATTGGAAGAATAGATGAAAGGCACATAAAGGAGAGAAAAGCAATATATTTACTCAAGATACTCAGGCAAGTCCTTCCTGAACTACAATAATGAATAGTGAGCATGTGTTCCCACTCGCCCCTTTTTGTGGAGCGAAACGGCTCAACGAAGGGGAAAAAAAAGATAAATTTGCCTTTTATGGAGAAGGCTTATAAGGCTGATCCAGTGTTGCTTTTATGGAAAGCGGCATCAGGAACTGTCCTCCAGAGCTGAGGGAGGCGGCGGGGCGAGTGGTGTACTAGTGCTGACCATTGTTGTGATGTCCAACATGCACACCAAGCAACAGCTGACCCAATAAGAAATGAGCTGGTGATCAGTGGAACTTAATGGGAGAAGATTTTGGGTTAGAGCTTAAGATGTTATTTCATCTGGTAGAAATATATAGATGGTAAAAAATAGATACAGAGTCTTGGAATAAGGAGCCTGCTGTTCAAAGCATTTCCTTGAAACCCAACAATCTATCTATCCAGAATGCTTTTGGGCAAAGAGTTCTGGGATGTATATGTCATTCCTTTATAATCATCAGATCTGTTTCCAAGTAAGGGTGATTCTTTGGAGGGGAATCTGCAGATGGTGATGTTTCCATTCAGCTCCTGCCCTTATCCTGCAAGGGCACAGGCCACAGATCTGAGCAAAGCCAGTTGAATTCACTCATTTAACTCATTGTTAAATGTATTCTGGATGAAATAGATAGAATTTTAGAGTTTGGAGGTATTAATGGTGTGGAAATTGGGGATGTGAGAAGAAGGAGTGAAGGCTGGTGGTTATAGTGAGGAATGAAGGGATAATGCCCTAGTCCTGCCCTTTCATATGGGTTGACCTTCTCCCTTTTCAGCAACTTTACAGCTCAAATAGAAGAGAGTTGAGATTTATTAAGTGGGTTTTACTGGCTTACCTGAATTTAAAAATTAACTGAAGTAAAAGATGCCTTCATAGAGGGATAATTTCTGATTTATCCTCTTGCTCATTTGTAATCCTTCTTTTCATTATTTCTACAGAAGAAATAATGAGGAATTAAAGACAGATTGTATTGCTGACTGCACTCCACGGCCTAATTTCAGGACCATTGAATCACCATTCTCCTTTTATTTTTGTTTGCTCTGGTAAATTCAAAGGGAATATATCTAGTTTGTGGCTAATGTGTACATGACAATTCATTGGCTCTTATTATTTTCTTTTTATTTTAATGCAAATTCCTCCCCCTGAGAATGAACAGATCGCAATCATTCACAACCAGCCTGGTGATCTTCTTTCCTCTTTGATCAAAAGGCGAACACCCATTTGTTTTCTTTTTCTTGGCAATAGCACAGCTGTAATTAAGAAATGTAAATTCCTACCCACGTTCCATTGGGTATCAGGACCACAGCACGCTTCACTTTGGTGCGTCAGCTGTGGGTCAACTGGGAGTACTGGCAACTCTCAGTCAGAAGATTACAGCCTCGAGCTCCATTCCAAAGATTTATGCAAAGAATCAGCTGCTTTCATGGCAGTGTGACTATTTGCATGAAGTGCATGTACTCTGTTGTGACACCTGTGTTCTGAGATGGCCTGGAGGCTTAATGTTCTCATGTACTGAACTTCATTTCCATGAGGGGAAAAATATGTCCATAGCCTTAATGTTGACTGCAGCACATGCCCTGCAACAGGCTTTAAACCAATAGTGGATAATATATAGCCTGGTTTAGAAGGAGAAAATTATAAGAACACATTTCCTTTGCTGTGCATGGAGCAATACTTAACCTGAACAGAAACTGTAGAACATGAGCTGGGAGGAACATTCCTACTTCAAATCAATTGCAAAGCCAGTTTGTAGCACTCACAGCATATTGTATTCTTGCACTCATTACCACTTTAATGGCTGCACTGATCATTTTAAAAAAATGCAAAGGAATGAGTGCAGAAGTGGAAGATGCATTGGAAAATAAACTGAAACAAAAGCAAAATATTGCAAACATCATGGTATCGTATATGAAAATAAAAAAAGCTTGGACATACTCAATATGCACAGAGTTTGAAACAATGAATGTTTCAGGTCAGTGAAAGGCAGATCTGATGAAATGTAATTGATGAGAAATATAACCCCATTTGTTCACAGCAACTGCCGGTTCTGCTGAGTATTTTCAACATTTTCTGGGTTCTGAAACAAAATATAACAAAATATTTTTGAGTTACATGAAGGAACTGTTGGGTCTACTGGGCAGAGAAGAATTAATTGGGGTTTCGAGCATTCTAGATTAGAGCTGGAGGAATGAAACCAACCAGCAAATTTGCATGTTGAGCCACTGGCACGATAGTAACTTTTTACACCAACGTTTCATGCATTAGGGTGAATGGGAAAACCATGTAACGACTGAAGTCATTCCTGAATGTTACCCTTGTTAATGTGACAGGTCACTTTTGCAGTTATATGTATCTGAATCATCAGTTTTATATCCCTTATTAAGAACTTTTTCACTACTCTAATATTAGGCATGAACCTGGTGATGCATGAATCTGCAGTTTAGTTAGTCCACTAACAGCATTTACCCAAGCATACAGCAGGACATGAGCAAGGTTACATCTTTTGCTGACGAGCACCAAATACTGTATTAATCATCTTCAGAAAAGGCCAGCCCAGCTCAATTATGCTGTTAATACTGAGTACCATCTATTAATATTGACCAAGAGATTAAGTGAATGAGCTTTATTCACCCTGTGGCTAAAACATTGGTATTGAGTGGGACTTGTGCAATAGGTGAAAATCCACAAATTCAAATTCAATTTAGCAATGTAATGGGACAGTTATCAGGATTTAGTCACTTTCACATTGAAAAAGATCAACACTATCTGAACAAAAAAAATACTATATATATTATTTGCCAAGTTTACAATGGACGTGGAAGTAAGAGTCTGCCTTACTAAGGAAGGATGTGCCCTGCTGTTTTACAAAAGAATGCTGAGAGTTAGAAATATTTAGAAAGTGGGAGGCCCCATGACTTGTGTTGTTGGCCAACCCCTGCCCAGCTGATAAGTTTCCACCAGCCTGGAGTTTCCCCAGATCAAGTGATGTGCAAGAACGATGCCTGAAGAAAGGAGAACATAGTTACGTGATTGGTTCACATCATGATACAATTTGCTGATTGTAGTTTTATCCTTGTAGGGTAATGCTTGTCACATGGGAGAAGACTTTTTCTTGGATTGGTCAAGTCAGATTGTGGTGGGATATGCAAATCGAGGTAATTGTATGTTCGGAGAGCTCCTGGATCCCCTACAGGGGTGACGGACCTCCCACCAAGCTTGAGTGCAATAAAGGAGTACCAGGAAGAATAGAGCCCCACCCAGACCTGGACGAAGAGGGTCGAGAGTGAACATCCACATAGATGGAATAAAATACAATTTCAACACTTTTATAGCAGGTATATGGTCTCCACTAGATTACTAGTCATACAGTGAAAAGAAAAATACATTTTTGTGACTTTTGCTATGGATATAATAATTCATCTTGACTATTGTCAGTTATAATTTTTCTGTTCCATTGATTTGCTGGAAACTCTAAACATTTACCAGGCAAACTGTTGTAATTTGAAATCATCAGTTTTGCCTTAATTGCTTTCATTTAACTTGATTGTTTTATGTTTGACTCAAATGTTGCAGCCGTCTGCAAAATGCAACTTCTTGTCTTTCACCCCACCTTCCAGCAACTTGGTAAAAAAGGCTGGCACAATTAGCGAAGCGGTTAGCACAATGTTATTAGAATGCCAGTGACCCAGGTTCGAATCCACCGCTTTCTGTAAGGAATTTGTATGTTCTCTTGCTTCTGCATGACTTTCTTCTGGGTGCTTCAGTTTCCTCCCACCCTACAAAAACGTATGGGATTTGTAATTGGTGTAGTTGGGCAGCATGGGGTCATGGGCCAGAATGGCCTGATACAATAATGTATCTAAAACATTAAGAATTTAAGAAAAAAATGAGAAATAATACTATCTTATTTACTTGTTAAAAGGTCGAAACCATGTAAAAGTCGAGTCCCTATTTTTGGTCAAAAAATCTAGAATTTTTCGTATCTCATGTAAAAGCCAAGTCTTTTACCTTGGCCCAGGACTCCCACAGGCTAGAGCTCCTGACGCCTCATTCACAGACTCGTGCCTTGGTCCCGAGTGCCATCCATCGGAGTTCCTGAGTCCTCCAACGTGGACTCACACCTTGGCCCCAGCTTCCTGCTGATCGGAGCTCCCGATGCCTCCAACATTGACTTGCACTTTTGCCCCAGCCATCTGCCCATCAGAACTCCCAATGTCTCTGACGATGCCAATTTCTACTGCTGTCACAGCTGCTCCCGAGGTAGGACTATTATAACTTTCATTAATTTTGTTTTTGTTCCTTATTCATTAAGAAATCATTTGGTCTTCTGCTACCGATATGGTATTTGGATTCTAGTGTGAATTTCACTCTCTAAAAGTAGTATCCATGTAATAGTTGACCCCATAAATTTAACATTAAAAATGGTCTACAAATTTCAACTGTTACGAGTATATATTGTAGGTGCTCTGTCAAAATGCTAGTTCATGCCTGATGGACTGAATAGCTATCTCTGCTCCAAGGTTTTGTGAAAAATGCCTGTCCAAAAAAATGGATTTTGAAATTCTGGACAAACATGTGGAGATCTGAAAGGAGTTTAGTTCTACACTTCTTTATTTTGACATGAATTAGAATTCTTTCCTGCATTGAATAACCAAATGGAAACCGGATTTGAAGTCGGTTGCTGAGGTAGGCTTCAAACCCAAAAGGTTCAATGAAAATCGACTCTTGTATTCCTTGATCATGGTTGCTGTCATCTGCTTGTGAGGCTTCGCTTTCTAATTAAGATGCTGCATGACTCGTAACATACTGGACATCTGTGTGATGAGGTGGCTTTGATTTAGCTGCAGCACAATGCCTTGCAGTGAAAGGATTACCTGTGTGATGGTAGAGGGAAAGAAAACATCTCTTTGCAGTTCAGTGCACCAAAGATCAAAGCATAAAAGCATTGAATATCAGTGAGAGAGAACAGCTTGTTTTCTGATCTGAATAAAGTAGCAGTGGAAATGTTAGCATATGAGCATTTTGCCTACCCAAGGTGCATCAGGCTGACCCTGGTGAATGTAGCCAATTTGCATTCAGAGTGAACTTCTGTTATTTAATCTTCTTATGGCTGGGTCTTACCCTTGAAAGTGTTTCTGACCTTTGACGATGATGTAGATCCTCTTTTTTTTTTTGTTGAACATAATCAGAGGTGGATGTGAATGTTGCAACATGTTTTTGTGTTGTAGGAAAAGTGCCATTCATATAAAGACTACACACACTGGAATTCTTCTGTTAAATATGCTGGGGCTCTTTCCCTGGAAGAAACTTTTTTTAGTTTGCTGTGATAGGTTGATTTGAAAAAATTGTTTGCTGATTAAGTTAAATTATCATAAGTATTGGCAAAATGGGGTTGATGGAAAATATACCTACATCAATGTAAAATGTGTATGCCATTTTTGAAAAAAGACAATCTTAAAGAAAAAAAATCTGGTTTATGATAATCCATCTTATACTTGTACTAACAGGTTCTGTTAATCATGCTTTTTAAGGCATTTTTTTTGTCAAGGATCAATATTTTGGTTCTTTCATGAGCTCACTATTTCAATATTTTGTTTAATTAATTGGATTATGGAGGCACAAAAGAGAAACACCCATGTATAATTACATTTGAAGCACTTAATAAAGCTTACCATAATATCATTACTATAAGTCGTAATTGGGTGATGACTTGATATCCTTTAAAGTTTGGGCTGGCAATGTTCTTGTTTATGTTTCCCATTTGCACTCTATTTGTGATTGCAATTTGAGACAATTCTTCAACCAGTGTGAAGGTAATTATGTTGTAAATGAAGATTGATATCTATTTGTTGTAAGCCACCAAAATTTAATGTACAGAATATACTTATTTGATTTCTGAATATCAAAGATGTCAGATAGGGTAGAAAAATTATGTTGTGGTAGATGATGAGCCATGATGGTACCGAAAGATGAAGCTGGTTCAAGGGGCTGAATTGCCTACTTCTACATCTCTTTCTTAAATAAATATCCATCATACACTACACTTTGTTTGAAATGAGATGTTTTCACCTCATTCAGGATAGAAATCGTGGATTCTTATTATGAATGATTGATAAATTGCTTAAAACAGTGTTTTCCAACCTTTTTGAATGAAAATCCTATCTTTTCACATTAAAAAAATACAGATTCCATATAACTATTATGAGAATGTAGATCTTTTTTTATATATTGAGACTGTACTGGGGACTCCTTGGATGTCAAGTAACATGGATTTATTTGCATTATGGTGAACGTTTCAACAAACGTATCTTCATGTTAGCCTTTTTTTTAAACGAGAGATTCCACAATACTGCTGTAAAGAAGACCTGTCATTAAGCTGGCTTTGCTTTTTTACACTGAACCAAACAATGCAGGCATAATGCTGCCACAATGTGTCAATTTACAAAGCTGGCATTCTGGAAGCAAAAGAGGTGTGACTTGTATCACAACAGCATCAGAGCCTAGTGACAGATGGCCCTTTTTACGCAGAGGTCAATTTGGTGCTGTGACTACCTCTGCTTCTAGCTTAAAGGCGGGATTACAATGGCGCCCCCCCCATTTTATGTTTGTACCTTTTACACAGAATGGTGAGGCACAATAAAGGCACAATATTCCCTCCTTGGAGAGGCTGTGTGAAAGAGGCTACAGTTAAATTTTCATTGAGCCCTTGTAATCTTTGGGAAGCTTTACCCTGCAAACCAAGGCAGCTGCATTGCTCAGATTAGTGAACAACAATAATAAGGGTAAAGGGTAAAAAAAATACATAATTTTCTTTTCCCTCTTCAACTTAGTTATTATATGCATGGTCTGGAGGGGCTGAAGAACTATTGACATTGTGCAATGTTTTATATCGGGAAGTATGATCAAAAGAAATCTTTAAAATTAAGTTGGACAAGCAGTGTAAGCAGAAATAATTTTGTTCCTACTTTAAAATCACACCATAAAAGAACACAGAAATTGTCCCTTACATAGCACACGAATAAATCTGGGAACTCTTGAGCTTGATTTAAAAAAAAAAATAGGCCCCTTGTATTTTCCTAATCATTAAACTGCACAACTGAACGGGAAGACAATGTCACAAAAGAAAGCAAGGGAGACTAGAATTGTTAGCTGACTGATCATTTTATTCAAAATACTGAAATTACTGAGAGGAATTAAATGCATTGAATATGATCAAGTATTTATAGAAAAAAAAATCCCACGGCCATACCCACAAATCTTTTAATCTTTCTAAGGTTGCTCATACTTGATATCCAAATATCAAGAAAATGTCAAGAAACTAGAGAAGAGCACTGATGAGTTCCACATGAAAGCAGGTTTTCTGGAGCACTCAACGATGACTCCAGGCTGGCAGCCAAAGGGCAGACTAATCTCTCATTTTTACTTCAGGGTTCACACAGCCATGACAAATGGATGTTCCTAAATAACAGCAAGGGCGACAAGCTCTCACTTCAGATTGTCGTAATACATCACCACTGGAGTCGGCAGACTAGATAATAATGGCTTGTTGTTGACCATTAGCAAGTTCATACTGTCCAAATAAAATGAATCTGTGAGCAGGCAGTGTTTTCCCAAAATTTATGGGCCTGAATGTTATGATGACACATCAGCACAATCCAACAGGATCTTAGTTTGTGCAAATACGAGCTGAAAAGTGAACAGAAAGCTTTACATTTTGCAAGATCATTGAATCAATATCAATATGAAATCAAGCGAAGGAAAATATTGCATTTGTTTATTAATTAATTAAATGCTTTAATTTGTCTGCCATGCAGAAGGACAATGTATGCACCTTGACCTTGCAAACTACAGTGCCTGTTTCCTTCATTTAAGTTGAGAAGTACTTGGGTTGTGTTTAATTAACTTTCAATTAAAATGTTAACAAGCTTCTTGAAACAAAAATAACTGCACACTCTCCTTATTGTTTTTAGTATTTTCCAGGAAGTAATTTGAAATTGTCAGTGGAAATGTTGTATGTTAAACCAATCCGGTTTTCTGTAATTAAATCCCAGGCATTCCTGCAACTGGACTCCAGTAGAATAATATTCCATCACTTTATGGTGTCTAAGTGAATGGGCATAGTATCAAAAGCCCATATGCTAAATATACTCTTTTGTAGGATATCTTCTCTAGCATATCATGAGATTACAATATAGTAATCATATTCTTTGGCTTGGCTTCGCAGACGAAGATTTATACGGAGCGGAAACAGGCCATGTTGGCCTTTCGAGTCCGCACCGGTTCACTGATTTTGTGTGCCCTCTTCAGGCATTTGTCCCGGTAGATCTTCATTCAATAACGATGGGTGAATTCAATGCAGGTGGAATCAGATAATAGCAAAACTATGAGCAAACAGTTTGGCTGTCTGTGTACCAAAAATAGGAAAACTTGACGAAACTGGATTTATTAAGAAAAGACAAACAATGGACAATATCTCTAAGTTCATTAACTTAATCCATGCAGTACGAGGAAAGAAGACTCCAACAGTGGCAATTGCTTTTGACGCAGAGAAAGCCATTGACAGGGTAGAATGGAATTAGAGGACTTCCACCAAAATCCACCTTATTTTATTGGTTTAATTTAAAAAAAATTACCAAGGAGTGATGTTGAAGAGTTTTCACACGAAACATCAACCATTCTTTTTCTCCTACTGATGTTGCTTGACCCACTGAGTTCCTTCAGCAGATTTGCCAGGCCTTGCACTCATCTCTTGCAAATTGAATGTTGCCCCAATGTCCCAATACCTTGGCTGCCATGATCATTCATGAGGCAGAGAAGGCATCAGGTGGTGGAAAGTTTGTTTCTACTCCTGACCACCTTGATGGCTTGTGCCTTTTCAACTGCTGCTCGCTTTCACGGAGCAGAAATATTATTTAAAAAAAACAATGAATAAAAATAATAAGTTGATTTAAAATCCCATTCTATTTTGATTAACTGCACATATAATATGAATTAAAGTTTAAAAAAAATTACTTTACTTTTTTTAGTGTAAGTTTGTGACCCAATTCAAATGAATCAGGCTGTTGTTGACGTGCCAGATTTGGCAGCATAAAGTGAAGAGTTTATCTGAAGTGTATCTTCAGGTCACTGCTCTAAGGAGCAGACACTTATCTGACCATCGTGGAAGAGCACAAGCACTATTTGCTCTGTGCTGATTTGATTTACCCATGATACCTGTCAATAATGATTTCTGCATTTCATTAAATGGCAGTCCGAAACAATGACCATAGTTTTAATTGTGTAATGCATTAAAGTTGCTGATAGTATGAAGCCAAGTGGCAGTGTGGGCCGTGAGGACAATGCAGAGATCTTTCAGCAAAGGTGGTCATAGAGCCAATTGGTGAATTAGTGAGGTAATGGTAGATATATTGTTGGGAAATGTGATGAATAAAAGATAGAATAATGTTTTCTTAGAATAATGAAAAATTGAAAGGTTTTGGTATTCAGAGGGAAATGGGTGTTTTTGAACAAAGATCACTGAAATGTAACATGGGTACGAGAAATTTGGGAGAGATGTGACATGATGATTTTTAATACAATAACCCTTGTTCCAATTGCATTGATGAAACTGGACCTGGAAGTACTTTGTGTAGGTCTGGCCAAACTATCGAAAGTATTGTACAGGGAGGGAGTGCAGTGAAAGCTAACTCAATTGAATCCTAGGAGATCTCAGAATCTGTAGATATCAGAATCTGAAGAAAAAAAAAAACTGCTTGAGGAAATCTGTAGATAAGGCAGCATCTATGGATGGAAATGTACAGTCAGCATTTCAGGTCAAGTCTCTTCATTTGCATGGAAAGAATGGGGAGGAGGTAACCAATGTAAAGGGATGAGGCAATAGCTTGCAAGTGATCAGTGGACACAGGTCAGGATTGATTGACAGATGGTGGGGGAGGGAAGGGTGGAGGTAGCGACAGAGGCTGGGAGTTGATGAGTAGACAACAAAAAGCTGTACATTATGGATTCTAGTAAGAAAAGAAAGTGAAGATTGGAACCCTATAAGGGATCCATGGGGTATAAGAGACCCAGGGGAAGGAGTGTGGATAGCTGTTAAATGGAGTAGTTGGGGGAGGGGGATAGCAGAGAAGGAAAGAAGTTGGGATACAGGGGGCTCAGGGGAAGGTTGAAAATATGTATGTGTGAGAAGATCTGGATAGATCAGAAAAAAAGGGAATGGTGCAGAGGGAGGCGTTACTTGATATTGGAGAATTCATGTCACTGGTTTGTCCAGGTTCTAGTCTGCATTTGGCCTCATGAAGGTAGCGAAGGACAGACAGGCCAGTTTGAGATTGGGAAGGAGAATTGAAATGTCTTGAAACTGGAAGCTCCAGATGACCTTTATGGACAGAGCACAGGAGGTTTGCAATGTGACCCCCTAGTCTGTGCTTGGTCCTACCAATGAGGAGAAGGCTATAATGAGAGCAATGATTGCAACAGATCTGATTGGAGGAGGTGCATGTCATCTGAGAAGACTGTTCAAGCTCCTGGACAAAGTTGGGGGAGAAGGTGTTAGAACAGGTGTTAAAACTTGAACCATTGCAGGGATGTCCTTTCGGAGGGGGAGGGGGGTGAAGGGTGGGAAGGTGGAATATGTTGGGGAGAAGGATGGAGGGTGGGGAAGGGACAGAGGTAAGGGGTGGGGCGGGGCACAGAGGTGGGGAGGGGATGGTGGGGAGGAGGGTAGAGAGGGGGATGGAGGGAAGGGGACAGAAAGTGGAGAGGGATAGAGGTGGAGGGGAAGGAGGGAAAGGGAAGGAGGGGAAGTTAGTTGTATAGTTGAATTATTGGGTGTTGCAGTCTCAAAAGGGTGGGGAGGGGGTGCTGCCCATTTGGAGCACAGATTAAAAGAATAGGAAAGTAGCACAAAGCTAGAAGATGGTATTGAATTGAAGAAGTGCCACTGTTCTTGTATTTGTGCCAGAAATTAAGCTTCAAGATTCCTTCATTGTCATATAATATAAAGTGTAATTTTGCACAAAATTGCCTTTTGTCTGCCTTATGGCAGACAGATTTGCCATCAGCAGTAGTTGCCAAGTGCCTCTTACAGTAAGAAAAAAAAGGAGTAAAAGAGAGCCTCCCAGAGTCACCGAGAGTCTGTAAATTCTCCTCCAATGCTTCTGCAGCCCCAAATACTCCTGTCCAAACCATCAGTAGCCCGAGCTCTAGATATAAACTTCCGGCATTCCAGCACCCTCTCGCATTCCAGTTCTGATACCTGGTACCACTTCAACCAGTCTCCAGTCAGTGTCCAGCAGCTTGTCACCTGTATGGTTTCCTCACTTCAAGTTGCCAACAGCATTCCTCAGCTGTAAAGCCCCCAGCTTGTCTGCAGCTGCAGTCACCACCCCCCATTTTGTCTCCTCCTTTTCTCCTTCTCAGTTAGGGTAGCCATGTCTACTGTGCATCAGTTCATGAATTCTTTGCATATGATGTACTTTTTCTCATCGACAGTTAGATCTTTAGGATATATCTTAGTTTTCACAGAATTGTTCTTTTTCAAAAAATTTGGGAATTAATAAAAGAAGATTGAAATTAGTCACAATAATAATGTGAAATGAGCAGATTTCTTCATTAATCTGCCTGATTTTGATTTCTATATTTGTAATTTTTTAAGTCTACATTTCAAGTTCAATCTTCATTATTTAACTATTTTAGATTTGAAATTTTCCAAGGTTATTTCATGTTTGCTCTCCGCCAAAGCCAATAGCAATAATAACGTATCATATTCTACTAATTTTGTTGGTGGGCATGACAGAGCACTTTACAAAGGGCAAGGGTGGACAACCATCAGGAAGTGAAACTTGCTCACGAAAGGAGAGGTTTCTATCAAGGTTTCTAATTGCTGAGTGAAATGCAAGAATAGATGGCATGTCAGGGAGAAATCAATGACACCTTTCTGACATTTGAGACGCAGCATTTAGAAATGGGTTTCACTCTCCCAAATTTAAAAATCAGAATAATATTCCATTGGTTTCACTTAATGCATTTTTAATCTTTCAAATTGCAGGGGGATTTACCCATCAAATGGCCAACTTGGTGATTTAAGGGGAATCCCGCTCCAGCAATGATGCATCACGTACTCACTGGAAGTACTGCTGTATGTTCAGATGCTTGCTGCCAGGTGACGCACGCACGCAAGCGCTGACATCACTGGAATAAGCGGGTCAGCCATTTTCCTGTTCAAATCTCCCATGGATGAGACCTAGGTAAATTTAACTGAGTTCCTGATCATAACAAAGGTCATAACTCAGCAAATGATAATGAAATAAGGTGTGACTGGATATCAGGTGAACATACAATATTGGGGGGAAAAGCTAAATATAAGAATTTTAGGCAGGAGTGGGGAGAATAGATAAGGATCAGCTGTTCTTGAGTAAATACTGCATCTGATATGTGGGAGTTGTGAAAAGGCCAACTGGTCAGAATTCAAGACACAAAGTTACTGTGAGGAAGGACAATGTTGGCAAGATTCTGGATGATTGGATGATGAGAAAAATAAAAGCATATGTAAGATTTAGGAAGCTGAAATTGGACAGGACCTTTGAGGAATACAAAGGGAGGATAAAATCCAAACAGGAGATCAAGAAGACTAAAAAGATGAACAAATCCTCATTACAGGAAGGATGTGAAGCTATGGAGAAAGTGCAGAGGAGATTTACCAGGATGTTGTCTGGATTGGAAAATATGTCTGCTGAGGCAAGTTAGGACTTTTTGGAGCAAAGAAGTATGAGAGGTGACTTAATAAAGGTCTACCAGATTATGAGAGGCATAGATAAGGTAGACAGTCAGCACATTTTTCCCAGTGCAAGAGTAGCAAACACCAGAGGACACCTTTACAAAATGAAGCGAGGAAGGGAAATCGGGGAAGTTTTTTCACTGAGAGTTGTAGGTGCTTAGAATGCTTTGCTGGGGTGGTGGTGGAGGCTGGAACAATAGCGGCATTTAAGAGACTCTTAGGCACATGGGTGAAATAAAAATAGAGGGTTATTACATAGGGAAGGCTTAGTTTGTTTTTAGGAATACAGTAAAATCCCTGGTATCCGGCACCTATGGGGATTGGTAAATGCCGGAGAAGTGTATTTTCCTGTTGCTTGAGATTTACTCTGACAATGCCTAACTAATACATCTGCATTAAGAATAAACAGTTTAAAAGACAAAAATACTATACTCTACTTGCACTGAACAAACTTCACTTGCATAAATATATAAACTTAAAGCATTTTACTTTATTTTCAGTCACATTCTTTGAAAATATTTAACTGGTACTGCATCTGCACAGAGCCACCTGAAAGAAGAATAACAAAATAATTAACCCCTTGCCTTACCCCAAGTTTAAAGATAAAGCCTTTGACTGGGGCATCTCTTACTAAGCAGAGATAAGGAGAAACTTTAATAGAGTCATCCCAATGACAAGTGGCATCAATCAGCTCTTCATCCTGGGCAACGGCATTGCTATTTCACACAACTTTATTCAAACAGATGCTATGAGCAAAGCATGACCAAGGCACTCTGCTGGTTGAATAAGTTTGCAGAAGCAGCTGATTAATCCAGACGATCACTATATCTTAAATGTCAGTGGATCACTCTAGCCACTGGTTGCTATTAATAACACAATACATTCTGTGCCTTCCCTTTTCTTTGGCTCTACATGTGCTTCCCTCTTCTCATTCAAGCTCATTTCCTTATCCATTGTGCTCCTGCTGTTAGTAATTTTGCTGTTTGGCTGCTGTCCACTATTTAGGGACGTCTCCATTCCCTTGGCCCAGTGTATGAGAAGCTGCAAGAAATACCAGAAATATATTTTTACTCTTGTTCGGGGTTCAGGCTGTTGCATCAATCCAGATTTCATTCTTTTGGCTTTTTGAAGTTAAATTCACAATTTATTGAGAATTTGTGTTGAATTGTTGTCATTTTTTTCCCATTGGATATCTGCCTTGGATTGAGGCTGTCCAAATTAATTTTTCCTGTATTTTTTACAGTGGGAAAAGAAAAATTTCTGATGTATCAGTGCAGATTGGTTTTGATCTTAAGCCAAGTATTTGATCATGAATGTGCAAACCCAATGATTCTCAACTTTTTTTCTCCTTAAGACTACCTTTACTTACTGTGGACCACCCATAACAGGCACACAGACCACAAGTGGGAAGGGGTGGGGGGTGGGGAGAGGAGGGGGTGGTGACTGGTGATCAAGAGGCCCTTCCCAAACCACCAATAACATTTTTGTTTTGTGGGAATTTTATTGAGAATTTTTGTTTTATTATCATCAAATTTAGAACTTTGTTTTATAAACCTTGTTTATTTTATCAGTAGTTTTTTTGTTTTTGCTGCAACACTGCAGATCATCTATAACAACCCCACCAGTGATCTGTGGATTACAGGTTAAGAAACACCATGTTAACCCAACCCGCTGGACAAAGTGATGACTCACTGTCGCCCTTACTGTAGACACAAGTTGAAGAATCTTATGTATGTTCCATTTTAAATGTAGAATTACTTGACAATAATGGAACCTTTACCTTTTTTAACCTTTGTGGTTGAGAAAGTTTAATTATTGCACAATAAGGTTTTTCATTTGCTCTGTTTTATAATTGGAATTAAGTTAAACTCTAAAACATTAGTACACATAAATTTCAAAAAGTTGTAATATTTTTCTTAATCGGCATGGTTTATTTTTTTTGAAAGCAGCTACAAAAGATTGTAAGAGTTACGAAAAACATAATAGAGAATGCCAAGAAGCGGAATGGTTCAAGAATCTAATTGCTAATATTGTGTCAGCAAATCATCATCTCAGAAAGTGCTGAGTTTAATTTTGAACACAAGTTTTGCACTTGAAGTGCACTTGAGAAGGATTCAGCTGCAGAGCAAAATATTGCTGAAATGTTCACAAACTATTTAAATGTACATAATAGTTACTGTATGTAATCAAGTGTCTGTCTGGTCAGTAGATCCAGTATCATGCCAAATTTGTTGTAATGTGAAAAATAATGCAATTTTGAAACCATAAACTTTGAAAGTTTGATTTTTTTTTTAAGTATTGTGGAAGCACTAGGGGTGTGATAATGGAAAAGGATTGCATGTTCTAGAATATTTTGCTAGTCACTGCAGTTCATTTTCAGAGGGGATTGAATTTATTTTGAGGTATTAGTACATTTGCCTTTGCCAGAATTGTTGGATATTATTGAGCTTGGTAATCTGAAACTTTGAAAAGCAAAGTACCCTGATACCCATAGGGGAAAAGTGTAATTGTTTTCTGTAGCAAGCTATCCAGGTTTAGGCAGGATGCAAGGTTAAAAAACCATGGCGAGTGAATGTTTTATTTTCTTTGCAAAGTTTCACAGAAATGTGTTTTTAAAATATGGGGACTATAACTAATGACAGCTGCACTTGACAAAATTAGATCAGATGTTATCAAATGAATAATTACAGAATTCTTTGATAGCTGACAGTGTTAGCATTTTACATAGAATTAGAGAATATCATTCAACTTTTGTAGTATTTGACCGTCATAATTTTGTGCTTTACAATGTCAAATATTCAAACCCTGCTGTCCTCCCTGATGCTTGATCCAATCAATTATAAAGATATGTTTATTGTCATTTAGTTCAGTCAATTTTGTGCATGCAATATGAAAATAGTAATATCTTGTATTTCTTTCAAGTTATACAAAAGAAATATCACACTAATTTCTAACAATAGTTCTTCATTGTAAAGCTATTTTTAATGTAAAACATTAATTTCTAATCTACCATTGTATATTTAATACTTTTACTGTTGGCAATGATAATATTGGATGAAATCAAACAGGATCAATGTACCAAATGTATCGGATATATTTAACTTGTGAATGCTGGGTGGCACTGTGGGACTGCACAAAAGCAAATTGCCATTTTAACGGACTAACTGCAGTGATTACTCTACATTTTGCACACATCATATCCCAGAGAATATTTAATAGTTCGCCCAGTAAACTTTTCTTGGTGAAAGAGTGACAACTAGCATTTTGTACACTATTCATACAGTACAGATTTTATCAATATCAGGAGTGAATCTAAAGCCATGGTTTTCAAACTTTTTCTTTCCACTCACATACCACCTTAATTGATCCCTATGGCGTAGGTGCTCTATGATTAGTAAGGGATTACTAATCACAAAAAAAGGTTGAGAAACACTGCTCTAGACCCAATTGTTACTGAAATATTTTGCTTGAGAAAAATTGTCATTGGTCCATTTCGTTTGGAGTTATGAAACTGTGCACATAATGAGTCAATTAGATATGATTAAAACAGTGGTTTTCAAATGTTTTCTTTCCACTCACATGCCACCTTAAGCAATCCCTTACTAATCACAGAGCACCTGTGACATAGGGATTAATTAAGGTGGTGTGTGAGTGGAAAGAAAAAGTTTGAAAACCATTGATCTAAAGCAGGGGTGTCAAACTCAAATTCACAGAGGGCCAAAATTAAAAACTTGGACTAAGTCATGGGCCAAACTAAATATTTATTGAAAATTTTCAACAACATCTGCATGTTTTCTCTTCTTTCAACATATGTAATATTAAACTTTTTCTTATTAAAATAAATGTTTAATAATAGTTTTGGTTAAACTCTTTCCAGAAGAAGCATTAACAAATGAGAAATAAAATATTCAATAAATAATATTTCTCTATAGCCTTTAAGCTCCTTTTAAATGTTTTTTTTTTCACAAGCCAACAAGTCAAAAAAATAACAACTTGCTTCAATGACAAACAGGTTTGTCTTTTAAAATGATGAACATATAGTCTGCCTCCCACCTGTCTTGAAAGGTCCTGTTTTCTGTCTTTCGTTTGGCCATTTTTCGTAAGGGGTTTATTACATGTGAGTTAGGCGACAGGTCGTAGACACTAATGAAAGTAAAGAGAGGAGGTGGGGGCGATTAGCGGGCTGACGGGCCGGCGCCAACACATTTGCAAAGCATTCTGGGATTTGTAGTATTAGCTGTGCATGAGCTATACTGGCGCAGCGGCCAGCGGGCCAGCTCTAATACATATTTGATATGATCTTGCGGGCCAAATATAATTATATCATGGGCCAAATTTGGCCCGCGGGCCTGAGTTTGACATGTGTGATCTAAAGGAATGCACATTTCCTCTATAAATTGGAGATTAGTCGATGACTGAATGGCTTCAATGCAAATGGGAGTGTATTAAACTGCTTATATGTCTTTAATTCTATTGACATTGAGATATCTGTTCAGGCAATTTTGGAGATCACTGTAGATTGCCTCAGCACCTTCCATGGTCCTCACAGTGTACCAGTGCTAACAGGGAGTTAGTGCTTTCTCTAGCACTGATGGCTGTCAGTGCCTCAGTGCTGACACTGCTAACGACATTCCATTTACAACCTTTCCAGATGAAACATGACAGACTCTGCAATGATGCGAATAGCTGCCACATCAGTGTTACTAACCTCTGCACAAAGGAGATGATATGTCGTAAGAAAGGTCTGATTCATATAATTGCAGGGAGTTTAGAACCATTTCTACTAGTAAAGGTCAAATACTACAGAAGTTGAATCTATACTTCAAAATAGGGTTGGCTAAACTACGACCCCCTTGCCATCTGCAGCCTGTTGTCCATTTTTAAGAGGCCCAGGGTGAAATATTCCCCATTAGAACATAGTCTCAAACAATAAATTGCACTGCATGTACATTTGTTACATACTAGACATCAACAATAGAAATGAGCCCAGATAGTGTTATATTTTAAATAATATTAATAAACCATAATATAACTCTTTATTTAATTTAACTAACTTATCTAAATGTTTCTACACTTATCTAACGTAACCCCCAACTATGCACGAATATACTGGTGTGTCTGTGGAATACCCAAGCCACGACAACTCAAAGTTCAATTCTCAGAAACAGTTTAAAGTTCAGATTCAGAAATTCATTGTTGACACTTAGGCTTGAAATTAGTGTGACACACAGGCTTTAAATGAAATTAGAAGTTCATGAAGTGGGTCGAAGAGACCAGAATGTTTATAACTCATGAAACCCTTGTTGAGATGCTTCCAACAAAGTCCTTTTTGGACGAGTGCTAAAAACTCCCCTTTTCTTTGGCATAGGGGGACACAAAGCAAGTGATGCTCACAAAGATTCCTGAATTCTTTTCATGGGTCATCTGAACTCAAGTGATTCTCGCTCTGGTCACCATTCAAGTGTAGTATTTTTTAAGCAAGTAGAACCCTTTATGTGGGTCAGTTAAACAAAATTGACCTTCACTCTTTTTGGTCACAAAGTACCTTCTCATTTCTATATAACTAACTGGAGGAAATCAGGCAGGTTGCCTATTCACTCATTCCTTTATAATTTACAGGAGGAAATCCGGCAGATTGCCTATAACCACGAACGAGGCCAAGCCAGCATGTGCTGTCTCCTTAAAAGGCCCCTGAGCAAAATTGTGTGCAGTTTTCAGTCTTAATCTGTTGGTCACACGGTCTCTGCACCTGGGTTTTAGGGACACTGCCATGCTTCCCTTCAAATGTAGCTAATTTAGGAACACAATGTCTTCAGCCTGCCAGCTCAGTTTCACAGACACTCCAAAGCCTGCAAGGTTTGTTAAATCTGTTCTGTTAAAGTGACAGTCCCACACAAATGAAAATGAACTAAAAAGTGGGAGCATGTAGCACATTACACTTCTTCTAGATGTCACTGCCATTTTGAACAACTACTAGATTAACTGTGAAATGTTTCTCATCGATGAAAACATTTACCTCAGTTAAAAAAAGTTTACTTCAGTTGATTGAAGATGGCAGAATTGAAAAGGTGCAAAATAGCAAGGGAATGTCAAAAATTTCATACATGGTGGGAAAATGAATACTTTTTCTCAGAAGTTAAAGGGGAAGTGTGTTTGTATGATTTGGAAAGAATCTGTTACCTTTATTAGTTTATCTACAGATTTTCACATTGCCTCATAGTCATTAATGTGGACACTTGAGGCCTTGACCCTTTGTAGATCTTTCCTCCTGTTCTTAATTTGCACCCATATTTTTATTCTGCACTGATTTTTGAATGAGAGTTTAGAGTTTTATTGTATTCATGTAAAATTAAGAGAAACAGATACAGAAATGCCTATTATAATATGTGAGCTCATCAATAAACTATAATGTTAACAGTTAAACTGTTCAGTGTTCTCATATAGTTTGATAGAAAATTAATTTTTGATGCATAGGGGTTTTCTGGAACCATTTTTCGTGCAGTGCAAGTGGTTGAAAACTTCCCGGCTAATATTGTTTGGCTCGTGACGCCTTATATTTTTTTGTATGAGGCCCACAACCAAAAATGTTTGGCCACCCCTGCTTTAAAGTAACTTTTAAGAGCTAATCATATTTGAATTTTTAATATGGAATTAATGAATATTATTCATAAATTTTCCATTTACAATCTTGTGAATGTTTTCTCTTTCTCATTATATTCCGTCTGTTGTGTTTCCAATCTCTGAAACTGCACAGAGGATTTTGATGACCAACAATAAGCTCTTGCACTAGCCGGGCTGACCTCGATTGCGGTATGAGAGGGTGTGCTGCACTGAGGGGGATTGCAGATGATCTGTTGTCCTCATGAACAGGACAGCAGTGTCCTGACGTACAAATTAGGTGATGTCCCAGGAGACTGGATGGATCACGGTGCAATGATCTGATGATACTCCAGACTGTTCAGCCATGGTTTCAACCTCCAGGCCAAGTGCGAAGGAAGCTCAATCAGAAATGACTGAAATCCTTAGTGCCAAGTTAACTGTTCAGTCTGTTGGCTCACATACGACGTATATTGATTTCTGCACTTACAGGCTCGGGGGGAGGGGGGGCGGGGGGAGGGGGGGCGGGGGGGAGGGGGGGAGGGGGGGGCGGGGGGAGGGGGGGGCGGGGGGGAGGGGGGGCGGGGGGAGGGGGGGGCGGGGGGAGTAAGGGTGTCAGCCCAAAACATTGACAATTCCTTTGGCTCCACAGATGTTGCTCACCACGCTGAGTTATTTTGCTCTTATTTTTTAATTTTCTTCAGTATCTACACCATTGCCTTTTGTACCATTGAAAGATAAGCATGCATAAACACTCAGTTGAACTTTGTGAGAATATTTTACTTATCCTTTGGACGTAGGTGTTCTGTGAGAGAATGCTCCATTGGGAGATGACTTCCGCAGATTAAGAAGTGAAGTGTAAGTCATTTTAGTCTTACGGAATTTCTGATGTTTCTTAATTGAAAAGTTATAATCCGAATGGACAGCCAAAGTTTACAATCTCTTTACATACTTCCCATTTAGTGTTACCTTGCACTGATCTACTGTAGATTCCCCAGAACTGGTTACCTCAAATTTTATTAGCTCATGTGGCCTCTGTGATTGTACTTTAGGTTTTGCTTGAGACTGATTTTTTAGCAGATTGAAACTTGCTGACTGGCTTTTGGTTTTTCATTTGCAATTATGCTGAAAGTTTACCCTGATCAAGGTATTTATTGGCTTTGGAGATCAGCAATGATCACCTTCAAAAGCACTTCATTGGGAATAATCTGCTTTTAGATGATCCAAGGTCATGTAAAGTATTAAGGGAGTTTCTTTTTTTTGGTTTCTAAAGTTACTTCATTGTAATTCAGTAGAAAGGGTTGAACTGGTATCACTTTATTATTTTTACTTTGTAAGGACCTTATTGAGGTGCTGTGTTATTCTGCATGAGAAATCACATTTACATTTCATAGAACATTACAGCACAGAAACAGGCCTCTTATGTCCTTCTGGTCTGTGCCTAACCATATTTTTTTTGTTGCCTAGTCTCCCTGACGTGCACCCAGCCCATAACCCTGCCTACCTCTCCCAACCATGTCTAAATTTTCCTTAAATGGAACAATTTAGCCCGAATTCACCCCCTCAGCTGGCAGCTCATTCCACACTCCCACCACTCTCTGTGTGAAGAAGAAGATCCCCCTCCGCTATCCCCTATATTTATCTCCTTTCAACCTTTACCCATGTCCTCTGGTTTGTATCTCACTTACCCTCAGTGGAAAAAGCCTATCTACATTTACTGTCTACCTCCTTATAATTTTCAATACCTCCATCAAATCTCCTCATTCTTCTCCACCCCAGGGAATAAAGTCCTAACCTGTTTAACCTTTCCCTGCAACTCAGTTCCTGAATAACATCCTAGTAAATCTTCTCTGCATTCTTTCTATCTTATTGATAACTTTCCTGTTGTTAGATGACCAAAACTGCACACAATACTCCAAATTTGGCCTCACCAATATCTTATAAAACTTTACCATAACATCCCAACTCCTATACTTTAATTTATGAAGGTTAATATGCCAAAAGTGCTCTTTACAACCTATCTACCTATGATGTCATTTTCATGGAATTGTGTATCTGTATTCCCAGATCCCTCTGTTTTATGGCTCTTCTCAGTGGCCTACCATTCACTATGTATGTTCTTTCTTGGGTTGTCCTTCCAAAATGCAGCACCTCACACTTGTCTGCATTAAATTCCATCTGCCATTTTTCAGCCCATTTTTCCAGCTGGTCCAGATCCTTCTGCAAGCTTTCAAAACCATCTTTGCTGTCCACAACGCCTCCAATCTTAGTGTCATCTGCAAACTAACTGATCCAATTTACCACATTATCATCCATATCATTGATATAGATGACAGACAACAATGGTCCCAGCACCCATCCCCGAGGCATACCAGTCTGAGAAGCAATCATCCCCCAATACACTCTGGTTTCTCCCATCCAGCCATTGTCGAATCCAGTTCACTACTTCACCCTGAATATCTAGCGTCTAAACCTTTCTGACTAACCTTCCATGTCAAAGGCCTTACTAAAGTCCATGTAGACAACATCCACAGTCTTTCCTTCATCAATGTTCCTTGTAATCGCCTTGAAAAACTCTACAAGATTGGTTAAACACGACCTACCATTCACAAAGCCATGTTCACTATCCCTAATCAGTTTCTAGCTATCCAATTAATTGTATATCTGTTCTCTTAGAACACCTTCCAATAATGTACCTACTACTGACACCAGCCTATAATTTCCAGGGTTACATTGGATCCTTTTTTAAACAATGGAACAATGTGAGCTACCCTCCGATCCACCAGCACCACACCGTGGCTAATTTCACGATACCCCCAATAGGTTTGTATTTGACAATTGATGAGATTAGCCAACTGTCATTTTTGGAGATACTTAGAGATTTTTTGAAAATCTTCATTCTATTTTATATTAGTGAACAGATCTGATCAGCATTCTGCTCAAAATCATCCACCAATATGCCCAACCTTTAAATGGCAAAATACCAATTTGATTATCAATCAGCATGCAATTTTATTGTTTTGTCTGCCAAAATCTTACTGTAGTGACCATTGAATGACCCTCTTAACAAAACTAAAGATGTCTGTCAGAGTTTAATAAACAGTTATGTTAATCTAGTTTATACAGGAATTTGAGGAGATGACAGGATTAGGCTCAGAATGCCAGAAGCAAGCAGAATGTAATATGTGAGTGTCATTTTTTTCTTCCTCCCAAGCTTGCTGTTCACATTAATAAACTATTATTGGCTGAGGATGCTAAACTACCAGCACAATATTTTATTCAGGGATAGGCTAAGAACTCCTCCAAGTTAATGAAATTAGATTAGTTATTCAGCGTTATTGTCATTGCGCCAATTATAAATACAAAGCTAATGAAATGCAAATAGCATCTAACTGGAGTATGAAGAATAGTGCTATTTACAAGTAATTGCAAATAAAAACAAGCACTCCAGCAAACAAACAACTATAAAAGTATTGACAGTACAATATTGGCACCATACTGCTCAATGTTCAGCAGGGTCACAGCCTCAGGAACGAAGCTCTTCCTGATCCTGCTGGTTCAGGAGCAGAGGCTCCTGTAGCACCTAATGGATGGAAGGAAAGTTTGAAAAGTCCATAGTTAGGGGTGAGATGCATTCTTGATAATGCTTTTCATCCTGCCCAGGCAATGTTTCTGATAGACGCTCTCACTGGTGAGCAATTGGGTGCTGATAATCCACTAGGCAGTTTTCACCACCTCCTGGAGTGCTTTACAGACCAAAGTGGGACAGTTGCCATGCCATAGGTGACTATGCTCAATGGTACTGTGGTAAAAATCCATCAGTATCCTGGGACAGATATTAGCTTTCTTGATTCTCCACAGGAATTAAAGGAAATAAATTACAGTTCTTGGCTGCCCTGTTCATTTTCAGGAAAATGGCAAAGCACTGGGCTATGCCATGTCGAATTAGTATGTTCATAGGACTCTTTCTAATCTGACAGAACATGTTCCATTTCAGTTGACATGTCTGCCTTGTTCAAAGAGAATCTGGGGTAAATTTAAGTGTACCAAAAATGGACACAAAGCCATCACATTTTTTGGTTCATCCACCTCCTCATACCTACAGAAAAAAATTCTGCCTCTTTAATTATCTCATCATTGTCAACAAGTTGTTAGTGCCAAGTAAATATTCTATTCATCTGAATATTTTAATATAGACATGGTTGGTTTTTATGGTGTGGTGGCTGTTGAGCCAGGTCAAGGAGCAGTGAGGATCATAATCTTGCGGAGTAAATTCATTGGATTGGAGAAGGGGAAGGGCCTAGAACTCCAGAAAAAGATTGAGTGTTCCTTTGGGAACTAACAATCTAGTTCATGCCAGTTAAAGAATAGCCTCTTTGGAATTTTGAGAAGAATTGATTCCATCTGCGTGACTTGCGCCATCCATTTCCAATGTAACTTTGCAGCCAGAATCAAACAGTAAGGGTAGTGCTAAAATGTAATTGTGCAAATAGCATCCTCCCTGTTATAAATTACACATCCCTGGCTGATGGCCCAATGTGATGTGTGTCTCTAATTTCAATTTCTGGTTACACATTGTTTTGGGAAGCAAGAGGTGACCATCAGGTGAGGATTCAGGGTTCCAATTTATTGTCTGAGTACATACATGATATCACATACAACCTTGAGATTTTTTTCCTGGGTGAGGCAGAATTATCACTTATTGTCAGTGCAAAGAAATGTATACACAATGTATACATGTAAATAAATAAATAAATGTAAACAAACTGATTGCAATACAGAGAAAAAAAAAATCAATGAAGTACAAAAGTAAGAGTCCTTGAATGAGTCCCTGATTGAGTTTGTTGTTGAGGAGTCTGATGGTGGAGGGGTAGCAGCAGTTCCTGAACCTGGTGGTGTGAGTCTTGTGGAACCTATACCTCTTTCTTCAGGTAGCAGTGAGAATTGAGTGTGTGCTGGGTGATGTGGATCCTTGATAATTGCAGCATTCCCCGAAGATGTTCTCGATGGTGGGAAGAGGTTTACTCATGCCTAATACCTTTAGCGGGGCTTTTTGTTTGAGGTCATTAATATCCCCATACTAGACTGTGATGCAGCCAGTCAGCACACTTGCACCAAACATCTCTAGAAATTTGCCACAGTTGCCGAACCAGCGCAAACTCCTGAGGAAGTAGAGGCTCTGACATACTTTCTTTACAATGCTATTTATATATTGAGTTCAGGAAAAATCCTCCAAGATCATAACTCCCAAGAACTTAAATTTGCTCACCCTCTCCACCTCTGATCCCTCAATGATCACCTCTTGTTTTCCCTTCCTGAATTCAACATCAGCTCCTTGGTTTTGGTGACATCAAGTGCAAGGTTGTTGTTTGCGCATTATTCAGCCAAGTTTTCAATCTCCCTCCTATATGCTGACTCATCACCCCTTTTTATACAACCCACTACTGTGGAATCACCAGCGAACTTGTAGATGGTGTTGGTGCCATACCGAGCCACACAGTCATAGGTGTAAAGTGAGTAGAGGAGGGGGCTAAGAACACAGTTCTGTGGTGCTCTAGTATTGATAGATATTGTAGAGGAGATCTTCTTACTAATCCTCACTAATTGTGCTCTGGAGATGAGGAAATCCAGGATCCAATTACACAATGGGGTGTTGAGTCCCAGGTCTTGGTGTTTGCTGATGAGTTTTGAGGGGATAATGGTATTAAGTGCTGAAATGTAGTCATGCATGCATCTTTTCTGTCCAAGAGTTCGAGGACTTTGTTTAGAGGCAGTGAGATGGCATCTGCATTAGGTGAATTGGAACAGATCCATGTCATCACTCGGACAGGAGCTTGTATGCTTCAACATATGAGTGCCTTTCAAAACACTTCATCACTTTTGTTGTGAGTGCCACTGGTCAATAGACATTTAAGCAGGTTATTACACTCTTCTCTGGCACTGGGTCGATAGGTGCCTGTTTGAATCAGGTGGGTACCACACCTTGCCGGAGTGATATGTTGAAGATGTGTCTGAATACATTGGCAAGATGGTCAGCATGTGTGCATGTTATATTTTCGTATAGTGCACGAGGGTGTAGTATTCTAAACTCCAAATGACAAAAGAAAATTGCATTTAATACTCAGCCGGGCACCAGATGCTTGGATTCACTTTCCTGTAGGCAGCCCACATGTCATCCTGGGTTATGGAGAGGAGATCATCAGGAGACATAGGCGTGAGGAATAGTGATTCTTCCTTGTTTTTATGGTCGAATTGAGCATAGAAGACACTGAGTTCATTTGGGAAAGAGGCACTGGAATTGGGTTTGTAGCAGATTATGTCATTTAAACCCTACCACACCTGTCAGGTATCCTTTATAGTTTCCATTTTTGTCTGAAAACTTCATTTCACCTGGGAGATGGTTTTCTGAAAGTCATCCCTGCTCCTTCTATAGTGATCTGGATCTGTGGATTTAAATGCATGTGATCTGGTTCTTGGCAAGTTCTGGATTCCATTGTTCATCCATGGCTTTTTATTGGGGAAAACCCTGAAGGATTTGGTGTGGACACACTCATCCATTTTGATAAAGTCTGTGACAGCTCTAGTGTAATCATTCAGATCTTCAGCTGATTCTTTGAATACCACTGAATCCACTGACTTGAGGAAGTCCTGTAACTGTTTTTCAGCCTCCTGCGACCTCCTTGTAGCTGTCCTGATCTCTGGAGCCTCTCTT
The DNA here is from genome assembly GCF_036971445.1 of Narcine bancroftii. Classification (NCBI taxonomy): domain Eukaryota; kingdom Metazoa; phylum Chordata; class Chondrichthyes; order Torpediniformes; family Narcinidae; genus Narcine; species Narcine bancroftii. The sequence goes on along the minus strand of NC_091477.1, from coordinate 99,861,938 downwards.
TTTTAAGCTCTCCCTCTATGAAGGCAGAAGGAGCACAGCCAGATGATCTCACTGTCACAATCTTTATTTGTAATGTTTAATAAGACAAGAAGTTCCAGATGTTGGAATCTAGAGTGAAAACTATATCTGTGGGAGGAGCTCAGTGGGTCAAGTAGCACCATTTGGAAAGGGGGAAGAAATGGTCGATGTTTTAGTTCAAAAACCTTCATCAAAAAAACATTCAATTTCTGAATGAATAGACAAAATGGGGTGCTGGGGTTGGTATCCAGCAAGGGTACTACTTTCCCTGCTAATCATGAATCACTTTAAGAATACATGTGCATAACATTGATATGTTTACTTCTCCTAGAAGGCAGAGAATTAAGATGATAGTCTTAAGTATGAGGTGGCTTGCTTCTGATACAGCTTTCATTTTAAATTCATGCTGTTCTACATTCTTCTGTTCAAAAGCTTACTCATCAATCTTTGTTGGATCAGAAGGCTGCTTTTGGATTAAACATATCTCTTTTATGTGGCTTTTTATGAACTTGTTAGCCATTTAAGACATGCCAAAATGATTCCTTAATGCACAATAGCTATCCATCATTATGAATATCTAACTCTAAAATAGCAGTGGCCCTTTTATGTGTGTTGTATAAACTAAGATTGTCTTTAAACTTCCTTAAAAGATAAGCCTTCCAAATGGCAGAGCAACCATGGTGTCCTTTCTGTTCCCTTTTACCTAATTCAGACACACATGGATTCGTGTACATTGTCACTAACGTACTAATGGACATAATGTATATTATCTATCCTAATCACCATTAAACTAGTTGAAAATAGAAGTGTCAATTAAACTGCCATCAAACTAAGAAATCACTCTCTCTTTGAAGCAGTCCAATGTGCTCACTCTTGGAAGCTATTTTCAGGTTTCATTTTGAACTTTATCAATTAATTGATATCACATGCTTTGCAAATTGTTCATAATTCATCAAGGGAATATTTAAAGTCTGTATGTGTATCGATTGTCACAATATTTTACATGCTTTTGTTAAAATATCTTTGGAGAAAGGGTTATTTTTGCACTGACATAATCTGAGTGAATAGGATTCAAAATTGTGATGGATTTGCTGTTGGAAGTTTTAAGGACTTTCTTGGAGAACATCAAAGAATTTAGGACTGAGCTATCCGACAGATTTACTTAACTAGGGCATGGTACGTTGCCTAAGTTTTTTTCCAATAGCACACATTTTATAATGGAAAACACATCAACCATTTCAAGCTTTGGTTTAAGCAGACAGTAGCTGCTGTTCTAGGAAGTTATGGATTGAGTAGATTATTGTCTAACTTGACATAAAACAGGGAACAAAATCAAGCATGAGTGGCATACACATCTGGAGTTTTAGAAAAACAAGCTCAAAGTAAAATATTATTAGTAGTGTAACAGCCACTTCATCTTTAACCGACTGTCGACCTCACAGTGCACTCTTTTTTTTTTGCTGTTACCATAACTACTGTTAATGGCCATAGTCTTTGTTTCATGTCGATGGGTCTGACAGCACATGTGATACAAAATCTTGTTGAATCTTCAAATGATCTTTTGCTGTTTTTATTTGCTACATTTCATTTTCCATAGCAAATTCACAATTTATTTTAGAATTTAAAGAAGCTATTTTATAGTGTCTCTTTAAAGTATTCTTGTAATATCATTACTGTAAAATATTAATGTGTGTGCATGCACAAGAGAGAAAATAAATAGAAATTGACTTTGGAAGAAGATAGAGTACAACTCTGATTATCCAAAATGGTCAGGACCAGGCCCATTTCAGATAAACATTTTTTTCGGAAAACCAGACTTTAAAAAAAAACAGCCCAGTAGCAACAGCAAATCACTTGTCAGAGTGCTTAAACAAAAATAAGCAACAAGGGAAGGCCTTTTAAACATTAAAATAATGTTTAATTGTCAGCAGAAGAATGCTGGTCATTGCCGATCACCGACACTCCCAACTGAGGCCCCGCTCGTGCTGGGAGGCCTTGGGTCCCATTCCTGTCTGGAAGCTTGAAGTCTGCTGCTGCCGCTGTGAGCCCAACATCCCCAGTCAGTTCAGCTCCGAAAAAAATTTCAGATAAATTTCACACTTAAAAATATTATTAAAATGGATGGCCCAAATTGCAACACAGGACAGCATGCATGTTAAAAAGCAAAAAGAAGTTTACAAGAGAGTGAGATAATCGATCTTTGATGCACATGCCAAACTCAGTCCTGAATGGTGATGGACAATTAACATTAGAAGGAGGCCCCAAGTACATCTCTACCCTCACTGCATGAGGGGCTTGGGTTCAGAATGTCCAATCCAGAAGCAACTGCAACCATGTTTGATGATAGCTCCCAATTGGATGATTAATCTCGCTTCTGCGATACACACGATCATAGAAGCTAGTCTTCATTAAATTTGTTTCATGTCTTGAAAGGGCGGTGGGTGCTGGGCACTGAAAATATAATTCAAATAGACAACTTGCTGCACCTCTAGCCAAACTGTCCCATTGTCAGTTTGATGCCATGTTGTAAATGTAAAATAGAAACAATTGCCAATCCACATCCTTCATTCAAAATGAACAACAAATCCAGTCAGACTAACAATCTAATCAAGAAGAAGATGCAGTGAAGTGATGGAAGGTGTCATTGGCAGTGCTATCAATCACCCTCTACTCACCAAATTCATGCTCATATTTTTATTTGGGCTTGAATCTTCCTCTTCGCTTGCAGAATTATTAGAATAATCTTCTATACCAAATAAATCTTCTTCCTCTATAACTGGAGTGCTGGACTGACCGTTTAAGAGGGGCGAAGATTTTTTCTTTATTTATTTCATCCACAGTATTATTAGTATATCTATAGAGAGGTACCTCTAGAGATGTACCCCTCTAGAGATATGTTTCTTGGAGATAAATTGGGAAATATTTGTTAGAGTAGATCACATGCAAACATTTTAAAACAGATCTTATTTTAAATATTGGAGCTCTGCCCCATGGTAGATGTATCGGCTCCAGTGCTTTTGAAGAGTGCTCAAGAGCCTTCACTAATGGATTATTGTTTGCGAAAAGCAACAGATGAAAGAGCATGCCAGAGCCACTGCTGTCTGGAAGAGAACTTGCTATTCTGAGAAGGTATATGGTTTTACGAGCAGAGAGAGTCAAACAGTCTTTCTCTCATAGAGATAGAGACACACTCACACAGAGACCACGTACAGATGGGTATCTATAGATGGGTATCTATAGATGGGTATCTATAGATGGGTATCTATAGATGGGTATCTATAGATGGGTATCTATAGATGGGTATCTATAGATGGGTATCTATAGATGGGTATCTATAGATGGGTATCTATAGATGGGTATCTATAGATGGGTATCTATAGATGGGTATCTATAGATGGGTATCTATAGATGGGTATCTATAGATGGGTATCTATAGATGGGTATCTATAGATGGGTATCTATAGATGGGTATCTATAGATGGGTATCTATAGATGGGTATCTATAGATGGGTATCTATAGATGGGTATCTATAGATGGGTATCTATAGATGGGTATCTATAGATGGGTATCTATAGATGGGTATCTATAGATGGGTATCTATAGATGGGTATCTATAGATGGGTATCTATAGATGGGTATCTATAGATGGGTATCTATAGATGGGTATCTATAGATGGGTATCTATAGATGGGTATCTATAGATGGGTATCTATAGATGGGTATCTATAGATGGGTATCTATAGATGGGTATCTATAGATGGGTATCTATAGATGGGTATCTATAGATGGGTATCTATAGATGGGTATCTATAGATGGGTATCTATAGATGGGTATCTATAGATGGGTATCTATAGATGGGTATCTATAGATGGGTATCTATAGATGGGTATCTATAGATGGGTATCTATAGATGGGTATCTATAGATGGGTATCTATAGATGGGTATCTATAGATGGGTATCTATAGATGGGTATCTATAGATGGGTATCTATAGATGGGTATCTATAGATGGGTATCTATAGATGGGTATCTATAGATGGGTATCTATAGATGGGTATCTATAGATGGGTATCTATAGATGGGTATCTATAGATGGGTATCTATAGATGGGTATCTATAGATGGGTATCTATAGATGGGTATCTATAGATGGGTATCTCTCGGGATGTTTCTTGGAGATAAATTGGGAAATATTTGTTAGAGTAGATCACATGCAAACACTTTAAAACAGATCTTATTTAAAATATTGGAGCTCTGCCCCATGGTAGATGTATCAGCTCCAGAGCTTTTGAAGAGTGCTCAAGAGCCTTCACTAATGGATTGTTGTTTGCGAAAGGCAACAGATGAAAGAGCATGCCAGAGCCACTGTTGCCTGGAAGAGAACTTGTTGTTCTGAGAAGGTATATGGTTTTGTGAGCAGAGAGAGTCAAACAGGCTTTCTCTCATAGAGACAGAGAGACACACACAGAGACCACTTGTACAGTGTTACTAAAGTCAGCAGACAGCAGCTGGGACTGGAACAGGACAAGCTGGCAAGCTTTTGGAAAGCCCCAGTTGTAAGACAGCCAGGTCAAAGCCCTTGTGGTTCATGCAAGAGGAGAGGACTTGGCTGTCTAATGTTTCAATTGGAAAAAGAGAAACAGAAAGGAACTCTTTGGTGACCTGAAAGAAAGAGGTTATCATCTGGAGAACCCTGAAGGGGCAAGTTTTGTCAGTAAGACGCTGAAGTGGCTGATTAAAAAGGAACAAAAAATCTCTTTCTGAAAACCGACAAGAACCTTCCTGAATGGTAACCATTTACCTTTCAAGCACCAAAGCCTGGTGAACTTCATAAATGTTGAATTATGTGCACAGTATAAGAATTGCCTGCAATCAGTGAATTTGGAGGAATGAAAAGTGAGATTGGACTGTGAACCAAAGAACTCTTCTGAACTTATACACACATTACATACACGTAAGCTTAGAATTACAAGGGGTTAAGTTAGGTAAAGTAAGTCAATAGAGATAAGTTAAATATTGATTTTATTTTCATGTTTAAAGATAATTAAAAGCAACTTTTGTTTAAGTAACTGTTTGTCTTGGTAAATATCAATTGCTGCTGGGTTTTGGGGTCCTCTGGGCTCTTAACAGCACACTTGTGCGATTCCTCACGCATGCACGGTAGGGTGATATCTTTCCCGATGGCGCCATCTTTTCAGAGAGCCGCAGGGATGGCTCCGTGAGATGGAGTTTCTACAGCGGATCCTGGAGAAACTCTGGTGTCTGGCTTTGCTGAGAAGGTAGGGCCAGGTTCTTTCTCTTTCCTCGGTTTGCGTTTTTCTTTCGGAGTAGTTTTGAGAGTTTTTTTCTTTTCTCGGTGGTATTTTATTTTCAACTGTCGACACTTTAGATGAAATTTCAAATTCCTTTAATAGTAAAAACTTTGTACTTTTTAAATTTAAGATCCTTGGGATTCGTAAGGGTGCACTGCATTCCCTACAACATCACGTGACCTCCCATTATTGCATCCTCATGCTCGCTACAACATTCCCATGCTTGCTATAAATTGTGTCTTTCCCACGGTGCATTCTTTCATTGCTGCTATTATATTCTCATGCTTGCTTTAATATTCCCACACTCGTTATAAATTGCCAGGTTGTCTTTCCCACAGCCACTGTAAATTGTGTACGTTCTTCAATGCCGCTATTATATTCCCATGCCCATTATAAATGACCAGTTTGACTTTCCTAGCCCTACTATTAATTGTGTGCATTCTTTCAATATGTAAAAATATTCTTGTATAGCATGCATATAATTTGCTGGGAGTGGGCACCTGGTTTGTAAACTACACATATAATGCACACATTATATGCATAAAAATATGATAAGTGCCTTAGAAAGAACTCTCCTTTATAATCTGTCAGTCATATCTTTACTCTGCAATGATCCACTGGTCTTTTATATCAAGAGACTGGAATTTATTCAATGGACTATAATGTAAGCAGCTCAATTAAATGACAGAACATTGTCCTCAATAATGCATTTTAATAATCTGGTTTAATTTGTAAAATCATTGTCAGGAAATTGCACAAATTTTGCATTTAACAGTATGACATTAGTCCATAAATTTTGAGTATGCGTAACTAATCTGGAACGTTGTTCATCAAACTTTTATGTTTAATGAATGACACTTTGTTAATCCCTATCTTGTATGCAAACAGTCTACTGTTTAATCAATCTTTATGCAAAGTTCATTTTTCTTTCAAATGTTGCATTCTTCACCATATTGTGATCATTTCCATTGGGTTCTCGTGTCAATGCTGCATCTACTGCAAAAAGATGGTATCATTGCTTTAAAACTTCAAAGTTCAGATTTAGTCAGAGTACATAAATGACATCACATACAACCCTGAGATTCTCTTTACTGTGGGCCAGGCAGAATTTCTACTTATTGGTAGTGCAAGAAACTGTATTCAAGAAAAGAAACATATACGAAAGAGAGAAATGTAAATAAAGGAAGAAATGAAAACATTACAGTAATAAATATTCAATAATAAACAAGTTGCAAAGAGTCTTTAAATGAGTCTCTGATTGCTTGTTTATGTGTCTGATGGTGGAGGGGTAGCATTTGTAAAATATTACAGTACAAAAGTAGCATTTCATTTAGTATCTTCAGAGACATTAATTTCATTGTGTTTCAACAGGGAGGTTAAATAAGTGAAAAATAAGGTTCTCATAATTTAAGAAATCAATTAAAGAGCACCACATTCACTGTTTTCACTAGCTAAAATGTCATTGAGGATTATAGGAAATGCACACGTATATAAAAATTAACAAGTGACCATCTCCACCTCATTTTCTACACTGACTTTGATAAGTGTATGGATTTCAAACAAGCTTAGGTCAAAATAATTGCAATGATAAAAGACGAGAGTTTTAATTCCATGAAAGCTGTACAAACCATTAACTTCTAGTTTTTTGTTAGATAGTTTTTAGCCACTTGAATCTGGATTTTGGAATATTTGTTCAGGGAAAGCAAAATATCAAATGCTTCCTGCTACTGTCTATTTTACAAGACCAAAACAAATGAGTACATTTCCCTGTTGTTGAAATGTATTAATGAAAAAAAAGTCTTTTGCAGATCAAGATTTATACTTTCCTACACCTGAACAAAAATAATTTTCAAATTTACATTCATTGTAATGACATTAATACTTTCAAGGAAATATCCCGTCTTTATAAAACAAAGTTTCGCTTGCTTAAAGCACTGCCTTATGAATTGTAAAACACATATGGTATAACACTTCCATTTCATATAGATCACTTTGACGGAACAAGAGTGGTTAATTTAGGGAGACACAAGCAAGCCGGTCACCCTAACTTTATTACAAAATAGACCTTTTTCAACACATGCAATAAACTGTGATTTACATTGGAAAAAATCTGATGGTGTTTCACAGAGCTATATCCCATAGATGGAGTGAACATGGAGAACTGCCCAAGATGCTGGAGAGAGAAATGTAATGAATTGGGAAAGAAATGTATTCTTATGGAGAACAGTACAGAAAGAGAAAGAAGTGAGCTTATGCATTGACTTCAATATGAGCAGAGAATTGAGAATATTTGGGTTTTGAGAACTAATTAGGATCAGTGAGAATGCAGATGATGTATTAATGGGTCTCAATAAGAGTAGAAAAAAATATAAGAGTTATAAATCAGTTAACATTTTCAAAGAGTAGATGACAGGATACTCCACTCTGGAATATTCTGCTATCAAATAGTTGAGGAGGGGATAATACAGGTAAATTTTCTAGAATTGACAGCTTTTAGGAGACTTAGAACCTCAGCAGTGGGTGGAATTAGGTGGTGATTTTGGATACAATCTTGCTTCGTGTCTATGGAGGCTGAGGGATATGTTGAGTGGTTGAGGTAGATATTTTATAATCTCTTGAATTTTCCCAATCTTTTGATGAATCAAGTTGTTTCTCAAGCTAAAGGGACAAAGACAGCTCCCTTTCAGCCCCACAATCACACAGCAGGACTATTGTATATAAATGGTGGAGCAAATGGGATGGTGGTCAATTTGTACCTCTATTTATTTACTCAGTCCCAGGAATCCCTCTTCCTCAACTACACTCTGCTGCCGATGGCAACATCTGTAAACCATCGCAATTTATATTTCTCCTGACATCAAACACAAATGCATCAACCAATCAGAAGGAGGGGGGGGGGTCTTAATTTAATTGACAAAGTCACCGCCCAAACATTGGTTTGTTTCCACTATTTTACCAACATGTCTATCTGAGGCCCAGTGAAAACTGATTGCATGAAGGATCCTACCAGAATGAAACCCAGAGCAGTGATTTGTTTTTAGTCTTCTCTGTAGAAAGGCCCAGAAGGATTTCTTCAACCATCTTTGTCCTGACAATCTTCTCCTCAACAAGACACTTCACCCCACCCACTATCCCTTTAACTCTAGCCATAGACCATTTCTGTGTCTGCTGGCCTGATTCCAGATTACTTTGCCTATGTCCTGTAAAACTATATTTGATAGATTCCGGATAGGATCATTATCAATGTAAAAGTAAATGAGGCTTATGGGTTAAAATTGCCTCCTGAATGGAAAGCACAAAGGACACAGAGAGAGGGAAAGGATGGAGGTGGTGGGGGGGGGCGGGGGGGGGGGTGGCAATCTGTTTTGACATTCAGATTGTTGACAAAATTTCTATGGGATGGACTCTCATACTCTCATCTATTAAGAGTGGCATTGAGGATTGGCCAGCCAGTACAGAAATATTCAGATTTTCACTCTTTTGATACTGATTTTATGAATAGATGTTGATTCTCCCAGATGATGTGAGGATGTAGAAGAGGAACTTCTGGAATCTGAAACTAATCACACTAAGCAAATAAAAAATCCATCAGTTAGTATATAATCAAATGGGTAGGAACTGGACTGAAAAAAAAGCTGTACTTATTGCATAATATGATGTATAACCTTGTTAAAATCAGCAAACTCTCAAGTTGTATCACTTTGAGGCACTATGCTCTGAGACATTTCTAGAGCTGAAGGTCATTTCCATTGATATCCTAAAGATTCCTTGTCAGAGTTCAGACATGACATCACATACAACCCTGAGCTTTTTTCCTCCAGGCAAGGCAGAATTATCACTAATTAGTAGTGCAAAAAATGTGTACTCAGGGGGCGTGGCAAGATGGCATAGGAAGAGGACGTGGGAAGACACCTCTCCCCAGTTGAACCATTTAAAGCCCGATTTTTTTTTTTTTTTTTTTTTAAATTTAAGTGCCCAATATAAGTTTTGAGTGTGAAGAACTGGATTAAATATTGATCAAAGCAGCTATGAGGAAACTAAAAGAACAATTAGTGAGGAAATCGATTTTGAAACTAGCTGAAAGTGCAAAAGAATTACGGCGTACCTTCCAACTGACCTGCCGTACAAACCCCAGAGGACTTCCGTCAGCAAGTTAAATGTGATGGTGGCGCCTGTCTTGCATTCTGACCCGCAAGATGGTGCCAACATTCCAGTCATGCCTGGATCATCGTTGGAGGGGGATCTGCACATGAACGGGGATCAGCATGCTGCCGGAGCGTCAGAGGTGCGTGGCGACGTGCACGGCGACGACCGTGGGTGTGTGGCAGTGGGCCTGACAGTGCGCGCTGAGCTGCCGGCTGATGTCTGCGGGCTCATGGGAGGCGTCCTATACCTCTTTCCTGATGGCAGCAGCAAAAACAGAGTGTGGGCTGTGTGATGTGGATCCTTGAAGATTGGTGCCGTTCTCTGACAGCCTTGCACTCTGTGGATGTTCTCGATGGTGGGGAGGGTTTTACCAGTGATGTCCTTTGCTGTATCTATTACCTTTTGGAGGGCTTTACACTCGGGTATTGATGCAGCCAGTCAGCACACTTTCCACCACACATTTTTAGAAATTTGCCAGGGTTTCTGGTATTGTATAAAACCTCTGAAGAAGTAGAGGTGCTGACATGCTTTCTTCATGATGCCATTAGTATGTTGGATCCAGAAAAGATCCTCTGAGATAATGATTCCCAAGAACTTAAATTTGCTCACCCTCTCCCCCTTTGTTCCTCCAATGGTCACTAGATCCTACACTTCTAGTTTTCCCTTCCTGAAATCAACAATCAGCTTCTTATTTTTGGTGATATTGAGTGTGAGGTTATTGTTAGTGCACCATTAGCCAAGTTTTTAATCTCCCTCCTGTATGCTGACCTATCACCCCTTTTTCTAAAACCCACTACTGTGGTATTGTCAGCATATTTGTAGATGGTGTTGTTGTTGTACTGAACCATTTCCTCCTATTCCTGACTTAATGAAGACCTAACAGCCATTATTGCCTGATGTGTTTACCATGATAGTTTTCACAGAAGCAGTCACCCAAGTCACTTTTGCTAAATGTGCCAATAGAACTTCGTAGTGTAAATGAATCAAATTGAACAGCATAACTAATGGTAAAATGCTTTCTCAAATTGCATTAAAACATAAGTACAATTTAGTATTTTGGCTCAATTTCATATTTTTACAATAGAGACATTTAAATAGTTATTTCCAAGCTCTCACATTTGCATGAACTTTATTTTGTTTCAAAGGTAGAATGAGGATGTGGCATTTGAAACACTTCATTGTTTATGTTCCATTCTCTTCAGAACAAATTTCAGATTTAAGTTGCTGATGGAATGAACAGAACATTGCACTAAGTTTACTGTAATCAACAAGTACCTCGTTCACAAAAGCTCACCAATTTATCACTCTGACATCATAGAACAGAACGCATCTTAGCTGCAGGTGTCTCCTTAATGTATATGTTCCCTCTTCACCTTACTGTCTTCCTCAATGAATGTTTTTCTCACAGTATACAGACCACATTCAGATTTTCATCAGGAGCTATGGTTCCAAGCAATGCATGTTTTTTTTTTCTCCATTGAAAAAAGATGAAGTTCAGAGAACGGAAATGGCAGGAGTGGTGAACCCACCAGTGGTTTTTTTTTCTGTTCGTCTGTGGGTGGTAACTTGCATTTGTCAGATTTAGACTCAAATGACTGGAAATAAGTCTCAGATGATAGCACTGTCTGACAGTCAAACATACAGAGACTCTGTCAGTTCTAATTAATAATGCAACCTCAGCAGAATCAGTAACAGTGGAATTGAATCAAACTGCCCGGGTAGCCTTTGTGTGGAACATAACAAGTTTTCCATAATTGTCAGCCACTGGGAGTGCTGTAGAATAGTATTTCTGCAGGTGTTGTTTAAACGGGCTCCCTTCCAAATTACTTTTCTGCCTTTCTCTACTCGTATCTTTGCTGCAGTGGGAACCAAGAGCATCTATTTGATTAAGATGGACGGTGAAATAATTCCAAAACAACAGATGTGAACCATCGTCAGAGGTTCACTTTCCTGTTCCACGCTGAGGCAAGGGGGCAGGGATGATGGAGGAGCAATTTTTCTGCCACTAATTGAACCAAGATGGGTGAGAGTCTCCAGTGCCATTGGATGTGGCATAATTCATGTTTGCTTCATACCTGTGATATTTTTAAAAAAAAAGGTTAGAGACCTATTTTGGCTTCAGACCACAAAATCTTCTGCCATTTGTCATGGTGGTGTCTGGATCTTGGGGGGTTAGTTTTATCTCCAGGTTTTTGTTGTGCTGAAGTAATTACAGACCAGTTGAATCAGCAGTGAGAGTCCCAACATCAGTTTTCATGGTCAACCATCATTCCCATTGAACTAGTGTCAACCTACTTAAATGAAGGTCCATCCCCAATAATTACAAGGACAAAGACTGAGGGGAACGATAGGCTTTTTTGTACATGAGACTTAAGCTAGCCCGGATCCAATCTAGGGAAGTGCAGGGAAAAGAGAGGTGGCCTGACCTTTATGGCCTAGGTCCCAGGGGAGGAGTCCAGGTGAGAGTGTCATCAGAGGATGGGCCAGCCCGAGCCTTTGCCGGCCAATTAGTACATTGAATCCATACCATTACACACTGTGTTCTTATTTCTGTTAGAAAGTGCACCATCTTATCAGAGTGTAATGTTAATGATATATAGGACAGGCCATCCATGGAATCTGAACCCATAGAAAGAATATATGAAGCAGGATGAGTGAAAGTGAGATAAGTCCAGGAACAGGAAGGGTCATTAAATTAAAATAATTGGTTTTGGCTATCTTCTGTTTGTGCCATCGGTGGGTCCATCATTTAGCAGTAACTCCATCTATCTGCATCAGAATGGTGCAGGGTTCCCAGAGATAGCATTGACCACTGATATCTCCTGGATAATAAGCCTCAATGACTACTTAAATGAAGGTCCATCCAAATATAAAACTGGGTGGAACTAAAATGAAAACTCAAATGTAAATTTAATTTTCTTCTCAATTTCTCGATGGTGTTTTGTTCTTGGGAGATAGTAAGGTGATAAGATAAACATTAAGGCCCTTGCTCTTGGTTGATTAGCCTAAAGGGCTGAAAAATTCTTTGAAGGTTAAGTTCTTCATGGAAAAACTATCATCAAATCTTTCTCAAATCTTCTGGGAGACTTAGTTCTGAGGTCAGATACAAGGGGTTGCTGGGTGCGTGTGAAGAGCCAATTATTACACTCTCCAAATACCACAAGTGATCAAATAAGAATTTTCACTGAGATCTGTATCTCCTTTTAAGTAATTGTAAACAAATAAAGGAAAGATCTGTCAAGAACTTCATTATTATGAGGATAGTTCTGGCATACAATAAAATAACACAGCCTAATCCCAGGTATTATAGCAGTCATTCACTGAAGTATATTGGATTGGCAACCACTTTCTCTCTGTGATATAAGCATTGAATGTTAAAATTGGATTTTGGAAACATGGAAAAATAGAATTTAGTGAAGACTGAACATTACAGACGCAATCATCTCTGTTTTTGACCAGAACAACGAACTTACAGGAAATGCCATAACACTTTTTCACAACTGCACAATTTAAAAAAAAAAACTGAAATGTCAAATAAAACCATCAACTCTGGTTTTGAATGTTTGAAAACCTCTTTAGCTTGGTTAATTTTAATTGAAAGATCAATTTCAAACAGTTATTAATTGCCCCACATACAGTAGCAAATGCACAAATGAGTTGTATCTCTGGCTTTCTTTAAATTTAAGTTAAATAAATTTTATATTTAGACATACAACACGGTAACAGGCCCTTTTGGCCACTGAGCCGATGCTGTCCAATTACACCCAATTGATCTACAACCCCCTGTTGTACATTTTGAAGGGTAGGAGGAAACCTGAGACCCCGGAGAAAGCCCATTCAGATGTGAGGAGAATGTATAAATTCTTCACAGACTGTGTGGGATTTGAACCCTGGTTCTGATTGCCAGCGCTGTAACAGCATTGCGCTAACTGCTATGCTGTGTTGACTATCATTTCTACCAGCATTGTTCCACAGTTATATAGCCTGCCACTGCATTTTCTGAATTCTGTTTCATCTGATTTTGTTCGCTCTATAAATACTCTGGCTCCTTGCTGAGGTCTAATTTCACAAACACACCTCACCTTCTGTTCCACCCCAAGAATTTTTATAATGTGCTTTTGAAATTGGTATAAGCACACCGAAATGTTGGAGGAACTCAGCTGGTCTTTTAAGCATCTATGGGTGATAAAGATATATTGTTGACGATTTGGGCTTGAGCCCTTCTTTAAGTAAAAATCAAAAGGCAGAAACAGGATATATCAGAACATCTCAGATCATGGGGGTAGAATCCAGTCCAACAAAAGGTGTTAATTGGATGTGATAAGGGACTAGGTAGAATCTATCATGTCTGTGTGAAAGGAGACAGGGAATTGGGTGGGGGGTGGTGGTTTAAGAAAAGCTAGAGAGGTCAATATTAATACCATCTGGTTGGATGCTGCCCAGTCAGAAGATGAGGTGTTGTTCTTCCAATTTACTGCTGCTCTCAGTATGGCAGTACATGAGACCATAGACAGACATGTTGGCAAGGGGATGGGATAGAAAATTGAAATGGATGACCACTGGGATATCTGTACTATTGCGGTGGACAGAGCCGAGGTGCTCAACAAAGTGATCTTCCAGTCTGTGTCTAGTCTCTCTGATGTAAAGGAGACCACAGCGGGAGCACCCGATGCAGTAAATGACCCCTGCAGATTCAGAAGTGAAGTATTTCTTCACTTGGAAGGACTTTTTGGGGCCCTGAATGGTGCTGAGGGAGGAGGTGTGGATGCAAGTGGAACATCTCTTGTGGTCACAGGTATGTCTCAAGGGGATGATTGGTGGGGAGGAGTGGACAAGGGAATCACAGAGGAAGTGGTCCCTGCAGAAGGCGGAGATGGGAATATGTGTCCAATGGTGGGATCACATAGTAGGTGGCAGAAATGGTGGAGGAGGATATGTTGGATGCATAGACTGGTGGGGTGGTAGGTGAGGGCAAAAGCAATCCTGTCCTTGTTGTGTACGGAGGTGAGGGGGCTAGGGCAGATGTGTGGGAAATGGAGGATATGCGGTTGAGTGCCGAGTTGATGGTGGTAGAGGGAAAGCCATGTTATTTGAAGAAGGAGGACACCTCTGATGATTTGGCATAGAAGTCCTCATCCTGGGGACAGATGCGACGGTGATGGAGGAATTGAGAGAATGGATTGGAATCCTTACAGGGGACAGGGTGGGTAGAAGTGTAGTCAAGGTAGCTGTGGGAGATGATGGATTTGCAGAAAATGTCTGTGGAGAGTTTGTCTCCTGAGATGGAGACAGAGAGATCAAGGAAAGGGAAAGTGTTGCTAGAGATGGGCCAAGTGAATTTGAGGTCAGGGTGGAAGTTGCAGCAAAGTGGATGAAGTCAATGAGCTCATCGTGGATACATGAGGTAGCACCAAATAGTTATTGATGCAGCAGAGGAATTGAGGGGCCTTGCCTGTATAGACTTGTAGCATGGATTGCTCCATGTAGCCAACAAAAAAGGGCAGGCATAGCTGGAGCCCATGCAGGTACCCATGGCTACCTCTTTAACCTTGAGAATGTGCAATGAGTCAAAGAAGAGATTATTGAGGGTGAGAACAAGTTCTGCCAGCTGGAGGAGGGTGGTGGTAGAGGGGGACTGATTGGTTCTATTGTCCAGAAAGAAATGGAAGGTTTTGAGGCCTTCAGCATGGGGAATGAAGGTGTATAGAGAATGGGTATCTGTGGTAAATATGAGGTGATCGAGTTCAGGGAACTGAATGTTGTTGAGGAGATGGAAGGCGTATGAAGTGTCCCAAATGTAAGTGGGGAGGGACTGGAAGAGGGGGGACAAACCAGGGTCAAGATAAGAGGAGATCAATTTGGCGGGGCAGGAGCACGCAGACACATTGGCTCTACTGGGAAAATTGGGTTTGTGGACCTTGGGTAGGAGATAGAAATGGGCAGTATGGGGTTGGGAAACCATAAGGTTGGAGACTGAGGGAGGTGTCCGGAAGTAATACGTTCAGAGATGATACAATAGTTTGAGTTTTGGTGGGATTTTGTTGGTGTTAAGTAAGAGGAGGTGTCTGGGAGTTGTTGTCTGGTTTCGGCCAGATGGAGGTCAGTGCGCCAAACCACAACAGTACCATCCTTGTCTGCATATTTGTAGGTGAGGTTTGGATTGGTGTAGAGAGAGTGGAGAGCTAGGCATTCTGAGGGAGTGAGATTGGAATTAGTAAGGAGAGTAGTGAAGTTGATACGGTTGATGATATGTTGGCAGTTGGAAATATAAAAGTCCAGAGCAAGTAGAAGACCGGTATGAGGTATGCAGGAGAAGGAAGACATTTTAAAAAAGGGAGAAGAGATCTTTAGTGAAGGGTGGAGAATTGTGGTTGTGGAATTAGGCATGGAGACAGAGCCGACGGAAGAAATGTTCAACATCATTGCATGCACAGAACTCATTAAGGTTTGGGCAAAGGGGAACAAAGGTAAAGCATCTACTGAGGACAGTGTTCCGTCTC
This sequence comes from Narcine bancroftii, assembly GCF_036971445.1. Taxonomy (NCBI): domain Eukaryota; kingdom Metazoa; phylum Chordata; class Chondrichthyes; order Torpediniformes; family Narcinidae; genus Narcine; species Narcine bancroftii. The sequence continues at coordinate 99,845,961 of NC_091477.1, read as the reverse complement.
CAAGAGGGGAAGACGGAGGGGATGATGAAGTCCAGGAGGGGTTAGGGGAAGGTTCAGTGGGATGGAGGGTGTTGGGGAAGGGAGGAGGCAAATTGGCAAACCAGTCATCTCTAGAGGGCATCCTAGTCCAGGTCTGAGACTCAGCTACATTGGTGATGTTCTATTTTCTTTGTTGTCTTTTAAAAATTACTGCACTCAAAGCATATGCAGCTGTGTGCACTGAATTCGTAAAATCCATACATGCAAACTAAGCAGACTACACGTCACTGACAGCAGCTGAGTCAACAATCAACTTAACTCTTTTACTCCCTAAAAACAATTTGAAGTGTACTCTCGTTGTTAGGCTCCTGAGGTGATTCACAATCTATTCAAATTTGAAGCAGATTGAGACTTCCCTTAAAGCAGAGAAGACTGGACTGAGACTTCAGTATACTGCTGAAACCCACAGTGTCTTAATTTGCTATCCTCAACAAATAAAATACAAATTAGTTGATTTTTTTATACTGGATGTTGCACTGCCTTTAACATATTTGAAGATGCAATAAAGAGTGTTGGGGGTTATTTTGATTATAGGGTCTGAACAACTATGCCTCATGTCAAGCAATCTGCCCATCCGACCCCAAAGCACTCTTGGCATGGAAATATTGTCACTGTAGAAGTTAACAATCAGAATCCTTGCTTCCTGTCACTTTTTAAGGGTGTTAATTTTATGCTGAGCTTGTGGCGGTATGCCATTAGGGAGGCAAACTGGCCCCGCTCGTCACGCATGCGGCGGGGCAGCCGGCCAAAATGGCGCCGTCGGGGGTTTCCTCCCGACCTCGGCACTGGGTTCAGAAGCCCACGCTTGGCAACCCACGTGATGCCCCGGTGATGTCGGAGGCCCCCCAGCGCGGTTCTCAGCCAGGTCCGGGCTGGGAGTATAAGACCAGCCAGGCAGCCTGCAATAAATCAGTTTTACTCACTGAACTCAACCCGTCTGGTTGTGCGATCCTTCAGTTAGCAGTGTAGCCACCGCTACAATTAGTGACCCCAACAGGTTCAAACGTCTTTGAACCCAACAAAAACGACCCTTCGATCAACACTATAGCCATCAAACTTCCTGACTTCTGGGTTCAGGAGCCGGAGACCTGGTTCAGCCATGCAGAGGCTCAGTTTCACCTCCGCCAGATTTCAATGGGTTCGACCAAGTTTTACCATGTGGTTGCCACCCTGGACCAGGCCACCGCCAAACAAGTGCTGCACCTCGTTCAGCATACACCCGCAGAAGATAAGTATGAGACCATCAAGTGGGTGTCACCGGCTCCCTCGGCCTTTCCAGGCACCAGCATGCCTCTCGGATACTGCGCCTCAATGCCTTGGGGGACAGAACTCCAATTGAGTTGATGGACGAGATGCTCGCACTCATGGGCGATCACACCAACGGCCCACTCTTCGAGCGCATCTTCCTCGACCATCTGCCTGAAGACACCTGGCCGTTACTGTCCCAGGAAAGCTTCGTCTACCCTAGGAAGGTTGCTCAAAAGGCTCAGGAGCTATGGCTTGAATGATTTCCGGAGGGCTCAGCAGGTTACGAGTCACGGGCATGACCATGCGGTGGAACACCCGGCCCCTGCAGGGGCCTCAAAGAGCATAGCCAGAAGCAAGCCATCCATTTCAGGCCTCTGCTTCTTCTACCAGTGCTGGGGAGCCAAGGATCGGAAGTGTTGCCAGCCCTCCTCGTTCCAGGGAAACGAGCAGGCCAGCCGCTGTTAATGGCTGTGGCGGCTGGCCAAGATCACAACCTTCTCTACCGGCAGGATTCAGTCAGCGACCAATGCTTCCTCGTCGACACTGGGGCCCAGATCAGCATCATCCTGGCCACAGCCATCGAGTCCTGGAACCGGCCTCAAGGACCTTCCCTCTGTGCAGCCAATTCGACGGAGATCTGAACGTATGGAGACAAGACCATCCATTTCCAGATTGGCTGGCGGAAGTTCTCGTGCAGGTTCACCATTTCGTCCCTCCCAACCGCCATTCCGGGTGTCGACTTCCTCCTCACCAACGGACTCCTGGTCGACATTCGAGGTAGGAAACTGGTAGATACCCGTACCTTCCAATCCGTTTGCCTCAACGCCTCCCGCACAGAGCAGCCGCAGATGGCCACGGTCAGCACACCCAAGGGCGAGGTTCTGCATATATTGGATGAGTTCCCATCCCTCCTTAAGCCGCAGTTCTCTGCCACCTTACCACACTACGAGGTGTTTTATTACATCCCCACCCAAGGCTCGCTGGTCCATGCCAAGGCACACCAGCTCCCGCCAGATAAGCTCCAGATAGTGAAGGAAGAGTTCTCGCATCTGCAGGAGCTGGGGATCATTCTATGCTCTGACTGTCCTTGGGCCTCACCACTCCACCTGGACCAGCCTCCAGCGGCTGGCACCCCTGTGGAGATTATCGATGACTTAATGACGTGACAGTACCTGATTGTTACCCGATCCCTCACATCTAGGACTTTACCGCCAACCTGCATGGCATGAGGGCATTCTCCTAGGTCGACCTGGTGCGCAGGTATTACGAAATACTGGTGCACCCCGAGGACATACCCAAAATGGCCATCATCACCCCCTTCAGCTTGTTCGAATTCCTACGCATGCTGTTTGGGATCAAGAATGCCGCCCAGACCTTCCAGCGCTTTATGGAGACAGTGGGCAGGGATTTGAATTTCGTATTCATTTACCTGGAAGACATCTTTGTTGCCAGCAGAGACCGGGCACAACACAAGTCTCACCTGCACACCCTCTTCTCCTGACTTCAGTCTAATGATCAATCTGGCCAAATGCCAATTCAGGAAAGAGTCCGTGCAGTTCCTGGGCCATACCATCATGGCCGAAGGAGCTATACCTGCCACTACGAAGGCCACTGCAGTCTGGGAATTCCCATGCCCGGACAACCTCAAGGGGCTACAGGAGTTTGCGGGTATGGTCAATTTCTATAACCGCTTCATTCCAGGCACCACGCGCATCATGCAGCTGCTCTTCGCCCTCATCGCGGCCAAAGACAAGACACTCGCCTGGACTCCAGAGGCCAGCAGGGCATTCGAAGCCACGAAAGATGCCCTCGCGAAGGCTACCCTGCTCGTCCACCCTCGCACCGATCTGCATATGGCGCTCTCCGTCATTGCCTCTGCCACAGCTGTCGGCACCATCCTGGAGCAGCAGGTGACTGGACAGTGGAAAACACTGGCATTCTTTAGCCGACTTCTTCGCCCACCAGAGCGCAAGTATAGCACTTTCAATCATGAGTTGCTGGGCATGTACCTGGCGGTGCGTCATTTGTGCTATTTCTTGGAGGGGAGTCCTTTCACCATTTTACCGATGACAAACCCCTCACTCAAGCACTCGCTATGGCAAGAGATTCCTGGTCGGCCTGCCAACAGCGTCACCTCTCTTTCGTGTCTGATTTCACCACTGACATTTGGCACAAGGCAGGGAAAGACCATGTGGTCACCGACGCACTCTCATGACTGGCCATTTGCGCACTGACACCAGGCCTCGACTTCGACCAGCTCACCCAGGACCAGAAATCCAACGAGAAGACGCAGGCCTTCAGGACTCCCATCATGGGCATGCTGTTCCAGGACCTCCCGACTCCTCATGCTGAGAGGGGGGGGGGGGTGGTGTGGTGGTACACCATTAGGAAGGTGAACCGGCCCCGCTTGTCACGCACGCGGTGGGTCAGCCGGCCAAAATGGCGCCGTCGGGGGTTTCCTCCCGACCTCGGCACTCGGCTCAGAAGCCCGCGCTTGGCGACACACGTGATGCCCCGGTGATGTCAAGGCCCCCCTGCGCGGTTCTCAGCCAGGTCTGGGATGGGAGTATAAGACCAGCCAGGCACCATAAAATAAATCAGTTTTGCTCACTGAACTCAACTTGTCTGGATGTACGATCCTTCAGTTAGCAGTGTAGCCACCGCTATAAGCTCACTTAAATCAATTGACTATCAATACAAATGAAGTGAATTTTGCTTTGTCGAGATAAACATCTCTGAACTAGAAGATGCATCTTTTTATCACAGTTTGACTCTTCTTGCAGAGTAAGAATATTGCAACAGTCAATGATGGATGCACTACACAAGTGTTGTGTTTTAATGCACTTGTAAATGTTATTTTTGACCTATTTTGTTGCATGTATTCCAAAAAAAAAACTACATACACAAAGGGGGATTGTCAGGCCATGGTAGCGAGTACTTGCTCGTGTTATTTAAAATAATGGTTAGAAATGTAGATATGGCTGTTCCATTCCACAGATGATTGTTTTCCTCTTCTGACTTCAGAGTGAATTCAAGGCTGAGTTTTTCCATTGAATGGCCGATGGTACATTGACGTTGCTTTTCTCTCTTGATAACCTTGGTTCTTTTCTGCATCCACTGCATGTCACAGATTCTTGGTATTGTGGGAATAGTTTCACGATAATGAGGCAGTCATGAAGTGAATGTTTATAGGAAAGTATTCTCGCAGGAGACGACGAATCTCTAGAATTTTCTGCCTCAAAGAGTTGTGGAATCTAGAATACAGGAAGTAGTTAAAGAGGAGGTGAGGTTTTTTGTTAGAAGATCGGGGAATCGAGGGCTCCATGGATTCCAACACAGAAGAGGGTTTGAAATCGAGGGCCAATCAGTCTTGATCTTCAACCTCTTCTCACTGCTACCTTTGGACAGAAAGTACAGAAGCCTGAAGACCAGCATCTCTAGGTTCAAGAACAGTTAATTTTCCAAAAGCTATCAGGCTCTTGAACATCCCCTTGGTACACTGATTGTAAACTACTCTGTGACCGCATAAAAGCCTGTCAACTTCATTGTAACACCACTTTTTCTGTTGCATTTTGATAACTGATTATTTATTTTCAATCTTTTTATTTATTAACTTTTTCTATGCCATTATTTGATGTATATTATTGTAGTTGTTTTTTCACAAAGTACAAGTTTGGCTGCAGCAAGTAAGAATTGTGATACATATGTACATGCATTGTGCAATATACATGACAATAAATTCATTATCATCATTATTGAATAGCAGTGCAGGTCGGGTAGAAAGTTGAGTGGTGTACTGGTAGATGAAAGTTAACACAGACAAGTGAGAGGTATGCATATTGGGTCAGATAATACTGACTGGACATATACTCTTGGAAACTGATGTACAGAGGAATCTTGGGTGGAAGTTTAAAAAAATGGAAACTCAAGTGGATAAAGTAGTCAAGAACATATTTAATTTGTTTGTTTTCATTGTGAAGGATATTGGGCATAAGAGTTGGGACATTATGTTGCAGTTACACAATTCATTGGTATGACAACACTTGGAAGATTGAGTGCATTTCTGGTTTTCATCCAGAAGAAAGGATGTGGTAATGCTCGAAAGGGGACAGAAGAGACTCACTAGAATATTGGCAGGAACAAAGACCTTTAGGTTCTTCTCATTAGAGTACAGGTGACTGGATGGGGGGGGGGGGGGGAAGGGGGCTAACACAGAGGTCTTCAATATTATGAGAGGAACAGATAGAATAGAGGAATGGTTCTCAACCATTTTTTTCTCCCTTCACATACCACCTGAAGTAATCCCTTTCTAACCACAGAGTACCTATTGGCATCCAATGCCATATGAGCTCTGTGGTTAGTAAGGGATTACTTAAGGAGGTATGTGAGTGGAAAAAAGTGTTGAGAACCACTGGGGTAGAGAGTCACAGTGTTTTTCAAGGGTAGGGAAGACGATATAGATTTAAGATGATTAACCAACTTTTTATTCCAAGATTATTTCAGTAATTGAATTCTCGAGCTGCTTGTGGTGGAATTTTAAAAATTTTTAAAATTTTTCACACTGTGAACCATACAAATAAAAATAGATACAAATATTTCCCTCTTAAGTATACACAGTGGCATTTTCTCTCCTTTCCCCCTCCCTACCTTCCCTCACCCCTTCCCACCCCCCTCCAAACCCATTAAATGTTCAACATATACAAATACAATAAACCCATTAAACAATGTCATCACACAATGAAAATAAGAAGAAAATTGTGTAATCTACTTTTACACACTGGATCAAGTCATTTTGTCTTCTTATCACTTTAAGGGTAGAGGTCTGAGGCAAGCCCTCTCTGTTATGTTCCATGTACAGTTCCAAAATTTGTTCAAATAATGTGACTTTATTTTTTAAATTATATCTTATTTTTTCCAATGGAATATATTTATTCATTTCCATGTACCATTGCTGTACTCTCAGGCTCTCTTCCGACTTCCAAGTTGACATTATACATTTTTTGCTACAGCTAATGCTATCATAATAAATCTTTTTTGCGCTTCATCCAGTTTGAGGCCTAATTCTTTACTTCTTATATTACTTAGAAGAAAGATCTCTGGATTTTTTGTATGTTGCTTTTTGTGATTTTTATTAATACCTGATTTAGATCTTCCCAAAACTTTTTCATTTTCTCACATGCCCAAATTGCATGTACTGTTGTTCTCATTAAGAAAGTTATGAGCTATGGAACCTTGGCTGTGTGAATTCAGAGCTGGCTTGCCTGTAGAATGCAGTGTAGTAGTGGATGGAACATATTTTGCCTCGAGATCAGTGACTAGTGGAGTATACTGGAACCATCTCTCTGTGATTTTTATAAATGATCTGAACAAAGAAGTAGAGAGATTGGTGAGTAATTCTGTAGATGATACAAAGTTTGGAGGTGTTGTGAATAGTGTAGAAGATTGTTGTGGAGAACAGAATATAAACAGGATGCAGAACTGGGTGCTAAAATAGTAGATAGAGTTCAAACCGGATAAGTGTGAAGTGATGCAATTTGGAAGGTCAAACCTAAAGGTAGAGTACATGGTTAATGGCAGGATTATTCACAGTGTGGAAGAACAGAGGGACCTTGGGATCCAAATCCACGGATCTCTTAAGGTTAACATGCAGATTGAAACGATAGTTAAGTTAAGAAGCCTAACGATATGCTGGCCTTCATTGGTTAGGGGATTAAGTTCAAGAGTCGAGAGGTGATATTGCAGCTCCATAAAGCTCTGGTTGGACCACATTTGGAATATTGTGTTCATTCTCATCACCTCATTACAGGAAGGATGTGGAAGCTATGAAGAGGGTGCAGAGGAGATTTTTATTGCCTGAATTGGAGAAGGCGTCATATGAGGCAGGGATAGCAGAGCTAGGGTTTTTCTGTTTAGAGGGGAAGAGGTAACTTAATAAAAGTCTACAAGTTTATGAGAGGCAACCAGCATCTTTTTTTCTGGGGTGAGAACAGGAAACACCAGAGAAAATCTGTACAAAGTGAGTTGAGGAAAGTTTAGGGGAGATGACAGGGGTGAGTTTTTTTTTACACTGAGAGAAGTGGGTGCCTGGAATGTGTTGCTAGGCATAATAGGGATATTTATAAGACTCTTAGACAGGCACATGGATGTAAGAAAAATAGAGGATTATGAAGTAGGGAAGGTTTAGTTTATTTGAGTAGGCTTATATAAGTCAGCACAACATAGTTGGCCAAAGAGCCTGTTCTGAACTGTAATTTAAGTTAGTTTCCTATGTTATGATGTAATAAAGCAGGTGTGTTATTGCACAAAGATTGGTTTAGTCTGCCGTAAGGCACAGATTCACCAACAGCAGAAATCAACAGGCCTCTTATCATAAGAGAAAGAGAAGCAAAAAAGAATCCCTCAGAATCGCTGAGTGTCCGTACATTTGCCTCCACATCCTCTGAAGCCATACAGACTCCAGTTCAAACCATCAACAACTGAGCTCCAGATCTAAACCTCTGACACAATCAAGAAGGCCTTGGTGCCCTCTTACATCGTGGTTCCAACACCTGGTACCCTTTCAGCCAGTCTCCAGGCAGTCTGGAGCCTGGTGAGTCCTTTGACTGCTGGAAGCTTCGAGTTACCAACAGACTTCTGCCTGTTCTACTGTATGTTCTAATGATTCACTAGATTATGCCCATAACACCATTGAGTTTTGCGGAATGAGAGGTGAGCTCATTGATGCATGAGAGGGTTGGAGTGCAGAGAAACAGGATTGACGGTGAGATGTTTCCCAGATGAAAAATATACATTTAATGGGCTTAGCTTCAGAGTAGAGAGTAGTCATTTAAAATAGAGATGACATAGACATGGAATTCTCTACCTTTGTTCTATATTTACTGAATTTTTAATGGCTCATTTAATGTTTTCTGTCTTTATTACGTGCTCTCAATTAATTTTATTTGAGTGGGGCTGTCACTTTAAGAGAACAAATCAAGTTGCAAGCCCTGCAAGCTTTGGGAGATTGACTGTGGCTGACAGCAGACTGGGAACAGCGTGTACTCAAGTTTGCTACTTCTGAAGAGAGAGGAAGTGGCCCTGGAAAACACAGGTGCAGAGACCATATGACCAACATGTTAAAGCAACAGCACCTAGTTTGATCTGGGGGCAATTTAAGGAAGCAGTGCTTGGAAAAGCATCTCTGTGAAGGGATACTGTGGTGAAGTGGCCTCATAGACAATTAATCTGATTTCTCTCTGTAAGGAGAATGAGTATACCCCATTGTGGCCAAAGGAATGGTCACTTTTGAGGGGGGAATTAGTGTACCACACCGTGACCAAAAGGGAAGGTCACTTTGAACAGCTGACCCACAAAAGAGTTCTGGAAGCAGAGAAATACTACACTTGCATTGTGACCATTGTGAGGGTCAATATTTTGGCTGATCCACGAAAGGGTTCTGGAAGCTTTGTGAAAATCACTTGCTTTGTGTCCTCTTCACAAAGGAAAAAAGTTTTGATGGCCACTCATCTGAAAATTTCTCTGGAAGTATCTCAACAAGGATTGTGTGAGTTTACAACAGTCTGTCATTCCAGTCTCTCTCACCTACTTCGTGATGACTTACTTGCATCAATGTAAGAGTCTTCTGAGACTGAAGTTTGGACTAACATTCCAGAATTGTGCCTGAGCTGTAGAGGTTTGGAGTATTCCACGCCCACATAAGTGTTTTCACACATAGTAGGGCATTAAGTAGATTAGTTTTAGATCAGATTAGATAAGGTGTTATATTATTGGTAATCAATAATGAAGACAGTTTTTCAGGTTCTTTCTGGCCCATTTTCAGTCCATAAGTGCAGTTGGGGCCCAGACTGGGTTCAGGAGGAGTTCACTGAAATACTCAGTGATAATTGTCTGGGTTTTTTTTTTGCATGACCAGAGGCTATGATTGCTTGGAATGTGGCCATTAATCTTGCCAGCAGTGTCTTAACATAAAGGGAATTGGGTTGACTGAATAGGGAAGAAAACAGAGAGGAATGATCAAGGACCAATAATAGTCCACTCATTGCCTTGCTATGAGGGGGGAGTACTCCTCTCTATTGGGCCCAACATCAACAGATTTGACCTCTTCCTCTTGGCTAGTCCTGCAATTACACCAACCTCTCTGTGGCCCTCAACAATTGCCAGTTTGCACAGAGTTTGGAAATGATAGCTGGCTGGAAGAGATACATTCACTTCTAACTTCTCCTTGATTAACACTGAATTCAGTGGTGTTTCATAACTCACTGAGCTGAGAGGTCTGATCAACTATATTTGGCCTCTTAGTTTTTACACTTGCCAGAGTGAGCTTGACTATTGCAGCTCTGTGCATTTGAACATGATCACTGATTTTAATTTAAATGGTGTTAGTTATTTTTTAAATATATTTTGCTTTCAATTAATAGTACAGTACAACTCCAATTATCTGAAATTGGATTATCTGAAATCCTCATTTATCCAAATTTTTTTCGGAGCCAAATTGACTGGGGACCTCGGGCTTCTGGTGCTGGCAGCTGCGGACGCTTGGGCCCTGGCAACAGCGCAGCGGACATCGTGCTTCTGGTGACAGTGGGGCCTCATGGGGAAGCGTCGGTGATCGGCAGTGGCTAGCATTATTTTGGTGCTTCAAATGCCTTACCTTGTTGTTTGTTGTTGTTTCAGCACTGTTAAAAGTGATTTGCTGTTCAAAAAATGACCGGTTCTCCGAAAAAAAAACATTCATCCGAAATGGGCCCAGTCCCAACCATTTTGGATAATTGGAGTTGTACTGTAGTTTCATCATCTTCTTTAAAAAAAAAATCAATACTTACCTGGCAGGTAGTGGCTTAGCTAGGGGTGGAGGTAATAGGCAGAGCGACAGCTCCCAAATAAAGAAATAGATCTACCATCTTTAAAGTATTTTTTTTAAATATATTTTCTTGATTAAGTAGAAATTTCAATTGTTTCCAAATGCATTGAATATTCAGAAGCCTTTGGAAATAAGGAAGGAAGGATCTTGGTCTTGAATGTGATGATATATATGTACTTTGACAATACATTTGAACTTTAAAATAGTGTAAAGGCAGTGGGAAATGTGAGAAGGTCACAGGTTGATCCGAGGATGGAGCCTGATTCCTACAACCTGGGCGTTGAGGCTATGTGTGGATTATTGCTCCTCATAGCAAGCTCAGAGCAGCCAAACTGGCAATGGCTGGAAATACTGACTGTTTAGAGCTAGTTTGTGAGGTTACCATGAGAGATTGTTTGGGGTGAACACAACACTGCTCATGGTTGAGTGCACAGAGCTGTAAATTGTCTGGTTGTGTTTGCATTCAGAGTCACTGGAAAAAGATGGCAGTCAAGGACTGAGAGGGAAACGGAGGGGGACAAGCAAGCAAGTTTGGATCACACTTTTGGCTTAAATGGAGATGTGTCATATTACAATTATCCAATCTGCTATAGATAATTCACAGCCAAGTGGGAAATGTTGTCAACAAGAAGAATGTTTTGTAAATGAAAATGACAAAAATATCTTGGTGTCCTGGAAATGGAGAGAGAGGGTCTATTGGGACAAGCATGGCTAATCCTGAAGGTATCTGACAAAATGCCATAGGAAGGGGAAAGGATATTGTTGGTGGCTAAGGAATGAACTAGGAAGCTGCAGAAAGAATGATGAAGGTGGAAAGGAAGAGAAAAACCTTTGGTGATTGTGATAGTACAGATCTATCACCAATGTACATAGTGTATATAGTTACTGTATCTAGACTGTGCTTACAGCGATTGGCTGAGAGCTAAGCCACACCTATTGTTTGGGCCTTAAAGGGTTGTGTCCCTAGCCAGGTCGGATCATTCCGGACTGGTTGGCCACCTGTGAAGAGCTCCGGTCTTTTGCTAATAAAAGCCTTGGTTTGGATCAACAAGTCTTTGGTTCTTTCGACGAGCTCTACAATTTTATTAGCAAAAAGAATTTTTTTTGAAAGGGATGGAGCGTTTAACTCGGCCAGAAAAACTTGATATCGACCCACAGTCAGCTACAGCCTTCAAAGCCTTTAAGTTCTGGCTGCTGAACTTTGAAAACTTCCTGAGATTCATTCAGGTAGAGGAGGATAACCAGCGTCTAACAGCATTGCTGTCTATGGTGTCCTTGAGAGTCTACGAGAACATCCAGGATGAGACCACTTACACCGCAGCCATAAAGGTACTGAAGGAACTGTATGATCATCAACAAGTCTTTGGTTCTTTCGACGAGCTCTACAGTGATACAGTAGTGTGTTATGGTGGAAATGCTGAAATTGTTAGACTCTGATTTGTTACCTGTGTAGGCTAGTTTTGTATGAGGGCCGAGGAGGAATACTTGGGTAATTCTGAAAGAGTAGGGAATTTTTTTCAGAGAGAGTCAGGGAAATGGGGCACAGTTGAGAGTCAAGTTAACACAAATGAAGGGAAAAACCTAGTTGATGATGAGCAATGATATAATTAAGGATATTGATGTTGAAAGTGCCATCATCAGATGAATCAGAGCTGGAGAAACTGAAAGATTTTTCAATAATCTTACAGCTCCAGAAGGTCTTTATGTAATGTCCTGAAGAAATAAAAACATTAATGAGCAGCAGGAATGAAAACTGGAGCATATTTCCATTTTCCCATCAATTTGCAGCATTCTTCAAATAAAATAACGCTGTTTCTCTGACATTTGAACACCATGTGGTTACAAAATACACAAGAAAGAAAAATGTTTTTGAGCAAAGGAATTATCAAATTAATTTGACATATTGAACATGAACACTGTGTGGGGCCAAGTGCTTTCAATAACTTGAGGAAAAGATAATGCAGACCAAAGATGAGAGGAGTGATATATTATAGCAAATGGATTGACTAAGGTCAGGGAGCAAACTGTAATCAGATATACGATGTAATTCAGGCTTCTTCAAATCATATCAATTTTTGGTGACGACTATATATTTTTCCAGCAATATTAAAACTATCTATACTTATTTTGGCAAGGATGCTGTGATAGAAATGAACTATTTTGGAGGTCAAATTTAGGGTACCTTTTAAGTTAGCTATTATTTAGGGTTGACCCCTTGCTTGTGAACATGACCTGACCATAAATATCCTTTTCAAAATATACTGTTTAATCACAATGTGAGTTTTATGCATTCCATTGTAAGTTATATTATCTCCGGAACATTATGTACAATATTCTTTCCAAAGTTTTTCTGGATGATACTGTTGATCTTACAAATTACTGGCCTTCGTTACTGTCTACAGGGAGGCAGTTTATATGCAAATATGAGCAATGTATTGTGGAGGATGTCTGAATGGTGGTGAAGAGGAACAGGGCATGGATTTCTTTTAAATTTGATCGTATTGTTTTTCTTTTCCTATTTCTGTGACAGAAGAATTGAAATGTAGAATGTATTTGTGTCTTTCAGGTTGAGTTCATAACCCTGGACTATGAAACATTTGCTTCCTGAAAACTTTTGGGTGTATTTTATGGATTTTGGACTGATCATGAAAATTACCATAACATTTTCCAATCACGGTCTGGTTTTTTCATATAACACAAATTGAAATTTTCTTTCATATTTTAAGTCTACTAGTATATTTCCCACAAAGCAAGCTGTTTTGGTCAGTCCAAGCATGCCTGGCTATGCAAATGTTGTCTTAGGCCTGAATAGGCTTAGTCAGAATAGATGCAGACCGGCTATGAAAGCAGTGCACACATTGTAGGGCACTACCAGAAACCACAAAGACAAGCTGATGGAACGATAGGCTTTAATACACAGAAGAATCTTGCTGGTCTGGACCCCAGGATAGGAATGGCGGCAAGGGAAAGGTGGCTTGATCTTTATGGCCAGGACCACGGGGGAGGAGTCATAGGGTATGAGTCATCCATGGGCGGGCCAGCTCCATTTATACAACCAACAATGGAGGAAACATATCACCACACACATACAGATGGCATGCATTACATTGATATAGATTGAATGCATGATCTTTAGGCGATAGCACAGTGAGTGTTCTTAACAAACATCTTCAGGAAGAATCAATACAGCAGAAATGTTTCATCAACATTGCAAAATCTGCAATACATTCCGTTATAATTGTGGCCACCAGGACATTGCGACCATAGAAAAACGTTATAAGGGCAACTGGAATCCATCAGTGATGGCTGACTATTATTGAATGAGGTATTCCCATTACAATTACTTTCCCACCTTCACCGCAACTGAAAACTTGTTTGCTCTGCTCCAATTCTGATGAATTGTTCAGACCTAAACCATTAATTCTGTTTCTCTTTCCACCAATGCTGCCTGTTCTCCTGAATATTTCCAATGTGCTTTTTTTTTCTTTTTAATTCAATTTACAGTTCAGTATGACTATTCATGATATCCAAATTAATATTCTAAAGGTTGAAAATTAGATCTGGAAAGTAGCTCACGAGAATAAATGTACTTTTAATTTGATCTTGCTCATTGCTACTCGTCATCATCAAAAGCTGATTCTGACCTGTTTTAAAGATTGAGGTCCTTCTGTAACAGGTGCTTCTGATCTAATACATGATGAGATTCAAGCAGAGGTTCAAAGGTAACCATCAGTCTCCTGCTTGTACATCTGCTCAGATGCACCACAGCTACATTTGAAAAGCTCTCGATCTTGTATCTGGTCGAATTAAAATAAGTCGTATGGTATTGTGAGACAAAAAGTGTTTTGAGAGAGTTGGAGAACTCAGTAGCAGGGATAGGGGTGGGGAATATGTAGGCTTGAGATGTATTAACAACACAACAATTGTGTTTTGTTCACCAACAATTGTTGGTGAAGATCATATTCTCTTTTGACCTATTTAGCATACAAAGTTTAAACTATTTTTTTTACCTATATCTTCTAAAAACTCTCTGGAGGCAAAAGGATAGGAGGGTGTGAGCATAGAATGAAATTACTTCTGATTTTCATGAGAATTTTCATGTGCTATTTATTATTGTCGTAAGGTGGTTTATATGAATGTTTGCTTTGTGATGCTGCTACAAAACCACAAATTTTGTGACTTGTTCATGCAGTAATTTCTGATTCTAATTCTGGGGATTTGAAATACTATCACGTCTGATGGACTACTTTGTGATCGAAAGAGATACAAATAGTTTATTGCACAGGCCACTAAAAGCAACCATTCTTTCTTGATTCAACAGTACCATGTATTTCAGGAAAGTAGCTGTGTCTCTGTACTGCAACAGATGAATTCAAATGTTATCTTTGTTCTTCACAAAATGGAATATGATTAAAGCTAAATCTGAAAACTTAAAGTGAACTATGCAGAAGTTTCCATGGACACTGTAGTCTCTGCTCTCTTGATGACTAGGTACCACAACAGCTTCAGGCATTGAATTGAGACTCTCTTCCTGAATCTACAAACATTGACTATGGGAAACTTTGCTTTGGGAGACAGATGTGTTTCCACAAAGGAAAACACATGGGATAGGTTAATTTTTCATTTTCAATGCACCTGGTACAGGATTATTCACATCAGCAATAAGAACATGCCCCGGCCTGAACCATTCTGTAATTTTTCATCCAAAGTTACCTTTAGCTAATCATCGGAGAACAGATTGCTGATATTTTTCTTTCACGGACTGATTAAAAAAAAATGTAGATAAGAATACTAAGAATGGTACATAGTACAACCATCAACATTGTGTGTTTCTTCGATCATTCCAAGTTTTTGTTCAATCGTCTGATTAACAGCTAGTTTTTTCCATTTCTGAAATTCCTCATGTAAAAGCATAGCCCAAGCAAGAAATGAGATAATTAAGCTGTTCCTGAATTACATGAGATCAAATTGCATGAAATCTATTCCCCTTCCAAACACAGAAGATTAAGTTGAAAAGTGAAGTTTCTATGCAAGAAATGGAATTAACATTTCGAAAGATAGCCCACTTTCTGTCAATCAACATTTATTATCATTTCAAATAAGCAAATCTGGCCATTAAAATAATTACCATTTAATTTACTATTATCACTTTCTACTATGAAGAGGAAAGAGGAGAATTATTCAATTTACCACAGAAACAGTATATTGAGATAGTTTCCCTAATTTTCTGGACATTAAACTGTAAAATTTAATGCATTGTGTTTTTGGCATCACAGGTAAGTTTGCTTTTGAAAGGCCAATATGATCAAGTCACCCTGCCATTTCCTACAGTTCTCGATGTTAATTTCGGTACAGTGCTGACAGTATCATTTCATTGAAAAAAGCATGTCTATTTGACACAGTAATGATGATATTACTTTTGGGTAAAACTCCAGGTATGACTCAATTTATTTTTAAGAAAACCGCATGCAATTTATTTCATGAGTGGGGATACTGTTCATTGCTCTCAAGGGAACTGCCAATGGAATTGATGCAGTCTATTAGTTAAAAATTAGCATATTAAGTTATCCTTTTCACCACAAATGTAAAGTCATATATTTTTGTTGCAGTTAAATTACCGAAGGCAAATAGGCAGTAAACGATAGCCCTCCAAAGAAAATCATGCATAAAGTTATTTCGAAAGGTCCACAGTCTTTAGTGAATGATCTTCAGTTTCACTCGTGGACTAATGCAAAATGCCAGTAAAAGTAAAATTCAAAGTCTGATTCTGCCACCAATAAAGGCTTAGTTAAGTCTTTACTAATATCCATTAATGTGCCTCCAATGTGGTTTAAGTGGAATACTGACATGATATCCAGATAGTGCGCAGAAATATAGCTAAGAACATTATTAGTTGGAGTATTATTTTCTTGAAGTCATAAGTGCCCATAGATTAAATCTCCTTTTGCTCCGTCATTTTCCTTCCATATAAATTTGATATACTGTAATTCAATTTTCATGAAAACTGAAACAAAAACCAAAATTGTAGAAATGGAGTGTAGATCACAAAAACCTTTATTTTTATTCCAGAATCTGCTGCATAAGACTCAAAGGTCCTTGACCATTTGCAAAGTGCAACTCTTGATAAGATGCTGGCTTCTTCATGTCTGAGTGGTCCATGCATTTGGTAGGTTACTTCTGCAGAAGTAAGTTTTAGTGAAGCTTGCTTCTGTACCACTCAAAGTTAATCTACCTGAATTGATTCTAAACCTATCTCAGGAAAGTTATTTTTAGTTATTGATTGCAAAACTTAAATCCTTCACATAACAAGCCTCCTATTGATTTGGCATCTGAACTAACCCATCCTAGCATCAAATGTACAGCCCTATCAATGATTTGTGCTTGCTGATCATGCCCCTCTCTAGTTCACCACAATATGATTGAAACCCAATCCCCACCATTTACCAACCAGCTGACTTGCAACCAATATATTAGATGACTTCAGATCTTGGTGCTCAAAAATCAAATGTGACACCTCATGAGTGATGCTGACATCCCTCACTTAGACCAATCCACATCTCTCTCTCTCTCTCTCTCTCTCTCTCTCTCTCTCTCTCTCTCTCTCTCTCTCTCTCTCTCTCTCTCTCTCTCTCTCTCTCTCTCTCTCTCTCTCTCTCTCTCTCCCCAACAGCAGGCTTCTTTTCAGATTTAGATACATGGGGAAGCATGGTTAGTATAGCGGTTAGCACAACGCTGTTACAGTGCCAGGGATCAGGACCAGGGTTTGAATCCCAGACTGACTGTAAGTAATTTTTAAGTTCTCTCCATATCTGAGTGCACTTTCCCCAGGGGATCTGATTTCCTCACACACTCCAAAAAAATGTACTTGGAATGATAGGTCAATTAGGTGTAAATGGGCACCCAGGCTCGTGGGGTGAAATTAAAAATAAAAATTATTAAAAATACTCCCTGTAGTTTAAAAAAAATAAAAATTATGTCATAACAAAATCCTGAGATTCTTTTTCCTGTGGGCATGGCAGAATTACCACTTATTAGTAGTGTTTAAAAAAAACTACACAATGTACTTATGCAAACAAATAAAGAACTCTAATCAGATAATGAATGTAAACAAACTGTGCAATACAGAGAGAATAACAAAAAAAAATCAATAAAGTGCATAAGTACTTAAATGAGTCCCTGATTGAGTTTGTTGTTGAGGAGGCTGATGGTGGAGGGGTAGCAGCTGTTCCTGAACCTGGTGGTGAAAGTCGTGAAACACCTATAGTTCTTTCCTGATGGCAGCAGCGAGAATAGAGCATGTGCTGGGTAGTGTGGATCCTTGTTGTTTGCTACTGCTCTCTGACAGCAGCATTCCCTGTATATGCTCTTGATAGTATAGAGGATTTTGCCTGTGATGTCTTGGACTATGTCCACTACCTTCTGGTGAGTTTTACACTCAGGGGTATTGGTGTCCCCATACCAGACCATGATGCAGCCAGCCAGCACATATTCCACCACACATCTGTAGAAATTTTCTAGGGTGTCTGGTGTCATCTCAAACCTCCACAAACTTCTTTGGAAGTAGTGAAGCTGATGTGCTTTTTTCATGATGCAATTAGTGTGTTGTGTCCAGGAAACATCAGGCATATATGAGATAGTGACTCCCAAGAACTTAATTTTTTTCACCTTCTCCACCTCTAATCCCCCAATGATCACTGGATCGTTTACCTCTGGGTTTCCCTTCCTGAAGTCAACCATCAGGTTCTTGGTTTCGGTGACAATGAGTGCAAGGTTGTTGTTGGTGCACCATCCAGCCAGGTTTTCAATCTCCCTCCTGCATGCTAATTCATCACCTTTCTTTATGCAATCAACTACGATGGTAGCATTGGAAATTTATAGATGATGTTATTGTCGCACCGAGCCACACAGCCACAGATGTAAATTGAGTAGTCCAGGAGGGTAAGAATGCAGATTTGGGGTGCCCTAGTATTGATGAAGATTGTGGAGATGTTCTTACCAATTCTAACTGATTGTAGTCTAAAGGACTGGAAATCCATGATCCAATGGGGTGTGAATCCCAGGTTTTGGATTTTGTTAATTAGCTTTGGGGATGGGGGTGGGGTGTGGGAAATGAAGATGCTAAAATGCTGAACTATAGTCGATAGAGAGCATCCACTTTATCGAGGATGTGGTTTCCTCCTACATTCATTTCTCCCAGAACTGGCTCTGGTCTGAAAGTAATTGATTTCTTTTCCTCGATTTGCATTGACACCATCTCCGAAGGAAAGGCTTCATCAAATAGAAAGTTGATTCAAGAGCATCTGATGTTTTGGACCTGGCATTTTTGGATTTCTAGCTCGTGCCATAATGACCATTCAGCAACCACTTGCAGGTAGCAATGAAGGTGGCCAAAAGATGTTCAGCTGGGATGACTGAACATTTGGCGATGAAAAATCTGGCACTGTCTGTACACATTCCCTATGTCTTTGTGGGTTTCCTTTGGGTCCTCTGGTTTCCTCCCAGATTCCAAAGGCTAAAATGGTTAAATAGGCTAATTGATTACATGAATTTCATTCCATTGCGTGGCTCGTGGGTCAGAAGGACCTGTTACTGTGTTGTATCTTTAAATTTAATATTTACATATAAATGAGCTTTTTAATTAATACCATTTTATATTCCAGATCATAATTTTCTTTCTTTTCCATTTGTGGTAATTTTAATCTTTTAATTTTAGTAAATCAACTGAATCCAGTGAAGTACTACAAAATGGAAAGTAATATCATATTTTCTTGGTTAATAATGGAAAACATAGCTTTATTTATTAGGCAACTTTATATTGGTATGTAATTAGTTAAATATACAATATATGTGTCTAATTTGCATCTAAATCTCAGAATACCAGACATCAAACAACAAAACAATTTTAAAAATCCTGCAGGTTAAATCGATAAATGTGAATTTTTAAATTGGCACTCACTACAAAATTTATCTATTGAGAGGCTATTTGTCTGGGTTTGAAGGTGATTTTTAAAAGAATGGCTAAGATTAAGCACAGTTTGTGGAGGTAATATATTAAATTGTCCTCAAAATGCCACACAATCTGCAAGTCCCAATATCAATGTTAAAAAGAACAAAATTGGGCTTCAAGAAATCTTCCTGCTGGTATGAAGTTTCTAACTTTGAAGAAATCTGAAGTGATGTCACCCAGTGGGCGGCATGGTTAAATGGATTGATGAATTCTCACAGACTAATAAGGAAAAAAAATGAAGGATACAATTTTAGGCCCATATTTTAAATGTTTTGGAGCTCAAGAAATAGACAGGAATATGTACATGTTAAAGGCACACTATGTTATTTTAAACAAGCTTCTTTAAAATAATTTTATCATGGATAACCTTTCACAAAAATTGTAAATAACTTTTCAGTCCTGTATGTTTTGTGATATATATCTCAAACAATTACAATCCACACACATAAAATTAGATTTTTGAGAAGAAGATTTTACCATTCATTAATTATGGCTCAGCCTGTGAATCAAAGCTCATTTATACTGTTCAAAGTGATATTTTATTGTGTGACTAGCTTGTATTATGCCTGAAGTTTACAGCAGTTCACTACATTGGTGAAGGCTGCCAAACAGGATTTCCGTCTTTAACTGAACGCGTGCGTAATTGACCTCAGAAGTGGGTGCTCGCTTTATGGAGTAATGATAACAAATACTGATCGTTTCACCTTCATTATGACCTCAGAATACTGGCCATTATTACAGATGGGTGACCTTTTGTCAGAATTTAACAGAGAAACATTCGGTTTATTATGATAGAAAGCTGTTTGCTATGCACGATGATAAAATGAATAGGGAAACACAATTGTCTATGAAAGCATCTCCTTGTCCTGTGTTTCTTCTTGGATGTGGTGTAATGATGAGTAATTAACCAGCTTATGACCTCACTTGAAGGAATTCTTTGTTTCGAAACACCTTAAACATCAACTATCACTGAATTTAACTCATGAAAAGCAGTAGAACAGCACTAATAATGTTTTCTTTAGTTTTGGCATGCCTCGACATAACTTGTAGTGCAATTGCCAGAAAACATGCTGATGAACTGTACCTCAAATAAATGTCTGTAAAAAAAGAAAAAAAAAACCCTTTCACCATAAATAACTGCCTCTCATGAATCATTGAGTTTAGAACCAACAAAGGGTTCCACCGCAGACGAGCTGAGGCAGCGCTGGTGCTGGGCAATGATATGGAGTGGAAATAGCCAGTCTTGGTGATGATCAGATGTGGGGCCTAGAACTCACTCAATGTCTAATGAAGGTTGCTTTACATTTAGACAGTTAGAAAGGAGTATAATAAAGTTGTTTTGAAAGCAGCAAACAATTTTCCTTTCAAACTGCACATATAAAGACAGTCAACCAAATCACTTGTTTGAGGTGAGCTGATCAGTTGCTTGACTGGTGGTAACCTTGTATAGAAGGCAATACATTTTGATATGTTTTAAAACAAGAGAAATCCTAAACTCAAAGAATTTTCAAAAAAAATATTAGCGTTGGTCAAGTACCATGAAATAAAATTAATTGGAGCTTGAAACCCTCACTGGGCTTTTTTGCTCTCTCCATGCTATTTCAAGTACAAGAAGTGTTTTTTATCTATATTTTATTTAGACATACAGCATGGTAACAGGACCTTTATGGCCCTTAAGACCATGATGCCCAATTGCACCCAATTGACCTACAACCTTGATATGTTTTGAAGGGTGGGAGAAAACAGGAGCACCTGGAGGAAGCCCATGCAGATACAGAGAGAATGTACTATTACGAGATCCCATTTCATTTAGTGTGAGTATCACTTTAAGGGCTAGCACAGGCTGCAACCATTCACAGCAGGGGTGTGACTGGGTGGCAATAGCTAATACAGGCTGTACCCAAATTTGATAACTTTGGAGAGGAGAAAGGAATTTGTTGCTTTTTTTCTAGGGACACAGGTGGTGAGAGAGTCATGTGTGTGGAACCCTGTAGAACAGGACATTATTGATCAGTGGCCACCTCATCGAATACGGAACAGGAATGACTGTGTGTATAATGGAAAATTTGGCTGATCCAACCTGTCAGGGGAATTATTGAACCCACCATGACCAAAGGAAAGGTCACTTTGATCGACCTGTAACTGAGTTTGGAAGCATCGTGAAAGTCGGGTGTTTCATTTCCCCTATGCAAGAAAAAGGGGAGTTATGACCACCGTTCGCATGAAAGGATATTTCTCTGAAAGAAATTCAACAAGGATTCGTGAGTTTTTGGCAATCTGGTCACTCAGTCTCTCCCATCTCCTTCGTGATTACTTCTGTGCATCATTTTAAAAGTCTGTGTTTTGATCATGGATTTCTAAGACTGAACTTTGGAATCACACACACATACAATTGTGCTTAGTTGGATTTGATTTAATGTGTTATATTATTAGTAGTTATTAATACAAATATTGTTTAAAAAGAAAAACAGTAACTCTGCCTTGGTGAATTTCCATTGTTGCTGTCTGTGATGTAACAGTACAAACTCCTGACAGACAGTGCCAGATTTGAAACCCAGTCGCTGGTGCTGTAACAAAATTGGGCTTACTGCAATGCTAACCATGCCACCTTGTCAAAACTAACTGTGCCACCCTGTTCTGTGGATTGTTCCATGCCTGTATTCCTCAATGGGCATGAGTGAGCTGCCTCAACAAGTGTCATCCAGTAGCACTAACATCTACTCTGATGAAATACGTAGAGAGGTGGGTCATGGCCAGAATTAACAAGTACCTCAGAAAGGAACAGGACATGCTCCAATTCACCTATGGTCATAGTTGCTCCACAGAAGAGGAAATATCACTGGCCCTCTGCTCAGCTCTGGATCACCAAAAAAACAGCAACTGATACATCCAAGCTCAGCCTTCAGCACCATTAATGCCTCAGTGCTGGTCAACAAGCTCCAAACCCTGAACCTCTGCACCTAGATCCTTGAATTCCTCATCAGAAGACCACAGTCAGTATGAAGTGGAAACAACATTTCCTCACTGACTTCCAACACAAGTGCACCGCAAGGATATGTGCTAAGCCCACTGCTCTACACCCATGACTGTGTGGCCAGGCACAATTCCAATGCTATCTACAAATTGGCCAATGACACCATAGTTGTCGGCAGAATCACAAATGGCAATGAGGAAGCATACAGGAGGGAGATCGATCAGCTCACTGAATGGTGTCGCACCAATAACCTTGCACTCAGTGTTAACAAAGTCACAGAGAATATTGTGAACTTTAGGAGGAAGTCAGGAGAACACAAACCAGTCTTCATTGAGGGCTCAGTAGTGAAGAGGGTCAAGATCTTTAAATTCCTGGGTGTCAACATCCCTGAAGATCTGTCCTGGAGCCTCCATATTGATGCAATCATGAATAAGAATTGCCAGTGACTATACTTTGTGAGGTGTTTGAGGAGATTCCATATGTCATCGAAGACTCTTGAAAACTTCTACAGGTGCACCATGGAGACCATTCTGGCTGGTTGTTTTACTGTCTGGTACAGAGGTGCCAATGCTCAGGACAAGAAAAAATTCCAGAGGGTTGTTAACTCGGTCTGCAACTTCATGGACATCAGTCTTTAGTCCATTGAGTTCATCTACAAGAGGTGGTGTGTTTAAAAAAAGCAGCCTCTATCCTCAAGGACCCCCACCACCCAGGCAATGCTCTCTTCACTCTGATCCCCTTTGGAAAAACGTACAGGAGCCTGAAGATGAGTGCACAGTGGCACAAGGACAGCTTCATCCATTCTGCCATCAGAATCCTGAATGATTAATGAACCAAGAACACTGCCTTACTTGGACTTTTCATGCATATTTTAATTTATTTTTGTAAGGTCATTTGTATAAATGTTTGCACTATAACGCTGCCTCAAAATAAGAAATTTCATGACTTGTTCATGACAATAAATTCTGATTCTGATTCTTATGGCATCACTATCTCCTTTCTCCACCCTTGGATTTGGTCCTTACTATCCATATTCAAAAGTAAATTTTCACTGTGAAACCAACATACAATTGCACTACAAGTTATGTTGAGGCACGCCAAAACTAAAGAAAACATTATTAGTGCTGTTCTACTGCTTTTCATGAGTTAAATTCAGTGATAGTTGATGTTTAAGGTGTTTCGAAACAAAGAATTCCTTCAAGTGAGGTCATAAGCTAGTTAATTACTCATCATTTCACCACATCCAAGAAGAAACACAGGACAAGGAGATGCTTTCATAGACTATTCATTTTATCATCGTGCATAGCAAACAGCTTTCTGTCATAATACACCGAATGTTTCACACCACAATATGCTTCTTGAATACTTATTATGTAAAAAGTTGCCAATTCCTTTCAAGACAAGTGAAGTTAACACTTGTTATTAGTTTTAATGCAACCATATTCTCTCCAGCTGTATAGTGTCATACATTCAGTTACAAAAATCAATGCCTTTAAATTTATTTGAGGATGATCTACAAGCAAATAATTTTTGAAATTGACGTGTTAAAAATATACCACCATTGATGAAAATGTGCTCAGAAATAGATGTCTGCATATATTCTTCAGTGCAACAGGAATAAATGTCTTTCTCCTGGAGGAATAATGTAACTGAATCAGGATTCTCAAAATCAGAATCAGAATTTTTTGTCAGGGACATTGTCACTAAATTCGTTGTTATGCAGTAGCTTCACAGTGCGGACATTATATAAACCACCTTTCAAAATAAATAACAAATAGTGCAAGAGAAAGAAAAACTCAAAATAATATAGAGTCTGTGGTTTATTATTCTTCCAGAAATCTGATGGCAGCGGGGAAGAAGCTGTCCTTGTGCCGCTGAGTCCTCTTATCTTCTGGCTCCTGTATCGTTTTCCCAAAGGTAGCAGAGTGAAGAGGACATGGCCTAGTGGTGGGGGTCCTTGAGGATAGAGGCTGCTTTCTTAAGACACCCCCTCTTGTAGATGTCCTTGATGGAGTGATGCCCGTGATGTCGCAGGCCGAGTTAACAACCCTCGAGTTTTTGTCATGTTTTGAGAATTGACACCTTAGTACCAGACAGTGAAGCAACCAGCCAGAATGCTCTCCACGGTACACCTATAAAGGTTTTTGAGAGTCTTCAGTGATGTACTAAATCTCCTCAAACTCCTCACAAAGAATATCTGGTGGTGATCTTACTTTCTGATTGCATTGATGTGGAGGCTCCAGGACAGAACCTCTGAGATATTGACACCCAGGAATTTGTCCCTCTCTACTGCTGACCTCTTGATGAGGACTGGTTCTTCTTCTTCTGAAGTCCAGAATCATGTTGAGTGCGAGGTTATTGTGGTTATACCATTCAACTACCTGATCTGTCTCCCTCCTGTACACTTCCACATTGCCGATTCTGCCAACAAATGTAGTGTTATCAGCCATTTTGAGGAAGGACTCCTTTAAGGACTTGAATTATTCATGGCTTTCCTGTGCCTTCAGCAGTGCCAGGCGTGTACTCTCTTCATACAGTTGAAGGTCTGCTGGAGATGATCCCTTTGGTGCTGCAGCCACATGGTACATGGGAAGGAAGATTGTTCCCTAAATTCTTGGTGTTTTATAAATTGATCATTATGTTCACTACCGTTTTTCTTTTGCCCCACTAATGAGAAATAATGCTCATATTCCAAGAAGAACATTTTTAAAGTATTCTAATGCTCACTTTGGACTGGGAATCAATCAAAGCTGACCACAGTGACTTATTGCATGTTCAGGTGAGAGAGTCCTGGCAGGGAATAAAACCTGCCTGGACTGATCTATACCAAAGGCTATTTCAGCAAGAACTAAAAGCTCATTGTCGCGGGGGTAATAATAATTATTCTAAGTAAGCAAAAGTATGTTTTGGTAAGGCCAGCAGGAAGAATAAGCAAGAACTTGAATAAATAATAAGTGGTGAAATTGTTTAAAATAATCCAAGAAATCAGAAACAAAATTCTTGGAAAGGTGAAGAACAGGATTACTTAGGAAATATTTTGTATAGTTTCATTCAGTATCAGAGAAATGGAATATTAGTGAAGTTATTAGTTGTAATGTAGAGATGGGTAAATGACCATACAATCATGGCTGCAGTTTATCATAGAGATTGCCATAGATGAATTGTACTAAACCATACAATTTCTTGATACAAGTTCTTTATGCTGTGTAATACTTCACTTTTTCAATTAGAATAAAATTAATGCATCCATGGAGTAAAATAATTTATATTGTTAGTACAGCTTCAAGTTCCTTTGATTAAAAAATAATATTTGTGTGTCACTATCTGCATGTGGGATTCTTGGACGATAATTTTTGTTCTTTGGCTTCGAGCAGGAAACAATTTCAGTTTTTAGTCATTGAAACCCCTGGTATTCTGAAGTCTGCTGTGAAGTTTCTGATGCCTTGGGCATCCAAAAGCCACCACAAAACAACCAAAAATAATGCAGGATATTTGATGCACGTGAAAAACAATATATTGTAAATATTCTTGGGAGTTCTACAATGACTATAAATGTGCAAAGTTGGTAAAGTTTCTTCAATGACTGAACAAAAATATATTTTATTTTACAGTGTAGCCTTCCAATTTGATTTTTAGCATTTTTATGTTCTGAATTCTTGTAAATGTTATGCCAACTTAAAGGCCGAATCCACTTAACATGTGCTGAACCGCTTAACCAAAGCTTTAGAAAGAGATTATTAGGCAGTCTTTACAAGGGAAGTTTTGCTAATTAAATGCGCTTTTTAAGTGGTAATGAGAAATATTGTACTTTTCTGCCCAACAAAAATCTCTCGGATGTATTTTTTCCCCAACTCTTTCTACCTCGAGGTTGGTGCTGTACAGTGTATGACTTTGAAATGCTCAAAACCTACAGGATCACCACTGTAGTTCAAATAGGCTCTGGAGCTGATGAATTTGGACTCTTAATTTTTGCATTTGGTAGATCAATGGTGCAGAATAGCAAATCATATTCTGCCTGGGTAGCCAAAAAATTGTAGGGTATGAATGTACCATGCTGCAATTTAAAGACCCCCCACTCCAATCTAGCTCCAGTGTTGCCATGTATTTCCAAGCTCACTTAAGTACTCGCTGTTCACTCCAAGTTCTCACAATGGTCTTCTCCTCTACCCATTGAGATTTTCTGCCAACTTATTAAATGCCCCAATGTGCCTTACTGTTTCTAAGCCAAAGGGCATTAGACAATTGTCAAGATTATACATTTTCCATAAGCACTTAAAATTTGTCTGGAAAATAATTAATCATGATATTTAAGTTATTATATTTCCAAGTCTTGAATAATTTTTTCCGATAATATCACTGATGGTACTTATGACTATTAGGGTTAACTTGTTAGCCTAAAATGACAACCCACGTCCTGAAGCTTGTTTGCAAGGATACTTGACAAATTTGCATTAAATTATTTCATTCACACCACTCACTTTTCAATTTGATCCAATTTGTATTTTTCCTTCAATGTGATTCAATGTTTATTATTCTGGAGGTGTCAGTTCAAATGCAGTGGTAATGATGAATGAGACAAAAACTACGTGGAACTCCGAAAACAGAGGCAACTTGGCTTCATTCCAAATATTTCTTCTAAGGAAGAAACCGCCATCTGATGGTGTGAAGTGAAAACATTACAAGGAGAATATTTGATTGTGCCTTCACAAATCTTGCATATCTTGGTCCAAGATGGAAAATTTACTATCTTCTGGGACATACTGCAACCTAGAAATTCTTTGATAGAGAACAATTTAAGTTTGTGTGCTGTTCAATGGAATTTCTTTGGACAACTGGAACTTGCCAAATGCCCTGTGATGTTCCTACTTTTAAGGTATGAGCAAAAAGCAGGCAGGTGCCTGAATAAAAAAATGTGTCGAGGAGGAGAGAAGGGACAGGGGAGAAATGCAGACCAACAGACAAGAGGTCAAATATGGATATGGGTAACAGGGAAGAAGAGAAAAAAATGAGGTGATGGAAGGAGAGGGTAGCTTTCTGAAAGGGGGGTGGGAGACAGGCAGGAGAAGGAAGAAGAGGAGGAATAAATGGGTGGAAAGGTATATTGCATTTTGCATCACTTTGCTTTCATTATTGGTAAAATCTGAGGAACACGTGTATGAGAAAGAGCAAGAGGAAAATGAAGTTATACAGGAAAAAAGTCATCCATTTTTGTGAGTTAAAAGGAGGTAAGCAAGAGAGAGACTGAAGATGCTGGAAAAGTGGAGAAAAACAAAATGCAAGAGGAATCCTACACGGATCCTGTAATGGAGGATTTGGACCAGCTTATGCAAGAAGGGACGCAGTTGCATCAGTAGACATAATCTAATTTACACCATGAGGCCCAGAGATGCAGTTGTCTTTTGTTGGTCACAGACTGTCAGGAGACCTTGAAGAAAATTAAATCATTTATTCAAAGAGATAAGCTGTGAGTAAACAATTTTTTGGGTAATATAAGCCATGGTGAAGTGGAGACTCTCTGAGGGGTGGAGATGTCTCTCAGCAAGAAGAACTTCTAGAGTCCAGCTAACGTCCCGGTTGGGGGAGGTGGAGAAGCTGCTACCAGCACCCCGACAACCTACTATAAGTGTGTGGTCATTGCCTCGCTTCGGCAGTTGGGACCAGTCCAGGCATTGATAAGTATAATTGCGAAGGGTTTGCATATTGTAGTTTGAAATCAGCTTTTGAATTTGTAATAAACATTTGTATAAACTGAACTGCTCTCGGTGTGGGTGTCTATTTTCTTTCAGTAGCTCGAACACTGTGACCAATCTAAAACAAACAAAGTGAGAGGTACAAGTTTACCCGGGACAGTTCCATGTGAAGAAACTAGCTTCACATGGACACCAATCCCACTTTCCCTTCATTAATAGCCATGCTCACTCTGGCTCCCTCACTTACTATCCCATTGCTCTCTTAGCAAGAGTGCAAAATGAAGAGCCAAGAAAAAATATACCTGCCAAGCTAAACATAATGTTTCTTGATAGTCTACAGCACAGTTTGAGCATGCCTCTTGACTCTCGGTGAAGGAGAGAGCAGGTGGCCTTGAAATGAAACTTCAAGCAGATGCAATAAAAACACAAAAAAAATGCTGGAGGAACTCAGCTGGTCTTACAGTATCCATAGGAGATAAAGATATATTACTGACATTTTGGACCTGAGCCCTTCTTCTTCAAGGAATAAGCAAAGAACAGGAAGACATGATAATAAAGACGTCTGACTAGAGGAGGAGTCCAGGCTAACAAAAGGTGTTAATTGGATATGATAAGAGGAAAGGTGAGAATTGATTTTGGCTCTGGAAGAAAAAAAGACAGAGGGAAAAGGGGAGAGAGTGAGAGAGAAACAGATGGGAAAAATTGATGGGGAAGAAGAAGGGAGGGGAGGGTTTAACAGAAGCTGGAGAAATCTATGTTAAACCCATCTTATTGGAGGGTGCACAGATGGAAGTTAAGGTGTTGTTCCTCCAATTTTCAGGTGGTCTCACTCTGGAAGTGCATGAAACTATAGACAGACATGTTGGCAAGGGATTGGGTGAGGAATTGAAATGGGTGGCCACTGGGAGATCCATGCTATTGCAGCGGACAGATCTGAGGTGCTCAACAAAGCAATTTCCCAGTCTGTGCCCAGTTTCTCTAATGTAGAGGAGACCACCATGGAAGCAACGGATACAGTAGATGACTCCTGTAGATTCACAAATGAAGTGTTGCTTCACTTGAAGCCCTGAATGGTGGTGAGGGAGGATGTATGGGCATACATGGACAACTTCCTGTGGTCTCAGGGGTTGGCGTCAAGGGGATGATTAGTGGGAAGAGTGGACAAAGGAGTGATGGAGGGAGCAGTCCCTGTGGAGGGTGGAAAGAGGAATAAAGCAGTTTCAGATCATCTCAGAGAAGGCAATAACAATCTGGACCAGTTGTCTGACAGCTTATAGTCAGGCTGGTGGTGGAATAACAATGGAGGTATCATAAATCCTCTCATTTCCAGAACTGACAGCAGATATGTATCCCGATGTGCCATTGCCACTCCACATTTTCAGTGCCTCAATAAGCAGAGTAATTTGATGAAGTATAAATTACTACATACTCTGAAACCTTTGTTGCACATTAGTTTTCTTTTAATGAAAAGAAGGAAATGTGTCCAGTGCAACATGCTCAAGTAATATGCCAATCATAGTGAAGAGTTGTGATATGTTCATGTTTGCCATAATAATTAACAAGTAGATGTGTTTATTTTATAAATCTTGACTCTGAGATTACTTGTGGTGAGCAATGGTGGATTGTGACATGGAGTTATGTAAAAGGGTAGTGATGGAGGGAATGGGACATGGCATTGAAAAGATAGTCATCAATTTTGTAATAAAGTAAAATCGCAATGTCGGAGAAACTCATCAGGTTACTTTTTATAGCAAAGGTACATAACCAGTTTTTCAGGCTTGATACCTTCAACAAGCTATGGAAAAATGTTGGCACGTGTCCAAAAAAAATGGTAGGAGGGTGGAGGAGCATGATCCCAAAGGCAGGAGGTAATAGATGGATGAGGGAGGGTAGACACACCAGCAAGCAGGGAGAGGAAGGATGGCTCTGTGAATGGAGTGGGAAGGATGTGGAGAGCTGGAGGAAAGAAGACAAAAAGAAAAGGAAGGAAGAGAGAATGGAGAGTAAGCTAGCAGAAATTGGAGAACTAATTTTGTAAAACAAGGTTATCAATTTTTTTTCTGCCGCTACATTGAAGTCCTTTGAGCTAATTTCCTGAGACTTCTATCTGTGTCTGTGCTACCTTCTCATAGCATGACTATCCTCCCACAGATATAAGTTACATCACCTCCCTCCAATCCTCCATTAGGATGTCTCAGTGTATACTCTTCCTCATGGTCAGTTATGAATTAATATTGGCAGCATGTTTCTGAAAATTCAGCATCTCCTACTTCTGTAATCTCTGTTTAGAAGTTGCAGGCTAGCTTTCAGTCACACTAGCAATAGCATACTGACCAGAGACAGCTGCATGCAGCAGTGATTAACAAGAGCAGTCCGCCTGAACTTGGCATACTGCCTGCAAAACATCACAAAAATCTGAGCTAATCGCATGTTTAAGTACCTGAGCAGAATTTTGGCACTACCCAAAGTAATTCTCCATGGACTGCATGGACATTGCATTGTGAATACACTGAGTTAGGTAAAAGGTAAATCAGGATCTCAAGGATGGTAATCTCCCAAATACTCATGGTGCTGTGCACCAGTGAGGGGAGCAATAGGAGGATAGGACAGATGAATACATGGCGGAGGAACTCCCTCGAAGGAGGGATTCAGGTTTTGCATCATTGGAAACTCCTCAAGCGTGACAGGTTGCACCTGAACTGAAGGGGCACCTGAGTTGGCGTTGGAGTATTAGAAAGGATATTTCTATGGGAACATTAGGTGAGGGTATGAAATAAGAAGAGGGTAATCACTTTGTTGGGATTGCGAGACACATTGATCAGATGGACTGTCAGGATCTCTACCCAGGGTAACAGTGTCACACCCTAGAGGGCATGCATTTGGGTGGAAGATTTTTTTTTTACACACAGAGAGCGGTAGGTGCTTGGAATGGGCCATCAGGCGTAATGATGTAAACAGATAATATAAGAGCATTTCCAGAGATTTAGACATAAATATGCAAGAAATCCATCAATTGCAAGGAGCAGAGTTTTCCTTTGATTTGGATATTGTGTTTTTCACAGATATGTGCTATGTTTAATGTTCTATATACCAGGGGCCCTTCAAAAATCAGAGGGAATTAGAGAAGCAAATATGCAAGGAGACATAAATAGCTGTAAGAATAATATGGTAGTAATAGCAGATAACTTTAACTTCCCTAATATTGACTGCCATAATTTTAAGGGATTAGATGGGGTAGCTTTGTTACCTGTGCCCAGTAACATTTTGTCCAGCACAATGTTGATGAGAGAGGACAACATTTGATATCCTCTTGGGAAATAAGGATATGTAACTGAAGTGACAGTGAGGGAGCAATTTGGGTTCAGTGACCATCATTTTATTAGTTTTAATCTACTTATAGAAACATGTAAGATTGGTCTACGTTAATCCTAAACTTGAGGGAATAGGTTTAAGGTAGAAGGCAAAGATTTAAAGGTGATGTGAGACAATTTTTTCCAAACAATATATGGAAGAGGAGGTATGGAGATGGGAAGAATTATAGCATTTGACAGACATCTCTACAGGTTCATGGATATGAATGTTTTTGAGGCATATGGGCCAAATGGAGACTATTAGAATGAGGTTAGGTTGGTACTTCGGCCAGGATTGACATTGGGCCAAAAGGCCTGTTTCCATGCTCTATGACTTTACAAATCTCTAACCTCTTTTATGCTTATTTTTGTTTACATTTTTTTGATCAGTCCTTTTATAATTAATTCAATGAGTCAGGTGCTTAATAAATGTTTTCATGTGACCTGACATCTAGCCGGCCCATATCTGGTTGCCTTGCAGGGAATCCAACTTCAATAAAGGGTTCAGGAAGAGCCTTGATAGCCTAGTGTAAAGAATCCCAGCTATCGAGATAGTCTGAAGGATTTGGCTCTATTTACTTAACTATAGAGACATAGGTGAGGTTTGTTCAATGATGAAAGGGCTTATGTGTATGACTATGCAGAGATGATTCTTGTTCAATAAATTAGTCTTGGAAGACCAGTCAGTGTGAATTTAAACTAACTTAGAATGAAAATTGGTTCTGCCTCTCCTGGGGAGCATTGAGCCTCAAGAATACAATCAATGTTGAAATTGTCTTCCTCCAAGAGAGAGCTTAATTGGGGTAGAGTTCACATCAAATGGGAAGCAAGTGGCTTCACAGATCATGTGATCTCATGAATGGGTTTAAATTTCCCATGCTGGATGTCAAACAGTTGTCCAAAGGATGTTTTCTCATTTTGTTGATTTCTGTGTTTGATTGCCTGTCCTGGCATTGCCAGATGGGAAATAATCCTAACATATTAAGGGTCGTGCAGACATGATGGACATTGGGTGATTTCCTGTTCATAGCTTTTTTTGTAAATTCAATGTCATGCAGTGAACAGGAACACATCCTCGCTCTGTTCCAATTTGAGCAGTGCTATCACATGCCCTTCTTTGACTTTGTAAATCAGCAGAATAAATATTTCCTTGTAATGTGCCAAGAGTGAACAGTGGAACTGCATACTTAGATTTTACACTTAACTAACAAATACTCAAACCTGCTGTGCTTAACGACACTGGAAATAATATTCTTATGTGACTAAATTTTACTTTTCTCCTTATCCACAGGAACTCTGTGCTCTGACTCTCTTTCTCCCAAGACTTTAGCTGAGCTCCCCAAATTAAGTCAGACTTGCCAAGAAATTCTTTCCAATAAGCAACTGAGGTCATGCTAATTTAAATAACCGTTGATTAAACTCCAAAAGAGACTCCAATCAGATATGCACTTGAAATGAATTCCTTTGGTGCCTCCCTTGGATATTCGGCTTAGTCCAGAAGCTGATTCCATATATTGTGTCGAAATAAAGTCACTGGGGTAGACCTTGACTTTGTTTGATAATGCAAAATGGGTAAAAATGAGTCATCACACTTTTTTCTCTCTCCTGATTTTAAATTCCATTGACATCTGTGACCCAGTGTTGTATTAGGCAGTGCATTTAAGTCCTAATCCATCAACAAGCTAAGAAATAGAAAGCTTTTACTATGTAGATTTCAGCATCCCCTATCTTAAAAGCAGGTTGATTTAATTAAACAGAGTTTACCGAAAGGAAGATTATAGAACTTGAATTAGGAATTAATATATATTCACAGGAGAAAAGAAGCAGAGGGACAATTTGTGAGTTAATATAATTTAACTGTGTAAATAGAACTGAAGGATATTTAATGATGTTGGCCATCCATTGCTCTTAATCTGGCCAGAGTTGTTGAAAAATGTTTGGTCTTGATGTTCACCATTATTCACCAACCTTATGAAATTATGCTGCCGTACTTGCAATGAAAAATAGCACTTGGAGAAAGTGAAGTGGCATTTGAAGCATCGTCCTTCAGCTTCAGTCACCACTTTTAATATAGGATAAAATTGAAAAATAAATAAAATAGAACTGATGGTTCTCGGGAAAAGAATAGGACAAATGATTAAATACTCCTGCTAAACATAATAGTTCAGGTGCTATTAAGGTTGTGGAGATGTCATCTGTGGAATGTAGCTAGGCAAGACTGTGAACTACAGCCTGTGACATTAGATTAAAAGCCTAAAGTTTCACAAGATTACCTTTCAGCTTAGAAAATCATTACACAGATGGCCTTCCTTCTTGTGGTTCATAACCTGCTGAACACACAGGATCAGTCAGTTAACAACATAAGTTGGGAAAGAGTCTATAATGTTACCTCTTGATTATCAGCTACTGCATCGATGAACTTGGTAGATTACATGATATTTTCTCATTTTGTTTTTCGAATAGGCTGTTTGTGGTTGAGGTCATTTGAATGTTGAAAATGGGAACAGGATTTTACATAGAAATAAGCTTGTCTTTGTGTCCAGAATAATATTTATTTTAAACTATAACATAGAGTTTAATTCTAATCTTCAAAACAATGTCGTCTGCATTTTTAGAGTTTCATACATATCACCTCCCTGAAATGTAAAAGCATCAATGTTCATACTGCTGAAATTCCGAGAAGAAGCTTAAATCCAATTTATTTTGGAGCAGAAGTTAATGCAGTGTGCCACAGAATAAGATGAACAAATGTATCTGGAGCACAGTTCATTGGCATCCACTTCCAAGTAGAGTTGCTCGTGCAGTCTCCATTGAAAGACTGGGAAAAAACAAATGCTGAATTTAGTTTAGTTAAATTATTATGATTATACATTTTAAATGCATCCACTGAAAGTGTCGTAACTTTCAGCTAAGTGTAATTTTTTTTGTACATTTCTCCTGATTTTAACCCTTTGGATTCCAACTTTCCTAATATATACTGCAGACTGAGTCCATGGGTAAATGACAGCATGAACATCATTTTAATCAACTGGTATTTGGGTATTAAATCAGTTTGGCAATATGGGGACACACTTGTTGGTAGTCCCTGAAAACTGGTACATGGTGTCTGAAGGGTTAAGCATATAACACTGTAAAACAAAAATTGTCTGAAATTTCTACAAAACTGCTCATTGTCTATGGTGGTTAGTTGCCCACCAATTCAACTCTCTTTTATTGGAAAAAGGCCCCAGGTGCATCTGTACAGAAGTCTGCTTTCAGCTAATTGGTGAGGCCCTGAGCAGTACTGAACTGAGCTGATCATCAATCGCACTGAATTGCTTGGACAGTCCATTAAGTGATGTGGTGTCTGCTGTTCACACTAATCATTCAGACAAGACTCAAGGAGCAATCCAATAATCAATCCTCAGGCTTGTTCCTTTGGGTTCATAATTTCTTTCCAACTGTGCAGATTTAGAGGGCATTTATAATCTTGTCCAGCACTTGTATGGCATAGAAGCAAGTAAGGAAATGGTGGTTAATTTGATGGCTCCCTTTTGGAGCCAGAGTTGCCTCTGGTCCTCCTCTCCTGACACCATCTTGGAGAGAATGAACAGTCACAGGCTCATCCAGGGTATTGGAGACCAGTATTTCAGAAGGTTAAGACAGATCTGGTATTTGGGTTTTGAAGAGGTAGTTTATTTGAGATGGCAGTTTCTTGGGAGATCAGGAGTGGGAGTGAGGGAAGTTGGGACATCTGTCCTCAGATTGATGGATCAGTGGCAAGCCAGAGTTTGGTCATTTTGGGTGGAGCAGTTGTTTCAATATTGAAATTGGTTTGCCAAAGGATCTAAGGAAGTAATGGACTTAGCTTACAGTTCAGTACAATGCAGCGAGGAACATGCTGTCCTTGGGATGTGATCCAAGTTCCTTTCAGTGCTTGAAAAAGACCATTGGAAGGAGAAAGGAGAAATCACTTTGGGTTTTAAGGATGATTTAGGCTCAGAAGTGGCCTGTTGAATTCTTTGAGTAATGTAAAGCACAGGGACATGGTAGTTATTATATTTCCCATTGGAGAAAATTGTTTGGAATTGCATAAAAAATAACTGAATTTCCTGAGAAACCTTTCCAAGTTTTATCTCATCCAGTGCTCTCTCAGTTTTGGATCAAGATGATCCAGATATATTTACCATTTTAAAGGTCAAATCCTCTCTAGGATTTATTTCTGTTGTCTTCATATAGTTGCAAATATAATAATAATAATTTAAAATATTGTCTCTTTGTGGTTAACTTTTCCATTAATGTTATTGTTTATTGCTTTTCAATGGCATTTAACAGGTTTATGACCAGTCTTCTAGTCATTATTAATGTCCTATGTCAGTGCGAGCATACTCTTTGGGTGGATAAATGATGATTGAAATTGCACTTGATTTTCTGGCAAAAACTTGAATGAAATGAACAACAGTCTTAAAAAAGTAACCCATTTTTAAAAAAAGTAACATTTCTTCTCTTTAAAAGGCAAAAAATTGCCTAGCGAGGCTGTATAATGAATTTGTGTAATTGGGCAACTGTTCAAATTTCCTTCTTAAAATTCTATTAACTTAAATTTGCCTTTATAAAATAGTTCCTTGTTCCCATCTGCAAATAATATTCCTCATTTTAGAAGTAAAATGGAAAATATGAAGCTGGCAAGGTATTAAAATAGGAATGTTTTTTTCCCTGAATGTAAATAAATAATCATAGATTAACAAAGTGCTTTCAGTTCTCTGAGGAATCTTATATATACAATATTTTCAGCTTGGAATTGTTCCACTCTTGTGAGGTGTCTTTCCTGAATGATTAAATTACAAAGTTAGTACCCTGATCTTAGGCAGTGTCGAGGAAACTGGCACAGCCATTGTATGATCAGAGTGAGGATTAGCAATTATATTTCTCAATTAATCACAGTTAGATACAATGCACTTGAAACAAGGAATCTATTATAATGTGCCATAAATATTTGTTTTTTATTCTAACTTTGCCACTTCATTTCTTTGAGTTTTCCCTTTCCATCCTGGTCTCTCTCTCTCTCAATTTTGTTATTTGTATCACATATACAGTTTCCAGTGCATTTTTCTTTAGAAACTCATGGTGTCTTGAATGTTGGGTTTAAGATATTATTTACATTTTCAACATTTGCTACACCAGTTGTTTATCTTAAACTAATCAAATGCTTTCATTTTATGGACATTCTGCATGCCTTTATTCTGAATTTTCTATTAGAACTGCGAGTGAAGTGGTAAGCAAGAACACAATCCTTTCCCTTTCAAGACCCATATACAATCGAGGCCTGATGAATGGTATAAAAGTCCGATTTCTCCTCCTGACAGCTGCTAAGGGAGCTTAGTAAAATGACTTGGAGTGGCTTTTCAGCTGATGAAAATTTACAGGGCAGATGTGCTCTCAGAATTTGCAAGAGATGAATGAAAAATAATTAAAAGGCACATTTGTCTTATTACATGTTTGATTTTACATGATGCCTAAAAATACAAGCTTTGACCTGAGGGATGAGATGAATAGATTTTAGATTGCTTTTTGTTTCTGACAGTACTGCTCCACAGTAAATTGATCCATGAATTGCTTATTACCTGACAATAGCTTTATCTGTGTCTTCTTCAGAAAAGTAACCTACAGAAGGGGTCAGTTAAATAATGATAAAATATAATTTGTCATGTGTAGAGTAACTGATAAATTTAAAATTCGGGTAAGTTGGGTCTCAGAATATAGCTACAGATATTTGTCATACTCTAAATGGTATAGGACAATACTTAAAGTGATAGAAGAGTTCATGTTGTTCCATTCCATCTGTCTGTTATCAGTCCACTGTTAAATATATGACTGAATTTATGCTTAAGTGAGAAATTCAACTCTATTATTTCTTAAATGTTTTGTGTTGTGGCAATAAATCAGGAAGCAATAACCAAAAAAAAGCACATTTCACCTCAACATTCAAACAGCAGTGACATTTGTAGGAACCATTGAAAACATGTAACTACACAAGTGGTTACTGAAGTGTTCTTGGTAGTGTTGTAGTTTGATCATGTTGCTATTCTCAACCAATGATAGATATATTTGCAAGGCAGCCACATTGTAATAAATTATATTATTGGCCGGCAAGAGTACTTTGCAACACACAATGTTGCAATGGGACTTTTGAAGCATTCTACTTTCAATCTTCCAATACTGAAATTCTTTCCCTTCAACACCGATACAATAGACATATAATAGTTCTCAAATTTCATCTTTATTAAAAGTTACCATTTGGATTTATTTTCAACAGAATATCTCAGCACATAATATATTATATGTAAAATTTTCTTATTGAAACTTAATTGTTCTAAGAAGGGACAGCAAGTTTTAAAAACTGAAAATGTGTAAAAATGCAAAATATATAAAGGAAAAGCAGATTTTTCATTGCAACAACAATTTTTAAACATCAAAAAGATGCATTCACAGATATGAGCAGCAAATGTCCTATCATGAAACTGTAGTAAAATATTAATAGAACTATCTTCCATTAGATGGCAGTAAAGACCCAAAATATAAAAAAAAATTCTTCCTTGGCCCCAGGATCCAGTGCAGGAACATGTAAAATTACTGTGCACAGTACTGGCGCTTAAATGGAACAAACATTTTATCCTTCTCCAACTTTAGACTCACTGGACAACCAAGCTGATCCAAAACTCAGCCTGAAGACATTGCCTCTTGTTCATTTGAGACACAAGATGGCAAAACTTAGCCTGAAACAAGATAGTTTGCAAATACATCTGCTCACTTGTCAGTATGAGCTGATGGTTAGAAGCCCATTACATGATTAGTATCGTATTCATCAATATTGCTAGGTCACTTTGATGATTGGCAATGTGGCTAGGAAATGGCTTTGGGGAGTGTTAATGGAAAAGGATGTTGCAAATCACTGCTGCTTTAATCTATTATACAAAACACTGTGTCGTTGAGCCACAGCTTTACATTGTCATCAAATCAGAGGAAGGGATATAAATTTTATCTGGTTGGACCAAGTTTGCATTTCATGACTTTGAGATCAGATAAATGACACGGGTCAGAGTTACTATCCATGAGACTTTCATTATTCCTTCCAATAAGAGCCAATATACTGCCCTTGGATTATGCTTTGTAATTATTTCAAACTTATTAAAATAATCTTACAAAAATAACTTCAAGAATTACCAATAGAATTATATAATGCAAAAAAAAAGTAAAAAAATATAATGCTGGAGAAACTCAGGACACGAAACAGTGTGCTGAATATAGCACGATTTAACCTGCAGAGTTTCTCTAGCATTGTGTTTCTATTTCAATCACGGTGTCTGCAGACTTTCATATTTTACTATTTCTAATTATATAATGCATTCTGCTAAATATGTTTCAATGCTTTCAAAAGGCTTTGCTTAAAATAATTAAAACAGTTCTGAAATGTATGATTTAACAAGAGATGTAAAAATGAAATTCAAATTAGGAGCATGCAAAGTGAATGTCTACAATATAACATGGCCCATCTTTCCCATTCGGCTCTTTGTTCATCCTCACTTTATGACATAATGGATGTGAAATTTCATGGCACGGGTTGTTCAATGATGCAAATAAAGCTATATACCTTCAAATTCAGTAGCCTGTATCCTGATCTGAATTCAAAATCAATAAAAGTACAAAAGTAAACAGATGCTGGAGGATTGGAATAGTACTCAAAAGTGATAGAGGAATTCAGTAGGTCACACAGCGTTCCATGGAAAGCAACAGATAGTCAATGTTTCAGGCCTGAGCCCTTCATCAGGAATGCCAAGAATCAGGCAAAGGCCTGATTAAGAATGTAGGAAGGGGAATGGCAGAAACTTGCATGTGATCGGTAAATTGTAGCAGGATGATGAGAGGCGATAGGGGATGGGAAGAGGACTAAGAAAGATGCTCTGTTAGGAGGAAGGGGTTGGGAGCTGGAATTCCCCTCCCCCCTCTCTCTCCCTCCAGCTCTCCGTCCCCTTCCTTTCCATCCTTTTTCTCAGCCTATCTTCAACACTATCTAGCTCCTTTGCATTCCCATTCCACTGCCAGCCTGTGCTCCTCTCCTTCCCCTCCTCTCACCAACAGCCCTGTCCCAGCTGTTATTGTCATCATCCAGATGCTGTGCTGATCAGAAAGAGAGAAATATTTGGGTTGGCTTGTGTTCATCATGAATGCAGGCTGATACTTTTGATGTCCTGGACAGGAAGGAACTATCTATCGTCGTCTTCCCTAAGTGCTCCTCTTCCTCCAGGTCCATAGTTGTTGTCATGGCTGAGAGAGATGTGATGGCAGTGTGTGCAACAGATCCCTCTGGGTCAGTTGAAAGGTAAAGGTTCCATTATTGGAACCTAATACTACATTTAGAAAGTATCATACATGAAATTTTTAAACTTTTGTCTACCATAAGGGAGACTGAGAGTCGCCACTTCGTCCAGCGTCCCTCGCAGAACCTACAGCACCTGGTGTTCCTTGGCAGTCTCCCCGCCAAGTACGGACCAGGCCTGAGCTTGCTTAGCTTCCGAGATCAGACATTCTCAGGCATACTTAAGCAATAGAGGTGAGTTTGAGAATATCAGTTGTTTATTTGCTGGAACAGTACAGCTTTCAGTACATGCACATTTTTCCCATGTATGTAGCTTGGACTCAAAAGCTCTGATGACACAGCAGCCCCTCTTGACACAGAGTGAATTCAATCTATGGCTTCTTTGGCAATAGTTAACAACCAACATGACAACCCTAGTGTGATTGCACACAAATTCATCATCCAGGAATATTCTGTCTAGATTTGCATATTACAGAGCTCATCCATAGTCCAGTCAAAGTAACATGCATTCAAAGTTCAAATTTATGTCAAAGTACATATCTGATGTCTTATACAACCCTGAGATTATTTTTCCTGTGGGCCGGGTAGAATTTCTATTTCTTCTCTTTGGCTTGGCTTCGCGGATGAAGATTTATGGAGGGGTAAATGTCCACGTCAGCTGCAGGCTCGTTTGTGGCTGACAAGTCCGATGCGGGACAGGCAGACACGGTTGCAGCGGTTGCAGGGGAAAAGTTGTTGGTTGGGTGTTGGGTTTTTCCTCCTTTGTCTTTTGTCAGTGAGGTGCAGTGCAAACTGTACTCAAGAAAAAGATACATAAAAGAAAAAGAGAGAAGTGTAACAAGAAAGGAATGTAAACAAACTGTGCAAATACAAAAAAAAAATCAGTGTATGTTCAGTGCAAAGTAAGAATCCTTAAATGAGTCTCTGGTTGAGTCTGTTTAGGAGTATGATGGTGGTGGGGTAACAGCTGTTCCTGAAACTGGTGGCATGAGTTTTGTGGCACCGATTCCTCTTTCCTGATGATGGCAATGAGAACAGAGCATATACTGGATGGTGTGGATTCTTGATGATTGCTGCTGCTCTCCAATGGCAATATTCCACATAGACTTTCTCCATGGTGGGGAGATTTTTGCCTGTGATGTGCTGGGCTGTGGCTTTCCAGTCAGAAGTATTGGCATCCCCATACCAAGCCATAATCTAGCTAATCAGCACATTTTCCTCTAAACATCTATAGAAGTTTTCCAAGATTTCTGATGTCATACCAAACCTCAGCAAACTCCTGAGGAAGGTGAGGAGCTGACATTCTTTCTTCACAATTACGTTAGTGTGTTGGGTCCGGGAAAGGCCCTCTGAATTAGTGTCTCCCAGGAATTTAAATTTGCTCACCCTCTCCACCTCTTGATCCCCTAATGATCTCTGGATCCTACACCTCTGGTTTTTCCTTCTACAATCAGCTTTTTGGTTTTGGTGACATTGAATTGTTGTTGTTACACCATTCAGCTAAGTTTTCAATCTCCTTTCTGTATGCTACATCACACCTTTTAATAAAGGCCACTATTGTGGTATCAACAGCAAATTTGTTCATTGGTGTTGTTGTACAGAGCCCCACATTTGTAGGGCAGGGGGTTAACTATGCAGTGCTGTGGTGGTCTGGTGCTGATGGAGAATGTGGAGGAGATGTTCTCGCTAAACTGCACTGATTGGCATCTGGAGGTGAGGAAATCCAGGATCCAATTGCACAGTGGGGTGTTGAGTCCCAGGTCTTTGAATTTGCTGATCAGTTTTGAGGGGAGAATGGGTTTAAAAGCTGAATTGTAAACAATAAAGAGCATCCTGATCT
This sequence comes from Narcine bancroftii, assembly GCF_036971445.1. Classification (NCBI taxonomy): domain Eukaryota; kingdom Metazoa; phylum Chordata; class Chondrichthyes; order Torpediniformes; family Narcinidae; genus Narcine; species Narcine bancroftii. Next base: position 99,804,597 of record NC_091477.1, on the reverse strand, counting down.
ATACATCTTTGCTGTCTAGGGTTTTGTGTAGAGTCATTCAGATGGTATGTGCCATAGACCTGTTGCTGCAGTAGACAAATTAGAACAGATCCATCTCACTGGTCAGACAGGTCCTGATATGCTTCAACACCAGCTGTTCAAAACTTGTAATCACTGTGGATATAAATGCCACTGGTTGGTAGATTGCCACATTCTTCTTTGGCACCAGTACGATTGAGACCTGTTTGAATCAGGTGCCCTGTCGGAGTGAGATTTTGAAGATATCTATGAAAACATTAGCCAGTTGGTCAGCAGTGCTCAGCCAGGTACTCTGTCTGGATTGGATGCTTTCCTTGGATTCATTCTCCTTTAAGCAGCCCATACATATGCCATCTTGGGATACTGACAGTAGAGGATCATCAGGGAAAGTGGAGGTGCACAGTCTTTGGTCCGGTGGTAAAATCAGGCATATAAGACATTAAGCTCATTTGGGTCTGAAGATTTGCTGTCTTCTATTGCACTGGATCTATTTTTGTAGCAGGTTATGTGACTTAGGCCCTGTCATAGCTATCAGGTATCGTCTCTTAGCTGGATTTTTAGCAGATGATCAGGTACTATACGTCCTCCACTTGAATCTAACTGAAGGCTGGAGAGACTCATTTAAGTTCTGGTCTTGATTTTCTCCTGATCATTGAGATAGATTCAAGCCCAGGTTCCATAAATGAAATCACTCGAAATGAAATACTCGGTTGAACCAATCAATGCAGAGTTTTTAAAGAGAAAACTGGAAAGCTATTTTAAAATTGCTTTGAAATCCTTTGTTTAAATATGTTGTGAATCTTTCTTAATTTCTTAAATATATTTATAACACCAACAAGTGCTGGAGCATATGAATAGCTCAGGTAGTATCAGGATAAACCACAGAAAAAGGGTTCAAAGTGCTTTATGCACGTTTGCCTTATGTGTAAGTCAGTTCATTCTTACTACTGTATAATACAAGACATAATGCAGGATTCTCACTCCTAGGGTGTGCATAATTATCAAATTTCAAGCACAAGGGGTGCAGTGTTATTATTTCTCCCTGTATTTAAAAAAAATCTCTTAAGGCTTGTGTACCACATATTAATAACATGAGAAGGCAAGGGGTGGATATTGCAGTGACAGCTTTGAATGAAACAAGAATGCATAGTTTAAGGCTGGATGGGCAATCACTGATTAGACTTTGTGCTCTGTTCCATGGGGAATTACCTGTAGCAATTCAGTGGAGTCAACTTTAATATGAGGCCCATGCAGCTGGCATGTTATAAGACCCTAAGTTGCATATTGCAAGCTTCCGCTCTATCCAAGTTAGCTGACAGAATATATACTTAATTTATTGGCCACCTCTGCCCATTTACATTTGGCAGAACCACAAAATTGTGCAGAACTAGATACCAAAATTTGCTATTATTGTATTTGATACTATTTGATATGTATAAATGTGTTTTGCAGAAAGTTTTGAGTCGATGCTCTGCAAAACTCTTATTAAATGAAAAAATAAAATCCTTTCATGCAATTATTTCATTATTTGAAATCAGGGCAGTCGTATGTTTTCCCATATTCTCATTTGTGCAAGATGATTTTTTTCAATCTTTTTATTAAACATAAGTAAACAATACATGAGGGGAATAGAATACAGAATTGGATAGTAAAAACAGATACATCAATATATTGCAATATTTAATATTGTCCCTTTCTCCTCAATTTGGAATATTCAAAAAAAGAGAGAATTATTGTTAAAACCCCATCTAACCTACCAAAATAAACAAATAACAGATTTAAAAAAAGGCTGGGCTTTTTCACTACAACAGGTCAAGGCAAACCATTTATCTGGTCCTTGCCAATAAAAAACAACAGAAATCCAGAACAGTCTGGAAGGTAAAGTCAAAATACAAATGAACTCGTATGAAAATAGTTTATAAAAGGACACCAAGGTTCTTCAAACTTAACAGAGTGCAACTTCTAATTTTTTCTAAACTTAAACATGACATAACTTGAGAGAACCATTATATCAAATTTGATCCTTCCATTTAAATAAAATGGTTCTTCTGGCCAACTGTGTAGTAAAGGCTACAATCTGATGTGCAGAATTGGGAACTGGACCCATTTCTTGAGCTATAATTCCAAAAATAGCAGTCAATGGATTAGGTTCCAATCTCATACCCAGTATAATTGACAAAGTCTTGAAAATATTTGTCCAATACTTCTCCCATACAGAGCAAGATCAAAACATATACATTTGTGTGGCCACTTGTAATTTACATCTATCACATGGGCCAATTTATCTTTCAACCGATGAGCCCGATGTACCACTTTAAACTGAATCAATGTGTGTTGAACACATAATGAAGAAGTATTAACCATTCCAAAAATCCCATGTTTCTCTGGGAGAAGTGACTGAAGTTCCAATTTCCAAGTTCCTCTAATTTTATCATTAGGGATTGATTGCAATTTTAATGTTATTGTAAATATTACCTATTAAACCCTTATGCGAAGGATTCAAATGAAAGTAAACCAGGACCAAAATTAAATCTTTCCAAAATTTCAAACAGATATTTCCATTCCACTCTATCAAAAGCCTTTTCTGCATCTAATGACACTATACATTCCGGAATTTTTGTCGATGGAGAGTCCATATATAATATTGATTAACCTACCGATATTTAAATGTGAATAACAATTCTTTATAAATCCTGTTTGGTCTGTAGAAATTACCTGAGGAAGAATATTTTCTAATCTGAAATCTAAAATCTTAGAAAAAATTTTGTAATCAACATTCAACAATGATATTGGTCAATAGGAAGCACAATCTAAAGGGTCATTATCTTTCTTAGGAATTAATGAAATTGATGCTGCATAAAATGTTCATGGCAAAGTTCCAAGTAATACAGAATCATTAAACACCCAACACCAACAAGGTGTTAGTACATTAGCAAAGCATTTTTAGAAAAAAAAACTCAACAGTATAACTTTTCGAGTCTGGGGCTTTGCTGGACTGAAGAGAGGAAATAGCTTTAAAAAATTCCCATTTCTGTTATTGGAGCTTACAAAAAAAAATTATCATGAGAAGAAATTTTAAGGATATTCAATAGTTGCAGGAATTTATACATACTTATAGTATTATTATGAAATTGAGATTATATAAATCACATAAGAAATCTCAAACTGCCTTATTAATTTCATCATGATCATATGCAATATTTCCATCTCCTTTACAAATCTTTTAGCCATAGCTGCCTTTAATTGTCCAGTTAATAATTTATCTGATTTATCTCCATGTACATAAATTGTGTTTTAATTGGTCAATAAGTTGGCAAGGACAAACACATCATCTTTTTTTCTCTTTCTTTAAACAATATTCTCATGGAAAAAAAACTCTTGGATCCTTGGTAAAACTAGAATTTGTGCTCAAATAGTGGCTATTTACATGAAAATAAGATCATTGCTATCCAGGTCAAAAATGTAATTAATGTCACTGGTATCAATTTTGATCAATTAATTTTGCAATTATGCCATTCTAGATGGAATATTATGCTGAATTCTTCCTTAAAGTTTGGGTTGTACTTTTGAATCTTTTCAAACCCTTTTCTTCTGCCCTATTATGTCAAATAGATTTTTGAAAAAATGAGTACTTCTTGAATCTTAGCTTTCTAATCCAGACTCATTCAACTTCAGAGAAGATCAGGAGACTCGAGGACAATGTTTACCCCTTAATTAACATAATAAAAAGGTATATAATATATAAAGACAATAATGTTGATGTTAATAGGATCCTGCTTTGCACAATTGCTATGCAACTGTGACTGTTCTTCAGAAGTACTTTGACATGCCCTGGGGGGATGTTGTCAAATGATTGCATGTTCTTTCTTCCATTTTCTTTGACAATGAGGATGGAATTTGGTTATACTCCATTTTTCCAGCTCCTAATGTATACTTAAAATGTCAAGACAGCGAGGTGATGATGGTGGGGGGGTGAGAGTCTGATGAAGAGACTGGAAGCTCAAAAGATTTGCTACACCACAATATCAGAAATATTGAGTTCTGGAAGGCAAGAGGTAAACAAGGATAGGACCACACAATGCTGCCAAAGACAAAATAGCAAATCATAGAGTAGAATCCAAAAAGACTAGGGTGTGTGTAAAAAGGCCAGAAGGGCACCAGTTTATTGGGAAATTATTGTTAATACACAGGATCTTAAAAAGTGATGTAAGAAAGGCAGTTGTTTCTCATCTGATATTAGAGTTCTCTTACGGACAATTGGAAGTGCCCTCATTCTAATAGTCTCAAAGATGCATAATGATTGGTTTGAACTTTCTTGAGGAAACATATTATATTTATTGATTATATTAAATAATCAATTCTTGTTGTTGAAGCTCGAGTGATACTTTATTGAAACTAAATCTACAGAAAAAACACCAGTGCCTGGATCCCTTGGTGAGTTTAAAGTCAGATTTAAAATAGAAAGTGTTGAGTTTGATTTCAACCTGAAGAATTCAGCTTGTGGCTGATCCATAAAACATAGAGAACCACAAGCATAAGAAACAAATGGGACACATGCATGAGATAATGATTTTCTACAACTCATATATTCATGGAAAAAAAATCAAGACTTGTATGGAACCATTTGGCCAGAATTTAGAGGAGCACATATCTGGAGAACCAACAACACCTTCTAGCAACCATAACCACTCACCCTCTGGTAATGGATGCCATTAATTATTGGAAGCCGGTGGGGCTCATAATAATCCTTCATTGAACTTGAAAGAAATCTATCAAAACATCATCTGAAACTCAGAAAATAGATTCATAAAACATAATATACCCCCTGTTACAAGCCCAAAGGACCCCAAAATCCAGCAGCAATAGACATTCACCGAGCCAAGTCATTTTTAAAACAAAAGTTATTTTTAATCAACTTCGAACATGAAAATAGAATCAAACTTTAACTTAACTAACCCAGATAACCCCCTTCTAATTCTAAGTGCACGTGTATGTAATGTGTGTATAAATTTAAGAAAAGTTCTTAATATATACATGTCATGTTCTTCTTGACCTACCCTAAATCCCTTAATTTCAAAATCATTCTGAATTGCTTGAGCAAGTGGTTCTCTAGGTAAAATGAACAAAGCTGGAGATAAAGGGCATCCTCCCTTGCTAGTTGAAATGGTACAGATATTTGCCCATTAGTTACTTATTTTGCTTTAGGATTATTATACAGTGCCCTAATCCAGTTGACAAAATTCAATCCAAATCCAAATTTCTCCAACACTTTAAACAAAAAGTCCAATTCCAATCTATCGCTTATACATCTATGGTCAGTGCAACACTCAAATCACCTATTTTTTGTGCTAGAAAAAATAATATTAAATATAATTATATTTTCCCACAACTGTCTCTTTTTTACAAAACCTGGGTTTTACATAACCTGTCTGATTGATATTTGCTAGAGGTGTTTAAGATAATGAGAGGGATAGATAGAGTTGATGTGGAAAGGCTTTTCCCATTGGGAATAGGAGAGATGGATACAAGAGATCATGGGTAGAGAGTTGATGGGCAAAGGTTTAGGAGTAACATGAGGGGGAACTTTACTCAGAGAGTGGTTACTGTGTGGACTGGGCTTCCAGGAAAGGTGGTGGAGGCTGGGTCAATTTTGTCATTTAAGAAAGAGATGGATGAGTATATGGATGGGAGGGGGATGGAGGGATATGGGCAGAGTGCTGGTAAGTGGGATTAGCGGAGGGTACTTGGATCAGTGTGGACTTGAAGGGCCAAATTGGCCTTTTTCCATGCTGTAATTGTTATATGATTATATGGTTATTAATGTAGGCAGCAATTTATTAATTCTATTTGCTAACATTTTTGTAACAGTTTTATAATCTGCATTTAATAGTAAAAAAAATGTCTATAATCACTAATTATTACCATAGAAAATTATTCTGGGAGAGTATGTTTCTGAACCCTTATCTAATATTCGCATAAATTTAAGAATTAACAAATCTTTATTTTTTAATATAAAATTCAGGGGGGAAATCCATCTTCTTTCAGAGATTTATTGCTCGGCAATGAACCCATGGCTTCCCTTACCTCTATCTCAGTAAAAGGAATATTTAATTCAGTTTGTCTTCCAAACTTAATCTAGGCAACTTTATCTGTGATAAATAGCTATCTATTTTATTTTTGTCTTTTAAAGATTCCTAACTATATAATTTCAAATAAAATATTTTAAATGATTCATTTATTCCTTGAGACTTATAAATAACCACATTATTATCCTTTTTAATTGCACTGATTTTTCTCAAAGTCTGTTCCACGTTTAATTCCCCAGCTAATACTTTATATGATCTCTCACCTAATTCATAATATCTTTGTTTCATTCTTATAATTGTTTTCCCAGTTCTATAAGTTTCCAATGTATTATACTGGCTTCTAAATAATTAATTAATTATCTTTATTTATCTTCAGAGCCACAGTTTTGAAAATCTTTTTCCAAAAGTGTTATTTCTCTTTCTAATTGATCAATCTCTCTTTTTAATTTTAGAACTAGAACTTATAATTTGATCTCTTAAACACACTTTTAAAGCATCCCATATCATAAATTTATAATTTACTGAATTCAAATTTGCATCCGAATTTGTGTTCGAACAAACTCACAAAAATCTTTTCCATAACAAAGAATTCAGTCTCCATCTATAGATTATATTTTCCTTATCAGGCATTTCCATCGTTATTAACAAAGACAATTGATCAGATAAAATCCTCTCTTTATAATCAACTTCAAGAATCTTAGCTTACATTTGTGCCGAGATGAAAAATAAATCAATTCTAGAATAAGAATCATACCTACTCGAATAAAATTAATGGCCTTTCTCTTTTGGATGAATTTTTATCCATAAATCAATGAGATTCAAATCTTTCATCAAAACAAATGTAGTTTTAGCTGCTTTAATTCTCATTGTTACTCAAGTAGATCTAATCTAAACAAAAATTAAAATCCGCTTTTATTAAAATCTTGTCACGTGTCTCTGGCAGATTAAGGAATGTTTCTTGCATAAAGTTATCATTGTCAATATTGGAGCATACAAATTTTTAAAAGTCCACAATTCTGAATAATCAATGAACCAAAGACACTGCCTTACTCTTTGAGCACTGCTATTTTTATTTTTATATTATTGTTGTAAGATGATTGCTAATATGAATGTTTGCATTATGAGGCTGCCACAAAACACTCAATTCTGATTCTGATACATCCTTATTTTTGCTTGAGCCCTTCATCAATGTACAAACAAAATGTAGTCAAGTGCCAAAGCAAAATGTTGGGGGGGAGGGGAAGGTCTAAACAAAATAATTGTGGGGGGGGGGGGAAGGATGGAATCAAAACAAAATGGTGTTGGGGGGAGAATAAAATGATGGGGGGAAGGAGGGCAGTACCCCCCATCTGAACACTTTATTCAGGGCCTGCCTGCATTTTTCTCATGCCTTTATGAAGGGCTCAAGCCCAAAATGTTGGTTATGTATCTTTATCTTTGCTCCATTTTGTTTTATTTGTAAAACTGCTTTTTATTTGGCTTATGATGGAGTGATAGAAGTCTGGAGACTGAATGTTGTGGAGGAAGTTGAAGCTTAAATCTAATCTAAAGCCAGTTTGCAAGTTTCATTGGGGGCTTTGGTGGACTTTCTTCTGAACTAAAGGCATAATAAAGGAGGATGCGCAGAGTATAGGTTTCTGTTTGAAAAGGAGGCCCCACCCACCAGAACATGTTGGAACCTATTCTTCTACATTTATTTCCAGAAGATTCAATGTGGTTGGAGAATGTGGTTCCTCAAAGAACTTCTCACTAAGATTTGCCACTTGCTGCAGACACAAGGCATGTCACAGAGTCTGTCATAACCACAGAGCATGGAGGACAATGAATTTGCCTGCTTGTTCCTGAGATGATGAGCAAAATGTCTCAATTTGCATTCAAAACTGCATTTGGGTGACAATAAAAGTTCCATATCCAGGAAGAGATGAATTGATTACCCTTGACACAGAGTAGCAGGCAGCGCATACATGAAGGCTCTCAAGGATTGTTGACTTTCTGACAGTAGCATAGCCATAGACTTATGCCAGATTTACAGGAACCATTCAGTGAATGTCCTGTCAGTCAGTGTCCATTTGCAGAATATGTTGCCAATAAATTCAAGATTACTTTATTGGCATGTGATAAAACAAATGAAAATATAATATTACACAAAATTTCCTTTTGCCTGCTGTAAGACAGACTCTCCAACCACAGTAAGGGAGAAAGAGAAGCAGACCCTTTAGAGTCCCAGAGTGCCTGTGGATTTGCCTCCAGTGCTCCTGCAACATCTTCAGCTGCATAGACCCCGATTTGATACATTGGCAACATGAGCTCCAGATCCAAACCTCCACGATGATCAGGAAGCCTTCAGTGCCTGAGGCTCTTTGGGAACTTTCCTTGCCCTTAGCTTCCTCATGAATCCTGGTTCTGATACCGATAACTAGCAGTCATGAGTCAGTGTCTAGCAGCTCACAGCCTGGGTGGGTCCTTCGACTGCAAGTTGCCAGTAGCCCGCAGCTTATGTGAGTCCCTATCAGAGGTGCTGTGATAGCTGCCGCTGGTGTAGACGCAGGAGAATGGGAAGAGGATGCAAAGTACTGGTCTACAGAGTCCAATTGCTCAGTCCTATTCCCAACATCTCCATACAGGCTTTAAATGTCTTGTTCAAAGAACCGATGATATTTTTAATATAATCCTGCAACCGCAGAGGTCTATGCCCAAGATGGCAACACCTATGCTCGGCCACAGCTACAAGGGAATTTCCAGGGGAATAATTGACTAGTGCAGTGGAAGAACATCCTTGTAGGACAATGACCATAACAGCAGATCAGCAAGGGCTCAAAAGTTGAAGGACCCACACAGGCTGCAGGCTGTGTTCGAGCATGACCAATTCCCATTGCAAACTCTCCCTCATGAACTCTGACTTTCAGCCACTGTATATGATGGGATGGTTGCTACTTAGGATTAACACTTGTGTTATGATCATCTATCTCCTGATATTATTCTGAACCCTGTGCACAAAAGGAGAATGCTTATAGATGGAGAGCCATGCTGCCATCTGCATGCCATCCATCCATCCATCCATCAGTGCCTTGAATTTAACATTTCTCCTGTCTGCACCACTTTGAAGGTGTTAATGGCTCATAAAAAATGGTCTGATGGGAAAAAAAAATGTGATTACGACATCATGAAGCAAAAATAGGAGAGAAATCAAAATGGGGGAGGAACCAATGTTTTTGTATAAAAACCCAAGTAAAGGTGGTCTTGCAACATCCATATTACTGACTTTTCAGGCCTGAATCCTTCTTCAAGGTTTGGGCCTGAAATGTTGGTACTATATCTTTACCTCCCATGGATGCTGAGAGACCCGCTGAGTTCCTCCACCATTTACTGTGTGTTTTACTACTGCAGACTCCCATGTTTCACATCACTCCAATGCTTTTGTGTGCCCTGTACTGGAGTGAAAGGACAAGGGTTTATTGTGTCTGTTAATTCCAATGTATTTTTGCAGTGCTGTCCAGTTTAGCCCCTTTTGTGTTTTTATTTCCAAGAGCTGAACTGTCAGAGTGCCTTATAAAATTTTTTATTGCTTGATTGGAAAAAGGTACTTTGGAAAAGTAGGTGTAAATTTCATTTTGTGTAGTGCTACAAAATGAGCACTTGATACTCATCCACTTTGATTGTAAGGGAAATTAAATGCAGCAGATATGTATGACAGGGATCTGAATGGCTGGTGCCTGTTTAGCAACATCACTTAAAATCAAAGGTAAAAATGGAGATGTTATTTTGTGAGGTGCAGTCTGCTGTACACAGTTTCATATTGCTGATTTACTAACTCGGGAGCTGGCTGGATCTCTGGTAGTGGCCAATGTGATAAATGTTTCAAACGGCTCAGCAGGGTGCATAATATTGAGGTATATGGAGTTAAAGGTGGCTCAGCAGGGGTGGAGGTGTACAGTTTTATTATTAAGTGAACTACGAACACAAAAGTATTTTTGTATTTGGCCTTTACTTCACCCAGTGGTGTACTGAAATATTTGTGAGCACTTTTTTTTCAGGAATATGGCGTACTCTCTGATTGCACAGAAAACTGCTGGGGTATGCCTTTGTGATGAATTCCATCTCAGTGGGTGATGAGGCATGTTGGGACGCCCTATTGATAGGGACAAGGACTTCAAACAAAAAAAGAGGGAAATTTTGAGGGCCATGATAATTCAGGGCACTTAAACCAGATATCGTTCTTTTAAAGATATCTTGAGACAAATCTCTTGTCAAATTTTGATGAATGTATCCTGCTCCTGCTGGGAATCTAGAGAAAAGGACACATAATTTACTGGATAAATGTAACAATTCATCAGCAAAATATACTGTTCATTGCTGCTTTCTGTGAATAAGTGGCAAAAGGCTTTTTCAAGTGCATTCTACGTTAAGAATGTGCCTGCAGAAGCGGCCTTTTAAATTGCCGTTCAGGTGGCAGCGTTTGAACCACAACGCTGGTCACCTGAAGGACACAGCTGCACAGGATGCGGCTCTGAGCACTCTCCAGCTCCTGCCCAGTGTCAGCTGTGATCAGCAGCCTGACCCTTTAACATCAGCTTTCAGCCAGCTGCATTCAGGTTGCTGGGGGAGCCACAGAGCTGAGCTGATTATCCTTCTCAGAGGAGGGTTACGTAGCTTGACTCAAGATCGCCTCCTGCACATTCAGGTGGCCTCAAAACAGCTGCATATTGCCTAAACATGCAGCTTTACATGCGGGGCAATTGGCCACCTGAAAGTGTCTAAAGTTATAAGGTGCTAATGCTTCCAACAAAGCACATTATGATCCACAAAATCACAGAGCTTTTTGAACTACAACTTAAATGAGGTGTGCAAAATTAAATAGTAGACATAGTTTCTCATCAGTGATGAGCCTTCATGCTTGACCTCTTGGGGGAAGAAAATGATAAAAAGCATAGCTGAAGTAATCCACCCAGTAGGTCTGCCGTCACAAGGACAGAATGCCCCAGTCCTTCACAGCGATGCTCTGGGATGTCAGGCACGAGCCACCCACGAAAACAAAGAAAGATATTTAATGACATCCTCACGCCATATTCCTGATGTGGCTGAAGAAGTCAAAGACTAAACGTTACTGAATAGATCAAACATGCAACATAAACAAAAGTTAATAATAAAACTACTAAAACTTAAAAAATATTGAAGAAATAGAAAGAGTAAAACATACTAAATACTTGGACAATCCAATGCTTTAACACATAGCCTTTCTATTTAAGAGCTTGGCAGAAATGGCTATAAGAGTTATTCAACATTAAAACTAAGGCAACATTTGACCCATGGAGTCCTGATTAAATGGTCAATGTATGCCAGAGTAAAAATAATCCATTGTTGTAGTGGAGCCATATCTTCAACAAAGAAAGACGATTTTAGTTCAGTAGTTTTCAAACGTTTGCTTTTCACTCTCATACCACTTTAAGTAATCTCTATGCCAGAGATTAGTAAGGGATTACTTAAGGTGGTATGTGAGTGGAAAGCAAACGTTTGAAAACTACTGCTTTCAACCTTTCCTCTCCATGTATCTGTCTAAATGCCTTTTGAACCTTCCAATTGCACTTGCCTCTGTCACTTCTTCTAGTAGCTTGCTCCATCTACCTATCACCATCTTTCTGAAAAGGTTGTCCCTCAGGCCCCTTTTAAATCTTTTCCCTCAGGCCCCTTTTAAATCTTTTCCCTCTCACCTTAGATTTACGCTCTCTAGTTTTAGACTCCCCTACCCCGGAATCCCCTGTCTCTCTTGATCCTGTGATCCTCACCCTCATTTGCTCTTGCCATCATCTTGTAGACCTGTAACATGATGATCAAATCTATAAAACTCGAGTTCCCAACCAATGAAGTCAAGTGTGCCTTATTCCTTCTTTCCCATCCTCCTGTGCCACCACTTTCAAGAAATGATGTACTTGTTCCCCTATGTCTTTAAACATTCCCTAGGTCCCCACCATTCATTTTGTATCACTTGTCCTGGTTTAACTTCCAGTACGTGTTGCTCAAGGTAGTGACAGCCCCTACCAGTTTCAACTGTTTCATCAGTAATCTTCTTTCAGTTATAAAGTCAGAAGAAGTTACTGAACAATATTAAATTCCATGCACAGCTCCTCAGCAAATGGGGCAGTCCATAATCTGCATACAGCTAAGCCACAAAATAATTACACAGCATAATCTGACATTCATCCCAAGTAAGTGACAGGACATGATTTATCCAAAATGAATGGATGTAGCCATCTCCTCATTACTATTACCAAGTCCACACAGAGAGACAACAGTGGTTCAAGGATAGTTTAAGAGGACACTATTGATGTTGCCAACAATTCTGCAATGCCGCAACTCAATGATCCAAACCATGAAAATGTGGGGAAAATAGCAATGCTGCAGAAACTCAGCAGGTCACTGCACTTTATCCAGCAAAGAGAATGATACATAGCCAATGTTTGGGGTTGATGCCCGAAAAAAATAGTGGAAGGGGGGCACCTACATTTTGTTCATATCTTGATGAAGGCCTCAAGCCCCAAACATTGGTTATGTATCTTTATCTTTGCTATAGAAAGTACATTGTTGACCTGCTGAGTTTCTTCAGCGTGGTGTTTTTACTTCAGTCACAGTGTGTGCAGACTTTTATGTTTTACTCATGAAAATGTGGAGTTACCAGAGATAGCTAGAGATAAAATGAGGTTTGACAGCACCAACATCTACACGAAGCTCTGAAGACTGGTACGTTGCTGAATATAATGATAAAATGATCTTTTTTGTGTAAATAATGCACTTTGCATGTATCAAAACCGTGATCTTTTCCAGACTTAATTGTAAATTCTGTTTCCTCTCTTTTCTTTCAGAATATTATGCAGCATTCTTATATTTTATTTGTAAGTGGCTAAATTCACCATGCTCCTTATTAGAATGATGTGCATAAAATCAAGGACTGATTGTGTGACTGTGATTATGCAGTTTATGCTCTGTTTGCTGCAATCATGGCCTGAACTATTGAAGGATTTAAAGGACAATTTGTGTGAAATAACTTGTTTAATGACTGTCTAAATAATATAAACCATGAACATAAAAGAGAATTTGGCCAAAGAGAAGTGAGAATGACACATTTCTACCAAGATATTGAAGTTGTACATTTCTTTGTTTCAAGCATTGTGCCGATTATAAATCAAACTTTATCTCTGAGGTTAGATGTTTTTCAATTTGTTCAGATTAATAGAAAATAGAATAACTAATTTGCTTTAAACAATTCAAATCAAAAAGTAAACTATTTAACAAATTTTTGCCAAAATCATATAGATCCTGGAAATCAAGTGGAAGTACAGGTACTTAGCTGGTAATGCCCTAACTGTGGAACGAGCAACAGAAGAAGCATGCCAGATTGATACTGGAATTGAGAACATTGGCCTAGTTGTTTTGCTTACAATGAGGTCAACAGCAGTCCGATGCATATTCACTCATGGCAATGTAACTTCAGGCAAGGGCAGATCTGTCTTTGAGTTCAAGTATTCCAACATTTACTTTTCAAAGTGCATCACTTAATTGTTAGCATTATAAATATTAGCATCTCACTCCCTGTGTCAACTTTCAAATGATTTGTCCAGTTTACGAAGGAATTAGAGTATTTTTATCACAGAAAATTAATTGTCCATTTCCATTTAAATACTCATAATATAACTGCAGGTATTCAGACTGACAGTAGTATATTTACATAGACATCTTAACTATGTATTTATGTACATATCAGTATTTAAGATCTTACCTCTTTACCTTTACTTCCATGTATATTCCAATGATTCAAATTACATTTCATTAAACTTGGAGCAAAAATGCTCCAAGGCTTGGGCCCAAAGATGAAGAAATGCTTTAACATTATGCCATGTTTTAAGAAGTCTCCGAGGCAGTGGATTTAGTGCACCACACTCACTTCTTTCTGTGTTATGGACAACAAACAACAATGGTCCCAACATAGATCCCTGAGGCACACCACTAGTCACAGGCCTCCAGTCTGAGAAGCAACCATCCACCACCACTCTCTGTTTTCTCTCCCACAGCCAATTTCAAATCCATTTTACAACCTCTCCATGGATACCTCATGTCTTAACCTTCTGAACTAACCTCCCATGTGGGACCTTGTCAAAGGCCTTACTAAAGTCCATGTAGACAGCATCCACAGTCTTTTCTTCATCTACCTTCTTGGTAACTTCCTCGAAAAACTCTACAACATGCCCAAAGTGGTGAGGAGGAGGAGGAAGGAATTAAAGAAGAAATTAGAGGCCTGTGCTTTAAGTACGTGAAATCATGGGCCACTTTAGGAATGCTATATACATAAGTCAAACTAAATTAGTAACAGTTCTATGAAGGAGAAATTGTTGAAGCATTGACATGATGATTTTCCAAACCAATAAAATGAGGGACCATCCTGAGGATGATTAGTGAGAAATAAGAAATAAATAATTAAAAATTTTGTTTGTGTGCTCCTTTTGGAAAGAATGCCCATAATATGGGAATATAGAATTGGCAGTAGCATTAAACACATACTTTACAAAAGATAATACAAAATACCCATGTATATATTATCGAGAAAGGGTGCAAGACGAGGGATGTACTGGAGAAAATCAGATTACTTGAGAAGTAGTATGTGGGAAATTCATGAGGCTAAAATTTGACAACTCCCCCTAAGATGTTATGATCTACATCTCAAAGTATGAAAGGAAATGCCCTGGAAATAGTGGATGCATTGACAGCCATCTTTCAAAATCCTTTAGAATCTGATACTTTCCCCACAGGTTAATAAATCTCATCCCATTTTAATTTTTTTTAATGAAGAAAGAAGATGCAAGGAATTACAGACCAGTAGTGTTAGAATCTGTGAAGCATTAATGGTATTAGACAGCAAAAGCATGAATTTATTAAAGAGAAATCACAGTTAAAAATCTATTGGAGTTCTAGTCAAAGGAATTAGTGAGAATATGTAGATGAGGTGCATTTGGACTTTCAGAAGGTTTTTGACAAAGTTTGTGTAAGGGTTAATGTGCTAAACTAGTGGGATCAGGAAAACTATACTGGCATGGATGTAGAACTGGTTGATGAAAGGAAGTCAAGAATAGATACAAGTTGGTTTTTTTTGGCAAGCTGGGACAAGTGGTCCTCTCAGGGGTCAGAGGATATTGAGAAGGCAGGAAGAAATGTTCAGCCATGATTTTATTGGATGGTGGATAGATCTGAGGACCGAATGGCCCATTCCTGATTTCTCTGTTTCTACTTCATGAAAATTACAGTGTATGTGTGTATCGTACAGTCTGGATCATGTATTAATTTCTTATTTTATTGACTTCAACCTTATCAGGGATGCTTATCAAATAATTTTAACAGTTGGGTACTAATATACAAACATAACATAAACACATTTCCAGGTTTCAAATGCATGGAAGCACAAAACCTCAAAAAAGTCATGAAGTCTTATTGAAAATATAAATATTGTGGAAACCTAAAAGCCTATCAAATAAATTGGCCGGACATAAAGGCACTATAATGCATTTCATTTTGATTAAAATGAAAGCTCCATGGTGTTTGTATTTCTAAGGTGTCCTTCCCATCAACATATCTTGAGGTAATCTACCAATCTGCAGTGAAAGCCAGAATGGTTGCCATGGCTACATAGATATTGACGCCAGGTTATATATTCTTTCATGATGACTTCAAAACCTGGGTCACAATTGATTATATTTTCTTATAAATTAGGTTTGGAACAGACTGGAAATTGTGTAACCTATTTTGGCAGAAAATCAGAATCTAATTTAACAAAGCTCAAAACAAAATATTTTTGCTTTATAAATCCCATGTACAAAAAGGAATCGCAAGAGAATAACAATGATAGCTCAATGGAAGAGCAGTGCTTAGAGCAAACAATTACACATAATGCATCACCACACAATCTCAACAAAAAATAGAGTTGGATTTCCTCTCGTCATTTCTTGAAAGTGAACAAAGGCTGGGTGGTAGGGGATTATTCTCTTTACTTTTTTCACAACAGTTGTTGTTGAAATAAAATATCAAATATACAGTAACATCATGGAAATTCAGCTGGAGCGCTGCGGAGCTTTGAAACATTCTGCTCAGTTCTACCCTGTCATTGTGCCTCTGAAGTGCTTCTGCTGTGTTCCTGCTGACCTGATTTGGATACGTGAGTGAACCCCAATGGCACGGAGGTGCAGGTCGCCTGTAATTGCCTGAAAGTTAATTAGGTCTACAACTATTATATTTTCAACTTCAGATGATATCAACAGAAATGAGGAGACCTCAAGATAGACAGTGTGGCGATATTAAATATCAAAGTGCGTAATACTTATTGAGGTCATTAAATATATTGTGTCCTTGGTGGTCAACAAATGAGCCTCTACCTACCTTCTAGCACAAGATCCATAGATCTGTAAGTTATGACCATTCAAAAGTGCATTCATACTGTTGACGTAAAATGAAACTATCTCTATGTAGGAATAAAACTCAAAGGTCTGCGGATACTGTGATAGAAGTAAAAACACAAAGCTGGAGAAACTCCAACATACCTTGATGAAGGCATCAGCCCGAAATGTTGGTTATGTATTTTTATCTTTACTATATAAAATACACCTTTTGACCAACATTACGTTTTTACTTTTATATCTGAATGTCTCATCCTGTTTGACCATGAGCTCCAAATCCCAACCAAACTGTGATGGCAAACCAATGGTGGAAACAGTGTATGACGTTGTGAGAGAACATTCATCTCTTAAGTTCTATGATGAGCCCTAATTTAAAAAAATGGATTTTTTTTTGCCTTTGCAATCATCTGGTTGACTCTCTGTGCTGCCTTTAGCATCTCAGGACATACATTCAAAGCTCCTTTGGTCCCTCCTCTTCTCTCACTATCATGCAATTTTGCTGCATTTTTCATAATTCCCTGGGGTGCCTCTTGGCTCGTGGAGTTGTCAGTGTAATCATTAAGGCTTTTTTCTATTGTTCAGTTCAGACCAGTTTTCAGCTGGGTGTATGAGAAGTGATCATCGGCAGGAACAGGCCAATTTTTGAAATTCAGGCTTCTGAAAGTAGATAACACTACAAAGTACAAGTTGAAGATGCAACAGAATACACTTCCTTGCCTGGATGAGACGATTGTCAAAAACCTCGATGATTCAGGACCAAACAGTCCATAAGAATATTATCCCCTTCACCAAGTTATACATTAACCTCTTCCACAGCCATGGCTGTAGTATGTGAAATCAACAACAGAATCTCCCAAATTGTGACTTCTGCCATCCAAATGGATAAAGATGCTTGCTAATATGGAAAATTTATCAAACATCATAGCAGCTGGTGTTAGGTCCTAAATCAAAAATATTCTGTGTGCAGTTTCATCTGAAGGATTGCAGTGGCTGGAGAACTACTTGGGGACAAATTGTCTAATGAGTTTATTATTGTGTACATTGTACAATGTTTATAGGCACTGAAATTCTTACATGCTGCAGCTGAACAGGTACTTGGCAGAAACAAACTATAGTACCTTAACTTCTTGAGAAGATTGATATAGACAAGTCTACTGGCCATCATACTGTCAACTTTTGGCAGGAGTTCTTTCGTCACAGTGTGGTACAGTTGTTGCAGAGCATCAGATTGGAGGTCAATCCACAGGACAATAAAAGTGGCAGAGAGGATCACTGGGGTCGCCCTCACTCCCATCGATGGGATTTACCGCGATCATTGCCTAAAGAGGACTTGCAAAATCAGTGAGGATCCCTACTACCTGCACCCAGCATCTTCCAGCTACTCCCATCGGGAAAAAAGATAGAGGAGTATCAGATCCAGAACCACTAGGCTGAGAAATAGGTTCTTCCCACGGGCTGTGAGACTAATGAATGACTGTTGAACTGCTCATACAAACCCTTCATGACTGAATTATTTATTTAACAATAATATTTATTTTAATATTTGTATATGCATACTGCTCATAAGTATCATTTATTTCTCTGTGGTTGTAGGGGAATTTGCTCTGAGGACTGGAGAACCCTTTTTTGTTAGGTTGTACTTGTATAATCAGATGATAAATAAACTTTAACTTAAATTAAACTAATATAAGAGATAATAAGAGATAATGATAATTAGATAATATTCTCAGTTATTATAGAGCAAGAAAAAATGGTGTTCAAATAGTGTTGGTAGACCTTTTTGTGGTGTTGAAGTGGTTCATGATGAATGTATTAAAGGGGAGGTTGAAGAGCCTGATAGCTGTTGGGAAGAAACATAGAACACAAAACAATACAGGACAGGCTCTTTACCACATGATCTGAGACCATGAGATATCGGAGCAGAAATAAGCTATTCAGCCCATTAAGTCTGTCCTGCCATTTAATCATTAGCTGATCCATTTTTCCACTCAGAACCACTAGCCGGCCTTCTTCCCAAAATCTTTGATGCCCTGGCTAATCAAGAACCCACCAATCTCTGCCTTAAATACACCCAATGTCCTAACCTGAACAATTGCCTGTGGCAACGAATTCCACAGATTTATCACCCTCTGGCTAAAGAAATTCCTCTGCATCTGTGATAGAAGTAAACTTTCAATCCTTAAGTTGTGCCCGCTTGTCCTAGACTCTCCCACCATGGGAAACAACCTTTCTGCGTCGACTCTGTCCAAACCTTTCAACATTCAAATGCGATCCCTCCTCATTGTCCTAAATACAAACGAGTATTGCCAAGAGCTGTTAAACCTTCCTCAATGGGACATCCTTGTGAACTTCCTCTGAATCCTCTCCTACATTAGCACACCCTTTTTTAAATGAGGAGCCCAAAACTGTTCACAATACTCCTTGAGGTCTTACCAATGCCTTATAAAGCCTCAACATCTGAACCCTGATCATATATTCTCATCCTCTTGAAATGAATGCCTGCATTATATTTGCCTTCTTCACCACTGCTTCAACAGGCAAGTTTTCCTTCAAGTTATCCTGCATGAGAACTTCCAGGTCCCTTTGCATCTGAGTATTTTCAATTCTCTCCTCATTTAGAAAATAATCTTCCAGTTTATTTTTTTTCTACCACAGTGCATGACCGTAGACTTTCCGATACTGTCCACTTCTCTGCTTATTCTCCTAATCTGTCTGTCCATCTGCAGCCTCCCTGTTTCCTCTTTACCACATGATCTGAGACCACTTACCTGCTCCTCCTATTACCTTTATATCATCTGAAAATTTGGCCACAAAGCCATTCATTCCATTATAATTTAGATTAAACATAAAAAATACAACATAAAAAGAAACAGTCCCAACACTGACTCCAGTGAAACACCACAAGCAATTGGCAATCAACTAGAATATGATCCCTGTATTCTGACTCTCTGCTTTCTGCTAATCAGCCAATGCTCTAACATGTTTCCTGTTATACTATGGGCTCTTATCTTGTTAAGTAGCCTCATGATCATCATATAAACTTACTCCACATTAGTTAAAATCTTCATTCCCTCACAGCCAATTACCTTGCATTTTACTTACATGCATATGCCAATGTAAGAGTCTCTTAAATATCCCTATGTCCCAATTGAAACTGTTCCTGAACCTAGAGGTTCAAGATTTGGTACCTTCTCAAAAGTAGCAGTGAGAAGAGATTGTGACCAGGGTGATAGGGGGCCTTCAAGAAGGCATTGGCTTCAAGAAGGCAGTGTTTGTTATTTTTTAAAGTCTTTTGCATTCCTGGGCATTCAAATTCCAAAACCAGGCTATCAGTCAATATAGTTCCTACATTGCAGTTGTAGAAGATTGATAGAATACTCAACATCATGCCAAATCTCCTCAGGCTACTGAGAAAGTGGAGGCATTGGTGTGCCACCTTCACAGTTACTCAATGTTCTGGCTCAGGAGTGGTCCTTTGATATATGCTTGCCCAGGATGTTTAAGGTTCTATCCTCTTGACCTCTGTTTCATCAGTGTAAAGAGATATGTGGACTGATGGCTTTGCCTTCCTAATATCAATGATAACCTCCTCGGTGACTTAGTTTTGCGACTTTCTGCAGCCTTCCTGGGCACTTGAATTTATGAAACCAGGTTGTGATGTAGGTATACTTTCCACAGTGCATCTGTGGAGGTTTGATAACATACCCAAAGGCATACCAAATCTCCTCAGACTCCTTAGGAAGCAGAAGGATTGGTGTGTCTTTTTCATGGTGGCCTCAATGTGCTGGTTCCAGGAAAGGTCTTCTGAGATATAAACTCTCAGGAACTTGAAGGTTCTGACTCTCTCCACCTCTGTCCTATCATTGCATGCAGGTGTATGTATGGTCCTGTGGCCTCTCCTTCCTAAAATTTATTGCAAGCTCTTTGGTCTTGTGAAGTTGAGAGCAAGATTGTTGTTCTGGAATCACCCAACCAGGTTCTTGATCTTCAACCTGTATTTTAGTTCATAATTTTCAGTTATTCAGCCAACTTCGATTCTATCAAAATATCTGTAGTTTGAGTTAGAGCTGAAGTTGGCTATGTAGTTTTGTGTGTACAACAGGCTGTATTGTTAATCAGTAAATAATACTAGTAGGCTGCTCATTGTATCAGCAAACAGTACTGTACAATTCATGACTGTTGTAATATATTTACTGGTCCTCCTCTGCAGCCTTATCTTAAATACTGAATTTGACATCTAAATTTGATTCTTCTGTTTGCTGTCAGAACTGCTCCAGGATAGGCAATGTTTCTTTATTCTTAGCCATTTGTCCAGACATTGTTACAGAAACCTGATATTTTGAATCCAGCTCAACTTAATGCAAGTGCACATCTCGTCTATTATTTAATTAAGACCATGCACTTATCCTATTCACTAAATTGTTGTTTTTTTTTAAACTTGCAATCTTGAGAATACCAGAATAAACAAATGCTGAATTTCCCATTTTCCAACTGAAATAAAATGTCACTAACTAAGGTTTGCACAATGCTTTGACTCATGATCGTTAGGTAGATGAGAAGTAGAAAACCAGCTCTGGGGATGTTAACTCTCGATTCTGCATTGTTGTTTCCTGTTCTGATCACCTTGGGGATGTCCCTGTCAGCAATTTCAAGAAATAATCTCCAGCAATTAAGGGTGTGATCGAGAGACAATGTTGTTGGGAAAGAGAATATGAAAGCTGGGAATAGGGATCTCCATAGCTTTCACATTGGCTGAGAGGAACACTTCTACATATTCTAGATCATGTATTCCCAACCTTTTACTTTTCACTCACATACCACTTTAAGTATTCCCTAGGCCATAAGTGTTCTGTGATTAGTAAGGGATTGCTTAAGGTGGTACAATAAGTGGGAAGGGAAGGTTGCGAATCACTGCTCTAGACCCAATTGTTACTGAAATATTTTGCTTGAGAAAAATTGTCATTGGCCACTTTCCTTTGGAGAGTTATGAAACTGTGCACATAACAAATTAATTTGGAATGATTAAAACAGTGGTTTTCAAATTTTTTCTTTCCACCCACATACCACCTTAAGGAATCCCTTATTAATCACGGAACGCTTATGGCATAGGGAATACTTAAAGTGGTATGTGAGTGGAGAGAGAAAGGTTGGGAACCACTGTTCTAGATGATAATGGAAAAGAGAAACTCACCTTTCTGGTTTCCTTTTATCTGAAATTGTCCTGGCAGGGAAATTACTTTGTGTTACCATGCATTCAGGCCCTAATTATATAATTTGAGTCACTGTGCTGTGCAGCGAACGAAAGAAAAACCACATGGAATCTGTGAGTGAGCTGAACCAACCAAATTACTTTAATGAAACTCTCCGAGAGCTTATCAGCACGACCCCCATGATCCTTTGTGCCCCTCCCCCCCCAACCAGGTCCATCGTGATGTCACTCCAGTCCGAGCCTGACCATTGTGACGTCAGCCCAGTGCGAGCCTGCACCTCTGTGACTCGATTTGCTTGTGGATCAGTGCAGCCTGCTTCATGACCCCACACCCCCAGAACTGGTGTTCGGAGATATCGAGTCCACAGGTCATAAACAGTTCAACTGTTTGAGAGGCCAACCTCTCTGCCACAGGGCTGGAACAGTTACTAGTTGTTTGAGATCAAGGTGTGTGGGTTGAGGTGGTCAACCGTGAACTTTTCCTGCCTACCCCCAATGACCAAAAGGCATGTAATTTCATTGTGTTGTTACACTTTGGGCCCTTGTATGGGCACTGAAGGGATGTCCAGTGCATACCTCTCCTTACGAAGATTTATTCGCAGGCTTTGAGATCCATCGGGACATAGGATTGAGCTGGTCTGTGGTGTGAGGTTGGGATGGGGGCCAGGGTGCCCACCTTTTTGCGAAGTCACGTTAGCAGCACCGTAAGTATTTCATTCCAGACGCAAGCCGCTGGCATAATCTCTCCCAGGACTGTCAGCAGAACTCCATAGACGAGCTCACTGGAGGACAAGGCCAAATCCTTCTTTGGTACTGGGCAGATGCCAAGGAGCACCAAGGCAGGTTGTCTACCAAATCCAGGCCATGGAGCCATGCCATGAGGGCTGTCTTCAAATGCCGATGGAACTTTTCCATCAGCTGTGAGACTGTTGGTGGTAGGCCACGGTGTGATGTAACTGGGTCCCTAGGAGCTGTGCCAGCACTGCCCATAGACTGGATGTGAACTATGCCCCCTGTCCGCAGGAAGGCCAAAATGGGCTTACCAGTTGGTGATGAGGGCCCTGGTGCAGGATGTCGTGGAAATATTTGAGAGCAGGACAGCTTCTGGGCATCTAGAGAACCTGTCCACCATCGTGAACAGGTACTTGGCACCTTTGGAAACCAGCAGCGGCCTGACAATGTACACGTAGATGCAGTTAAATCGTCTGTGTGTCATTGGAAAAGACTGAAGAGGGGTTTTCAAGTGTCTCTGCACCTTGGATGTCTGACAGCGCAGACAAGTTCTGAATCAGTGGTCGACTGTTTATGCAGGCCATGTCACATGAATCTGTCTGCAACCAGTTGAGTTGTTGTCTGGTGAGAAGGGTGGGCCAACCCATGTAGCGCGTCAAAGATGTGACTCCTCCATGCAGTGGGAACAATGGGCCTAGATCAGCCGGTGAACATGTCACAGACAAATGTGGCTTCAGATGGCCAAAATTGCATGTCTTCCTGCTGTAGCCCCATGACTGCAGTATGGTAGGCTGGTATCTCACCATCCTGCTGCTGGGCCACTGTGAGCACTGTATAATCAATTCTGAGGAACATAGGAAGTAGGAACAGGAGGAGGCCAAAAATGGCCCATTGAGCCTGCTCCGCCATTCAGGGAGTGCACAGACAGGATGGATGTACGGGACAGAGAGTCAGCCATGAGGTTGTTCTTGCCATAAATGTGTTTGATAGCTATTGTGTACACTCTGCTGCTGCCTTGCCAATTATGGTTCTGACACCTTGGCGAAAGCAAAAGTGGCTTGTGATTGGTGAAGACCGTGAAATCCCATCCTTCGAGAAAATAGCAGAAATTGTAGAGGGCTAGCAACTCCCAGTCAAATGTACTATATTTCTGCTCCAAGGGTCGCAGGTGTCGGCTGAAGAAAGTGAACAGTCTCCAGTGTCCTTCAATCAGCTGCTCCAGGATGCCACTGACGGCCGTGATGGATACGTCGACTGTGAGAGTGGTGGGCCCATCAACAAGCGGATGCACTAGAAGGGTGCGTTGGCCAGAGTGTCTTTTGCCTGGTTGAGAGCTGCCGAAGACTCTGAGATTCTGC
The DNA here is from genome assembly GCF_036971445.1 of Narcine bancroftii. Classification (NCBI taxonomy): domain Eukaryota; kingdom Metazoa; phylum Chordata; class Chondrichthyes; order Torpediniformes; family Narcinidae; genus Narcine; species Narcine bancroftii. Next base: position 99,780,761 of record NC_091477.1, on the reverse strand, counting down.
ATCCCAGCTAAGTTCTTTGGTCTGACTGGACAGCTGCTTGAAAAGAGGTTGCATGATCCTGGCAGCTGATGGCAGGAAACAAATGAACACCTCAATGTAGTTGGCTTGGCGAACTTACGAATGGCCTCAACATTTGACGGAAGAGGGACCATGTCAATCGATGCAGTCCCCAAGGAAATCGATGGCCATCAGGCTGAACTGACATTTCACTGGGTTGATAGCTAGGCCATAATCGCTCAGTCACTGGCAGAGCAGATGCATGTGTTAGGTGCTCCTGTCATAAATGACTGGTGATGAGGATGTCATCTAGTTAGATAAAATCAAAATTCAGGCTGCACCTCACCGAGTCCATGAGTCTCTGGAAAGTCTACGCTGCATTTTTGAGGCTGAATGGCATGTGGAGGAATTAAAAAAAGGCCGAACAAAGTGATGAGGGCTGTCTTGGGGACATCCCTGGGGTGCACGGGGATCTGATGGTACCTCCAGACTAGGTTGATTTTTGAGAAGATCCTCACTCTGTGTAAATTGGCTATGAAGTCCTCGACATGGTGAACGGGATTGCGTCATTGAGCCGGTGGTAATCCCCACATCTTTATCCTGCAGAAGACTTTGGCACCATGTGTAGAGGAGAGGCCCATGGGCTATCCAAGCGTCAAACAATTCTCATCTCTTCCATCTTCCTGAATTCTTTCTTGGTGAGTTGCAGCTTATCGGGAAGAAGCCTGCATGCTCGGGCCTGTAGTGGCGGTCCTGTGTGGGGATGGGGTATTGGACACCATGTTTCGGGACCGCGGTGGAGAACTGTGGCATTATAATGGTCGGGAAACCTGCCAGGATTCTGGAAAAATTGTTGCCCGATAAGATTACTGATTCGAGGAGGGGGGCCGGGAACTTGGCCTCTCGAAGGGTGATGGTCTGGAAAGTCCTGGAATTGACCAGACGGCGCTCTTTCAGATCATCCAGGAGGCAGTGGGCTCAAAGAAGTCTGTGCCCAGTGAAGGTTTATGTAAAGCGGCAGGAGCCAACTCAAGCAGGATGGTTGACACCCCGTATGTGCATATGCCGGTAGTGAGGGATGGTCCTGACTTACTAGCATGGGTGTCTTGGTTTAAGGGGAGGCAATACGCTTACCTCTGTCTCGGTGTCCAAGAGGAAATGTCACCCTGACATTTGCCAGTCCCAAAGATAAAGAAGGCTGTCTTGGTGGTCGACAGTTGTAGCCATCAGCGATGGTCAGCCCTGGCATTTGCCAGATGGAAGCAAAGTGGATGGCAGCAGTGGGCTCCAGAACTCTACTTCTCATGGTAGAAACACCACTGCTCCAAGTTTGAGTCTCCATCTGCTGCGGCTGTCACCGGCCTCCTTGGTGGAGTGGGAGAGAGACGAGTCATTGGGCGTGACGCAGCAACTAGGTCAATGGATGCCCTGCCGTATTGCTTGGTGTGCCACAGGACATCCGCACAGGCTGCTAACCTATGGGTTTGCTAAAGTCATTATCTGTGAGGAGTAGGCAGATGTCTTTTGGCATCTGTTCAGGAAATAACTGCTTGAACAGCAAACCGACCCTGTAGCCGTCCATTAACGACAGCATATCATTCATAAGGGCAGACAGTATGCGGTCGCCTGTTCGAAGCTGTAAGGTCCAAAAAGTCGGCAGCTTCAGTGAGACTGCATTCTGTGCACTCGTATCGTTTATTGTGGGGTCCAAAATACCATTTTTGACTGTTGGGGTCACCACTGCAGTTGGTGTGCTGTGCAGCGAGCCAAAGAAAAACCATTGTGCGTTAGCGTAACCAACCAAAAGACTTTACTAGAACTCTCCACGAGCTCATCACCATAACCCTCATGATCCTTTGTGGCCCTACCCCATCTACAGGGACCATTGTGATGTCACCCCAGTCTGAGCCTGACCACTGTGACGTCAGCTCAGTGCGACCCAGTTCGCTTGTGAATCAGTGCACTGCTACACTGTTTTCTGGCAGATGTTCCTCTCTCTGTTTAAAGAGTGGGATCGGAGCAGTAAAGTTCTGTAACTAAACTAAATGTCCTATCAAGAGAGGTTAGATAGTGTGCATGTGCATCTGGAGTTTGGAAGAATAAGGGGTGATGTTATTATAAGGGGGCTTGACAGGATGTGAGACTCAAGAACAAGGAGATGTTATTTAATAAGGGAGTGGACATCTTAAACTGAGGTGGTAGAAATTTCTTCTTTCAAGGTAGTTGAATCACTGAAATTCCATGCTCCCAAAGCGAGATCATGAGATAAATTAAAGGTGAAGACCGATAAATATGTGACACAATAAATTGGGCATCGTAGAGAAATGTCAGGGAATTGAAGCCAACAATCATCCATGATCATATTGGGCGGTGGGGCTGGCTTGAGGAGCCTTGTGGGCCTAATCCCACTCCTAGTTTCATGTGATCCTGTGTTAAATTTCCCTTCATCTAATTCTTGCCCGCAGTCTTAATATTTACACAAATACTTTGAATAATTTTTATATAAGAAGCTGTGCTTGAATAAATGAATATATTTGGTTGATACAATTGTTTTAAATAATCCAGTTCAAGGGGAAAAAAAAATCTTAAAATTGTTTTTTAAAAATATATGATAAATGTGATAGTGTTAATAGCAGAACAATGCAGGGAGGGTATCATCTGAAATGTTTTTTGAAGGGGGACATTAGCCATTTTGAAGCTCAGATGCTCTGACAGTTTTGTAGGCAATGTTCTGACATCCATCACTCTAATAGATAATCAAAATTGTATTCAAAGGAAGTTTAAATAATATTTTAATTGATTCTTTCTCAGCTGAAGAATTACTTAACCAAAGCTATCAAAGCTTTCAAAATTTTCTCCTTGGGTCTATTTTGACACCCATCAATAGGGGAAGGAAAGAAAGGTGGCTTTTCACTTTTACCAGAGGAAATTAGGGCTCCCAGAGTTAATATCTGTCTGTGTATCAAACAAATGGTTGTTTACATTTTCAATAAAATGCAGCTTTGTCACATTTTTAAAATCCATGGAGTTTTTTAATTTACTGGCTCATGTCGAAAAATCAAGTCTCAAAGAATTCTGAAAATTGCAATGAATTATTCTGCTGTCATTCACTTTTCACTCTCATTGGTTCTTATAATCCCAGTAAATTAACCAATCATCTGTCTCATAATAACAGCCATCGAAAGCATGTGACATGCACGTGAAACTGCTTCTAGCTTCCAATAAGCAATTAATATTTCTTTAAAAACACATTCAACGGAAGACAATTTCTGGACTGATTTCTTACTTGTGATTAACATCCTACTCTAAAGGCTTACAGGTGGAGTCACTGAAAGTTCAACCAAAATCTCGACATTTAAAAGACATGTGGTCCTGATTGCTGGCACCGTAGCAGCATTGTGTTAACCACTACACTAACCGTGCCGCCTTGCGTAATGATGTTCTGATAATGATATTCAAATTTATGTCAAATCACCAATTACCACTTCGATCCTTCCCAGCAGCCCCTGCCCTCCATTTTGAAGCTTGCTCTTTCCCATTTGAATCTGGAGAAAGGCTTCTCTCTCTACAACAAAATAATATGCTATTTTTAATTATTGCTTATGTAATCCAAGAGTTACAATACATTTGACCCATGTGAACTCAGAGGTAGTCTGCATGAAGCACTTCACATAAACTTAAGACAGATTAAATAGCACTTACTCCAGCAGTTAGATAGCTATAATAAATTCCAGGGAAACAGTGTGTTTATTAGGTTATCATAATACATGTCAACAATGTAAGACAATATACATATCATGGAATCAGGCCCTTCAGCCCAACTTGTCCATGTCAACCATTCTCATCCAAATTGCCCATGTTAGGCCCTGGAAATCTTTCCTATTTAGGTATCTATCTGAATGTATTTTAAACATTTACAATTGATCCCGCCTCTACCACTTCCTCTGCAAGCTCATTCCAAATACCTACCACCCTTTATATGAAAAAGGTACCCCTCAGGTCCTCTCCAAATCTTATTTATCCCATGCTCAAATTTTTAGATTTCCTTATTATAGGAAAAAAAGATGATGACAGTTCACCTTATCTATTCCCATCATGATTTTATAAACATTCAGAAGATCTCCCCTTAGCTTCCTATATTCCAGGAGGTAAAGTCCTAAGCTATTTGGCCTCTTTGTCATTTAAACCCACCAGTCCAGGTAACGTAATTGTGAATCCTTTCTGCACCCTTTCCTCTAACTAGGTGACCAGGACTGCACATAATAATCCCTGTATAGTCTCACTAATGATTTATCCAGCTTGTTCATGTCCTTTGTTCCACTTTCCAAGTTCATCCAGATCATGTTATAACCTTAGATAAGATTCTTCACCGATCACTATTTCAACAATCTTGGTCTCATCTGCAAACTTCCTAACCATGCTAACTACATTGTTATCCAAGTCATTAATGCAGATAACAATCAACAGTAAACCTAGCACCAAACCTGCAGCACACCACTGAGTAACAATCCTCTACTTCTCTGACCTCAGCCATCTTCTCGCTCACCTCTACAATAAACTCAGCCAAATTTATGAGACATGATTTCTCGCACGTAAAGCCATGCTGACTTTCCCGAATCAGTTCTTGCTTTCCAAATACTTTTTCAAGTATATCCTGTCTCTCAGAATCCCATATTTAAATATTTGAATTTTTTGATTGTATTGATAATAGGTAAATCAGTAGTTGTATTCATAACAATATACTGGATCACATACAAGATCATAAACCAAAGGAGCAGAAATAAACTATTCAGCCTTTTGAGCCTGCCCCACCATTTATTCATGAGTGGATCCATTTTCCCACTCAGCCTGACTGCCCGGCCTTCTCCACATAATTTTTGATGCCCTGACTAAACAAGAACCTGTCAATCTCTGCCTTAAATGCACACAACGCCTTGGCCCCCGCAACTGCCTGTGACAACACATTCCATGGATCTACCACTCTCTGGCTGAAGAAATTCTCTGTTCTAAACAGATGCTCTTTAATCCTGAAATTGTGCCCTCTTGTCCTTAGACTCTCCCACTATGGAGAGTCTACATCTACTCTGTCCGTGCCATTCAGCATTCAAAATGTTAAAATATCTGAAAGAAGTGAAAATAAAACTGTAAATCTGAAACAAGAGTTTACCAGACATGTATTGTGGACCTTTATATTTCTGTAAAAAAAAAATAGAGAAACGCAGCTTGGAAGGATTAGTGCTTGAGGTATTTAGGTATCCAAGATACTGAGAGGAATTGACAGAGTAAATTTTAAGATGTCCCTTTAGCTGTACGTTCTTGAACAAAAGGAGATAATCTCATATTAAGGAGTTAACTGTTCAGAACCTAAATGAGAAGAATTTTGTTATTGCAAGTGCTGTAAATCTTTGGTATTCTCTAATTCAGGAGTGAAATCAATATTTTTTTCAATCTAAATAAATAGGGATCAGAAAGGACTTTGAATTTAAATAGCAGAGCAGATGCATTGCTGCTGCTTCAATTGCTAATGTTCTCAAGTTCTTAAGATACAAGCTAAAATGAAGAATTTTAATTTGCTCAATTGGTGGAGAAAATGCTATGAAATGGAAGCACCTCTATTTCAAGCCCTGGTCAGCACCATTCTGTGATTTTAATGCCAGAACATAGGCTGACCTCATTTGGAAAATAAGCAGGAATAAGTAAAAGGAACATATTACCAAGAAAGATTTGGAAAAGAATAGAATATAACCTCAATGTTCGTAAAGGAGACTTGATTTTAAGAGTGACCTGGGATACATCTTGGGCAAAGCAAGAAACCTGATCCTAAAAGATAGATCAGAAAATTCACAAACCAGCAGCTCTACACTCTTTATATAATTCAAAACTTTATTTTGTCTGGATCACTCGCTACAATTGAACTGATGTGGATCGTCTCGTGCTAACTCAATTAGATATGCTAGAACAGTGACCTGCTACTCTCACATTGACATGAGGAACAGTTAACATCGTCCATCAACAAACATACTCATTCTGTAAGTGACAGCTTATTTGGATCCATAACTTGTGAGATATCTTTGGGCATGGAATGCTTGTGAATAACTCTGATAATCTCTAGAACTCATTCAGTGAATAATGCATATCTTTAAAACTTCTGATAGGTTGTTAGGAATGCAAATGCTGTATGAGCAGAGCGCTTCAAGCTTTTTCACAGCTAATAGACTCAGTTCAAAATATGTACTTTCATGAAATTGTTAACATTGTTCATTCAAGCATTCTGTATATGATTTCTTGGTCTGTTTTTCAAACTCTATTTTCTTTGAAGCTCGTGGTACAAAACGCTTAGCAGCAGAATTTCTGTCAAATGGTTAGATTTGTCCCAGAAAACTAAAGTAGTTCAGCAAAAGTATTATGGTCTTTCCTCAAAGCAAAGAAGTTATTGAGAGAAGCACCTGGTTTGTTACCTATGACTTAGTAGAAGTTAAAGGGAAGTAACAGTAATGAAATGGGAGCTAATTTGAAGATATTTCCATCTGCGTATCCCATGCAAGAGACGTCACAATAAAGGAAAACATTGCTGCCAAAAATTCCTTCCAATTTAGTCATACTGCTATTGGCTCTTGGAAGAAAATCTTCAGTTGCGATTAATGTTGGTGTTATAGCTGGGTCTCTGGTTTTATTGCTATTTCATAGTATTACATGCTCATATTTCATTTAGTGTGACTGTCGCTTTAAGGGTTTAATGCAGGCTGCAAACATTCACAGTTGTGGTGAGATTGAACGGCACCATTAAGTACAAATATAAGCAAAGTTAATAGTCTGAAAGAAGAGAAAGAACAATTGTTGTTTATCCAGGAAAACAGATGGGACACTTACAGAGTCACGTGACTGAGACATTCAAAGAAACATGATTTTGATTATTGACCAGCCATCTGATGAACACAGAGGTGGAGTGACTTTGTGTGAAATGGACCATTTGGTTGATTCTCCCTGTTAGGGGAATTATTGAGCCACTGTGACCAAAGGAAAGGACACTTTGATTGGGTAAAGGAAGCAGGAAAATTCTGCATCAAATTGCGACCATTGTGATGGCTATTTCGATTGACCCGTGGAAACATCATGAAAGTCACATGTTTCATTTTCCCAACACAAGGAACAGGGGAGTTGTGACAACTATTCGTCCAAAAGGATATTTCTCAGCAAGAAACTCGACAGGGATTCATGATTTTTCAGCAGTCCAAACATTGTCTTTCCCACCTTCTTTGTAATTACTTCTGGGCATCAGTTTAAAAATCTGCATTTCAACACAGGATTTCTAAGACTGAACTCTGCACTGACTTTACAGAATGGTGCCTAAGCTGTACACACACACACACACACACACACAGAGTTGGAGATTAAGTTAATTAAGGTGTTATACTATTAGTAATTGTTAATAAATATATTGTTCTAAAAGAAAACCAATCAACGGACTTGGTGAATTTCTATTGCTGCTGGTTTGCGACTCTTTGGTCCAACTTGTCCATGCTGATCAAGATGCCCAAATACATTCAATCAATTTGCCTCTGTTTAGTCCATATTACTCTAATCTTTCTTATCTATCTACCTGTCCAAATGTCTTTTAAATGTCATTTTACCCTCCTCCGCCAACTCCTCTGGCATTCATTTTCTCCCACTGATGCTGCCTGATCTGTTCTTGTACTCGAGCAGATAGTTTTGTGCTTTTGATTCTAGCATCTGCAGCCTCTTGTCTCTTGAACCCCTTTAGCTTGTTTTATGACATGGAGTATCCTTACTGTTATTATCTATCAACACTTTGAAGGAATTAAACTAATCACACCTACTGACTGTTTAGATTGCATCGTGTATTTTGGTGAAGTGAGTTTTCCAGTTCTACTACCTTTGCTGTAATTCTAGTAACTGAAATTTGCACTGTTCTCAATTGAAGAGAATCAGCAATTGAAATAAATCCTTGCCTGTGCTTCTCCCAGCCATAAGTCCATAAGATATAGGAGCAGAGGTAGGGCATTCAGCCCATCACGTCCGCCCATCATTCCATCCACTCGATTCTTCCACTCAGTCCCCCTCCCCTGCCTTCTCCCCTTAGCTTCAATATTCTGACTATTCAGATACTTATCATTCTCTGCTTTAAATACACCCAGTACCTTGACTTCCATAGTGCCTGTAGTGGCAAATTCTAGAAGTTCACCACTCACTAGCTAAAGAAATTCTTCCACATTTCTGTTTTAAATGAGCACCTCCAAATCCTGAAGTTGTGCCCTCTTGTCCTTAACTTCCCTGCCATGGAAAACAACTTTGCCACATCTACTCTGTCTAGGCTTTTCAACATTCAAAATGCTTCTTTGAGGTCTGCTCTCATTTTTCTGAACTCAAGGAGTACAGTCCAAGCACTGTCAAAAGTTCCTCATCTGCTCATCCCTTCATTCCATGTATTATTGTTGTGTATCTTCTAAGAACCTTCTCCAAAGCCAGCACATCCTTTCTTAAATAAGGAGTTCAAAAATGTACACCATATTCCAAATGCGATCTCACCAGTAGCTTATAAATTCTCAATATAGCTCCCTGCTCTTATAGCCTGTTCTTCTAGACATACTCACCTTCTTCACCACCAGCTCAACCTGGAGATGAACCCTTAGGATATTCTGCACGAGGACTCCCAACTCTTTTTGCACCTCTGAATTTTGAATTTTATCCCATCCAAAGAATAGCCTGCCTTTTAATACTCCTGATAAGATCTTTCCTGTAATTCCATGGGCTGTCACCTTGTTAAGCAGCCTCATGTGTGGCACACTGTGAAAGGCCTTTTGAAAATCCAAATGTATTTCCACTGCTTCTCCTTTGTCTAGCCTGCTTGTGGTTTCCTCAAAAAAATTGTAGTAGGTTTGTCAGGCAAGATTTTCCCTGAAGGAAACCATGCCGACTTGGTTTAAATCACAAAATTCTGTATTCATCAAGGTTGAAGTAAAAACACAAAATGCCGGAGAAGCTCAGCAGGTCCAACACTGTCCTTTATGTAGCAAAAACAAAGATACAGAACCAACGTTTTGGGCTTGAGCCCTTCATCAAAGTATAAGGGAACGCCAGCAAGCATCTGAACAAAAGGGTGGTGGAAGGGGGGGGTGGTGGTGGCAAGGCAGGAAATGATAGGTGGAGAAAGGAGGGAGGGGACAGCAGCAATGAGGAGGAGGGGGTATGGTAGGGCTGTGTGGGTGAAAGATCTGGAAGGACAGGAAAGTGGGAGGGGGAAGAAAAGACGAGCAGGTTTAGAGGAAAGCAGTAAAGTCAATGTTCATGCCATGTGGCTGGAGGGAGCCCAACCGGAAAATAAGACGTTGTTCCTTCAATCTGCAGGTGGTCTACCTTCCCCCCTCCCCCTCATTGCTGTTGTCCCCTCCCTCCTTTTTCTACCTATAATCTCCTGCTTTGCTACCTCCCTTCCCCACTCCTACCCTTTTGTTCAGATGCTTGCTGGCATTCCCTCATACTTTGATGAAGGGCTCAAGCCCAAAATGTCAGTTATGTATCTTTCCCTTTGCTACATAAAGGACACTGTTTGACTGCTGAGCTTTTCCAACATTTGTGTTTTTACATGCTGACTTTGGCCTATCTTGTCATGCACCTCCAGGTATTCCATAACTTCATCGTTGACAATCAACTACAAGAACTTCCCAAACACCAATGTGAGACTAACAGGTTAAATAATTTCTTTTCTGCTGCTTCCCTCCCTTTTTAAATAGCGGAGTGACCTTTGCAATTTTCTGGCTCTCCGGAACCATGACAGAATCTATACACTCTTGAAGATCATTAACAATATCTCCACAATCTCTATAGTTACTTCTTTCAGAGCCAAGGGTGCATTCCATATGGTCTGAGAGACTTATCTATACTTAAACCATTCATCTTCTCAAGAACCTTCTCTTTGTTGATCGTGACTACACTCACCTCGCTTCCCTCACAGCTTTGATCATCTGATATATTGCTTTTTGATATCGTTTGTGTGGTAAACCATTGTTATGTATAATTGTCTGGTCAGAACACACCTATTGGCTCGTTATACCTATGGCCCCTACCCACATCCTCCTGTATAAATGTGACTGTTCCACAGCCCCCTACAGCTCAATGCAGGACAACCAAACAGCATGGATGTGCTAGTCCCCTTTATTCCATCAATATACTGATACTTCTGATTTTAGTTTTGCTCTCTCAAACTGCAGTGTGAATTAAATCATATTATGATCACTGCCTCTGAAGGTTCCCTTTCCTTTATCTCTTTTATCATATCTGGTCCATTACGTAATATCTAATCCAGAACTGCCATGTCCCTCATTGGCTCAGCCACAAGCTGTTCTAAGAAATTTGATAAATTCCTTCTCTTGTGATCCAGCACCAACCTGGTTTTCCCAATGAACCTGCATATTGAAATTCCCCTTGACTATTGTAACATTGCCCTTTATGCATGCCTCCTCTGTCTCCTTCTTTAGTTTGCATGCAACATCCTGGCAACTGTTTGGAGGCCTGTCAGGATTTTTTTTTTTTAACCCTTGTAGTTTCTCAATTCTATCCACGGGGATTAAAGTGAAACGCGGAAGACTGCAGATATTGTGGTTGAAGTATAGACACAACGCTGGAGAAACTCAGCAGGTTAAACAGTGTACTTCACATAGCAAAGATAAAGATACTTAACCAGCAGACATCATATCTGGCATAATATCTCATCTTCCAAAATTTAATTCAATCTTTAACCAGCAGAACCACCCCTTTCCCTCTGTCTACCTTCCTGCCTTTCCAATACTCAGATATTTAGTTCCCATCTGTGGTCTTCTTTCAGCCACGACTCAGTAGAGGCCCCAAGGTCGTATCTGTCAACCTCCAGCTGCTGAACTACTAGATCATTGATTTTATTTCTTATACTGTCAGTTAAATACATGACGTGTATTCATCACCCCAAGTTAAATCCATAATCTTATGCATTCAATTTTATACTATTAATTTCATATTGATGGTATCTTGCGACTTCCTAATTGACCAGGTATCATGGAGACCAAAAGATAACCATTGTGATAGTGATTTGGGTAATTGAGTAGATCTTGATACAATTTCATTGATTGTGTCCTACAGAAAGACAAGTCAACAATGATAAAGGTCTGGAAGCTACATGATTTTGCTCAGTTTCTCCCTTCATTTTCCTCATCTTTCTCCATGAAATGAAATGCCCATCATCTTTTCCAGGGATGCCTGAAATTCTAAGAGAGAGGTCTAAGAGCATTTTGATGGGCCTACCTTCGGAATTGCAGCCACATTCCACCCTTTGTAGAATGAAACTTAAATGCATTCAGAAGCAACCTAGATGTTAGCACACAACAAAGATTGGACAGACAAATAGTGAGGACTCGGGGCCAAAACATAAGAAAGCTGTGGCAGTGAGAGAATTAGTCGGAGCAACTTTCTTGCATTTCTTCATTGAAGACTTTGGCAAGCAATTTCATTCCCCTTCATACATTCACGAGCACCCTGGCAATCAACTGGGAAATTCAATGCCACCACATTTTCCTTTTTAGGTCTAAAATCTGCCCAAGTCTATCTGTCACAAGATTCAAACAAGAAGATCTAAGTGCCTTTAATGCATGTTGTGAAGAAATGTGATTTCATAAGCAGAGAAAACCTAGACAAGCATTTACTTGCACTTAATCCAACTGAGACACTGAGCACTCTCTCTAATTTGAACAAATGAGTATTTTTTAAGCAGCTTCTTGTAAATGTGCTTTTTCACCATTAAGTTGAAAAGTATTATGCATAAATCATTGTTTTTGGGCTGCAACATTACAGGCACAGGTGCAAACACTAAAGAGTTTTCAGTATTATTTGCTAAATATATTTTAGAGTTAGTGTCCAAAGGATCAATTATATTTTATGAATTCTAATTCAACTTATAAAATAAATCCCTGAAGACATATCTGTTGACATATTGGTAAATTAAATTCAATAAAAAAAATTACATTCCACCTTTCATGTGAATTTTGTTATTGTTATCAATTTAACCTTTTAACTTTCCAAATATTCAGTGTTAAGGTATGGGGTAGAAATGCACATATGCATGTGGGTACATATGTAGCTCTATCTATCAATCTGTCTATACCTAGGTATCTATCTATCGATGTGTGCATGTGTATATACATATTTATAGATATAGACACATAGATATAGATATATAGATGCATGTATCTTTGTAAGGTTTAAGCAAGGTATGCTATTTTTTGCTCACCCTTTATTTCGTCTCCATGCTGTGTGACCTGCTGAGTTTCTTCAACACTTTTGTGTATTGCACATAAAGGCCAGAGTCTTGTCAAATTAAATGATTCACTACATTAATCACTAGCATTCAAATGATTGCCTACAAAGGAGACGACAGTGCATGCAACCTCATCTTTGAGGCATTCCAAAACCATGAGAAGTTCAACTCTCCGAACAGTTCAGTGTATCACAATTTTAAAAAAAGTCACAGTTTGGCCCTTTGTCTAACTGAATCTGTGCTATCCATCAAGCACCCACTTACCTAATCCTACCCTCACTGCTTTACACTTCCCAAGTGCCCATGGACTCCCCAGATTTTTTCCTTCACTGCACACTACACACCCTTCACTACACACTGCGAGTAATTTATAGATGCCTAGTTATCCTATCAAATAACATGTCTTTGGGATGTGGGAGGAAGCCAGTTCACCTAAAGGAAACCAATGGATTCACAGGAAGAATGTGAAAACTCCATACTGATAGCACCTGAGGTTAAGATGGCATGCAGGTCACTGGGGTTGTGAGGTTACAGCTCTCTGATCTCTGGGCCCGTCTTATCCTCAGCTTTAAAGTCTTAACATTGAAGCCTGAATTATGTGATTGGCCAGTTAGCTTATTTTTGTTTCTGCTTGTACATAATGTCTGTAATTCACATTCAATAAATAACTCATTTATGGATAACATAATGCTCTAGTTGGTTGGCATTGCTAATCCATACTGCATATGTATCATTTGTCTATATGTGTGTGGGTTATGACTGGTTGTGTATTTGCATGTTTTGCACAGCAGACCAGAGTACACTTTCTCACTGGGTTGTACTTGTACAATTGAATGGAAAAAGGTGGCATAATTTCACACTCTTCTCCAAACACTTAAGAAATTAAATTTGCAAACACTTCAATGTTATTGGAGGGAGCTTTCCATTGAGGCAGAAACCACAATTGCTTTCTTTGGTGGAAGTAAAAGACCCAGTGGCTTTCTTACTCAAAATAAAACAAAACTCAGGAATTCCCCATGGGGTCTTCAAAGATCTAGTCATTATTTTCGTAAATGTGGTTTGTAAAACATTACTGTGCACTTTCGTCTCCTGAATGTTTGAATGTATTTAATGTGTATTGACCTTTTCCTGAGATAATAAATCATACTATCAAAAAGCAGATTCTCTTTTTATTTCCTTTATTCATGTGGTATTTTTAGAAACTAATGAGGACCTCATTACCTTGCGCTTCTGATTATAGAATAATATTTTGCTGGGATCCAAAAAAAAGCATTGGAATCCATTTGCTGGATCATTACACGTTGATTTATGTTGAAATAATATAAAACTAAACAATACACCAATTTAAAAAACTGCTGCAATAAAAAGAGCACCTTCTTGGAGCTTGTGTGACATGCAGTTCAGGGGACAATGATATGACCTATTCACAGTGGTACTTCAGAAATCCAATAAATAAAATTAGTTTTGACAGCTACAGATGGGCTTTTAGAGGCAATAATCATCTGCATAGAACTTATGTTATTATTCACAATTGGCACTGGTTTGACCTTCCAAAAGAGGCTACAATCCTGGAAGCAGAAGTACATAGAAGCATTGGAGATCATTTTCACGTATAGCACATGGTGTATTAAATGATTATTTTAAACCCACAGTTGCTTCATAAATTGTTGTGCCACCCTAGTTCACTTTTTGGCCTCTCCCTCCACTGTGTTTACATTTCAACAGTAATAGAAAAATGTTTTACTGGCTTAAGGTCAAGAAAGTCCAACCGGAAAAAACGCTTTGGGGATTTAATTGGTTGAATTTATTCTTCATAATCATGTTGTATTGCATTATTGTTCTCAAATTCATTGGATTCTGTTTACTAACTACCTTCATAAAATAAAAGTTTATGATTTCAAAAGCATATTGCTCAGTTTCTTATACGGATTGCTTTTAGACAATACTTTTAAAACTATTGAAACTTTGCCAATTTTTTCCTATGACCCCTATAATTTGTTTCAAATGTCTTTGAATTGGAACAATAAATATTTATTAAACTAGTATTTGGGCAATAATTTATTTTGTCTGCTTTTTTTCATTGCTTGCTCTCTGGTTCTTCAATTTCTCCTCTCTGTTCTGGTCCTGCTCCTCAACTGTTGATCTCAGACACGGCTTACATCCCAAAGATGTGTGGGCTGGTTGGCTAATTGGCCAATGTAAATTGTACCAGATGTGTGGGTTAATGATAAAATCTAGGGGGAAGACATGGATTTATCAGGAGAAAAAAATAGGTCAGGGTATAATTGAGGACTTCATTGTTGGCATGGACTCATTAAGCTGAAGGGCCCATTTCTATGGTCTATGGCTTTCCTTAATAATGTAGCCTTCATAGTAATGAATTGTTCATCATGTAGAAACTAGTTAATGCTACAATTAAAATGGCCATCAATATTTCCAGAAACATTAGCAGAAACAGTCAGTTTCAGATGTGTAAAGAAAGGCAACTTTCAGAAGATGGAAGGCTAAGACCAAGTTTCAAAAGCAGTTTCCTTGACAACTCATAATGCCAATTTGCAGGGAAAGGTTGAATGGGACTTGAGGGGCTCATTCTTCAGACAGAGGGTGCTGGAACAAGCTGCCAGTGTAAATAGTAGAAAAGCAGATAATTTTTCCGTTCAATGTTAGATGTATGGATAAGAAAAGATTTGGAGAGAGATGGGCTGAATGCAGGCAAATGGGATGAGCTTGGATGGCATGGACAAGTTGGTTCAAATGGCCTCTGTCCATGGCTCTGTCATGCCAACTTCATTTCATAGTTGGAACGTTGTTAAGACAAAGGAAAATTGGAATTGTATAGCATCTATGCTGCAAGAAAGAACAATAGCAACAGACTTCTGAGTAAAGTTGTTGATGAACAATATTGTTGACAGAATCTATTGACAAAGTGAAAGTCTACTCTAGCAAACTTTTACAGATGTTGCACCAAATGGAATGCAGCAGCACAAATGGCAGTCATCCATCATCGTAGAAAAGCATAAAACAAAACAATTTTAATGAGGAAGGGCTGACTGTGATATTGTAGATTGGATCAGGAAAACTGCTGACAATTCTAAATGGCTCCATTGACACATTGCTGGAAAGGTTGTAGTTGTGCCTGGGGAGGCAAAACATTGTGGTTGTGTGACAGCCACAATAGAATCATAAAACCATGGAACACTACAATTCAGAAACAGGCCATTTGGCCCATCAATTTAGTGGCAAACTATTTATTCTGCCCAGTCCCATAGACCTGCACCTGGACCGTAGCCCTTCATACCCCACCTATCCACTCTTCTCTTAAATGTGGAAATAAAACCCACATCCTCTGCCTCCACTGGCAGGTCATTCCAAACTTTCATCACCCTCTGAGTGAAGAAGTTCCCCCTAATGTTCTCCCGAAACATTTCATTTTCACCCTTAACACATGTCCCCTAGTTTTTGTTTCACCCAACCTCACTGGAAAAAAAAACCTGCTTGCATTTATCCTATCCTACCCCTCATTATTTTTGTATATCTCTTTCAAATATTCCTTCATTCTCTGACACTCCAGAGAATAAAGTCTGAACCGATTCAACCCTTTCTATAACTCACCTCTTCTTGGAAACATTCTCGTCATGCAAGTAAATCCAATTGCAACCAACCATACCCATCATCCAAAATACAGACCTTTACATTATCTAAGCAAGGTAAAAAGCATACACAAGACTGGACCTTCTTTCATGCCAAAGTATAATGGACAGCACACACAAAGCTCTTTACCTGTACACAAGTTAAAGACTTGTAAGTAATCTGTCTTTCTCAAAGTATTTGTAATATTGCATTAACTACATCTTAAATGCAACAAACAATGAGATCAAAAACAGTATAAAGTAGGGATTTTTTTCTGGTTATCACTTGTTTTCGTTTTGGATGCACGTCACAGGTTGTCTCATAACTGGGAATTCTCAATGTATGAAATGCCTTTTATTAGGAATATCTTAAACTGATGTCTACTTTTGGAATAAAGAAGAGCAGAATGCAGACCAAGTTTTCAGCAAAAATATCTTACTTGAACATCGAAGCAATTAAATGCTTAATGCAAGGTTTACATTTGTTAACATTACTAAGAATAAATAAAATTCTATCGCAAATATTGTCTTGCTTCCTGCTTTGTGATTATCATGTTGAGATTTGAGTGCTGTTGATTTTTCCAAATTAGTTTTGAATGAATATTGGAACTCGATAGACCCAAGGTAGCAATTTACTCAGTTCTCCTTGTGTGATGCGTGACATTAAAGGGGGATTTTAGTCATTGGTGCTAATGTGTGAAGAATAATTGCCCTCATAATGTACAGTATTTCATTAAAACAAATGGTCCCATGAATGAAGACCTAAAGAACCAGGAACCAGAAGCAAACATTATTATCGTAATCTTCTATATTATCCGTTTTTTCATTATTCTTCTTTTGTTAATAACTAGCCCATTTCCAGTAACATCACTCATCAATTTCCCTTGAGAATTTCTTTTTCCCGCAAAAAACTGAAAGTAACCTATTTTTAGTTCACTAAACCTGGAATGTAATTTGCATGAACAATTTTTAGTTTTCCCATGAAAAATATTTAATTTAGCCAAAAGTAATGTATGTAATTGTTAGAACAAGACCTGCACGATTCCTGCAGGACTACATCTAGATGAACATAGCTTCAATATTTTGATGCACAGCTTAAAGGGCATTAGGTTTTATTAGGATTCCCTCGGGGGTCAGACCCTAGCAAAACACTATGATTGCTGTGGAGGAGAGAGAAAAGCTACAGGGGAGAGAACCTTTGGCCTGGAATTCTCTTCAGTGAAATTAATCCTAGGATGGATGTCTTGAGAATTTGGAAGTTGGGAGTGGGCGGGGGGGTGGTTGGGGGGCAGGTTCAGGAGACCACTAGCCATCACAAAAATAGTTTTGCATGTAATTGCTGCATTTGTCTCTTCCAGATGAATGAGTCCCTATTTATTCAGGCAATGCAGAAATATATTTGATGTCTTCGCAGGAAATTTCTGTTCATTGCACACTCTTTAAACAGTTGTAATGAGGCATTGCAGTCATCAGATCAGGGATTCATTCATTCATTGGTGAGTAATAAACAGGTGGTCCAACAAGGCAAAATGTGAACATTTCTAATATGTCAGCTAGGCTCTCTCAGAAGAATTCTGGTAAGTTATGTCAGTGATAAGATTTGGAGTGTGGAGTCATTTTGTCTGGAATGGGATTATGATTTAGTAGAGTCATCAAGAAAAATGTAAGTCATTTAGGATGACCTGTGCATCCAATGGCTCCTCTGGTCTGAAGTAATGGAAGATCGAGCTGGTGGTGTTCAGCTGCAACTTGGCGGCTCCTCATTCTACTGCTGTTCTTCTACTTGCACCACTCGCCCATATTCCAACTCATCCTGCTTGCTACAGTAAGGCCCAGTGTAATCTTGGAAAATAGGGCATAGCACTTAGCATAATGCTATTAAGGCACTAGCGACCAGGGTTCGAATCGGGCACTGTCTGTAAAGAGTTTGTACATTCTCCCCATGATATGTGGGTTTCCTCTGGGGGCTCTGGTTTCCTCCAATGTTTCAAATATTTACGAGTTATTAGGTTAATTGGTCATGTGTGTATTTGGGTGGCATGGGCTCCTAGCTGGAAGGGTCTGTTATTGTACTGTATCTGCAAATTTAAAAAAAAGTTAAAATAAATTATCTTTCATTTTAGCACTTTGTAATCTTCTGGAACAAAGAGTGAATTCTCACTTCTTCAAGTAAACTGATCTCTTATCCTTTCTTATTATCATGCTTTTGTCCATTATTTACCCTGTTACTGATGGTTAGTACTCATGCTTCTTATCACCTGATCTGTCTTAACACACCTCTCTATTGTCTTGCACCTTACCCCTCCTGCCAGCTCTGCTTTTAAACCTTAAATCATATATTCTCCCTTCAGTTCTGAGTATTGTTGACCTCAAATGTTTTCTGGTTTCTCTTTACACAGATATTCCAGTTTACCTCTTCCTCCTCTTTGGTCTAAATTTGACTCTTATTGCTGGTTGTTTTTAATCCCCAGGGACCACTACAGCTTCCAGTGCTAAAATGTTCTTCCTCAGATTGTAGCAAGAGTGAATATTACAGTTAATCACTTCAAACTTAATTGTAACTTCTGCTTTATGACAATGTTTTTTTGGACAAATCATTGGTTAGAATATTTTAATTGAGGAGTGAGACTACAAATTAAAATTTGTAGTCATTGCAAATGACTACAAATAACATCATTGCAAATGATGTTAGTGTTCAGATTAATATAAATATATTGTTTCTGAGTCCTGATGACAAAATCCAGAAGGACAAGTTTTAGACAAAAATTGCATTCGTTATATAGTGAAACACAAAAGTCTGCAGACATTGTGATTGCTGTAAAAAGACAGAAATGATAGAGGAGCTCAGCCGGTCTTGATGAAGAATCAGGCCTGAAAGGTCCATCTTTACTTCCTATGGATGCTGCAATACCGGCTGAGCTCCTCCTGCATTTTTGTGCATTCATTATATAATACTTTTAGCATCTAGTAGGTTTCCAGCAAAAGATTCTAGCAATATCTTCTGACAGGGGCTCTAACAATTCACTGAGGAATTACTTAAGTGAACCATGAAAATCTGCAGAGGCTGTGACTGTAGTAAAAACACACAGAAATACTGGAGGAACTTGGCCAGTCTCAGTGCCCATAGGAAGTAAAGAGAAATTATCGACCTTTCAGGCCTGAGCCATTCATCAACAAATAAGCAAAGGACAGGGAGGTGTCAGAATAAAGACTGACGACTGGTAGGGGAAGAGTTAAGACCAATAAAATATGTGAATTGGATATGATAAGAGGAGAGTTGAGAATTGCTTTTGGCTCTGTGAATGGGAACAGTGGAAAAAAGGAAGAGAGGGAGAGAGACAGAGTTGGTGGAATGGTGACAGGGAAGAAGAAGGTGGGGGGGGGGGGGGATGTTTAAGATTAACCAGAGAAGTCGATGTTAATGCCTTCTAGTTGGAGGATGCCCAGATGGAGGAAGAGGTACTTTTCCTCCAACTTTATGGGTGATTAATGAAGGAATTACTTAACTCAGCTTTATCAGCTGTAAAAGATATGAGGGCATTTAAATATCAAAAGTTAGAGGCCCAACAATTACAACTGTACTTCAGAGTAAATCTCCATAGTTGACAATATCTCTACCCTTCAAATTTGGCAATTTTGGCGTTCAATTTTATTGGCTCCCAGATGAACACCAGCTGAGAAAGAGGTGGAGATGTCAGTTTTTGTGACATAAGCATTAGGCCTCAACGTACATATTCACAAGCCTCAACTTCTGTTTAGTTATGTATTTATGGGAACTTTTGAAGGTAAGATATGCAAAGTGTTGAAGAGAACAGTAATGGGTAAATGCATCATGTCGACAAGAGGCCAGACTTATAAGAAAGAGTGAAGTGTGTGATTGGAGTCATTATCCTGGAAGAACGTGCAGGCTTAAAGTGAATTAAAGCCATATGGAGATATCTAAGTATGAATATTATGAAGTTGTATAGATGAATACTTGTGCAGTATTAAATAGACAAGTACTTAGTCAAAATCTGTTTGGCCTGCAGAAGTATTTCTGCTGAGTATATGTCACAAGAGTAAATCTGATACTGTTATTCATATGTTATGGACACTGGACAACTTTATTTTCGGACCAGGGACAGAAGTGGGAGAGAGAGGAACGAGCGCTGTGGGAAGCGCTGAAGCAGTTGCTTGAAGTGTGAGAGCCATGTACTGGGAGAATTGACAGCTGTCAGGAATGTGAGAGCCCCGCGATGAACCTGGTGGCCTCGTGGACAACCCACTGTTGTCAACACCTCTCCCTCAAATAGGAGAGCTGAAGGCACAAGTTGAGGCAGTTGAAGAGTCCAAGGTGCTGAGTTTGAACTGTCAGTTTAGATGTCAATCAGTCAGATGTTCATCTTGTGGGTGGGTGCCTGGCAGCTTCAGCAGACAGGAGGCTGTTGCTGTATTTACAAGTGCCAACACTGCCGTGAGGAATTGTCAGTGTGCTCCCCCAGCAGCTTCAGTTGGAAGAAAGAAGACTGAGTTCCTTCGTCCATGTGTGCCAGCACTGTTGTCCTGACAACAGTTTGTGACACTCTGACTCCCAGTGTATGCGTGTATCTGACCTGTGCTTCTCCAGTTCCCTTTCAAGAGGAGGACTTTGTGTGGCAGAAGTCACTTGACAACCCAAGAAAAGGTTTTAGAGGGGAAGACTCTTGTGACAAAAGGTCACTTGGCAACCTTACAAAAGGGCTTTGGAGGTGCAGACCTCGTGTTAGTGACTAGGAGGTCAGTGTGTGAACAATTCCCTTTCTGAAGAAATTAAAGGTGGTCGTTACCACTAAACTCAGGAAAGTTGCTTGTGTTCCCCTGTCAAGGTCGTAAATCTGCAGTGATAATAGTCCTCTTTCTTCATGTCCAACTAAAAGACCTGTGCGCAACTCAATTAAGAAATCAGATTTTGTGGACCGTTCTTTTGACTTACTGACTCTAGGTTTTGTTTTGGGAGCTTTACTTTGGGGCATTTGGACTGTAATGGTCATTTTTTTTTCCATATACACATTATAAATATCTGTTGTTTGTATATAATTTCCATAAAGGCTTATGTTTGTGTGTTGTTTATTGAGTTAATTCTATTCTTGAAAATTGTTCATAAATTTTGAGTTAAACTTTACCCATCTGTTTTTGCATCCCTCAATTGTTGCTGGTGATGTGTATCCCATAGCAGATTTCAAAATCAACGTAACTTAATTTCCAAAGACAAATACATTTGAAATAGGTGCGGTACAAATAATGTTGTGAGCTCTTCTGGTGTAAGGTGTCATTCTTAGATTTCTGCAGTGTTATGTGTTATGTGCACAATTGTAAAGATTATCATTGCAACTTTAGCTCTCTTATCGCTGTTTTCCCCACTAGAAAACTAATTATGATTTAGTAAGTAGAACACTGTTTGAATTCAGAGCAGAGTGGCCTCTGGTATTGGGCTCATGACTTGTTTCCCCTTATCCATCTGAGATCGAGGGAAAAGGAGCCTTTTGAGTAGATTATTGAAAGTAGTCCATTTGTGATTTTCCTGTAGAAGAAATAATGCAGGTGTCCAACCACCTAGGGGCATAAATTTTTGAAATAATAGTACATGATGTCTGATGTAAACCGATGGATAGTTTCCCATCTCCCAGGTTTTTATTTCCATTGAACACAATAGAAATAAAATTGACGAAAATTAATATGGGTTATTTATTCCCTAATAAGTGTCCTATCCATCCTGCTCAAATTCAAGACCAGTATCCTAAATGTCTTCACATCAGTCTCTTCATCACCACAAACATTTGCTTCTCTTTTGCCTGTTAGGTGCAATTGCGAATTTGTTTTAAAGAAAAATGTTACTTTATTTCCTGTGTTGATTTTATGGGGATTTTTCATGCATCATTGATTTACGGATGGTCGATTTTGAGCATGTTAGAAGAACCTACCGTGACAATATTTTTTCTTACATTTTGTGTTCCTGGAGCTTATCATTAGACAGCATTAAGTAGGATTGAAATTCTGATATTGAAACAACACTGTATTTTGTCCTCTTAATATTGGAAAGGCATCGCTCATACAATTCAAATTGAGGCTGTTGAACATTTCCATTGATGACAAAAAAAGGGTGAATTTCTAAGGGGTCGGCTGAAACATAATTTATGTTGAAGCATTTTTTTCTCCTCTCTAATTACCTGCTTTTTACTAAAAAGGGATTTTTTTGAATATTGCAATCCAAGCATCACAAATCAGAGCAGACATTTTAATGCAGGGTGTGAATCATTTATCGCTGAATTTCAAATCACATCAGGGAATGTTGCTGTGTATTTAAAAAGAGAAAATAGGACACATCAGAAAATGTCACTTTTATTGAATCCAGTGACCACTTTGCAACACCACTGCACTTATGGTAAAGATCTCATGAAAGCATCAAATCTTAGTTAATGAAACATACTGTTGAAGATCTAACATTACATTTGAAGTCGTTGTTTACCACTCGAAGCTCTGAATGCTTCCTTCTTTTTCAGAACACGACATAGCTATGAGCACATAGCTGGGTCTGTGAATTCCATCCCATAAGCAATTTGTTCAAACCATCAAGCCATCTGAAAGGTTTATAGCATGAAGTGGGTAGGAATGCCTTAATGAGTGCATGGGTCAATGCCCCCTTTGTCTGTAGCATTTTCAAATTTTCTTGTGATATATTCCCTAGTTACAGAAATTTGTGACCCTCTCTGTTAATGGCTGAGGATGCTACAATTGGACATTTGAAGTCTGCGATGGATTAATGTAAGGAAAAGGTATCAAATTAAATAATTGGGAATATTATGCTGAGCTGCCGATCAGCCACTGTCAAACTGAATGACAGGGAAGGCACAAGGGGCAGTGTAGTCAACTTACATTCACAATATTCCTGCAGATTCAGTCAATATAAATGACTTCTGCCCCTTGTCAATATCATTAATACGGTAACTTAGAACCATAGAACACAGAACATCACAACACAGAAACAGGCCATTCAGCCCTTCTAGTCTGTGCCAAACTGTTATTCTGCCTAATTCCACTGACCTGCACCCAGTACATATCCCTCCCATCCATGTACCTGTCCATACTTTTCTTAAATGTTACAATCGAGTCTGCATTCACCTCAGCTAACAGCTCATTCCACGCTCCCTACTTTCTGTGTGAAGTTCCCTTTAAAATTTTCCCCTTGCACCCGTAACCCATGTCCTCTAGTTTTTAATTTCTCCTAACCCTTAAAAACAAAGATATTTGAGTCTATAAAGGGTTTGATGTTTTAAATCTTGACAACTCCATTCACGTTGTAGAGAAATGTTTCATATAGTTCAAGTATTGCCTTTCATGTCCTCACGAATCCCTAAAAATCTTCACAGTAAACACAGTACTTTAGAACGGCTGTGTATGATGTGCAACGATAGCAATTAATGAAGATAATGCAAAATCAGTGATTATATATTTACTCGAATGATATTGTTTAAGGGGTAAAAATCAGTCAAGAAAATGAGCAAACTATTATGCCCTCCTTCAGAGAGTCATAAGATCCTTGATATCTGCTACAATAGATGAATAGTGCTTGGCTTGATGCATTATATCTTCATTTGAAAAGTAGTCCTTCAGTACTGTACTGAAGTATCAAACAAGAATGCACACTTTTTCCTTGTATAGAACTTGAATACTCAGTCTTCTGGTTCAGAAATTCATGGACAACTGAAACAGAAAGGCTGCTGTTAACACTTTATTCATATAAATATGATGACATTCTAGAAATTTTTAGTTATTCACTGAAACCTCTTGTTTGCTAAGAGACAAAGCAAAAGCCAGATTGTTGATCTCTTCTCTCAACAATTCATTGGGCTAACAAGAAATGTTGCACCCCTCGCTGTTCACAATGGAGCCTTTTCTTATTTCAGAATTTCATAGCGTGGAGGTAAATATTCCATATTTAATTGCTCATGTAACATCCTTACTGGGAGTTAAAAGGATTGATTAAATCTTTGTTTAAAATGAGCTTAGAGACTAAGAAGATTAGATGTAGACCATCAAAAAAAAAATTCACATCCCATTAGTTTTCAAAACACTAAAAATGCAAAGGCATTTGAATGACTGAATAACCTGACTTGAAAACTGTTAACCGTTACATTCAGGGAAGGTAGACTAGATATGTTCTAAATTCTCCTAGGGATAGATAGGTCCTTCAAAGAGATATAGGTGCTCTCTTTCAGAAACTTACGGAACTCAATTCTCAGACCATTTGTCTTATTTCTATCCATATTTTGTCAAGGAAAAAAAACCCAAATTTGTCCATTTAACGCAGCCTTGGCCTGAGAATTCAATTTGTCATCTGCTTCTGTATTGTGCATTTCTTAATTAATTGCAAAGCATACAAATTGAAATCTTCTTAAAACAAAATTAAAGGCTTTGCAGAAGAACCAAGGGAGGGTGAGCATACTTTGCTTCTCACTTTCCCAGAGCTATAATTTCCATTATTCATTTTTACTTTTATTTAAAAAAATCTTAAAACAATGTTGATTAACGGTATCTCAATGGGAACATAGTAACATTCTTTGAATAAGGTTTCCTTTTTACAGCAATGTTCCATATTTGAAATACTTGTATGATTGGATATTTATTATCAGATTATAGCATGAAATTCTTCTCAACACATTGCCTCATATCTGAGAGAAAAGTTCATGGAGATCATTAACGTGGGGTCATATAAAAATTTGTCCTGAAATAATCAGCCATCTAAGTTGAAGGCAATGCATAAAAATGACCATCTTTAAAGGTGAACATATTGGGTAGGAAAAGGACATAAAGTCAGTTGTCAGCATTTTTGCATCTTAATAAAAAAGATAGAAGTGGATTCGATTTACTTATAAATGGTTTTTTGGAGTTCTGCCATTTAATTAATACTAGAGTCTACAGCCAAACTAACAGTCAGCATATCTGGAAAAGAACATGAGTTTGTTGGTAAACTGTATAATTTTATTGTAACTATGAATTGTGTGGGATGGAGAAGTATTTCAAAGGAGGGTTACTGTGCCTTGGGGCCAATATAAGTTATTGGTTGAATTCTGATCTAATGTTGATGTCAGTGAAGCAAGATCAGCTCCGTGTTAGGGGATAAATTAATATCAAGAGAGAACATTGTGACCTGGAAATGAGGCAAAATGATACTTATGCTCAATGACATCAGCAACTTAACCTAGCAAACTTTTTTTGTGTCATTTCAGATTTCAGATTTATTGTCAGAGTACATACATGACATCACATACAACCCTGAGATTCCCTTTTCCTGCAGGTATGGCTGAATTACCACAAATTAAGAGTGCAAAGAATCAACTGTACACAGCGTAAACATGTAAACAAACAAAGAATTGCAAACAGATAACGAATGTAAACAAACTGCAATTCAGAGAGACCAAAAAGAAAATCAATAACATGCACTAGTAAGACTCCTTAAATGAGTCCCTGATTGAGTTTGTCATTGAGGAGTCTGATGGTGGAGGGATAGCAACTGTTCATGAAACCTGGTGGTGCGCGTCTTGCTGCACTTATACCTCTTTCCTCATGGCAATAGCAAGGTCGGAGCATGTGCTGGGTGGTGTGGGTCTTTGATGATTGCTGCTGCTCCCCGCAGGCAGCGTTCCCTGTCGATGTACTCAATAGTGGGGAGGGTTTTGCCTGTGATGTTCTGGTGTTCCCATACCAGACCATGATGCAGCTGGTCAGCACACTTTCCACCACATGTCTGTAGAAATTTGCCAGGGTTTCTAATGTCATATCAAATCTCCGCAAAGTCCTGAGGAAATAGAGGTACTGATGAGCTTTCTGGATGATTCTGTTGGTGTGTTGGGTCCAGGAAAGATACTCCGAGATGGTGACTCCCAAGAACTTAAATTTTCCCACCCTCTCCACCTCTGATCCCTTGGTGTTTACTGGATTGTATACCTCTGGTTTTCCTTTCCTTAGTTTCTGTGACTTCGAGTGCTAGGTTGTTGTTGGTGCACCATTCAGCCAAGTTTTCAATCACCCTCTTATAGGCTGACTAGTCCCCTTCATTTACACAACCCACCAACATGGTATCGTTGGCAAATTTGTATTATTGTGTTATTGTCGTACTGAGCCACACATACTGAGCCTCTCTCCTTTGTGCTGACTCATGGCCCCTTTCTATACAACCCACTATCATGGTATTGTCAGCGAATTTATAAATGGTGATGTTGTCGTGCCAGACCACACAGTCATAGGTGTATAGCGAGTAGAGCAGGGGGCTAAGAACACAGCCCTGTGGTTCTCTGGTACTGATGGAGATTGTGACAAACTGGCATTTAATTAAATCATGCAAACAAACCATGAACAGGATTCCTGGAGAAACAGGAAAGATTTAGGAAAGGGACAAAATAAAGATAGCCTTTTGTTTTAAAAGGCTCCAAGCAGTTAAAGGGATGAGAAAGGACTAGTAAAAGACAGCTGATGAAAGATAAGAAATGAATAAACATTTCAGTGAAGCCGTTGGGTAATAAAGTTGGCTGTAACTTTACAACCAAAAGGACCTTCATGTGTCAGAAGAAATTTAATGATTTTAGAAATTATCAAACAGTATTTTCCAATGAACTGCAGGTCACATAACCCTGTCATATTTTATTGCCCCAATATTCATCCATTGCCACCTGGGGCATTGCATGTCACTGTTTCTTTTCCAAGAGGCATAATCTATCAGTCATAGAGTGTTATAACATGGAGCATACTCTTTGGCAGCACTCATGAAACTTTTCAAATGTTATACTGCATGCCAGTACACTGAAATCTCACAACATAGGTCATACATGTAACATTAATGCTATCTGTTGTACCAATCCTAGTTTGAGATAACATATTGAAGGATGGCTAGAGCAGTGGTTCTCAACCTTTTTTTCCAACTCACATACCACCTAAAGTAATTCCTTACTAACCACAGAGCACCTATAGCAGGGGACACCATTTGTGCTCTGTGGTTAATAGTATATTATTAAAGTGGGATGTGAATGGGGGGAAAAAAAGGCTGAGAACCACTGAGGAATGAGCAATTGTAAAACTTCCTTGGGTAATTTACTAAACTCAGGCATTGGATAAAGAATGACAGAATCTCAGTGACTGTAGAATATTTGATGAATCCTGAGGAACAATGTGTAAATCTTCAGTTATGTGATTCCATTTTCCACACCTCTTGCAAATAAATCTCTAAATGATGTGCATGCCTTGTTCCATCACTGTAACTGCAGAGGATGTCTTTTTTTTTGTCGCTCCTGTGAAGAAAAGGCAGAAAATAATTCTCCCAAAAATTCATTCTGAGGTGCTGAGAAAAACTGCTCATTAAAAGGAGCCCATCTAACTGGACAACTCAAATATTCAAGAGACCTGATAAATTTGGCACAAATCTAAGAGGTTTGCTGATAAAAACACAATGGTGCTTTTCCAATTAAAAAGTTGGGAAATGGCTCAGGATTAAGATACCTTCATTTGTTGTGCTGAGCAAGTTTTTTAAATAGGCCGTAGAGAGAATGGTGGGAGGAAGTGGAATTCTGAAGTGTTGAGACCTCTAGCTTTATTCAGCTGTGGCAGAAAAGATTATCTCTCAGGCATCTGGCAGCTGTTGTCACAGCACCTGCTTCCTATTCCACAAGGGCTGGGTCTAAATCACAAAACTATTAAGATACATTGTCTGGCGTAAATCTCACCAATCCTTCTTTGAATATGTAGGCAGTTGAAATACAAGACATATTACCAGAATTCATGAGATGTTATGGGTGCATGATGTATTTTGCAGTCTATTTGCCCACATCAGCTTCTTCAAGCATCACAGTGGCTTGCTCTGTTCTTATTGGTGTCTTCACTTGTCCAGTGTCGTTGACCCACTCAGCTGCACTGGTTTAAATCATGGGCACTTTATCACCAAGTGGGTATCAGAGTCTTTCCTTCTGCTGTTGTAGCACAGATGGGGCATTGGAATTATGGGGAATAATTTGATGTTTTTAAAATTTAATTTAAACATACAGCATGGTAACAGGCCATTTCGGCCCATGAGCTTGTGCCACCCAATTTACACCTAATTAACCTACACCCTCGGTATGTTTCGAATGGTGGGAGGAAACTGGAGCCCGCATGGAAAACCCATGTAGACACGGGGAGAATGTACCGACTCCTTACAGACAGTTTGGGATTCAAACCCCGGTCGCAATCACTGCCGCTGTAATAGCATTGTGCTAATTACAATTTAAAATATTTTTTTTAATTTCCTCTCTCCACATGCTTGACACATCCCTAAAACCTTTCCAGCAGTATATCACTTCATATTTTTTGTAGGTGATGCAGGACCATTCCCTACATTTTATGAAATCACAGAAGAAACAATACCTAACATCAGCACTGACCTTCAAATTACAGGAATGGAAACGTGTTGCCCATAAACAAATGAGAAAAGCCTCCATGCTGTGTGTCCATTTTAATGCCTAGGACAACTCCACCGAAGATGGTGAATCTGATAGTTTCAATCATATGCATGGAAACACTGAAACACCAAGGAAGTCTAAGGAAGATTTTGGTGATATGCTTTTCTGTTCTTCTCTGGAAGTCAGACAGGAAGGTAAATTCAAGGGACCTTAATTGTGGCTAAATATTTTGCATTAGAATCTGCCGAAAGCATGCATGGCAGCCAACTTTCTCAACTCTCCACAGTCTAATTGCTTCTTTTAATGCTTTAGCAGCTCCTTTTTTGTGTGCCTGGAATCTCAATTAAAGCCTGCTGAACGAACAAGGTGAACTCTGACTCAATTTTGAGGTGATAGAAATGTCGACCAGCAACTCTCAACTTCAAAGGGTGCCAATGCTCCTCAAAACTCTACTCCAAATCATAATCTGCCTCCCACATTATCGAAGGAAAGATCAAAATACACATTACAAATATTTTGTAGATATTCAACTGATCTAATTCATTTACTAATGCCAAAGAACATAGCAAGGGACTTGGTGTGATGATTCCAGGATGTAGTCAAGAGAATTAAAACTGTAAAACTGTAGTCTTGACAAGATATTGCTGATCTATTGCCATAACAATTTCCAGTAACTCCTTCAGTAGCCTTTTCCTTTCGTTTCCAGTTTGTTTCACTGAATGTACATTTTTTCAAAACCACGCTCTGGAACACCAGCAATATTTATCAGTGGGTGTTACCTTTGGGGGTCCTGATTTTGATTATTACTGGCTATTAATTAACAGCTGTCTGAACTTTCTCAGCAATTTTCCTGACATTTCCCTCTGACCTTTGAGTTTCCTGTCATGAGAACCTTCATCCTCATCTCCTGCCTCTTATTATACATCCAATCAGGTAGAAATATCAGAGACAGTACAGGAACTTCAAAATGAGTCATTGCAAAAACATTTTTCCACATGTTCTTTCGTTATTCATGCTAGCAGTCTTATGTGACCAAGAAGACATTGTATATCAATGAATCTCTTTCCCAATTGTTCTAAACAAAGATGCAATGCCTGCTATGTGGCTAAACATCTGCAAAAAAAGACTATCTTCTTAGTGAAGCAAGAAATTAGTACAATAATATGCACAGACATGCCTGTGGCACAGAGCGTACAGTCCTGGTTTATTCCCATCTGAGTTGTACAGTCCCTCTTTTGTTAACATTCTGCTATGTTAGTGTTGATACTGATGGTGGTTTATGATCTAACATGAAACAACAGGATACTAGTGAAGGAACTTTTATCGGATTATCATGGTTTTTAAACATTTCAAAAGTCAACAATGATGGGCTTGTTGGACATTATTTATCTGTCCAGGTGCCACGAGGTTTTTTTTTGTCAGATGTGTTTCTTAAAGTGGCAGTAGAAATAAACGCGTACAAGGATTCTTTTTCTCAGTTTGTGAGTTTCTTTGTGTTACAGTAAGTAAACTATCAGACTATAAACTGCTTCAGACCATCTGTAATTTGTACAGCAGAGGGCAGTCAAATAAGGACAGGCAATAATTTTATAATTATGAACAGAATTTGTTCTGTCCAATTGTTTCCTGCACTGAGGATTCCTGCATACATTTGCTTGGCTGTGGCTTGTAACAAGAACTTTTTCTGATTGATCATCTACAGAAGAAGCTACTTTTCAAAGGGAACAGAATGGAACTTCTATTCTGAAGCTAAATGTAAATGTAAATCTTATATAAATTAAATAAATGCTAAATGTAAATCTTATATAAATTAAATAAATGGAGCTCTGATAATGTACCTACATTATACCTACATCCATTTATTTAATGTATACAATACCTGTTATTTCTAGATTCAGAGTTATTTTTTTCAGCAATAATATGAATTGAGAACTAGATTAACAGCAATAAAGTTTAGCAAAAACAATGTATACTTAAAACAGATAATGGGATGCTTAATAATGATCCCTAATAATAGAGCAATTATATATTAAGTATTTTTCAGAGAAAAATGTGACTTGTTAAATATATGCCATTTAAAAATGTCTATTGTATTGATCATAAAAGCTTCAGGACATAAAAATGAACCAAAAGAATATAAAAGTTATCAATTTTCAGATTGTTACTATTCTTCTCCTGTGGGCTTTACACTTGTATCATTGATCTTTGTTCACAGTAATCATCTAGTCTCCATTTATCAATGTCACCTTAGTTTCTCCACCTCTCTTTCCTCCTTTTAAATCCACCTTCAAATCTTTTTCTTCAATGATTGGCGCTTAATATGTAAGGGACTAAATAGAAAAGTGCTGGATTACTAAGCACGAATGAGTCAGGGTGATTCACTTTGTTCAGGACACACACAGAATTAGCATTTGGCTCTCATGCAGTTTACTACCTTCCATGGGGGCCCATAGTTATGAGATGCCAGCACCAGTTATTTAGCTGGTGCTGACTGAAGCCAGGCCTGCACCATATTAAAGGTTGAGCCTGCAACCAAAGGTGGAAATCATTTGGATATTTGAGGCCTTACAAAAGCCCTATAAGGGCAAGGTATCTGGATTTTTCAGATGCTGCTCTGGAAACTCAGGTCATTGAGATGAAGAGAAGCAGAGAGATCGGCCTCAGTCAAGGATGTAGGAATCCCTTCTTACAGGGAGTGAAGCATCCAGTTATGGCATATTGCTCTGTCTGCCCTACTCTCTGCCTTCACCTTCTCTCCTCCCCACCCACTGGGAAAGTAGCAAAGGATAAGCAATTGAAGGTGGTGTTCTTTGCCTGGTTCCGTGGGTGGGGTTGTGGCAACAGCACGTAGCAGATTTCTGTCACTGCTTCATTGCTGAAGCCGTTTCTGCAGAAATCCCTGTCAATGATGTGCATTAAGGAGGACCTCCTCTTGAGCATAAACTGAAGATACAGTGTCCTGCTGGGCACCTTCTCCACTGAGCACCTTCTTCTAGCAGATTGCCATTCTCCAGTTTCTCTCATCCCACTTGGAAGTCCTGTGTGATACCAATGCACTCACCCCAACCCACACTTTTTTTTTCTTGAAAGTTAAAGATTATATTTAAAATTTATAATC
The DNA here is from genome assembly GCF_036971445.1 of Narcine bancroftii. NCBI lineage: Eukaryota > Metazoa > Chordata > Chondrichthyes > Torpediniformes > Narcinidae > Narcine > Narcine bancroftii. The sequence continues at coordinate 99,749,270 of NC_091477.1, read as the reverse complement.
AAGACCTCAGCAACAACACGCTTAACAATTTTAGATAACCTCCTCTGACAATGGAGTTTAGAAGACTGATAGGTGAACGATATAAGAATCTGTGAGGGATTGACAAGGTAGATGCTGAGAGGTGTTCCTCTATTAAGGTCTCTGAAACTATGGTAATTATTGTAGAATGAGGGGCCACCCATTTAGGATAAGATGGCAAATGTGAGGTGTTGCATTTTAGAAGGACAAATTGCTAAAGGATATACATGGTAAATGGTAGGGCACTGAGGAGTGTGGTTGAACAGAGAGTTCTGGGAATAGTGAGACATTATTCCCTGAAAGTGGCATCACAGGTGGATAAGCTTGTAAAGAGAGCTTTTGGAATATTGGCCTTCATAAATCAAAATATTGAGTTTTTGTGTTGACATGTTATGGTAAAGTTTTTTAACGCATTGGTGAGGCCATATTTGAAGTATTGTGCACAGTTTTGGTCATCTAACTGCAGGAAAGATATCAATAAGATAGAAAACATGCAGAGAAGATTTACTAGGATGTTGCTCAGACTTCAGGAACTGAGTTACAGGGAAAGGTTAAACAGGTTAAGACTTTATTTTCTGGGGCATAGAAGAATGAGAGGAGATTTGATAGAGGTATTTAAAATTATGAGGAGATAAAACAGAGTAAATGCAGATGGGCTTTTTCCACTGAAGGTCGCTGAGATAAAAACCAAAGGACATGGGTTAAGACTGAAAGGGGAAAAGTTTAGGGAGGACATGAGGGGAAACTTCTTTACACAGAGAATGGTGGGAGTGTGGAATGAGTTGCCATCTGATGTGGTGAATGCAGGCTCAATTTTAACATTTAAGAGGAATTTAGACAGGTGCATGGATGAGATAAATATGGAAGGCTGGGTACAGGTCAGTATGACTAAACAAAAAAAAAAAATTGGCATGGATGAGAAGGGCCAAAGGGACCTGTTTCTGTGCTGTAGTGTTCAATGGTTCTATGGAATTTCTATTCCCAGAAGACTCACATTCTCTACTTCAGTGTGCTGTGGAGGTGAAGATTCAATTAAGGAAGGAATGCTCCCATCATCTTTTAATAAGGCAAGCATCTCTCTTATTTTGAAAAGAGGAAAAGCAACAGAATGTGCCTCCTATAGATCCATTTCATTACTTAATGTTGATATCAAAATTTTATCTAAAGTGTTAGTGCATTGATTACAAAATATTTTACCAACAATTATTAATTCAGACCAAACAGGCTTGATTAAAATTCATTAATTTTATTATAATACCTGTGTGTGTGTGTGTATATATATATATATATATATATATATTATGTACTGAATACACTATTTCGACCTTCTACCCATATGACAGAATGTGTTCTTTCAATAGATGTCAAAAAAGTGTTAGATTGGGTAGAATGGAACTATTTATTTGCTACTTTTGAGAAATTTAATTTTGGTCCAGATTTTATCAATTGGATCAAATTATTAATTTAATGTTCTATGGCTTCAATTTGTACTAACTTACAATATTCAAAAATATTTAAGCTATATAGGGGAACACATCAAGGATATCCCTTAAGTCCTTTACTCTTTGGCATAGTGTTAGAACCTCTAGCGGCTGTTCTCCAACAGGGAAGAGAATTTAAAGGAAATGAACATAAAGTATCTCTTTATCCAGATGAGTTATTGTTGTTTATTTCAAATCCGGAAGTTTCCATACTTAATATGTTAAATATGTTTGCTCAATTTGGACAATTTGAATCTATTCAAGGAGAAGATCATTGAAAATCTCAACTATGGGGAAGTTAAAGGGTATAGAAAGAGAGCAGGAAAATTGTATGGACAAAGTTTCAACATCCATGTTCTCTTTGAATGGTGGGTCAGATTCGAGGAGTTAAATGGTCCACTCCTGCTCCAGTCCATATGTATTTATGACATTAGCAGCCACCATACATCTCCAGAGTCTATTTTGAGTTAATATACAACAAGCATTCCCTTCATTAAGAATATCTTGAAATATCATATGTGCATAGGATTCCACTAATGTCTGTGCATAATTACTGAACAGCTTTAGCTGGATGATCATGGCTTGGATCATGACTTCCAGCAAGTCAGTGTCACACAAAAAATGAACTCATTATAAAGCACGAAGAGCACCTGCGTTAGTTTGCTATCCTAAATATCCAAATTGTGCAAGTTATGCTAAAATACGGGCACAATGTGTGGAAAAATATTGGAAGCAAATGATCAGACATAGCCCTGGGAAAAATGCATTGCAAAGCCTATTTTTACAGAGCACTGTCATGAAGTCATTGCCTTTGGCTTCTGCCAGGTGAAGTAGTGCTGTTACAAATCATCACCAAACACATGAAGTTTAAATGTAAGTTTCTACAATTAAAAATATTTATACAACTATCTACATTAGTTAGAACTCTTTGGTTTGCCTGTCTTACATTAATACCTTGGCCTATAAATAAATCGGAAAAATTCTGTTATACAAGTCATGAAACGGTGCCTTGTAATATTTTCATTGTTTTCCTTTCGACCGTTGCAACCATTTCAATTTCAGACCAAATGCTGGGCTTGATCAGAACAAACTATTACCATAATTATTGATCCTTAATATCTCAACAGCCAAAGAATACTTAAAGTTAGGGATAAACATTTCCTTTTGTTGCTTTTAATTTTACCATTTCACTTTACTAATTCAAATGTTCTTTTAGATCCCAGACAACACTCTTTGGAGAGTCTATTCAGAACAGCCTAGACAATATAACACTGCTAGAGTACCATAGAACTATTTGTTCAATGTTCTTAATTGCAGTGATGGATTAAAATGTGTTTGAGGAAAGAGCTTGAATGTTTAAATTGCCGACCCTTCTTCTAACTGAATCAAAAGCAGCAATGTAGCTTAAAATGGTCCGTAAATTCCAGTACACTGCAGGGGTGAAAAATAACCTACGGCAACATTTGCCACATTTCTATGGTAATTACATTATTGTTTCCGAATGCTGGGGTTTTTTTTTGCAAAACCAAATCAGAACAGTCGCTACCCTCCATACATACACTTTACTTATTAGCCACAGTATTCATTCCAAAAGCTCTGAGTCATTTCCTCTTCAAATTTCAGGGAATAAAATAAAGATCATAGAACAAGCTGTGTTTAATACTCAACTGAGTGACAAAGGGTATTATGCACATGAACTCTTTTTGCTTTGGATATAATGTTTGTTGATCATCTGATGAATTGGATCAGATTGTACTGAGAAAATTTGTAAACTGGCAAATTTCAATATTTTTAATTTTAATTTTTAAGAAGAATTTAGATGTACAGCATGATAATAGGCCATTTCAGCTCACGAGTCTGTGCCGCCCAATTTATACACCTACACCCCCAGTACATTTCAAATCGCGGGAGGAAACCGGAGCCCCCAGGGAAAAACCCACGCAGACACGGGGAGAACATACAAATTCCTTACAAACAGCACGGGATTCGAACTCCAGTCCCGGCTGCTGGCGCAGTAAAGGCGTTGCACTAACCGCTGCGCCAACCATGCTGCCATATAAAGTGAAATTTATAGTGCTGTCAAGCCACAACGGTGAATACTTTCAATAATTCTGTGACAATGAAACAAAGTTGATTTTTAATGAGTTCAGCATATTCTTTCTGATTTTAGTTAGTGACAGGAAATATCATTCTGCTCTGATTTGTTTCCAGACCAAGATATGTGAACATTTATAAACAAACTTTATGCAGGCCATCAGTAAATTGCTTTCAGCAGTTTGTCTTTTTTAATGAGAAATAAACTTTTTTTTTCCTGAGTGTATTAAGGTCAACTCACCAGAACAATTCTGCTGAGATAAAGATATGCTACAAAGTGCTTTAATAGTGAATAATATTTGCAGAAGCTGATTTAAAAAAAAATATCTGGAATGAATAAAAATCTCTTCGCAATTACAGAAAAAAATTCACTTGTTAATTATATGAGCATCTTTCATTGGTAACAGTTGATTACATTTAAGGATTACATTGGTTACATTTAAGGAAAGACTGGATCATTACATGGATAGGAGGGGACTAGAGGGGTATGGACCGGGTGCTGGTCAGTGGGACTAGGAGGGTGGGGATTTGCTACGGCATGGACTAGTAGGGCCGAACTGGCCTGTTCTGTGCTGTAAGTGGTTATATGGTTATATAATTATGTTGAACTACATTAAATAAAAGACAACTTCATGATTTCCAACCAAAAGAGATACAGAATGTTCACAGTCTTTGGACTACACTGAAGTCCATAATAATTAGCACCTGCAGTGAGACTCCTGGCTTCTCGACTAGAAAACAGCAAGACTTCTTTGATCAGAAATAACTCATGTTTACACTTAATTATCTCTTGGATCTATAAGATTTCCACCACTCTATGAAAAGACTCAGCATTATAGGCACCTAAGGGCAGAGGACCAAATATAAACCTGTGACCTAAATAACAGTCGGCTGATGAAAAGTTTGCAGAAGATTTAGCAATTTACCGATAGCCATATGCATTTTTATTAGCGTTTCTATGAACATTTACAGTTCATACACGAGCTCAGTCCAATTGGATCAATACAATTCACAGCCAAGAATGCAGGAGAACTTATCAAAGATGTATCAACAATCATCTGCTTTAATTATCACTTCTGCTCTTGACACAAGTGTCTGACTCTATCCCATAATGAATTATCTGGGTCAGCTTCACTGCCAGCCCTGGATTGGCTGGAAGTTTGAAAAGCCATTTTCCAACTGAAAAAAATACATCAAAATGTCAGAAGCAGATGAGACATCTGGTGAAGTTCTAATATTTTTCACAGAGGAAGTTCATTTCTCAAAATCAGAAGTTTGGAAGTAAAACAGGCCAGGAAATCCAGAGATGTTGCACTTAAGACAATTTTTAAGAACAGGGACAAACCGCAACATGGTAAACTGCAGCTGATCTCCACATGGTCTTGAGCAACCATCAGCGACCAAATATATTATGCCTAGATGGTGACATTGGTTCTATCCATCAAGAGGCACAATGTGTAATGGAGACGTGTAGGAAACAGCATTGATTTATGGATTTTTTGACTTCACATAAACTATTGACTATATATTTGAAGAATCTCTAAAATAATTTTGTCTGTTCTCAGAAAGTAATCTCAATCCTACTTCTGTTACATAATAACATTTACAAGTGGAACCATAACCCACATAAGGTCAGCACACCCTCAGTCATTCAGCTGTTGTACTCAGATTACTTTTGGAGGCCAGGGACCAAGTTGCCATTGACTTGTTCACTGAAACGTAACTCAACAGCTGCAAAACAAAGGTCTTCCCTGAAAATGCTGTGCCTTTCAACACCAATTCTTACACAATAAATGTTTACCATGAGATCCTGAAGTACCTGGATCACTCTCTATACCTTAAAGGTAATCTCTTGGGCAAGATGCACATTGATGGTGAAATTCAGTTTTGTCTGCTTTTAGGAAAGTAACATTTGAATGATAAGACCTTGATCCTGGCCCAACGTCTACCAGCTCCCTGCTTTTCTGTATGGTTCTGAATCACAAACTGTCAACAACATCGTCTCAAAACCACAAAAATTGTGTCCATAAGGTCCTCCAAATCCACTAGTAGATAAGAGAACTAATGTCATTGGCCTTTTCCTAGCAGTATCTCCAATATCAAGACTTAATTACATTTAGTCATTACTTTTGAGCAGACCACATCTTTCACTGGCCAACACCAGCCACATGAAGCAGGCACTTTACTGTGAGCTTTGTCAAGCCAAAGGATGACTGGATTGGCAGGGCAAGTGACTCAAGGATATTGTCAAAGTGGAAATGTACCCCAGTACCACTGATGTGAGAATTCTGAATGAGGGACAAAAACCATTCAGCTCTGAGAATGAGTGTTACTTTGTCAGAAGCATGCTGAAGTCTAGTATAAATACTGAATGGATTGTATCAGCTTCCCACTTAGATTTCAGATTTGTTGAAAGACTACATACATGACATCACACACCTGAGATTCTTTTTTTCCTGCAGGCAAGACAGAATTACCACTTACTGGCAGTGCAAAACAAAACTGTACTCAACATACACATGTAAACACATAAAGACATGTAAACAAACTGACTGCATATAGAGAGAAAAAAATGAATAAAGTGTAAGAGTCCCTCAATGAGTCCCTCTTTAACTTTGTCATTGAGGAGTCTGATGGAGGAGGGGTAGCAGCTGTGCCTGAACTTGGTGCTGTAAGTCTTGTGGCATTCATACCTGCATTTTACTATCTACATCAAGTACCTTTCTTTTTTTTCTTTGGCTTGGCTTCGCGGACGAAGATTTATGGAGGGGGTAAAAAGTCCACGTCAGCTGCAGGCTCGTTTGTGGCTGACAAGTCCGATGCGGGACAGGCAGACACGATTGCAGCGGTTGCAGGGGAAAATTGGTTGGTTGGGGTTGGGTGTTGGGTTTTTCCTCCTTTGCCTTTTGTCAGTGAGGTGGGCTCTGCGGTCTTCTACAAAGGAGGTTGCTGCCCGCCAAACTGTGAGGCGCCAAGATGCACGGTTTGAGGCGTTATCAGCCCACTGGCGGTGGTCAATGTGGCAGGCACCAAGAGATTTCTTTAGGCAGTCCTTGTACCTTTTCTTTGGTGCACCTCTGTCACGGTGGCCAGTGGAGAGCTCGCCATATAACACGATCTTGGGAAGGCGATGGTCCTCCATTCTGGAGACGTGACCCATTCAGCGCAGCTGGATCTTCAGCAGCATGGACTCGATGCTGTCGACCTCTGCCATCTCGAGTACTTCGACGTTAGGGATGTAAGCGCTCCAATGGATGTTGAGGATGGAGCGGAGACAACGCTGGTGGAAGCGTTCTAGGAGCCGTAGGTGGTGCCGGTAGAGGACCCATGATTCGGAGCCGAACAGGAGTGTGGGTATGACAACGGCTCTGTATACGCTTATCTTTGTGATGTTTTTCAGTTGGTTGTTTTACTCCACCTTCAATAGCCACCTCAGAATAGACAGAACCTGAGTGGAACTGAGCCATTCTCAGTCCGCATGAGACTTCCAAACAAGGTTGAATGCATTTAAAAAAGAAAATGAAGTCTCTCTATCCAATTTAGACTGTGTTTTCTGACAGCATTCCAATTTCTACATTATATTTATTTGACTTTTTGTAATCTCATGAAGATGGTTTCACTTTAATTTATGCGCAATAAAAAAGAGCAATAAATATGTACTTAAGCTGCATTTGCAGAATGCTTTCAGTCATGTTATGATCAACTTGGTGTTCAAGCTTAATTTACATTCTGTACATATTCATGTGTGCATCTGAAATATAAATAATTATTGTAAATAAGAAGGGAATAACATTAGAAGTTGGAGATCTGGAACACAAACAGGTGACTTGAAACAATCATTAAGCCAGCCAGCATTAAGGAAAGAACAAGGAAGTTAAAGATTTTAACTGTAAGCACTTTCTGTAAAGCAGGCAGGTGGACACTTAAAAATCAAAAGGTTTGGATTACTTGTATTCCAAGCATTTCCAATTCCAACCATTTGCAGGAGAAAAGATGCTGTTTATAAGTAGGTGAAGCCTCATAAAGTTAAACAAATTGAAATTCTTCCACAAGGTCGCTGCTGTATCTTTGACCAGTTCTTGGGGAAGAAGTTTCACTCGCATTCCTTATAAGCAGAAGTAGGTTTGAAGAGAGAAGAAATAATATTAGATAAGTCTGTGACATAGCTAGAGGGCGTGAAGGTGAGTGACATTTTTCAAAAGTGGCACCTTCCCCCACACCCCCAGTCCAACGCCACTGCTGCAACCACCGCCCCACCCCTTGGGTCCGATGCCACTGATAAATCAGAGTGGCTCACCATTCAACCACTGACTCAATAAATGGTTTGTGTTGGGTGCCTTTTTTATGTGCTCACTCCTCTAACTTTAGAACCTGGCTGTGCCCCGAGATCGGTTCTTTGGCAGTCAAACAGAATGCTTGTTCTGCTCTATACAAATTCAATCATCATGAACCACAATTATCTGGTCACAATTTGTTATTCCTTCCAATGAGACACTCCCAGAAGACTATTCTAATGATAGTTACCTGCCATTTTCTGAGACATTGTTTACGGCTGGTCTGCATATTCTGGGCATGAAAACCACACATCATACTAGATTTAGGTACTCACACCATACCTCCTTCAGTTACATCTGCCCTGGATAAGCCACACATTTTAGACCATGAATATTCACCAGAAAGACTGTGATAGTGAAAGATCCCAAAACAACAATTCAGTATCTCTGAGATAGAAGATGCCATCATCAAGATAGATGCAAAGACATGGAACAACTTGAAGAAACACTATCTGTGATGTTTCTTCTATTGTGATAAAGAAGTCTGGGTTCTTTTATATTCATATTTTTTATCAACTCACGACCTCGTGGGACACATCCATTTTGTGCATCTAATCTGAGATGAGACATTATATCTCCCACACCCCCTAGTGGTCAGGAGGATCACTAACTCCAAATCACCACACTATTGGAAGAAGAGCATGAAGAATTATTATTTCAAGAGGAATCAGTGACTTTATCTTCACTGAGTAAAGGTCAGAAAGCTCATGGAGAAATGATAAACTCATAGTTGATAAAAGAATTTTAGTAATTAAAGGAATAGTAAAATAATAACAGAAAAAAATCCCTCTATTTGGATTACAGTTGAAAACAGCATCATTAACGTGAGAGAAAGTTCAGGGAGAGAAGCTGAAAGGAACAAGATCAAGACATTTAAACTAAAGCTCAGAATTCCAACAATCTTGAGACCAATTAAGTATTATTTATGAAGGAAATAAGCGATGTTAAGGCATGAGCTTATGGGCCAGAAGAGCCTGTTACTGTGTTGAATGTCTAAATTTAAAAATTTTAATCGTAAATCTGTTCATGCAAGTTTAGGTAGGTGTTGAATGTCTAAATTAAAAAAATTAAATCGTAAATCTGTTCATGCAAGTTTAGGTAGCTGTGTCAGGGAGAGAATGTGTGGGGAAGAGTTTGGTTGCTAATCCTTGTAGTTAAACATTGAATTGCAAGGTTTGGAGGTGTAAGTGAAGCTATTTCTACACAGTTAAAAAGGAGTTAGACAGACCGAAATCAAGAATTCAATGATCCTGCAAGGCGATAAGTCTTCATCATTAACTTTTGATGAAGATCTGGGGAAGGGGAAAGGAAGAAGAAACTAATTTAATGGAAAGAAATGGTCTTCCTGATCAGAATAATTTAGTTGAAAGAGGAGGTAGACTTTAATTGTTTAGGGACTATGAAGTGCAAAAGAGTTATGAAGTGCAAAAGTCAAGAAGATACAGGAGAGTATAGAACCACAAAAGCTGCAGATGTTGAAATCCTGAGCAGACAAGCAAAATGCTGAAGGAACTCAGCTGTTCAGACAGTATCCATAGGTAGAAATGATCAGTTAATGTTTAGTCAGAAGACTTAATTAAGACTAAGATAAAAACAATTAAATTACAAATATAAAGGGGGGGGGGGAAGAAGTTGGGCACAGGGCCCAGAGGTGATAGGAGAGAAAGTGTGAGAGGTAGAGAGTCAGTTGGTGGGAGACACCATTATGAAGGGGAGGGGAAAGGAGAGTTGGAGAGAGAGAAAAAATGAGTTAAGGAGTAAGTAAAGAAGAGATGAGAACAGTGGAATCAGATGGGAATGGGAGTTACCTAAAATTACAAAATTAACTCTTCATGCTATTACAGTTAAGTCTGACCAGGAAAAATGTGATGTGTTGTTCCTCAGGTTTATATTTAACCTCATCCTGACATAATTGAGGCCAAGTAGAAAGTTTAATTGTAGGAATTTTTTGAGGGGAGTTAAAATTGTTGGCTACAGGAAATTCAAGTTTAACCCACACAAACAGAGTATCAGTGTTTGGCAAAGTGGTTACCCAATCTGCATGGCTTCTCATCAGTGTAGAGGAGGTCTCATTGGGTAAATTGAATGTGGTCGATTAGGTTGGACCATGGGTGTTATGACAGATATAATATATTTTATACGATATATAGATGTGTTTTTTTAAAGGAAATAGATTGTGAGAGTTTAGAGTCTAGGTCATTTCACACAAACACTTTGCAAAACAGATCTCATTTAAAATGCAAGAGCTTTGCTGAAAATGAGTCATGCAGGCACCGAGAGCCTTTGCAAAGACAATAAAACAATGAGACTACTTTGCTAAAGAATTTTAAAGGCAGGCGTAAATGGATTATTGTATTGAAAACAACGGATGAACAGGCTCAGAAGATTAGGTTCAGTGCCGCAATCTGTCTGGTTGCAGTTTGCTGTTCTAAGAAGGTCAGGCGGTTTTGGAAAGCAGAGAGAGAGAGAGAGAGAAAGAGAGAGAGAGAGAGAAGACCAAACAGGCTTTCTGTAACAGAGAGAGAGAGAGAGAAAAATGATTTCTGCAGTGACTTTTGGAGGCTGCAAGAACAAGCTGGCAGTTTGTTTAAACTCCATTTTGAAGATGGGTTGTGAGTTCAGCCTGTTGAAAACCCTTGTGATTCATACAAGAGGAAATGGCTGGCTGGAGTGTTTCACCTGAAATAAGGGAAACAAAAGGAACTCTGTGGTAACCTGCAGAAGAAGAGGTTATCATTTGGAAAACCCTGATGGAGCAATTTTCTTCGGCAAGACACTGAAGTGGCTGATCGGAAGGGATCAGTTTGTGCGTGTGTCCAACGAGCAACAGATCTCTCTCTGAAACTAACAAGAACCTTCCTGAGTAGTATCCAATTACCTTTAAGCACCAGAGCTTGGTGAAAATTCATAAATATTAAATTCTGTGCACCGTATAATAATTGCCTGATACCAGTGAACTTGGAGGAGTGAGAAGTGAGATTGAACTGTGAATCAAAGAACTTCTCTGAACTTATACACATTACATACACTTGTGCTTGGAATTAGAAGGCGGTTAAGTTAATTGTAATAAGTTAAAGATTGATCCTGTTGTTATGTTTAAATAAAATTAAAAATTACTTTGTTTTTGTGAATTTCTATTGCTGCTGGGTTTTGGGATCCTCTGGGCCCATAACAGCATATGAAGCTCTGCCTCACCTGGAAAGTCTATCTGTAGCTCTAAATAGAAGTGAGGGAGGAGACGTAGGGACAGGTATTGTACTTTCTGCAGTATCAGTGGCAACATGTCTCAGTGCGTGGAAGGGAAGGTGGCGAACAAAGAGCGGACCAGGAAGTCTCAGAGAGACACACCTGCTAACATAGGATAAGGACTGAAAGGGGAAGATGTGGCTGGTAGTGGAATTGTGCTAAAGTTGGTGGAACTGCTGAGAATAAAGTGTCCGATGTTGGGGTAGAAAGTGAGGTCCAGAACATTTCTGTCCTTGTTTTGTGGGGAGAGGGAGGAAAAGGAGAGATAAATGAGAATAGGGGAGATACAGGTACTAGCTTTATCAAAGATAGTAAGGGTGAATCCATGTTTATTAAAAAAAGAGGACATTTTGGATGTCCTGGAATTAAAGCCCTCATCTTGGGAACAGATGTGGTAGAGGCAGAGAGAAATGGTTAAATGACAGTTCAAGCAGCGAGAGTTCTAGATCAATGAACCAGAGAAAAGCAGTGAGTTCCCATCATGAGAGCTGGGGAATTTAAGTTCAAGTAATTGAATAAATCTGATATATTTTTAGAAAATAATCTCAGTGATGTTAACTGTAAAATTACCTAATTGTTATAAATATCTTTCTGGTTCACCAGATGAGGAAATCTGTTATCCTGATAGTCTGGCCGATATGGGAATCTCAATTCTTCAATATGGTTGACCCTTGGCTGGATTCTGATGAACAATCAATGTTGGTCTTCCCAGTCATGTTTAGGTCCCAAAAACAACTGACTTTAACGTTAATAAATTTCAGGTAAATAATGACAATATGTAGTGCTGGGGTTTTGATCCAAGAAGAGATCAGACAAGGATTTGTAGAATTAACATTTTTCTCATCAACACATGAAGACACTTCTACCATGCTTCACTTGTGTTACTTTCCGCCATTTGGATTGTAAATAATGCCAGGATTGAGAATAATCAATAACATAAATTTTATCAGAGATTTAAGGTCTTCAGACTATTCAGGACTATCTTGTAACATTCATCTTACAAATAGATTTGCAAGACAGAATATTTTATTGGATACAGTGGTACATTTTATATACCCTGCAGGGATTTCCTCCCTCCTTATTTGATTTTTCCAGATGAACATACAGTGCATTTACTTTCTCCCATGTGCATTTATCCAGCTCCTTCAAAGGCTAATTGCCTCAACCACTCATTTCAACTTCCTTAAGTCATAAGCATGAAGCAAGCTCTTCGGCTCAACTTATCCACACCAACTAAGTTGGCAAACTAGGCTAGTCCCATTTTCCTGCATTTGACGTTATGAAGTCCATTTTATCATCACTCAATGAGCAAAATGAATAGTTGCCAAACTATACAATATGCAATAATGTCAGAGATTACGTCATAAATTTGTTTTTGTACTTAAAAACACAGTTTGAAGTGCATTGAACAAAGCTAGCACCCACAATGAAAATGTAAAATAATAATCCAGTAAAGTGAAAGCAGAAGTAAAACAGAAAATACTGGAAACACTCAGCTGGTCAGGCAGCAACTGTGGGAAAAGAAATACGATGATCTTAGTCAAACACGAAAGTCTGCCAACACCAAGATGAAGTAAAAACACCTTGATGAAGTTATCTTGAGGAAGGGCTCAAGCCCAAAACATTGGTAATATATCTTTATCTTTGATACATAAAGTACATTGTTTGACCTTCTGAGTTTCTCGAGCATTTTTTTTTCACTTTAGCATGACGATCTTTTGAGGTTGAGGACCTTATGTCAAGATAGTTTGAAGGTTTCCAGCATTTTCTATCTTATCTCAGTGCTCATGAAATTCTTACATCAAAGGAAGGAGTTATACCCTTCCACTGTTTTATTTGGGCTGGAGCTAAAATGAAACGTGGGGGTTTCTTCATAAAATTTACCTCTAAAAGGTTTAATAAAAACAAGTGCTGGAGTTGAGATGTTTGTTTTTTTTAAAAAAATGCATACTGAAAATCATACAAAGCCCAGGATTTACAAGTTTGATACTTGTGCTACCTTACTTACAATGGTCTGAGTTACAGTGATTCGAATACGTACTTTCACTTTTGAATTCCGGTGTGTTCCTGTGCTTGCGATACATGGTACGCTACTCTTTAGCATCCCCACCATCCAACAAATTATTTTTATTTCAATGCTTCAAACTTTCTTCATGCCCAGTGTGCTTTCAGCTGTGCAAGTTAATAATTTTTTTTTCAGGGTGGAATAAAGGTATTCAAAATTTAATTATAAAAAATGTTAGGTGCATTATTCTTTTTTGACTTATGATGAGTTTGCCAGAACATTACCCCTTTGTAAGTTGAGGAGCACCTGTACTTACCAAAACAAAGTGGAATCCCTGGGTCTGAAGTGAGGCTAATGCTTGAAGACATTGTTGTTGTACATCATTTTCTCACCAATGCATTGTGGCCCACCAACCTGAATAATCTTTCATCTCTCAGGTTGAGCTGAATGACTGAAGCCCCTTGGAATCGTTTGAACTGTGACCCTTGCTGAATCTATCTGGACTCATTTTGTAAGCACCCTGTTTCTCTTGGACGTCTTGCAGGGATTCTAATATCACCCTGGACCAGTAAATAACTCTAAATTTGCAGTGGCTGTAGTTGGAGGGGAAATGGCAGTGACAGAAAGGTTGGTCAGTCATCATGCTGCTGATTCATACCACTGCTTCACTGCAAATGTGCTTCTGAACCCAATGCAACCTCATGCAGGGTTAAAACTCACCATTTGCAGCAGGAAGAAGAGCTTTATTTATTTTCAAAAAAGCTGCACAATCAATGCATTAAAAAAAAAGGCCAGGCTTTTTGTTTATCCCAATTTCCTTCCTTTTCTCTGATTCTTTCTCGATTAGAATATCATATGTGGGTTACTTCATTTGCATCTACCCAACATCAATCAAAAGGACACTTTAATTTGATGAGGAATTAATCCACTGATCTCCCATCACCTTCCAACAAGCTGGAGTTTTAATAGTTAGGAAGAACACCTGCTGGATCCTAGCAGTGTCCTTCTTTAAATATAACCATTAATTGACAGCATTTTACCCTGGATAACTTGATGCAATTAAAACTGCTAACGTAGACTGAAATATGATAAGCTCAAAAAAATCAAATAATAATTACATCCTACAGAATATATGCATAAAAACATTACTTCTATCTCTGATTGATTCAGAAATAATGCTGTCAGATGTCACTTTTTATTTTAAAATATTGTCTATCATTCTTTTAGAGCTTGGGGCCAATGAATGTTGGTACTGTGTAAATTGCAATAGTGTATCTTCTCAACATTGCTTATATTTTGTTCTGATGGAAATTCTATTCTGATTTCTGATCATTTGCTGTTATTCATTGAGGGTCCCTGAAACTTTTGCCACTTTGTCTAATTTTGTTGAGCATAAAAGTATGTGGGTTCATATCAGATTATTTTTAAATCCACTCTCATGCTTTTATAATGGATACATAAAATGAGATTGGCTTGAGGCCCACAGTGCAGCATTATACAAGAAAAAGCTGAAATTTGTCCTTTGACATTCTGAACGATTATAACATTTTGTGATTGATAGAATATATGTTTATAATCCGTCTGAAACAAAACTGGAGTCATCTTGGATAGTGCCACTAAGGGAAACCAAATTGAAGTACTCAACAATTCTCTCTGCAGTTTCATTTCGTTTTAATGCAGGAAGCTGATCGCTTGAAGGACATCTTCATGGTTTTGATTAAGAATGGTTCAGCTTGAATGAATCTACTCTTATAACATCTTATTACTCTTATATAGAATAAATGCAGACTCAACCCGAGGTAGTAAAAGGAAAGGTTTGGCACTGTTCAGTTTTTGATTTAAGAAAAAACTTAATCAATTTGAAAAAAAATCAGAACTATATTATGATTTATAAAATGCAGTTAAACGAAAGTACTGAACTGCATATGACTGGTTTGCTGCAATTTGCAGTAAAAGCTGTTTGAGTTGTGCATTGAATTACATTTCCTGTCATAAAAATACATTGAAAATGAATATATCTGGAATTATTAAACTGAATCCTTGTGATTGCTTCTTGAATTAGACAGAAATAATACAGTACATGCATACAGACTATAGCACGGTAACGGGCCCTTCTGGCCCACAAACCCATGCTGCCCAAATACGCCATTTAACCTACAACCCACGTACATTTTTGAAGAGTGCACGGAAACCGGAGCACCCAGTGTAAACCCATGCGGACACAAGGAGAATGTACAGACCCCTTACCAACAACACTGGATTCAAACCTGGGTTGCTAGCGCTGTAAGTGCATTGTGCTAATTGTTAACTGATGTGCGAACCGTGCTGCCCATCAATGACCAGCCAATTCAAACAATACAATGCAAAAAGATTAATATAGATGCTAAAACATAACAAATAAGTTATAAAAAATAGAAATGATCTATTGCATTGGATATCAATAATGTTTTTTTCCCCAAAGAAATCCAGGAAAGGACGAGACATAAATAAATTTTTCAGGGTCAGAGATGTTCCTCAGCTACTATTATTTCAAGATTTGGAACGAATCATTCAGTCACACCTCAATGAAAATAATGAAGGTTAATTCCTGAATAATAGTCATAAAAAGTTTATGTCAAAACTCAATTTCTCTTTGAGTTGCATCATTGAAATCAGGGAGAATCTGGTTCCTGGTCAATTGAACAGCAAACCATGAAGATAATTTAATAGAAATTTTAACAATTCTTTCTTGGAATATTTATTTCTCAGCATGAACTCCTTGAGGAAGCTATAAAGTGCACTTTTCTTAAAGAGCTATAATCGATGTGGTGAAGAACATGGAGAGAATTGTTAAATACCTGTGACAACAAAGAAACAAAAAAAAACAGAAAATACCTTTTCAAAAGGAGAACATGAAGCACCAAAATAAGGTAGGATATAAGTGTGGGAAACTTTCGGGTCCATTTTGCAAATTATTGTAAGAAAGCTGGACATGTGGTAGCTAATTGTTTCTTCTGGAAGAGAAAGAGCAAGTAGCGCAAGAAGCTTGTATTAAAAGACGTGAAATATAGGGAGGTAAAAAGGAATTTGTTGGTAAAATTAGGAAGGAATTTAAATCTTTTGTTTCTGAAGATAAGGTCATCTCTGCAGTAAAGTATCCAATTAAGTTTGAGGATGCCAATGAGAGTGTTGGGCAAACCGATTTAAAGTTTAAAAACTTTGCCAGTGGAAAAAGTACAGGTCAAATTGATTTAAAAGCTTACGAGATACAACAGCACAGAAATAATGGTTAATAGTTGAATAAAAATGATTATTTTGAAGTTACCACTGTTCGGCAAATCTTTCATTGCTATTCCTGTGATAGTAATTATGGGGGTTGGTTAGTTCATAGCAATATTCATGTTGGTAAGGTGTGAGCCTTGGAGGAAAGTTGTCGATTATGCTTTGCTTTCTCACTGGAACATGCCATAGTTTAAGGAGTTGCTTTCAAAAAAGTAACCACACCCATTGAACTCAGAACACAATTTGGATGGAGTTGACTTTGCAGAAAGCTGGGAAAAATCACATATGGGTAGACTAAAAGCACTAGAATCGACTCCTTTGTTAAACTAAGAGTCTGAAGCTTGAGATTGTTGAAGTTTTTCAGATTCAGACTTCATATTTATTGTCAGAGTACATACATTACATCATATACAACCCAAAGATTCTTCTTCCTGCAGGCGCGGCAGAATTACTATTTATTGGTAGTGCAAAAAAAACTGTACACAGCGTATACATGTAAACAAATAAAACACTGTAAACAGATAATGAATATAAACAAACTGACTGTGCCCTATAGAGTGAATTTAAAAAATCAATAAAGTGCACAAGTAAGAGTCCTTGAATGAGTCCCTGATTGAGCTTGTTGTTGAGGAGTCTGATGGTGGAGGGGTAGCAGCTGTTCCCGAACCTGGTGGTGTGCGTCTTGTGGCACCTATACCTCTTTCCTGATGGCAGCAGTGAGAACAGAACATGTGCTGGGTGGTGTCAATCTTTGATCATTGCTACTGCTCTCCATCTTCATGAAGAAGTTCTCAATGGAGGGAAAGGTTTTGCCTGTGATGTCCCTTGAGTAAAAGGAGTAGTCTCTCTCTGTGGCATTTAATAACCTCCATCTCTCTATAAGGTTTAAATCCTTCAAATACGAAATTGTGGTTTTTGCCGCTTTCGCCCTCATTACTGTTCCTGCAAATTTATATAGTAATGGGTCCAAGCAAAAATTAAAATCTCCTCCAACCAATATATTTTGTCTTCCCTTTGCTGTTTTTAAGAAGTTATCCTTCATAAAGGCTTTAATTCATGGCATAAATATTCATAAATATCTATGTTTCTCCATAAATCTTACCATGTGCCATTGCATACATTCCAGCTTGGTCATTCGATGTATCTTTTATTTTTATTACTAGTGTATTTTTATTAATTAGAATTGTTACTCCTCTTGCCTTTAAACCAAAGAAAGATGATATTATTTGCCCTACCTATCCTCTTTTTAATTTATCATGTTCCAATTTGGTAAGATGCATTTCCTGCAGAAAGATTATATCAGCTTTTAATTTCTTTAACCCGTTGGTATAAAGACTAATAAACTTAATTGTTTTATCCATACCATTTTTCTAACAAATATTGTGTACAAATAATATCTTTCCAATCTTTTTAAATAAAATAGTTACATTTACCTTTTAAGGAACATTTCCATTTTAAGAAACATACATATTTTGCCTTTAAGAAGCACGCACGCACGCACGCACGCACGCACGCACGCATGCACGCACGCACGCACGCACGCACGCACGCACGCACGCACGCACGCACGCACGCACGCACGCACGCACTCACTCCCTCCCTCCCTCCCTCCCTCCCTCACTCACTCCCTCACTCCCTCACTCCCTCACTCCCTCACTCCCTCCCCAGAACCCAGAAGCCCATGAGAAAAGCCTGCAGAACCTTCTGAAGAAGAAGAACCCCTCCTTTCAGTGTCTTCTTTTAATACTGCTCCTCTCCCGGTGCCATTTTACCCCTTGAATCAGGGTCTCCACCCTACCACTTTCCACACCACCTTTCTTTCTTTCCAGAGTTCTCCATAAATATTTGATTTTTCTTTTAACACCAAAAACAAGACAGCTCAGTACTACAAAACAAAAAAAAGATACATCCTTCAGTTAATCCTGCTCCAAAGTAGTTTTTATGACCTTCTTATTTAGCAACTCAAATCGCTTAACAACTTTCGAAAAAACTCTTCCAATTCTTATTTATCTTGAAAATTCTCCAATTACCTTCCAGGACATCGACCCTGAATGTCGTTGGGTAAATCATTGAATATATTAAGTTTTAGGATCACAGTAGTTGTCTCTTTACCTTATTAAATTCTTTTCTTTGTTTGGCCAAGGCAAGACTAATCAAAAAAGCATTACTTTTTCACTGTTCACCACTAATGGGCCATTGTTATTTTTGAATATTCATACGCTGTTCCCAAGATCACATCTCATTCCCTGTAACTTAAAACTCTTACCACGACTGGTCATGATCATTGATTGCTGTTTCTTCTGGGTCCAAGGGTCTGGTGAGCCCTTTCAATTTGCAGCTTTGCATTTAACTTGTTTTGTCCCAGCATGTTTCAAAGAAGCTCATCGGATCTTTCCCCTCGATTCCTTTTCTCAGTCCAATGTTTCTTACATTGTTGTGTCTGCTGAAATTTTCAATATGATAGAATTTGTCCATCATTTCTTTTCTGTCTGTGTACCATGTTTTTGCCTTTTCTTCTAGAGCCTTTAGCTTGTCTTTTGTTTTATCCAGCTCAGCCTCTACTTGAGTCATTTGTTCCATTAAATCGTCCATGATTTCTTTAATTTCCAATATCATTTCCCATAAGTCTCTTATCACTGATTCAATGAGTGCCCAAAGTTTCCATCTTAATCAGGATGTTGGCTATATCTTCGGCCGACCCCTCAGCTCTGTTGGGCTCAGCCAGTCCCAAGGTCTCTCCTGTGCTGCTCCTCATTGGGCTTTCACTTGTTCCTTGCTGAGCTTTTGCTTCTTCAGTTTTTGTTTTTTGTTACCTTGGTAAATTAGAACTAGTTTTATCCTTTTTTGATGACGAAATTCTGATTATTAAGCTTTCAAACCATCTTTTTAATTCCTTTTATGGAGAGCTCTTTCAATACAGGTCTGCTCAGATCCTTTGCATGGCCACACCCCCCACTTGGGCACTTTATTGATTTATTGAATCTCTCTGTATTGCACAGTAGTTTGTTTACCTTCACTATTGATATAAGTGCTACTGGTTGATAGTCATTAAGGCAAGTGATTACACTCTACTCGGGCACTGGTATGATTGACGCCTGTTTGAAACAGGTGGGTACCATGCCCTGCTGGTGTGAGATATTGAATATACCTGTGAATACATTGGCAAGTTGGTCAACATTGGTAACTTTGATGATATATGGATGGGATTATCTGCTATTGTTCTCAATTTAAGAGTATTGTTAATTGAACACTAGAGGGCCAACTGATGGAAGGAAGCATTGGGCAAGAATTGAACCCTGGGGTCTCATTTATTTGAGTCAAAGGATCTAAAATAAAAGGAGTCATTATGTTGCTATACTAGCATGCTTGTATTAATAATAGGATTAAATCTAATACACTGTTTTGAAAATTAAATTTTACACATTTTGATAACTTGCAATAATAGCCTCTGCAAAGATTTTCTTTTTCATGGCATTTTTAGTGAAAAAGTCATAATGTACTGAATATAGCTTTTCTGGAGTGAGTACACAATTTTTATTTTGCAGTGTGGATATGAGTGTTGTGGTTTTCTTTGCTAATAAAGAGTTCATATAAAAATAATTTTCTAGCATGGGAAAATGAATCTGGAGCAAAAAGCAAACAGCTGGAGGGTCAGGTAGTATTTGTATAGGGAAAAAGTTAGTCAACATTTGGGGCTGTGACTCTGCGTCAAGACTGAGAGTGTAAAGGGGAGATAGCCAGTAGTTAGGTGGTGCGGAGTGGTTAGGTATGAGCTGGCAAGTGAAAGGTGAAAGCTTTCTGTGGAATGACAAACAGTGTCTTTCCTGGCCTGCATCAATTCCTTTCCTTTTGAATGATCATATTTCAAAGAATATACAGAAATTAAACATTTTGAACAAATATTGTGAAAGATTGTCTGATCATTGATAGCATATTTTGAAATGTGGTATCAATGACCAGACAATTGAACAGTTTTGAAATTGCATTTTTTGCCATATTCCATAACTATAAAATATCTTCGACAAGCACCTGTTACCGGTGAGCTTTTAACCTTAACTGGGATATCCTATATTATGATCAGTGAGCTCTATCAAGTCATGGATAATCCCTTACAATCCTCACAGAAGAGCTAGGCATTTAAATGTTGTTCATTGCTTCAAATGACAGGTATTTACAACAAATGGGCTTTTGACCATTTTACAGTCATTAAAAACCTTCTAGGGCTAGACTAGTGACCTATATGGACTGATGGACATAAGCAACATTTCACTGCAGACTGAAGTCTTATTTGACAGATTTAATTTACTTGAACAGTGGAACCAACAAATGTGCAGACGGTTGGATGACACATCTTAAGTAGCAATGAACCAACAATTAAATTGTTTTTGTTTCCCAAAGCTCAACAGAAGTAGCTCAAAGTAAAAGTCAGTATTAAGTTAAATAAATAACAAAAAAGCCATTGCAAGTGTAAATGTTCTCTTGTGTTTTCAAGGAGGTGAATCAGCTAAAAAGCTAATGTAAGGTCACAGTACTTCTTTCAATCCAATTTATTCTAGACTTTTCTCATAAACCTAATTCTGCCCAGTTGTCATGCACCAAGCAGAATTAATCTTGTGTTAAATTACTTTCTAAAATGATCCAGCAGTGTCAGAACTATATTTATCACTGAAAAAAAATAAAAAAATATGTTTGAAATTGTCATGTTATGGTTAGTTCATCCTATTATCAATTTGCATTGATATTTCATAGTGTTCCATGTGAAGCAAGTTATTGCATTACCATTCTTATTTTAACTTGAACATTCAAGTTTCTTTAATATGTAAAGGTTTTTCAGTAAAGTTTAAAATAATAGTACAGGACTGATTGCAAAAAATATAAAATAAGCATAACAAATTCTGTTTATGAAGCTGGGCAGTAAATATATTTTATTCAGGAAACATCAAGGGTGACCTTCTTATTGTAACTTGCCCTCTATGTTCAGTCAACAATGACATAAGGATAATTCAAAAAAGTTCATGTGCCAGGAAAAATGCAATTCAAAAAGAGTCATGCCATACACATGCATCTTAAACCTGCGGTGCACACTAATGACAAACATGCATAAAACAGATTCTGATTGAAGAAGAAAGACAGAGTATATTTTATATTTACAAAATCAGAATCATTCCATCTCCTAATGTGTCCTCTTCTAATTTTCCACAGACTGTTTCCCTGGTTGCATATCTGTCCTCCTTTTGCCAAGTATGAAATCGGTAACATTTGCTGTTTGAAAGGCTGGATAATGCATTGGACTGTAAAACATATTTAATTTCCTTGGTCTAAATCAGCATCAAAAACAGTCTTCCTTCTTGTTTCGAAGAGCAAATGGCTCACTTGTTCGGGATAATTTTTTTACCTCATAAGTACAAAACTCTTGGTTACATAGAAACATAGAAACATAGAAGATAGGAGCAGGAGTAGGTCATTCGACCCTTCGAGCCTGCTCCGCCATTCAACGAGATCATGGCTGATCTTAAAGTTCAGTACCCCGTCCCCGCCTTCTCTCCGTAACCTTTAATACCCTTATATTGAAGAAATATATCTAATTCCCTCTTAAATATATTTAATGAACCTGCCTCTACTGCCCTCTGTGGCAATGAATTCCACAGATTCACCACCCTCTGGGTAAAGAAATTCCTCCTCATCTCGGTCCTAAATGGTTTGCCTATTATCCTCAAACCATGGCCCCGGGTTCTGGATTTTCCCATCATTGGAAACATCCCATCTTCATCCATTCTGTCCAGTCCTGCCAGAATTTTATATGTCTCTATGAGATCCCCTCTCAATCTTCTAAACTCCAGCGAGTTCAATCCCAATTTGTGCAATCTTTCCTCCTAAGTGATTCCTGCCATTCCAGGTATCAGCCTGGTGAATCGCCTCTGCACTCCCTCCATTGCAAGAACATCCTTCCTTAGATAAGGTGACCAAAACTGCACACAATACTCCAGGTGGGGTCTCACCAAGGCCCTATACAGCTGCAGTAAGGTATCCTTGTTCCGATACTCAAACCCTCTTGATATGAAGGCCAACATACCATTTGCCTTTTTAACTGCCTGCTGTACCTGCATGCTCGCCTTCAGAGACTGGTGTACAAGTACCCCTAGGTCTCTCTGCACTTCCCCATCTCTTAATCTATTGCCATTCAAATAGTAATCTGCCCTCCGGTTTGTATTAGTGGATAACCTCACATTTATACACATTGTAGTGCATTTGCCATGTATCTGCCCAGTCCCTCAATTTATCCAAATCACACTGGAGCTTCCTGACCCCCTCTTCCATGCACACAACCCCTCCTAGCTTAGTGTCATCTGCAAATTTGGAGATATTACATCCAATCCCCTCATTATTGCTTAATGTGTGAGGATCACATCAAAGTTTCCCCATTAACATCCAATCTCTCTCAGGCAGAAGCGTGAACTTCCAACAAACAAGAAACCCATATCTTTAATGCTGTGACAAAAGCTTTTATGGTAAAAATAGTGCCAATACTTTGGACTTATTCTCCTGAGTTCTTGGCTGAATTAATGTATGAGGGTGTACTGTCATGTACATAAGGATAGCTGAGTAGTGGAGAGAGTATAAAGTACCAAGGTCTTCGGAATCCACTTAGGTGACCTATCCTGGACACACAGCATCTCCTCACTTATCAAGAATGCACAAAGTGACTGCACTTGCTGAGAAGACCGAGGAGGGAAAGGCCACCATCCTGTCAACTTTCTAAAGGAGTTTTATCGAAAGTATCCTGGCAGGTTGCATCACAGTGTGGAACAGTTTCTGTTGAGCATCAAATCAAAGGTCAATCCACAGGACCATAAGAGCGGCAGAAAGGATCAATGGGGTCTTCCTCCCACCCCTCATATTTGTGATTTACCAGGATTGTTGTCTAAAGAGGGCTCACAAAATCAGTGAGGACTCCTACCACCCCACATGCAGCATCTTCTAGCTACTCCAATTGAAAAAGAGAAATGAGTATCAGAGCCAGGAACAGCAGGCCGAGAAACAGCTTCTTCCCACGAGCAGTGGGACTGCTGAATGGCTGATGAACTGCTTATACAAACTCTCCATGACTCTACTATTTGTTTGACAATAATATTATTTATTTTAATATTTGTATATATCTTTGGCTTGGCTTCGCGGACGAAGATTTATGGAGGGGGTAAAAGTCCACGTCAGCTGCAGGCTCGTTTGTGGCTGACAAGTCCGATGCGGGACAGGCAGACACGGTTGCAGCGGCTGCAGGGGAAAATTGGTTGGTTGGGGTTGGGTGTTGGGTTTTTCCTCCTTATTTATTGAGCATTTGTATAATTTTGTTTCTATGTGCTTTATGTCTGTATAGCGGGCAGTGAGAATGCTGAACGACCAAAGGACATGCTCACACCATCCAAGAATTTCATATTCATGAAAAAAAATATCTTTCTTTATTTGTATTGATGAATACTTGTCCTGTATATGTATTGTTTGTCTGTATGTGTGTTATGTCTGGTGTTTTGCACTGAGGACTGGAGAATGCTGTTTTATTAGGTTGTACCTGTACAATCAGATGACAATAAGCTTGACTTTACTTGACCTGACTTGACAATATGTGTATTTGCAATGTTTTACACAGAGGATTGGTCAATTCTATTTGGACTGGTTGTCCTGTACAATCAAATGATGAATAAAATTGAAATTGATAATGTACAGATAGAGTTATTTCTAGTGCAATAGTGCATGATGGGTAAGATTTTTACTTATCTGAACAATGGTAAAATAATGTCAAATCAGGCTGAAAGGTTGAAGCCACTTGTAGGTGCCCAAGGCATTGAATCAGCAAATGGAAAACAGAAGGAACCTGAAATCTGAAAGAAAAAATGAAAATGCAGGAAATTCTCTTTAGGCTGGGAAGAATTTCCAGCATGAGAAGCAGTGTAAATGTTTCAGGTGAATCATGCTTCATTAGAACTTTGTTAAGGGTATAATAAACTTTAAAGAAGTGCAAAGGCAAGTGTTGCATGTGGTTGGTGGTGGCAGAGAGAAGAATGAACAAAGGGGAACTTCTGTGATAAGTACAAGACAATAGCGGCAGGTAACGGGCTTATAAATAATCAAAAGTTGGGTCAAGAGAAGATCTATAGAGCAAAACTAAACAATACTGAAAACATAATCTGCTCAAGGAACTCAGCAGGTTGATCAGTATCAGTGGGAGAAAAGGAATGATCGACATTTTGGGTCAAAGCCCTTCATCGAGAGTTCCTCCAACACATTACATTTTAGCTTCAGATTGCAGCATTGGTGTGCCTTCACTATTAGAAATAGTTATATTAAAAAAGGAACATTGTTTATCACCTAAGGCTGGGTCTAGAAGGCCATGTAATTCTTAATTGAAAAACAAAGTGCTGTTACTCTAGTTCAAAGTGAGCTTCTTTCAACAGAGAAGTTAATGGGTATGGAAAGAGAAAGATTATTTTTTCCAAGGGAAAATGTGCAAAGGAAAGAAGATCTGCAGTGTGGAGAGATCACTCTGGAGTGATGGAAATAACTGAAATAATCCTTTGAAAATGGATGAGATAGAAGGGACCAATCATTCTACAAACCTCCAGCTACAAGTTACAGTTCTTCCATCCTTTTGACTTTCCAACAACTGGGGCTGCAGTTACCTTGCAATTCTTCCATGTATTTTTTTTTTACTCTACCTTCATATTGCAGTCCCCTATACACTCAGGTAACCATACATTGGTTGACTAAGTGGTTAATCCACAAGCATGACTTCAGTTTAATTTGCTGCCACAGTTATTCCAAATGTGCAATATCTACCTCCTACTCTAATGAAGCACACTGTAAAATCATTTGATTCAATACATTACAACTTTTCTGGACTCATCCTTGAGGTTGAAGGTCATTATCACTGCACTCCGTTTGAAGATCTGGTAATGTCTTTCCTCTGGACATTGTGGTGGTACACCACTGGCCTACTGCAGGGGGAAACCTCTCTACCTGCAGGAGAGTAAGGGGACAGGACAACACCTGGTCGGCTGCCAATCAGTCGGCCTGAAGGGATCAAGCACCACCTGGTCGGATGTCAATCACCCTCCGGGATATAAGGCTGCGCAAGCCTCCCGAGGCCTCACTCAGAGTTGCTGCAGCCACAACCAGCCTGGCTCTGTGGAAGTCTTTGTGGATTAAAGCCTGTTGTACAGTCTTTACCTTGTGTGTGTCTGATTCTGACTAACAGCGCACCATAGACTTATTTATTGTTCCCTTACTTTGTTTCCATTCTCTTCTACAGTGCAACCTTATCACTTGAAGATATTTTTTGGTTTTAACTGCACTAACTGGCTTTGTCCAATAGCCCTGCATTTCTTTTTTTATTCATTCAAATACATATCAATAGTTACTTTCTAAAAGGAATTGGATTGTGCATCCCCTGTCCTTTTAGATGCTGTATGGATCACAGCAAATCACTCCGTTAAAGATATATTATTCATCACCTCACAGCCTATACATTACATTTGTGTCCTTTTGGCTAATTCCCCTTTTGCCACTTGAAATTGTTTCATTTTATCTGTACAAATATTTGAACACCTTTCATAATTGCTCTTAACTTTTTCACTAACTGTATCACAGGAATGCTAGCAGGAACACAGATGACATAGCTGCTGGCCTGTAAGGGTTGTCGGAAGGAGGGTAATGAAAGCAGATAAGGTGGGAGGGGAATGATAGATGGAACATTAATATATCAATATATTAATATATCAATGTTTTAGTTTGTGGCCACCAGTACTTTTGTTAGTGTGTGGAAATGCATTCCTGCCCAAGAAAACACAAACACTATAGCACAGAAACAGACCCTTCTGCCCATCTGGTGCATGACGACTATTATTGTGTCCTAATCCCGTTGACCTGTACCCAAAGGTTAAAAGCATTTCATAATGAAAACAAATGTCATGAAGGAAGCTTGCATTGATTTAAATTCAGATGGTTTCAGGTGAGTTAATCATGATATTTAAAACATTAGAGGAATGTGACAGTACTTACAGAGGAAATGAAGTAAAATAACATTGGACAATGGAGATTTTGCTTCGTGAACATTTTTGTGTTTATTTTATATATTTTGGGCCAGTGATCATGAAAATCACCTTCAAATTTCCTATCATGTACCACTTTTTAGATATAACCTACTTTTGTGATTTCCTGTCATATTTTAAGTCTACTTCAAGCATTCATTTTGTGCATTTGTACTTCGACTTCTTCCTTGGTGATCTTGGTGCAGTCAGTGAAAGGTTTCACCAGGACATTGCAACTGTGGAAAAGCAGTATCAGGGCAACTGGAATCTATCAAAGCTGGCTGACTATTGATGGACACTGACATGAGAGGCATCAGATGCTGAGTACAATGAAAATCAATGGCACAACATTTTTTAGGTCAGTTGAACTAATGCATTGTGTCGGCATTATTTTATGATGAAACATGCTAAATTCAATAAAAGTTAATTTAATGCTTCTCCAACTTCCTACATGATACAACAAATCTGAAATTATCTTTGTGTTCAACTTGAAGTTGTCCATCATAATCCCCAAATTTTTTTTAGGAAGCAAACCTTTTGAAAAAATTTGTTGTCCAGTTTCATCAAATCATTCAGCACAAAAGAACGTCATGCTGCCCACCCTGTCCTTACTGACCAGCAAGTTCCTTTCTATACCAATCTTCTTCTGGGAAAATCCAAAATAAGGGAGCATTATCTCAGAATTGAAAAGCATGGTAATTTAGGAGTGAAATGAACAAGCACTTTTTCACACAAAGGGCAATGTAAATCTAGAACTTGTTTCCTCAAAGGGTAGAAAATGCTGGGTCAAATGTTAATAAATCTTTGCTCCTTTTTGGTAACAAAGGAAATGGGGCAATGTCTGGTAAATATTGTTTGCAGTGCAAAGGCAGTTTTCTTTTCCTCTGTTCCATATTTGCAGGTTTTCCAAATCAGCTCTTGCATTTCCTGCATTCAGCATTGAAAACATGGTATGGTGAGAATAAAGCATACAAATGGAAAATGCTTGAGAGATTCAGTCTGTGGAGGGAGGAAAGGAATTCATACTTGAGATCAATAATCTTCCACGGCATTTTCTATTTTATTTCAGTTTATCGCTTCTCTGTTATTTTGCTTTTTTGATAGAGGGAATAAGGTCACTTCTAAATGACAAAGGCACTGGTATCATAATTTAAGAGGTGACAATGTCACTGGTCAGGATTATATCTCTCACCATATGTTCAAATCATCATTTTAACCCCTCCTAATCAAGGATAATCCCAATCCCAGTGCTTCAGGAGAGGGTTGACATAATTTCCAGTCCATTTAAAAGCAAACTGGAACCCTGAAGAAGGATCACTGATTTTCTCCTGTCAGATACAAGCTTGTTCATTGCTGATTGATTGATGCGTTTGCCTCCCCAGTAAGACCAGACTTATTTATCAACTGGAAAATTGCAATACAAAAGGCATGATTTAAAAACATGAAAAATACGAATTAATTCAGGTATTTGGCTTTTAAATGCGTGCGTGCAGCAGGATGTAGTCTGAGGAAAGTCACCAGATGTTGTGAGTGCATTGTTTTCACTGGCACCAAGTTTATTTTCTAAAATATTTATAACCACGTTCAGCTGTGAGCCTTAATTTGCAGACTAGCTCTGTCTCAAGTTATTTCAGAATTTGTACCCCTTTCTCTTGCTCCCTTTTCCCATCTACTGCCGGTGAATACAGGTGGAAAATCCAATTACCACCAACTTCCAGGAATGATGCAGTCTCTAATTTTTACTTACCACAGCCCCTGGATGAGATTGAAAACCCCATTTAAATGTTCCTGATATGAATTCCAGTTATATCATGTTAGCATATTAATACATTAAATTGTTACTTGTTTTGCAGAGCAGAGAAGTAATATTTCTGCAGAGATGGGAATTGATGAATGTGGAATTCCCCTTTGAATAACCTTACACTTTGCTAAAACATTTTTAAAAATAGGCACACCATTACATAGCTGTTATGATAGATTATGTGTCTGGAATAAAAACAGCACAGAATAAAATGCAAGCTTATACTTTGCTATTCTTTAAAGTCACTAATCTCCATTTTAGGGTTAGGGTTGTGGTAAGATTTTAATTTCAGATGACGAGTGTTAAAGCTTTTCTATAAAGTTAAAATGATAGCTGCCTTTTTTTGTGTGGTCATGTACTGTATTCAATATATTTTATTCATGAAACAGCACTTCATCTCATTCAGTTGCTCACCAAAGCTCACAGAATGAAAAATGTCAGGATCTTTAGGGGTTATGTCCAATACCTCAGTTAAGGATACATATAAAGCATTCACATACCACTTTAAGTAATCCCTATGCCATCAGTGCTCTGTGATTAGTAAGGGATTGCTTAAGGTGATATATGAGTGGGGTGGGAAGGTTGAAAATCTCTTCTCTAGACCCAATTTGTTACTGAAATATTTTGCTTGAGAAAAATTGTCATTTTCTTTGAGATATGTAGCAGTGCACATAATGAGTCAATTAGGTACAATTAAAACAGTGGTTTTCTTTCCTCCCACGTACAAGCTTAAGCAATTCCTTACTAACCCCAGAGCATCTATTGGCAGAGAGAGTGTGGAAAGAAAAAGGTTGAGAACCACTGACAAGGTGCCATTGTATACCTAACAATGGTTATAATAATTATAAATAATTTGGAAAATACTCTTTTTGTCCCCAGTCTACTTATTGAGCAGTAGGGCTGAGCGGGAAAATGGCTGAACAGATGTGATTGAATGAATAGCCTATTTCTGCTCCCATGTCTATGATCTTATGGTCTACATCTATGCTGAATGCTAACAGTCTAAAACCAAATATATGACTGGATGAATATTTACATGTTTTTCAATTGTTGTATGTTGAGTTGCAATTTTTCTCTTGATAAATAATTCTGGCAGCAAACATGTCAATTGTCAGCAGTAAATGGGTTTGTATCTGACAGGAGAAAATCAGTGATCCTTCTTCAGAGTTCCAATTTGCTCTTCGCTGCTTTGTAGACTTTGAGAACCTACTTCAGAAGCATTTCGATTGAAAGTAATGACCTCATTTTTGTCAGAAGGCACTTGCAAATTTGCTGGCATAATGATGGTTATTTCCAGATTCTCTTGTGTGCCTAAACCCAAAGGTTGCTGTCAGCAATTGGTCTCCAGTGCTGCTGAGTGGTCCTGTACTGAAGAATCATCCTTTTGGCACAGTGGTTTTCAATATTTTTCTTTCCACTCACATACCACTTTAAGTATTCTGTATGCCATAGGTGCTCAGTGATTAGTAAAGGATTTCTTAAGGTGGTATATGTGTGGAAAGAAAAAAGTTGAAAACCATTGGTTTAGCAATAGGGCCAAGAATAATGTCAGTGATATAACAACATACCCAATAAAGGGAGGGAGGGGGGGCAGGTGCTGGTTTGATTTGAGGTTTATTGAAACTAATTTACAATCTTTTAATCAAGTAAAGATTAAAACAAAAAAAGTGTATTATGAATAGACATCTGCAAGGTAGTCTGCATTTCATATTAAACTAAACATCTGACTGTTGGAGGCGATAGGTCTACAGTTAGAATCCGCTCCATTTAGGTTGAGGCATGTCTGCTGGTCTGTCTAACTGAAGCAAATTTCTTGATTAAACACAATTGATATTGATTGATCTTTGAAACAGAAACCTTCTGGTGGCCGCTGATAATAGATCTCTTATTTACATCTGAACTGGCCCATAATATCACCATGCCCTTTAACAGGTTGACTATCTGCTTTGTTAATACTACTTTTAGCCATTAGTTCGATCAAGGGTTAATAGCTCATTTTCCTTCAACTTTTCTTTTAGCTGTCAAACATTTAATACTATTTTTCTTGTTTTGTGTATTGATTTGAAATTCTAACCTACTGAATATTTTGGTGTCAAATGGTCCATCTGAATAAGACACAATTGATCTTAACTTTGCATATTCTGATAGTTCCATCACTTTCTAAAGTAAGAAGAGTCCCACTGAATCACTCCAATTGTGAAGACTTTTGGACATGCCTTTGGTATCAAAACCATCTGCAACATTTAAAAAATATCTAATGAATTCATTTAGATTTTTAAAAATTGGTATAAAGTCTTTTAAAGTAGTTAGAATTCTCTAGTTCTTTTAAACTTTTTCTGAGCAGTGATTATTTTATTCAGCCCGGGTCCACCCAACCTTATCCCATCATGATGGCATTACAGTATGGAAGGCACTTATGGGATCTTGTTAACAAGATTTCTGCCAAGCAGTTTACAAAATGTCCTACTGGGAGGAGCATCCTATGTTAGTTTGAAATTACTTTAGAGATTAGCAGAGAACACTGGAAACTCACTGCTGACCACAAGTTTTCTTTATAATTAAATGAGCAATTTGTGATCAAATTGTGATGGGTAATAGGTTTGTTGCTGGCTCCCAATGTAATGTAGTACTGAACTAGTGAAATCCTTCCATTGGCCAGTTGCAGAATCTTGTCAGTCTTGTAACACAACATAGCCTGATGGACCCATACTTCCCAATACACTGTTGACACTCCTACCCTCCACACTGCAGGAGTGAGTATTGGAAAGTTCCAAACCCAGCTGAGTAGGGCAACATATCATGGGTCTTGTGCAACTGAATTTCACAATAGAGGTACATAGGAAACAGACATCCAAGAACCCAGCAGTTTGTAACTGCTAAAGATTTCATCAAATTGTCAATAAACTCAATGCATCTATTCAAAAATTCAATCAATAATTTGTAACATTGAATGCAAGGTTATTGTTGGTGCACCATTCAGCCAAGTTTTCAATCTCCCTCCTGTTCGCTGACTCATTGACCCTTTTTATAAAACCCACTACCATGGATCATCAGTGAATTTGTAAATGACTGAACCACACAGTCATAGGTATAAAGCAAGATGAGCATGGGGTTAAGATCTCAACCCCATGGTGCTCCAGTACTGATGGAGATTGTGGATGATATGTTCTTACCAAATCTCACTGATTGTAATCTGTAGGTGAGGTAATCAAAGATACAATTACACAGTTGGTCCTGGAGTTTGCTGATAAGTTTTGAGGTAATTATTACCGAAGCCTTGACTATAATTTCTGCCATTTCTTTCAGTACCGTGGGATGTATTTTAATTTGAATATTCTTTTTAGCCTTACAGTTAAAAGCAGAAGCTACTACACATCCAATTCAATCTCTCTTTAATTTCAAATGTTCTTTTTCAGTTAAGTGGGTTTCTCGCAAAATAGACTATATCTACACCCATCTTCTTGAGGTACGTTAATACTCTTTTCCTTTTCATGTATCCATTTAAACCATTAACACTGGAATTTATGAATCAACTATATTACTTATCCTGCTGTGATTGACTCTTTCTTCTGCTTCTGCATGTAAATCTTCCTCCCATGACTCTCAACTCAGCGTGCTTACACACCTCTTCTCCAGCAATCCAGATAAAAAGAAAAATAGTTTCAAAATATAACAATACATATAACTATATGCAAACCTAGAAAATCCCCCCGTATTCCAATTAAAATGCAAAATGCCATGACAGATCTTGATGGAAGATATGTAATGGTACATTTTCAAATTTTTTCAGAATTATGGATGCTTCTTAATCTGTATGCACCAGATATAGATGATGAAAGATGATTCAAGATACCTATTTGAATCTAGCAGAAGCCCATGATAATATTTTGATAGGAGGATATTTTAATTTTTGTTTGGACATAATTTTAGATAAAACTACAAGAGAAGCAGTAAGAACTAAAGCAACAAAATCAAGTCTGTTTCTTTATGAGAGATTTGAATTTGATAGATGCTTGGAGAAAGGTCCACCCTAAAGAAAGTGACTACTCTTTTTATTCAAATAGACACAATTCTTATTCTAGAATTGATTTATTTTTAATATCTGCACAAATACAATGGAGGATACTGTGTGTTGAATATAAAACAAGGATATTATCAGACCATTCACCTTTGTTAATGACTATTATAATACTAGTCAAAGAAATATTGGCATATAGATAGAGATTGAATTCAATATTATTTAAAAGGAAAGTTTTTTGTGATTTTGTTAGAAGGCATATTCAGTTATATTGGTATACAAATCTAAACTCGGTGAATGATAAGTTTGTAATGGGGATGCCATGAAAGCTTATCTAGGGTGGCAAATTATAAGCTTCATTACTAAAATTAAGAAGGACTATATGAAAGAAGTAGATCAGATGGAGAAAGAAATAAAAAAAATTGGAAAATATCTTTAGAAGCAAAGCTTGGAACATAAGTATAGGCAACTGATTATTAAAAAAAAAACTTCAATACTACATTGCAAACTTACAGAATTGAAAAAAAATGATTGCAAGAACTAAACAGAGAATGAACAATGACATAAAGTATGTGCATGGCACTTGAAATTTGAGCAGGCCTCAAGAACAATTAATATAGTTAAAAATTATTTGAATGTCAGTAGTTATAAATGTTGATAAATAAATGAAACTATCTAATACTTTTATTCTAAACTATATAGCTCAGAACCTTTAAAGATGACAATAAAATAGATATGCTCGATGGAGTAAAGATTGGTGCCTGTGATATCGCAGGCTGAGTTAACAAGCCTCTGGGGTTTTCCTTGTCCTGAGCATTGGCACCTCTGTACCAGACAGTGATGCATCAGCCAGAATGCTCTCTACAGCATACCTGCCAAAGTTTTTGCAAGTCTTCAGTGACCATCCAAATCTCCTCAAATTCCTCACAAAGCATAGCTGCTGGCAAGCCTTCTTCATGATTGCATCAACATGGAGCTCCAGGATAGATCCTCGCAGATGTTGACACCAAAGAATTTGAAGTTTTTGATCCTCTCCACTGCTGACTCTTCGATGAGAACTTGTTTGTGTACTCCTGATTTTCTCCTGAAGCCCACAATCATTTTCTTGCTTTTGCTAACATTGAGAGCAAGGTTGTTGTTGTGACACGACTCAACTAGTTGATCTATCTCCCTCCTGTATGCTTCCTCATTGCCGTCTGTGATTCTGCCAACAACCGTGGTGTCATCGGCAAATGTGTGGATAGCATTGTAATTGTGCCTGGCCAAAATAGTGTAGAGTGAATAGAGTAGTGGGCTAAGTATTTTTCATTAGGTGTTCCCATGTTGTTCATCAGTGAGGAGGAGACATTGTTATTTAATGTAGATAATGTATTTATTAAAAATGTTTTCTTTTAGGTTGGAGGGATGTAGAATAAAATATTCATGAGGTTTGATTTTAAGATATTATTGACAGTCTAAGGTGGAAAGGGCATAATTTAAAAATTTGCAGATGGGACTAGATGGTTCTCAATGTAAGCCTAGAGCATATAGGTAACCATTGAAAAGGTGAACACTTGGAGTTTAAATGGAATGTGGTGAACGGATTCATTTTTTATATGTAAAATATTATGAAATAAACCATAAATGATGTATGGTTGGAAATGCATTGCATAATCTTATTGTTCAGCATCATACAGCAACTTCTAGATGGTGGTGCAGCAGACTGCTGTAGGGCACCAAAAACAGGGGGAACACCCCTTGTGGTGAAGGAGAAGCAGAGGAGATGACTCTGCAGGATGGTGACCATGGCAGTGGATCGTGAGGGGCTCAGCAGCTGAGGGACCCACACAGGCTGTGGACGATTTGTTGTCGGGGGACCTGCATAGGCTGCGGGCTGCTGGGAACCAGGATTCAGTGCCAGGATTTGAGAGGGAATTGAGGCCAAGAAGGGTTCCTGAATGGCCATAGGTGCCGAGGGCTCCCTTATTGCATTAGAAGTTTGGATCTGGAACTGGAGTTGCCAATGGATCAAACAGGATTCTTTGTTGCTACAGGAGCACTGGAGGCAAATTTTTGAACACTCAGTGACCCTGAAGGGACTTTCATTTGCTTCTCTTACTCTAAGGGACAGTGGACAATACTAATGGTGACTCTGCTTTATTGGCAGACAGAAGGCAATTTCATATTATATTCAGTAGTATTACATTGTAATAGAGGAATTGAATACTCATTACTGCTTCTGATTCTCACTCTTGTTCCCACTCTTCTGTACCATCCATTTTTCTGTCCTTTGAAGTCCCCTATCATCACCAACACTAGTTCTACAGCCACAAGCCTGAGGCTGCCAGCGGCCCTCAATCCAATGGTGGGAGAACAATGATCAGAATGTTGTTTCTGGGGACACAAAGTACACCTTGACGTGCACTCAAAATTCTAGGCAGCAAGTTTAAAAGAGTCACAAAAATAGAGGATGTTGGCGTGTGCATAGAAACCTTCGAAGGACCCAGGACAATTGAGAAGGCTGCTTATAAAGCCTAGGTAACCATGGCTTTATCAATACCAGTGTACAAGACATAAAAATTGTGCTGTAAAACACAAATTATTCTGTTAATACACAAATTTAGAGATTGGACATCCATGTGAAAATTAGGTGGTCACAGGGTCGGTGCCAGAGCAGGTCTCAGTGGGATGCATTAGGGTAATTGGGGAGGGGGGGCACAATCTGATGCTCAGCGGTGGGGGGGAGGTTACAATACCTCTGCGCCGGACAAGTTCTTTGCCTTTCTATCAGAGAGGCTATCAGAGCACCGAGTCAGTGGGTGAGGATGGGTAACATCGATCAGATTTCCCCCCGCCACAGGAGTATACAAACAGGAAGTGCCTGTCCTTGCACTGCTCTGCAGCCTTGGAGTCCCAGTGCACGGGTCGGCAGTTCTAGAACTCTTGCCTGCAGGGACGTTCGTTCAAATCACATTGACCACTGGGCATGACTGGACATGCCTACGAACCAAACAGCAGCATCAAGAGAGAACCCAAGCTGCCACCATTACCCAAGCGGCTTGGAGAGGTCATCAATGTCATCGAGAAATTGCTAGCCAGGCGTGGGCTGCGGTGAAGATCCAGGCTTTGTTCTGAGGTTACCAGATCAGGAAATTATTAAGGATCATTGGCAAGCACCAAAAGGTGGAGGAAGGAGGTAGCTCCAGGGGGAATCCAGGCAAGAATCCACAGATGCTGACAGGGGATAACCCCGAGAATGTCCACCTGGACACGAGAACAGAATAAAAAAAGATAACAGCCTACAAATACACCAGGTCTGATGGGGTGGTGGGGGGGGCAGGCAATGCCTGCAAATATGACACCTGCCCTTGGCACTGATCCTGGGTGGTTGAGTTATGGTGTAGACATTGGACTTCTATGTGTATTGCATATGGATATTATGCTGATTCTTTACAATAACTTGGTTGAGGTGTGTTCTATTCTGTGCTCTGCACTTTATAAAGATGGACAAAGCTTTGTGAAGTGTCCAGGCAAGGATCACTCAAATAGCATCAGTGATGAGAGGCATTCTGGAGCTTGTCCGCATTGCACCGTGGAATTGTACAACATGAACACAAGGCTTTTTGGCCCACGTCATTCATACTGACCATGATGCATCTCTGAGTTGCACAAATTTGGCCTGTATCTTATTATGCCCTTCCTATTCGATTAACTGTCCAAACACCTTTTATATATAATAATGTTATTTGGCTGAGAGTTCATTCCAGATATTTACCATTCTCTGAGTGAAAACCCGACCCTTCAAACCACCTTACAGCAGAGAAGGCCAGGACAGATGTAATCAAGTTGTTCAAAAATCAAAATTATGCTGATCAGATAAATAAGAATAAATTTATTCCAAAAGCCAGAAAAGAGTTAAGGGTGGCATGGTTAATGTCACAGCTAGTGCAATGCTATTATCACACCATCGACCCATAATTGAATTTACTGCTGTCCCTAAGAATTTGTACATTCTCCCCATTTCCATGTATGTTTCCTCTGAGAGGTCTGGTTTCTTCCCACATTCCAAAGACGTACAGTTTAGAAGATTAATCAGGCTCATTCGTGTATTTAGGTGGCTAGGGGCAGGTGGTCCTGTCACCGTGGGCCGGATGGAACTGTCATCGTGCTGCCTCTCTAAATAATAAATTGTCATTAATATGAAAATGAACAAAAAGGGCAGAGGCTGGAAATCTGAAATAGAAGCAGAAAATGGCCGAAAAATACAACAGGTGAGGGAACACCTTTGGGAAGAGAACCTGAGTGAATGTTTCAGGCCAAAGACTCTTGATAAAAAATGGAAAACTTTTTCCACCCTTGCTGCCTGACTTGCTGAGTGTTGCCGACGGTTTCAGCTTTGTGATACATTGAAGGTAGTTTGCCAAGGAAATGCCAAAATGATGCAGAGATACACTTTAAGCTGCAGCTTGCTATGATCTGGAACATACCACAAGAAAGAGATTGAATAATAGAATTCAAGAGTAACTTGGACAACAATTTAAATATAAAGAATTCCCAGGTGTTTGTGGAGACTATTCCAATTGTTAAAAAAATGAGCCAGCAAGGCACATGAACCATATGCCCTGAAATTTGGACATACTCGATTTTAAAAGAGTGAGAGACGAAATGATTGAACTATAAAAGAATCTGAGAGGCCTGGCAGGCTGGTGGTGTAGAATTTTCTTCTTGAGTGAAATCTTAAACCTCTAAAATGTGTAAAAATAAGAGTATCCCATTTAAAAAAGCAACATGGAGAAATTATTTCTCTTGTAGGATCAGTAGTCTTTGAAACTCCATTTCATAATGCTCAGTGAAGGCAGAATCTTTGTATGTTTTTGAAGTAGAAGTGGACAAATACTTGATAAGCAAGGGTAAAAGGTCACTGCAGGTAGATGGGAATGCGAAGTTGGGACGATGCTTAGATCAGAAAAGTTGATCATGTGCGAGATGGCTAGCTCTAATGGAAAACAAACTCTATCTTCAGAGTTGATTTTATGGATTATGTGCAAAGTTATCTAAAATGATATTCCCTGAAATATATTATATTTCTTTTTTTTTTAAAATTAGGCCCTTTCTTTCTGTAAATGCCATAGACTGTGGGAAGTGAACCGGGCATATGTGTGGTTGTATCTCCAGTATTTTGCAGCCAACCTAATTTTGACTCACTGATTCAGGTGGAGTTCAAATATTTAGTTTTTTTATCATTATGATCCCTACATGTCCAGTATTATTGTTAAAGCAACTGGGATAAAGGTTTACTAGCATCATTGGATGAAGTTGAAATGGCTGTGTTTTAGATGCCTTACCGTTTCAAAATATCTTCCAATAAATGAAAGATTAAGGTGAATATTTTTCATCTAATTAATGTTCCAGGCCACCTTCACCACTTGCCCCTTCCTTTCACATGGAACGCTATTTTCCTCATTGTTTGCTTTGAAGATGCAATGCCACCAACGTATTGTTGAATAAGTTTATATCAAGCTGCGAAATGCAGCTGAAAGAGTACATTTTCTTTGTAGCTTAGAGTAAAAGTGGCCTGCTTTCTATCAAGTGCTCTGTATTAACATTTGAAAATATACACTCACTCAGTCAGAGATTCTGTTTTAAATGCAAAGGCATGTATAATGCAATTCTTTATCCTGGGGAAAATGAAAACTATGTCTCTGTGTACTTAAAAACATACATTAGTTTGCCTTGGGATAAATAAAACAAATTATCAGGCTTTTATAAAAGCACTTATGCAGTGAAAGGTTTAAGATGGGCATACATTCTTGAATATAAAGGTCATGACTTGCACTATGTTGTAAAACGTAGTGAACAAAGTGCACCGTGGCTTTCAACAGCAAAGCCCTTAGTTTTGAAACACAATTTTTAAGCCATAAACAGCAATATTAATTTTAAATTATACTTAATAATTTACATGCAGTATCCATTTTCAAAACTGTCAACTTGCCTGGCATTCAGTTTCAATTATTTTCCAGTTGTTCTGTTGGTTCATCCATTGTCCTTAAAGCAGGAGCACGCTGGAAGCAGTAAATGCTCTAATTTCAACTTAATTCAGAGTTGATCATTCTACATTTACTTTGTCTACCCCACTCATAGTTTTAACTATCTGTATCAAATCTCCCCTTGTTCTTCTCTGCTTCAGGGAATAAAATCCTAACCTGTTTAACTTTTCCCTATAACTCAGTTCCTGCCAACCATCAATGTGAATTCTACCTTAATCCGTTCTTTCCTGTCACACACTCACTAACTCTCCTCAGATTCTATCACTCTCCTTCACCTGTGGGGTAATTTAACCTACCAATTTAAGTATCTTTAGGATGGGCAGATGGTTACAGGGAGAATGAGCAGACTCCACAGACAATACCAGAGATCAGAATGAGCCCAGGCCCTTCACACTATGATGCACAGCCCTACTAGCTGTGCCATTGCGCCACCTCAGAAAGCACATGTATTATATTGGGAGAGCTTGCCGCCAAGGATACTAGCCAACATATCCTGCCTTGATCTTCCCGAAAAACAATGGATTTCCAAGGCTGGCTATTTTCAAATCCTGCCTGAAAACCTTCAGCCAAATTGACTCACCATCTGTGGCAAATTTGCTGCTTGCCCTTATGTCAGAGACATTGCCCAGATACAAAGCAAAATAAGATTTCTCACTGCAGACTTCAGGATGCTCTTCAGGCTTCAATTCATAATACCAATAATCAGCTAAGAGGGTCCCGAGGACACAAAATTACTCTACTCATGAACAAATGAATCCCTACTCCAATTATATTGAATGGGTTCTTGTAACATCAGGATATTTTCTTTTGAGTGAAACCGCACGTAACAATCTGAGACCTCTGCATAAAATATGATTACTGTGAGGAACAGCATTTTGCTCTTGTGAAGAGCAGAGTACAGATCACCTTGGTATATCTTTGTGAAATTTATTTCAGCAATGCACCATTGTTTGGAAATTCTCTCTCTTGAGATAGACTGTTATCGTCACCTCATTCCAGATTCTTCTTATGGTCAACTATGCTCTGAACCTTTTGGCATACTGCATCTCTGTCCTTGTATACATCTCAGAGATAAATCTTGCATAACTCCTTGAGTTTTTTTCTCTCTTCTCCTTGGCAGCCAACGCCCATGCTGCTGTTCTTGTGCTTCCAGCTAGAGGGTGCCTTTTTAGATCTGGCACCCTTCTAATGCTGTACACAATGTTTCAGGTGATCACTATCAGATAAGATCTTGTTAGGAATTACATAAGGCATTGCTTTTGGGCTGCAAACCACTCATACCACTGTTTAAAATTGGATTCTGTCCAATTTTGCAGTTCGCTTCAAGGCAAACTATTGTATGTTAGTACAAGATGCAGTCATCTTTTAGCACCGAAGAAGATGGATGCACTCTAGTTTGTTTTTTTTTTTTTTTAAATTTTTTATTTTTCACACCATAAATCACAATAGCCATGATATACACTTTTTCTTTTCCACACATTTACAATGACTTTTTCTCCCTCCCCCCTCCCTCCTCCCAAGCCACCCCCCCATCCCCCCCCTCTCATCCATTTTAGTTATACAATCTAGGTTGCATTAATTCAGTTAGACAATGTTGTCATTCAACAAAAATACACCAGAAATTCTACTGAGTCCATTCTTTTCTTTTCTTCTCCTTCCATCAACTTAGGTAATGTTTGTTCCCGGTAGGTTTTCGCTATTGTATTTAATGTAAGGCTCCCATACTTGTTCGAATATTTCAATATTATTTCTTAAACTATATGTTATTTTTTCTAATGGAATACATTTATTCATTTCTATATACCATTGTTGTATTTTCAAATTATCTTCCAATTTCCAGGTTGACATAATACATTTTTTTGCTACAGCTAGGGCTATCTTAACAAATCTTTTTTGTGCATCCTCCAAGTCAATTCCAAATTCTTTATTTTTTATGTTACTTAGGAGAAAGATCTCTGGATTCTTTGGTATATTGTTTTCTGTTATTTTATTTAATATCTGATTGAGATCATCCCAAAATTTTTCTACTCTCTCACATGTCCAGATTGCATGAATTGTTGTTCCCCTTTCTTTTTTACATCGAAAACATCTATCAGATACTGTTGGGTCCCATTTATTTAACTTTTGCGGTGTAATGTATAGTCTGTGTAACCAATTATATTGTATCATACGCAGCCTCGTATTTATTGTATTTCTCATCGTTCCAGAGCATAACTTCTCCCATGTTTCCTTTTTTATCTTTATATTTAAATCTTGTTCCCATTTTTGTTTAGTTTTACCATTTGTTTCCTCATTTTCCTTTTCTTGCAGTTTAATATACATATTTTTTATAAATCTTTTGATTAACATTGTATCTGTAATCACATATTCAAGGTTACTTCCCTCTGGTAAACTCAAGTTGCTTCCTAATTTATCTTTCAAGTAGGATCTCAGTTGGTAATATGCCAGCGCTGTATCTCCCGTTATATTGTACTTATCTCTCATTTGTTCAAAGGATAAGAATCTACTTCCTGAAAAACAATTTTCTATTCTTTTAATCCCTTTTTTTTCCCATTTTCTAAAGGCAAGGTTGTCTATTGTAAAAGGGAGTAGCTTATTTTGCGTCAATATTAGTTTTGGTATTTGGTAATTTATTTTATTTCTTTCTACATGAATCTTCTTCCATATATTGAGGAGATGGTGTAATACTGGAGAAGTTCTATGTTGTACCAATTTTTCATCCCATTTATATAATATGTGTTCAGGTATCTTTTCCCCTATTTTATCTAATTCTAGTCTCGTCCAGTCTGGTTTTTCCCTTGTTTGATAAAAATCTGATAGGTACCTTAATTGTGCGGCTCTATAATAATTTTTGAAGTTTGGCAATTGTAAGCCTCCTTGTTTATACCATTCTGTTAATTTGTCTAGTGCTATCCTCGGTTTCCCCCCTCTCCATAAAAATCTCCTTATTATTTTCTTTAACTCTTTGAAGAATTTTTCTGTCAGTTGTATTGGCAATGCCTGAAATAAGTATAGTATCCTTGGAAAAATGTTCATTTTAATACAGTTTATCCTTCCTATCAGTGTTAGTGGTAGCTCTTTCCAATGCTCTAAATCGTCCTGTAATTTTTTCATTAGTGGATTGTAATTGAGTTTATATAATTGGCCTAGATTTTTGTTTATTTGCACACCTAGGTATCTTATTGCCTGCGTTTGCCATCTGAATGGGGATTCCTCCTTAAATTTTGAGAAATCCGCGTTATTCATAGGCATTGCTTCACTTTTATTTACGTTTATCTTGTATCCCGACACTTCTCCATATTCCTTCAATTTCTTATATAGTTCTTTTATTGATAGTTCTGGTTCTGTTAAGTACACTATCACATCATCCGCAAACAGACTGACTTTATATTCCCTGTCTTTTATTTTTATTCCTTTTATATTATTATCTCTTCTTATCGATTCTGCTAGTGGTTCTATAGCTAGCGCAAACAATAATGGTGATAGTGGGCATCCCTGCCGCGTTGACCTGCTTAAGTTAAATTGCTTTGATACATGTCCATTTACTGTCACTTTCGCTAACGGTCCCTTATATAATGCTTTAATCCAATTAATAAACTTCTCCGGTAAACTGAATTTTTGCAATACTTTGAACAAGTAATTCCATTCTACTCTGTCGAAGGCCTTCTCTGCGTCTAAAGCAACTGCTACTGCCGGTGCTTTATTTCCTTCTACTGCATGAATTAAGTTAATAAATTTACAAATATTGTCTGTTGTGCGTCTTTTTTTGATAAATCCAGTTTGGTCTAAATTTACCATTTTCGGTACCTGTTCTGCTAATCTGTTCGCTAATAGTTTAGCTATTATCTTATAATCTGTGTTTAGCAGAGATATTGGTCTATATGACGCTGGTGAGAGTGGATCTTTCCCTTGTTTTAGTATCACTGTAATTATTGCTGTTTTACATGAATCTGGTAAGTTTTGTGTCTCATCAATCTGGTTGATTACATCCAGGAGGGGCGGTATTATTAGGTCTTTAAATGTTTTGTAGAATTCTATTGGGAGTCCATCCTCTCCTGGTGTCTTATTATTTGGTAAATTTTTTATTATCTCTTGTATTTCTACTGTTCCAAATGGTTCTGTTAATTTATTTTGTTCCTCTATTTGTAGTTTTGGTAGTTCAATTTTAGTCAAAAATTCATCTATTTTCCCTTCTTTCCCTTCGTTTTCGGTTCGGTATAATTGTTCATAGAATTCTCTGAAGTTTTCCTTAATTTCTTTTG
This sequence comes from Narcine bancroftii, assembly GCF_036971445.1. Lineage (NCBI taxonomy): Eukaryota > Metazoa > Chordata > Chondrichthyes > Torpediniformes > Narcinidae > Narcine > Narcine bancroftii. Next base: position 99,706,642 of record NC_091477.1, on the reverse strand, counting down.
GATTATATGTAATTTGTTTGTCTTTTTTCCTTGTTGCCAATACCATTTTCTTAGTTTGCTCTGTCTTAAGCTGCCATGCTAGGATTTTGTGTGTTTTTTCCCCTAGTTCATAATATTTCTGTTTTGTCTTCATTATATTCTTCTCCACCTTATATGTTTGTAATGTTTCATATTTTATTTTTTTATCCGCCAATTCTCTTCTTTTGGTTGTATCTTCCTTTATTGCTAATTTTTTTTCTATGTTTATTATTTCCCTTTCCAACTGCTCTGTTTCCTGATTATAGTCCTTCTTCATCTTGGTTGCATAACTTATTATTTGCCCTCTAATGAATGCTTTCATTGCGTCCCATAGTATAAACTTATCTTCCACTGATTCCGTATTTACTTCAAAGTACATTTTTAATTGTTTATCAATAAATTCTCTAAAATCCTGTCTTTTAAGTAGCATGGGGTTTAATCTCCATCTATACATTCTTGGAGGGATGTCTTCTAGCTCTATTGCCAATAACAGGGGTGAGTGGTCCGATAATAGTCTAGCTTTATATTCCGTTTTCCTAACTCTCCCTTGTATGTGGGCTGATAACAGGAATAGGTCTATCCTTGAGTATGTTTTATGTCTAGTCGAGTAGTATGAGTATTCCTTTTCTTTTGGGTTTTGTTTCCTCCATATGTCCACAAGTTTCATTTCTTGCATTGATTTAATTATAAATTTGGTTACTTTGTTCTTCCTGTTAATTTTTTTCCCCGTTTTATCCATATTTGGATCTAAATTCAGATTGAAATCCCCTCCTATTAGTATGTTCCCTTGCGTATTAGCTACCTTCAAAAAGATATCTTGCATAAACTTTTGATCTTCTTCGTTAGGTGAATATATATTAAGTAGATTCCAAAGCTCTGAATATATCTGACATTTTATCATAACATATCTCCCTGCTGGATCTATTATTTCCTCTTCTATTTTAAATGGCACATTTTTGCTAATTAATATAGCCACTCCTCTTGCTTTTGAATTATACGATGCTGCTGTTACATGTCCTACCCAATCTCTCTTTAATTTCTTGTGCTCCAATTCAGTTAAGTGTGTTTCTTGGACAAATGCTATATCTATTTTTTCCTTTTTCAGTAAATTTAGTAGTTTCTTCCTTTTAATTTGGTTATGTATTCCATTAATATTTAGAGTCATATAGTTCAGCGTAGCCATTTTATATTTTGTTTATCTTCTCTTTCTGTTTTTCCATCATTACCTTTCCTCCTTTTCCATTTCTGTTTTCTTATTTTCAACTTTTTACCAGACAACATTCCTACAACATCCAACATTTTCCTTATTCTCCTATTTCTATCTTCTTTATCCCCAATCTCCCCTTCCCCTCCTGAGTTGCCCTTTATCCCTTGTCGGACAACCACATCTCCCCTCTCCATTTGGATTTGCGAATCCACTCGCAAGCGTCAACTGATTTTGCAGTGACCGCTCTTTTCCCCCACCCAGCCCCCCCCAGAAAAGATTTTGTTTTTTATATGTCACAAAGGTCACTCTTTTAGTTCCCTCCTTATTCTCTCTATTCCATTACCTTCCCTTATTAATTCTTGTCTATACTCTCTATGTTTTCCTCTAATTACAGATACTTTCACATATGCCCATTGTCTCTATTCACTCTTATACCTCTTTACCCGCATACATATCAATCGTGGTCATTTTTACCCTCCTTACCCGTCTTCATCCCTCAGTCTATTTTTGTCTTTACCCACATACATATCAATCGTGATAATTTTTGCTCTCATTACCCGTCTTCATCCCTCAGTCTATTTTTGTAATTGTTCTGCAAATTTTCGTGCTTCTTCTGGATCCGAGAATAGTCTGTTTTGTTGTCCTGGAATAAATATTTTCAATACCGCAGGATGCTTCAGTGTAAATTTATATCCTTTCTTCCATAAAATCGCTTTTGCTGCATTGAACTCTTTTCTCTTCTTTAGGAGTTCAAAGCTTATATCTGGGTAAATGAAGATTTTTTGCCCTTTATACTCCAGTGGTTTGTTGCCCTCTCTTACTTTTTCCATTGTCTTCTCCAGTACCTTTTCTCTTGTAGTATATCTTAGGAATTTTACTACAATAGATCTTGGTTTTTGTTGTGGTTGTGGTTTAGGGGCCAATGCTCTATGTGCCCTTTCTATTTCCATTTCTTGCTGTAGTTCTGGACATCCTAGGGCCTTAGGGATCCATTCTTTTATAAACTCCCTCATATTCTTGCCTTCTACATCTTCCTTAAGGCCCACTATCTTTATGTTATTTCTTCTGTTATAATTTTCCATTATATCTATTTTTTGGGCTAGTAATTCTTGTGTCTCTTTAGTTTTTTTATTAGATTCCTCCAATTTCTTTTTTAAGTCTTCTACCTCCATTTCTGCTGCTATTGCCCGTTCTTCCATCTTGTCCATTTTTTTCCCCATTTCTGTTAAGGTCATATCCATTTTATTTATTTTCTTTTCTGTGTTGTTTATTCTTCTTCTTAAATCATTGAATTCCTGTGTTTGCCATTCTTTAAATGACTCCATGTATCCTCTAACAAGAGCAAGTACCTCCTTTACCTTGCCTTTCTTTTCTTCTTCTATTTCCCTGTACTCTTCCTCTTCCTCTTCTTCTTCCTCTAGGTTGACCATCTGTTGTTTCTTTGCTGCCCTTTCCTCCTCTTCTTTCTTGTTTCCATTGTCTTCTGTGGTCTCTTCTTGCTGCAGGTGTTCTGCAGCTGTCGTTGCCGGCTGTGGAGATCGACTCCCCAGCTGGTCCCCCCTCCCGTCGGTGTGTTTTTTTTCATGCGCATCGCGCATGCGCGAGGAGTCGCGCATGCGCGTTGCGCACTTTTACTCGGCTCTGTGAGCCATTGTTGTAGTTCTCTTTCTACCGACCTGAGGTAGTGGGGTCTTCTCTCCACAGCGGGCCTCTTCGGACAGGTAAGGCCTTCACCTTTTTCCTCCGTTGTCTTCTCTTCCTCTCTTCTTTCCGTTGATTTTGATTTTTCTCCTTTTGTCTCCATCTTCTTTCCACCTTTATACTCACTTTTCTTTAACTTGTATTTCTGTGCCTTTGTATTTTCTCTTGTTTTTCCCGACTTTTCTGGAGAGGGCTGGAGTTCACCGTCCGGCCACTACTCCATCACGTGACTCCTCCGGATGCACTCTAGTTTATGGGCAAATGTGCTCTTGTATCTCTTCAGAGACTTGGTCTCTCTTTGGAATCGCTACATAAATTTGTGAACAAGTACATCATTATGTTCCAAAAACAACAGAGTAGCCTCTGTGGAGATGATTTGTTCTCTCACTATTCTTTACATGGCTCTGAATAGTTTTTAAAACTAGTTCTATGAGTTAAATTTAGATTCTCCTTCTGTAAATTATTTAATATATGATCATTTAAACTAAACTTCTGTACTGCAGATAAACTAGTTCTGAAATAGGACAAAATCATAATTAAAAAAAAAATTGAATTATCGCTCTTTAGGAAAATGATGACACATGCAAAGCTATTCAGTCTGAATATCAATTAGCATTAATCCTTTGTAGGAGTACGAATTAAGATGCTGTTTTGACCATTGAGTCTTGTGGTCAAATCATATGCTCGACCATTTTTAATTTTCTCATAGTCTGCAAAACTTTTTTTGCATTTTTTTTAACAAATGAAAATCCTTAGAGTGTGTACACATACAGCCACAGATCATCTTGAACATTTTAAATGTTCTTAAAACCAGGCCCAGAAAATGTTATTATCTAAGATCATGCCTTATTTTATTCAATAAGTTAAACTAGATCAATAAGTTAACTAATAAGTTATTTTGATCCAAATATGTACACTCAATAAATCATGGGATTCTTTAATGCAGTGTCAAACTAGTTATGAGTTCTTTTTTTTGTCAAAATGATAACTGGAGGTGAGAAGAACTGCATGTGATTTGAATTCACGCTGTTCTACCTGTATCAATGTCCCAAACTGCTGCTACCCACTAAAGCAGAGATTGTTGTTTTTAAGTGCCTGTGCATAATTCAAAGCTGGCCAACGATTGCAATCCATGCAATTTTTCTTCACTCCAAGAAGAGGATATACAGTGAAGCCCCTGTTATCCGGAATACAAGCAATCGGCAAAAAAAAAAAATTGAGGGAGTAAATAGAAATAAATAAAAATGTATATAAAAGTTTAAAATTGTAAAAGCAAATGTTCTCTGAAGGAGCACACAACCCCTTGGTGAAGATGAGAGTAAATATTCAGCCAGTGGAACGCACAGTCATGCCCCACCTGCAGTTGTGTTTGAAGGATAAAGAGCCGGCCAATGGCGCTCAGCACTGTGGAGACCCCCAAAGTGTCTCCCTATCCTTGCCTAGGGAGAGTTTTTATCTTTATTAGTATTAAGTATATTTGTAAGGCTCTATTTCTAAATTTGTTGGGGGGGGGGCACGGTTAATTATGATAGTGGCACCGTTAGTGCAGTGGTTAGTACAACACTGTTACAGCGCCAGCGAATTTAAATTTATATTTTTTAAGTTATGGAAATTACTTGATTAAAGTGAACTTTACATAATTAACTATTACAATACTGATTTGTTCAAATTACTTTACATTTTGCACTGCCTTTTGTCTATTACACTGTTTTGTCTTAATGCAGCTATATTAGTTAGGTATTGTAACACCCAACCCCAACCCACCAGTTTTCCCTTGCAACCGCTGCAACCGTGTCTGCCTGTCCCGCATCGGACTTGTCAGCCACCAACGAGCCTGAGGCTGACATGGACATTACCCCTCCATTAATCTTCGTCCGCAAAGCCAAGCCAAAGAAGAAGAGAGAAAGAGAAGAAGTAATAGTATGCCTCAGGCAACCTGAAAATTTGCATATCCAGCATCTGCAAACCTGGTAGATGCCGGATACCAGTAAATACTGTATTTACATTGAGATGATCAATTTGAATACACAATTTGTGGACTAAATTTGTTTGATTTATAGAGGCAAAACTTGCATGGAAGTTTATTATTTTCTGTTCTTCAAAACCACAAGTGAATTTTAATAGGATGGGTTAGGGAAGTAGGAAATGCCATTTTAATAAATCCAAAACTTTAAATATCAAAACATCCATATAAAATGCATTTTGTGTGAATATGTAAAACTTCCTGAATTTTACTTGAGCTGGAATTTTATTGGATCAAAATAATATATCTGAAGACCATTTCAAATTTATTTCAGTTCAAACCACCCACATAAAAATAAAAAAATATATACATCATTTATTTGTTTTAAAAGAGTAGACATTCTATATATAGACATGAGGCATAACTCTGGGGATAAACATAGGTATCAAGTGATATTGCACTGTCCTCCATGAAATGATGAGACATATTTCCAATTAGCCTGTTGCTTAGAGTCATTATACTTGGGTTCTTGAATGTATATTTATACTGCTAGCAGAGCAAAGGTTAATAATATTAGCTCAATATTGGATATTTCAATTTTCAAAGATACACTGTGCAGGGCTGAGAAATAATGAAACGGGACATTTTTCAAGTGTTAAGATTTAAACATGTCTCCAATTATAAAAGGTGGAATCATAACATTGATTATTTATATAGAATCTTTGGCCTTTTTACGCTAATCTGTACTTGACTCAGCTGACCTATTATACTTACCACTCATTGAGGTTAATCTTTTAAATTACATACATCATTTCACTTTGGGTGGTCCTGTGATATTTTCATGGCTTCTATCATTTGCCAGAACGTACAACTCCCAAGAGATGACACTGTTCTCTATCTGTCATGAGTATTTCCTTAATTAAAGGCTGTTTAGAACAGTTGAGTTAACCAAAGGCACAACTGAATGTTTGACAATTAGTTACTAGGCTCTTAATTTTACATTTTACATATATTAATTGAATAAAGCAATAACTGTGAATGTCAATCTTTTACAGTGCAAGCTTACAAATCTATTAACAAAATATGAGAGACTGAAATGTGGTTGATTATCAAATTAATTTAAATAAGGCAATTTCTGAATGAGAAGCAAGAAATCTATGAAAATTATAACTGTAAAAATCGCAAGCTGTTTGATTTGGTGATAGGAATTAAAATTCTATTAACTATTGTAAGGTAAAACATCATGAGATGGGAATGTGTAGGGAGTTACCCTGTACAGGGCAGTAACAAGAAGGGGAGGTGTCCTTGTACTCCTGTTAGGTAAAACATCATGAGATGGGACCGGAGAAGGAGTCACCCAGTACTAAGGAGTAACAGAATGCATCCTTGTACTTACAAGATAAGAGAGACATTGATGGATTGAGAGGCAGGAAGCTAGCAGGGAAAGGATAGCAACAGTTTTAGTCATTGGACAAGTAATGATATGATGATGTTCTAAGCATGTATCCAAGGGTATAAAAAATCACCATTTTGCTGATAACGGCAGAATGCATTCTCCGACTAACTTTGTTAGTCGCAAGTGTTACAATCCGGTAATAAAGAACAAAGAACCCTGATTTCGACTCAGCCTGGTGTTTGTCTCACTCATTCATGAACAAAGCAGACCTAACAATTTGGTGACCCCGACGTGATGGGTGAGTGAACACTGGACGACGGTTTCTGTTTTTTCTGACAATCATCTCAGCCGGCTGATAAAAAGGTCCAGAGAAGCCTGTTTTAACAAAATTCTCTTTTTTTTTTTAAAAATCTTTATGATTGTCAGTAAGAACTGGAGATCGGACAAATTAGACGACCACAATTGAAGGTCGCATGCCAGGATTGTAACACGTAAGTGATTACAGACAAGATAAAAGTCCTTAAGGTGTTTGAATGACATTTATTAAGTGCTTCGCAAGAAACTACTAGAGTTTAAAAGTCTTTATTGTGTCGTTGCAAAGTCCAATAGAGTGAGAAGGTGGTCTATAAACAATTGAGGACCTGAGTTTTCTGCCCTAAACTGGTTATTAAGAGGAGAAATCTCCCACGTGAAGGTTGGGCTTTGAAAGAAAACAAAGGTTCAGGCTTATTGGCCTCAATTGTATCTGAGAGACTGACTTATAAATGTCCGGTAGGTATGATAATGTCTGTACACTTGAGAAGTTAAGAATTTATTTCCCCAATTCGCCGTGGTGGAATACCACAGCAGACACTAGAGACCTTGAGACAACAAAAAAAGTACTCAGGGACGCCTGCCTGGTGAACAAGAACGACGACAGAAGGCTGCGACAGCTGTGTCCGGATCAGGTAGGAGATATTAATGAAAAAGTTGACAAACTCCTAAGAGACACCCAGTTTATTCGAAATACTTTTGATAAGTTAAATGAGGGTATTCCCAACATCACCAAGGAGATAAAGTTACGTAAATTCATAGATTGGTACAGGGAAACAGGACAAAAGTATAGCCCAAATATTTGGTTTTCTAGTTGTAATTTAACTTTCAGACCCCTTTGGGAAAACAGAGAGTGGAAAACGAGCAATCAGAGTATACAGGACAGTCTGAAGTCAATTGGAGGACAAGACTTCGAGACTGTTCTTTTAAAAGATATTAGTCATCCAGCTTGCAAGGGGACATTTTTAAAAGCAATTTTCGTTGACATAGATCCCCTAAACAGACAAAAACCTAAATTAAAACAGGCATTAGAAAGCGGTCCCGCAGCTATGGCTGTACAGTTGCCTGCTAAGACTTTTGACCAAGTTATTAAGGAAATTAATCAGGAATTAGAGGAGCGAAATACCAGTAATGCGGCATTGGAAAAACAAAAAATGCTCCGAAAATGTGTAGACCGCTGGAGGAAGAGGGGTTGGTTACCCGGGGGCACTGAGATGTTCCTGACAGGTGAGAGAAAAAAAAAAATTTTAAAACGTAGTGTCTTAGATAAGCTGGAAGAAACAAAACACAGAAGGGAAAGGAAAAGTGCCTGTTTCCAGTTTCCAGCCACGAAGTGTCCGGGTTTGCTCTCTCCCTCCCTCCTTTCACCCTCCCCCCTCTCTCTTCTCTCCCCCTCTCTCTCTTCTCCCCCCCCTCCTCTCTCACCCACTCCCCCTCCCAATCCCAATCTGTGGCGGTGCTGCCCTGAAATCCCCAGGTTGGGCAGGGCAGAGAAATACAATTTGGTTTTAATTTTGTGCCCACAATTCCAGCTCCGCATCAAATGGGATCCTGTTTTATCCTCTCTCCCTCCCTTTTTCCCGCACCCCCACCATTGCGGGATCAGGGCAGACATTGTGGGCTGACGTGTAGCTCACTCGAGGTGGGAGGGAAGGAAGGAGTGATAGTTCCCAGTGGTGGGAGACCCAATCTGATCCAGACCAGTGATCACAGGATGAGAACCTTTTAAAACCTTTGAAACGAAAGTGTTAATCTGAAGACTTTTCTCCCAGTGGGGCCAGTGCAAGGCATTTTCTCTCTCTATCTCTTGTGCTCTGTGTATCTGCCTCTCTATCTCTTTCTCTCGCTATGCTCTCTCTCTCTCTCTCTCTCTCTCTCTCTCTCTCTCTGGCACCCCAGATGGGACACTGGAGTCACGTCCCTTATATTCAGATATTGAGACACTGGGGTGTGACAAGAACCACGGGAATAGGGACACATCAGACGAGGTACAGGCCCCTTTAATAAAAATAGAAGGGGGAGTAATAGATGTAGAGACCCCTCTGGAGTCCAAGAAAATAGAAAAGGAGTTAGAGATACAGAAATGGAACATGAAAAAGGTTCAGGATAACATTAAAAACTTAAACAGAGATATTAATGTGCTGGGGCAGATCAGTGAGGATCAAAAAGAATTAATGGTAGGTGTATTTAAGGAAGTGGAAAAGATAACTACAACACTGTCAGGAGAAATTAAAGCTGAAGGAATGGTAATAGGAGTAAAGGACGAAAAGTGTAGTACAGATGAGGAAACGAGATACGATCCACCATGGGAGGAAAGTAAAAGGAAAAGACTCAGGAGGGAGAAAAATAGACATGCCTACCTGGACATAGTTAGAACAAAAGAGAAAGATGTGAAACAACTAAACTATGGCCGAAAAGATTATCTTAGAGATGAACGTGACCAATATACCTTTGACCCTGAGACATTGGAAGCTGATAGGGACAGTGACAGTGACGAAGAAGAGTCAGAACAAGGTGGGATAAATAAATGCATGCCAAGAGTAAAGAAGGAGCAGAAATCCCCAAAATTGAGATATCAATGCCCATTACTGATCATGGGACGGGGAACTCAAAAATATGTACCCTGGTCATGAATGGACTTAGAGAGTTTAATGAAAAAACTACCTCCGTTGAGTAATGGGGCTAGTCCATGGATTTCTTGTTTTGAGCGAGAAACCTGCCAAGAACAATTAGCACTCGCAGATGTCAGAACTATCATGATAAAATTAAAGGCAGAAGGGGCCCTGAAGCAAATAGAGAGAATTGTAAGAAGCAGTAAATTGGGGGATGAAATAGAATTTAACCCACTTCGGAATAAATTTTGGGAAGCACTTAGAGAAACATTTCCTACACCCTATAGTTTGGATGCCTTGGTAACCCTTCAACTAAAGGAAGGAGAGACTGCACACGAGTATTTCACTCGAGCATGGGACTTATGGGAAACAGGGACTGGAGAAAGACCCGACCACAGCCCCTTAGGAAGGGCTCACTTTCGTAATGGGATAATAAACGGACTACCTGCTACGGTTCAAGCAAAATTAAGGGACATTGTGGGATTAGAGACAATGTCAGAGGATTTGTGGAAAAGACACCTGACACATGCAATCAAACGACATCGTCAATCAGAGCATGCTAAGTCAGAAAGTGCGTCCCAGAAGGAGGTGGACAAAACAACCGATAAATTGGTGAGAGCCATAGAACATATAGGGGTTAAATTAGCGGCCCAACAGATAGTCCCACAGGTCATGGGGCCAGTGATAAATCCGGGACCCCAAGTAAGAAATGGTTGGGAAAGACAGCTAGGTACAATGTATAGAGGGGAACATGCAGTATGCTGGTACTGCCAAAATCCTGGACACTACCAGCGGAACTGTCCGGAGGCTGGGAGAGCAAGGGGAAAAAGATTACCCTCTATTAGAGGCTATCGGGGAAGAGGAGGAAACTTAAGAGGACAAGCAAGGGGTAGGGGTGGACATATTGATGGGCCCCAGAGAATCGGGGGGTGGCAGAGTGATCAACAAGTCCAGGCACCTCAGTGTAATGACTATATTGAGGAAAGTGCTGAATTTGATTATTGAAGGTGCCCTGGAGAATCAAAAATCACGCCTCCCTGGGAGCCACCAAAAATTTGGGGGACGGTAAATGGAGAAAAAATTGAATTTATGGTTGACACAGGGGCAGCAGTTACGACAGTGATTAAAAAACCCCCAGGGAGCACATTTTCGGGCAAAACATTATCTACAATAGGATTCTCCGGAATAAGGGAAACACAGCCCTATACAGATAACATCGACATGACATTTGGACGACAAAGGGTTAAAACGCCTGTCCTGGTTGTGCCAAGTTGCCCCATTAATTTATTAGCAAGGGACATTCTTACCAAACTAGGAATAACCATACAATGTTCTGAGAAGGGCCTTCGGTTAACATACCCAGGGGATACAATAAGAAGGGGAGGACAGTTTATAGTAATGACCCCATCTAACGCTTCAGAAGTATTTTCTGGAGTCGGCTACTGTATGGTGAACCAGGCCCAGGGCTGATTAAACAGTTTTTTGAGTGGAGGGCCAGTATTCCTCGGTATGGGGATTACCATTATCCACTAGATCCTATGCATGTTACATTAAACTACACCATCCACCCGGACCAGGAATATGAGGAGAGGTGGGACTCTCTAAAAGAAGGGAAGACAGAAACGATACATTGTCCATTTATCTTTGTAGGTAAGGAGGGAATAGCTGCTATGGTTGTCATGACAGAAGAACAAATGGAGTGGTTCTGCTTAGGAGTAGAAAGTGTGCCTCATGTGACCTTGGGTATTGACAAAGATCATCACGCTCGACAGCTGGGTCCGATGGTAAAGGAAGCGATAGGGTGTGAATACAGGCAGACAGAAATCCCGGGATATTCCACCTCGGAGGGAGGAAAATTTGTCAGACTGAATATTGAAGCATGGGACCAGGTAGTGAATGAGAAAGTAGAAAGAGACCGAGCCATAGAAGGAGAAAATATTGATCACAGAGACTCAGACAAATATCTTTCTAATCTGAGTCCACATATATGGACAACGGGGCCCTATGATGTGGGAGTAATAAAAGGAGAGGTATTTCTAGAATTGGCCAACCCCGGGCAGAAACCAATATGGAGAAAACAATACCGCTTGTCGCCCAGTCAGGAGGAGGGTATTAAAGGAACGATAGAAGGGTTAATGGAGTCAGGGGTTTTAAGGGCGGCACCTGACAGTATGTGGTACACGCCCATCATGCCTGTTCCCAAACCGGGTAGAAAAGACTGGAGGATGGTACACGACCTCCGGGAGATTAACTTGGCTACCAAGACCATCGGGAGACCAGTCCCAGACCCATATGTAGCACTTAGGGCTCTGAGTCCGGAGCACGAATACTATACTGTCATTGATCTGGCAAACGCATTCTTCTGCTTGAATTTAGCTGAGGAATGGCAAGACTGGTTAACTTTCACTTACCAAGCACATCGGTACACATACACTAGATTACCTCAGGGTTATAAGGACAGTCCAGGACTGTTCAATCAGGCCCTTAGCGAAATCCTAATGAAATTAAAGCTCCCGGAAGATGTTACACTGATTCAGTATGTAGACGACCTACTATTAGCAGGGAAAACGCCACATGGGTGCCTGACAGGGCAGCCAAACAGGTTACTGGTTATCATGAACATATACAGGGGATGATTTTGAGGTCCCATAACAAAAAAAATGAATCTGAAACTAAGGAGACTTGTAGCAGATTGAATGACTACACAGATGAGTTTTGTGGAGGAAGAGTGCTGTACAACTGGCTCCCCGCTAACTGGGATGGTCGGTGTGCTCTAGTAACCCTTAATGCGCCAGTGCTGATTGTCAAAATGCAGGAGGGAGACGAGGATTCCCTAGAATTGCGCCACACAGAGAGTTGGCTGTGGAGAAAAAGGAGGAGTGTTGGACTCTTGGGGCCGGGAGGAAGGAACCCTGATGGGGTATGGATTGATGCCATTGGCCAAGCCCGGAATATTCCGGACGAATTTAAATTAGCCGATGAGATTGCAGCTGGGTTTGAAAGCTTTCCTGTTTTTAGTGCAATATTTCCCATCACTGTAAATAAGAATGTTAATAGGATCAACCTTATTCACTATAATGTCCAGCGCCTTGCAAATTTGACCAGGGACGTTGTTGAGGCAATACATCAACAACTGTCAGAAACTTCCCTTATGACACTTCAGAATAGGATAGCGATTGATATGGTCCTGGCAGAGAAAGGTGGAGTGTGTGCTATGTTTGGAGATCTATGCTGCACTTCTATCTCTAATAACACAGGGCCAGATGGATCACTCACTAAGGGGTTAACGAAACTTAGGGCATTGGCGAAAGAATTAAAAGCCCAGTCTGGAGTCTCCAATCCTGTTTTATCCTGGTTACAGGGAGTGTTTGGGAGATGGAGCACATTGTTAGGACAACTTTTGCTGGGTTTGTTCATTTCTGTATCAATTTTTATCACTTGTGGCTGTTGTTGTATTCCATGCATTCGAACGCTGGTCACGAGGACCATAGAGAAAGCCTTTGCTGACCGTGATGAACTGCCTCCGAAATATCAAGCTGTGCAGGCTGTGGAGCAAGACTATCTCACATTACAGGAGGCGGAGAAAGTTGCTGAGATCGATCTGGAGTCTGAAGGGGAATGTGATGGGAAGGAGGGATTGTGAATTAGATTGTTACACATATAATTTTAACCTTGCTTGTAACCCAAATATTATAACATTGATTGTAACACAAACATTATTAATCAGATTGTAGAACAAGTATTATGAATTAGATTGTAGACCATATGTTAACTTGGGAATTTACTAATGTACGGGGGGTTAGCTAGTTTTTTGCTTGGGGGCAAATGGGATGAAACTTGTAAACGGGCAATGGGATCGGGGTGACGGATGGGGGGTGTACGCAAAGGAGGGTTGGGGGAGCCCTCGCCCACCAGCCGAACTGCCCTGTGAACAGAACCCGTATAGAGCTTGGCAATAATAGGCGAACTAATGTAACGCGGTGGTAGCATAGTCAGGGCGAGATTGTCCTCTAAAGAGGACAAAGGAGGGATTGTAAGGTAAAACATCATGAGATGGGAATGTGTAGGGAGTTACCCTGTACAGGGCAGTAACAAGAAGGGGAGGTGTCCTTGTACTCCTGTTAGGTAAAACATCATGAGATGGGACCGGAGAAGGAGTCACCCAGTACTAAGGAGTAACAGAATGCATCCTTGTACTTACAAGATAAGAGAGACATTGATGGATTGAGAGGCAGGAAGCTAGCAGGGAAAGGATAGCAACAGTTTTAGTCATTGGACAAGTAATGATATGATGATGTTCTAAGCATGTATCCAAGGGTATAAAAAATCACCATTTTGCTGATAACGGCAGAATGCATTCTCCGACTAACTTTGTTAGTCGCAAGTGTTACAATCCGGTAATAAAGAACAAAGAACCCTGATTTCGACTCAGCCTGGTGTTTGTCTCACTCATTCATGAACAAAGCAGACCTAACACTATGTAAACTGTAGACTGTTGGATAGACAAGCTGGTTTCTTTTTATCCATTATTACAGCTTCTGAAATATGAATGCATGTGGACTATTGCAGCATGAAGATATCTGTCTTAATAGTAAATTTGGATCAATAAATTTGCCAAGGCAATGAAGTGAAATGAACTCCTACTGATGACTGAGCCACCAGAAAGCTTAAAATGATACCCTGCCTTCTTGTTTTAATCTTAATCGCAGATATTAGACATTCATCTTTCACCCATCATAATTTGATTCATAAAGTCATTGATTTCACTGAAGATAATTTGCCTTTCAGCCAAACCTATTTGAATATTTGAATATTCATAACATTGAAGAAATTATAATTTTTGGAGAACTTAAGGCCAAAGTTCTAATTATTCCTAATTATAATGAGTGTTATAGTTACGAATGAAAGGACAAATTTCACACAATTGTGTATAAGTAATGATCAGAGTATGGGATGAGGTAATGGACAAATGAAGAGGAATTTTTCATTTAATTACTTCCAGGCATTCAAAGCCTCAATTACCGCCTTAGCTGCAAAGCATAACATTCACATGAATTTGCTGCAAATCCCCATTATTCTTCACAAACTATTGAACCTTCATTGGGAGTTTACTCAATGCACAAGTAAGTTGGCACTAAATACATTGTTAATAATGTTAGATTGCATTTGGCAAAAATAACAATGTAAATTTGGCTTGAAAAATCTGAAATGACAATTCCTAGATCAGATATCAAATGCAATCATAAGAAATAGCAAGGGAAAACATTTGTTTAACCAATATCATGAAACTAGTAGAAAATAGCATATGAATGGAACCATCACTTCCACTAAGTACAGAGCCTTCCATTACGTTTGGGACAAAGACACTTTTTTTTCCTTTATTTTCCCGTGCTCCACCATTTTAAAATTGTAATCAAATAATTGACATATGATTAAAGTGCACATTCTAGATTTTATTCATACAATTTGGTTTGACCATATAGAATCTTCTTATGCATAATTCCCCCATTTAAATGTACCATAATATTTGGGCATTTGGCTTCACAGATGTTTGTGATTAATCAGGTATGTTCAATTGATTCATTGATGCAGGTATAAGAAAGCTAGGCTTGCTTCTAAGCTCTTGAACATAAATACAGAGGATACACTGCAAGATGCAAAATACTAATTAGCCACAGAATGAAGCCAAAAAAGAGACAGTAGAATTCTGGAAAAATGGTCTTGTGGTCAGATGAGACCAAGATTAACCTGTATCAAAATGACGGCAAGAGCAAAGTGTGGAGGTGTAAAGGAACTGCCCAAAATCCAAAGCAGACCACCTTATCTGTGAAACATGGTAGTGGAGGGTGTTATATCCTGTGCATCTATCTTCATTAATGATGTATCTGCTGATGGTAGTAGCAAACTGAATTCTGAGATGCAGAGAAACATCTTTATCTGTTTAAATTCAAGCTTGATCAATGACCACAAGCAGCCATGAAGCTAGTGATCAAAGGCTTTAATATCCTGAAACATTGGGCATGTCTCTACATGCTACTGGCCTGGATCCAAGGCTGATATGGAGGGAGGAGACTAGAGCTATCAGCCTTTATTGGGAATATATGGGGAGAAGTTACAGGGTCGGAAGAGGGCCAGCCTGTACAGCCGAGTGTGGCCACACCTGGACTACCATGTTCCACCGCGCCCTCCCTACCCCAGAATCCTCTATTTTTCTTTCATCCATATGTCTATCTAAGAGTCTCTTAAGTGCCCCCAATGTTTCAGATTCTACCATCATCCCTGGCAAGGCATTACATGCACCCACAACTCTCTGTGTAAAAATAAAAGTACCCCTGATATCTGCCCTAAACTTCCCTCCCTTAACTGTGTACATATGTCCTCTGGTGTTTGCTGATCCTTCCCTAGGAAGTTGGTGCTACCTCTCCACCCTATCTATGCCTCTCATAATCTTGTAGACCTTTATCAAGTCTCCTCTCATCTTTCTACAGTCCAAAGTGAAAAGTCCCATCTCTGCTAACCATTCCTCATAAGACTTGTTTCCCAATGTAGGCAACATCCTGGTAAACCTCCTCTGCACCCTCTCCATAGCTTCCACATCCTTCCTGTAATGAGGTGACCAGAACTGAACACAATACTCTAAATGTGGACTTACCAGAGATTTGTAGAGTTGGAACATGACCTCTCTACTTCTGAATTCAATCCCCCATTAATGAAACCCAGCATCCCATAAACCTTCTTAACAATCCTATCAATCTATGCAGCTGAGGGATGTATGGATGTGGTTAGTCCTTCCAAAATGCTTCACCTCACATTTACCTGAATTGAAATCCAACTGCTACTTTTCTGCCCAATTCTGCATCCTCTCTCTATCCTCTTGTAACCATTGACAATCTTCAGCTCCATCCACAACTCCTCCAAACTTTGTGTCCTATGCAAACTTAGTGACCCATCCATCCAACTCTTTATCCAGGTCATTTATAAAAATCACAAAGTACAGGGGTCCAAGAACAGATCCTTGTGGTGCTCCACTAGTCACCAACCTCCAGGCAGAATACTTTCCCTTCCACTACTACTCTGCTTTCTTCCTACAAGCTAATTAAAAAAAAAATCTATAACAGCTAACTTTCCACTGATCCCATGCCTCATGACTTTCTGGATGAGTCTCTCATGGGGGACCTTTTCAAATGCCTTGCAAAAGTCCATATAGTCCACATCTACTGCCCTACCCTCATCAATTTATTTTGTTACCTCCTCAAAAAACTCAATTAGTCTCACGAGGCACGATCCTTGATGCTCTCCAAATGCTCATAGATCCTATCCTCTCCATTAGTTTACACACTATTGATGTAAGACTCACCGGTCTATAATTCCCAGAATTCTCACTATTACCTTTTTTTAAACAAGGGGACACATTTGCCATTCTCCAATTCTCTGGCACCAATCTTGATGTTTTTAAAAAGATCCAACATTTCCATTTCCCTCATCTTCACATTGTTCAGCACACAGGCCTGTTCAATTTTGACCTCACCATGATCAAGGACCTTTTCTCTTGTGAATATTGATGCAAAATTTTCATTTAGGACCTCCTCCGCCTCCAGGCACATGTTGCCTCCTTTATCCTTTAGCGACTCCACCTTCATTCTCATCATCTTTTATGTTATTTGCATATACATTGCCTTGGGGTCCTTAATTTTACATGTCAAGACTTTCTCATGTCCCCTTCAAGTTACCATATACTTCTCATGAGCCCTTCCTGTTTCCTGCTTCCTTTTGATTTGTTGCATGACGTGTTTCATCAGCCATGATTTCCTTTTCCTGCCATCTTTTCCTTGTCCCAGTGGGAGAAACCTATCTTGAATGCTGCTCAAGTTGTCCCTAAACTTCCTCCACATTACTTCTGTGCTTTCACCCTTAAATATCTGTTTCTAATTTATTCTCACTAGCTCTTGCCTCATCCCTTCATAATTAGCCCTTAACCAGTTAAGCACCTTTCCCAATTTGATTGCTTATATCCTTTCCCACAGCTATGTTGAAGCTAAGGGAGTTGTGGTCACTCTCACCAAAATGCTCCCCCACTGAGAGGTCCGCCACCTGACCAGGTTCATCCCCCATAAATAGATCCAGTATGGCCTCTCCTCTAGACGGCCAGTCAACATACTGTGTTAAAAATCCTTCTTGTACACACCTGAAAAATTGAGCCCCAACTATCCCTCCATAAATAGGGCTGAAATAGAACAAAAGGAAAGGAAAGTTGATTTTTCCAGCTTGTTTCAATAATGTAGATTAATGATCCGGAATTTTGTTTCTGACCATATTCTATCTTGGCCCTCCACCTAAGTATTCCATTTTCAATTCCTGGTTGGATCCATATAATCTTCTCCAATAAATTAATAATTGCAAATATTATGGTTACAAATTACTGATCTTAATTCTCATTATTATTTGCAACCAAAACTTCTAATTTCAATTTGGGTGGCTGTAGGTATCTCACTTTCTGAACTGCTCATTTGTAAACATTGTTTTGGAGGAAGAATTGAATGTTTCATATACTCAGCAGCTTGAGCTCAATAAGTTTATTTTTATTTTTATGGATTTCTTCCATATCAACATCTGTAAAACAAAAACGAGCTATGAGCTAATCCGTCAAGCGAGTATTCCTTCAGTCATCGAGATCACGCAAAAGGAAGCCATAGTTGAGATGTTGGAACCATTACAATTTGATAACAGACAGATAATAGAAAAGTTAGTTGCAATTAAGTAGATAAATATCCTGCAGCAGATTGGATACATTCCAGGGTGCTGAGAGAGATAAAGGAGAAAACTGAAGAAGTTCTGGCCATATTCTGTTTAAATGATATGAGGCAGTGGTGAGGCCAATTTGGAGTATTGCATGCAGTTTTGGGAACCTAACTACATAAAGATATCAATAAGATTGAAAGAGTGCAAAGAAAATTTACAAGGATGTTGCCAGGACTTTAGGAACTGAATTATAGGGCAAGGTTATAATAGGTTTGGATTGATTAGGTCTTTATTCCCAGGGGCATCAGAGAATGAGGGGAGATTTGATAGAGGTACACAAAATTATGAGGGATAGAGATAGGCAAAAGCAAACAGACTTTCTCCACTGAAGTCGAAAGAGATAAGATCTAGAGAACATGAGTTAAGTGAAAGGTGAAATGTTAAAGGGGAACATGAGGGTGAATTTTTCATTCAGATGTACCAATGTTTTGGGCTTGAGCCCTTCATCAGGTGAGAGTGTGGAACAAATTGCCAGAGGAAGTGGTGAATGCAAGATTAATTTCAATATTTTTAAAAAAATATGGATAGGTGCCTGAATGGGAGAAGTAAGTGCAGGTCATTGGGACAAGGCAGAGATGAGCTGCAGGCCCTGTTTTTGTACTGTTGTATCCCATAGTTCCATCTGTGTATTCAGGTGTAGTATCTGAAGACTGAATCAAGAGTCATAGAATTTTACAACATGGCCCAACTTACTCTCATGGACCAAGATGGTCCCATCTGTCTTCATTCAGGCCATATCCCTTGTGGTGAAACCACTTATGTATGTAAATACCTTGAACTCACATGTTTGGCCCTGCTCTCACTGGCCGGCTCATAACTCTCCCCCTTTATTCCCCATAAAGGCTGTCATGCCACAACCCTTCCCCAGTTCGAGTTCGGGTCAGTGTCCATCTCTAGCTAATAAAGCCTTCAGTTCCAGTTACTTCAGACTTTTGATTAATATATCTTTCAAATGCTACATTTGTCTGCACCTCCAGAATCTCCCTCTGGCACCTCATTCCATATACCCACTACCTTCAGTGAGAAAAAAGATGCCTTTCAGGTCCCTTTTAAATTTTTCACTTCTCACCTTAAAGCTTTGCCCTGTAGTTTTTAATACCCCCGACTCTGGGGAAAAAGAACATGACCATTTACCTTATCTATGCCTTTTAAGATTTTGTAACCCTCTGTAAGGCTACTCCCTTAGCCTCCTGTTCTCCAGGGAGAAAACTCTCTTATAATTTAAACCTACCATTACTGGTAACATTCTTGTGAATCTTTTCTGCACCCTTTCCAACGTAATGATATCCCTCCTGTCCACACTACTATAGTGCAGTCTCGTCTTGTATGTTGGTAACATGATGTCCCCGCTCCTGTATTCAATGCCCTGACAGATGAATGCAAGCATGCCAAACTTTTTTCTCCATCCAGTCTACCTGTGTTGCCACTTTAATAGAATTATATACCTGAATCCCTAAGTCACCAGTGCTCTAGCATTCATCGTTTAAGCCTTGCCCTGGTTAAAGTTCAACTTGTCTGAGTTAAATTTTACCTGCCATTCAGTGGTCCACTTTTCCCATTCATCACGATCTTAGAGAACCTTCTTTACTGTACCTCTGTACCACAAATTTTGGTGACATCCACAAACTTACTATGCTAACTACGCTGTCATCTAAGTAAAAACAAATGACAATGTTGATGACAAACAGCAGCATCTATCCCTGTGGCACACCACTATTCTCAGGCTTCCGATCTGAATTACAACATTCCATTAACATACCAAGTGTAGAGAAATCTAAAGCTGGAGCAATCTTGTTTAAATTAGTATGTAGAAATATATCCTGTAACTGCAGACAAGACATCTTAATTGTCCCTCTGAGAAAAGTTCTGGAAAGAAGGACCATGACAGAATTAGGCCTCATTTTGACATGTGTAGATTGAAAGCCAAGGTAGGTTGGCTGAAAAAAAAATCTGCTGATAATGGAATACCAAAATAAAATCAGAAAATTTTAGGAATAATCTTGGCCACATTTGTGGGGAGAGTTAATGTTTTGGGCAGAAGAGCTCATTTAGCTGCAAGGAGAGTAGAGGAGAGGGTTTGGTTCTGATGGGATAAATGTGAGTGACTACAGGGATAATCAACCAAAGTTCAGAATTATTATCAGAGTACATACATGGCATCACATACAATCTTGAGATTCTTTATTTCTGTGTCTCAGGCAGAATTTCTATTTATCCACAAAACTGTACTCATGAAAAGATATATATTTAAAAGAGATCTAAACAAAGAAAGAAATGTAAACAAACTGACTGTACAATAAAGAAAAATATAAATATTCAGTCATAAATAATGTGAAAGTATGAGTTTGTCTATGATTCTGTGATGGAGTTTGTTGTTTAGGAGACTGATGGTAGAGGGGTAGCAACTATTTCTGAACCTGGTGGTATGAGTCTTGTGGCACTGATAACTCTTTCCTGATTGCAGCGGCGAGAACAGAGCATGTCCTGGCTGGTGTCCTTGATGATTGTTGCTGTTCTTCGATGTCAGCCCTCTATATAGATTTTCTTGGGGAGAGTTTTGCCTGTGATGTACTGGGCTGTGTCTACTACCTTTTGCAGGCTTTCCACTCAGAGATATTGGTACCCCCATGCCAGCTTGTGATGCAGCCGGTCAGCATCACTACACATCTTTAGAAGTTTTCCAAGGTTTTCGATATCATATCAAACCTCTGCTAGCTCTTGAGGAGGTGAGGTGCTGATGCATTTTTGTCACAATGGCATTAGTGTGTTGGGTGCAGGAAAGGTCCTCTGAGATAGTGACTTCCAGGAATGTAAATTTGTTCACCCTCTCCATTTCTGATTCCCCAACAATCAATGGATTTTATACCTCAGGTTTTTCCTTCCTAAAGTCCGCAATCAGCTGTTTGGTTTTGCTGACATTGAGTGCAAGGTTGTTGTTAGTACACCATTCAGTCAAGACCAGGATGGATATGTCCTCATTTCCACAGAAGAAAAAATGAAAAAGATAATCGAGAAAAGCAACACTGAGACAATATCCTATTTAATATCCTGGCCTGTTTAAGAAATTAGGTTAACAGAATTTGAAGAATTCAGAATCCTGAAAGCTGTGCTGAGTCCATCACCTCCTCTTTATGAGTTCCATTGTAGCTGAGGTCTCCCCTCATTTTTCTGCAAACTCTGTCATTGGCAGGACAGTTAGTTCCTGATAGGACTGTCAGACAGCTTTCTTGGAGCATTGCAAATCTCACACAGATTTTGAAAAACTTCCTTGTGCTTCCATCATAAAGTTACGAGACGCATGATACCTCCCTAAGTGGTTCTTCTCGATTTTGATCGGTTGCAAGCTGGTGAATTCATGAGTTGATGAGAGGTTGTTGCAATTCATCAAGGTGTCTTTGACAATGATCTTATGCATTTTCTCTTGGACACTGACTTATTTTAGAAATCCGGTGGCAGGTGCGTAGGTACCAAGAGTGGCATAGTGATGCAGCAGTTAGTTATGCTGCCTCATGCTCCAAAGACCCATGATAGTTCTTAACTTTGGGTGTTATCCATGTGGTTCGAACATTCTCCCTGTGAAGACATGGTTTCCCTGGGTGGCCCAATTTCTTTACATTTTTCGAAGGTATGCTGGTTTGTTGGTTAACAGTCCACTGCAAATTTCCCTTCATATAATCAGGTGACAGAAGAATGAGAGAGAGTTGAGGGGGATCCCACTGGAACTGGAGTACATGGGAACTTAATGGTTAGTAAAAACATATTGGGGTGAAAGGTCTGCTCTCATGTTGCATTTCTTCAGCAGAATTCTCTTTTTAGTAATTTGGACCATGTATCCCACTCAATAGAGCTGATTGAATATGATCGGAACCTTGATGTTGGTCTGGGAGAAATGTTGGCCTGGCCTTGGTTTGCTGATCCTGCCAAGTGATTTGAAGGATATTGTGATGATCTTTCTCCAGTACTTTGAGATGCCCTCTGTAGGTTATCAATGCATATAGGGTGGGCTAAGGATTGCTGCTACTTGGTGCCAGAGTACAGGTCTTGACCAATTATATTTTGTCAAAAAATATTAGGTTGTACTTTTAAATATGGCTTTCTACATCATGTTGTGAGGCAGTTATTTACCAGAGAAGACAAATTAAGTTGCATTATGCAAGTACCGTTTGTTATATAATGCAGTGTGTATTGTTGTACAGTGCTTGTACATATTGTGTTATGTGTGGTTCTTCAATATATTGTGTCTATATTTCTGCGTAACATATTGTGTATGTGTTGTACACCTCATGGTGAGCATGTGTACATATGCAGTGACATGTCATGGCAAGCGTCGTAAACCGGTCATGTTATTCTCTTTCTGATGGAAATTAACCTTAGATTATAAGCAGAAGCAGTGAGGGAAAAAAAAAAACTTCTCTTAATCTAAACAAAACCCTTGGATTGCAAATATTTAGCAATGGATAATGCAGAAAATCTTCAATAAAAGTTCAGGGCAGAACATCTCTGATGGATCCAGATGAGCACATTTCTAATTGAAAACCTTAATGTTTATCTCCATAATGATTCTGGTGGGCTTCCCTCTAATTGTAAATAGCACATTTCTTGAAGCTGGCATAGGAGGTGCTGTGGAGTCTGAGAATCACCTTTGTTTCTAACAGTATCCATCAATCCAAGCTGGTTGCCGAAGTAAAACTGCACTGTTATGTGACTCAGAATGAATGAATCTTGTGAACTTCCCAAGTGCCTGGCATTACCCATCCCTGAATTCATAAGTGGACCCTAATCATCAGGTGTGAATCTTAATGTTCAGAAAAACTGCGAGTAGAATAAATCTCTATGTGCAACGCGGGCTTTGCTTCTCAAGGTCAATACGTTCCCCTCCTCTTGATCAATGCGGAGTGGATACAGTGAAATAAACAGATGGTGCTTCCTCCACTGTTTCAGAGGGCAAAAAGCTCAGTACTTCGGTAACCTTCACTTCTGGAGCCAGAGCGGCAGAGCACAGCTTTGGAAATGGAGTTCTGTCTGTAGATGATGCCAGTTGCTTGGAAAATCTTGGACCCTGTGGAGATAGGATTGTGACAAGAGGGTGCCGTGAGATGATCTTAGTGATCAAAAACCTGAAACGTGTAAGAATTGATATTATGCCTATCTATCCATACATTGTAATCAGATTTAAATCTATATTTTTGAATATGACTAAATATACAAATTTTCTACGAACCTTTGTGAATTTATCAATGTACATAAGCCTGTAACATAAACATGCTTACTGATTTTTTGCAGCATTGTTCACTTCTTTCTATTTTTGCAAGCATTAAATGGTTATTACATAAGGATCGATGCCAACACTGCAACGTTTGAAGGTGATTGCTGGACATGCAAATTTTGCAGTATGCTATAGTTTTGTTTTCACAATTAAAATTACACATAATTGCAATCAGATGATGGCATACAAATTCAATGGGACATGTTAATTCTTTGAAAAAGCTTGGTTAGGCCTCATTTAGAATATCTTGAATGATCTCCCACACTAGGGGTACACATTAAAAGAGAATGAAGATGCTGGAATTTGGAGCCACAAACACTCTTCTGGAGGAATTCAGCAGGTTCCGCTATCAGTGGGAGAAAACAAATGGTCAAGGTGTAATGTGGAGGGTCATGTGACCTCTCCGGCAGGAAGCGGATCAGAAGCCACCGCATCTGTCAATCAAGGTCAAGATCACCCATGCTGAGCACTCACCTTGTAATTGGCCTTTTCAAAAAAAAACTTCGCTACTGGCTCTGTTAATCACCTGCCCTCTTTTGGGCATACCTGGGTCGGCCCTACTGACCAGCAGAGGAGTATAGAATCCAACATGTGGTGCAGCTGGCTCTCTTTTCCTGAAGGAACAAACCTGAGCTTCAGTCCAGGTCACGAGCCATAGATGACGATGGAGAGGTACGTGCCTTAATGGGCTTTTGCGGTGCATACGAACAAGCCATCATTGTACCGTGCTCCTTCTTCTTCTTAACTAATCATAGTGCTGTACCTGCACAAGCTCGAGGGGTGGTCCATACTGCTGTTGCGTCTTCCTCTTCATTATATTTGTAACTGGCACAGCTTATAGTTATTTCTTGTTTAGTTGCATCCAATGGTGACTGTTGTATGTACCTTATGTGAGTGAGTGAGATTCCCTGTGGTGACTTTCCCTTGTGGGCAAATAAAGACTTTTGTTACAACCAGACGCATTGCTTCTCGGACCCTTTCAACTTGTTCTTCACATAATGCAAGGTTTCAGGCCGGAACCCTTCATCTGGACTTCTAGACCAAAACATTGACAGTTCTATGTCTCTTGGCCTGCTGAGTTCGTCCAGCAGATACTTTACTTGTGGCCACACCTACTCCCTCATCACCATTTGTGGCCCCAAACAGTCCTTTCAAGTAAACCAGCACTTCACTTTTAAATCTGCAGGGATTATCGACGCATCCAGTGCTCCCTTTGTGGCCTCCCCTGTTGACTGCGAGATAGTTTCGTTGAACACTTTTGCTCTGTCCACTGCAGTAGTGAAGATCTCCAAGTTGCCAACCATTTCAATTCCACACCTTATTCCCACACCACCATGTTCTTGTGCTCTGCCAAACCAAAACTACCCTCAAATTGGGGGAACTAACACCAAGTATTCCGTCTGGGCACTTTCCAACCAGATGGCATTAACACTGACCTCCAGTTTCCATTGAACCCCTCCCCATCTTTCTCTCTTTTTCCCTATGCATCAGTCTCCTTTTCTCTTGCTCCCCACCACCTTCTCCATTTAGAGAACTACCCACTCCCCTTTCACTTATCAGCATTTTTCTCTTCTGCCCTCCCACCCATAACCACCTATGGCCTTCTGCCTGATGGCCTGTTTTCCTCCCTCTGCTCCTCTCCTCCTTCCACCTTTTTATTCAGGTGTTTGCCTGCTTTTTGCTCATACCTTGATGAAGGGTTCAGGTTCAAAACATTGGTTATATCCCTTTGCTTCCAGTGGTGGAACACGATAGTGCAGGTGTGACCTCACTGGGCCATGCAGGCTGGCCCACCTCCGTCCCTGTAACCCTTTCTTGTAATATCCACAATAAAGGCTGATAGCTCAAGTCTCCTCCCTCCATACCAGCCTTGGATCTGGGCCAGCACCATGTAGAGACATGCTTGCTGTTTCTGGATATTAAAGCCTTTAACTGCTTGATTCGTGTCTGGTTGTAGTTATTGATCGAGCTGCAATTTAATATCTAGATTACTTGACGTGGACAAGGCGATCAAGTGGAGAAGCTGGAGACCGGCCTCAGGGAACCAGAGGCATCCATCAAATTTGATATGTGGCTACATTGTTTAAAGGCCTAAATGAGGTGCCACAAAATCACCACAGACAGCGACAAGTATGATCTGCTCTTTTCATCGGTGGGCCACTGAGTGTATCAAATAAAGTGTGACTGCGAGATGTACGATGATGCAATGTCCCTCCTGCAACAGCAATACGGTGCCCATATGAACACCATGTATGCTTGCTACCTACTGGTCACCCGACGCCAGGGCTCTGGTGAGTCCGTCGACGATTTTTTAAGGGCCATGAGGGAGCTGGGGCGAGCCAGTGGGTGCTGAGATGTGATTGCACCAGCCTACCAATAGGAGCTCGTCCGTAACGGGTTAGTGGCCGGCCTCCGTTCCAACCACAACTCCCTCCATACCGGCCTTGGATCTGGGCCAGCACCATGTAGAGACATGTCCAATGTTTCTGGATATTAAAGCCTTTAAACACTTGCTTTGTGTCTGCTTGGGGTGACTGATCAAGCTACACTTCCTATAGATGGTGTGTGACCTGCTGAGTTTCTACAGCACTTTTGTGTATTGCACTGCAATCACAGCATCTGCAACTTTCCCTGTTTAATTCATCCAGAAGATTGTTTGTTGCACCATATACCAATAGGTGCTATGACCTTGTTAAGATTTATTCAAATGGTACCAGGAATGATTGCTGTCTGTTGTGTGAAGCTGGAAATGTTATTTGTGGAAAATAGAGATGAGAAGGAGGTTCTTCAAAATCACGAGCAGGTTTGATCTAACAAAATAATAGAAAAAGTTATAAAATCGATCGCAGTAATAGTTTATATTTTTGCACATGTTTATTTGTTTTGCTAAAATGCAGAATCACTCAATGATGCGGCACAGACTGGAGCCCAAACTGTTTCCAATGATGAGAATGTCAGAGAGCAAGAGCGGAACATGACTGTCAGAACAGGAAAATATTCAATTGCGTTGCTGGGTGCTGTGGTCTAGATAAGACTGCTTGCAGAAAGTAGTGGCATCTGATTTAAATTAAACTTAATCAAGAAAATAGGACAAATAATTGAAGTAAAGTCAATGGCAAAGAAATGGTGGGATGCAATTAGTTCTACCAAAATGATGGCACAAGCCAGAAGGGATGACAAGCTCCAGTCGATCATGGAATGATTCTGCTTTTTCACCAAAACAAATGATTTTCCGCAGCACTTACTGCAATAGATTTTACGTCTTGAAATTTAATGGAATGTCACACAACATATTATATTTTTACTAGACAATGCAAAATACATTTTGGATTTGAGATTATATTGAACGTTTAAAGAATTACACAGGAGAACATTTTTTTTCCAAAACGGTTTCCTGAAAAAAAAGGGATTATTTTAGACAACTTCAAACTGAACACAAAGATAATTTCAGATTTGTTGTATCATGTAGGAAGTTAGAGAAATATTAAATGCACTTTTATTGATTTTAGCGTGTTTAACATAATGACACTGACGCATTGCATTAGTTCAACTGATCTATAAATGTTTTGCCGCTGATTTCCATTTGTACTCAGCAGTTGATGCTTCTTACGTCAGCGTCCCATAATAGTTGGTTAGTGTCAGAAATAAAACTTCTCACACATGAGTCTCTTTAAAACTGATGACACGACAAGCTTTATTTACAAGTCTGCAGAGTTGGACTCAACTGGTTTCTCACCAGTTAAGCCCCGATACATACAGTGCATTGATTTTTATACCCTTATTGTTTGCCCTTCCCCTTCTTATTAATACTGTTTTAATTGGTTAGTACTACAAAAGCATTCTAAGTATAACTGCTTTTTTAATTATCACGTTCGTTACGTACGCTGTGAACTCTACATACACTAAATTCTGTTTCTCACCCTTCTTATCAATCCTTTGTCTCTTGCATGTCTCTCACTATGACCATGAAAAGATAGGTTTAAAAAAACATATTCAACAGATCCTTTTGTCCTTGACTGCTAGTAAACTCCCTGTCCGTTCTGGCTTCCCTGTTTATGATTAATCATCACATTTTAACTTAAGTCTTTTTAACCTAAATTCTCTATATAACAATCCACCCCTTTCTCTCTTTAAAATGTGTTGAATATATATATAGATATGAATGGGGATTTTAACCTAGGGAAGAGAAACGTTTTATGATACATTAATCTCACGCTGAAATAAAAGTCTTACAGGGTCTCCCATTCCCCCTGGTTGCATAGCTTGTTGGACCATGGAAATCACCAGGCTGCGTAGACAGGGAATAATACAGGGCAAAATAAGTAGGAGGAATAAAATACCTCCGATGACCCACAAGAAGGTACACCACCAGGTTCCTCCAAACCATTTGTCCATCCAATTTAATTGTGGGAAAGGATGCCAGGTTTGAACCGGTACATGGGACAATGTACGAATATTATCAGCGATTTTTCGAATGGCTTTGCCATTATCATCAATCTGTAAGCAGCAGTTAGTCAAATTAAGCTTTCCACATACACCTCCTTCCGTGGCTAGGAGATAGTCTAGGGCCAGACGGTTCTGATATATAGCAGAGCGCATTTGACCTTGCTGGGATGCAAGTAATTGCAGGGCTAGAGCTGTTTGATTTGTAACAATTTCAAGGACTGCTTGTAAGCGAATTATGCGATTTAACATATATATAGGAGTACGATAACCCCAGGATCCATCTTGAGCCCATGTAGCGGGACCATAATATTGAATTATGCGTTCTGGAGGCCAATCATCTCTCCATTGTCCCAAATGTACCGTGGTAGAGCGGGGTTGACGGTGTAATGTATCAAAAACCTTCACGCCTAATTTATGACCGTGATCGTGCGGTAGGAGGAAAAATTCTGGGCGGATTATTCCTAGGAAACAAGTTCCACTCCACTGTGAGGGAAGACGAGTATAAGCTTTATTACCACATACCCAGAATAATCCATTTGGGGATACTCCATACCCCCTTTCCCAAACTCTTTTAAGAACGGGATTTGATTGGTATGGTCCTGTGATGGTGGAAGTGGTACAATTCCAAAACTGAATACTGCTATTAGACAGGGGTAGGCAATTAGTTTTAAAAACAGTGGATAAGAACCAAGTCTGAGAAACCAGTTGAGTCCAAC
Source organism: Narcine bancroftii (assembly GCF_036971445.1). Lineage (NCBI taxonomy): Eukaryota > Metazoa > Chordata > Chondrichthyes > Torpediniformes > Narcinidae > Narcine > Narcine bancroftii. Next base: position 99,678,206 of record NC_091477.1, on the reverse strand, counting down.
TCTGCAGACTTGTAAATAAAGCTTGTCGTGTCATCAGTTTTAAAGAGACTCATGTGTGAGAAGTTTTATTTCTGACAGTTAGCATTGCCCTGATAATGCTTTTTCATGGTCACAATATCCTGGTGAAATCTTTCACCATGTTCATCACTCACTGCACAAAGATCAACATTTCTGCTGTATTGACTCTTCCTGAAGACAGTAAATGCTATTGGCTGAAGAATGTGTCTTCAATCAATATCAATCTTATGCACAACATCTGTATAGGTGAGCTGCTTTTATAGCCTGTCTTTATCTATCCTGACTAAGCATGCCTGGGCCTAAGACAATATTTGCATAGCACCCACATTGTGTGCCTGCCCAGGCAGATTTGGACTGACCAAAATAGTTTGCTTTGTGTACAATATACTAGTAGACTTAAAATGTGACAGCAATTTTTTTAAAAATAGGGTATATTTTAAAAAATTGTACATGATAGCAAAATTTTAAGGCAACTTTCATGATCAGCAGCGAAAATGCATGAAATAAACCTAAAAGTGTAAAGGAAGCAAAATTCTCATTGTCCAGAGTTATTTAAACTGTCTGCGACTGTGAACTTTCGGTATCATTGACCAAGTATCCTTCATTCAGCGATTCTTGTAAGTGCTTGAAGTTAAACCAATAAACCATGACAGACATTCCAAACTTGCAAAAGGAAATTTATGTAGTAAATTTTATGTAGTAAATTTAAACATAAAATCAGCAGTTTGGTAGCCAATATAAAGATGAAATTGGATAAAATAATTGAAGCATACTATGCAGCATGAGGAATGTCATTTTGATTTAGTATTTGCAAACTGGTGTTCACCTGTTCATCATAGATAATATAATCATGTCAGCAAAATCCTCAGGTTCTTTCAAGGCCTGTCACTCTACTCCTGTTAATATTCAATAAATTGATGGTATTCAGACATCAGGGGAAATGATCAGGAGGATGAAAACTGCTGCAAATCACAATTTTTGACTGAACTATTTTTCCTTCAACATTGATTAGATAACCTTTCCTTTCACCTTAAGATCCAGAATGTTTATGATTCGAGGCATTGAACCAAATAATGGCCTTATGGATAAGAGTCCTGACAGCTGTAGACAATTTCTTCCTTCAGCTTAGTGAAAACCAATTTCTATCGCTCTCTGAAGGTGTGCTGCTGTATTAATGTGATAAGAACACAGTATATCTGACAGGGATGAATTAACCTTTCACAATCACTTCATTGTCATTTTCATTTCTGTTTCATTTGAGCAAAATTTTATCTAAAATGTTGATATGCATAGCCCACTCAATCCAATATTGCTCTGTGTTCATTGTTCAGGCACAAATTCAAGTTGCAAGACTTCAGCTATTACAAGTGTGGCTTTATGGGGGGAGGGGGGCATGGTGTGATGGCGTAGGTTGGAGACCTGGAAAAACACGTCTCCTGGGAGAATGAATTAAAACCCAAAAAGAAAATTTAAAACAATTACTGTAATTAAAACATCTTTTAAACCTTACTAACAATGGCTATGAAGAAATCTAAAGCTCAAATTGTGACAAACAAACTAATACTAAAGAGGTTGGTATGATTGAAGAAATGGGGCTTACCTTTGTGACGAAGCCTGCCAACTTGATTCTTCTCCTGCAGCGGTTGACTCATCAGACGTCGGTTAAAGTCCATGTTACTCCAGCGCCACTTCTCCAGGGAGCCAATGAAGATGGTGCTGGAGTGAGGAAGAGAATTCCTGAAGTGACATCGCAAGAACAACTGCACATGCACGGGTCTCCACGCATGTGTGCTACCACTGAAACGGCTATCAAGCTACAGAGCCTGTAGAGCTCTTGTCAACCAGTGTGGCTGATCAGACCAAGGCAAAACAAAAGGCCCATAGGCAAGTTAAGCCTGTTACTACATCTACAGAGGAGGAAGAGGTAGAAGTAAGAACAGAAGAAGAGGCTTCACAAGAAATAGAGGGAGAGGAATTGGTACAATACAGATACAGGCCCCAATTTCAACAGACTATTCAAGAAGGTAAAATTGATCCTTCAAGTCAATTTAGTTTGATTTCTCAACAAATTCCATTAATGACAAATCAAATGAATCATAACTTGAATGTATTAAAGATGAAATGATTACTATTAAAACTGATATGGCAAAATAAGCTAAAGCTGTAGATAAATTTAAAGTTAAGGTTCAAAAAAGTGAAGAAGACTTTCAAGAATGTCATCTTTATGTGGAACAATATAAAGATATAGTTAATAAAATGGAAGATTCCTTTACAGCTTGGGAAGTTCAAAGGAAAATCCTTTACAGAAAATTGACGTATTGGAGAATTAATGTTAAAATTGTCAGATTGCCTAAAGATTTTGAAGATTCTAATCCAGTACAGTTTTTTCCAAAAATGGATACCTGAAGTTTTAGGTTCTGAAAATTTTCCTAATGGTTTGGAATTGGATAGAGCTCATAGAGCTATTAGAAAGAAACCATTCCCATGACAGATGCCATGCTCTATCTTTGTGTTATCAAAATAAAGAAATGATATTAAGATTGGCAGTCCAAAATGCTAGAAAACAACAAGCTCTGTTGATGATTGGGAATAATAGAATATTTTTTATGCAGACTTGGTCAAATTATTGTTAAGACAAGGAAAGAATTTAAGCTGGCAAAATCAGTTTTGTGGAAGAAAGGATAAAATTTGTTTTTCGATATCCAGCTATACTTAAAGTTTTTTAAGGGGAGTTTCAGTCACGGTTTTTTACTGATGAGGATGAAACATTGATGTTTGCTAATTCATTGCCTAACAATAAATAAAATGGCAAAGTTATTCTTCCCAGCAACCTAAAATGA